>NW_026652293.1:39581068-40838039 GCF_009828535.3 Hylobates moloch
CATTCAATGCCCTCCATAATCTGCCCAAATTTATTTTTTGACTTCAATTTCCACTACAACTTTCTAAGAAAATAAAAGTCTGGACACACCAGGCTCTTTTTTTTTTTTTTTTCAAACAGGGTCTGGCTCTGTTGCCCAGGTTGCAGGTTGGTGTGCAGTGGCACAATCACGGCTCACTGCAGCCTCTGCTTCCCCAGCTCAAGCAATCCCACCTCAGCCTCCCGAGGAGCTGGGGCTACAATTTTTTTTTTTATTTTTTGTAGAGACAGGGTTTCGCCATGTTGCCCAAGCTGGTCTTGAACTCCTGGGCTCAAGTGAGCCATCATTCTCAGCCTCCCAAAGTGCTGGGATTACAGGCATGAGCCACCAAGCCCAGTCCACAGCATGCACTTGACATTTCCCCAAAACATCTAGCATTTTCATGATTTTACTTTTCTAGTTTCTTTCTTTTGGTAAACTTTGACCTACTGAAACCCTTCTTTTCCATTTATAGCTCAAATGCCGCCTTCTTTGTCAATTCCCCATTTCCCTCTGACAAACGGAGTATGTCATCTGCCATACCATGATAGTTTGCTTGTACAGTGGGCCCTGCATATCTGCGGATTTCACATCTACAGAATGTGAACCGGATGTGGTGGTGCGCACCCATAGTCCCAGCTACTGGGGAGTCTGTGGCACAAGAGTCACTTGAACCCAGGAGGCGGAGGTTGCAGTGAGCCAAGATCATGCCACTGCACTCCAGCTCTGGGCGACAGAGCGAGACTCCATCTCAGAAAAGAAAAAAATGATAATAAGAATTTTTTAAAAAGAACTAAGTGTTTCTTATATGTTTGTCTCCCTGAACAGACTTTTCTTATTCATTTTTCTACCCTCTCCAGAACTGCTCAAAAGTCCAATGAATAGAATAAAGCAAAAATGATTTTCAAAGACTACTTGTTATAAAGCACGTTGAGTTGTGTTTGGATTTACGTGCTCCCTGCCACCCCTAATTACCCAGTCCAAAAAACTTTTGAGGGTAAAGAAGTAAAATGGGCCAGGCACAGTGGCTCATGCCTGTAATCCCAACACTTTGGGAGGCCGAGGCAGGCAGATCACCTGAGGTCAGGAGTTTGAGGCCACCCTGGCCAACATAGTGAACCCCTGTCTCTGCTAAAAATACAAAAATTATCCGGGCGTGGTGGTGTATGCCTGTACTCCCAGCTACCCAAAGGCTGGGGTAGGAGAATCTCTTGAACCTGGGAGGCAGAGGTTGCAGTGAGCCAAGATTGCGCCACTGCACTCCAGCCTGGGCGACAGAGCGAGACTCATCTAAAAAAAAAAAAAAACAAAAACAAACAAACGAAAAAAAGAAGTAAAATAGTAAAATGATACTTTCCTTTATCCAGTAATATAAACATTAAATTTTCTCAATGTTCTACCAGTCATTCACTTTCACTTAGGAATGAAACCGTAAGTTTAGGGACTAATGATTCCTCTAACCAGACTTAACATATTAAAAACTACTTGATGTGGTTTTTTGTAACATTATTATACAATCCACAGTGAGCTCTTTTGAATGTCATTAAATTCTGAACCTAAATAAAGGTGGCACTTAGAATCTAAAGGTTTGAAAAAAGATAGTTCATTAGGCTAAAATAGCACAAGGTGGTCTGACATGAATTTCATTCAGGACTTTGAATACATTAGCACTCTTAATCCTTCCACCTGCTGTAAGTATGCAAAATAACAATTTTTTTTTAAGGAAATGAACTCTGTAATCTTGCTATTAAAAAAAACTAGAACATTTTATAACTCTGAATTTTCATATTATTAGCAAATATTTGTGGAAAGGTTTATTTTTTCTTACCCTAATAATTCTCTTGTAATAAAGGAATAAATCTTATAGTGAAAGTTACCAAAGCTTTGCAGATAGGATTTGAGAGAGTTTTAGTCAGGGATACTTGAATTGTGTATTTATTCTCATAGTTTATTCCTTTCACATGAAAAGAAAACAGTTCTAATGAAAATGCTTGTTTCAACTTTTTTTTTAGTGATAAAACATAATAGTCATACTTTGGGAACATTTACAATATGAAATATATACAGTAATCGATTTACTTATCACAAATCTAATCTATCATAATATGTTAACAATATTCATAATATAGCTATTTTACAAACAAGAGAAGGTACAATTCAAATATTATACACTGAGCTGGCCAATTATATTCTTTTGTTAATGGATATCAAGCCAGCTATAAAACTATTGAGATAAAAATGTGATTCTGTAATCACTGAGAAGTGACTGCTTGCTAGTATAGACTCATGGTTTTATTGTTCAAGATTTAAATTAAAATCTGCAAGTATTTAATTTTACTATCTAGAAACCTTAACATCCTTTACAATTTCCAAATATAAAATAGAAATGATTCATTTACCTGTATGAGATGTTCCAACATAGCCAACAATTCTAATTCCAAGACTCTGCCCATCTTTTTTCACAAGCTCAACATTATAAGTTTCAAAAAGAGAACTGTCCTAAAAGGAAAAAACAAATTTAATTATGTATGCTTAGTGGCATACCTGTGTGTACATAGTCAATCTGCGCAAGGTTTGTCAAGTATTTTCTTAGCACCTATGGTAGGCAGAATTTTAAGATGGTCCCATGACCTTCAATTCCTAGTGCTACTCCCATATTGATGCCATATTACATGGCAAAACGGAGATTATCCAAGTGGGCCTAATCTCATCACTGGAGTCCTTTAAAGGCAGAGTTTTCTCCTGCTGGTAGCAGAAAGGGAAATGAAAAAGATCTGAATCATTAAGGACTCAACTTGCGGTTTGAAGATGGAGGGAGTCACGTGACAAGGAATGGAGGGGACCTTAAGGAGCCGAAAGAGGTCTCTGGCATAAAAAGGGACCTCAGTCCTACAGTCGCAAGGAACAAGAATCTGCCAACAATCTGAATGAGACTGGGTATGGACTGTCCCCAGGGCATTCAGAAAAGAGCCCAGCCAGGCCCACACCTTGATTTTGGCCTTTGTAAGAAGCTAAGCAGAGGCCAGGTGCAGTGGCTCACACCTCTAATCCCAGCACTTTGGGAGGCTGAGGTGGGTGGATCACCTGAGGTCAGGAGTTGGAGACCAGCCTGGCCAGCATGGTGAAACCCCATCTCTACTAAAAATACAAATATTAGCCAGGCGTGGTGGCACATGCCTGTAACCCCAGCTACTCCGGAGGCTGATACAGGAGAATCACTTGAACCCAGGAGGCAGAGGTTGCAGTGAGCCGAGATCATGCCACTGCACTCCGGCCTCGGCAACAGAGCAAGACTCTGACTCAAAAAAAAAAAAAAAAAAAAAGAAGCAGCAGCAGCTAAGCAGAGAGCCCAGCCAAGCCCACCCTGAATTCTGACCTACAGAACTGTGAACTAACTATGAACTAACAAAGGATATTGTTTTAAACCAGTAAATTTGTTATACAACAATAGAAAGCTAATATAACCACTTAGAAAAAAGGCTATATTTGTATCTGAAAGAACTATGAACATAAAGAAAAATTTAGAAACAAAACGTAACACTATTGTTCAGTAATATAAAAATATCGACCTAAAACTTATTTTATTTTCTTCTTCTTGTTTTTTTGTTTTGTTTTGTTTTGTTTTTTTTCAGAGACAGGATCTTGCTCTGTCACCCAGGCAGGAGAGCAATGGAGCAATCACAGCTTATTGCAACCTCAAACTCCTGGCCTCAAGCCATCCTCCCCCTTCAGCCTCCCAAGTAGCTGGGACTACAGGTGTGAGCTACTGCATCTGGCCCTAAGACTTACTTTAAATACTCGTCTTTTAAACATTTCTGTAAAGGAGTAACATGTCTAAATACATAATACTTTGCTTTTAATTCAAAACATTAACATGAGAAAGTAAATAATTGAATGGATCAAGTTTCCACTTATCACATATCCACATTTGTCTCTCACTACAAAGTAGAAGGCTCCAGGGAACTAGAGTAATGGACGAAAAAGAAAATGTAACCACAATTTGGAGAAACTTTTTTTTTTTTTGAGACATAGTCTCACTCTGTCACCCAGGCTGGAGTGCAGTGGCAGGATCTCAGCTCACTGCAACCTCCACCTCCCAGGTTCAAGTGATTTTCCTGCCTCAGCCTCCTGAGTAGCTGGGATTATAAGCGTGTGCCACTACTCCTGGCTAACCTTTGTATTTTTAGTAGAGTCAGGTTTCACCATGTTGGCCAGGCTGGTCTCGAACTCCTGGCCTCATGTGATCCACCCGCCTCAGCCTCCCAAAGTGCTGGGATTACAGGCATGAGCCACCAAGCCCGGCTGGAGAAACTTTTTAAAGGCTCTGATATTTCAAATAGAAAACTTCCACTCATACAGTTCCAAGTAGAGAAAGGCAACAACTTCCCAGAAGACACAGAATGACATCTCAGGTGATGATAATGAGTGGCCTTCCACCCTTTTCCACCATAATCATTTCTCTTTCCTTTTGTTTTTGTTTCGGTTTTTTTTTTTTTTTTTTTTTTTTTGTCTGTTTGTTTTGTTTTTGTGTGTGTGTGTGTTTTTTTTTTTAACAGAGTCTTGCCCTGTTGCCCAGGCTGGAGTGCAGTGGTGCAATCTCAGCTCACCGCAACCTCTGCCTCCTCGGTTGATGTGATTCTCCAGCCTCAGCCTCCCGAGTAGCTGGGACTACAGGTGTGCGCCTGCGCCACATCTGGCTAATTTTTGTATTTTTAGTAGAGATTGGGTTTTGCCATCTTGGCCAGGCTGGTCTTGAACTCCTGACCTCAGGTGATCCACCCACCTTGGCCTCCCAAAGTGCTGGGATTAGAGGTGTAAGCCACGACATCCGGCCCATTTCTCTTTTCTTTCCTCTTCCTCCTGGACCCTCCCTTCAAAACCTATTTCTGGTCAGGCATGGTGGCTCATGCCTGTAATCCCAGCACTTTGGGAGACTGAGGTGGGCGGATCACCTGAGGTCGGGAGTTCAAGACCAGCCTGACCAACATGGAGAAACTCCATCTCTACTAAAAATACAAAATTAGCCAGGCGTGGTGGTGCATGCCTGTAATCCCAGCTACTTGGGAGGCTGACGCAGGAAAATCACTTGAATCTGGGAGGCGGAGGTCGCAGTGAGCCGAGATAGTGCCACTGCACTCCAGCCTGGGCAACAAGAGTGAAACTCCATCTCAAAAACAAAACAAAAAAACAAAAAACCTATTTCTTTGCTTTTACTTTATTATGTCTTCATTAAAAGCCCGTGTTGAGATAGTGGTAAGTTTGGAATGGACCAGAAAGATGTGAATTCAAATTCCAGTTTTGCAACTTACTCCCTATAAGGTCTTTAACATGATGTTTGACTTTATTTTCCTCATCTATTAAATGTATAATAAGGCCTATCTGGCAGAATTACTGTGAAGATTTCAGATGACCTGAACAATTCCAGGTGCTTGATAATTAAAAATAATAAATATTATTATTATTACATAATTAAAACAATTAGTATAATAAATATTATTGATATCCATTCCCTTTAACCAGTCTGTGGCTACCAGTGATAATTCTCACACATCAGCCAGTGTTTGTACAGTTTTCCTTCCACCACCTGGATGTCTCCTCATCAGCCCAATGAAGTAGACAAGGCAAGTATTATTATTCTTCAATTTATAAATAAGTCACTGACGCTCAGGGAGGCTGAATGACTTAACCCTGAGAAACAGTGAAACAGAAAACCAACATGTCTAATGTCTCCAAATGAGTTTTTTTTTTTCCTGTTTCACTAGTGAGCATGCAACTCACACCAATGTGGTGCTTCAAGTTGAAAGAATTTTGGGCCGGGCGCGGTGGCTCACGCTTGTAATCCCAGCACTTTGGGAGGCCGAGGCGGGCAGATCACGAGGTCAGGAGATCGAGACCACGGTGAAACCCCATCTCTACTAAAAATACAAAAAATTAGCCGGGCGTGGTGGCGGGTGCCTGTAGTCCCAGCTACTCGGAGAGGCTGAGGCAGGAGAATGGCGTGAACCCGGGAGGCGGAGCTAGCAGTGAGCCGAGATCGCGCCACTGCACTCCAGCCTGGGTGACAGAGCAAGACTCCGTCTCAAAAAAAAAAAAAAAAAAAAAAAGTTGAAAGAATTTCTTATCTTACAGTGTGTCACACCCAGGCTTTGGTTTAAAATGAAAAAATGATATGTATACTCACAGAACCAGGGCCCTTGCTGGCTACAGTAGGCAGGGCAACAGGTAAGGCTGCAGGGGCAGGAGGGGTGACTGAAATGTCACCAGCTGGATCTCTAGCAACGAGCATCCTGACTGAATTCCCACAGTTCCTTAGAACTTGTGCAACTTGCTCACTGGTCATTCCCTGCACGTTTGTACCACCAATCTTCAAGATGTGGTCCCCTGTCTGGAGTCTTCCATCCTTCAATCCAAGAAAAAGACAAAATTATTTTGAGAAATCAATGCTGTAACTTCACTGGTTAATCACAATTCATCAGACTTTCAGCTCTGGCAAAATGGCTGACAAAGAAGCCACCTAAAATGTTGAATAAAATGGAATACTGTTAATAACTGGCTGAAAGGGCGAGGGTAAAGGAATTTCATGTAGAACACAAAGGAATGGCTCAAAATGAGAAAAGTAATCAGTATTCTAAAAAAGGCCTTTGCTTGAGGGTATAAGCTCATGCCTAATGGCCTAGAGTTGGGTGTTAATGGCCATGTGTGCAAGGAAGAGGACAGAAAGGCCAGGGCCTCAAGAAGGAAAGGTCAGAACAGAAGCCTCCAGCATAAAGCTGGGAACTTCAAAACCAACATCCTCAGTGACATGTTTGAGGAATAGAAAGATGCCAGTGCGGCTACAAGAAAATGAGGAAAAACAAGAGTAGTCTAAGAGATGGGAGAGCTAATGGAGTCAGACAGTATAGGGCATCTTCTTTGCATGATTGGGAAGAGAAGTCATCGAGCAGAGTTTTGAAACAGAGGAGTGACATTACCTGACTGACTTTAACAACATAATTCAAGCTTCTGTACTTAAAATAAACTACAGAAGAGGAAACGATAGAAGCAAAGATACGAGTTGGGAGGCCTTAGCAATAATCCACAATAGCTTGGGTGTGGTTCACAGTTGGTGTGTTCAGAAGTGAGATTCTAGATAGATAGATAGATAGATAGATAGACAGATAGATAGATAGATAGATAGTTTTTTGTTTTGTTTTGAGTCAGAATCTCGCTCTGTCGCCCAGGCTGGAGTGCAATGGCACGATCTTGGCTCACTGCAACCTCCGCCTCCCAGGTTCAAGCAATTCTCCTGCCTCAGCCTCCTGAGTAGCTGGGATTACAGGTGGGCACTACCACGCTCGGCTAATTTTTGTATTTTTAGTAGAGACGGGGTTTCACCACGTCAGGCTGATCTCAAACTCCTGACCTTTTGATCCACCCGCCTTGGCCTCTCAAAGTGCTGGGATTACAGGCATGAGCCACTGCGCCCGGCCAAGATATATTTTTAATAAACTGTCAATAGGATCTGCAGATAGCTTCTATATGGGCTGTGAGGGAGGAAAAGGAGTCAAAACTCCAAGTTTTTAGCCTGAGCAACTAGAAAGATAGAGTTGCCATGAACTGAGATGAAGACTACAGAGGTACAGATCGGTGAGGTGGAAATCAGGAGTTCAGTTTCAGAGCTGTTGTCTTAGATACCTATTAGACATTCAAGTGGAGGTAACAGGTATACAGCCAGATACACAAATCTGAAGTTCAGTAGAGAAATCCAGACTATGCATTTAAATTTGGGAGCTGGGGAGAGGTAAAACAAACAAAAAAACAAACAACACCTTGCGGGTCATTAGCACATAGGAGGTATTTATAGTCATGATTATGCCAGCACAGTGGCTCACACCTGTAATCCCAGCACTTTGGGAGGCCAAGGTGGGTGAATCACTTGAGGCCAGGAGTTCAAGACCAGCCTGGCCAACATGGAGAAACTCCGTCTCTACTAAAAATACAAAAATTAGCCAGGTGTGATGGCGCACGCCTGTAATCTCAACTACTCGGGAGGCTGAGGCATGCAAATCACTTGAACCTGGGAGGCGGAGGTTGCAGTGAGCAAAGATCATGCCATTGCACTCCAGCTTGGGCGACACAGCAAGACTCAATCTCATAAAAATAAAATAAATAAATAAACAAGTCAAGATTCCGGATGAATTGAAAGAAAAGATACATAATGTTATATTTCTTAAGCTAGGTGGTATGTATTATACACTAGTAATTATTGTTTTGTTTTGTTGAGATAGAGACCCACTCTGTTGCCCAAGTTGGTCTTGCAAATAATTATTGTTTTAATTATCATTTAAAATGTGTACAGATATTATATACGTTCTTTTATATGTATGTATATTTCATACACAGAAGGTAAATAATAATTTATCAAAATGAGTATCTGTTCAAAGTGTTCATCATTTCCTTTCTTTGAGAAATTTTTGAAAGCTAATTTTTACAAAATTTTTCCTAAATTTGCTTAGTCAAAAATTCTGAATTCACTTTATTATAGTGTATTAAAGATACCACAATGTTAACACAGCTGGCTTTATTTAAACTTATACATGCAGAGCACCTTACAGGTTCAAAATCACTTTCATGTACCATCTCACTTAGAGAAGGACAACTTTCAAATGAAAAAATCGAGATACAAAAAGTTTGACTGACTTGACCAAGGTCACAAAGCTGATAAAAAGGTTGAACCAAAGCTGAATCCAAGTTGCTCACTGAAGACTATTCTCATTCAGTTATTTGCCTTATATTTCAGTATCTCCAGAGTAACATTACTGTAGCAAGTCAATCTCCTACATGCAAAGGCTGCTCGTAGATAGTAAATTTACTGCTTTCCTATTCTCCAAGAAACTGCCTATAACTCTCAAAAAGTTTGAATGAAATGAAGATGAAAAATAGATATCCTGCAACATGGAGAGAAAGCTTGAGAACAGAGCAATGACTATTGGGTTAATCCGGTTCTGAGCTTCAAATTCCTAGTTCCAGGTGGCACCACTGCAAGCTAAAGATGACATTCTGAAGAAAGAAGTTTTTTTAAAAACCCTTAGACTGAAAAGTCTATTCTCCATCCTTCCTTTTCTCCAATTTTACAGGAACCTAAATGAAGGAATGCTTTAGATTGAAATAATGCATACAAAGCTCTGTGCTTTGTTGTAAATGCTGCAGAAGCCACTAGAAGGGACTGGAAGTGGAGAGAAGTGGTGCAGCAGAAATGCAATTTAATTCAGAAACATCTGGAAAGAGTTAGAAAACAGAAACAGATGCAAGGAGGACATTGTTATGAAAAAAGGAATGAAGAATTGCTGGATTTCTACTTAAATAGTGATAATCTGATATTCTGTTTCCATCCATGCAACAGACTTGAAACAAAATAAGCAACTACTTAAGAGAAAGTCAGTGGTCCTGATGAAAAGTAAGGGTAAAGTTGCCTCTGTAAATCAAACTATTCTTCAACAGAATTATGCACTGATCAAAAAATTTAAAAATATATATGTCTAATAAGTGTTTTCATACTTGGCTTGGCCAAAGAAGGGCATTTTATCATAAAGTATATTTTTAGTCACTTCCTAGGCATTATTTTTCTCCTATTTTACCTCAACTCTTAATTTAATATGATGTCGATAATTTGCATCTGTCACTGAAAGTCAAACATTTTCTTCCTACAGAAAAGCAGGTGTTCTAAAGAATTCATAAGTACAAAAATAGTCATTAGATTGATAGAAAGACACCAAAATGACAGCTACCTTGTCTAAGTCCAGCAGTCCCAGTCTGCATTTTATTGATATTTTCTGATCAACATTCTCCTTCCATAACCTGTCTTCTGTGTGAGGAAACTAAAAGGCATAAAGTCCCTTTTGTTCTTTAAAAGAAATCATCAATCAATGAAAACCAATAAATAGCTATGCCAAGATTCAAGTACGTAGCATGCTAATCAAACATTCACATATAAAAGTTTTATTAATCCATAGATTCTTTCAAAAGAGAAAAAAAATTATGCATAATGGCAAAGATAGTGTGAAAGGCAGAAAAATTAAAACAGCTGAAGCAATAGGGTATCATATACTTACAGTGAATGTACACCTGTAATCCCAGCACTTTGGGAGGCCGAGGTGGGCAGATCACCTGAGGTCAGGAGTTTTCATTTTTGTTTTTGTTTGAGACGGAGTCTCACTCTGTTGCCAGACCAGCCTGGCCAACATGGTGAAACCCCATATCTACTAAAAACACAAAAATTAGCTGGGCATGGTGGTGAGCGCCTATGAACCCAGCTACATGGGAGGCTGAGGCACAAGACTTGAACCTGGGAGGTGGAGGATGCAGTGAGCCAAAATCATACCACTGCACTCCAGCCTGAGCAACAGATCAAGACCCTGTCTCATTTTTTAATGATGATGGCCATTCGAACTGGTGTGAGATGGTATCTCACTGTGGTTTTGATTTGCATTTCTCTGATGGCCAGTGATGATGAGCATTTCTTCATGTGTTTTATGGCCATCATTAAAAAATCAGGAAACAACAGGTGCTGGAGAGGATGTGGAGAAATAGGAACACTTTTACGCTGTTGGTGGGACTGTAAACTAGTTCAACCATTGTGGAAGTCAGTGTGGCGATTCCTCAGGGATCTCGAACTAGAAATACCATTTGACCCAGCCATCCCATTACTGGGTATATACCCAAAGGACTATAAATCATGCTGCTATAAAGACACATGCACACGTATGTTTATTGCGGCACTATTCACAATAGCAAAGAGTTGGAACCAACCCAAATGTCCAACAACGATAGACTGGATTAAGAAAATGTGGCACATATACACCATGGAATACTATGCAACCATAAAAAATGATGAGTTCGTGTCCTTTGTAGGGACATGGATGAAACTGGAAAACATCATTCTCAGTAAACTATCGCAAGGACAAAAAACCAAACACCGCATGTTCTCACTCATTGGTGGGAATTGAACAATGAGAACTCATGGACACAGGAAGGGGAACATCACACTCCGGGGCCTGTTGTGGGGTAGGGGGAGGGGGGAGGGACAGCATTAGGAGATACACCTAATGCTAAATGACGAGTTAATGGGTGCAGGAAATCAACATGGCACATGGATACATATGTAACAAACCTGCACATTGTGCACATGTACCCTAAAACCCTAAAGTATAATAAAATAAAAAAAAAAAAAAAAAAAAAAGACCCTGTCTCAGAAAAAAAAAAAAAAGTAGCAACTTTGGGCTAAAAAAAACTCACATTACTTTGCATTTTAACTTCTCTGATATGCTGTTGTGGATAATAATTTAAAAAAATTTTTTTAAACCTATAGGAATTCAGACCTGAGCTACAAAAGAAGAAATCAAATTTGTTTCTTCAAAAACTAAAAAGTGGGTCGGGCGCGGTGGCTCACGCCTGTAATCCCAGCACTTTGGGAGGCCGAGGCGGGCAGATCACGAGGTCAGGAGATCGAGACCATCCTGGCTAACACGGTGAAACCCCGTCTCTACTAAAAATACAAAAAAATTAGCCGGGCGTGTTGGCGGGCACCTGTAGTCCCAGCTACTGGGGAGGCTGAGGCAGGAGAATGGCGTGAACCCGGGAGGCGGAGCTTGCAGTGAGCCGAGATCGCGCCACTGCACTCTAGCCTGGGGGACAGAGCAAGACTCCGTCTCAAAAAAAACAAAACAAAAACTAAAAAGTGAATCCAGGTACCGTGGCTCATGCCTGTAATCCCAGCACTTTGTGAGGACTGCTTGAAGTCAGGAGTTGGAGCCTGCAGTGAGCTAGGATTGCACCACTGCACTCTAGCCTAAGTGACAGAGCAAGACTCTGTCTCTATTTAAAAGAAAAAAAAAGAAAAGAAAAGAAAAGAAAAAAAAAGGCACCAAATACTTCCACAACTCAGAAAATGAAATCATAACTATGTTTGATTCCAGGCCAGTTTTATTATTGGTCTTCAATCAAAAGGCAACATGCCATTGATAGAAAAGGGTAACTTTACAAAATAAAATACACTCTTTACCTAAAGGAATTAAAGAAACTATCCTATCCTACTCAAATTCCCAGAGCACTCATTAACTGATTTTTAAAGATAAAGAAAATATCTGTTTATATAATCACTCAAAGCAAAATTGCTTGGGACTAACCAACCACTTAGTGACCTCAAGCTGGGCCTTCCTTACTCTACACTGAAAGTCTCTCAAAGTTCACATCCACCCTCAAGCCCTTGCTTGGTTCCATTCCTTCCTAGTATTAGGTTACTGGGTAGTCAGTAGACTCATATTATAACTGCTTCATACCAAATGTCAATAATTTATGACAACCTTTAAAAAGGCTGTGTTCTGAAGACAACGAGGTATCCCGGTATACCTGACTGCCCTAGAACTTCCCCAGACCACATGAAAGAGGTTTCTGCACTTCAAGGGTTTTACACTGCCCGTTATCAATGTCACACAAAACAAAACAAAAAGTACCTCCCAAAAAAATGTTTAACTCTTGCCACAACTGATAGAATGTTCTCAAGGTGAGTGTTTCAAGCACTGTGAATTTTGGAGAGGCTCTGAGGCTTACAGGGAGATAGGCCTTTTAGCTACCCTTTTAATATCCTATAATTTCTCTATCCATGGAATTGGCCCAATTATATTAACTGATTGGACATTGTAACTAGATCTCAACAAATGTTTCTTAAAAGATTCCTATAAATCAATTTTTAAAAATAAATAAATGCTATTTTCTACTTCATTTCTTTTTCATCATTAGTAGCAGGACACAACAGAAAGACAAGTAAGGGCTTTGGAGTCAGATGCACCCAAGTTCAAATCTTAGCTCTACTTTGGACAAAGTGTATGGCCAAAGGTCAGTTGTTTATCCTCCCTAAGTCTCAGATCCTTCTTAAGCAAAATGAGAATACATTTCTCTCTCAGTGGGTTATAAGCGTTTTGGGAACTAAGAGGCATTGTGCTAAGCATGTGACATTGATTAACATTGAATTTTCACACAGCCTTTTATTTAAGGCAAGCAAAATTATCTCCTGCCAAAAAATAAAAAAAAGTGTCAACGGCAGGCCTAAGACTACTTTCCTTGGAAAGGCCTTCTCACAAGTTTAGCTCTTGGCTAACACCTGGGAGCTTAGATTCTGTGAGGGTTCTCACCATTCCCTGGTAAAAATGGCTCTAGGTGCCTAAAGTGTAGTCTCTCCTGAACACCTGCATTCTTCTGCAAGTCTAGGACTTCGGTATATGCTACACAGTGTGTGCCTATGTGACCAGCATCCAGTAACAACCCTGTGCAGAGTCTCTGATGGGCTTCCATGGCAGACATTTCAGATGTGTGGTCATAATTCACCACTGGAAGACTTAAGTGTGTCCTATGTGACTCCATGGCGAGAGGACTCGTGGAAGCTTGTGCCTGGTTTCCTCCAGTCTCCACTTCATGCACCTTTTCCATGTTGATTTTGCTTTGTATTCTTTCACTGTAATAAATACAGCTGTGGGTATAACTGTATGCTGAGTCCTATGAATCCTCCTAGCAAGTCATCAAATCTGGTGGTCTTGGGGACCATTTTAGAAACATAGAATTAAGCCAAGAAGTCAACTGCCCAGGGTGAGAGGTGGATCCAGAATTCAACCCTTCATCTGTCTGATTCTAAAGCTCACACACTATAATCCTATGCTCTTTCCTTTCAGAGGCTAATTTGGATGTAGGTGTGCTGAGAAGAATTTCTCCAAAGGTAGACAATAGGGAGGGTGTATACCACATCTTGTGCCATAGCCTAGGGCCTGAGGGTGCTGCAGCTTAAGTCATTTCATGAGTTATAGCAAGCATAACATTGACTGGTAACAAGCAACAAATGGGGCCAGGCTGAGGAAGCAGATAAGTTGGTTATAGCAAGAAGGCTGAAGAGATTTTATGTGTCATCAGCTGACATGAGAGGAAAGGAGAAGTGAATACTGCTCTGTCCGCTATGTCTAGGACTTACCATATGCCCTAGAAGAGACAATAGCTCGGTTGTTCCTAGAGCTGGCTACTCCCTGTTGATGGATGTGAACAATTGTGCACAGTTGTATATCAGGAAAAGGAAAACACTAGGATTAACTGTGGATAAATTCAAACGACAAAGCTCAGACTTCAGCATCAAACAGATATGGGCTCAATCCTGACTTTGTGGCTCACCTAGCTGCTGTAACCTTGGGCAATTTCTTAATGGTTTCCATATCTATAATTTGGGAATAAAACTTCTAAGAGTGTTTTGAAGGTTACATGAGAATAACGTACATTAAGCAGATAACAATGTCTGGCATAAGTACTTGCTTCTCTTTGAGCACTTATGACCCTATGACAAGCATACCCTCTACCTCCTCTTTGATGATCTGAAATAGTGATGATCCCTTCCAGTAAAGGGCGAAAATAAGACTTGGGCTTTTTCCAACAATGCCTCAATGGGATTAATCTGGGAAACTCTGCACATCTTATTCTTGTTAAAATTCATAAAGCATGTTAGTATTTTAAAAGCTCAGAAAATTCTTACAGTAAAGAAACCTATTGGATTTTGTTTAAATTTACTTGACTCTTTGTTGTTCACAATAACCACTCCACTTTGCATTTTGGAAAAAAAAAATGCCACTCCAACAAACAAACCTATTAAAATTGCTAAGGCAGAGGCAGGAGGAGGGAGGGAATACAAAGAAAGGTATCCCAAAATTTTCTGCAATATTTTATTATTTCCAGGTTATAAAAAATTTTTTTAAGAATCCTTGAAGAATATTGTGTTGTGCTACAGATGTGTGCGGTTTTTGTTTGTTTGTTTTGAGAAAGAGTCTTGCTCTGTCACCCAGGCTGGAGTGCAGTGGCGTGATCTTGGCTCACTGCAACCTCTGCCTCCCAGGTTCAAGCAATTCTCATGCCTCAGCCTCCTGAGTAGCTGGGATTACAGGCATGCACCTCCACACCTTGCTAATTTTTTGTATTTTTAGTAGAGACGGGGTTTCACCATGTTGGCCAGGCTGGTCTTGAACTCCTGACATCAAGTGATCCACCCGGCTCACTTGTGTTGAGATTACAGGCATGAGCCACTGCACCCAGCCACAGATGTGTTTTAAAGGTCTATAAAATGAACATTCTCAAACATTCTGGTCTCAGAACTTGCTACAGTTTGGATGTTTGTCCCCCCCAAACCTCATGTTGAAATCTCATCCCCATTGTTAGAGATGGGGCCCGATGGGAGGTGTTTGGGTCATGGGGGTGAATCCCTCATGAATGGCTTGGTGCAGTGAGTTCTTGCTCTGAGTTCTCTGCAGTGAGTTTCCTTAGTGCAGTGACTTCTCACTCTGATTGTTAAAAAGAGAGTTGCCCCCCACCCACCACTTCCTCGCTGCCCACATGATCTCTGCACACACTGGCTCTCCTTCACCTTCCACCATGGAAGCAGCCTGAGGCTTTCCCCAGATGCCCAATTTTCCAGCCAGCAGAACTGTCAGCCAAATAAACCTCTTTTATTTTAAATTACCCATCCTCAAATATTTCCTTATAGCAACACTAAATGGATAAAGACAGAACTCCTTTACATTCTTAAAAGTTATTAAGGATGGAGGGATAGGAATTACAAAGTAGTACAGGAATCGGCTGGGGGTAATGAATACGCTCATTATCTTGATTGTGGTAATGGATGGTACAACAGTTAAATTACATGTGTCACCTTAGCTGGGCTGTGGTGCTGACTGTTTTGGTCAAACACTAATCTAGATGTTGCTGCAAAGATATTTTGTAAATGTGATTAGCATATACAAACAGTCAATTTTAAATAAAGGAAGATTACCCGCAATGATGTAGGTGAGCCTCATCCAATCAGTTGAAGAATTCACAAGCAAAAACTGAGATTTCCTAGAGAAGAAATTCTGCCTCAAGAATGTAACAGAGCTTCCTGAGACATTCTGCTGGCCTGCCCTATAGATCTCAAAAACAAACTACAGCATCAACTCTTGTCTGGGTTTCCAGCCTCCTGGCCTTCCCTACAAATTTTGGACTTGCGGGCCCCCACCATGGCATGAGCCAATTTTTTAAAATAATATCTTTTTAAAAATAATCACACACATATCCTATTGGTTCTGTTTCTCTGGAGAAATCTGGTAAAGATGAATTCACAAATGTATACACATGCAAAAGTTGGTGCTGAGGAATTTTAAAAATATTTAATATTTAATGTTAATTTTTATCAATATTTATGTATATTAATGTGTATATATTTTTTAAAGAGCTATGTTTTCCAAAACAAAAAATATTGGCCAGGCGTGATGGCTCACACCTGTAATCCTAGCACTTTGGGAGGCTGAGGCAGGCGGATCACAAGGTCAGGAGTTCGAGACCAGCCTGGCCAACATAGTGAAACCCCGTCTCTACTAAAAATGCAAAAATTAGCCAGGCATGGTGGCACATGCCTGTAGTCCCAGCTACTCGGGAGCCTGAGGTAGGAGAATCACTTGAACCTGGGAGGCAGAGGTTGTGGTGAGCCAAGATTGTACCACTGCACTCCAGCCTGGGCAACAGAGCAAGACCCCATCTCTCTCTCTCTGTATATAGATATATTAGTAAGGGTGGTACTGTTTAATATTTTTACAAATCTCTTTAATATCTGGCTTAAAAGAAAACAGCTGGACTCACCTGCTTCTGCATTCAATATGTTACAATATACTGTTTCGGATGAAGTATATGAAGAATATCTGGCCTCGATCAGATATATAATTGGAAAGGGGAGGGGTATTATAATAGTCCTTTCAGCCTATTCTTTGATAACACACCAAAACTTGGCAAGTGGTGGTTTCTTATACAGTTACAATGTAGAATCTGGAACCATATCAACAAACTTTCAGATGCTATTTTATTAAAATCCACTGATCTATCTTGATTTTCTAAAGGATCTTACAGCTACATATTATTTTCTCATATCACATATTGGTCTTCAGAAAATATTGAGGCTGGGTATGGTGGCTCACACCTATTTAATCCCAGCACTTTGGAAGGCCTAAGCAGGAAGGTCGCTTCAGGCCAGGAGTTCAAGACCAGCCTGGGAAACAAAGCGAGACTGTCTCTACAAACAATAAAAATAAGTCTGGGCAGGTGCAATGGCTCACACCTGTAATTCCAGCACTTTGGGAGGCCAAGGCGGGAGGATCACTGGAGCTCAGAAATTTGAAATTAGCCTGGGCAACATGGTGAAACCCTGTCTCTACAAAAAATACAAGAATTAGCATGGTGGCCTGTGTCTGTAGTCTCAGCTACTCCAGAAGCTGAGGTGGGGGGATCACTTGAGCCCCAGAGGCAGAGGCTGCAGTCAGCCAAGATCGCACCACTGCACTCCAGCCTGGGTGACAGAGTAAGACCCTGTCTCAAAAAAATAAAAATGAAAATAAATTAGCCTAGCATGGTGGTACATGCCTGTAGTACCAGCTACTCGGGAGACTGAGGTAGGAGGACTGCTTGAGCCTGGGAGGTCGAGGCTGCAGTGAGATAGGATCACACCACTGCACTTTAGCCTAGGCAACAGAGCAAGACTATGCTCAAAAAAAGAAAAAAGAAAGGAAAATATCGATTCACAGTTATGCAGACCTTCCAAATACTGACATATTTCATCATATAATATCAAGACAATCATATTGGTTAATGTCAATCAACAATCTAATCAGAAATGCCTTTCTTTTCTTTTCTTTTTATTTTTTTTCTTGAGACAGGGTCTTACTCTGTCGCCCAGGCTGGATGGAGTTCAGTGCTATAATCTCAGCTCAAAGCAGCCTCCACCTCCTCCCACCTCAGCCTCCCAAGTAGCACCATGCCCAGTGAACTTTTCTGTCTTTTGTAGAGACAGGGTTTTGCCATATTGCACAGGCTGGTATCGAACTCCTGGGCTCAAGAGATCCTCCCACCTTGGCTTCCCAAAGTGCTGGGATTACAGGCATGAGCCACCATGCCCAGCCTTAGAAAAGCTTTTAAATATTAGGGAAATGTCAAGCTCATGGTAAAAGACAAATTTTCCAAAATTCTAATTTTTGCTTAAGCTCAAATTTTATTGTTGCTAATAAACAGTGCCAGTTGTTTACCTTGAAATAACAGATTCACATCATCCATTCTCAAGAAAACATCTTCCAAATACCCAAGTCTGGATAAACATAATTTTTCTGCAGTTATTTTTATAAAAATAAAAGTGTGTTCCACATAAAAAGTAGCAGATTCGGCTGGGCGCGGTGGCTCACGCCTGTAGTCCCAGCACTTTGGGAGGCCGAGGTGGGCGGATCACGAGGTCAGGAGATCGAGACCATCCTGGCTAACACGGTGAAGCCCCTCTCTACTAAAAATACAAAAAATTAGCTGGGCAAGGTGGCGGGCGCCTGTAATCCCAGCTACTCGGGAGGTTGAGGCAGGAAAATGGCGTGAACTCGGGAGGTGGAGCTTGCAGTGAGCCGAGATCATGCCACTGCACTCCAGCCTGGGCGATACAGCGAGACTCCGTCTCAAAAAAAAAAAAAAAAAAAGGTAGCAGATTCATCTTGCAAATGACTTTCCTTAAGACAACCATCATACTTCAGTACACAGCAAGAATGCTACGTGGTACTTGTTATTTTGACAATATTCAAAAGACATGCACTAAATGGTCAAAATTTACTAAAATTAATCATTTTACTGAATCTTAAAAAACTTCAAGTAAAATGGCATTTTTTTTCTTTTTTGTTGAAAGCACGTGGCAGAAAAGAATGCAATGATTACTATAACAGTTTGTGGCCACTGCCTTGTTTTGCACCAAGGCACCTGCAGTTTTAGCCTGCAGCTGCTTTTGTATCATCAGTACAAATGTTAACAGGGTGAAAGGGATAATAACATTGTGGTATTGTTGTAAAAGCTGTTTGGATTTCATAGACCACCTGCAAGGCTCTCAGACCCCTCCAGAGGCCCACAGACCAAACTTTGACAACCGCTATTCTAAATAAATAGTCTTAGGAGCTGAAATGATAGGGACATCAGTGGGTCCACAAGCTGCATAAGGTGAAGCAATCATGATCAGAAATGAAGAGCCAAGGAACTTGCCTTGAAGCTGCATTTGCATGGCAAGTTCCTTTTTACTTATGTATGTCTATCAGAAGGGATAAATTTATACGTAACTGGGCAATAATCAGTGAAATTTTACATACCATTCTGATTATGGGAATAACTAAAGTTATTTCTGATCTATCACGCCTATTCTATATAATATGGGCTTATTATTAAGTGGCTTCAGGGTCAAATTTCTAAACTAACTTCTAAAAACTAAATGTAGTAATTAACATTTCTTCAATATAAAATTAAGCAGAAATAGTTGCTAATTTTTTTAATAGCCCACTTTCAGTTTAAACACTGCTAAACAATGAAACGTAGTCATTTAACTTATAAGACCATAAATTTTAATTCAAGTGAAAATTACCATGTATAATATTGGGACAAATGTTTATAATCCCTGTATCTTCTGATTTTATCATTAAGGTCATCGAAAGACACACTAGAGGAGAATAACACAGATGTTCAAAATGCAATATTCATTAACAATGCTCTTCAATAAAAAAAATTGTCCTCTGATGTAATCATGAAGCCTGTCAATTATAAGCAAAACAAACCCCAAAAATGTTGATTTAGGAACTGTTTAAAATAAGGCAAGAGTGTATACTAATAATACTTACAGAATAAATCATTTTTAAGCTATACTTAAATTCTATTTATTAAGTCATATATCCTGGTAACTCATGTTATAAAATTACCTTTCAATTCATACGACTTAAATTTTATAAAACTAAAATGGTAACAAGGAAGGTTGACTTACTCGATCTGCTAATCCTCCAGGAACTATAGTCCTCACAACCACGCCACTTGTTTTTCCTCCAACTATTCCAAAACCTAGTCCGGAGCCATCATTAATGAGCTCAACCTCTTCAACATGGCCCCAACAAACCTACAAATTAAAGGCAAATGAGAGTCGCCGTATCAGTAATACACACAGGTTCTTAGCTTTCCAATACAATCATTACCAAAGTAACAGATTTGTAACAAATTGAATATTCATACAATTAATCAAGGCAATGTTCTACAGGCTAAGATATACAGACAGAGATAATCATATGGTACCTGACCGTAGGGATCTTCTAATCCAGTAGAGAGAAACTAAAACACAAATAATTAAAATACAACGCACAATATTGGATCATAAGGCACTAGCCCTAAGAGCACAGGAAACATTTCTCTTTCCTTACTCTACGCCGGATATCCAGCACAGTGCCCAGCACATAGTAGGGACCAGTAAATACGTGTCTGCTTGAAAGAGAATCACAAAATATTATAAAGATTTTTTACAGCGAGGGGAGCACATGAAGTCAAAACCAATGAAGAATTACAGAAAACTTCAAGGAAAAGGGGCATTTAAGTTTCACTACAAAGGAAGACATTCAAGCAAAAAGAAAATATAGGGGCAAAGCTAGGCCAGATAACACAATGGATGAAAGATATGGTCAAAGGTTGGATTTAACTGGGTAATCAAGTGGAAATAGTTAAAGGTTTAGAAGAGAAATGACAGGACCAAAGTAGTGGTTTAAGAAAATTCATCTGTGAAGAATCTAATGGTGGTAGGACACAAAGTGGAGAGACTAATTTAGGAGACTCTTATGAGGGAGAGGACAGGTAGGCCCCATTGAAGATATTAGCAATAGGACTATACAAATCAGACTAAAAGACGCAAGCGTTTCCCCTCTAACTAGCAGGTTTCTATGAGAAATGTGCATTACTTCACATAATCCAGCTGCAGAACAATATCCTCCCTCTCAAGATCATTAGGGTATACTCATTACTTAGTTTTTCTTTCTTTTTGAGACAAGGTCTCACTCTGTTACCCAGGTTAGAGTGCAGTGTATGATCAGAGCTCATGTCAGCCTCAAACTCCTGGGATCACCCATCCTCTAGCCTCAGCCTCCCAAATAGCTGGAACTACAGGCATGTACCACCACGCCCAGCTAATTTTTTTTTTTTTTTTTTTTTTGAGATGGAGTCTTGCTCTATCGCCCAGGCTGGAGTGCAGTGGTGTGATCTCGGCTCACTGCAAGCTCCACCTCCCGGGTTCACGGCATTCCCCTGCCTCAGCCTCCCGAGTAGCTGGGACTACAGGCGCCCGCCACCACGCCTGGCTAATTTTTTGTATTTTTAGTAGAGACGGGGTTTCACCATGTTAGCCAGGATGGTCTCGATCTCCTGACCTCATGATCCGCCTGCCTTGGCCTCCCAAAGTCCTGGGACTACAGGCGTGAGCCAAAGTGCCTGGCCATGCCCAGCTAATTTTTTTATCTTTTGTAGAGGTGGGGTGTTTTTTTTTATTTTTTGTTTTTTGTTTTTTTGAGACAGAGTCTCACTCTGTCACCCAGGCAGGAGTGCAGTGGCATAATCTTAGCTCACTGCAACCTCCGCCTGCCAGGTTCAAGCAATTCTCCTGCCTCAGCCTCCCAACCAGCTGGGATTACAAGCATGTACCACCACGCTCAGCTAGTTTTTGTATTTTTAGTAGAGACAGGGTTTCACTATGTTGACCAAGCTGGTCTCGAACTCCTGACCTCAGGTGATCCACCCACCTCAGCCTCCCAAAGTGCTGGGATTACAGGCATGAGCCACTGTGCCTGGCCATAGAGGTGGGGTTTGACTATGTTCCCCAGGCTGGTCTCAAACTCCTGGCTTCAAACAACCCTCCTGCCTAGGCCTCCTAAAGTGCTGGGATTACAGGTGTGAGCCACCATACCCATCCAGTTTTTCTATTACACTAAATTGCAAAGTTAGTATGTAGTCTTAAATAAAAAGCATTATTGGAGGGCTGGGTGTGGTGACTCAAGCCTGTAATCCCAGTACTTTTGGAAGCCAAGGTGGGCAGATCATGAAGTCAGGAGTTCGAGACCAGCCTGGCCAACATAGTGAAACCCCATCTCTACCAAAAGTACAAAAAAATTATCCGGGCGTGTTGGCACGTGCCTGTAAATCCCAGCTACTTAGGAGGCTGAGGCAGGAGAATCACTTGAGCCCAGGAGGCGGAGGTTGCAGTGAGCCGAGATCACACCGTGCACTCCAGCTTGGGTGACAAAGCAAGACTCCAACTCAAAAAAAAAAAAAAAAAGCAATATTGGGATTGTTTAATAAATTCATGTCTAGAACATCTACTATCTGGGAAACAATAATGTTTGCTAAAATAATATGCCTGACAATACCAGCTGATAGCAGCCAATATTCAGAGAACGCATATGCAGCACCAGGCACAGTGCTCAGTTCTTCACATGCCTTCTCATTCAAGCCTCACAACATCTCTGAGAACTAGACATCATACCTTCAAAGGAAGGTATGAGGTAAAGGAATCTGCCTGGTGTGACACCACTAGGATATGGGAGAAATGGACTTGAATGCATCCAAGCCTGACTCCAAAGCCCTTGTTCTTCATATGTTAAACAATTCCCCACTTTATTCACTGTATTTATTATGTAAATTCTGCTGTATAAATATTGCTGATTACAACAGGGAAAATGCCTATACATTAATTTTTGTTGTGACCTTGTATTGTACCGAGACAGTCTTATTTTTTCTTTTGTCCCAATGAATAAAAATTAAATAAATCAGCTAGCACTTAGTGTTATAAGAAAATAAGATTTATTAGCTTGCATTCTGATGATGCAAGCCAAAATCTGTAAAACGTTAAAAAGCAAGTTCAAGGGTTCCCAAAAGAGACATATACTTTTATTCTTTCAAATAGTTCAGTATGTATCTTTACATGAAAAAAAGCCTGCTATAATTTTGTAATACCAATAATCTGGTCATAAATCCCCTTATAATTTTCAAAAATAATGTTTTTCAAATAATCAAATCTTACTTTAAACACTCAACAGTAAATCTCTAATAAAAACTCTCAATTAATTGGCTACATCACCAAGGAATACAAGACTCTCCATCACTAAATAAATTACACCTAATACTTCAATTTGGCCTCTATATTAAATAATAATCTTAAAGAGACCCACAGGACATTGAAAAGACAAAAAAAAAAAAAAAAAAAAAGACCTTCATGAAACATCTTGTTTAAATATGCTAACGCTGCATTCAGAGATATGATCATCTTTTTTAACTATGAAAAGTAAAACGGGCCAGGCACAGTGGCTCACGCCTGTAATCCTAGCACTTTGAGAGGCCAAGGCAGGTGGATCACCTGAGGGCAGGAGTTCGAGACCAGCCTGGCCAACATGATGAAACCCCGTCTCTACTAAAAATACAAAAGAAATAGCCGAGCGTGATGGTGGGCGCCTGTAGTCCCAGCTACTCGGGAGGCTGAGGCAGGAGAATCACTTGATTCCAGGAGGTGGAGGTTGCAGTGAGCCAAGATCTGGCCACTGCACTCCAGCCTGGGCAACAAGAGCGAAACTCCAGCTCAAAAAAAAAAGAAAAGAAAAGTAAAATGACACCTTCTGAATGTCTTTACATTTCTTACAATCAATGGCATTATTCAAAATTAAGTACTTTTTCAAATGTGCAACTCACTGTTTCAGGCAGAGTTGTATCAGTTAGGCTGCTAGAAGTACTGCTTTTTGTGTGGACTGGTTCCCTGGCCACAATCAGTCGCAAAGATCCGGTGGTTTGTTGTAATAATGCAATTGCTTGCTGATGGGAAATGTTCTGATCCAATGGCGTGTGATTAATGGCCAATATTTGATCATTTTCCTTTAATCTTTGATCCCTTAATCATGTAAGAAAAGAAATTTTTTAAGTGATCTAATAACCTGATTTTTAAAAATCTATTATTCAAGTTAAGCAGTTTGTTGCCTATGGTACTACTTTACTTAGTACATTTATCAAATAAGTTATTTAATTATATAACAGAGCTCTTCAGAGTGTTTTTCACAGAAGTTAACTAATTACCTAATTTGGTAGTGCATCCTTAAACACACGGACACACTTTAAAAGCCATCTGCCTAGAAAAATAAACAAAAAACAATCTATAGGACCCCACTGCCAAGGTTTTGCAAGTACGGACACTGCCTCCATTACCGCATGAACCCAAACCTCCCGAACCCCTTCCAATCTGATCTCCACCCATACCACACTGGGGTAACAATATTCTCAACTACACCAATAACCTCCTTTCACTCCATGTTCACTGTCTACTTGTCCAATATTTATCAATAGAGGCCAAACCCTCCTTGAAAATTCATAGAGATTACTTCCAAATTTATATCTGAGCTTTTTTTTTTTTTTTTTTTAGGCATGGTCTCGCTCCTATTCGCCCAGGCTGGAGTGCAATGGCACAATCACAGCTCACTGCAGCCTCAGCCTCCCAGGCTCAGGTGATTCTCCCCCCTCAGTCTCATGAGTAGCTGAGACTACAGGTGTGGACTACCACGCCCAGCTAATTTTTGTATTTTTTGTAGAGATGGGGTTTTGCCATGTTACCCAGGCTGATCTTGAACTCCCAAAGTGCTGAGATTACAGCCATGAGACACTGAGCTTGGCCAATCTGAGCCCTTTTAATCTCTCCCAAGCACCAATCTCCCAACTGCTAGCCAGGGTAAGAAGGACTCTTTTTAAAAGAAATAAGCAAAATCTCTAAAGAAAAATAGTATTTACTGAGCACTTATCATGAGTCAGGTACTATGTTGAGTGCTTTACATGCATTATCTCACATAATCCTCACAATCACCTTCTAAAGTACTTAGTAAATTTTACATATTAAGGAACTGAAGCCCAGACAAGCCTAGCATCTTATCAAGAGTCAGATTCTGAAGCACAGGCTTTAACTTCTTATGTTAAAGTGCATCCTAAAGATAGCCTAGGATTTACTCTGTCCTGGTTTACTGTATTTGATTTTATTATCTCCCAAACACCAGATATTCTTCCTCTTCCTGTTTATCCATTCTCACTACAGTTCTTGAAGAAATGCTGCATTAGATGGCAGAACAAAGATGCAAAGTCACAGAAACTCATTATGTTTGAAATCTGAGTTGGGGAGACTAGAATTAATCCCCCATGAATGGAGAATGTGAATTCAAAAATGTATTATCAACTAAGAATTTTATAATAATATACTACCATTGTTGCTATTATTCTAACACATGCATTGGAATAGCGTACTTATTAAACGAATAATAAACTAAAGACTGGAAATCAAACAGAGACAAAATAAAAGGCTTGCAAATACCCCTTAAAAATAAAAGCAAATGCAAACATGGGAGATAACAGAGACTTGAGGGGCCTCTTAATTGACAATAAGCATAATAAATCAGGTAGAGTAACATGACCACCAAAATGTTGTTATAATCTTAAGAATAATAAACAATATAATATGCAGAATGAGAACTTCAATATTCCTATTTTACTGATCAGTCCATAGCTAAAATATCATGTTCAATTGTAAGAGAGGGGAACAGCGCACTAGCTTTGTAGTCAGACAGTCTTGGAATCACATCATGGCTCCAGCATTAACAGCTCTGTGACTATAGGTTGACCACTGAACCTCTCTGAATCTCAGCTTTCTCATCTACAGAACGGAATGATGATACCTATATAGTGGAACTGCTGTCATGGGGTATAGGAGGATATTCGCAAAAGGCCTGACAAATGCATAGCAAAAACTAAAGCAAGAATGTTAGCTAAAACTAAAGCAAGAATGTTAGCTGTTACTGTTACTGTTTTTGTTACCAGTTTTTCACTCTCTTTGTAATAGTTTTCAGAATTATCAGGAAACAATTAGAAAAATGAAAATAAACAGCTTCCTCACCTGTCTGCTACACTCCCTGGCTGGACATCCTTCACGAAGATATCAACTTTTCCCAGATTTTGACTTCTGAGGGCCACCACACTGAATCCAAGGCCTCCAGTTGAAGGCCGTTCTATATCTATATATTCAATTTGCCGGCCCTAATGAAGGAGCGTTAAAAAAAAGTCAATGGTGTACATTTAGCCAACATACTCTGTCTGCAGAACTGAAATTGCTTAGCATAAAAGCAGCTTCCCCTAAGAACCACATAAACTCAGCATTTCAGTAATAAATTATTTCTGGAAATCCTCTCACTTGATTATTTCAGTAGAACATAAGAGAGAGTGTGTGCACTGTTCTGCAACCTCAGGGAATCAGAGGTATTTTCACACTTCATTCACATTATGAGATGAATACCAAGCTAGATGGAAACTCCTGAGAAAAATGCCTTTTCCCATAGTAAATTCTGAATTACTTTTTACATTGAATTTCCTTAAATTCTCTTGATGCAAAGTACATTTTTATTTTACTTTTTTTCTTTGAGACAGGGTCTCACTCTGTTGCCCAGGCTAGAGTGCAGTGGCATGATCTCGGCTCACTTCAACCTCCGTCTTCTGGGCTCAAGCGATCCTCCTGCCTCAGCCTCCTGGGTAGCTGGGACTATACGCATGCACCACCATGCCTGGCAAATTTTTGTATTTTTTTAGAGACGGGGTTTTACCATGTTGCCCAGGCTGGTCTCAAACTCCTGAGCTCAAGCGATCCACCCACCTCAGCCTCCCAAATTGCTGGGATTACAGACGTGAGCCACAGTGCCCAGCAGCAAAATATATTTTTAAATGAGGAAAATAAATTAGATATATCAAAAATGTCAGTATTTAGCCTGTCAGAACCAGCTGCATTTTATAGGGCTCTGTTTTTAATTCTATTGTTGATTAATTGATATTCTATTTATTTATTTATTTATTTAATTTTTTTTGTTTGTTTTTTTGAGACGGAGTCTCGCTCTGTCGCCCAGGCTGGAGTGCAGTGGCGCAATCTCGGCTCACTGCAAGCTCCGCCTTCTGGGTTCACGCCATTCTCCTGCCTCAGCCTCTGGAGTAGCTGGGACTACAGGCGCCCGCCACCAGCCCGGCTAATTTTTTTGTATTTTTAGTAGAGACAGGGTTTCACCGTGTAAGCCAGGATGGTCTCGATCTCCTGACCTCGTGATCTGCCTGCCTCGGCCTCCCAAAGTGCTGAGATTACAGGCGTGAGCTACCGTGCCCAGCCCAATTGATATTCTATTTATTAGGTAAATTCAAAAGACTCTGAAAAGGCCACCATTTACATGCGTTCTACCTGTAAGAACAGGTAGAACTGTTCTTGTGACAGCCAGGTATTTTATTGCTTTACTTAGTAACTGCACTTATAACATGAGAACTTCATAAATGTAATCAACTAAAAAAAGCACCACATAAAAATAATTACTAGTCAGATGAAAGAGATAGAACCGGCCCGACGTGATGGCTCATGCCTGTAATCCCAGCACTTTGGGAGGCCGAGGCGGGAGGATCACGAGGTCAGGAGAGACTATCATGGCCAACATGGTGAAACCCTGACTCTACTAAAAATACAAAAATTAGCCGGGCGTGGTGACACGAGCCTGTAGTCCCAGCTACTCAGAAGGCTGAGGCAGGAGAATTGCTTGAACCCAGGAGGTAGAGGTTACAGTGAGTCAAGATCGCGCCACTGCACTCCAGCCTGGGCGACAGAGCAAGACTCCATCTCAAAATCAGAAAAAAAAAAAAAAAAAAGAAAAGGAAAAAAAGAAAGGGATAGAACTATAAAGTCAAAAACTAAGACCAGAATATTATTTAATTATCACACCTTAAACAGATTCTATTTAACAATGCAACTTAAGTTTGTCTATTTATTTATTTATTTTTTTTTTTAAGAGACAGGTCTTGGCTCTGTCACCCAGGCTGGAGTACAGTGGTGCGATCATAGCTCACTACAGCTTTGAATTTCTGGGCTCAAGTGATCTACCAACGTTAGCCTTCCAGGTACGTGGAGCTACAGGTGAGTGCCACCATGCCTGACTATATTTTTATTTTTATTTTTGTAGAGATGGGGGGTCTCCCTACATTACCCAGGCTGGTCTTGAACTCCTGGCTTCAAGCAATCCTCCTGCCTCTGCCTCCCAAAGATTATAGATATAAGCTACCACGTTCACACCTCATTTCATTTTTAACGGCACTTGAAGGTCGAGGTGAACATACACAAAACTAACATGTCCAAAATTTTAATTGTTTATTATTTAATTTTTAATAGGTATTAGGGGCTACAACCGGATTATCCTTCCAAATGTTTTCTAGATTTTCCAAATTACATTAGTTCTAATTTCCATTAATTATGGGTTGTCACCCAGGCTGGAGTACAGTGGCGCGATCTTGGCTCACTGCAACCTCCGCCTCCGGGGTTCAAGCGATTCTCCTGCCTCAGCCTCCCAACTATCTGGGATTACAGGCGCCTGCCACCACGCCCGGCTAATTTTTCTATTTTTAGTAGAGACAGGGTTTTGCCATGTTGGCCAGGCTAGTCTCAAACTCCTGACCTCCGGTGATCCACCCTCCTCGGCCTCAGAAAGTGATGCGATTACAGGCGTGAACCACTGCGCCCGGCCAAAAATCTTATTTTAACAAGAATAGAGATGCGTTCAATTAGTCATTGTCTAAAAACTCTCCTTAGCAAGACCTTATCTCAAAAAATAAATGTTAATTATTTTTTTTAAAAACTCTCCTTACCACATACATGGATACTTTCCTTATGTAATTTTAAGTCAATAAATTTTCAACACACAAGTTAGAAAATGGTGTCAGATTCTCCTAACAATATAAAAATACAAGCAAGCAAAATACATACTAACACATTTTACAGCAAAAAGAATGAGTATAAGTTCCTTTGTAAAACTAAAACAGGAGAAATGAAGCTAAATATTTCCATGAGAAGATACAACTTTACCTGAGCCATCTGTTGAATGACTGAGTTAAAGTCTTCATTTCCCAACTTCGGGGTCCAAGGAAATAACCCAGATACAGTCGAGTTATTAGAGGGCCTGTGGACATTTCCACTAGTAATGGAACCATCTGTGAACACTAACAAACCTTTCCTAGAAAAATCAAAGTTGGCTGAACAATCTGAGGGTATATGGTTGAGCTGTTGGAGAGAAAAAAAAAGAATCATCAACAGAAATCTATAGAAAAATTGTTTCTATTTATTAAATATATTTTGACCATTGCGTGGATAATTTGCACATTAAATATATACATGGGAAAGAAATAAGGTAAAGATAGATCAATCTGTGTATTCACAAGGCTAAAAATTTTTTTAATTTAGTATTACACAAAATGTTTAATAGCTTAAAATTTGTTCTTATTTCCTGCCTTCTACCACTACTCCAAGTTAACAGCATGTACACTGACATCTTATTACACTTCACATATACAGATGCATCCAGTCACATAACAGTGTAAGGCACTAAACCTTTTTCCATTTATCTGTACATTTCCACGTGGGGAGCAACAGAAGATCCACAGGTAGTATATAACGATAATAACTGTACTTATTGAGTGCTTGCTATGAGTAAGTACTTTACCAGCATGATTGCAGGTATTATCATTTAATTCTTACAACAATCTAACGAGATATCATTATCCCATTTTGTAAGCCTAAAAACCAAGGCACACAGGGGTTAAGTAACTTACTCAAGATTAGCAGTAAGTGAGTCAAGGAGCCACTTAAACATTGGTAGAAAGAGGAGAATCATGTAATTATGGTGGACATAATTTAAAATATCATTGGCTGATACAACTGCCAAAACAGTAGAATAAAGGTAACATTAAGAATAAATGTCAGTGGTGAAACCCTATCTCTATCAAAAATACAAAAATTGGCTGGGCATGGTGGTGCACACTTGTAATTCCAAGTTACTTGGGAGGCTGAGGCAGGAGAATTGCTTGAACCCCGCGGGTGGAGGCTACAGTGAGCCGAGATTGCACCACTGCACTCAGCCTGGATGACAGAGTGAGACTCTGTCTCAAAAAAAAAAAAAAAGAATAAATGTTAGGCCGGGTGTGATGGCTCATACCTGTAACCCCAGCACTTTGGGAGATCAAGGTGGGAGGACTGCTTCAGGCCAGGAGTTCAAGACCAGCCTGGGCAACATAGCGAGACTCTCGTCTCAACAAAAAATACAAAAATTAGCTGGGCATGGTGTCACATGCCTGTAGTCCCAGCTACTTGGGAGGATGAAGTGGGAGGATTGCTTGAGCCCAGGAGGTTGAGGCTGCAATGATCCATAATCACACCACTGTACTCTAGCCCAGGCAAAGACTCTGCCTCAAAAAAAAAAAAGAATGAATGTCAATAAAACCTCAAAGAAAAAATAAAAAACCCCTGGCTACAGGGATTATACAGTCCAATGCATAAAATATGACTGTGCACATAACAACTCCAAACTATACAAATATAAAGAATTGTTATTAGGAAGGGGTAGTTACATCCACTCTTAGTCCAACAAGTGTGATAGATTTCTGCTGATCTTTGCCAATTTCAGTTGTTACCAACAGCATTCACTATTGTGATATTCTATGACCAAGAGAAATACAGAAAGCTAAACATCAATATAGGCAGTGCTAAAATTAGGGTATAAATTCTGGTCTAAAGAAAGCAATTCACAGAAAGACACATGTAGAGTTTAATCCTTAATTGGCTATAAACAAATCACTCACAAAATACTTAATGGGCAAGCATTTTAGTTTGTCAGCAAAAACCATTTTTTCCCAAATTTTGTAAATTTTCACTTAACTGTGCTAAATTAGCTCCAATTATGTTTTAAATTCTGCCAAAATTTCATCTATGGTGTAGCTACTATTCAAGTTCAGCTTCCAGAATAGGTGATTTAAAAGTAATTTGCCATCCCTGACTCCAAAACAAAGAATCCAAGAGGACAGTTAAAACAATTAATTTCTGGTTCGATCTCAGCACACACACACAAAAAAATCCCACAACTACTAATTTGCACCCCTCTAAGAAGAGGTGATATGTGTCCCTTATTCAATGATGATGTATTAGGGCCTGAAGAATACAGATAGTGTGGTAAATGAGTAGAGGAAACACAACTATATATTTAAATACCAGGTAGGCTGCTTCCAAGGAACTTCTAATCAGAATATGCATGAAAGACAATAAATATTTGATAATTAAGAGAAGTGTGACTATTGTGCTATAAGGGCATGATCACTTCTTTTTTTTTTTTTTTTTTTTTGAGACGGAGTCTCGCTCTGTCACCCAGGCTGGAGTGCAGTGGCGCGATCTCGGCTCACTGCAAGCTCCGCCTCCCGGGTTCACGCCATTCTCCTGCCTCAGCCTCTCCGAGTAGCTGGGACTACAGGCGCCCGCCACCACGCCCGGCTAATTTTTTGTATTTTTAGTAGAGACGGGGTTTCATCATGGTCTCGATCTCCTGACCTCGTGATCCGCCCGCCTCGGCCTCCCAAAGTGCTGGGATTACAAGCGTGAGCCACCGCGCCCGGCCAATGATCACCTCTTGTTAGATAAAAGACTTTGGCCAGGCGAGGTGGCTCACGCCTATAATCCCAGCACTTTGGGAGGCCGAGGCGGGCAGATCATGAGGTCAGCAGATAGAGACCATCCTGGCTAACACGGTGAAACCCCGTATCTACTAAAAAAAAAAAATAATTAAAAAAAAAAGACCAAAAAAAAAAAAAAGACTTCATGAAGAAAATACGCCTGGGCAAGGTGGCTCATGCCTATAATCCCAGCACTTTGGAAGGCTAAGGCAGGAGGACTGCTTGAGGCCAGTAGTTTGAGACCAGCCTGGGCAATATAGGGAGACCCTGTCTCTATAAAAATTTTTAAAAATTAGCCCAACTGTGGTGGCACACACCTATCCCAGCTATTCTGGAAGCTGAGGTGGAAACATTGCTTGAGCCTGGGAGGTCAAGGCTGCAGTGAGCTAGGATCACAGCACTGCACTCCCACCTCAGTGACAGAGAGAAACTTTGTCTCAAAATAAAAAGAAAATATATTTAAGTTAAGCACTATTTTATAGTTTTGAAGATGTTGAGAATTCTCAAAGCATCTGACCTTTACATACTTAAATAAGTACAAAAACCATATTCTAAAACCAAACACAATTTTTTTTTTTTTTTGAGAGACAGGGTCTCAACTCTGCCATCCAGGCTGGAGTGCAGTGGCATGATCATAGCTCACTGCAACCTGGAACTCCTGGGCTCAAGCAATCCTCCCACCTCAGACTCCTGAGTTGCTGGGACTACCGGTACATGCCATCACGTCCAGCTACCAAAGAAAAAATTGATTATCGACATTTCTAAATTATCTATGCCAATGCTACCCACAGGTTATAGGTTACAGGTCCCAATACAGTCTCTTTGCTGAACTGAGTCCTTAAAGATAATTTGTCTTTGTCTATCTTCTCTATCTTTCTTTGATGGTTTGAATATATTAATATAATATATTAATGTAAAACTCTGATGAGTAACTTACTTGCCCCTTCAGTTGCTTGATGGACTGCTGAAGTGTGAGTATCTGGTTGAAGAGAGGACTCTTTAGTGTCTCATAAAACATAGATAACTTCTCATTCTGTGACGTGTCACCCTTCTCCTGCAATTTCATTTTCAGGCGATCAAGTACCTGCAGGACCTGCAGTTTATCTTGGGTCAAGATGAATAAGTAGAGTAATAGTTAAGTCCCATCTGAGATTCCATTTTTAAATCATTAATTTAATTATAGAACAATATATCCAGTATACCTGTAGCAGGATTTTCAGGCATTTTGAATTATTCTCTTCAATCACTCTTAAAGATACCTAAAGAAAAAAATTTAAAAATATAAAAGATGAATTTCAATTGTATATGGCTATAATCCTGTAGAAAAATTAAGGAAAACCTCAAGAACATTCTTCATCAAGACTCCACTCAGTGAAATTCAAAATTATAACCACCATGAGGTGCCACTACATACCCATTAAGATAACTAAAATTTAAAAACAGAAAATACTAAGTGTCAACGAGGTTGTGAAGTGCCTGGAACTATTGTACATTGCTAAGAGAAATGTAAAATGTCACAACCACTTCGGAAAAGTGGTAGTTTCTTACAAAGTTAAAAATATACTTACTATATGACCTAGCACTTCCACTTACAAATACTCACTCAGTATTCCTGAAAATATATGCTCACAAAAACACCTGTACATGAAAGTTTATAGCATTTTTATTTATAAAAACCCCAAAACTAGAAAAACCCAAGTGTCTAGTAACAGATGAATAAACAAATAATGGTATATAATATTTAGAAATAAAAAGGAAAAATTACTGATATACACAACAAGGATAAATATCAAAAATGATATGTTGAAAAAAAGAAACCTGACCCAAAAAAGGCACAAACCATACTGTATGATTCCATTCATATGAAGTTCAAGTACTGACAAAACTAATCTACAATTATAGATTAATTTACCTGGGGCAGGGTGATAGGGAACTGACTATGACAGGCTTCAGAACATGCTACTCCCAAAATATGACACCTTGGCATTTTTTAATATTTTAAGTTGAAGGAATCTGAGAAACAGCAGGTGCAAAAAGGACTTCCCCTGAAGCAGATCATAGGATCCTCATGTGAGAGGTGTCCTCTCTATACCCAGAAGATAGAGGCATCTTAATCTCAAAAGACAGAGTGGCCGGGTGCATTGACTCATGCCTATAATCCCAGCACTTTGGGAGGCCGAAGCAGGAGGATCACTTGTGCCCCAGAGTTTGAGGCCAGCCTGGGCAACACAGTGAGATCCCAGCTACTCAGGAGGCTGAGGTGGGAGGATCACTTGAGCCCAGGAGTTCAACATCAGCATGGTCAACATAGCTAGACATACATATAAAAAAAAGAGATTTAGAAAGATAGTCAATGTAGTAATAGTGACTACTTCTAGAAAGTAGATGTGAGGATGGAGAGATTTAAAAATTAAACTTTTCATTTTACAACTTTAAATGCTGCAGGTATTAATTTTATAATTTAAAAACTAGGGAGCCAGGCATGGTGGCTCATGCCTTTGAACCCAGCACTTTAGGAGACCAAGGCATGTGGGTCGCTTGAGCCCAGGAGTCTGAAACCAGCCTGAGTAACATGGCAAAGCCCTGTATCTACACAAAATACAAAAATTAGCTGGGTTTGATGGTGCACGCCTGTAGTCCCAGCTACTCAGAGGGCTAAGGTGGTAGGATCACCTGGGTTCGAGAAGGCTGAGGAGCAGTGAGCCAAGATAGCACCACTGCACTCCAGCCTGGGCAACAGCATGAGACCCTGTCTCAAAACACAAAAATAAAAATAATGAAAAATAAGGTCCAATGCAGTGGCTCACACCTATAATCCCAGCACTTCAGGAAGCCAAGGTGCAAGAATTGCTTGAGCCCAGGAGTTCAAGACCAGCCTGGACAACATAGTGAGACCCAGTCTCTACAAAAAAATTTAAAAATTAGCCAGGCCTGTTAACACACACCTGTGTCCCAGCTACTTAGGAGGCTAAGGTGGGAGACTCGCTTGAGCCCAGAAGATCAAGGTTGCAGTGAGCCATGACTGCATTACTGCACTCCAGTCTGGCAACAGAGCAAGATCAAAAAAAAAAGAGTAAAAGTGACCAAAAAACAATGGCTATGACAGTCTGCAAGCCACACAGTGGGATAATTATACTATAAGGCATATACACACAATAGCAGAGCAGAGGTATGTACCATCTGCTAAGAGAAATCATAAAGAGTGACTAATCCTACCTAAAAAGTTTAGGAATACTGGAATGAGAACACAACAGAAACCTCTCTCATTGTAAATAAAAAAACAGTCCGGGCATGGTGGTTCACGCCTATAATCCCAGCACTTTGGGAGGCTGAGGCAGGCGGATCACAAGGTCAGGAGTTCAAGACCAGCCTGGCCAATATGATGAAACCTCATCTCTACTAAAAATGTAAAAAATTATCTAGGTGTGGTGGCACATGCCTGTTGCCCCAGTTACTTGGGACGCTAAGGAGAGAGAATCACTTGAACCCAGGAGGCGGAGGTTGCAGTGAGCCGAGATCATGCCACTGCACTCCAGCCTGGGCAACAGAAACAGACTCTGTCTCCAAAAACCAAAAAAAAAAAAAAAAGTGTCCTGGTTTGAGCAATATATAAGGCTACCCTAGGTTAGTGGTTCTCAAACTTTAGCATGCATCAGAATCACCTGTAGGGCTTGTTAAAACACAAATTGCAAAGTCCCACTCTCAGAGTTTCTGATTCCGTAGGTCTGAGGTGGGCCCTGAAAATCTGCATTTCTAGCAAGTTCTCCTGTGACCCTGTGATGCTGCTAGACCAGAAACCACAACTGAAGAACCACTGCATTACAGACGCAAAAGTGCCTGACTTTCTGTGAAAACAATAACTAGCTTTAAAGGACCTAATATAAGATCTCCAGAAGTAGCAGAAAGGGGAAAAAAGACCATTGTTACTCCAAGTATAGACTGCAAACTGATGCTTGGCCCATAATGGCACAAGTATCGAAATTGAGAATGAACATTTAGAAACTTTCCTGCAATATGGCAGAGTAAAATGTCTTACATTTAGTAATAAAAAACTTGGCGGCCGGGTGCGGTGGCTTACACCCGCAATCTCAGCAGCTTGGAAGGCCGAGGTGGGCGGATCACCTGAGGTCAGGAGTTTGAGACCAACATGGAGAAACCCCGTCTCTACTAAAAATACAAAAATTAGCTGAGCGTGGTGGTGGGTGCCTGTAATCCCAGCTACTTGGGAGGCTGAGGCAGGAGAATCGCTTGAACCCAGGAGGCAGAGATTGTGGTGAGCCGAGATCACGCCATTGCACTCCAGCCTGGGCAACAGAAACTATGTCTAAAAAAAAAAAAGACACATGGCCTTATTTTGTATGTCTTTTTAAAATTTCATTTTTTTCTAATAGCTTCTTTTAAAAAATATCAGTTCTTGAAAGATTATAGAGTGGAGAGCCTGATCTTTCACCATTGATAGTTTGAGAAGCTCTGATTTAGATAGACTAATTTGAAAGGGTCCTTGTAAACAATGCTAAGCAGACTGGTCTTTATCCTGTTAGCAACAGGAAATAATTAAAGACTTTTAAGTAGGGAAGTACTGAGTCCAGATTTCTATTTTTAAAAGGTAATTCTGATAATAGTATAGATTAGTGGTCTTCAAACTTTTTAAAACACACATTCCTATCAGTAAAAATGTGTTGGCCATGTATCTCAATTTATTTTTAAATAATTATAAACGTATACTACTATACTAACATATGTTTTAAAACATACACAAAATAGAAACTTTATGAGGGTAAGGTAAAAATGGTAAAGTTTTATTGTCATCTTCCTAACCTCTTTTCTTTTTTTTTTAAGACGGAGTCTCGCTCTGTCGCCCAGGCTGGAGTGCAGTGGCGCCATCTCGGCTCACTGCAACCTCCACCTCCCGGGTTTAAGCAATTCTCTGCCTTCTGAATAGCTGGGATTACAGGCGCCCACTACTAAGCCCAGCTAATTTTTTTTTTTTTTTGAGGCAGAGTCTCGCTCTGTCGCCCAGGCTGGAGTGCAATGGCGCTATCTCGGCTCACTGCAAGCTCCGCCTCCCGGGTTCATGCCATTCTCCTGCCTCAGCCTCCCAAGTAGCTGGGACTACAGGCACCTGCCACCACGCCCAGCTAATTTTTTTTGTATTTTTAGTAGAGACGGGGTTTCACCATCTTGGCCAGGCTGGTCTTGAACTCCTGACCTCGTGACCAACCCGCCTCGGCCTCCCAAAGCATAATCCCCCAAAGGGATTACAGGCGTGAGCCATCGTGCCCTGCCCATCTTCCTAACCTCTTAATGGATCATCTTGCACATTTTGGAGATCATACTGGAGTATCCCTTGGTAAGGATTAAGGGTAGAAATTGGTTGGCCATCTACCTCTCTTACTTTATTCTATTTTTTTAGAAACAGGGTCTCATTATGTTGCCCAGGCTGTATCTGAACTCCTGGGCTCAAGAGATCTTCTGACTTCAGCCTCTTGAGTCGCTGGGACTACAGGTGCACATCATGAAACCCAGGTCTCTGACTCATAATTAGTAAGGTTAAACTATGTCCACAAGGCAGGCCTGGAAAATTACAATTCCATGGTGTAAAGAAATGTCTAGGGAAGAAGATTAAAGCTTTATGAGTATATAAGGCCAGGCATGGTGGCTCATGCCTGTAATTCCAGGACTTTGAAAGGCCCAAGTGGGTGGATTGCTTGAGCCCAGGAGTTTGAGACCAGCCTGGGCAACATAGCAGAACTCTGTATCTACAAAAAAAAAAAAAAAAAAAACCATGCAAAAAATTAGCCAGGCATGGTGGCAAGGCTGTAGTTCCAGTTGCTTGGGAGGCTGAGGTGGGAGAATTACCCGAGCCCAGGAAATTGAGGGTGCAGTCAGCTATGATAAAAAAGAGTATATGACAAGAAAAGGAAGAAACACAACTCTACAACGCACTATCCATCAAACAGCACTCAGGCTAAATGGAACCTAGGTCTCACTCAGGGTATGGTCATAGGAAATCTTTGGTCATTCAAATTTCACCTGTTTAGTTAAGAAACCAACAGGGCTTATGGAGGGGGATTTCAACTTTGTTGAAACATGGTAAAACTGAGTCTAACTTGTCATAGATAGGCTACCTACAGTTGGTCACAGCTAGAAATTAAGATGCCACATTGTACCATTGTCCTCATTGTTGGACAGCCTCCAGAGAATGAGAACTTTATTATGCTTGGGAGCTTCCACTCCATCATTGATCAAGAGAGTTTGTGCCATGAATTTTTCATATCCGGTTCACTGTAGAATGTGATTGAAGGAAATTATTATAATATTGTGGCTTTTTAAAACCCAAGGCCTAGGCCAACGCCAATTAATGAAGTATTTGAAGGGACATAGAAATTTAATTTTAAATTAAATTATATTTTATTATATTTATTTTATTATATATATTTTTATTAAACTCTTGATCTGATTAAGATAAAAAATAAATAAAATATATAGGCTGGGCACAGTGGCTCATGCCTATAATCCCAGTACTCTGGGAGGCCAAGGCAGGTGGATCACCTGAGGTCAAGAGTTCGAGACCAGCCTGGCCAACATGGTGAAACCCCATCTCTACTAAAAATACAAAAATCAGCTGGGCGTGGTGATGCACACCTGTAATCCAGCCACTTGGGAGGCTGAGGCAGGAGAATCGCTTGAACCCGGGAGGCGGAGGTTGCAGTGAGCCAAGATCGCACCACTGCACTCCAGCCTGGTGACAGAGCGAGACTCTGTCTCAAAAAAATAAAAATAAAATATATATAATAGAATCAAGAATTTAGGCAAAGTAAGGATTCTGAGAAACACACTTTTTGAGCTCCCAGTACCTCACAAGAATGTAATTCCCTACTGATTTACTAAGACATATGATATATCTAACCTGAAATTTGGGGAGAAAAAGATCACTTGCAATATCTTTGGGAAAGAACAGGTGTTCAGCCTCTAACTGCATATGTGAATTGGGCAGGTCACAATTAGGCCACACATAACTCCCCAGTGGGAATTTTCCAGAGCTCATTGAACCAGGGAGTTTGAAGAATCAATGAGCAAGTGTAAATTTAATCATATTTACGCTTATCAATATCAAGTGCAAAGATCAATGTCAAGCATAAATATAGTCATGATTTCTGAAGTTTTTCAAAAATTGAAGGTTTAAATTTCTATTGTTTCCTTTGGAGTACAAAGCTCAGGATGTGTCTAATTATCATTCCTTTGTCCTCAAAGCTCAGCATTTATGAGGTACTGATTAAACGAAAAACAAACTTTCCTAGCCAAAGAATAATGGTTGCTCTCCACCAGTACTTCAAATAAATACATCTGCTGCCATACAAATGCAGATTCAAGTCAGGTGTCCTAGCCTTGTGTTCCTACCAAATGACAAGACTTTTCTAAATACCTTAAATATAAAAATACTATGTTTTGGACCACTATATCCCTGGAATTTTGGAAACATATATAAATTCCAGAACAATCCTGACAGTTTGCAGATACATGCTTAAGCCTAAGCAATGTTTAAATCCTCCTGACAGTGAACATTCAGGAAATGTTGAAATTGAAGTTGAAAGACACCACTTTAAGTTCAGAATCTGAAATTAAAACTTGTGAATAGTGCTTCAATGAACACAAATTTTTTAAAAAAGAAATGAAAGCCGGGTGCAGTGGCTCACGCCTGTAATCCCAGCACTTTGGGAGGCCGAGGCGGGCACAAGGGAGGCCTTGGATCACAAGGTCAGGAGTTTGAGACCAACCTGGCCAACATGGTGAAAACTCGCCTCTACTGAAAATACAAGAATTAGCCGGGTGTGGTGGCAGGCGCCTGTAATCCCAGCTACTCAGGAGTCTGAGCCAGAAGAATCGCTTGAACCTGGGAGGCAGAGGTTGCAGTGAGCCGAGACTGCATCATTGCACTCCAGCCTGGGTGACAGAGCAAGACTCCATCTTTTAAAAAAAAAAAAAAAAAAAAAAAAATGAAAACAGAGTCAGTTTTTCAGAATAATTCAGTTAACTAATGCTAATTTTCTCATTAAACTATTCAAAGTTAGCCAATGCATACTAATATACCAATACTCTTCCTATAACTTGGCTACTTTTGCAGGAACAAAGTTAAACTGCTATATGGTAGACTTCTTTTTTTTTTTTTCGAGATGTTGTTTTGCTCTTGTTGCCCAGGCTGGAGTGCAATGGAGAGATCTTGGCTAACCACAACCTCTGCCTCCCGGGTTCAGGCGATTCTCCTGCCTCAATTTCCCAAGTAGCTGGGATTACAGGTATGAGCCACCACGCCAGGCTAATATTGTATTTTTAGTAGAGATAGGGTTTTTCCATGTTGGTCAGGCTGGTCTCAAACTCTGACTTCAGGTGATCCACCCGCCTCGGCCTCCCAAAGTGCTGGGATTACAGGCATGAGCCACCACGCCTGGCCTTTTTTATTTTATTATTATTATTATTATTTTGAGACAGGGTCTCACTCTGTTGCCCATGCTGGAGTGCAGTGGTGCGATCCTGGCTCACTGCAACCTCCACCTCCAGGGTTCAAGCAATCCTCTTGCCTCAGCCTCCCTAGTAGCTGAGACTACAGGTGTGCACCACCATACCTGGCTAATTTTTGTATTTTTAGTAAAGGCGGGATTTCACCATGTTGGTCAGGCTGGTCTCAAACTCCTGTCCCCAGATGATCTGCCTGCCTTGGCCTCCCAAAGTGCTGGGATTACAGTCTAGAGACAACGCGCCCAGTCTATGGTAGGCTTCTATATTCTGGTTGGTAGCAGTTTTCCCCAATGAGCAACAATGACAAAAAAAAATCTGGGCAATTTTCACACTTAGAGGTCTCTGATCATGTAGCCAGTCCCAACTAAAAAGACCTGGGCATTCATACTATTCACTAATGATTAGTTTCCACCTCAAAAATGCTGTTCAATTTTACCCACACTGCCGACTGTGCACTCCCAGCTTCTCCCCAGAAATTATGGTCATATCAGGAATCAGGCGTGGTGGCTCATGCCTGTACTCCCAGCACTTTGGGAGGCCAAGGAGAGGGATCACTTGAGGCCAGGAGTTTGAGACCAGCCTGGCCAACATGGTGAAACCCCGTCTCCACTAAAAGTACAAAAATTAGCCAGGTGTCATGGTGCACACTTGTAATCCCAGCTATTCGGGAGGCTGAGGCAGGAGAATCACTTGAATCCATGAGGCAGACATTGCAGTGAGTGGAGATCGCACCACTGCACTCCAGCCTCAGCAACAGAGTGTGAGACTCCATCTCAAAAAAATAAAATAAAAAAAAAGTAAAATAAAATAAAAAAGGGAAAGGGATGCTATGGAAAAAGGTAAAAACAAAGCAAGGAAACATAGATGCCATTGGAGAGAGTTAATTCCATGGGGAAGGGGTTCAACTGTTAGTGACCTTTTAGTAGATAACTACTTTAAAAATGAGAGAATACTTCAAATTTTAAATGGTGGAAAGATTTACAACCTTACCCTCAACATTCACTTAACTCATCTCCCTCTTCTACCACACTGTGTCCTGGAACTTCATCAGAAGCTCCAAAAAATGGGCTTGACGTGGTGGCTCATGCCTGTATCCCAGTCCTTTGGGAGGCCGAGGCAGGCAGAACACCTGAGGTTGGGAGTTCAAGACCAGCCTGACAAACATGGAGAAGCCCCCATCTCTACTAAAAATACAAAAATATTAGCCAGGCATGGTCGCGGGCACCTGTAATCCCAGCTACTCAGTGGTAGTAGTAGCAGGAGAATCACCTGAACCCGGGAGGCAGAGGTTGTGGTGAGCCGAGACCACACCATTGCACTCCAGCCTGGGCAAAAATAGTGAAACTCCATCTCAAAAAAAAAAAAAAAAAAAGCTCCAGAAAATAACCCAAGGGAGACCAGGCAGAAGCCCTGCCCACCAGCCCCTACTGTCAAAGCCACACCCACTAATTATTATTAATGGAAGCTAAAGTGAAATGAAACTGACCTGTCCCTGAAAGCCCACAGACCCAGGCCTAAAAGCCATCTACCAAACCAAGCAAGGTGTGCAAAGGCTCAAAGCAAGGGCAGGACCTTGGTCTGCTTTGGTTCTAAGAGTACAACCTACATTAGAGAATGTTCATCTCACAGTGGTTCCACTAACTTCTTTGAACTATGAGGCAGCTTCCCAAATGCAAGCAATCAATACAGACAAAATTCAGATGTGAAATTCTTAAACCACACATTGTCCTGGTTTACAATATTATTGTTCAGCAGGTTTTTAAACTTTATATAAATTATATCATACTGTATACTTATTCTTCAGCAACTTGCTATTTTAAGCTCAACTTTACATTTTTAAGATTTATTCATCTGTTATCTCAGCACTTTGGGAGGCCAAGGCAGGCACATCACTTGAGCCCCAGTTTGAGACCAGCCTGGGCAACATGGCAAGACCCCATCTTGACAAAAAAATTTAAAAATTAGCCAGCAGTGGTGGCACACACCTGTACTCCCAGCTACTCAGGAGGCTGAGGTGGGAGGATGAATTGAGCCCAGGATGTCTAGGCTGCAGTAAGCCATGATCACACCACTGCACTCCATAGCCTGGGCAACAGAGTGAGACCCTGTCTCCAAAAAAAAACCACCAGGCTGGGGTGGGGGGTGTTATTCATGATGATATAGGCAGTTCCTGCTCAGCCACTGTAACAACTAAGTAACATTCGACGGTAGGGATACATACTTTCTTCACCCAATCTCCTGTTGATGAGAATTTAGATCATTTCCTATTGGTCACCAACACAAAAACAGGATTAGAGCTAAATGTCTACTTCAATAATCAACTTTTTGCCAGTTGATTCAATAGCCAATTATTGAAATATGGGAAATTCTATAGCCTATGAGCTCTGAAATCATAGAGACTTAGGGTCTATCCCTAGGACCCGCTCTGTAGGCCAATTGTTTAAATCTCCCTACACCTCAGTCCCCTTGTTTGTAAAAAAGAGTTAATAAAAATTACTTCATGGCTGGGCGCGGTGGCTCACACCTGTAATCCCAGCATTTTCGGAGGCTGAGGCGGGCGGACCACAAGGTCAGGAGTTCGACACCAGCGTGGCCAACATGGTGAAACCCCTGTCTCTACTAAAAATGCAACAAGAATGAAACTGTTTAAATTAAAATATATATATATATAGCTGGGCGTAGTGGCAGGCACCTGAATCCCAGCTACTTGGGAGGCTGAGGCAGGAGAATTGCTTGAATCCGGGAGATGGAGGTTGCAGTGAGCCAAGATGGCACCACAGCACTCCAGCCTGGGCGACTCCATCTCAGGGGAAAAAAAGAAAAAAAAAATTACTTCATATGTATATTGAAAAGACTAAAGAGGATAATTTAGAGCATTTGGCCTAGCACATGGTACACATTCAACAAATGATAGCTACTATTAGCATCTCTTTTCAATCAAAATGATTTAAAATATGGCAAAACCCCATCTCTACAAAAACAAAAACTAGCTGAGCGTGGTGGTGCGTGCCTGTAGTCCAGGCTGAGGTGGGAGGAACCCTTGTGCCCAGGGGGTCAGGGCTAGTGAACCATGATCATGGCACTGCAAAAGCTAATAATTAAATTATTGTAGCAGAGATTTTAGTGTGTAATCAGTAAGTTAGTTCTGAGAAGGCTGAAAAATAAAATGTTTCACCACTGTAGTAAGTATAAGGGAGGAGGTTATAGAGAGGACCTATAATTTGGAGTATTAATCCATTTATATGGCCAGGCGCAGTGGCTCACGCCTGTAATCACAGCACTTTGGTAGGCTGAGGCGGGCGGATCGCTTGAGATCAGGAGTTCGAGACCAGCCTGGCCAACATGGTGAACCCATCTGTACTAAAAATACAAAAAATTAGACAGACATGGTGGTGCATGCCTGCAGTCCTAGCTACTCAGGAGGCTGAGGCAGGAGAATGGCTTGAACCTGGGAGGCAGAGGTTGGAGTGAGCGGAGATCAAGCCACTGCACTCCAGCATGGGCAACAGAGCAAGACTTGTCTCAAAAAAAAAAAAAAAAAAAAAAAAAGGCATTAAGGCAGTATACACATAGGCGTGTAAGTGCTTTGGTAAACTAAACCCTCTTAAGAATAAACATATTCAGATCAGTGGCTCACGCTTGTAATTCCAGCACTTTGGGAGGCCAAGGCAGGTGGATCACGAGGTCAGAACTTAGAGAACAGCCTGAGCAACATGGTGAAACCCCGTCTCTACTAAAAATGCAAAAATTAGCAGGGCGTGGTGGCACACGCCTGTAATCCCAGCTACTTGGGAGACTGGAGGCACGAGAATCACTTGAAGCCAGGAGGTGGTTCCAGCCTTCGCAACAGAGTGAAACTGTGTCTCAAAAAATAAAAATTAATAAGATATTTTAGATTCCTTTTTTACATGAAATCTGTTCAAAATCTCGTGTGTATTGTGCATTTACAGCACATTTCAATCCTAACTAACCCAATATAAAGTGGCCCATGCCCATGTGTGAGAGTGGCTTACTGTAGTAAAGTTTTAATCTATACCTTTTCAGAAAGATCCCTGTTTGTTTTTGTTTTTTCTTCCTCCACCGTGTTTTTAGGAAAGACTTCATCAGTTCAGCTCATATGGTCTCTATGCCTTTTCTTAGAGTAACTATCTGAGTAAGAGCACTCACAAACTTGAGTTCTTCCCAATAAAAAGATCACAACTCCATAATTTTGCCGGAATTCAACATAGGGAGGAACAAAAAGCAGGAGAATAATAGCTTACAGATTACAAGACACATTCTTGAACATTATTTTCTTTCACCTCACCAAATCTCTGTAAGGCAGACCATTTGCAAATGGGACCAGATTCTGGAGGACCAGAATTAAATGACTTGTCAAACGTTATATGGTAGGTGGACCCAATTCCTTGTCTCCAAACTTTACTGGCTGGACAGCTGTACAAACACAAAAAATAAGTGAGCTCTACATCTTCAGCATTGATCTATCCCACTGACTTAAAAGGAAGGGTATTGACAGGCACTAGATTTCTCCCCATTTGCACCAGAACCTAAAATAAGGGCTTTAAAAAAGGCATCCAAATCTACACAAAACCCTAAGGAAAAAAACATAGCAATGGTCATGCAAATACCAAGGTAGATTGGTCCCGTTTCTCAAAAAACTTACTAAGTTGGCTCACCAAGGGGAGCAAAGTCTTAAGGTTGGCTTCCCCAACCTCATGTATTCTTGTTAAACTTTAACAAAGCAAGTAAATTCAGCCTGCTGGCTGTTCAGTGTAAGGATAATTATTAAATGCTGTTACGTAAAAATGCAATTGTAAGAACTAGAAAATGCTGAGCCACTGTCTCAGAATCACAAGGTTCTAAATGTGAACACATATACAGGTTTTTCTCTTTAACTTTAAAAATGCAATCTGGAAGAAAATACATCCTAATGTTATTAGTGATTATCTCTCAATAATAGACAGTCTGTGTACTTTTAGCTTCTTTTTTGAAAATTTTCTCCAATTTTTCTACAATGAATATGTTAGCTTTATAGTTACAGAAATATTAATGCATGGCTTAAACTTATTATGGTTTCATTAAATGCAGAAGAGAACTTAATTTTCTATTCAGTTTTAAACACAACTATTTTTCTGAGGGGAAACTCATTTTATGTGACCTCCTTGTGATATTGTATATTGGTTTTCATCCATGGTTCCTGGTTTATAACTCCCATAACTCTTGTTAGTCTTTTGTTATACTGTTGGGGTGCTTTAAGTCTCAGAAGCAGTCCCCAGAAATATCTCTGACGCTCTCCTGCCCCTCCTTTCATCCACTCCTTTTTCTCCCCAAGGCAGGACTCTAATCTTCCCCTGCTTTTCCATCTTGAAGCTGGCTGTAAAGAAATTCTCTGGGCCAGAAGCGTAGCTCACGTAAGCCCAACACTTTCACAGGCCAAGTCGGGAGGACGGCTTGGGACCAGGAGTTCGAGACCAGCCTGAGCAATATAACGAGACCCAGTCTCTACTAAAAATTTTTTAAAAGTGGCCAGGCATGATGGCTCACATCTGTAATCCCAGCACTTTGGGAGGCCAAGTCGGACAGATCTCTTGAGGTCAGGAGTCCAAGACCAGCCTGGCCAACATGGCAAAACCCTGTCTCTACTAAAAATACCAAAAAAAAAAAAAATTACCCAGTCATGGTGGTGCACACCTGAGGTTGTGAGGCTGAGCCAGGGGAATCGCTTGAACCCAGGGAGGTGAAGGTTGCAGTGGGTGGAGATCGCAGCACTGCACTTCAGCCTGGGCAACAGAGTAAGGCTCTGTCTCAAAAATAAATAAATAAATGAATACAAATTTTTAAAAATAAAAATAATTGCCAGGCCCAGTGGCTCACGCCTGTAATCCCAGCACTTTGGGAGTCCAAGGTGGGTGGATCGCCTGAGGTCAGGAGTTCGAGACCAGCCTGGCCAGCATTGCAAAACCTCATCTCTACTAAAAATACAAAAATTAGCCAGGTGTGGTGGCAGGCGCCTGTAATCCCAGCTACTTGGAAAGCTGAAGCAGGAGAAGCACTTGCCCCTGGGAGGCAGAGGTTGCAGTGAGCCAAGATAGTGCCATTGCACTCCAGCCTGGGCAACAGAGCAAGACTCCGTCTCTAAATAAATAAATTAATTAATTAAAATAAAATAAAATAACTTTGGCTAGGTGCAGTGACTCACGCCTGTAATCCCAGCACTTTGGGAGGCCAAGACAGGTGGATCACTTGAGGTCAGGAGTTCGAGACCAGCCTGGGCAATATGGTAAAACCCTGTCTCTACTAAAAATACAAAAATTAGCCAGGTATGGTGGCACATGCCTGTAATCCCAGCTACTCAGGAATCTGAGGCAGGAGAATCACTTGAACCCGGGAGGCGGAGGTTGCGTGAGCTGAGATCATGCCACTGCACTCCAGCCTGGGCAGCAGAGCAAGACTCTGTCTCAAAATAAATAAATAAATATTTTAATAAATTATCTGACCTCCTTTGTCTGATTGTAGGTCATAAGACCCCCATAAGAAGGGGTCCTGCCCATACCCTGGAGGAAGGAATGCTACAGAGAGAGGCCAAGAAAAATCTGAACAGATAGGCATTGCTGGGTTTCCCTACTCCATGCTTCAATTATGTCTACCCAATGAAGTCTCCATAAAAAGCCCAAGAAGACGGGGTAGAGAGAGCTTCTCAATATCTGAACACATGGAGGTTCCTGGAGGGTGGCATGCCCCTTCTCATACCTCACCCTATGCATCTCTTCCTCTGGTATCCTCTGTAACACTCTTAATAATAAGCTAGTAATAAACCTAAATAAGTGTTTTCCTGAGTTCCGTGAGCTGCTCTAGCAAATTAACCAAACCAGAGCAGGGAGTTATGGGATTCCCAATTTATAGGTGGTTAGTCAGAAGCCGGGGTAAAACAATTTAGGACTTGTGATTGGCATCAGAAGTGAGGGCAGTCTTATGGGATCTGACACTATCCCCAGGTAAATAGTTTCCGAATCGAACTGGAAGATGCGCAGCTATTGCTTGATGCAGAACTGATTGGCCCACACATTTATTTGGTCACAGAAGTCTTAACACTGATTGTAGTGGTGTGAGAGCTGAGGAAAAAGTTTGTGTTTTTTCTCTTCCTCCTAATAGGATCTGGACTAGTAAGGGCAATTCTCTTCAGAACTCATTTTATAAGTTCTATCCATAAGTATTTCCATATTTATTAACTTTCTTATTATCTTTGTGAAAGTTGCAGATACCAGGTCAAAATCACTTTTTGTCAGACCCAAACAAACTAGAGAGCATGAGGGAGAAAGCTCATGCTTGCATGCCTGAGATAAAGATCGTCTCAAGAACAAACTAAAATAACCACCCAAGAAATTCTTTCTTATAGCTAGATCCAGCTCATACTCAAGGGGAGGAGATTACACAAGGGCATGAACACCAGAAGGAGAGATCGCTGGGGGCCATCTCAGAGACTGTGAGAGAGACCCAAGGAGATGACTTACAGCAGGTGATGTCTGAACTAGACTCTGAAGGAGTTAGCTAGGTGAAGAGTTACAGGACTGTCTTAGCAGAAAATGCTATGTATGAAGTAATCTGGAAGGGAGAGACAGAGTCTGAGGCTGGGGGAATTCCACACTCAGTACGGCTGGAGGATAGGCTGCCGTCTATGTGGAGACTGGAGGCTACTTGATGCTGTTGAGATGCATTTGACAGCTAATTCTGTCATCTAATGGTGCCTCCCAAGTTAATGTCTAATTCTTTGCTTAATATGCTCTTGTTCACTCTGTTTTTGCCAAGTTTTAAATTGTTAATCAACATTAAATGTTTCATGTACACACAAATAAATATATATAATCAAATAATCAAATAAAAAATTGAACTTACAACCTCTTTCCTATTTACAAAAATGGTTAGAGCAGTTTTTCATTAGAGCGCATTTATAAATCATTACAAATGCAAGAAGCATGACTAGAATTTTCAGTTATCGGTGGGTGGAAATCCCCTAACACTTTGGAATATATTTATTTACTTTTTTTTTTTTTGAGACAGGGTTCTTGCTCTGTCACCCAGGCTGGAGTGTAGTGGTGCAAATACCACTCACCGCAGCCTCCATCTCTTGGGCTCAAGCAATTCCCCTGCCTCAACCTCCCGACACACCTGGCTATTTAAAAAGTTTTTTCTGTAAAGACAGGCATGTTGCTCAGGCTGGTCTCCAACTCTTGGCCTCAAGCGATCCTCCTGCCTAAGCCTCCTAAGTAGCTGAGATAACAGGCATGAGGCAGGGTGCCAGGCCTGATAAGATGCTCTCCTTAACACCTGCCCAGTAATGGCATCTTCAACAATGGCCAACTCTGGCTTTGAGTCTGCAAAACCAATAAACTCTGTTTGCAAGCAGCCAGCTTATCTGCACTATTTTGCCAATAAAAGTTTCCCTTTACCCTCCCCTCTTCCATGCATATATGGCTTGCCAGGGCTGTGCACCTCGGGCTATAATGCTCATTTCTCATTCCCAAATAAATTCAACATATTTGGAGTGTTTTGTTGTTGTTGTTGTTGTTGTTAACATCTTAAAGGCCATTAGGGGCCCTAAAAACATCAAAGCTCACTTTAGCTAAAAGGCTCAATCTCACCTAACATTTTCTAATGCTGCAAACAGATTTAAGTTTTTAACCGCTGCCCCTGCCTCCGCTCCTTTCAAATAGATGTGTGCAAATTAATTGGCAGCCAATAGGAATTTAGCCCAGAATGTGGTAGCATCATCCTCAGTGGAACCGACATTGTCCTTCTGGGTTTCCCAAGGCTTCTTCATTCATTTAAGAAACACTTGTCGCGCACCTACCAATAGCCAGACCCTAAATACAGTCGAAAAACAAGGCCCTGAAAGGGGCACCCTCTAAATGGCAGAGGCAAGCCAGTAAACAACAAACTCGAATCCAAAGTGACAAGAGCCACTTGGAAATATGACAAAGTGCCAAGTGAAGGGGTGTTCACTTAATTCGGCCTGTGTGCGGGACGGCTGGGGCGCTTTGGAGGGTGGGAGTGATCTGAAAATGCTTTCCTGAGCTTGATTAAAAGCAGGAATCCAGGAATTTCCCTAAGGCTGGAACCACTTTCCGACAGAACCTCCCCGTCTACGCAGCAAGGCTGGCAGAGCCCACGGCTTGACCGCTGGCTTGGGAACCTCCGCTACGGGACGACCAGGCGCCGCGACGCGGCCGGGCCTAAGTCGCCCCCTCAGCCCGGCTCTGATAACCCCCTCCTCTTTGTCCCCTCACCCCGTTCCCTCCTTCCACGGCCACCGATGGAGGGAAAGACTCCGCCCAGCTCTGGGAGCGAAACATGGGCACTGATATGGGCGCAAAATAGGATCCGTGCCACCCCCGAATACCAGTGGGCCGAGATTCGAGGCCCGAAAGGCCTGGGGAGGCGGGGCGGCGCCCCTCCCTGCCCGCGGCCTCGGCGAGCCCTGAGCGGCGGGGCGGGGACCACCGCGGGGTCACCCGGGCCCGACGCAGGAGGACGGCGCCCCCGCCCCGCCTCCCGGGCCAGCGCGGACGGACGCGGCGGGAGCCCCATCCCCGCCGCGGCCCCTCTGAGCGCCCGGCGGCGCCCTCCTCCTCCGGCTCCCACCCACTCCAAGCGGGCGGGCGGGGAGAGCGCGGGGGCAGGGCAGGCAGGCCCGGGAAGCCCGCGAGTGAGCTGCCCCCGGCCGGCCTCCAGGCGCGGGGACCCCCGGGGCGAGCGCGCACTGCACAGCCGGGACCCCACGCTTTACCTGGTGCGCTGTAGGAGCAGGTGGGAGCCCGGGTCGGGCGGGCTCGGTGTCGGCCCTGCCTCACCTGGGCGGAAGTGAGAGGCCCAGGGTGACCGCGCCTCACCTGGCAGGCCCTCCCCTCGCCCCGACTCTCCCCGCCCGGGGCGGGGCACCGGGGTGGTGCAGGGGGCGGGGGAGGGAGCCCGGGGCCGCGGGAGGCGGGCTCCGAGGAGGGAGGACGGTTGCCCTGGCTGTTTTTGTGCAGGTGAATTCCTACCGGGCGCGGGATGGCCAGGGGCCTGGGAAAAGTGGGCTGTGGGGTCGGGGTGGCTGATGAGACCGCACGTGGTGGGGACAACCGGCACTGACGGGGAGGGAGATCCGGACACATCCGTGTGGTTGGAGGCCTGCTTGGAGAGCGAGACCCAAGATAAAGGAAATTGAGGAGGATATCGATGAAAGCGTTGGGTCAATCCGCTTAACACTTTGTCTTTTTGCCCCTTTCCTTTGCTGTTCTCTCATCCCTCCTTTGTTTTCTATATCCGCTGACGCAAAATAAAATATTCTAAAACGTGTAAATGTGGGAGTCATTTTCTTCTCATTTAGTGGAAGAAAGAAATCCAGCAGTATTTGCCTGCCGTATGCTAGGTGCTAGGTTATGCAATGTCTCATTTACTCTCTGAAGAAACTAATGAGGAAACCGTGCACCCGGTAGGTTGACTGGCCCAAAGTTCGGAACACAGGCAAGGCATTTTGACTCTTAACTACAGTGATGATTTCACTATACATTAATTTTATTTTATTTGTGATGTCACAGCTTCGAGAAAAATATGCCCCGATGGCCTTCTTCCACTCCCTTTAATAACTTTAGGCTTTTGATGATAGGGGTTTTACTTTGCCTGATACAGTCCACACATTAACGATAAAGAGAATCAATCTTCAGGTATCTTATTCATAGAGTACATACAGTAATTGTTAAACACTGTGATTGACTCTGGGAAGATGTGTAAAATGGTATCCCTGTCCCCAGGAAGATGAGGAATAGATACAAAACAACTACAACATAAAGACTTTTAGGCCGGGCGCGGTGGCTCATGCTTGTAATCCCAGTCCTTTGGAAGGCCGAGGCGGGTGGATCACCAGAGGTCAGGAGTTCGAGACCAGCCTGACCAACATGATGAAACCGCGTCTCTACTACAAATACAAAAATTAGCCGGGCATGGTGGATGCGTAGTCCCCTCTATGCAGGAGGCTGAGGCAGGAGAATCACTTGAACCCAGGAGGCAAAGGTTGCAGTGAACCGAGATCCTGCCACTACACTCTAGCCTGGACGACAGAGAGAGACTCCGTCTCAAAAACAACAACAACAATAAAAATTAGCCCAGAGTGGTGCCGTGAGCTTGTAGTCCCAGCTACTCTGTGGGGCTGAAGTCGGAGGATCACTTGAGCCGGGGGTTTCAAGACCAGCCTGGGCGACAGAGCAAGACTCCATCTCAAATAAATAAATAAATAAAATTAAGATCATGCACTTGGTGCTTTGTAGTTTGCTTCCTTGTTTTAAAAGAAATGTAACACTTGTTAGGCATGGTAAGAAGACACACAATATCAGCATGGTTCCTGCTTTTTAGGAACTAACAAACTACTGAGGGAAATAACGTTAGGCAAATTACCAAATGGAAGCCAGACCTCAGAAAATGAAGAGATCTATTAGGTTTTTTGAAAGCATGGGTTAGAACTTAAACAGGTCTTAACCAGAGTCTGAGATTAATTTAGGTAAAATGGAGAAGGAAAGGCTTTCCAAGTCGGGGGCAAAATAAAGAAAGTTGGAGATCGAGTGGGAAAAGGGAGAGGATCGAAAAACTACCTATCCGGTACTATACTTATTACCTGGGTGATGAAATGATCTGTATATCAAACCCCATGGCATACAATTTGTCTATGTAACAAACCTGGTTTTTGTTGTTGTTGTCGTTTTGAGACGGAGTCTCGCTCTGTTGCCCAGGCTGGAGTGCAGTGGCACAGTCTCAGCTCACTGCAACCTCTGCTTCCCTGTTCAAGCCATTCTCCTGCCTCAGCCTCCCGCGTAGCTGGGATTACAGGTGCCAGCCACCACACCCGGCTAATTTTTTGTATTTTTAGTAAACATGAGGTTTCACCACGTTGGCCAGGCTGGTCTCAAACTCCTGACCTTGTGATCCACCCGCCTCAGCCTCCAAAAGTGCTGGGATTACAGGTGTGAGCCACCGCACCTGGCCTACAAACCTGTGCATGTAGCCCTGAACCTATAATAAAAATTAAATAGGGAAAAAAAAGAAAGGTGGAGACCAATTATCTCAAAGAATCACCTTGCAAACATTGGTCTCTTTTTAAATTTATTTTTATTTATTTATTTTTTAAATTGAAATTGAATCTTACTATGTTACCTAGGCTGGCCTCAAACTCCTGGACTCAAGCAATCCTCCCACCTTAATATCCTTCTTGAAAAGTTGAGATTATAGGCACACACCACCACACCTGGCTATTGGACCTCGTCTTTATTTATTTATTTATTTATTGTAGAGAAAGGGTCTCACTGTGTTGCCCAAGCTACTCTCAAACTCCTGGCCTCAAGCCATCCTCCTGCCTCAGCCTCCCAAAGTGCTGGGATTACAGGTATGAGCTAGCATGCCTGGCCTCTTCTTACTTTATTTTGTATTTATGTAATTAATTAATTTTTTTTGAGACAAGGTCTCACTCTGTCACCCAGGCTGGTGCACAGTGGGGCAATCATGGCAGCCTCAAATTCCTAGGCTCAAGCAATCCTCCCACTGCAGCCTCCCGAGTAGCTGGGACTATAGGCATGCACCATCACACCTGGCTTATTTATTTATTTAGACAGAGTCTCGCTGTTGTTGGCCCTGGCTGGAGTGCAACTGTGTAACCTCCACCTCCCAGGTTCCAGCAATTCTCCTGCCTCAGCCTCCTGAGTAGCTGAGATTACAGGTGCCCGCCACTACACCCGGCTAATTTTTGTATTTTTGGTAGAAATGAGTTTCACCATGTTGGCCAGGCTAGTCTCAAACTCCTGACCTCAGGTGATCCACCCACCTCGGCCACCCAAAGTGCTGGGATAACAGGCATGAGCCACCACACCCAGCCTGCCTCTTCTTACTTTAATATTAAATGATGTTGTGAACATATTCCCCTTTTTTCAAAAAGTTATGTAACTTTAAATTGACCATGAAACCAAGTCAAAACTCCTTTTCTTGCTATTCAAGGCCCTTCAAACTCTCCCCTTCTTGCTGACTTTTTTCTTTTTTTTTTTTGAGACACAGTCTCGCACTCCAGGCTGGAGTGCGATGGCACAATCTCAGCTCACTGCAACCTCCGCCTCCCAGGTTCAAGCAATTCTCCTGCCTCAGCCTCTTGAGTAGCTGGGATTACAGGCGACTGCCACCACACCTGGCTAATTTTTGTATTTTTAGTAGAGACAGGGTTTCACCATGTTGGCCAGGCTGGTCTCAAACTCCTGACCTCAGGTAATCTGCCTGCCTTGGCCTCCCCAAAGTGCTGGGATTACAGGCGTGAGCCACTGTGCCCGGCCCCTTCTTCCTGACTCTTCAACCTAATCTCCACTTCACCTCTGGAGGATCTTACTCTGAGCAAATTTATCTACTCCATATCCATGGAACACCAATGGCTTTTCTGTTGGTTACTTACCCCCTTTCTCCTGCCTGGAATGTTCTGTAAGCCCTACCCTCCCTCTAGAGCTAGACTCAAGTCTAACCTCTTCTGAGAAGCTGCCTCCCTGACCACCCCAGGAAACATCATCTCTGTCAGTTTTAACCTGATTTTCTCTACATTTCTGTGCTGTTAATTAATTTTACCTCACCAACCACCCTTCTTCCTTTGTGTTGTTAATTAACTAATTAATTTTTTCAGGCCAGGTGTGGTGACTCATGACTGTAATCCCAGCACCGTGGGAGGCTGAGGCGGGTAGATCACCGGAGGTCAGGAGTTCGAGACCAGCCTGATCAACATGGGGAAACCCCACTAAAAATACAATAATAACCTGCGCGTGGTGGCACACACCTGTAGTCTCAGCTACTCAGGAGGATGAGGCAGGAGAATCACTTGAACCCGAGAGGCGGAGGTTGCAGTGAGCTGAGATCTTGCCATTGCACTCCTGCCTGGGCGACAGAGCAAGACTCCATCATAAATAAATAAATAAGACAGGGTCCCACTCTGTTGGAGAGCAGTGGTGAGATCATAACTCACTGCAGCCTTGAACTTCTGGGCCCAAGCCATCCCCCCATGTTAGCCTCCCGAGAAGCTGGTACTACAAACATGCACCACCATGCCCAGCTAATTTTTTTAATTTTTTATATTTAGAGACAAGGCCTCTCTATGTTGTCCAGGCTGGTCTCAAACTCCCGGGCTCAAGGACTCCCAAAGTGCTCCCAAAGTGCCTCGGCCTCCCAAAGTGCTGGGATTACAGGCGTGAGCCACTATACTCAGTCTGTGTTAATTTAATGTAAACTTTTTTTTTGGCTGTCACTTGGAATTTAAAATTTTAAAAATTTATCCAATAAATGTTTAAACAAGGTTTAGCTGTACCAGAAAATGTTTATATCTGAGAATCCTCAAGAGTGTCTTTTTTTGGCCAGGCACGGTGGCTCACGCCTGTAATCCCAACACTTTGGGAGGCCAAGGCGGTCAGATCACGAGGTCAGGAGTTCGAGACTAGCCTGACCAACATGGCAAAACTCTGTCTCTACTAAAAATACAAAAATTAGCAGGGCATGGTGGTGCACGTCGGTAATCCCAACTACTCAGGAGGCTGAAGCAGGGGAATCGCTTGAACCTGGGAGGCAGAGGTTGCAGTGACCCGAGATCACACCACTACACTCCAGCCTGGGTGACACAACGAGACTCCATCTCAAAAAAACAAAACAAAACAAGACAAACAACAACAACAACAACAAAAACCAGAGTGTCTTTTTAAAAAAAAAAATGGAGATGAGGTCTCACTATGTTGCCCAGGCTGGACTTGAACTGCTGGGCTCAAGTGATCCTCCAACCTCGGCCTCCCAAAGTGCTGAGATTACAGGCATGAGCCACCATGCCCAGCCCAAGATTGTCTTGTTCACAGAATGATGAAGAAAGATGAATTTTTAAAAGTACAAGCTCTTGTCAACCTAAAACTACAGCAGAGGGAGATAATCCAGAGACAATGAATTTGTCAACTAAAAAAAAAAAAATCAAGCTTTTAAAAAATTAAAGTTCATTTTATTCAGAAGTCTTGGGGAGTGGGACACAGTGGCTCATGCCTGAAATCCGAGCCCTTTGGGAGGTCAAGGCGGGAGGACTGCTTGAGGCCAGGAGTTTGAGATCAGCCTGGGCAACATATCGAGACCCTGTCTCTACAAAAAATGGAAAAAAAGAAAAGCCCAGTTTGGTGGTTTATGCTTATAGTTCCAGCTACTCAGGAGGATCCCCTGAGCCCAGGAGTTGGAGGCTGCAGCAAGCTATGGTTGCCACTACACACCACAGCCTGGGGGACAGAGTGAGACCCTATCTCTACTTGTCTTTTAAAAAATAAAAAGTTATAAAGTTATGGCTGGGCGTGGTGGCTCACACCTGTAATTCTAGCGCTTTGGGAGGCTGAGGCAGGTGGATCAAATGAGGTCAGGTGTTCAAGACCAGCCTGGCCAACATGGCGAAACCCCATCTCTACTAAAAAAAAAAATATTAATACAAAAATTAGTCAGAAGTGTTGGTGGGTGCCTGTAATCCCAGCTACTCAGGAGGCTGAGGCAAGAGAATTGCTTGAACCTGGGAGGAGGAGGTTGCAGTGAGCTGAGATCATGCCACTGTACTCCAACCTGGGTGATACAGACTCTGTCTCAAAAACAAAAACAAAAACAAAAACAAACAACAAAAACAGTTATATTGAGGAGTGTAGACGGAGGCCTACAGAAGACTAGGAACAGTTCCTCTGAAAGGTGCTGTCAGACTGGTCTGACACAGTATTATATCCCACTGCTTATATACAGGTGGAGGAGGTTCAGTACATGCAAAACCACATCAAAGTTGCTCAGAAGTCACATTAAAGCAGAATCACACCAAGGTTTGAGTATAAAAGTACATCTAGTTATAGATTACAGAGGCATAATCACTAACCCCATCAGATGTGGTCTTATGTGTAAGAAGAGACAAGGGTCATTTATTTTATTTATTTATTTTTTTTGAGATGGAGTCTTGCTCTGTCGCCCAGGCTGGAGTGCAGGGGCGCGATCTTGACTCACTGTAACCTCTACCTCCTGGGTTCAAGCAATTCTCCTGCCTCAGCCTCCTGAGTAGCTGGGATTATAGGCACATGCCAAAATGCCCAGCTAATTTTTTTTGTATTTTTAGTAGAGATGGGGTTTCACCATGTTGGCCAAGCTGGTCTTAAACTCCTGACCTCAAATGATCCACCTCCCTCAGCATCCGAAATTGGTGGGATTACAGGCACAAGCCACCGCGCCCGGCGGGTCATTTATCTTTTAAGGAATACAGTGACTCAGGCAAGAGATGTGGCAGGCCGTGTGCTCTATCCTGTTTTGTCTTCAAAGCATTTTTCCAAAGAGCTGTAGTCATCACAGAATCAGGGGCTTTGTGAAATTACGCTGGCAAGCGAAATAAGCAACCATGACTTCTTACATTTGCTACTTGGTCTCACAAAATTATTTGGGAATAAGCAGAAACATTGCAATGGGAAATGTGTGTGCCATGGCAACCATGGGCACATTCGGGGAGGTTGAGGTAAGGGGAAGCTTTTAAAGGCAGAAGAAGTACAGAAGTACAAGTAAGTTGTTTTCAAACAAAGGCAACATTGGTTACGGAGGCTTATTTCAAATCACTTCTTTTGTTTGTTTGTTTGTTTGAGATAGAGTCTTGCTCTGTCACCCAGGCTGGGGTGCAGTGGAGTGATCTCGGCTCACTGCAACCTCTGCCCCCCGGGTTCCAGTGATTCTCCTGCCTCAGCCTCCCGAGTAGCTGGGTTACAGGCGCCCAACACCATGCCCAGCTAATTTTTGTATTTTTAGTAGAGACGGGGTTTCGCCATGTCAGCCAGGCTGGTCTCAAACTCCTGACCTCAGGTGATCCATCCACCTTGACCTCCCACAGTGCTAGGATTACAGACATGAGCCACGGTGCCTGGCCTTAAGCCACTTCTTTAGGAGAAACAGTGTATGGGGCAAGTGTTATATTTCTGGCTAACTGTCCTTATGTCTCATGTAGCCCTTGGCAGAAGTTCTTGTTACAGGCATATAAAAGGGCCTCAGAGAGAGTCTTTCTTTGTAACTTTTTTTTTTTTTTTTTGACAGGGTTTTACTCCCATAGCCCAGGCTGGAGTGCAATGGCGTGATGTTGGCTCACTGCAACCTCTGCTTCCTGGGCTTGAGTGATTCTCCAGGCATGTGCCACCGCACCCGGCTGATAACTTCATCTTGATATTGATATTTTTTATTCTCTGAAACCAGAAGATATGAGCTTGACTCTTGACTCCTTCATTTCCTAAAATAAAACCTTGCCAAGTTACTTAACCTTTCTAATTCTCATTAGTGAAACTGCAGTGCTCACTTCATATGGTAGTTTTGAAGGTTACATGAAGGAATACATGTATTGCACATACCTGGCACATAGAAAGTACTCAATAAGGCTGGGTGCAGTGGCTTACGCCTGTAATTCCAGAACTTTGGGAGGCCAAGACGGGCGATTCACCTGAGGTCAGGAGTTTGAGACCAGCCTGGCCAACATGGTGAAACCCTGTCCCTACTAAAAATACAAAAATTAGCTGGATGTGGTGGAGGGTGCCTGTAATCCCAGCTATTTAGGAGGCTGGGGCAGGAGAATTGCTTCAACCTGGGAGGCAGAGGTGATCGCACCATTGCACTCTAGCCAGGGTGACAAGAGCAAAACTCTGTCTCAAAAAAAAAAAAAAAAAAGGAAAGAAAAGAAAGTACTCAATAAATGAAGCAGCACATACATGGGAACAAGTATGACAGATACTGGTGACCACAAGGAGAAAGCCAAGACTAGTAGTAAATGAGGCCACAGCAGATGGAGGACTTGAAAACACCACAAAGAACTTTAGGTTATAAGAGTTTATCTTTCATCTCTAAGAAATTAAAGAACCACCAAATTTTTTTTTAATAGGATTTTGAATACAATTTTGAAGATGGTATAGGAATTTCAGCTACTCAGAAGGCTGAGGCAGGAGGATTACTTGAGCCCAGGAGGTCAAGACTACAGTGATCTGCATTGGCATCACTGTACTTCAGCCTGGGTAAGAGAGCAACATACTGTCTCAATAAAAATTTAAAAATATTAAAAACGTACAGGTTATTTTAAAAAATAAAATATTAATCTGGAAGAAGTGTGCAAAATGGATTGACAAAGTTGGGGAAAGAGCCTAGAATAAAACAGAGGAACTAAGAGGTCACTATAGCAAGGTATATAGGAAATGATGAATGCCTGAAATAGAGTGAAAAACGTGTGATTAAATAAAAGAAGGAACACTTATAGATATCAGTTGTTTACTGATTAAAGGCATTAAAGGAGAACAAGGGGAAAACTGAAGGGTAAAAATGATTCCAAGTTTTGAATCTGATAAAGGGGACATTGGTTGTGAAATTGAGAAAAGCCAATTTATTTTGTTTTGTCCTGTTTTTTTTTTTTTTGAGAAGCAGGACTTTGATAAGTCAGTTTTAGGTCCTCCATTTGACATTCAAGATAAAATGTACTTGGCATATAAAAGTAGGCCTTATTAAGTGATGAATCAAAGTTAATTTAATTTTTGATGGTAGGCAGTTAGATTAGTGCACCGAAGGGAGGACACAATCACAAATACTGGGGAGTCAACAGCATGGATAGAGTCAAATTTCAAGTGTTGTGCAGAAGGGTATAACAAAGATCTAGCAGAGCCCTAAACTTACGAATTTATCACCAGAGAAAAAGAGCACAGCCACAGCACATCAAGCACATCACAGTCAAATAAAAAAGAAAGGTTTGGCCAGGCATGGTGGCTCACACCTGTAATCCCAGCACTTTGGGAGGCCGAGGCGGGTGGATCACGAGGTCAGGAGTTCAAGACCAGCCGGCCAAGATGGTAAAAAAAAAAAAAAAAAAAATTGGCCAGGCGCAGTGGCAGGCGCCTGTAATCCCAGCTACTCAGGAGGCTGAGGCAGGAGAATCACTTGAACTCAGAGGGCAGAGGTTGCAGTGAGCCAAGATCATGACACTGCACTCCAGCCTGGGCGACACAGTGAGACTCCGTCTCAAAAACAACAACAACAAAAAAAACAAAAAAAATTACCTGGGTGCGGTGGCAGGCGCCTGTAATCCTAGCTACTCGGGAGGCTGAGGCAGGGAGAATTGCTTGAACCTGGCAGGTGGAGGTTGCAGTGAGCCGATATTGCACCACTGCACTCCAGCCTGGGTGACAGAGTAAGACTGTCTCAAAAAAAAAAAAAAAAAGATTTGAGAGGAAGAATCTTTTACTTAACGTTTCTGTCCTAACTGTGGAAACAGAAGTTAGGTTGGTTCCCTCAGAAAGTTTTGCTACAGTGCAGAACTATCTGTTAATGTAATCAGCTGCATGTGAAAACCTTAGGAATGACAAGATCCAATGTATACAGATCCAAGGTAAGAACCCTTGAATCCCACAGGAAGCTACATTTCAAGCTTCACTTGTAATCCTTTTTCCTTATGTTTCTGCACAACAATTTCCACCTTGGTTTGTACTATTTATGTCCTTTGCTTTCTATACAATTCTATAGAATTTTTATGTGACAAAGAAATTAGGCATTGCAAAGATTGAGATTTAAGTTCTTACTAAATTTAGACGATGCATTGATCATGTGATCAGAGACTGTGTTTGCGAAGAAATAAAGTAATATATTTTACTGAGCCATGAGAAAATAGATTAAGGGGCAGTAAGAAGCGACAGCTTTTTTTGTTTTTTTTGCTTTTTTAAACACGTCATCAGTTCAAGAGTCAAAAATTTTGTATTGTTTCTTTACTTTCATGGGGAAACATTCTTGTTCTTTTTAGTTTACATACTGTAAAAGAGTATAAATATAATCATATATAATGGGATTAATCAGTAAAGAGGGCTGGGCACAGTGCCAGCACTTTGGGAGGCCAAGGCGAATGGATCACCTGAGGTCAGGAGTTGGAAAACAGCCTGGCCAACACGGAGAACCCAAAATACAAAAATTAGCTGGGAGTGGTGATGGGTGCCTGTAATCCCAGCTACTCAAGAGGCTGAGGCAGGAGAATCACTTGAACCCAGGAGGCGGAGATTGCAGTGAGCCGAGATCACACCATTGCACTCCAGCCTGGGTGACAAGAGTGAAACTCCGCCAAAATAACAACAACGACAACAAACCAGCAGAGTAGGCATTTTCAAAGAGTTAATTCAATATCTACATGGAAAATGACAATTACAAAGATCAGCAATATTCTTGCAGTCAGCAGAAAAACATCTAATTTTGTCATAATCTCAATAAACTCAAACTAGAAAGTTGTATCCTTTAACCTCCCAACTTTGTTTATTAGATTGTATTTTTAAAATCAGTGCTGGGCATGGTGGCTCATGCCTGTAATCCTAGTACCTTGAGACGCTGAGGCAGGAGGATTGCTTGAGCCCAGGAGGTTGAGACCAACCTGGGCAACATAGAGAGACCTCGCCTCTACAAAAAGTGAAAAATTAGCCAAGCGTGGTGACACAGGCCTCTAGTCCCAGCTACTCAGGAGGCTTAGGCAGAGGGTGGCTTGAGCCTGGGATATCAAGGTTGCAGCGAGCTATGATGGTACCACCGCACTCCAGCCTGGGTGATAGAGTGAGACCTTGCCTCAAATTAAAAAAAAAAAATCAAACCAGAACATTTTAATTTTTAAAAATTTTAAATAATTTTTTTCTCCAGAATTCTAGGCTCTACAAACCAGAACATTCTTTTCTTTTTCACCTTACAATTTCATTGCATGCTTTTATTTTTATTATCATTTACTAGCTGGTAAATGAATTCATCCCTTCATTTTTATACTTTGTGTCATTTTTTACTGGATATGCCTTTTGTAAATATCATATAGCAAATTTTATGTAGTCAACAAATATTTAAAGAGCACTCACTATGTTATCAATCACATTTTTGTTTGTTCGTTTGTTTGTTTTTGAGACGGAGTCTCGCTCTGTCACCCAGGCCAGAGTGCAGTGGCACAATCTCTGCTCACTGCAACCTCTGCCTCCCGGGTTGAAGCGTCAATCACATTTTTAAAAAATTATTATACTTTAAGTTCTGGGATAGATGTGCAGAATGTGCAGGTTTGTTACATAGGTATACACGTGCCATGGTGGTTTGCTGTACCCATCAGCCCATCATCTACATTAAGTATTTCTCCTAATGCTCTCCCTCCCCTAGCCCCCCACCCCCTGACAGCCCCGGTGTGTGATGTTCCCCTCCTTGTGTCCATGTGTTCTCATTGCTCAACTCCCACTTATGAGTGAGAACATGCGGTGTCTGGTTTTCTGTTCCTGTGTTAGTTTGCTGAGAATGATGGTTTCCAGCTTCATCCATGTCCCTGCAAAGGACATGAACCCACCCTTTTTTATGGTTGCATAGTATTCCATGGTGTATATGTGTCACATTTTCTTCATCCAGTCTATCATTGATGGGCATTTGGGTTGGTTCCAAGTCTTCGCTATTGTGAAAAGTGTCGCAATAAACATATGTGTGCATGTGTCTTTACAGTAGAATGATTTATAATTCTTTGGGTATATACCCAGTAATGGGATTGCTGGGTCAAACAGTATTTCTGGTTCTAGATCTTTGAGGAATCGCCACACTGTCTTCCACAATGGTTGAACTAATTTACACTCCCACCAACAGTGTAAAAGCATTCCTATTTCTCCACATCCCCTCCAGCATCTTTTGTTTCCGGACTTTTTAATGATCGCCATTCTAACTAGCGTGAGATGGTATTTCATTGTGGTTTTGATTTGCATTTCTCTAATGACCAGTGATGATGAGCTTTTTTTCATATGTTTGTTGGCCACATAAATGTCTTCTTTTAAGAAGAGTCTGTTCATATTCTTGGCCCACTTTTTGATGGAGCTGTTTGGTTTTTTTCTTGTAAATTTGTTTAAGTTCTTTATAGATTCCAAACCAGAACATTCTAAAAGCATCAGAATGGTAGTCAAAATGCAAAGTTACTGTCTTTTATTACCAGGTAATATGTGTAACAGACATTCTGATCCTTAGTCTTGGATTTCTTAAACAAAAATTATGGGAGGCCATTGTTTCAAACTGAGCTCCTGCACTAATCTCCCAAATACCAGATCAAACCAAAATGGACTCACTCATGCTAAATGCAACATGCTCAACTAAAGGTTTAAGGAAGCAGATAGATCCCCAAACAGACCAATTTTTCCTAAAAGCAGGAGATTCCAGTCTACTTGAGTTTCTGTAACAAGGAAGTCCCCTCTGCTTTAACACTTACAAAAAACCCTGCAAACCCTGTTTTTTTCTTTTTTCTCCTATTCCTCTCCCTCCTCCTTCCCCCCTTTTTGGGGACAGGGACTTGTGCTATTGCTCAGCCTGGAGTGCAGTGGCACAATCATGGCTCACTGCAGCCTTGAACTCCTGGGCTCACCTGATTCTCCAGGTTCAGCCTCCTGAGTAGCTAAGACTAGAGGCATGCCCAGGCATTTTTTTGCTTTTTGTAGAGATGGAATCTATATTGTCCAGGCTGGTCTTAGAACTCAAACTCCTGGACTCAAGTGATCCTTCCACAGTGGCCTCCCAAAGTGTTGGGGAGCCACCATGCCCAGCCTCCAACCACGAATTTTTCTGTTGCTGTTTCTTTGTTCCCACCTTACAAAACCCACTGTTTTATTATTGCCCAGTGGGAGTTTTCTTTCTAGTGTATAGAATGAAGGCTGCCCCACTTCTTGAATTGTGACTAAAAGTTAATTAGATATATAACTGAATTTGTTGTAATTCTGCCTTCGACAGACTTTTTTTTTTTTTTTTTTTTTTTGAGGCAGAGTTTCTCTCTTGTTGCCCAGGCTGGAGGGCAATGATGTGATCTTGGCTCACCGCAACCTCCGTCTACGGGGTTCAAGCAATTCTCCTGCCTCAGCCTCCCAAGTAGCTGGGACTACAGGCACGTGCCACCACGCCTGGCTAATTTTTGAATTTTTAGTAGAGACGGGCTTTCTCCATGTTGCTCAGGCTGGTCTGTATCTCCTGTCCTCAGGTGATCCACCTGCCTCAGCCTCCCAAAGTGCTGGGATTACAGGCGTGAGATACCGTGCCTGGCCAGATTTTACCTAATCCTTGCCTCGTAACTGTGTCATAAATTTCACCTCAGAATAGGGCTGAGGGAATGGTGTTGAGCTGTATATTGTACATTTTATTAGCTTTTCTGTTTGGTTTTTGTGTGTTTTTTTTTTTTTGTCGTTGTTGTTTGTTTGTTTTTGAGACAGAGTCTCGCTCTGTCACCCATGCTGGAGTGCAGTGGTGTGATCTCAGCTCACTGCAACCTCTGCCTCCTGGGTTCAAGCAATTCTCCTGCCTCAGCCTCCCGGGTAGCTGGGACTACAGGTGCCCACCACCATGCCCAGCTAATTTTTTTTTTTTTTTTTTAGTACAGCCAGGGTTTCACCATATTGGCTAGGCTGGTCTCGAACTCCTGACCTTGTGATCCACCCACCTTGGCCTCCCAAAGTGCTGGGATTACAGGCATGAGCCACTGCACCCGGCTGGTTTTTGTTTTTTAAATACAAGTTTTTTTGTTTTTTGTCTGTTTTTTTGAGATGGAGTTTAGCTCGTTACCCAGGCTGGAGTGCAATGGCAGACCTGGGTTCACCGCAACCTCTGCCTCCCGGGTTCAAGCGATTCTCCTGCCTCAGCCTCCCAAGTAGCTGGGACTACAGGCGCCCTCCCCACACAGGGCTAATTTTTGTTTTAGTAGAGACAGGGTTTCACCATGTTAGCCAGGATGGTCTTGATCTCCTGACCTCAGGTTATCTGCCTGCCTCGGCCTCCCAAAGTGCTGGGATTACAGGCTGAGCGACCACGCCCGGCCTAAGTAAAAGTTTAAAGGTTCGTTTTTCTAGGCTATACACTGCAACCTCCGCCTCCTGGGTTCAAGTGATTCTCCTACCTCAGCCTCTGGAGTAGCTGGGACTATAGGTGCATCCCACCACATCAGGCTAATTTTTTGTATTTTTAGCAGAGTCAGGGTTTCACCAAGTTAGCCAGGATGGTCTTGATCTCCTGACATCATGATCCGCCCACCTTGGTCTCCCAAAGTGCTGGGAGTACAGTTGTGAGCCACTGTGCCCGGCCCTAGGCTACACCTTTTTAAGCAGTCATGTATCCTACAAAAATATAGTGTTTCAACTACTATTTGGGAGAATCTTTTTTTAATTTTTCTTTTTTTTTTTGTTCAAGCCATCTGCTTTCCTTGGCCTCCCAAAGTCCTAGGATTACAGGCTTGAGCCATCACGCCAGGCCCAGGAGGAATATCTTAAGCAAAACCATTGTCCTACTACAGTAGCTAGTATGTGCTTCTAATGTAACAATTATCAAACAATTATCAAATAGTATTTAACTGTTTGTATATTCCCTTACCAAACAGGAAGTGCTTACCTGCAGGGTTTTTGTCTCAATTTTTGAGTCTAGGGTCTAGCTTCATGCTGAGTACATAGTAAATGATCAATTAATAACAATTTTTTTTCCTTTTTGGAGGGAGAGGGAGGACCGTAAAAAAGGAAAGAAAGGGAAAACGAAGGAAGAAAAAAGAGAGAGAAGGAAGAAGTCCATTTAGAATAGGAAGTTTATAATTGAACTACTAAATTTCTCACTTACATCATTTAAACCTGATTTAAAGCATAAATATTATGTATAAATGTCTTAAATTAAAAATAGCGGCGGGACACGGTGGCTCACGCCTGTATTCCAGCACTTTGGGAAGCCAGAGCGGGCGGATCACAAGGTCAGGAGTTCGAGACCAGACTGACCAACATGGTGAAATCCTGTCTCTACTAAAAATACAAAAATTAGCCAGGCGTGGTGGCATGCGCCTGTAATCCTAGTGAGAGGTGACAGTGTGCTGGCAGTCCTCATAGCCCTCGCTTGCTCTCGGCGCCTCCTCTGCTTGGGCTCCCACTTTGGTGGCACTTGAGGAGCCCTTCAGCCCACCGCTGCACTATGGGAGCCCGTTTCTGGGCTGGCCAAGGCGGGAGCCGGCTCCCTCAGCTTGCAGGGAGGTGTGGAGGGAGAGGTGCGAGTGGGAAACGGGGCTGCGCGCAGCGCTTGCGGGCCGGCTGGAGTTCCGGGTGGGCATGGGCTTGGCAGGCCCTGCACTCGGAGCAGCCGGCCGGCCTTGCCGGCCCTGCCGGCCCGGGGCAGTAAGGGGCTTAGCACCCAGGCCAGTGGCTGCGGAGGGTGTACTGGGTCCCCCAGCAGTGCTGACCCAGTGGCACTGTGCTCGATTTCTCACCGGACCTTAGCTGCCTTCCTGCGGGGCAGGGCTCGGGACCTGCAGCCCGCCATGCCTGAGCCTCCCTCCCCCTCCATGGGGTCCTGTGCGGCCCCAGCCTCCCCGACGAGCGCCGCCCCCTGCTCCACGGCGCCCAGTCCCATTGACCACCCAAGGGCTGAGGAGTGCGAGCGCACGGCACGGGACTGACAGGCAGGATCCACTGGGTGAAGCCAGCTGGGCTCCTGAGTCTGGTGGAGATGTGGAGAACCTTTATGTCTAGCTCAGGGATTGTAAATACACCAATCAGCGCCCTGTGTCTAGCTCAGGGTCTGTGAATGCACCAATCGACACTCTGTATCTAGCTGCTCTGGTGGGGCCTTGGAGAACCTCTGTGTCCATACTCTGTATCTAACTGATCTGATGCGGACGTGGAGAACTTTTATATTTAGCTCAGGGATAGTAACACACCAATCAGTACCCTGTCAAAACAGACCACTCGGCTCTACCAATCAGCAGGACATGGGTGGGGCCAGATAAGAGAATAAAAGCAGGCTGCCCGAGCCAGCAGTGGCAACCCGCTCGGGTCCCCTTCCACATTGTGGAAGCTTTGTTCTTGCACTCTTTGGGTCCATGCTGCTTTTATGAGCTGTAACACTCACCACGAAGGTCTGCAGCTTCACTCCTGAAGCCAGTGAGACCACGAGCCCACCGGGAGGAAAGAACAACTCCAGACGAGCCGCCTTAAGAGCTGTAACACTCACCGCGAAGGTCTGCAGCTTCACTCCTGAGCCATTGAGACCACGAACCCACCAGAAGGAAGAAACTCCAAATACATCCGAACATCAGAAGGAAGGAACAACTCCAGACGCGCCACCTTAAGAGCTGTAACACTCACCGCGAGGGTCCGTGGCTTCATTCTTGAAGTCAGTGAGACCAAGAACCCACTAATTCTGGACACACTAACTACTCAGGAGGCTGAGGCAGGAGAATTGCTTGAACCGGGTGGGCGGAGGTTGCAGGGAGCCAAGATTGCACCATTGCACTCCAGCCTGGGTGACATAGTGAGACTCCGTCTCAAAAAAAAAAAAAAAAAAAAAGCATAGGATGGCCGGGTGCGGTGGCTCTTGCCTGTAATCCCAGCACTTTGGGAGGCTCAGACGGGCAGATCACCTGAGGTTGGAAGTTGGGGACTAGCCTGATCAACATGGAGAAACCCCGTCTCTACTAAAAATACAAAATTAGCCAGGCATGGTGGCTCATGGCTGTAATCCCAGCTACTCAGGAAGCTGAGGTAGGAGAGTAGCTTGAACCTGGGAGACGGAGTTTGCAGTGAGCAAGGTTGTGCTATTGCACTCCAGCCTGGGCAACAAGAGCGAAACTCCATCTCAACTCCATTTATGTCTCTAAATGAATGAATGAATAAAGCATAGTAATGCTGCAAAGTTGTTTTATTATGAAAATTTTAGGGCCGGGCGCCGTGGCTCGAGCCTGTAATCCCAGCACTTTGGGAGGCAGAGGCGGGTGGATCACCTGAAGTCATGAGTTGGAGACCAGCCTGCTCAACATGGTGAAACCTCGTCTCTACTAAAAATACAAAATTAGCTGGGCTGGTAGCGGGCACCTGTAATCCCAGCTATTCGGGATGCTGAGGCAGGAGAATAGCTTGAAGCTGAGAGTGGAGGTTGCAGTGAGCCGAGATCATGCCATTGCACTCCAGCCTGGGCAACAACGATGAAATTCCACCTCAAAAAAAAAAAAGAAAAGAAAATTAAAAAACATAGTTTATGTTTAAATATTACTTCAAATAGTTGTATGTCTTCCAGAATATATATTCCAAAATGAGGCCAGGCACAGTGGCCTCACACCTGTAATCCCAGCACTTTAGGAGGCAGAGGCGGGCAGATCACTTAGGCCAGGAGTTCGAGACCAGCCTGGCCAACATGGTGAAACCCTGTCTCTACTAAAAATGCAAAAATTAGCTGAGCGTGGTGGCGCACGTCTGTAGTCCCAGCTACTCAGGAGGTTGAGGCAGGAGAATCACTTGAAACAGAAGGCGGAGGTTGCAGTGAGCTGAGATTGTGCCACTGTACTCCAGCCTGGGTGACAGAGCGAGATTCCATCTTAAAAAAAAAAATTACTTCTCATAAAACATTATACCAGTGTTCTCAAAGTGGGGTCCCTGGACTAGCAACATCCACATCCCTTGCGATCTCCTAGAAATGGAAATTATCCAGTCCCTCCCTACATCTTTTGTATCAGAAACTCTGAGTGCGGGGTCTACCATTCTGTTTTAATAACTACTACAGGTGATTCGGATGCTACTCAAAGTTTGAGAACCACCAAAGTTAGTGCTAAAGTATGGATGAAGAAGCACCACTCAAGTTCAAATTTTTATACTGGTAGACAAAAAAAAGATTAAACTTTAAGAAAACATTTTTTTCTCACTATTAAAGATCCCCCCCCCCCACAGAACTTTTAGAACATATAGAAATTTAAAAACAACAGATGGAGGAAAAAAATCTTCTACTTTTCACTTAATCATAAACTATTATAATCATAAACTTGTTACAGTTTCCACCCCCCAAATTATCCCCCACCTAAATTGTCACTTTTTTTTTTTTTAAAGGTGTAATGTCTCTTAGAGTTTTTAAGTTCTGTTCGTGGTAGCCTTCCAAAATCCTTCTCTAAAGTTACAGGAGGACATTATGTCAATTAGTAAGAGCGTAGATCTTAAATCTGGCAAACATCAATTTCATTCCGACTGAGTCACTTAGTGATTAAGGTCAGTGTGTTTCAGCGTCTTTGAGCCTTGTTCCTTATCTGTAAACCCAACTCCTATCAGGGCTAACTGCGATGATGTCAGGAAAGCATTGATTCCAACCTCAGGCGCCGCTGGCACTTTCAGAGGACTGAGAAGCCTCAGCTAGGGGCGCGGGAATGAGAAGCAGGTGAAGCACCTGATTGCCTAAACCACTCGTTTCCTTCCTCCAGCACTCAGAGATCAACCTTAGCTCCTTCCAAGGGTTCGTGGGGGAAAATTCGCCCCGAGGGACTGGGTACATGCATATTTTAAAAGAGTCTCCCAATGTGATTCTACGGGCTCACAGACAGAAGAACACGCGAAGCGACGGAACTGGCCTCTATCCTCTGCGAGGTGCCTTTAAGAACCTCGCCCTGTTGCCCTTCTCCCTCCCGCTCCTGGGCGGAGGCGGAAGCGGAAGTGGCGACAAAGTGTCGGTCTCCAAGATGGCGGCCGCCTGGCCGTCCGGTCCGTCTGCCCCGGAGGCCGTGACGGCCAGACTCGTTGGTGTCCTGTGGTTCGTCTCAGTCACTACAGGACCCTGGGGGGCTGTTGCCACCTCCGCCGGGGGCGAGGAGTCGCTTAAGTGCGAGGACCTCAAAGTGGGACAATATCCTCTGTGGGGAACACCCCTCCATGGAGGCGAGGTAGAGTTGGGGTCGCAGGTGGGTCGCTGCCGTCAGGACTGGCTAGGGCTGTACTGAGTGAAAACGATAATCTGATCTGTGGCTTCTAATGACTGAAGGATCCCTGAAGGTGAACAGAGTTGTGGAGATGGGAGGGCCAGAGGCCACCCTTTGTGATTTCCTTATGATTTTACTAGTCATTGGCGCTTCCTCTTCTGATCGACTTTTTTTTTCTTTTTTATCAGTGTGCTTATTTGTTCAATAAAACATGTAGATCCTGAAGTATGCCAGGCCCCGTTCTAGACAGTAGTAATACAAAGATGGATAGTCTCTTACCCTGGAAATGTTTGCAAACTCTTCTAGGGGAAGACAAGTAATAACGATCTAGCCGATGTGTGTTGCCCATTTATCGTTAACTTTATGTATATTATGCATATTACCTCATGTCATGCTCAAATTTCATGAGATGCTAGACTGCCAGACAAATTTCTTTCTGTTTTCTTTTTTTGAGACAGGGTCTCACTCTGTCGCCCTGGCTGGAGTACAGTGGCGCGAACTCAGCTCACTGCAGCCTCCGCCTCCCGGGTTCAATCAATTCTGCCTCAGCCTCCTGAGTAGCTGGGACTACAGGCATGCGCCACCACACCCGGGTAATTTTTGTATTTTTAGTAGAGACGGAGTTTACGCCATGTTGGCCAGGCTGGTCTTGAACTCCTGGTCTCAAGCGATCCGCATCCCCCTCAGCATGAGTAACCGCTTGGTGCCTCAGTGGATAAATTTCTGTTGCACTTTGTAACCTTGGGTGGCTTATTTGAACTCTGTTTTCTCATGAGTAAAAACGTGGGTAATTATGAGGCAAACTTAAAGGTTTATTGTAATGTTTATGTATTATTATATTATTTGTAGAGACAGACTTCTCATTATGTTGCCCAGGCTGTTCTTCCCAAACTCCTGGGCTCCAGTGATCCTCCTGCCTCAAGTATTACTTAGCAATACTAAAAGTATATTTGTACATATGCTTATTGACTTGGACAAACTAGCAGCCTCTATTTACATGTGAATATCAACATGAGTATATAATATGAATAGTAAAGGCATGATAATGTGTTGTGTTGGAATGTAGTCCGTATTTCCTTAACTTTTTTTTTTACATATATTTGTAAAGATCCAAAAATAAATGACGCTACGCAAGAACCAGTTAACTGTACAAACTACACAGCTCATGGTAAGACTTCAAGAAACATGTCTTTAAAAATAATTTTAAAAACATTATTTCATAGGTCAATGTATGATCACTAAAGGCAATTAATAAAGGCATTTTTTCTAAATTATAACATTATTATTCAGTTTCCAGAGTAACTTAAAATTGGAGAACTAGCTAGGGGTTGTCAATATTTAATTTAAAAAAGAATCTTACTTGTTCTGAAATGGTAAAATTTCACCATATAAACAATAACAGGGCTGGACATGGATGTTCCCAGATTCAGTTAGGCAAATGTACTTATATTTAATATACTTTATTTTCCCCAAATGAATAAGCATATCATTCCCTCACATGGAAAGTCTTCCTTTTATTTTCCTTTAGCTGTCCACTTATCTATGAATACTTACCTGATAGTTCTTGGCTAGTGCTGTAATACCTACAAGTCCTTTATGCTTCCCAGCAACTTCATCACTATCGTTTATGTCACTTTGATAAATGTCATTTATATTACTTTGATTACATTACTTTGGTTTATATTTGATTATATTTATTTGATTTGGGGTTTATGTTTGTGTATGTGTATTTAACATTCACGTGGCACCAAAATGATTTTTTACATGTTTATGAATTTATTTATCAATAATTCTTAAGTGGATTCAACATTTTATTCCAGAAGATACCTAACTGGAGGGCAGGAGGGCAGACTTCTTTTGGGGCAGAAATTCTTTTTAGTTGTGTCATTTCCTTTGAAATCTCCATATATACAAAACAACCCTCTAGGCTAGAAAAATGCTTTTTTTATTTTTATTTTTGAGACACCTGGCTGCCAGCTTCCCAGTATGAAGTGAGATGCTTGAGTTACACTAGTATTCACAGATTTCTAGCATCTTTCATATGAATGATTGAAACAACTATTTGAGAACTAACTCTTCTTTATGTGTAACTCTATTCTCTATTCTGAAAACTATGATATAAAAGACTTCAAAGTGTAAAACAGGCAAATCAAAGGATATTTATAAGTTAACTACAAAGGAAAGGATTACTTACAAAGTTCCTTTAAATGGCCAGGCATGGTGGCTCACGCCTGTAATCCTAGCACTTTGGGAGGCCAAGGCGGGCGGATCATGAGGTCAGGAGTTCAACACCAGCCTGGCCAACATGGTGAAACCCTGTCTCTACTAAAAATAGAAAAATTAGCCAGGTGCAGTGATGGGCACTTGTAATCCCAGCTACTCGGGAGGCTGAGGCAGGATAATTGCTTGAACCTGCGAGGCAGAGGTTACGGTGAGCCGAGATTGCGCCATGGCACTCTGGCCTGGGTGACAGAGCAAGACTCTGTCTCTGGGGGGATAAAAGTTTCTTTAACTGTAATATATCTAAATAAAATAAATGTATACATACTAAGCAATATCTCCTCTATAAGGCATATCTTATTACTTTTCTTTCTGGGGGGTCTCATTATGTCACCCAGGCTGGAGTGCAGTGGTGCCATCTCAGTTCACTGCAACCTCCGCCTCCCAGGATCAAGTGATCCTCCCACCTCGGCCTCTGGAGTAGCTGGGACTACAGGTGTGCGTCACCATGCCCAGCTAATTTATTTTATTTTATTTTTTGTATTTTGGTAGAGACAAGGTTTCGCCATGTTGCCCAGGCTGGTCTCAAACTCCTGGGTTCAAGCAATCCGTCTGCCTGGGCCTCCCAAAAAAAGTGCTGGGTTTACAGGCATGAGCCACCACGACTGGCTCCCTGACTTTTTTTTTTTTTTTTTTTTTAATTGTAGAGATGAGGGTCTCCCTATATTGCCCAGCCTGGTCTTGAACTCATAGGCTCAAGCAGTTCTCTTGCTTTGGTCTCCTAAAGTGGTGGGACAACAGGCATGAGCCACTGTGCCCGGCTAATTGCCTTTTTTAAAACACACAAAAGCTCATGGACTAGCTATGGTGAATCAGTTCTAACTCCTGATCAGAGACGGATATCAAAATAGCTCATGAAACATGCTTTTTGGTTCTAACATAGGAGAAAAATATTAAGAGTTGTGAAAAGTGTGAGTTAAGTGATCTCTCTGATTCTTCCAGCCAAAATTATTTTTCCTTTGTTTTTTTTCACTGAGTATATGAAGAACTATTGTGAAATTCTCAAACTATGTTTACTTTTCTTTTTCTTTCTTTCTTTTTCTTTTTTCTTTTTTTTTGAGACAGAATGTCGCTCTGTCGCTCAGGCTCGAGTGCAGTGGCACAATCTCAGCTCATTGCAACCTCTGCCTCCCGGGTTCAAGGGATTCTCCTGCCTCAGCCTCCCAAGTAGCTGGGATTACAGGCATGCACCACCATGCCCAGCTAATTTTTGTATTTTTAGTAGAGGCAGGGTTTCGCCATATTGGCCAGGTTGGTCTTGAAGTCCTGACCTCAGGTGATCCACCTGCCTTGCCCTCCCAAAGTGCTGGGATTATAGGTGTGAGCTACTGAGCCCAGCCTAATTTTCTTCTTTCTTTTTCTTTTTTTTTTAGACAGGATCTCACTCTGTCACCCAGGCTAGACTGCAGTGGCACCATCTTAGCTCACTGCAACCTCCACCTGCTAGGCTCAGGAGATCCTCCCACCTCAGCCTCCTGAGTAGCTGGGACTACAGGTACATGCCACTACACCTGGCTAATTTTTTGTATTTTTTTGGAGGGGTGAGTAGCGGTGGGATGTACCATGTTGCCCAGGCTGGTCTGGAACTCCTGGGCTCAAGCAATCCACCTGCTTGGCTTTCCAAAGTGCTGGGATTACAGACATGAGCCACCACACCTGGCTGTTCAATTTTCATAAACTAATGTTTGGGTAGGGATGAACGTGAACAGTGTTTTACAGAGGGGAGTTTGGGGCTAGTGAGTAGGAATTGGGACAAAAGGCAAAGGAAATTCATCTATGACAATAAATTGATGTGATCTTAAAATGGTTCCTGGTTATCTCAGTATCATTCAACAAGCGCATTTGTTTATTGAGAAAGTATTTATTGGTAATGAATAATTTAAAACTAAATTTACTTTATTAAGACAGTTTATATTACAAAGTATTGTTATTGATTGAGAATTTGTTCATTTATTTGTATTTATTTATTAAGAAATTATTACGTGGCAGGCATCTGCTTGGTGGTATAGGTGATATACAAAAGAAGACATAATCCCTGCCCTCAAGAAGTGTTCTGTCAGCCCGGGCGAGGTAGCTCACACCTATAATCCCAGCACTTTGGGAGGCTGAGGTGTGCAGATCACATGAGGTCAGGAGTTTGAGACCAGTCTAGCCAACATGGCGAAACTCCGTCTCTACTAAAAATAGAAAAATTAGCCAGGCGTAGTGGCACACGCCTGTAGTCCCAGCTACTTGGGAGGCTGAGGCAGGAGACTTGCTTGAACCTGGGAGGCGGAGGTTGCAGTGAGCCAAGATCATGCCACTGCACTCCAGCCGGGGCAACAGAGCCAGACTCTGTCTAAAAAAAGGAAAAAAAAAAAAAAAAAAAAGAAGAAGTGTTCTGTCTAGGTTACACACACATATATCAGCAAGTATTTTCAATTTTTCTATCACAAATACAAAAAATATTTAGATTTTACCTCCAGAAAATCTCCTTTGACAGAAGTCTTCTTTATTTTCTTAAGTTTGTATTAAAGTATAGTATGTTTACAGAAAGTGCATGTAAGTATAATTCAAATGATTTTCACAAACGACACACCTGTAAATGCTTCCAGATCAAGAAACAACATTATCAGCATGGCAGAAGCCCTCTTCATAGTCTTTTATAGTCACTACTCTGCCTCAGTGGGTAACCACTATTTATTCTAACTTCTGACTGTAAATTAGTGTTGCAAACAGTATATTATTTTTTATCTTTTTATTTGGCGTTAGTTTCAAACCTACCGAAAAGTTAGAAGAATAAGAGTAGTACAAAGCACTCCACCCTAGGCTGAGCGTGGTGGCTCATGCCTGTAATCTCAGCACTTTGGGAGGCTGAGGCGGGAGTTCAAGACCAGCCCGACCAACATGGAGAAACCCCTTCTCTACTTAAAAAAAAATACAAAATTAGCTGGGCGTGCTAACTCATGCCTGTAATCCCAGCTACTTGGGAAGCTGAAGCAGGAGAATAGCTTGAACCCGGGAGGCAGAGGTTGCAGTGAGCCAAGATTGTACCACTGCACTCTAGCCTGGGCAACAAGAGTGAAACTCTGTCTCAAAACAAAAACAAAAAAACCCACAAAACTCCATCCATATACCCTTTACCCAGATTGACCAATTGTTAACGTACTCTCTTTCTCTCTCTCTGTTTGTGTATATAGTTTTTTCTGCCGCTAGAAATACTTTTGTGTTTTTCTGTAGAGATGTTCCAGGTCAGATGTGATGGCCCATGCCTGTAATCCCAGCACTTTGGGAGGCTTAGGTGGGCAGATCACTTGAACCCAGGAGTGCTAGACCAGCCTGGGCTATGTGGTGAAACCCCGTCTCTACAAAAAACTAGCTAGGCATGGTGGCGCACATGTGTAGTCCCAGCTGCTTGGGAGGCTGATGTGAGAGGACTACCTGAGTCAAGGAGGTGAGGCTGCAGAGAGCCCTGATTGTGTCAGTGCACTCTAGCCTGGCGACAGAGCAAGACCCTGTCTCCAAAAAATAAATAATAAAAAAATGAAAATAGAAATATTTTCTTAACATACAGTTCAGTTACAAACTTTAGTAAATTTAATTTATTAATACACATGCCTTAATCCATATTCTTATTTTATCAAATGACCCAAATAATGCCTTTTTAGCATTTTCTCCCAGTACAGAATCCTGAAATCAGATTTTACATTTAGTTTTCTTTAAATTGGTGCATTTCTACAACTTTCTGTGTTTTTTATGGCATTGACTTACATGTTTGATGACTACAGCCTCCCTTTATTTTAATAGAATGTTCCTCATTGGGACTGTCTGATATTTCCTTATGATTAGACTTAGGATATACATTCCATGCTGTAAAGTAACATAATTGATGGAGTGTCCTTCCCAACATCTCACATCTGGGGGCACATGATAACTATCTCTTTCTCCTTGATGATGTTAATTGTTTATCACTCAGCTTTTTCTACTGTATAGTTAGTATTTTTTTCTTTGCAACTATAAATAATCTAAAGGGATGCTCATTAAGGCCATGCAGGTATCCCCCGCCACCCCCAGATTTACATCCCATTAATGATTCTGGCCTGAACTATTCTTTTTTTATAGAATGGTCAGCAGTTCGTTCCATAAAATGGAAAAAGTGTTCCCTGCAACTATTCTTTATTCTGATAGTTGCAAAATGATTATTTTCCAAATCTAGCACTTTCAGAGGAGAACTCTTTTAATGCTAAAAATATGGAGATGGGGTTGGCTCTTGCCAACTTTTTCTCTCTCTTTTTTTTTTTTGGAGATGGGGTCTCACTCTGTCACTCAGGCTGGAGTTTGGTCGCAAGATCTCTGCTCACTATAACCTCCACCTCCCAGGCTCAAGTGATCCTCCCACCTTAGCCTCACCACGCCTGGCTAATTTTTGCATTTTTTTGTAGAGATGGGGTTTCACCATGTTGCCCAGGCTGGTTTCTAACTCCTGAGCTCAAGCAATCCACTTGCCTCAGCCTCCCAAAGTGTTGGAATTACAGGTGTGAGCCACCACACCTGGCGTTTTTTGTTGTTGTTGTTGTTGTTTTTGGAGACACGGTCTCACTGCTTTGTAGCCCAGGCTGAAGTGTAGTGGTGCGATCACGGCTCACTGCAGCCTCCATCTTCACGGCTCAAGCGATCCTCCTGCCTCCCCCACCCAAGTAGCTGGGATTACAGACATGCATCACCAGTCCCAGCTAAGTATTTTTTGCAGAATTGCCCAGACTAAATTTAGTCCTTTTTTTTTATTGTTATGAAACTTCATTGTCTGATTACATTATTTCTGGTTTAACATTTCCGTATTTGAAAAACATCACTGCTTTCTATACCAGGTGTGGTGGTGGTGTGTGCCTGGCTGTTTGGTAGTCTGAGGCTGGAGGATGTCTTGAGCGCAGGAGTTCGAGGCCACAGTGAGCTGTGATCATGCCACTTCACTCCATCTTGGGCAATGGAGTGAAACCCTGTCTCTAAAAAGAAACCAATCAAACAAAACCACACTGTTGCTTTTTATAATGAATACTCTGTAGTTATTGGCTTGAATTGATATTATCTAAATCCTAGACATTGGTCAGAACCAAACCTTTTTGCAAGAAAACTGCAAATTGAATCGTTTTCAGGCTTGTAGCATGTTGCTTAATTTTGTCTACTAGGTAACATTTACTGATAACTGACTTCTTTTTTTTTTTTTTTTTTGAGACAGAGTCTTGCTCTGTCTCCTAGGCTGGAGTGCAGTGGCAGTATCTTGGCTCACTGCAAGCTCTGCCTCCCGGGTTCACACCATTATCCAGCCTCAGCCTCCCAAGTAGCTAGGACTAGAGGTGCCTGCCACCACGCCTGGCTAATTGTTTTTTTTTTGTGTGTATATTTTTAGTAGAGAAGGGGTTTCACTGTGTTAGCCAGGATGGTCTCAATCTCCTGACCTCGTGATCCACCGTCCTCGGCCTCCCAAAGTGCTAGGATTACAGGCGTGAGCCACTGTGCCCGGCCATAACTGGCTTCTTTGATCTTGTCGTATTGATTTGTTTATTTTTGCTTATTGCTGAAATCAGTGTTAGCATGGGATAATTATGATATAATGGAAAGAGTATTGATTAAGAGTAATGAGTTTTAGTCTAGGATTTAGAGAGTATTATTTGCTCTTTAGTCAACTCATTTAATTTCTTGGAACCTCAGTTTTCCTGTTTGTGAAAGGAAAAAAAAAGAAATATTGTGAATTTGCTTACTTAACAAGTTCTTCTTTCTTACAAGGATGAAATGAAATCATTATAAAATATGTCTAAACAAGTAAACTCTAGGGTTATAGGCTTCTTTTGAATTGATTAATTTCATATCATAAAATCTTACGTTATTTTTATAGCCACTCACAATGTTATATTCACTTCTTTTCTAGTCTTCTAAGTGTTGAATTTCTCTGATTTCCTAGAGTGGGGAATCTAACTCTCTTTGTGTGTGTGTGTGTGTGTGTATAAAATTATATACATATATAAAATTATATATATTATCTACATATATAAAATTATATATATAATTATCTACATATATAAATTATATATATATAATTTCTTGGGGGGGGGTTGGTGGAGAGTAGAGGGAGGCCTTGCTCTGTCGCCCAGGCTGTAGTGCAATGGCAGGATCATAGCTCACTGCAGCCTGGATCTCCTAAGCTCAAGAGATCTTCCTGCCTCAACTTCCCGAGTAGCTAGGACTACAGGCACATGCCACAATGCCTGGCTAATTTTTTTTTTCTTTAGAGACAGAGTCTCACTATGTTGCCCAGGCTTGTCTTAAATTCCTGGGCTCGGCTGGGCGCGGTGACTCACGCCTGTAATCCCAGCACTTTGGGAGGCCGAGGCGAGTGGATCACAAGGTCAGGAGATCGAGACCATCCTGGCTAACATGGTGAAACCCCATCTCTACTAAAAATACAAAACAATTAGCTGGGCATGGTGGTGGGCACCCGTAGTCCCAGCTACTCAGGAGGCTGAGGCAGGAGAATGGCGTGAACCTGGGAGGTGGAGCTTGCAGTGAGCCGAAATCGCGCCACTGCACTCCAGCCTGGGTGACAGAGCCAGACTCCGTCTCAAAAAAACAAACAAAAAAACCTCCTGGGCTCAAGCCCCTAAACACTTTTTGAATACCTTTTCTAACCAAGCACCATGCTTTACACAACATATGCTTTTTCTTTTCTTTTCTTTTTTTTCCTTCTTTTTTTTTTTTTTTTTTGAGACAGTCTTGCTCTGTCACCCAGGCTTTAGTTCAGTGGCGCCATCTTGGCTCACTGCAACCACTCCCTCTCGGGTTTAAGCAATTCTTGTGCCTCAGCCTCTCCAGTAGCTAGGGCTATGGATGCAGGTCACTATGCCTGGCTAATTTGTGTATTTTTAGTAGAGACAGGGTTTTACCATGTTGGTCAGGCTGGTCTCAAATTCCTGGACTCAAGTGATTCAAAGTGCTGGGATTAGAGACGTGAGCCACTGTGCCCAGCCTGTATGCTTTTTAAATGTATATAACAGGAGTATAAAAGATATGTCCCATGTCACAGATTGGAAACATGATTCAGAGAGGTTTTATTTTTCTTGAAGGAACATGCTAGTTAAGTGACAGTTAGGACTTAAATCCAAATCTGTCTAGTTCTAAAGTCCTGCTCTTTGGAGTTCTCAATCTTTTCAAATAAATCATTCTGAGTTTCTCTCATTATTTTCTCATGTCTTCTGTCTATTTATTTGGAGCAACAGTTCATCCTGTTTTCACTCAAGTATATAATTTTCGTCCCTTGAAATAAGTAGCTCAAATGTATGTCAAAATTCTTGAATCATTGCAATGTGGTTTTCCTGTCACGATCGTACCTCTTTCCACTATGGTGTCTTTCCTAGTATCTAATCCTGGAGTGTTAGGCTTTTTTCTCTCTTTCATCTTTTTTATATTGTATACAAAGCAGCTATTAGAAATTATTAAATATTGAAAAGTAAAAGTCTCAAAATATGGGATTTTGGACGATTGGTACTATCTAGTTGAAAAATAGATACTGTTGGCTGGGCATGGTGGCTCACATCTTTGGGAGGCCGAAATGGGTGGATTGCTTGAGCCCAGGAGTTTGAGACCAGCTTGGGCAATGTGGTAAAAACCTGTCTCTACAAAAAATACAAAAATTAGCCAGGCTTGGTGGCACACACCTATAGTCCCACCTACTTGGGAGACTGAGGCGGGAGGGTCTCTTAAGCCCAGGAGGTCGAGGCTGCAGTGAGCCGTAATTGTGCCATTGCACTCTAGCCTGGGTGACAACAAGACCCTGCCACAAAAATAAAGCAAAAGAAAGGGCTCTTTAGTTTTTTTTTTTGGACAGAGTCTTGCTATGTCACCCAGGCTGGAGTGCAGTGGCGCGACCTCAGCTCACTGAAACCTCTGCCTCCCGGGTTCAAGCAATTTTCCTGCCTCAGCCTCCTGACTAGCTGGGATTACTGGCACATGCCAGCATGCCCGGCTGATTTTTCTGTTTTCACTAGAGACGGTGTTTCACCATGTTGGCCAGGCTAGTCTCGAACTCCTGACCTGGTGATCCACCCACCTTGGCCTCCCAAAGTGCTGGGATTACAGGTGTGAGCCACTGCGCCCATCCAGGGCTCTTTAGTTTTTAATATTTTTTACAAGGCATTTTCAACTCACCTAGAAAGAAATATTTGGTTTTTAAAAGTTTTGTACAGAAACCTGTCACCTCAAAAAAACAGTACGTTTCTATTAGGCAAGGTATATTGGAAAATAACCCCAGCTGGTATCATAATAAGTATTTTGTATTGCAACTGTCTCTAAGACCTGATTTTAGATAATCTGCAGGAAGATCTCACAAGGCTGTATGACAAGAAAGTGACAGCTTCAGACTAAGCAAGTGCAAGGTAATAAATACTTTTAGAGAAAAATGATCTACAATCTAGTAATACTGTGCTTTCTGGCACACAATCTACTTACTAGCTTGAGGATATGAAAAGATTTAAAGCTGCTTTTTGAGAAAAAAAACCTGTGTTTATAGATATTCTTGCAGACCCCTCCTTTTTTTTTATTATTTTTATTTTTATTTTGAGACGGGGGGTCTCGTCCTCTTTCCCAGGCTGGAGTGTAGTGGCATGATTGTGGCTTACTGCAACCTCCGTCTCCCAGGCTGAAGCAATTCTCCTGCCTCAGCCTCCTGAGTAGCTGGGACCACGGGCACATGTCACCACGCCTGGCTAATTTTTTGTATTTTTGGTAGAGATGGGTTTCACCATGTTGGCCAGACTGGTCTTGAACTCCTGGCTGCAAGCAATTCGCCTGCCTTGGCCTCCCAAAGTGCTGTGGGATTACAGGCATGAGCCACTGCACCTGGCCTAGATTCTCAGCTTTTTTTTTTTTTTTTTTTTTTGAGATGGAGTCTCATTCTGTCTCCCTGGGTGGAGTGCAGTGGCGCAATCTCAGCTCACTACAACCTCTGCCTCCTGGGTTCAAGCAATCCTCCTACCTCAGCCTCCCAAGTAGCTGGAATTTCAGGTGTGTGCCACCACACCCCACTGATTTTTGTCTTTTTAGTAAAGACAGAGTTTCACCATGTTGGTCAGGTGACCTGACCTCAAGTGATCCACCTGCCTTGGCCTCCCAAAGTGCTGGGATTACAGGCATGAGCCACTGCGCCCAGCTGATTCTCAGCTTTTAAATGTGCACTCTTTCCTAAAATTGATGTAAAATTGTGGAATTTTAGAGAGTAGTTCTTTCATATCTGTTCTCCAGTGGATCATGATGGCTGTCAAATTGCTGTGGTTTTTACAGTCCACTTTGAAGAGTGCTATAACATTTTAATTTTAATCATAGTATTAAATATACTGGAGGCTGGGTACGGTGGCTCACACCTGTAATCCAAGCACTTTGGGAGACTGAGGCAGGCAAATTACTTGAGGCCAGGAGTTCGAGACCAGCCTAGCCAACATGGTGAAACCCCATCTCTACTAAAAATACAAAAATTAGTTGGGCATGGTAGCAGGTGCCTATAATCCCAGCTACTGGAGAGGCTGAGACATGAGAATTGGTTGAACCCAGGAGACGGAGGTTACAGTGAGCTGAGATTGCACCAGTGCACTCCAGCCTGTTCAATAGAGTGAGACTCTGTTTCAATAAATAAATAAACTGGAAATGACATTTTTTCCAACCATTTAAATTCATGATGAAAAATTTTAGATGTCTGTTTAAATGTATGAGGGCATATATAGTGTATAAAAATTTAGTTTATAGCAGTTGTATGTGCAGAATTTTTTTGAAGATGACTAATCTATAGCAGGGTTTCTCAACCTCAGTGCTATTGATTTTTTGGACTGGGTAATTCATTGTTGTAGGGAGGCTATCTTGTGCACTGTAGGATGTTTATGAGTATCCCTGGTCTCTACTCATTATATGCCCCTAGCAGCTCCCCAGTGACAACCAAAAATGTTTCCAGACCTTGCCAAATGTCCTCTGGGGAGCAAAAATGCCCCCAGTTAAGAATTACTGATTTTACTGATTTAGGGCTAGTTACATCACAGTGGCTCACACCTGTAATCCCAGTACTTTGAGTGGCTGAGGCAGGAGGATCTCCTTAGGCCAGGAGTTCCAGCCTGGCCAACATCAAAACCTCATCTCTTAAAAAAAAAAAAAAAAAAGAATTAGTGATCTAAAACCATGTTGATCTCCTTTCAGTGACATAGAATTTATATCAATATTTCAGACATGTGCTAACCTCAACTTTGAGTTGTCTACTATATAACTAATCAAAAGCATGATCTAAGATGGAAGATTTTCAAGAGATATAATCTAAGGGATGTGACATTAATTCATTCGCAAAAGTCAATAAATTTTATCCCTGTGCCAAGGCAGGTAGCCAAATAGCTACATACCAATTGTCTTTTAAGTTCTGCCACATCTCTTTGTATTTTCTTTGTGTGTGGTTTGTTTTTTTCTTTTGAGATGGTCTCACCCTGTTGCCCAGGCTGGAGTGCAGTGGCATGATCACAGCTCACTGCAGCCTCGACCTCCCAGCCTCAGCCTCCTGACGACAGGCAAGCACCACCATGCCTGACCAATTATTTTATTTTATTTTTTGTAGAGATGGGGTCTCTCCATGTTGCCCAGGCTGGTCTCAGACTACTGGGCTCAAGCAGTCCTCCCACCTCTGTATCCCAAAGTGCTGGGATTACAGGCGTGAGCCACTGCTCTGTCCACATCTCTTTGTACATTTTTTTTTTTTTTTGAGGTGGAGTTTCACTCTTTCACCCAGGCTGGAATGCAATGGTGCGACCTTGGCTCACTGCAACCTCCGCCTTACAAGCAATTTTTTTGCCTCAGCCTCCCGAGTAGCTGGGATTACAGGCGCCTGCCACCACGCCTGGCTAATTTTTGTATTTTTAGTAGAGACGGGGTTTCATCATGTCGGTCAGGCTGGTCTCGAACTCCTGACCTCGTGATCCACCTGCTTCAGCCTCCAAAAGTGCTGGTATTAGAGGGGTGAACCACGATGCCAGGCCCTATAAATCTTAACATTATGTCCTTCCTTATATCTAGAGTCAGTGTAGGAAATGGCTATGTGGAACCTCTGTTGTTTTCTGAAAGTTCTGTTATATTCCGTGTTTCTTGTATTGGGAACCAAGCCAAATTCCTGCAATAGTTTAAAGGTGAATTGGTATGCTTTCTTTGAGTTATATCACCACAGCTGTGTAAAACCTTTTGCCTTAACTACCAAGAATCTCTGAGCCAAATTTGTGACTTAATTATAGTGTCTTCCCTTTGCCTGGTTTTCTACTATCCTAACTATGATTATTTCCTTACTCTCCCTCTCCCCTTCATTTTTTTTTTTTTTTTTTTTTTGACACAGAGTGTCACTCTGTCACCCAGGCTGGAGTACAGTGGCACTATCTCGGTTCACTGCACCCTCCACCTCCCAGGTTCAAGTGATTTTCCTGCCCCAGCCTGTCATGTAGCTGGGATTACAGGTGCCTGCCACCATGCCTGGCTAATTTTTTGTATTTTTAGTAGAGATGGGTTTTCGCCATGTTGCCCAGGCTGGTCTCACACTCCAAACCTCAAGTGATCCATCCGCCTCGGCCTCTGAAAGTGCTGGGATCACAGGCTTGAGCCATTGAGCCACCACGCCTGACCACCCTTAGTTTTATTTAAATGGTTCTCAGTTTTATTGAATCTGTGCGTTTTATTATAAACACCACCTTGTTTTAGAAATTCCCATGCATTAAATAAATACAATTTATGGAGTAATGTAGTTAGAACTATCAGTAACCTGACAAATAGGTGTAGAAGTCATTATAGGGTTTTTTTTTTTTTTTAAACCATCATTTTCTCAGTGTACTATTCTAGCCTAAAAGAGGACAGTGATTTGTTGGAAATCTTAGGATAATTATAAAAGATAGAAAATACAGGCCGGGCGCGGTGGCTCACGCTTGTAATCCCAGCACTTTGGGAGGCCGAGGCGGGCGGATCACAAGGTTAGGAGATCGAGACCACGGTGAAACCCCGTCTCTACTAAAAATACAAAAAAATTAGCCGGGCGTGGTGGCGGGCGCCTGTAGTCCCAGCTACTCAGAGAGGCTGAGGCAGGAGAATGGCGTGAACCCGGGAGGCAGAGCTTGCAGTGAGCCGAGATTGCGCCACTGCACTCCAGCCTGGGCGACAGAGCGAGACTCCGTCTCAAAAAAAAAAAAAAAAAAAAAAAAAGAAAATACTATCTTTCTTTCCTAATCAAACTCTAGTTTCTCTATGTTTTTACTTTGATTATTATACACAGTTTTATTTTAAAAAATCTGTAATTCTTGATGCTAAACATAGAGGTAAGCTTTTTCTGAAACTGATCTAAAAGTATTAGTACTTTTCAGTCTTAAAAGGTTGATTTATTGAATACCTACTATATACTGTGCCTTCTGCCAGGTACTTTTATATATTTAATTCTTACAATGGTACTGTGAGGTGGGTAGTCATATATGTGTGTGTGTGTGTGTGTGTGTGTGTGTGTGTATATATTTTTTTTTTTTTTTTTTGGGGACAGGGTCTTGCTCTGTCATCCAGGCTGGAGGGCAGTGGCACAATCACGGCTCCCTGCTATGTCTGCCTCTCAGGCCCAAGTGATCCTCTCACCTCAGCCTCCCAAGTATCTGGCACCACAGGCACAAGCCACCATGCCTGGCAAATTTTTGTGTTTTTTTTTAGAGATGGGGTGTCGCCATGTTGCCCATGCTGGTCTTGAACACCTAATCGGCCCACCTCAGCCTCCCAAAGTGCTGGGATTACAGGCATGAGCCACTGCACTCGGCCCTTTGGTACTATTTTTACCTATAAAGAATTGAAGGTTCTGAAAGGAGCAATGTCCGAATAGGTTGTTCTCATTCCAGAGGTCTTGTTCTTTACACTATGAGGTTATAAAGCTGTTAAGGCAGTGCTTGCCTGGGTCTATAAGTGTTACTTCCTCTTATTATGTCATCTGGGTTATGAGGAAGGATCAAGATTGCTTAAATTCTGAAATAATCTATATCAAATCCCAGAGGGAATTAAGAAACAAATACATTTAGAATCAATGAAAATAATTTATGGCAGCAGTTATCTATAATAGTTGATATATGCTAAAAATACAAACTCAGATTATGTTAAAATAATTTAATAGATAAATTGCCCAACGAATTACCAACAAAAATTTGAGAGGTATTCTTAATTCTAGAGATGAAGTAAAGGGCAGTAATATTGTGCAATTCTTCCCTTGGTACCTTTATCAGAGGCAGGAGATTGAATTATAGATTGGCTATGCATCTAATCCAGTGTGGCAACTCTTATATTTTTGTGTTAAGAGACTACTCTACAATTTTATATTTATCTTGCATGTAAGTACATACGTAATGTCACTTTTCCCACCTAAAATTAAAGACTTGTGTCATGTTTTATTGGGAGGTAGTTTGTTACAACATATTTGCTAGTCTTAGAACAATTACATACTGTTTCCCCAGAAAAAAAAAAAAAATAACAGTTTCTTGACTTTTTCTGCCTTCAGTTTCCTGTTTTCCAGCACCCAACATAACTTGTAAGGATTCCAGTGGCAATGAAACGCATTTTACTGGGAACGAAGTTGGTTTTTTCAAGCCCATATCTTGCCGAAATGTGTAAGTACATTACTGAAACTTAAATTTTCAATTACTTGCCTATATTATGTCTTGATTGCATGAAGAGATGAGATAATTTATGGGGACTGTCTTGAAAATGTATCTTTTATCTTTTTGCTTGTGTCGAAAACCTTTATTTTAAGTGTTTGTTTTTTGGTTTTTGAGGTAAGGTCTTGCTTAGTCACCCAGGCTGGAGTGCAGTGGTATGATCACGGCTCACTTCAGCCTCGACCTCCCAGGCTCAAGCAATCCTCCCACTTCAGTCCCGTAAGTAGCTAGACTACAGGTTTGTGCCACCATGCCTGGCTAATTTTTAGTTTTTTTGTAGAGATGAGGTCTCCCTATGTTTCCCAGGGCTGGTCTCGAATTCCTGGCCTGACATGATTCTCCTGCCTCGGCCTTTCAAAGTGCTAGGATTTACAGGCATGAGCCACCACACCCAGCCAAGTGTGTATTTTTTTTATAAATGCAATTCACCAATCAGGTAGAGCTGAGTAGTCCAGTATGTGGGACAAATAAAGACTATAAATGGTCTCATGCCATGTTAATTCAGGTCAGTTAGTTTATGCCACTAATTGAGTTATGAAAAAATTGTCTTCAAAATATGGGAGATTTCTAGAGTACAAATAGCAATTGTGTACCTATTGTATCAGAAAAATGCTAAGTTTTTGCACATAAAGGGCATCTTAAACTTGGTTTTATTCTTTGTAATAAATATGGATGATGAATGGTAATGTTAAACAGAATTCAGAAGTTATCAGTTTGGCTAGCTGGACACAGTAGTATACATCTATAGTCCTAGCTACTCAGGAGGCTGAGGCCAGAGGAGCCTGGAAGTTCACGTTCAGCCTGGGCAGCATAGTGAGACACTGTCTTTTATAAAAACAACAGCAAAAATGATCAGTTTGGGATAGTAAGACAAATGGCTTTCTTTTGTTAGGAATTCCTCTATTTAAAGGACTTTTAGGCCTAGGGTGGTGGCTTACACTTGTAATCCCAGCACTTTGGGAGGCCAATTCCAGGAGAATCACTTGAGGCCAGGAGTTGGGGACCAACCTGGGCAAAGTAGGGAGACCCTGTCTCTACAAAAAATACAAAAAGTAGCCCAGTGAGGTGATGCTTGCCTGTGGTCCTAGCCACTGGGAGGCTGGGGTGGGAGAATTACTTGGGCCCAGGAGTTTGAGGTTGTAGTGAGCTGTGATTGCAGTAACAGAGTGAGACCCTGTCTCTAAAAAACTTAAAATTAAAAATTTTTTAAAAAGGACTTTTAAGTTTGATTTCTCTTTCTGTTAAAGCTTATTATTCATTCTTATATTCCTGCTTTGTACTAAAACATGATTCAGTGTTATCTGTTTTTAATTGTTGGCATTATATTTTCAACCTAAAACTGTATATTGTTACATTCTATTTGATGGCACTTAGTTTTGGTTGTTTCAAGAAATAAGCCACTGTACAGATGAAATGAACCTTAAAAAGGAAAAAGACAAAAAAAGAAATAAGCCACCATTAGACTATTGCTACAAGTTGTTAGAATTCTTAGCAAGAACTCTTAGCATTCTTTCTTTCCTTTTGACCCTACCTCATTGAGTTAATGAGGGGCTTTTGATTCTATCTTGCTGTATAATCCTAAACCTACCACTGATCTTGGGTTCCAAGATTTCGCATTAGTCAAGTAAAAATTATTAAAAAGGAATAGTTTCCAATGTACTTAGATATGGTTTCACTTTTTTTTTTCTGTTACAGAGGTAAGTTTAAAAAATAGGGTTTAGTTAATATCTAAATTTATAGATATTTCTACCTCAAACATTCTAAACAACTAATGTATTAAATGCTGGTCCAAGATATAGGTTATAGTAAGAAAATCATCTGTTGAAAACAGCTAACCACTCAGGCTGGAACTTACAGGTTTATATTATTGGTAATGCTAATACCAGAATGGTCTGTTACTTAATTTCCAAGTTAATGCTGATTTTTCTTTCGGTGTCTCAAAATGGATTAGGCTGCATACAACTGAGCTACACTAATCATACTCATAAGCATTTTTTATTATTTTTTTTTGAGACAGAGTCTTCCTCTGTAGCCCAGGCTGGAGTGCAGCGTCACAATCATGTCTCATTGCAGCCTCAACCTTCCAGGTTCAAGCCATCCTCTCATCCCAGCCTCCCAAGTAGCTGGGACTACAGGTGCATGCCCCAAAGCTCAGCTAATTTTTGTATTTTTTAGTAGAGATGGGGTTTCACCATGTTGCCCAGGCTGGTCTCGAACTTCTGGGCTCAAGCGATCAGCCTGCCTTGGGCTCTCAAGGTGCTGGGATCACAGGCATGAACCACCGTGCCTGGCCCTTATAAGATATTGATATCAATTATGATAAGAAATATAACCATCAGGGAAACCAGATATTCCAAGGCTACTGGCCAGCTTATTCCCTTCTTACAATAAAGTTTACTATTTCTTTTTCTTTAAGACAGAGTTTTGCCATTGTTGCCCAGGCTGGAGTGCAATGGTGTGATCTTGGCTCACTGCAACCTCCGCCTCCCGGGTTCAAGCGATTCGCCTGCCTCAGCCTCCCAAGTAGCTGGGATTACAGGCATGGGCCACCACGCCCCGCTAATTTTGTATTTTTAGTAGAGGTGGGGTTTCTCCATGTTTGTCAGGCTGGTCTCAAACTCCTGACCTCAGGTGATCCACCAGCTTCGGCCTCCCAAAGTGCTGGGATTACAGGTGTGAGCCACCGCACCCGGTCTAAGTTAACAATTTCAAGACAGAATTTGTGGCTTGGCGTGGTGGCTCACGCCTATAATCCCAGCACTTTGGGAGGCCAAGGCAGGCGGATTGCTTGAGCTCAGGAGTTTGAGACCAGCTGGGCAACATGGTGAAACCCCATCTCTACCAAAAAATAAAAAAGTTAGCTGGTGGTGCATGTCTGTAGTCCCAGCTACTTGAGAGGCTGAGGTGGGATGATGGTTTGAGCCTGAGAGGCAGAGGTTGCAGTGAGTTGAAATCATGGCTACTGCATTGGTGACAGAACCAGATCCAGTCTCAAACAAATAAAAGAAAAAGAATGAGCATTGCTCAACAGAACAACGGGAGTTAGACTGATGGGTAATTTTGATGGTAAGAGTGGCAAAGCTAAGATAACCTGATAAATAATTTTGCTTTATTGGGATATTAGGTATGTGCCTACCAAAAGGCTGCTGTGCAGCTACTGAATAAAGACTCAGCGATACATTCTTATTCATTAGGTGTCCCTTTTCCAGTTTCATATTTTCTTTGTACTCCTGTTAGCATATTGTTTTTCAAACTATATGTAATAGTTTGATACTTGATTAAAATTTCATCTTAGTATTACAAACATTCTATAATGTATTCTCCAGAAACTGAAGTCTGGTAACCATGCCTGATTGATGACCAAGCCACCCACCTATTTACACTGGCCATCTATGTTAGTATTACATCATAGCTTCATTTGGGTTAACTTGGAGGTCTGGGTGGTGGTGGTGAGGCCATAGTTGTTCCATGCAGTCATGAATGGGCCTTGCTCCTTTCGTCTTGTGGCTTTGCTTTCTGTAGTCCTTAGAGTCCTTTCCACTAAGCCAGCAGATGGGAAAGAGGAGAGGGAAACCTTTGTAGGAGTATTTTATGGGCCAGACTTGGAAATGGTGTACACTTCCATCCTCCTTCCACTGGCCAAAACTCAATTATGGCTGTATTTAACTGCAAGGTGAACTAGCAAATGTAGGTTAGCTGTATATTCATAAGAAAAAGAGAAATGAGACGGGCGCAGTGGCTCACGCCTGTAATCCCAGCACTTTGGGAGGCTGAGGCAGGCAGATCGCTTGAGGTCAGGAGTTCAAGATCAGCCTGGCCAATATGGTAAAACCCCGTTTCTACTAAAAATACAAAAATTAGCTGGGCTTGGTGGTGCGTGCCTGTAATCCCAGCTACTCAGGAGGCTGAGGCATGAGAATCGCTTGAACCTGGAAGGTGGAGGTTGCAGTGAGCCAGGATGAAGATTGTACCACTGTACTCCAGCCTGGGCAACAGAGAAAGAGAAATGGCTCGGTGAATAACTAATCTCTGCTATACCACCAGTTTTCAGATTATTCTTTAGGGTGATTTACTTACATAGATAATTGCTTTTCTGATTTCATTTCCCTTCCCAGCCAAGCTTTTTGAAAGTTGTTTTGATAATACTTATCTGTTATGAGATTTTCTGTCTAATGCAGTATGGCTTTTGGCCATGCTGAGATTCAACAGCAATCTTTGTCAATATATCAAAGGAATGTTTATAGTCCATATCTTAATCTTTCTACAGCATTTGGCTATTCCCTTCTTTCTCTCTCCTTCTCTCTCTCTTTTTAATATAGAGACAGGGTGTCACTATGTTGACCAGGCTTTGCTGTCTCAAATTCATGGCCTCAAGTGATCCTCCCACCTCAACCTCCTAAAGTGCCGGTGTTACAGGTGTGAGCCACTGTGCCTGCTGTTTCTTTTCTTAAAATACTTTCTTGGCTTTCTTAAAATACTTTATTGGCTAGACCCAGTGGCTCAGCCTGTAATGCCAACACTTTGGGGACCAAGGTGCGTGGATCACCTGAGGCCAGGAGTTTGAGACCAGCTTGGCCAACAAGGTGAAACCCCATCTCTACTAAAAATACAAAAATTAGCCAGGAGTGATGGTGGGCACCTGTAATCCTAGCTACTCAGGAGGCTGAGGCAGGAGAATCGCTTGAACCCGGGAGGTGGAGGTTGCAGTAAGCTGAGATTATGCCATTGCACTCCAGCCTGGGTGACGAGTGAAACTCCATCTCAAAAAAAAACATACATATATATATATATATATATGTAAAGATTGGCCAGGTGCAGTGGCTCATGTCTGTAATCCCAACACTTTGGGAGGCCAAGGCCCGCAGATCACTTGAGGTCAGGAATTTGAGACCAGCCTGGTCAACATGGTGAAATTTTGTCTCTACTAAAAATAACAAAAATTAGCTGGGCGTGGTGGTGCACGCCTGTAATCCCAGCTACTTGGGAGGCTGAAGCAGGAGAATCGCTTGAACCTGGAAGGTGGAGGTTGCAATAAGCTGAGATCGTGCCATTGCACTCCATCCTGGGCAACAGAGTGAGACTCTGTCTCCAAAAAAAAAAAAAAAATTATGTGAAACATATATATACGTATATATAATATATACTAGTATATTATATATTATATATAGTAATATGTCATATAATATATAACACTACCATCTTATATTAAATATATAATATAATATTTAATATAAAATATATTACCATCTTCATATATAATATATAAAATATAATTGTATATATTTTAGATCATATATAATATATATAAATATGGTAATATTCATTAGGCACAACAGTGGGAGAGCTGGGCACAGTGACATGTGCCTGTAGTCACATGCCACTGTGTCCAGCTCTCCCTTTGTTTTTTTTCTTTTTTCTTTTTTTTTGGAGACAGTCTTGCTCTGTCACCCAGGCAGGAGTGCAGTGGTGTGATCTTGGCTCACTGCAACCTCCATTTCCCAGGTTCAAGCGATTCTCATGCCTCAGCCTCCCAAGTAGCTGGGACTACAGGCATGCACCACTACTTTGTATTTTTAGTAGAGATGGGGTTTTACCATGTTGGCCAGGTTGGTCTCAAACTCCTGGCCTCAGGTGATCCAACCGCCTCAGCCTCCCAAAGTTTCTGGGCCTGGCCCCATTGTTTCTTAAGCTCTCTAATATCTAAAATATATTACCATCTTTATATATGTTACATATATATATATGGCCTAAAATTGAATTGAATTGAATATCAATATATTAACTATCTTTATTATATATGTAAGGTCTAAAATTGAATTGGACCAGGCATGGTGGCTCATGCCTGTAATCCTAGCACTTTGGGAGGCCGAAGCAGGTGGGTCACTTGAGGCCAGGAATGAGACCAGCCTGGCCAACATGGTGAAACCTCATTTCTGCTAAACATACAAAAATTAGCCAGCTGTGATGGTACCTGCCTGTACTCCCAGGTACTCAGGGGGCTGAGGTGGAAGAATCACTTGAACCTTGGAGGCAGAGGTTGCAGTGAGCCGAGATCATGCCACTGCACTCCAGCCTGGGCAACAGAGTGAGATTCCATCTCAAAAAAAAAAAAAAAGAAAGAAAATTGAATTGAATATCAATATATTACCATCTTTATATATATTATATATATAAGGTCTAAAATTGCATTTGTTTCTTTTTCTTCAAATCCTTTCCTCCTTCGTCTCATTGAATGGCACCGGTTCTACCCAGTTTCTTAAGCAGAAACTTTGGATTCATTACTTATTTTTTATTATTTTTTTGAGACAGAGTCTCACTCTGTTGCCCAGGCTGGAGTGCAGTGGTGCAATCTTGGCTTACTGCAACCTCTGCCTCCTGGGTTCAAGCGATTCTCCTGCCTCCGCCTCCCGAGTAGCTGGGATTACAGGTGCCTGCCACCATGTCCAGCTAATTTTTGTATTTTTAGTAGAGACTGTTTCACTCTGTTGGCCAGGCTGTTCTCAAACTCCTGACCTCAGGTGATCCACCTGCCTCGGCCTCCCAAAGTGCTGGGATTATAGGCGTGTGCCACCGCGCCCATCTTGGAGTCATTCTCGACTTCTCCTTTTCCCTCATTTCCCACATGTGCCTGTTTGCTTCTGCCTTGTTAGTATTTCCCAATTTTGTTCACTTCTTTCTCCCACTGTTACTGCCCATTAGATTTCAGCGTTAGTTTTTGCATTGCCTTCTAAATTATTTTTCTGCTTCTAGTTTGGTGCCCTATTCCATTGTAGATGGGGTGCTACTGCCCTCAGCATAAAGTTTGACATCCTTATAATGTTAGACACATAAACAGCATCTCTGGGCCACTTACTACTTTTTCTAACTCCCTACAAATATGCAATGCAGTGCAATACACACACACACACACACACACACACACACACACACACACACGAAAGAGGATTACGAGCAGGGATCTTACATGATGAAATTTGACTTCAAAATGATAGTTCTGGCTGTCTCTTTTGCCTGTGACACTCTTTCCTCAAAGCATGGCATGGCCATCTCACTCACTTCCCTCAGGTCTCTGTTCAAATATCACCTTCTCAATGAGGCCTACTCTTACCACTCCATTTAAATGGCTCCTGGCATTCTACACAGCCTGCTCTACTTTTTTTTTTGTTCTTAACATTTATGACTTTCTAACATAGTATATAATTTACTTTTTAAATATATTTGTGTTTATTGCTTGTTACCACTAGCCTGTAAGCTCCACAGGGATAGGGATCTTTGTTGCTTTTATTCATTAATATATTCCAATAGCCTAGAATAGTGCGTGACACACAGTAGGCATCCAAAAAACATTAATGGAGTGAATGAATGAACCAATTAACAAATAAGTAGTAGTTAATAATTTTTTTTCTAAAATGTTCACGTTGGAAATAGGATACTCAGATCTTAATTTTTTGCAGAAATGGCTATTCCTACAAAGTGGCAGTCGCATTGTCTCTTTTTCTTGGATGGTTGGGAGCAGATCGATTTTACCTTGGATATCCTGCCTTGGGTGCGTATGTTTCATTATAAAAAAATCCTTATGAAACCTACATTTTAGTTCATTGTAGGTGTTCTTACAGATTAAATCTCTGTGTATTTATTATAAGTTCTATATAATGGGAGTTCAGTAGTTAACATTCTTCTGTGAGTATAGAGCTATCAGTTAGCCCAACGGTTCAGCTTAGGTAAGAAATACTGACTTTTCCTATGTTTTCACCTTTATGAAAACACACACAAGATAGTGGAGGCATTTACTTAAGATAGTAGACTGGAACTGTCACTGCTAGTGCTGGGCACACACTGGTTGTTTAGTAAATGTTTTATGAATAAATGTACATCCTCTACCACTCCAAAAAATATTTCCTTCTGCCCAACTCTCTTTCACCATTGCCCTGGGATTAGAAACTATGCACTTCTTTCAGAACAAGTTGGGGTTGGAACTTTGGTGACCAGTTTGAGCTGGGGTGGGAGCCTGACTTCTATCACCCTTAGCTCCCCTTTCTATATCTTCCTTCCGGCTGTAATCACATTTACCATAGTTACTAATGCTTATGAAAACTGTTTACATTTTACGATAGCTTTTGTTTAAACAGTACTTTCACATGCCTGCCCTTATTGAAGCCTTACAACCCTCTGAGTTTATCATCCTCTTTAAATCCTCTTTAACACGTAAGGAAACTGTCACCAAAGAGGTTAAGGGATTTACTGAGTCTAGAGGCTTTCCTTTATTCTGTGACATATTTGTTGTTATCATCTTTGTTTTATGGATAGGAAAATTGTCACGAGATTAAGAGATTTACCCAAGGACACTCAGCTAGTGACCTCAATTTGAACCCAAATTTTCTGGCTCCAGAGATCATGCTTTATTTACTGTAGTACTCTGCTTCTATATTAGCCCTTCACTGAGCAAATTTAAAGTTTTTGAATGCTCTGCCTTCTAGCTAGCAAAGCTAACCTTATTTCTTCCATGTTGCTACCCACAAAAGATCAAAGAGAAGTCTTCACTGTGGGGTTGATGGTAGGTATATTTCTGACAGGTGTACTAAAACTCAGTGTTGTAAGTTCCTAAGTAAATGTCATAAAGTACTATATATATTTTCTTATTTAATTAAACATACATTCAACATTTAAATAACTAAGTGATATGGAAATAATGATGAAGGTCACAGTGTATATTGGTTAAAAATAAAATAAACATGTTAGTAGGCCAATTTATGGTACAGCGCTGTAACAGAACCATAACAAAGTGCTGTGAGAGTACGGAAAAGGGACTGATGCAGTTGACTGAAGGAAGTTCTTAGATGTGGTGACATTTATGCTAGGTTTTGAAGGATGAAAAGATTACAGAGGTTGAAGGCATTGCAGGGAACAGCATGTGTAAAGCATATAGGTGTACACCGAGAGATTAGGGGATAATTTAGCTGATCGTGTAGGAAGAACAATGCAGGAGGTGACACTGCCTAGAGAGGTAGTCTATGGTCCGATTATAAAATGCTTTGAGTATCTTGCTATGGAGTTGGGTCATTTAGGTATCAGAAGTTATCCTTTTAGGTATCAGAAGCAATAAAATATTTTTTCTTTTTCTTTCTTTTTTTTTTTTTTTTTTTTTGTGACAGGGTCTCACTGTGTTGCCCAGGCTGGAGTGCAGTGGTGCGATCATGGCTCACTGCAACCTCGACCTCCTGGGCTCAAGGTATGCTCCGTCCTCAGCTCCACCCCGAGCAGCTGGGACTACAGGCATGTACCACCACGCCTGACTTATTTTGGTATTTTTTTGTAGAGAGGGGATTTTGCCGTGTTGCACAGGCTGCTCTTGAACTCCTGGGCTCAAGCTGTCCTCCCACCTCAGCCTCCCAAAGTGCTGGGATTACAGGGATTAGCCACAGTGCCTGGCCAATATAAAATTTTTAAATATTTTAAATAAATTTTAACTTCTTTTAAGAATCCAAGGTTAAGGAATTTAGGCATTTTTATTTTAAATGATCACTGCCTTAAAAAAAATTCTTAACTACGTAATACAATGTTGACTGCAATGAAAGTAATTATAGACAACATCTAAAATTCAATTTTTTGCTGGGTGCAGTGGTGTGTGCCCATAGACTTAGCTATTCAACAGGCTGAGGTGGGGGGATTGCTTGAGGCCAGGAATTTGAGGCCAGCAGAGACAACATAGTGACATAGTGAGATCCCATTTCTACAAAAAAGAAAAAAGAAAAAAAAATCCCATTTTACAACTAACCTTACTTAATCTTTCTTCGTGGTTATGAAAAGCAGTGGTCTTACTTATATATAGCTTTTTTTTTTTCCTTCATAGTGCTAATTATAAATCTGTTAGCTTCAGGGACTTGTTTATTCATTCATTTTAGTCTTCCTCTGGAATGTACATTTTTTTTTTGTTTTTTTTTTTGTTTGTTTTTTTGAGGTGGAGTTTCGCTCTTGTTGCCCAGGATAGAGTGGAATGGTGCGATCTCGGCTCACTGCAACCTCCGCCTCCTAGGTTCAAGTGATTCTTCTGCCTCAGCCTCCTGAATAGCTGGGATTACAGGCATGCGCCACCATGCCCAGCTAATTTTGTATTTTTAGTACAGACAGGGTTTCTCCATGTTGGTCAGGGTGGTCTCGAACTCCCAACCTCAGGTGATCCGCCTGCGTTCGCCTCCCAAAGTGTTGGGATTACAGGCGTGAGCCACTGCGCCTGGCCTGGAATGTACATTCTTAAAGGCAGAGGCCTTATCTGTCTTATGCAAGTTGGTATCCTGAACAGAACTTGACAGACAGTAAGACTCTGATAAATATTTGTCATATGAATATCAAAAAAACTAGAAACAGGCTAAATGTTCAGTAGGGAGGAACTGTCTCAATAAATTAAGGTGCAGTGTGTAACACAACAGAATACTACGCAGCCATTTAAAACAATGACATGGAAATATGTTTATTGGGAAAGTAATGTAATAACACCCACAACAGAATAAGATGATACATTTAAGAAAATCTAGATATTTTGCTACAGAACTCCTTCTTAGGGATGCTTCACAAAAATGAACATGAGAGGTTTCTGCTCGAATAAAATATTAGATAAGGGAATAATATCTTTGTTTGGAACTGGTAAATATTACCTACTCCTAGAGTAATACATTTAAGGAAACTAGAGAACAGATCAGAGATGATATTTAAAAGTTTAAGGAACTAACAAAAAATTTATAGTGGCAGAAAGCAGATAAGTGCTTGCTGGGGAAAGACGGGGGCAAGGAGAGACAAGAAGTAGAAATTACAAAGGGGCGTGAGGAAACTATTGGGTGCGACAGATATGTTCTTTTTTTATTATAGTGATTGTTTCACAGGTGTTTACAAGTGTCAGATTTATCAAATTGTACATTTCAAATATGTACAGTGTATGTCATTGCATGTCATTTAGGTCATTGTATGTCATTTTAATGTATGTCATTTATAGCTCAGTAAAGCTGTTTTAAAAAATCAAGAGGCTGGGTGTGGTGACCCACACCTGTAATTTCAACATTTTGGGAGGCAAAGGCAGAAGGATCAGTTGAGGCCAGGAGTTCAAGACCAACCTGGGCAACACAGTGAGACTCTTGGAAATAGTGAGACCCTGCAAAGGAAAGAAGGAAGGGAAGGAGGAAAGAAGGAGAAAGGAAAAGAGGGAAAGAAAAAAAGAAAAGAAAGAAACTACTGGAATAACACATTTAAACTTACCAGTTCACTGTTAAAAAAAAAACTTGAAGATTTAATCATTACAGTGACTTATAGCATATCTTACTCCAAACGTGTGATGTTAACTATGGTCCATCTATTTCTAGAAATTTAAGGCAAAGGATGATTTTAGTAATGAAGTTTCCAGTAATGCCATCTTACACTTGTTTTAGATGTAAACATATAAAAATACTTTCTGAACACAGATAGGAAGGGCAATAAGAATTAAACAAGATAAGATACATTTGATAAACGTTAGCCCAACAACTACTTTTGTTGTCACTATTTCTGCTACTACAGTTATTATAATCAAAAACTTCATTCATCCCTGAGAAGTATGAGAAAAAAAATAAAAATAAAAAAATAAATTTAGGCCAGGTATGATGGCCTGTAATCCAAGCATTTTGGGAGGCCAAGGCAGGAGGATCACTTTATCCCAGGAGTTCAAGACTAGCCTGGGCAACATAGTGAGACCCTGTCTCTACAAAATTTTAAAAACTAGCTAGGCATAGTGGGTTATGGGGCAGGGATAGGGTGGCATGCTGCTTCAGACAGGCAGGTTAGGGAAGACTTCTCTAAAGAAATGGTCTAAAAGGAAGAACATCCTTGGAAAAATTACCTATTCATGGATTCGCAGTTAAAGATGTAACTTTAGAGGGACTATACTTAATATTCTCTTGTTTTTTTCTTTCTTTCTTTTTTTTTTTTTTGAGACGAGGTCTCCCTTTGTTGCCCCGGCTGGAGTCCAGTGGCGCAGTCTCAGCTCCCTGCAACCTCCGTCTCCCAGGTTCAAGTGATTCTCCTGCCTCAGCCTCCTGAGTAGCTGGGATCACAGGCATGTGCCACCATGCCTGGATAATTTTTGTATTTTTAGTAGAGACAGGGTTTCACCACGTTGGCCAGGCTGGTCTTGAATTCCTGACCTCAGGTGATCCACCTGCCTCGGCCTCCCAAAGTGCTGGGATTATAGGCATGAGCCACCACGCCTGGCCAATATTCTTTTTTATAAACAAATTGAAGAAAGAGAAGCTATGACATTCTCAAATTTATATTAACATGCTATGTGAAGGGGAATCCATTTCGGAAATATAAAATACACTGGATAAAATCTCAGCCGACAATTTTCTTTGGGCTACTATAGTACCATGCAACTAATGAAAAAACTAAGGGAGTTATTATTAAGGTAATGGATGGAATGATGGGAGTGTTTGGGAAGCAGAAATATGAGAATATTTATCAGTTTATGCAACAAATATTGAGCATTTACTATGTGCCAGGCAATGTCGTTGGCACTAAGGACACGGGAGTAAAGAAAACAGATGAAAGGCCCTGCCCTAATGGGGCTTCTGTGTGACAGATAGTAATCAAAGATAAAATGTTAGGTAAGTAAATGTTCTGAGGAAAACTAAAAGCAAAATTTTTAATTATTTCTGTATTTTAATAGTTATTAACTTATTGCCACCATGTTATTTCTGTACTTACAACATTATTCTGCTATATGTGGGGGAAAAAGTCATCTAATGTCCTTACATAGTTCAATCTTATTTGTGTATTCTCAGGTTGTGGGAGGTGATCTCATGATCTCATCCTCTCTTAGGATTTGTAGTTGATATATGGAACTACATTTTCACAAAGAGTCTTGTCATGCCATTTTTATATCTCATATGAGATGTATTGTAAGAAACTCAAGTTTAAATTCATAGGAGATTAATCATCCCACCCCCAGCCCACCCCCAATCTGCCTCTTACAATCATTTTTGGGTTATATTATTGTAGATGTCCCATATTAGATACTCTGTTATTATCTATTTTAGCATCTTAGCTCTTGGGTTGGGACCAAGGACAAAGCTGTATATAGTGCTCAGCACAGAATTGTTGATTTTGACCATAGAGCTAATAAACAGGAGATCCTTAGGAAAAAGAAATATATAAGATAAAGGTAATTGGATTGCTAATAAAATTTTGCAATTTTACAACAAGAGCAGTGTTTTTTCCTGGTTTTTTTTTGGCATGACAATTTATATATTTTAACTTTCCAAATGTATAGTAAATTTTGGGTCATATAATATATGAAGTCTAAATAAGTAATTAAGGATTTTAGGACTAAAAGATGTTTTGTAACTCTGGTGTACTGAGATTTAAGGATTATTTCCTTAGGCCTTTTCTCTTAGAAATTTTGTTAGATTATATTGAGGTTTTTTTTTCAGTTACTAATATTTATTTGTTAAGGGAATTAAATTATTTTTTGGCATTTCAATGTAGAGGGTTCCTTTAAACTCTTCTTTTCAGGTGAAGATTTGATTTTTTAAAGTGTTACTTTTATGTTCTTGATATAAAGAGCGTGATATATATATAATAATGGTTTATTGGAAAATGGAACAGTTTGTTAATATTTAGAAGACTTTCCAGATTATAAATGACTTTACCTTCTTTTCTAGGTTTGTTAAAGTTTTGCACTGTAGGGTTTTGTGGAATTGGGAGCCTAATTGATTTCATTCTTATTTCAATGCAGGTAAGTTTCTCAATTTAGAATGTAAACTACTTTTACATTCAAAATTGAGTTCTGTGATCTCCTGTTATATTTAAAATGTTTAGTATACGAGGAAGCAGAGAGGAATGGTTGTTTCCATTTTTCTTCGTGTACTAGATCTAAGGAATCCTGGTCATGTTTCCAACTAGCATTTCTCAAACTGTGCTCTACCAGTTAGTAGTTCTCAAAGACATAAGCAGTTCATTAAAAAAGATTCCATGCTCAAATATGATTTGTAAATGTGAGTTCAACTGAGTTAAAGAAGTTTCTTTACTGAATAACTTCTCAAAATCTTTTTAATATATGTTGTCTCTAAGAGGGATTGTGGTTATTTTTCAAACCCGTTTCTTTTCCTCATAGTCACTGTCACCTTGTCAATTACCATAAAAGCATTGATAGGATTCTGTTATACATATGGACATTGTGGAGGCAGAGACAAGATTTTCTTTTGCACTGGACAGGCACTCTATACTAGTATTGTGTTGTTTGCAAATTACAGAAACTGAAATCCAGCTAGCTTAAGCTAAAAAGAAAAAAAAAAAGGGTGTTCTTTAGAAAATCTGAGAATGTAGATCAGATATGTATAAACAAATGATATACATGTTTAGGGCTCTCCTGATAACTCATCTTGCTTTTCTCCTTAGCCTCATTTTCTCCTGCTGCAGTGGGACTGGGGGCAGGCATAGTTTGTGAAATGCTGTCCTTAAACATTTAAAAGTGCCACCAGATGTTTTCTCTTAAATTATGTAGAACTGATTGTGGTTAACTCATGAGAATTCTTAGAGAAAGAGATGAATTTTTCACAACAAATGTTGACAAACAGCATTTCAACAAGCATTTATGGAGCACCTAACGTCTTTAGCAAGTGTGTCAGTTGCATTTAGAGCATCATCTGTTTTGCTCTGCTTTCTCATATAGTATTTCCACTCTTCAATTCTGTCTGCTTGATGTTATCATTATGCTTTAAAAGAAAGTCACAATCTAGGAGATTTGGATACCATACTGTGAGGAGGAGGCAGCATATGGACCAATAAGATACCAGAATTAAACAAGGAAAATATTTGGTTTTAAAGTTGGAATTTTCCTGTCTATACTCGTAAACATATGCCTAACCAAATATCCTGCCTTCTCTGACTGTGGGACAGGCAAGCAGGCATGAAGAGGCTAAGGTACTTGTGCACATATGCTTAGAAACGAGTTTCTCACTTTCAGTGAGGATCCAAGGAATTTAATGTATTATTGGGATTCTTTGAGTTAAGATACCCAGAATTCAAAGTGTCTTTGAAACCGAACCATTTAGTTAATATTTTCATGCTAGGTTCTTTGGTGATATTATTGCATTGTAGCTTCAGTTATATCAAATTATAGAGTTAATTTAATTCAGTTACTGCTTTCTGATTCATTTATACCTGAACTTTTTACAATAAATAGTTACTTTTTTTTTTTTTGAGACAGGGTCTCACTCTGTCACACAGGCTGGAGTGCAGTGGTGTGATCTCAGATCACTGGCAACCTCTGCCTCCTGGGCTTAAGTGATCCTCCCACCTTGGCCTCCCAAGTAGCTGAGACTACAGGTGTGCGCCACCATACCTGGCTAATTTTTGTATATTCTGAAGAGATGAGGTTTCGCCATGTTGCCCAGGCTGGTCTCCTGAGCTCAAGCAATCTGCCCACCTCAGCCTTCCAAAGGGCTATTATTATAGGCGTGAGCAACTGCACCTGGCCTCTAGTTATTTAACTTAAAGATCTGGGATTAGGAGTTGATCACATTAAGAAATTATTGAGGTGTAGAGTTAGAGTGTGTGAACACCTGCAGTAAATTTCCCTAAATGAGACATTTTCACAGGTATGATCAGTTTAGACTGCTTTCAGATTGAGGGAGATTATAATCCATTTCAAGCATAGCCAAATAAGATGGGTAGCCTTATTCTTCATGTCATTTAACATATTTAACATTTGATGTTGACATCATCAGTTTTAGAGGAGAATTCCTGGGTTCAAGCGATCCTCTCATCTCAGCCTCCCAAAGTGTTGGGATTACAGGCATGAGCCACTGTGCCTGGCCCTGGCTCATCTTTTTGTTTATTTTTCTTTCCTTCCCCATTCTTGCCATGACTTTCTCTTTCTTTCTTTCCTTCTTTCTCTCTCTTTCTTTCTTTCTCCTTCCTTCCTTCCTTCCCTTTTTCTTTCTCCTCCTTTCCTTCCTTCTTTCCATCTGTCTTTCCATCTTTCTTTCTTTTTTTGCCATTAAATATTATTTTCCAGTGAGTAGCAATGTGTTTCTGTTGGACTGTGATCCCATAAACGTATCGGGCATGGATTCAAGACCTATAAAAACATACTGTAGTCTAGTTATAGTTTGTCTTTGAACAGAAACAATACAAAGTATAATGCCCACATTACTAAAGTAAGCTTTACATGTTGCTATATTTACTGAAAATACTTTTATGAGTTTGTCTACTTGTTATTAAACTTTGGAAGTTTCTATCTTTTGTTCCTAAAAATATACAGATAATATGAATGATGATGCATGGCATGAAATAATACATAGAATACAGTCCAGAAAATCTAAATCAGTGATACATATATAGTATACCATCTTTCAGCTGTGGGTAACTATTGTATATAACTACTATATATATATATATATATATATAGTTATTTATAAGGTAGTTTTGAGTATTTAAAGACACTCATTCTTTTGTGCCATATATATATATATATATATATTTTTTTTTTTTTTTTTTTCTTTTTTTTTGAGATGGAGTCTTCGTCGCCCAGGCTGCAGTGCAGTGGCTTGATCTCGGCTCACTGCAGCCTCCGCCTCCTGGGTTCAAGCGATTCTCTCCTGCCTCAGCCTCCCAAGTAGCTGGGATTACAGGCACGCACCACTGCGCCTGGCTAATTTTATATTTTTAGTAGAGACGGGGTTTCTCCATGTTGGTCAGGCTGGTCTCGAACTCCTGACCTCAAGTGATCCACCCACCTTGGCGTCCCAAAGTGCTGGGATTACAGGCATAAGCCACCGCACCCAGCCTCCTTGTATTTTTATATATGTGATGAAGGATAGATTAGATAATACAAGTTTTTTATCAGAAAAATGAGAATGTTTTGATTATATTTAAACCTCTTTCCTCATTCACGCAATCTGGGCTTTTTTTTTTTTTTTTTGAGATGGAGTTTTGCTCTTGTTGTCCAGGATGGAGTGCAATGGTGCGATCTTGGCCCACTGCAACCTCTGCCTCCCAGATTCAAGCGATTCTCCTGTCTCAATCTCCCAAGTAGCTGGGATTACAGGCACACACCACTATGCCCAGCTAATTTTGTATTTTTAGTAGAGATAGGGTTTCACCATGTTGGTCAAGCTGGTCTCGAACTCCTGACCTCAGGTGATCCGCCCGCCTTGGCCTTCCAAAGTGCTGGGATTACAAGTGTGAGCCAACATGCCTGTCCTGGGTATTTTTAATTATACCAAAATCACTGATGTATATTCTGCAAAACAAAAAGAAAATAAAGTCTCATGTTAAATGGAGACAAACAGCCACAAATCAGAAAGATGAGGATATGCGGAGGGAAAATGGAAATAAGTGTTACAATATAGAAAGTTATTGGAAGTGTGCTGGGTTCTTTCTTTGTCATAATTTTTTAAAAATTCCGTTCATCATGGAAGAAATTGCTTTTACTGTCATTCCTATTAATATAACAGAGTGGATTTCCTTAAAGGACTAATAACCATACAAGCAGCAGAAATTCAAAAAAGTAGCATAATGTCTGAAACATTTATGAATTTTATAAATACATTTAACAGACTGGTAAAGTATGTTTCATCAGTTTGATATTTATTATATACCACTCTAACACTGGGTTATATACTGCTTTGTATTAGTTTTTAACTTTTAAACAATGGATTTGACTTTTCACACATAAGTTTTTTGAGGAAAAATGACTTTTATTAATCTCCTATAGTACCAGTAGTATGTTAAACAGAGTATGCCCTCAAAAATTTTTGCTGATTTGAAACTGTATGCAGTATGCCTTATACAAAGTGTGGTTTTGTGCCGAGTACAGGAAAGATGAGATGCAAAATGGTAGTTTTTAAAAAAGTGATTGTTTTTCTGTAGGACCTGTTTTGGTCCATTTGGGGATATAACAAAATACTTTAGACTGTATTATTTCTTTTTGTTTTGTTTTATGTTTTTTTTTTTTTTTTTGAGATTGAGTCTTGCCCTATTGTTCAGGCTGGAGTACGGTGGTGCAATCTCGGCTCACTGCAATCTCTGCCTCCCAGGTTCAAGCGATTCTCATGCCTCAGCCTCCTGAGTAGCTAGGATTACAGGTGCCTACCACCACACCTGGCTGTATTTTTAGTAGAGACGGGGTTTCACCATATTGGCCAGGCTGGTCTTGAACTCCTGACCTCAAATGATCCACCCACCTTGGCCTCCCAAACTGTTAGGATTACAGGCATTAGCTACTCTGTGTGGCCTAGACTAGATTATTTCTAAACAATGGAAAATTAGTTCTTACAGTTCTGGAGGCTGGGAAGTCCAGTATCAGGACACCAGCAGATTCAGTGTCTGGTAAGGGCTCTCTGCTTCATAGATGGTGCCTTCTATATGTGCCCATATGGTGTAAAGGATAAGGTCATTAATCCCATTAATGGATGGTGGAGCACTAATGACTTAATAAATTTCCAAAGGGCCTACCTCTTAATACCAACACATTTGGGGTTAGACTTCAACATAGGAATTTTATAGGGACACAAACATTCAAAACATAGTAGGGCTAAATTCCTAAATTTCACAGTGTCACTTGAGAGGTAATGAATAAAAGTGAAAGTTGATGTGATTAAACTATAAATTATGCCATCACTGGAAATCGGTTTAGTGAGCACCAACTTAGGTATAACATGGGGTCCTTGCCCTAGAGGAACCTATGATCTTTTTCCAAGAATAGTCTGATTATAATAGATTCCATTTATTTTTAGAAACAAAATATTTCCAGATGAGTGCCTATAATCCCAGCACTTTGGGAGGCTGAGGTGGGAGGATCACTGGAGCCCTGGAGTTTGAGACCAGCCTGGGCAACACAGTGAGACTCCTTATCTACAAAAAATTTTTTAAAAATTTGCCAGGTGTGGTGGTGCATGCCTGTAGTTCCAACTACTCAGGAGGCTGAGGTTGGAGGATCACTTGAGCCTGAGAGATTGATCAAGGTTGCAGAGTGAACTGTGATTGTAGTACTACACTCTAGCCTGAGTAACAGAGTGAGACCCTGTCTCAAAAAATAATAATAATAAAATATTTCCTTGGGTGCTGTAGGCCTAATAAACACTTTTCTTAATTTTTATCTTTTTTAAAATCTTTGCATTTTACAAACATTTTTAAAAGCCTAAGCTTTTCAGTTTAGACCAAAATGCGGCCAAGGCTATGGAATCACGTCTGTGTGACCCAGTTTGTTTGGTCAAAGACATAGCCTATGCCTTTTTGATCAAAAGAAGGACTAAAAGCATAATTGCCATAAATCTACTATCAATGCTGGAAAAGGTGGTATATACTTGATAGTTTGCTAGATGTAGGACAACAATATATACAAACAAAAGACTTTTTTTTATTTTTTATTTTTGAGTTAGAGTCTCACTCTGTTGCCCAGGCTGGAGTGCAGTGGCACGATCTCTTCTCACTGCAACCTCCACCTCCCAGGTTCAAGCGATTCTCCTGCCTCAGCCTCCTGAGTAGCTGGGATTACAGGCATGCACCACCGTGCCCAGCTAATTTTAGTAGAGACAGGGTTTCACCATGTTGGCCAGGCTGGTCTCAAACTCCTGACCTCAGGTGATCTGCCTGGCTCGACCTCCCACAGTGCTGGTATTACAGGCGTGAGCCACTGCACCTAGCCACAGAGGAGTGTTTCTTTTTGCGGGGGTGGCAGTGGGGGGACAGAGTCTCACTCCGTTGCCCAGGCTGGAGTGCAGTGGCATGATCTTGGCTCACTGTGACCTCCACCTCGTGGGTTCAAGCGATTCTCCTGCCTCAGCCTCCTGAGTAGCTGGGACTACAGGCATGTGCCACCGCGCTCAGCTGATTTTTGTATTTTTAGTAAAGACGGGATTTCACCATGTTGGCCAGGATGGTCTTGATCTCTTGACCTCGTTACCCGCCCGCCTCAGCCTCCCAAAGTGCTGAGATTACAGGCGTGAGCCACCGTGCCTGGCCACAGAGGACGTTTTATAGATATCAAATCTTTCAAATAGCTCCCTGTATCATTATTTAACCCTGGCGTGATATATTGGGAAAATAAATTGGAAAACCGAAGTGACTGATAATTTGAGTAACTTTTACTCTGTCATGTGACCTTAATTAGGTAGATTTCACTTGGTTCACTTACCCTGTGGGTAGATTTTTTTTTAGTGCCTTTAAGAGGATTTTCAAAACAAAGAATATCTTAAACTGGTTCTGAGACGAATCCCAATGCTGTGTTTTCCTCAGGATATAAATGGTGACTCTTAATCATTTCTTAAAGAATAGTGTTTATATTGGTCATTTATGATTAATACTAAGAATTCTTTAAGTCAAATGAAGTCAGGTGTTCTGAATGTGTAAATTCTGGCACTGTAGGAATTTTGATGCTTAATTAAAATGTGACTAATCAGATGGTTTTAATGGCATCATTTTAAAATTAATCACACACAGAAGTGAAATACGGATACAAAAATGTAGTCTGACTTTTAAGAAAGTATTAGTTATTTGGGGGAGTTGGGATGGATACAGGTTGCATTAGCCTTTACTTGCAGACAGCTGAATCCTTTTACTTTTATCACCAGGTTGGTAGGTTTGCAGGAGATGATCTGATCTTGCTGATGTTACTGTTGGCATTCTTTGTATAGAGGAACTCAGAAGTCTTTTAGATAAAGCATAGATTGATATAAAATGGTCTTATTTTTTTCTTTCACTTCTTAATTCATTCATTACATTTGAAGTTTATAAAATATTTGAGCTACCTAAGAAGCATGACTTCACTGACAATGCTGTTAAATGAGGGGTCATATCAATTGTTAAAGTTGAGGTGATAAAGTCCTTACTGGTAACCACATTTTTTTTCCTTTATTCTTAGTAGAATACCACCTAAGTATATACAAACAAATTACATTTTACACTAACAAGATCAAAAGTTTATAAATTGCAAATATTAATACTACAACATTAAGTGCAAATAAGATAATAGCTTTTTGTACAGTAAAATATATATAACATAAAAATTACCACTTTAATCTGTAAGTGTACAGTTCAGTGGCATTAATTGTGTTCAGAATATTTTACAACTGTCACCACTATATTTCTAAAATTTTTTCATCACTCCAAAAATACTGTGCCCCTTAAGTAATAGCTTCCTTCCCCTTCTCTTCCTACCTTCTGGTAACCTCTAATATACTTTTTGTCTTTTTGAATTTGCCTGTTCTAAATTTTTGTTTTTGCAAATAGAGACAGGATCTCACTTTGTTCCCTAGGCTGGTCTCAAACTCCTGGGCTCAAGCTATCCTGCCTCGGCCTCCCTAAGTGCTGGGATTACAGACATGAGACACTGTGCCCAGCCAGTTTCAGGATATTTCTTAGCAGAGAAATAAACTCATAATTTTAGGTTTCATACTCTGTTGCCTATGGACAAATGGACATGGACATATTTACTGAGTAAAAATATTCCCAGTATTGGGATATTTTACTTTCTTTTTTTAGAGGCAGGGTCTTGCTCTGTTGCCCAGGCTGGAGTGCAGTGGCGTAATCATAGCTCATTGCAGCCTTGAATTCCTGGGTTCAAACAATCTTCCTGCCTCAGCCTCCCATCCAGTATGGGATATTTTAAGAGATTTGTAATTTTATAATTTATAATACAATCATATACTCATAATGAAAGATTTTAGAATTGTCACATTTATTATATATGTGTGTGTGGGTGCTTAAAACAGGTTTTATTATTTATTTGTTTTTTCTTTGAGATAGAGCCTCATTCTGTTGCCCAGGTTGGAGTGGAGTGGTATGATCTTAGCTCACTGCAACCTCTGCCTCCTTGGTTCAAGCAGTTCTCATGTCTCAGCCTCCGTAGTAGTAGCTGGGATTACAGGTGTGCACCACCGTGCCTGACTAATTCTTGTATTTTTTTGTGTGTGGATACTGGGTTTTGCCGTGTTGTCCAGACTGGTCTCGAACTCCTGGCCTCAAGCAATCCTCCCGCCTTGGCCTCCCAAAGTGCTGGGATTACAGGCATGAGCCACCCACACCCTGTCTTAGGTTTTATTTTATTTTTTTTAATTTGGCAAAGGAATATGGATCTAAATAGCTGAAATCTTTATAGCTGATCTTTTTTTTTTAAAGTAAATAGAACAGTTTCTTCTGTGACCAGATAGTTCATAGAAAAGTGTGCTGATGATACTTTGTAGTGGCTTAAGCTGAGGTGTTTGTATCTAAATCTTATAGTCATAGAAGACATTAAAACTTTAAAAATACTGTACAGGGCTGGGCGCGGTGGCTTACGCCTGTAATGCCAGCACTTTGGGAGGCCGAGGCGGGGGGATCACGAGGTCAGGGGATCGAGACCACCCTGGCTAACATGGTGAAACGCCATCTCTACTAAAAATACAAAAAATCAGCCAGGCGTGGTGGCGGGTGCCCATATTCCCAGCTACTCGGGAGGCTGAGGCAGGGGAATGGTTTGAACCTGGGGGCGCGGAGCTTGCAGTGAGCCAAGATTGTGCCACTGCACTCCAGCCTGGGAGACAGAGCAAGACTCTGCCTCAAAAAAAAAAAAAAAAAGAAAAAAAAATACTGTACAGATCAGCATATTCTATTCTTCATTATAATCAATAAGAAAAATTGAGATCCAGGAAGGAATAAATTATTTGATCCTACAGCTAGTTATAGAAAGAGACAGCTTTCTCTTCCAAGTTTTCCTTTCAGTTTAGTGCTTTACCACACCGACTTAATTTGGTTATTTAAATGGGGTTGCATTCTGTCACCCAGGCTGGAGCACAGTGGTGTGATCATAGCTCACTGCAACCTTGAACTCCTGGGCTCAAGCAATCCTCCTACCTCAGCCTCTGGAGTAGCTGAGACTACAAGCACACGCCATGGCACCTGGCTGATATTTTGTTTTCATTTTTTTTGTAGAGGCAAAGTTCTTGCTTTTTTGCCCACGCTGGTCTCAAACTTCAAGCAGTCTTCCTGCCTTGGCCTCCCAAAGTGTGGGGATTACAGTTAATTTTTATGTAAATTCATAAATGTGTCAAGCCAAATCAATTTAATCTTTAACAAGTAAGTCAATGTGCATAACAGCACCTGACATGGTGTGTGGCATATTATGTGCTTTCTAAGTACTACTTGAATATTAACATGTGTAGTTCACTAGAATAAGTTCCCTGTTGGCAGAGATGGTATTTTATTCATTGTTAGTGTATAATGTCTAGCATAGAACCTGGAATATCATAGGAATTAAATATTTGTTGAATAGTTTTAAGATCAAATTTATTTTTAAAATGAGGAATGCTTTATAGCAATGTCCTTCAATTTCAAAAACACAGTCCATACTCTCCACATATTTTTAAATTGACATTTAAGTCTTCTATCATAAGTTTAAATAGTTGCAAAGGATATAACTTCCAGTTTGCAAATATTTACATATTTAAATGAAAGTGTTACATCAATTTTGAAATGTATCCAACAGAATATAAATATCATAGGATTTTAAATATCACCTACTTAAAAAAGATGTGCATGAACTCTTCACTAACCATTATAATTTTTACATTGCTTCTTTTCTTCCTTGAATTTTTATTTTTATTCCTCTTCTACAGAATTTTATCCTAATATAATATATTTTTATGTTTAAAAACTTCCTACTAGGCTGGGCATATTGGCTCACGCCTGTAGTCCCAGCACTTTGGGAGGCCGAAGCAGGTAGATCAATTGATGTTCTTAACCATCATCCTAGTACTACGAGTTTGAGACCAGCCTGTTCAACATAGTGAAACCCTGTCTCTACAAAAAAATACAAAAACAAAATTAGCTGGGCGTGATGGCACACACCTGTGGTCCCAGCTACTTGGGAGGCTGAAGTGAGGGCATCGCTAGAGCCCAGGAGGGGGAGATTGCAGTGAGCCAAGATCATGCCACTGCACTCCAGCCTGGGTGACGGAGTGAGACCCTGTATCAAAAAAAAAAAAAAAAAAAACAAGAAAGAGAGAAAACTTCCTACGAATCATCTTAGTCATTAAAATATTTTAAAATTTTCTGTGATTTTTTTTGGATTGAGTTGTCGTTATAATGATACACAGTTGATCAAAACAGCGTAAACATGCTGCAAGTTATTTTTAAACAAAAAGATGTAAAATGTTATTGGAAATGCATCTTTGGAACAGATATGGTAGAATGTATTTTTGGACCTTTGAGTAAAGGATAGTTCCCTAAATCCAATATTTTGAGTTATCCCTTTGTTTGGCACTTCAGAGACTTTCACACCTCAGGGAAATATGCCACCATAAGACTTGGGGTATCCTGGATAGTAGGTATACTTTACTATTAACAAGTGGGAGAAATGACCACAGTGAGGAGAAGTGGGAAGGGAAACTGGCAGGATGCTTCCGCTGTAGCATGGTATCAGGCAAATTTGTTTTACAAAGAGTATTTAGGGAATTAAGATCTCAAGATTGATTTCCCCTCTGGGCCCACATACACCTTGGTAAATCTTTGTCCACCTTTAATGCTACAGTTTGAAGACTGCTACCTTAGAGGATAATTTATAGAGATTATGTTAACTAGATTGTCACATATGTGATTAAGTGGACAAGATGATTGTAGTGAACGTGAGTTGTTTTTTTCTACCTTTTCCTTTTCCATTCCAGGTGGTTCTGGCAGGACTGTCAATGATACTACCTCATCTCCTACAGGCAGCCTGACCTGGCCAATCATATTAAATCTATTCCCATGGATATAGTAGTTGGTCCACAATAGGCATTAAAACCAAGCAGATCGATAAAAGTCTTTCCCTGGAATTGGTATATAAACATTGGGGAAGAAAATTTTACTTTCTTTGTATTAGGAGCTGCTGAGCTGGGAATATGTGACTCTCGAGCTGTTGGCAATTAGTTAGAGTGCCACTCTGCAGAATGAAGACAAGCAGAGCTAAGCAAGGAGGCAGGGAAGCCAAGGGCCTCAGGGAGCACAGAATTCAGTCCTTGGTTCCTTTAGCTTTTCTTTTGATCCTTTGAGCTATCCCAGCATTCTTTTCAGCTACATGAGCCACTGAATTACCTGTTTTTGCTTAGGTTAGAGCTGGATTTTTGTTGTTTCTGAAATATTTTATTAACAACTGAGAAAAGTAAACAAAGTGTTGTGAAATGTCTTGTAAAATGAATAATTTTGAAATTTTGTCTCTTCTAGATTGTTGGACCTTCAGATGGAAGTAGTTACATTATAGATTACTATGGAACCAGACTTACAAGACTGAGTATTACTAATGAAACATTTAGAAAAACGCAATTATATCCATAAATATTTTTTAAAAAGAAACAGTAAGTGATATATATATATAATATCTTGTAGTATATTATTCATATGAAATTATGAGAATTTTAGGACCATAGAAAATTTTAAGAGACCATATAAACCTCTCAGGTACCCCTATGCCTGAAACATCTCCAATCCTTTGAAAAGCATTTTACTCCACGCTCATGGCTCCTACGGTTCCCACTTCAGACCCTTTGCAGTGCATATGGTTAAAGGACAAAGTTCACAAGAAAAAAGTAACATCAAAGCAAAAAGGCATTTATTATTTGATGGTTATGATGAAAGTATGTGCCATAAATAGCTCAATATAGCAGATCTTTCGCTGCCCATCCCTCTAAGAGTCAGTGTAATCTTTAACTTCCTTCTTTGCTTCTCCTTCCCTGAAACTGAAGATAGATACTGAAAGAGTCCAAAGCCTGAATTCCCTGTAAGTGCTTCTTCTAACCTAAAGTTTGGCTCTGCCCATGAGAATTATTAATTGGCTGCAGCTTTATCTTTTTCTTTTTCTTTTTTTTTTTTTTTGAGACAGAGTCTTGCTCTGTTGCCCAGGCTGGAGTGCAGTGGCTCAATCTCGGCTCACTGCAACGTCTGCCTCCTAGGTTCAAGTGATTCTTATGCCTCAGCCTCCCCAGTAGCTGGGACTACAGGCACACACCACTATGCCCGGGTAACTTGTATTTTTAGTAGAGATGGGGTTTTGCCATTTTAGTCAGGCTAGTCTTGAACTCGTCAGGTGATCCACCCGCCTCGGCCTGCCAGAGTGCTGGAATTACTGGCGTGAGCCACTGTGCCTGGCTGGCCTCAGCTTTAAATAAGTGATAAACCTGCTGAAGTCAGAGATACCATCCTTTTTCCTGGTTCAACTGTCTGGTTTTCTAGGACTCTGCTACTACAAGGTTTTTTTAATTTCAATGACCATACATTAGTCTATTCTAATAATCTTCCAGTAATGCAAACTTTTACTCAGGATTTTGGTAGAATATCAGGAAAACCATTTCCTGGTATAATTATTCTCTGTAATAGAGACATCCTATATATCATGTAGGGTGAAGGGTAGCTTTTATGTAATGGTTCACTTTGAACTGTCTAGCAGCTGTCTAGCAGCTTTCATAGACACAGACAGGCAGAGAGAAAGACAGGGTAGATGTCTTTTTTTTTTATTATTATACTTTAGGTTTTAGGGTACATGTGCACAATGTGCAGGTTTGTTACATATGTATCCATGTGCCATGTTGTTTTGCTGCACTCATTAACTCTTGTATTTTTAGTAGAGACGGGGTTTCACCGTGGTCTCGATCTCCTGACCCCGTGATCCGCCCGCCTCGGCCTCCCAAAGTGCTGGGATTACAAGCGTGAGCCACCGCGCCCGGCCCCTACTCATTAACTCTTAACCATTATCCTTGTTCTAGGGTTTTCAGTCAACTCTATCTCAAAAGACTGCTTCTAGAGGCCAGCAAGAGAATAGACATTTGTTTCCTGTCTTGTAGGACAGAAACAGGATATGAAGTATACTTTTGCCCTTTAGGTGGATTTTTTTCTTTTCTAACAGTAAAATTATGGATATGCCTTATAGTTATTGTCATGGGATTGAACAGTGACACACCCTGAAGATGTAAGGAATTTATTCAACTGATTGTCCAAAAGGTTTTCCAAATCTTATAAACTATAAGTCATTGAGCCTTAAAATTAGAATAAATCTTAGATATCCATCTACCTCTTCTTACCAGGAAAAAAATCGAGAGCTAAGGAAGTTGAGACTAAGACACACGACTAATTAGTGCAAAACTGAAACTGGAATCTAGGCCTTCCATACATTCTGTGACATGGTTGTGTTCTCTTCCTCCCATCCTACTCCAGCTCCAGTCAGCTGTATCATTTTGTATTAGGCATTTTTGTTTTGGAAATTGTTTCTCCTATTTTGTGAGAAGGATTGTGTAGTTTTATGTAACTTTTATTATTCATACTGTAAATTGTGTCTCCTTCAAAAGTAGATTGTTTCTAAACCATAGTTTATAAAAATTAAGCAAATGTAATTTTAAGAGGAATCTCATTCTTTGTAGCCTATTATGTAAACATTTAGGTGGGATTCCAGATTCAGATTTGAAACTTAAAACCTGAAGGGCCCATTGAAAAGGCCAGTGTCTGCATTATCATTCATGTAATCTCTCTGCATTATACAGAAGTGCTCCAAGAGTGAGAAAAAAAATATATTGAGCAAATGAAATGTTAAAATATACGTCTGCAATAACCTCATTGGACTCTTAAAAAATATTGTGTTTTAACGTATTTCTTTTTTTTTTGTTTTAGGATCTGAGCCTCCTTGATTTTAATAGAGAACTTCTAGTGTATGGGTTTAAAGATTTCTCTTTTTCATTCATATACCATTTTATGAGTTCTGTATAATTTTTTGTGGTTTTTGTTTATTTGATTTAAAGTATATTATTGTGAGATTTATTTAATAGGACTGTCTTTGAAAGCTGTATAATAGTGTTTCTCGGGCTTCTGTCTCTATGAGAGATAGCTTATTACTCTGATACTCTTTAATCTTTTACAAAGGCAAGTTGCCACTTGTCATTTTGTTTCTGAAAAATAAAAGTATAACTTATTCACATTTTTAGTGCTTTGTTATTGAGAAAATCTTCTTAAATGTTGAATGTAGCTGTCTTACCCATTTTGATCCTTCAAAGCAGTTAATCCGTGGTGTGAACAAATACCATTTATATTGCCTGGGGCTTCAGTCTTGTGTATGACAACCCACCTGTTTTTCTGCAGCTTTCAGATCTGTCTTTGCCTTGGTATCTAGGAGCTAAAGATCATTAGGGAGTCTGTGAAACCTTGAGGCAACATGTACACTTCTGGCATTGATTCAGGCCTCTGAAGTGTGAACTTTTTTTGCTTTGGGAGTGCTACATTAGCTTTTGGAAGACCAGATGCTGACTCATCTAGCTCACTGCAGTTATATTTGAAGCTGGATGGACAAGGTGGGAGCACCAAACAGATGATTAATGTCTTCCATCTGTGAGCACCACCAGACAGATGCCGGCACAGGTGCCTTAAGTGACGCACCAGTGTCTGAAAAAAGCAGCACCTGTATGTTAGCACTGATTTTTCTTGCCATGTTTAGAGGGGTTTTAAGAAGATGGAAATACATGAAATGTTATGTCCCCAGAATACTATCCCACTTTTTCTTCAGTAACAGGCATACCAATTTCAAAATTACTAGTGTCGGTGCTCCTCAAGAGTAAAAACCATAATTTTTTGTCAGACATTTTCCTCAAAAGTGGACAGTGTAGTATAATTAGCTTCATAACATGCAAATCATTCAGTAGTAGCTTCTCAAGTTGGTGGGAGATTATTAAATATTAATATATGAAATGAGTTTGGGTTGACCCCCAGTGTACACCAGGAACATCTCTTCAATTTGTTCAAAGAGATGTTTGAACAAGTTTGATTGTCTACTGAGTGGGAGGCCTGATCTATATGGGGGGATGCAGGAGTGAACAAAATCCCTGCCCTTTAGAAGCTTATATTCTCTTGGAACTTACTTTTTCACCATGATATTTTTGGTCACTGTTAAACTAGTTGGTAGATACCCATTTTCCAGTGTCCCTGAGTTCCTTTAGGTTGCAGACAGTGCTTTGTAGTTTACTTCAGTATAATCTAAACCTAGATTGTAAGTCATGTTTCCACAGTCAGGTTAGTTCAACTATATAAGAAATACCTACTCGGGAGGCTGAAGCAGAAGAATCACTTGAATCCTGGAGGTGGAGGTTGCAGTGAGCCGAGATTGTGCCACTGCACTCGAGCCTGGGTGACAGAGCGAGACTCTGTCTCAAAAAAAAAAAAAAAAAAAAAAAAAATACCTGCAGTCAAATTTTGGAAAGTAATCTTGATCTTTGCATAATAGCTATAGTCATTCACTTGGCCAGGCAGTAAGTCTGTTTCAAAGCAGGTGATGCTAAGAAGTATTTATTCAAATAAGCTATACTCTTAAAGGGTTGTTGATGAAGTATAGAAACAAAGTCCCTTCACAATACATTATAAGCCTTTATACTTTATTTTCACTTTAGTTTCCTAAATTTGCATGACAAGAACATTTCTAGTTTGCCTAATTCTGTTGCCTAATATGTAATTCTTTAACAGATTTTTTAATAAACTCATGTGAATGCATTTAAATTCTATTTGTCAGCTTTTTCTTTCACTGAGCACTATTATGACAATTTGTTAGTAGTGTGTATGGATATGAATTATATGTTAAGCCCTCTCTATCAGATGTTTTATATGTTAACCTTGCTTTTATATGAGTGACCAAAACTGTGAGATGAGCTCAGTCATTCCTTATTACTGCTAAGCCTTTTAAGGCAGAATGGAAAGGATTCTTTCAATCCTATAGAGATGTTTAGTGCCTTGTAGCAGTGATGTACAAATGATACTACTTTTGCCTAAAGGATTAGTATAATTTCCAGAAGTACCTATTTACCCAGAAATATTCCTTACTTCAAAGATTCTGTTATGTCTATGGCCAGCATTTGTTCATGGAACTGCTAAGAGTATAAAAGAAATATTTGTTGGGGGTTATTTTATTATTATTTTTAGATGGAGTTTCACTCGTTGCCCAGGCTGGAGTGCAACGGCACAATTTTGGCTCACTGCAACCTCCACTTCCCGGGTTCAAACGATTTTCCTGCCTCAGCCTCCTGAGTAGCTGGGATTATAGGCGTGTGCCACCATGCCCTGCTAATTTTTGTATCTTTAGTAGAGACGGGATTTCACCATGTTGGCCAGGCTGGTCTTGAACTGCTGGCCTGAAGCAATCCTCCCGCCTTGGCCTCTCAAAGTGTTGGGATTACAGGCATGAGCCACCGCACCCCACCTGATAGATACATTTAAAAGAAAAAGGTAGGATGCCGTATTAGAGGTCTGGCATCCAAGCAGCATGGCATGATAAGAAAAGTATAGACTTTTCTGAGTGCATTCTTTGCACTCAAAGGTCTTTGATTCTTGTCCCTTATTTTGTCTGAGCACGTAACCATTCTTAATCCCTCTGTCTTCATATAAATAGAGGTAGTGACACGTGTCAGGTAATGTTGAAAGATTAAATGGCAGATACTAATTGTGTATTGAACACATTTTAAAATAATGGGATAATGGCATCAAGTACTGGTGAGGTCTGTCTGGAACTTGCAAGAGGTTCTGCACACATGGTTATTTCTTAAATAAAATGCCAGTGGGCTCAAAAGTCTCTTTTACAAAAGGAGGGTAAGACACTTCGTTTGAACATTGTTTACCTGTTTTTCTTATTATCTTTATCCGTATCTGCAGTTACTGGATGTAATATGGGCCAAAAATGTCTTTTTTTTTTAAATCAAGAATTAGTCTTATTGGCACCTTCACTCCTTTAAGACTCTAAGAAAAAGCCGAAATGTTACAGATTTTGTTTTTGTTGCTTTTTCATCTAAAGTTCGCTGGAGATATTTAATAAGTTTTAAAATGTTGCTGTGAGGCAGCTGATCAGCCTACTTTCAGCCTAAATTACGGTTAATTGCAAGCAATCACTATGCATACAACAGAGTGTTGCTTTTAACCTGTCAGTGTTATCAGAATATGCCAAGCATGTGCAGATTAAAACTTGAAAAATGATTAAGGATAGAGCTATTTGGGCTGCATATGCCAAAGAAAAGTGTTGTTTTACCAGAATACTCTAGAAAGTGTGGTGTTTGGAACTTTTTATCATGGGAGCTAATTTTGTGTTTAAGAGGGTATGATTATGAAGGCTCAAGATCCTATCTTTGATTTTTAGGAAAACCTCAAAATTCGACTAATTCTGAATAGATTATGAAATTCACCTATTATTGCAATATGAGAAACATTAAGGAGAATGGCGTGACTTCTCTGTGTGATTTGTCACTGAGGCAAACTATTGGAGTGAAATGGTTCAAGACATAACAAAAGTTGTTTTTAATAAGTGTTTTGAAGGCTGGGCCCGGTGGCTCACGGCTGTAATCCCAGCACTTTGGGAGGCCTAGGTGGGCGGATCATGAGGTCAGGAGATCGAAACCATCCTGGCTAAAACGGTGAAACCCCGTCTCTACTAAAAATACCAAAAATTAGCCGGGCATGGTGGCGGGCACCTGTAGTCCCAGCTACTCGGGAGGCTGAGGCAGGAGAATGGCATGAACCCGGGAGGCGGAGCTTGCAGTGAGCCGAGATTGCACCACTGCACTCCAGCCTGGGCGACAGAGCCAGACTCCATCTCACCAAAAAAAAAAAAAGTGTTTTGAACCTTTTAAAAGGTATTCAGAAGAAGCAAATTTATTGTTTATTAATTCTCAACTATTTATTGACCTACTATGCACCTCTTCTGCTCTTGTCCTCCTACACTATATTCTCCACACAGCACCCAAAGAGATAAAAATAAATGAGAAAATGCCACTGTTCTGCCTGTTCTCCAGTGGCTTCTGTCATGCTTCAAATATGCCATATTGATTCCTTTTTGTTTTTTTTTTTCATAGAGACAGGGCTTCACTATGTTGTCCAGGTTGGTCTTGCACTCTCGGCCTCAAGCATTCCTCCTGCCTCCGCCTCCCAAAGTGCTGGGATTACAGGCATGAGCCTCTGCACCCAGCCCAATTTGTACCTGAAGGTTTTTTTGTTTTGTTTTGTTTTTTTGAGACAGAGCCTTGCTCTGTTGCCCAGGCTGGAGTGCAGTGGCATGTGATCTTGGCTCACTGCAACCTCCACCTCCTGGGTTCAAGTAATTCTCCTATCTCAGCCTCCCAAGTAGCTGGGATTACAGGCACATGCCACCACGCCTGACTAATTTTTGTATTTTTAGTAGAGATTGGGGTTTCACCATATTGGCCAAGCTGGTCTGGAACTCCTGACCTCCAGTGATCCACTTGCCTCGGCCTCCCAAAGTGCTAGGATTACAGGCGTGAGCCACCGCGCCCAGTCTACCTCAAGACTTTTTACTTACTCCTTCCTTTGCCTGGAGTACTCTTTCCCACGTTGTTACATGACTTGCTTCCTCAGTCAGGGCTCTGCTTAAATATTTTATAAACACTAAAATTCTCTCTTTGAATGGGTGGTTTCTAGAGGTGGTTCCTGAGAAAAGATCAGGGAGTAGATTATTAGAAATAATTAAGGAAGCTACTAAATTGCCTATTACTTGCTATGTACTCTCCTGACCTGATTATCTCACTTAATCCCTATAATCACCTCATGAGACAGGACGATTAGTTGCCCTTCCAGTGATAAAGGTCTTTTATGCTATAGATATCGTTGGCTAGCCTTTAATATGTTAACGGAAGCTTTAGTTAAATATTGTGCCCCTCTGCGGGACTCAGGCTAGTTTCTGATTCAATTTTTTAATATCCACCCACCTATTCATCCAAGTATGCCGTAAAGGGTAATGCTTAAATTCATGGACTTTAGGATCAGACACACCTGTCACTTCTTATGACCAAACTCTTTGGACCTTAGTTTCTTCATTCTTAAAATGGACATGTTAGTATCTTTCTCATGCATTTGTCATAGGGTTAAGTAATATATTCCACGGTGTGTGGCACGTAGTAGGTATTTAATAACTGTTTTTAAGATTTTAGTATTTTTTATCTCATGTACTTCCAATGCTCCTACAAGGTCAGTACAGCCATTTATATATCCATATTATATACATAATTAAACTGAAGGTTAGAGAGATCAAATATCTTGACTATGATTACACAGCCAGCAAATGATGCTTAAAACCAGGTTTGTGACTCCTAAGCCCATCCTCCTAATCACTATACTATATCACTTCCCTTTTATGCCCTCAACTGGCCATATATCTGTCTCATGTTTTAATAATTTCCCCACTGGAGTTTTTCATCAAAAAGGAAAGACAATCTTACAAAAGCCTAGTGGCTTCATTTTAAAAAGAATATTCTGGGTGCAGTGGCTCATGCCTGTAATCCCAGCACTTTGGGAGGCTGAGGCAGGTGGATCACCTGACGTCAGGAGGTCTAGACCAGCCTGACTAACATGGTGAAACTCCGTCCCTGCTAAAAATGTAGGCAGCTGTGGTGGCGCATACCTGTAATCCCAGATACCTGGGAGGGTGAGGCAGGATAATCACTTGAACCCAGGAGGCGGAGTTTGCAGTGAGTTGAGATTGCACCATTGCACTCTAGCCTGGGCAACAAGAGCAAAACTCCATCTCAAAACAAATAAAAAAAAATTGAGGTATGTATAAAATGCCCAAATCTTAGTGTAAAGCTTGATAAATTTCTGCCTGTGTACACACCCATTTAACCACCATCTAGTTCAAGATAACATTTCTAGCACTCCAGAAAATTCTATAGTGTTCCTTCCTAGTTAGCATCCACCCCTCATGGATATCACTCTTCTATGAGTCTATCACCATAGATTAGTTTTGCCTGTTTTTGAACTTCATGTGTTTGGCTTCTTTCACTCATTATTATGGTATAGTATTCCACTGCATGAATGTGTCAAAAATGTTTATCCAGTCTACTGTTGCCAGAGCTGTAAGATAATAAACATGTGTTGTTTTAAGCCACTAAGTTTATGGTAATTTGTTATAACAGCGATAGGAAACTAATATAGTTACGTTCAAAGTGAGTTTCTTATAGGCAGTTATATTGTTGGATCATTTTTCCCCTATTCTGCTAATATCTGTCTTTTAATTAGCGTATTTAGGCCACTTGCACTTAAATTAATTATTGATATATTGAGTCTTAAGTTTGCCATGTTATTACTTCTTTACTATTTCCTCCTTCTGTTTTTCATTCTTCTATTTTTCCTTTTTGCCTTCTGGGCATTACTTGAACTTTTAAAAAATTAATTTTCCTCTATAATGCTTTTGAGCATATTGCCCTACATAATTTTTTTTAGTGATCTCTCTAGACATTGCAATATAAATACATAACTTATCACCGTCTACTGATGTCAACACGTTACCTCTTTCAGTATTGAAAGCTTACTTTCATTTAGGTCCCTTTGTGCTTCCCACTTCTAAAATACAATTGTCTCAAGTATTTCCTCTACATATATTGAGCACCACCACATCAGATAGTGTTACAACTCTTGCCTCACTTAGTAGCACCTGTAGGCTATCTAAAAAAATTTTTGTTTGGGTGCGGTGGCTCATACCTGTAATCCCAGCTACTCCAGGGGCTGAGGCAAGATAATCACTTGAATCCAGGAGGTGGAAGTTGCAGTGAGCCGAGATCACGCTACACTGCACTCGATCTAGCCTGGGAGACAGAGTAAGACAGCCTCAAATAAACAAAAAAATTTTGCTTCACCTACCAAATATGATATAAGAAACTTACGAAGGGAAGTTAGTCTGCTATATTTACCCAATATTTATCCATTCTGTTCTTGTTCTTTTAATTTCCAAAGTTCCCAGCCTTATTCTGTTATTTTCTTTCTGTTTGGAGAGTTTAGCTATTCTTCAAGGGTGAGTTTAATGGCAACTAAGTTTCTTAGTTTTCCTTCATGTGTGAATATCTTTATTCCCCTTCCATTTCTGAAGGATAATGTCACCAGATACAGGATGCATAACTGAAAGTTCTTTTCTTTCAGCACTTGAAAAGTGTTGTGTCATTTTTTCCTGGCCTTTGCGGTTTCATTTGAAAAATCCATCTTCTTACTAATTGGTGTTCCTCTATAGGCAGTGAATCATTTATCTCTGGCTTTTTTATTTTTTTCTTTGGTTTTCAGAAGTTTAATTATGATGTACCTAGGTCAGAAGAAGAAATGTAACAGCAGACACAGAGGTCACAGTGATGATTACTTATTTGAAGATGGAAGGAGGCCATGAGCCAAGGAATGCAAGGAAACAGATTCTCCCATAGAGCCTCCAGAAGGACACAGCCTTATAACACTTTCTCCTGAGCTCCGTGAGACTCATTTTGAAATTCTGTACTTCCAGAACTATAAGATAATAAATTTGTGTTGTTTTAAGGCACTAAATTTCTGGTAGTCTGGAGCAGCAACGACGGGAAACAAATATAGGCCTCAAAACCTCCTTTCACATATGTGGACAACGGAGTCAAAATTTCTTGGTTTAGATTCTACCCTCTGCCTCTTAGTGTGCTATGTGACCTTGGACAAGATACTTCATCTCTCTGAGCCTGTTTCCTCATCCATCAATCGGGAATGAAGTAATAATACCAAACTACCCATTAACACGTCTGCTTCTACTTCCTTGGGGCCTGTATGTAACATTTTCAAAATTGTTCTCATCTGTTTTTTTTTCCTTAAATAATAGACTTAATTATTTACAGCAGTTTTAGGTTCATAGCAAAATTTAAAGAAAGTACAAAGATTTTCCACTATCCCCACACATGCATACCCCCCTCCTACCACTATCAAGATCCCTGCTACAGTGGTATATTTATTACAATCGATAAGCCTATATCGACACATCATTATCACCCAGAGTCCATAGTTTAAATTAGGGTTCACTCTTGGTGTATATTCTGTGGTTTTGGACAAATGTATAATGACATGGAGTCACTATTACAGTGTCATATAGAAATAGTTTCACTGCCCTTAACATCCTCTGTGCTCTGCTTATTCATCCCCCGCCACCCCCACTCCTGGCAACCACTGATTTTTTTACTATTTCCATAGTTTTGCTTTTTCAAGAATGTCATATAGTTGGAATCATAGTATGTAGGCTTTTCAGACGGGCTCCTTTCACTTAGTAATATGCACTTAAGTTTCTTTCGTGTCTTTTCACGGCTTGACAACTCAGTTCCCTTTATCACTGAATAATACTTCATTGACTGGATGTACCACAGTTTGTTTTCCATTCACCTACTGAAGGACATCTTGGTTGCTTCTAAGTTTTGGCAATTATGAATAAAGCTGCTATAGACGTCTATGTGCAGGTTTTTGTGTGGACATAAATTTTCAACTCCTTTGAGTAAATACCAAGTAGCGTGATTGCTGAATCATATGGTAAGAACAAGTTGAGTTTTGTAAGAAACTGCCAATCTGTCTTCCAGAATATCTGTACCATTTTGCATTCCCATGAGCAATGAATGAGAGTTCCTGTTGCTACACATCCTCTCCAGAATTTGGTGTTGTCAGTGTGCTGGATTTTGGCTATTCTAATAGGCATGTAGTGGTATCTCATGGTCATTTTAATTTGCGTTTTGCTGGTTACATATGATGTACAGCATCTTTTCGTATGCCTGTATGTCATCTGTATACTTCTTTGGTAAGATGTCTATTATGGTCTTTGGCCCATTTTTTATTCACGTTTCCTGATTTTTATATTTTTTAGAGGTAGGGTTTCACTCTATTGTCCAGGCTGGAGTGCAGTGGCATGATCATAGTTCACTGTAAACTCCAGCCCCTGGGCTCAAGCAATCCAAGCAATCCTCCCACCTCAGACTCCCAAATAGCTAGGACTACAGGCCTGAGCCACTGTGCCTAGCTAATTTTTTCTCTTTCTTTTTTTTTTTGAGACGGAGTCTCATACTTTCGCCCAGGCTGGAGTGCAGTGGCACAATCTTGGCTCATTGCAACCTCTGCCTCCCAGGTTCAAGCAATTCTGTGCCTCAGCCTCCTGAGTAGCTAGGATTACAGGCACCTGCCACCACGCCCAGCTAATTTTTGTATTTTTAGTAGAGATGGGGTTTCACCATCTTGGCCAGGCTGGTCTTGAATTCTTGACCTCGGGATCCACCCACCTTGGCCTCCCAAAGTGCTGGGATTACAGGCATGAGCCACTGCGCCTGGCCTAAATTTTTTATTTTCTTGTAGAGAAGGGGTCTCATTATGTTGCCCAGGCTGGTTTCAAACTGGCCTCAAGAGATACCCCTGCCTTGGCCTCCCAGAGTGCGGGGATTACAGGCGTGAGCCACTGCGCCTGGCCCCTATTTTCTTATTGTTGAGTTTTAAAGGTTTTTTTGTATATTTTGTATAACAGTTCTTTATCAAATATGTCTTTTGCAAATATTTTCCCCCAGTCTGTGCTTTGTCTTTTCATTCTCTTGGCAGTAACCTTTGCAGAGCAGAAATTTTGAATTTTAATGATGTCCAGCTTATGAATTATGTCTTTCATGAATGGTGCCTTTGGTGTTGTATCTAAAAAGTCATTACCAAACCCAAGAACATCTAGATTTTCTCCTATGTTTTCTTCTAGGAGTTTTATAGATTTGTGTCTCACATTTAGGTCTGTGATTCATTTTGAGTTAATTATCATGAAGGGTGTAAGGTCTGCATGTAAATTCACTTTTTCTATGTGGATATCCAGTTGTCCCAGCACCATTGGTTGAAAACTCATCCTCATTTTTAAACTTATTTCCCCCTTATTTATTATGACAGGGGAAATAGCAGCATGTCCACCAAGAAAGAAGCCCAGAAGTTATCTTTGATGCCATTTTCTCCCTTCCTTGGGTGGATCACCAAATCTTTAATTCCACCTCATAAATACTCTGAAATCATTACTTCATCCTCATTGCAACCCTGCTATTTCAACCTCCTGAATATCTCTCATCTAGGATCCTCTGATAAACTCCTGCCTTGGTTACCTGGCCACAGCTCCATCTTCCTCTCCGTCACCCTTCCTATTCCTACCATACCAGACTGATGGTTCCAAAAAGAAAGCGATCATCTCTGTCTCTTGCTTAAAACCCTCAAGAAGCTACCAATGTCATTTAAGATAAAATCCAGATTCCTTTTTTCTGGCTTAAAAGGTTTATCCTGATTGAGTCCCAGCCACCCTGCCCTGTCCCCTTACAGTGAGTACTTGGTCTGCTGACCCCTTGAGATGACTGGAATGTGCCCTGGTCTCTTTTAGCCTGAGAATTTTGCTTACTGCTGCTGCTTGTTCTGAAACTGCTCTGCTCACCTCCTTGTAAGGATTTCCTTCAGGTTCTTGAAGATGTGGTCAGAGGTTAGAAGTCCAAATCTGGTCTCAGTGGGCTAAAACAAAAGTATCAGCAGGGCTCTGTCCTTCTGGAGGCTGTAGGGGAGAATCTGTTTCCTTGCTTTTTCTAATTCCCTTTTTTTTAAACTTTATAATTTCAACTTTTATTTTTGATTCGGGGGTACATGTGCAGGTTTGTTACATGAGTATATTGCATGATGCTGAGGTTTGGGTGCAATTGATCCGTCATCCAGGAAGTGGGCATAGTACTTAATAGATAGTTTTTCCACCCTTGCCCTCCTGTCCCTCCCCACTCTAGTAGTTCCCAGTGTCCATTGTTGCCATCTTTATGTCCACAAGTACCTGAAGTTTAGCTCCCACTCATAAGTGAGAACATGTGGTATTTGATTTTCTGTTCCTGTGTTAATGCACTTAGGATAATGGCCTCCAGCTGCTTCCATGTTGCACAAAGGACATGATTTCATTCCTTTTTATGGCTGTGTCCAGTTCCTCTTTAAATTGGGTTAGCTGCCCTCCAGTCCTTTGTTAGTATCCTGTGCTTCCCTCTAGCATGGCACTGGTTAGATATTATGATAATCTCTTTTAAAAGCAATCACTACATTTATTTATTTATTTATTTATTTATTTTGAGATGGAGTCTTCCTCTGTCGCCCAGGCTGGAGTGCAGTGGTGCAATCTTGGCTCACTGCAGCCTCTGCCTCCCTGGTTCAAGTGATTCTCCTGCTTCAGCCTCCTGAGTAGCTACTACAGGTGCACGCCACCATGCCCAGCTAATTTTTGTATTTTTAGTACAGACGGGGTTTCACCATGTTGGCCAGGCTAGCCTCGAACTCCTGCCCTCAAGTGATCCACCTGCTTCAGCCTCCCAAAGTGCTGGGATTACAGGCGTGAGCCACCGTGCCTGGCCCCAAAAGCAAATCTAAAATGAACAGGCATATTGTAACAGACACCTGTCTACTCAGCACTGAGGTTAAATATATGTTAGTAATTTGCCATATTTATTTCAGATTTCTCTTATGTCTCTGAAGAAATACAAGCTTATAGACATAAGTGAAGCTTCACTCCTTCCAGTCCTTTCTCTGCCTTCCCTCCCTAGCAGGAAACACTACTCTGAAGCTGGTGTGGAGGTCTTTTTACTCATTTGTCTCCTTCACTAAACAGTTGGTGCCTTGAGGCGTCCTTTTGCTGGATTTCTCTATTCCAGATGCTTAGCACAGGGATTGTCAGTAAATGCTCATTGAACAGCTAACTGGTTGACTGAAACTAAGCATCGGCTTAGCTGCTTTTAACTTGCCACCTTCTGAAGCAACTCTTTCCAATTTTTTTTTTTTTTTTCAGACAGCTCTGCCTATCATTCTTACTTTAATGGAAACATGCTCCTTCTCAGAGAAGGGCTGAAATTATCATGGGGGCAAAAAGAAAGAACATGAATTTTAGAATCAAACTGACTGGGTATGTGCCTGGCAGCAATTACTTAATCTCTCTGGATGTTTAATTTTCTCTTTTGTAAAAATGAAGCTTAATAATACTCATTTAGTTGGGGTTTGTGAGCATTAAATTAAATAACAAATGTGAATATGCCCTTTAGGTGGAATAGGTGCTCCATAAATGTTACCATTCCAATAAAAATAATTAAGTATTTTATCTTCTTTCTTTCTTTCCTTCTTTCTCTCCTTCCTTCCCTCTCTTCCTTCCTTCCTTCCTTCTTCCTTCCTTCCTTCCTTCCTTCCTTCCTTCCTTCCTTTTCTTTTTTTTTTGTTTTGTTTTTTGAGATGGAGTCTCCCTCTGTCCCTCAGGCTGGAGTGCAGTGGCTCAGTCTCGACTCACTGCAACCTCCACCTCCTGGGTCCTGGGTTCAAGTGATTCTCCTGCCTCAGCCTCCTGAGTAGCTAGGATTACAAGTGCACGCCACCATGCCTAGCTAATTTTTTGTATTTTTAGCAGAGACGAGGTCTTGCCATGTTGGCCAGGCTGGTCTCTAACTCCTGACCTCCAGTGATTCACCCACCTCAGCTTCCCAAAATGCTGGAATTACAGGTGTCAGCCACCCTAAAGTGCTGGGATTACAGGCGTGAGCCACTGCACCCGGCCTTCTTGTTTTTCTTTATCAGACTTTTTCCCCTGGCAGGCTTTGTGGAGTATTTTCTTTCTCCATTTTCATGTTTATTTGTGCCAAATATTCCTTCACTCATTCCTTTCCCCAGCCTGTAAGGGACCTCCACTGTGCCTGTGGAGGTCCAGTTCCTTCCAAGCACCCTTCCAAGTCCAGTTCCATCCAGTCCTGAGGATTCCAGCTTTCTTCTTCCCTTTTCCTCATTAAATGTAGATCGTAGATAATTTTGCATCTGTGTTATACTCTATAATCTGACGTTTATGTTAGGGTGATCTTTTCCATTCTATTTGTTCCTTGAGGGCCAGGACTGACTTATAGTTCAAGACCATTTTTCACACCTCTCAGCAGTAACATGGGAGATAGTATGACACGGAGTTAGATTGCCTGAGTTCAGATCCTTGTTTTGCCACTTGCTAACTGTAATCTTGATCGAGTAACTTAGCTTTACTAAACCATGGTTTCCTTAGCTGTAAATTAAAAGTAATAATAAAACTTTACTTTTTTTTTCTTTTTTTTTTTTTTTTTAGACAGGATCTGGCTCTGTCACCCAGGCTGGAGTGCAGTGGTGTGATGTCAGCTCACTGTAACCACCACCTTCTGGTCTCAAGTCATCCTCCCACCTTAGCCTCCCAAGTAGCTGGGACTACAAGCATGGGCCACCACACCCAGCTAATTTTTGTATTTTTAGTAGAGATGGAGTTTTGCCTTATTGCTTAGGCTGGTCTCAAACTCCTGAGCTCAAGTGAGCCGCCTGCCTTAGCCTCCCAAAGTGCTGGGATTATAGGCATAAGCCACCACACCTGGCCAATACCTGTCTTATGGTCTAGAGAATTAGAATAAGGCATGTCTGTAAAGCATCTTGTACTGCACTTCTTCCTAAATGCTCAGTACATGCTGGCTTTCATTTTGGTTATTGTCCATTACAAATGACTTATTATATGGCCTCTTAATGTTAGTGCTAATTGTACTCATTTCCTATTGCTGTGGTAACAAATTACTACAAACTGCCCTGGCTTCAAACAGTACAAATTTATTATCTTACAGGTCTGGAGGTCAGAAGTCTAGATTGGGTCTCACTGAGCATGAAAGTGCCTGCAGGGTTGTGCCCTTCTGGAAGCGCTAGGGGAGAATCGGTTTCCTGGTCTTTTCCAGCTTCTACGGGAAGCTCACATTCCTTGGTTCATGGCCACATATCACTCTGACCTCTGCTTCCATTGTCACATCTCTTTCACTGATTCTGACACTCCTGCCTCTCTCTTTCATTTATAAGAACCCTTGTGATTACCTTGGGCCCACCCAGATAATCCAGGGTAATTTCCTCATCTCAAAATTCGTAATCACATCTACAAAGTCTCTTTTGCCGTGTAAGATACTAAAAAAAAAACAAAAACGATATTCAGATGCTCTGGGCACTAGGATGTGGACACCCCTGGAGGGGCCTTTATTCTACCTGCCATACTAAAAGAGTAAAACTCATTCATTTATTCAACAAACATTTACTCATCACCTACTCTGTGTCGGGCCTTGCTTTACTCCCTGGGGTTGCAAACACAAAAATAATATCTGGCCCTAACACTGCTTTCATTTGAATGAACAAACTGTGGGCAGTTGATCTATCTTATGACAGTGTTTCCAAAAATGTGCAAGGGAAATAAAAATATCTCATGTTTAACAGTTAACCAGGCCTTAGTGCTCTTTTGACTGATGGAGCAGCAGAAAATGAATGTAGCATAGTTCTTTCTTTTTGAGACAGGGTCTCACACTGTCTTTCAGGCTAGAGTGCAGTGGCATGATCACGGCTCACTGCTGCCTTGATCTCCCAAGCTCAAGCGAGTACCTGGAACCATAGGCATGTGCCACCACATCTGGCTAATTTTTAAATTTTTTGTAGAGACAGGGTCTCACTGTGTTCCCCAGGCTAGTCTCAAACTCCTGGGCTCAAGCAATGCTCCCACCTCAGCCTCTCAAAGTGCTGATATTACAGGTGTGAACCACCACACCCCACCCTAGCGTAGCTCTTGTTAGCTTGTGCATACCCCACACTTTGGCTTGTGAATACACATCAATTGAATTGAGGTATTCTTAAAACTTCTCTCCCAGTGAGAAACCAACAGAAACCAGACACACAATTTTCAAGTGAGAATGAGAACAGGGAAGAACAGTATTGCTTTTTATTTCTTTTTAGCATGGAGGTTGTATGTGAGTAATTGCAAGGATTAGGGAGAATGGTTTACTTTGGACATCATCTACCCAATAGACTAACCTTTTAAATTTACTTTCTACCCATTGGAATAAACACACAGATTTTTTTTCTTTACTTTTCTGCCATCCATGCTTTCCATGATCAGTTTCCAGGATTATCAGAGGCATCATCTGATTTTGTTCACAGGAATGGGAAATAAGAGAATGAACACAGGAATGGGAAGTACCTGACAGAATTCTTAGAGATATGGGTCTTGGTTGATGGGGCAAAATTAAGGAAAAGAGAGAAAACCAAAAATTATATTTCCAAGTGTCAAATCGGTCATGTGTTTATTTGGGTTCCTTTTTCAGAAATGAACAAAAAGTATCCTTCTCTAGACCCTGTATTTTCTACCTAATTCTACCTGGCTCCTTTGAATCCAAACTTTTCCTCCAAACTTCTTTTCTTCTCCACAGTCTTCCTTCTATGTCACTGCCAAGCAGTGGGCTAATAACACCAGAAGGAAAAAAGCTAGAAAGGTTTTCCCTCTTTCCAAGTACCTGACAACATGTCACATTTTGGTTGTTGTTGTTAGTTGGGGCCTGGATGTGTTTGTACTTTGCCTTCTTTAGCTCAGAAAGGACTGTTAAGGCTGGAATGGGCTTCTTAAAATGCAAGAGGCTCACTCTAACTGGCCTTTTGCTTATTCATTATTTTAAAAGGTGGGACTGGGGGCTGGGTGCAGTGGCTCATGCTTGTAATCCCCCAGCACTTGGGGATGCTGAGGCGGGCGGATCACCTGAGGTCAAGAGTTTGAGGCTAGTCTGGCCAACATGGTGAACCCTGTCTCTACTAAAAATACAAAAATTAGCCGGGCGTGGTGGCTAGCGCCTGTAGTCCCAGCTACTCGGGAGGCTGAGGCAGTAGACTCGCTTGCACCTGGGAGGCAGAGGTTGCAGTGAGCCGAGATCAGGCCACCGCACTCCAGCTTGGGTGACAGAGCAAGACCACGTCTCAAAAAAAAAAAAAAAAAAAGGTGGGAACTTCATTGAGTCACCTTGGCTTGTAGAGATCACACAGCTCATTTGTGAAGGTTACACTAACATTCTCTCATTCAACAAATACTTATTGGGGATCTACTATGTGAAAAATAGGGGCAGTAGGGTGGGAAGCGGGGAAGGGAAGTAGCATCTGAGCTTCAATCTGTACATGCACTATGACTTTTGATGCTATTTAATTTGCCTAAAAAGTATAATTCATACTCAGACTTATGGAAACTGTATGGAAAACTGGTTTCCTCATCCATGCCAGTTCCAACTGCCTATCTGTAGCACTGTGTTGAAAAGGATTGTAAGGCTTAGCTCAAGTGTCATGGGAATAAGAGGTGGGATCAATAAATAATGTTTGCTGTAAGTGTGAGAATGGTGACACATAGGCTGCGTAAATTTTCATTTATTCATTAAACTCTTCCTAAATACCAACCATACACTTAGAACCATGAAGGCCTATGTCGACGTAAATGCAGTACAAGCTAATATATGACTAACGCCAGTGGAGGGCCACAAACACATTGTACCAAAGAAGCATAGAGAAATTGCTCTAGAATAGTCAGAGAAGGGATCAAGGAATAGCAGTTACATGAACTGAGCCTTGTGTATCAGTCAAGGTTTGATCAGGTAAGCAGAACCACTATGAGTGTTATGAATGAGGAATTGATTATAACAATTAGATATTACATAATTGTGGAAGCATCTGGGGAAACAAGATCGAGAAAGGAAAGCTGGGCGATCAGATATAAAATTGCTACTTATTGCTTTTTATTTCTTTTTAGCATGGAGGTTGTACGTGAGTAATTGCAAGGATTAGGGAGAATGGTTTACTTTGGACGTCATCTACTCAATAGAGTAACCTTTAAATTTACTTTCTACCCATTGGAATAAACACACAGATTTTTTTTCTTTACTTTTCTGCCATCCATGCTTTCAATGATCAGAAACACTGCCACGGGTGGATGAGTGGGAGCTTGCAAGGGAAATCTGGGAAGCCACAGGTATCTAGCTCTGGGGTGGGACTACCATAGAGAACTGATGGAGAAGCCAATAGAAGGTTGTTGACTCTGCATCTGGTGATGGGTGCGGGGAGTTGGTGTGGCCATCAGGGCCAGCAGTCAGGAAGGAGAGCTGCTCTCAGAACACTGAGATGCTAGGATGAGTTTGAACTTGTTAGCCCCTTTGTTTATGGCTCTCACCACATCTAATCAGGATGTTCTTTCCAGAACTCTTGCAAATTTCTCTTTTGGTCAACTTAAACCTGGAATCATACAGGAAAAGAGATCCTGGAAAATGTGGTTCCAGCTTAACCAAGTTGACACAGCTCAAAACCATCACACCTTGAAAAGTGGGACAGGCTGGGCATGGTGGCTCATGCCTGTAATCCCAGCACTTTGGGAAGCTGAGCAGGCAGATCACTTGGGGTCAGGAGTCAGAGACTAGCGTGGCCAACATGGTGAAACCCCATCTCTACTAAAAATACAAAAATTAGCCAGGTGTAGTGGCTTGTGCCTGTAGTCCCAGCTACTCAGGAAGCTGAGGCAGGAGGATTGCTTGAGGCCAGGAGCCGGAGGTTGGGGTGAGCTGAGAGCGTACCACTGCAATCCAGCCAGGGCGGCGGGAGAGAAACCCAGTCTCAAAAAAAAAAAAAAAAGTGAGACAAATTTGCATAAAGGAAGAAGGAGTGAACATAGCATGTGGGGAAGTCTTGTGAGCAAAGGCTTGCAGGTAGGAATGAGTAAGTTAGTATTTAGGAAACCATGAGTGGACGTCTCATGCTGGGTCATAGTGGAAGGTAAGATTGGAAGCAAAGGTTGAGTCATTACTTAATTCCCTTATTCAACAATTATTCACTGAACACATTATCTACGGGGCACTGTACTGGGTTCTAGGGGCATCGTGATGCATAAAAGAGCCAGATTTTGGAAGATTTTGAATGTTAGACTAACATTCTTGTTTAGTTTTTGATCCACCTGTTGAGAAATAATAGACTCTTCCATTTGGAACAATTGGTCAGTTGAATTTCTGTCCTTAGTTCAAGTCAACCAGCACTTAATTAAACTCAATCAACATTTAAGCTCCTTCTCTGTGCAAGCTCCTTGCAGGCACACGATCATTGTCCTTTCAATGGTGAAATACGGCTGCACCTGATAATATTGATTAGAGCAGAAATACTGAGTCACTTCTTTTCCTGCCAATTTTCTAGAATGATTTGTGCCCACATTTTGCGTTACACCATGATGCTCTCCTTCCAAATAAAAGCCCTTTATTAGGCACTTAAGTGAGCCAAAACAACATGCAGATTAAATGGCTTAAAATCACAAATTTTGGCCTGATGAGGTGGCTCATGCCTGTAATCCTGGCACTTTAGGAGGCCGAGGTGGGCAGATAGCTTGAGCTCAGGAGTTTGAGACCAGCCAGGGCAACATAGCCAGACCTCATCACTACTAAAAATTAAAAAAAAAAAAAAAAAAAATCAGCCAGGCATATTGTTGCATGCCTGTCATCCTAGCTATTTGGGAGGCTGAGGTGGGAGGATTGCTTGAGCCCTGGAGATTGAGGCTGCGGTGAGCCGTGATTGTGCCATTGCACTCCAGCCTAGGTAATAGAGCAAGACTCTGTCTCAAAATAAATAAATAAAATAAAATAAAGGGCTGGGCATGGTGGCTCATGCCTGTAATCCCAGCACTTTGGGAGGCCGGGGGAGTGGATCACCTGAGTTCGGGAGTTTGAGACCAGCCTGACCAACACAGAGAAACCCCGTCGCTACTAAAAATACAAAATTAGCGGGGTGTGGTGGTGCATGCCTGTAATCCCAGCTACTTGGGAGGCTGCGGCAGGAGAATTGCTTCAACCCAGGAGGTGGAGGTTGCGGTGAGCCAAGATGGTGCCACTGCACTCCAGCCTGAGCAACAAGAGCAAAGCTCCGTCTCAAAAACACAAAACAAAACAAAACAACCCCAAACTCCCCAAAAAACAAATTTCTGTTGAAACAAACATTATCTCAGTATTCTGTAAAAATGTTGATGCAGAACTCATATTAGTCCATCTTGGATAATACGTGAATTCTGTGCTAGCAAATTGTAACACAACTTAGCATTGTGCCTTATGTTATGCATATGAGATCTCACTGAAACCTCGCAAAAGCCCTAGAAGGTAGATTATATTATTGACCCCATTTTGTGGGAAAAGGAAAGCCAGACTTAATGAGATTAAGTAACTTTCCCAGGATTATATAGTTAGAGGCTGAACTAGGAATCATCTCTTCTTCACCGTTCCGCAGCCAATAAATGAGCAGTCAACTACTCTATAATTTGGCAACTAGTGACTTAGATACTCCTCCAGGTGATTCAGGAAGAATAATATATATGCAGGAAAGGTGTCTAAAAAATATGACTCTTAGTGTTAATAGATACAAGTTGAGAATAAAGCACCTTAGAGGAAATCTGCAAAGAGCAGTGGGAAACTGAAGTCTTTCGGCTGCACTCCAATAGCGCAAATTGGCATTTGAGCATTTCCTCCACATTCCAAGATACAGGCACCCGCATGTCAGACTCTTCCTTGGGATATTTCGATAGTTTTGAGCATTGCATGGTGGGTACTTTTTTTCTTCAAAACTAGCCCCTAAGCTTATTGCTGGATAATGTGGATGTGCTGCCATTTCTGCTAAATAAGCAACATAATGAGGATCCCACTGAAGGACACATGTGCATGTGTGTATGAGAAAGAGCACTGAATCTTTACAGAGTGAGAACCGAAACAAAACCAAGGACGATATCTAACCTTTGACGAGTTTGCCACAGGGTCAGTATCGTTGGTTTCATTTCATTTCTATTTTACCACTTTCTGCGGCCCAGATCTTTTCTGAAGTGTTTCTATCAGCTTGGTGGACTCTTTATATTCCTTGATACAATGCACATTATCCTCACTCTGCTGCATCTAGTAATGGATTTCTACATTAATTTGTAGGTTATCAAGCAGTATTGCATTTAACCCTCATAACAGCTTAATGTGGTAGACAAAACCAAGGCCTACAGAGATGAAAAGACTTGCTGATATGATATGGCTGTGTCCCCGCCCAAATCTCATCTTGAATCGTAGCTCCCATAATCCCCATGTGTCATGGGAGGGACCCTGTGGGAGGTGGGATTTCCCATGCTGTTCTTGTGATAGTGAATAAGTCTCATGAGATCTGATGATTTTATAAAGGGCAGTTCCCCCTGCATACCCTCTCTTGCCTGCCGCCATGTAAGACATGACTTTCTTCCTCCTTGGCCTTCCACCATGATTGTGAGGCCTCCCCAGCCACGTGGAACTGTGAGTCAATTAAACCTTTTTCTTTTATAAATTAATCCAGTCTCAGGTATGTCTTTGTTAGCAGTGTGAGAACAGACTAATACACTTGCTCAGCTAGTTCATGGTAGAACTAACTAGCTGCTGCTTTTTCTGGTCTGCCTTATCGGTAATGTCAGTCCTGGGAAGGAGAGCACCATGGTTAGGAGTCAGAGTTTTTACTTTTTAATCACACTTTCGTATGATGACATCCTGTTTTCTTTTGGACTCATTTTAATTAGTTCTGGGATGGGGACTACATGCAGTGGTGGTGGTGTGGGGGAGAGAGTATACAGGAATCCAGGGAACAAGGTCTATGCCCATTGGTTTGCCTTCTTCACAGCACAAACCATCCAAACCAAATGCGACAAATGGGCAGAATCTCATAAGTATTCCAGCTCTTCACTTCCCTAGTTTGATTACATTGTCCTGGATGGCATTTGGAACTCAGTTCAGGGTGCATATAGTTGAATTATACAATTTGCTGATATGCAATTAACTGGAGTAGCAACACATTCAATCTAATGGGGGCCAGACAGAGACTGCATAATTCTTGGGAGCACAAGCTGATTGTGCAGTTAAGTGATATGCACTTAAGAGAAGTGCACCACATCTATCTGATCCCATTTCTTCCAATAGATTCCTCACGGCACTTTACCCCAGCCTTTCTGCTTTTATGGTCAAATATACTGTAACCTGTATCTACTTGAAATGAGAACCTTACAGTTAGTATGTAGATTGGGGTTTCATTTCTTTTAAAAAAATCAATCTTTTAAAATCTTGACTCTTGGATACATAAATGGGTAGGCAAATGAGAAAAGAAAAGGGCAAATCTGAGGTTCAGCATGTCGTGGTCTCAGGGATAGGAAACAACACCAGAATTGTGAAACTTAGGATGCTTCATTTTTAGTTTCTTTTCTTTCTTTCTTTTTTTTTTTCGTTTGGTTAGGAGTTTGTTTCAAATGCAAATGTGAGGTGCATGAAAATATTTCTTTTTAAAAGCAAAGGACTTTGAACTCAGTATTTTTTAACTTGAAAATGGATATTGTAGAAAGGCAGTCCTTTTATGAGAAACTTCAATTAAATGACAGTTCATTTGGGAGAGCCAGTTTTAAGTTACTGTCATAATGATGGATTGTTAATTTAATTTGGCAGGTTTTACTATTTCACTGTATGCTTGCTGCATGCCCTGGATTGACCTAAATTCTTTGGGGACCCCAAGAAATATAAAATATGGCTGCTTATCTTCAGCCTTCTTGGGAGGTCATGACCCATGCATACAAAGTAATTGAAGAACCATGAAACATAGCATATTATTAGGTGTCAAAAATGGTTGTTAATGAGACTAACAGGTAAAAGAAATCAGAGAAGGGGATAATAAACTGGGCTAGAGTTTTTCATCTCTAGAGGGAGACAGGGAGAAGCAAGAATTAGTGCTTCGCTTATATTAGATCGATCAAAAAACTCTGTAAGGGTATTACTATCCCCCATTTACAGATGAAAAAACTAAGGCCCAAGGATATTAAGGAACTTGTACATGATCCACAGGTAGTAGGAAATGGAGTCAGAATTTAGAATTAGGTTTGTCTGTCTCCACAATTCCTTTTCGGAGGTTTTAAGCAAGAGGCCATGGCAGATAGGCTGTGGAGGATTCAGACATCTGCCAGGAGAATGAACTGTGTGACCATCTTGATTCCACCCAGCCTTGGGGTCCTGTGGTCTGGAAAGATTTCAAGAAGCAAGTGGGAGTTGTGGTCTCAGTTTTGGGGGAACTCTTTCTTATCTAGGAGAGGAGATGCCAGCCTTGTAGATGCAGATTTTCCTGGGTTGAATAGATTTTTACAAGTTCAGCAAAATCAAATGTGCTGATTAAGAAAAGAACAGAGTAACCCAGCATTTGTGACTGGTTTGGTGGGTCAACAAGAGAGAACGACAAAGATTATTGTCGTCAAATAGCCTTTCCCGAGAGGGCCACACAGTCGTCAAATTCCCTATCCCTAAAGGGAAATCTGCTCATGGTCCACCAAGAATGGGGAGCCAGATATGACTGGGGCCAGCTGGGACTGAATTGGTCCCTGTGTTTTAGATTTGCATCAAAAGTACTTGATACCCCTACTCAGGATTTCACAAAACTGCAATCAGATAGCCAGGGCTGTATTCTCATCTGGAAGCTTGACTGGGAAAGATGACTTTTAAGATTATTCAGATGGTTGACAAAATTCAGTTCCTTGCAGCTATAAGACTCATGGTGGCCTACTTCTTCAGTGTCAGTATACTTTTGGAGAGCATTTTATAATTTGCAAATTCTTTTTCATTCTAAAATTCAGCACAAATATGCTCCTTCTACTGTCATCTAAGGAGTCCATCATTCAAACAGTTGCCCAAACTGAAATTCTGAAAGTTACCCTTGATTCCGCTCAATTCCTCAGTTCATTAGCAAGTCGTATGGGCTACACCTCCAGAATAAATCCTGACTCCAATAACTAGTTTCCACTTCATAGTCACTACCATTAACCAAGCCACTACCATCTTATCTAGCCTAATGCAACTACTTTCTTGCTTTGTTGTTGTTTGTTCTTGTTTTTTTTTTTTTTTTAGAGACAATGTCTTCCTCTGTCACCCAGGTTAGAGTGCAGTGGCACAATCACAGCTCACTGCAGCCCCAACCTCCCACACTCAAGCAATCTTCCCATCTTTGCCTCCCTTTGTAGCTAGGGCTACAGATGCACACCACCACGCCCGACTACTTTTTTCAGTTTCTGAAGAGATAGGGTCTCACTACGTTGCCCAGACTGGCCTTGAACTCCTGGGCTCAAGTAATCCAACAACCTCAGCCTCCCAAAGTGCTGAGATTACAGGTATAAGCTGCTGCGCCCAGCCTGCAACCACCTCCTTACTGCTCTCCCCACTTTCCCTCTAGTCCCACCAAATCCATTCTCCACAGAGCAGCCAGGAAGTGCATAAAACATGAAAATAAGATCATCACGCCGGGCGCGGTGGCTCACGCTTGTAATCCCAGCACTTTGGGAGGCTGAGGCGGGCGGATCACGAGGTCAGGAGATCGAGACCACGGTGAAACCCCGTCTCTACTAAAAAATACAAAAAATTAGCCGGGCGTGGTGGCAGGCGCCTGTAGTCCCAGCTACTCGGAGAGGCTGAGGCAGGAGAATGGCGTGAACCTGGGAGGCGGAGCTTGCAGTGAGCCGAGATTGCGCCACTGCACTCCAGCCTGGGTGACAGAGCGAGACTCCGTCTCAAAAAAAAAAAAAAAAGAAAAAAAAAAGATCATCACTTTGGCCGGCCGGGTGCAGTGGCCCATGCCTATAATCCCAGCACTTTGGGAGGCTGAGGCAGGCGGATCACTTGAGGTCAGGAATTCGAGACCAGCCTGGCCAACATGGTGAAACCCCGTCTCTACTAAAAAAAAATACAAAAAAATACAAAAAATTAGCCGGGCATGATGGCAGGTGCCTGTAATCCCAGCTACTCAGGAAGCTGAGTCAGGAGAATCGCTTGAACCCGGGAGGTAGAGGTTGCAGTGAGCCAAGATCATGCCTCTGCACTCCAGCCTGTGCGACTGAGTGAAACTCTGTCACAAAATAAAAAAAAAAAACATCACTTTCTTATTCAAAACCTTCCTCATAGCTTCTCATTGGGATTACAAAAAAAATCAAATTCAAGTACCTTCATGATCTGGTCCCTGCTTGCCTCTGTGATTTTATCTCCGTCTACTCTCCTCCTTGGTCAGCATGTTTTGGCCATGCTGGGTGCCTTCTGTTCCACAAATATAAGATGACCTGTCTGACTCACAGTCTTTTCACTTACTCTCCTGTCCAACTGGAATTCACTGTCCCTAGACCTGCACATGGCTGGCTACTTTTCACTGTTCAGTTATCAGTTTGAAGTCATCACTTTACAGAGAACATCTCTGGCCACTTTTAGGCAAAGTAACAACCACCTCTGAACTTAAAATCGCCCTTCATCCCATCACTCAATTTCCTTTTTCTCATAGCACGTGTTACTGTCCAAAAATAACTTCTTCCTTCTTTCCCTTTTCCCTTTCCTCCTTCTCTTTCTGCCCCCATTCTTTCTCTCCCCATTTACTTACATATCTATTTTCTTTTCTTTTTATCTCCCTCTTGTCACCCAGGCTAGAGTGCAATGGCATGATCTCGGCTCACTGCAACCTCCACCTCCTGGGTTCAAGTGATTCTTCTGCCTCAGCCTCCCTTTGAGATAGCGTTTTGCTCTTGTTGTCCAGGCTGGAGTGCAATGGCGTGATCTCAGCTCACTGCAACCTCCGCCTCCCAGGTTCAAGCCATTCTCCTGCCTCAGCCTCCTGAGTAGCTGGGATTACAGGCATGCACCACCACGCCCGGCTAATTTTTTGTATTTTTGTATTTTGTATTTTTAGTAGAGACGAGGTTTCACCATGTTGGTCAGGCTGGTCTCGAACTCCTGACCTCAGGTGATCCACCCACCTTGGACTCCCAAAGTGCTGGGATTACAGCCGTGAGCCACCACACCTGGTGGCTCTTTTTTACCTGAATAATGCCGTGTCTTCTTTCTAGAAAATATGCTCCATGAGGAACTTTCAGCACTGTGCCTGGCACGTAATAGATATTCAGTAAGAACTTATGGGATAAATAAATGAACCTTGTAAGGAGGACATTAAAGGGATTATTAACTTCCATTTTAATTGGAAATATTAGATCATTTCCCAAAGTCAGAATATTGTCTGGTGTTTCCCCATGAGTCCTCCAAAGACTGGGACCATGTTTTCTACATTTTTGTTGTCCCAGCAGTCACTGGTATGTAGTGCCAAGGAAGAGGATAAAGCAGTAGTTAGTGAATTGGAATCCTGAGTGCTCTACTGTGTGTTACCTTGGGCAGGTTATTAAACTTCTCTGTGGCACGATTTCTTCATACATAAAATGGGGATAAAAATAGTACTTGCCTTATAGGGTTATGAAAATCAATTCAATTCATATAGGTAAAGCTCGTAGCTCAGTGGTCCACACATATGAAGGGCAATAGATGTTCTTCTTCACTCACTTTTGCCTCCCTTTTCTTGTTCTAGGCATTTAATTAATATTTGCATTAAATTGTTGACCTTTCTATAGTCTTCAAACTGTTTTAATGAGTCATCGTATTTCTTTTCAGTTTCTCTAATCCCAAGCAGGGCTTCTTTCTTGACTTCAATCACTCACTCCGAGAAAGGTAGCAATGTTGCCTTAACTGAAAAGATTAAGTAACACTCTCCCTTTTTTTTTTTTTTTTTTAATTTTATTTGTATCTGCCTTGGCCATGTACGTAGACACCCAAGGGCTCCTTCTCCCAGCCTGGGGGAGGGGTGGTGGATTCTGGAGGAAGGAGACATCAGAGTGAGGACACGAAGTTCAACAGAAGGTGCTGCTCCCCTCAGCAGGGGGCACCTGTGTGAACAGGGACTTGTGCCCTCTGCTCTTCCTCCCCACCAGGCCATCTTCGAATCTGCATGCATCCTCCTATTTGACTCAGGTCACTCTTCCCTCTCCCCATGGACTAGCTATGAGCAGGAGACACAACCTCCTCTCTTGTGTTTTTCAGCTTCTTTTCCTGCTCTTCCCATCCCTTAAATTCTATTCCTGGGGATAGAGACATGAACACCCATAACCTCTCTCCTAAGCCTCCTCATAATCCAGGGTGCCAAGTCCAGATTCCAGACAACTGGTAAGGCCAGCGACCTGGAAGCTCATCACAGCAGGCTACGTGTGAGAGTAGGACAGTAGACATGAGTGTTCATCTGTGTAAGGCAGGACTGCCACCATGGCAGGGTGTGGGGAGCCACGGGGCTCTGGGGTGTGTCTGAAAGTGGGGGCAGAAAGGTTTAGGAAGCCAAAGACGTGGGCTTATTTATCGTCGAAGTCCACATGTGCTCCAGACTTGAACACCTCCTTTTGCAGCAAGCTCAGCCGTTTCTGGGCTGACACCCTGCAATCCACTAGCTCTCCCTTTGCCTTCAGCTCCTGCAGCCTTTTCGCATGTCTGGGTCCATGGAGGTCTACCGGGCTAACCGCTGGGACACGTCTGTGTCCAGAGGACCTGGGGCCTAGTTCGGCACCCTCACATTAGGTTCCTCCGACGCCAGGACCTGGAACAGAATGTTACCAGCAGCCTTTCCCGCACAGTACAGCGCTCAGCCTTTGAAGGGCTGCAGGGCACAGAGGGTTGAGATGTTAACCACCGTTCTGCTGAGGCCAGGACTGGTTGGGAAGGCCTTCAAGACGCTGCAAGTATGGCAGAGAGAGCATGGAGGTCAAGTTCAGCGCTCAGTCTTTGTTCACTTGAGTGGAGTCACCCAGGTCCACGAAGCTTTTGGACACATCCCCAGGAGAGCCCGCGTTGTTGATGAAGAGCAGTCGCTGCAGCTCCTCGGTCCTGGGGAGCTGACGCAGGGCCCCAAGCAGCGGGCTGCAAGCCAGCCTCCGCGCCCAGGTCTGAGGGCACCCGCACCACGCGCAAGCCAGACCGCCCGGCGCCCAGCTCGGCCTCCAGCTGCCGCAGCATATTGTCGTTGCGGGCGTTGAAGACCAGCACGCACCTCGGCGACAGCAGCGAGGCCAGGAGGCCCGGGTCAGCACAAATACAGCACGCCCCAGGCCGCCCTCCATGCAGCAGTCCTGATCATGAACTAAGTCCCTGATAAAGGGGGAAGGGGAAAGGAGCCGCCAAGGCTGGATAAAGTTTTGTCTTCAACTATGAGCGGAAATATTTAATATTTCGGGTCTTAGTCATTTCTAGAGACTCTAGCTCCTTGCTCGATTTTTAGAAACTTTTTTTTTTTTTAGACAGTCTCGATCTTGTAGCCCAGCCTGGAGTGCAATGGCCCAATCTCGGTTCACTACAACCTTCGCCTCCTGGGTTCAAGTGATTCTTCTGCCTCAGCCTCGCGAATAGCTGGGATTACAGGCGCGTGCCACCACACCTGGCTAATTTTTGTATTTTTAGTAGAAACGGAGTTTCACCATGTTGATCAGGCTGGTCTCGAACTCCTGACCTCAGGTGATCCGCCTGCCTTGGCGTCCCAGAGTGCTGGGATTACAGGCCTGAGCCACGGTGCCTGGCCAGGGCAATCCTTATCGTGCTTTCTTTAGAGATTGAAAGAATGCTCCCCTCTTTCCTCGTCTTTTATCTTCGGCACCCAGCTCTCAGTAGGTCCCTTAAAAATGCTAGTTTTATTCCCATCTCCATGCCCCGCCAAAATGGCTAGGTTTGAATTTCACTTCAAAAGTAAGAGTCAAACGAATGCTGATAGCAGCTTTACTCATAATAGTCAAAGATTAGAAGCAACCAAAGTTTTAACAATAGGTGAATGGATAAACTGTGCTCATGGCCTAGCCACACAATGGAATACTACTCAGTAAGAAAAAGGAATGAACTATCAATGCACACAGCAACATGGGTGAGTCTCGAGGACAGTATGCTGAGTGAAAGAAGTCACATACAGAAGAGTTCATACCATATGATTCTACTTATATGAAATGTTAAAGAAAAATCTAATCTAGAGTGACAGAAAGCTGACCAGTGGTTGCCAGGGGCTAGGGTTGTGAGTGGGGATAGACCAGCACAAAGGAATGGTTTTGTTTTTGATTTGTTTTGAGATGGTGTCTCGCTCTGTCACCCCGGCTGGAGCACAGTGGTGCAATCTTGGCTCATAGTAACCTCTGCCTCCTGGGTTCAAGCGATTCTTGTGCCTCAGCCTCCCAAGTAGCTGGGATTACAGATGTGCACCACCACACCCAGCTGATTTTTGTATTTTTAGTAGAGACGAGGTTTCTCCATGTTTGTCAGGCTGTCTCGAACTCCTGGCCTCAAGCGATCCACCTGCCTGGGCCTCCCGAAGTGCTGGTATTACAGGCATAGCCACCATACCTGGCCATTTTTGTTTAATTTTAATTTTTTTTTTTCAATTTCACTCTGAGCAAAGCATGTTGACACAAAGGAATCTTTTTGGATGACGGAAATGTTCTATATCTTGATTACAGTGGTGGTTACATAGGTGTATTGCTTTGTCAAAACTCATGGATGTGTACAATTAAAATGAGTGCATGTTATTGTATGTAAACTATACCTCAATGAAATTTGTTAGAGAGAAACAAGAATCAAGATAAAATGACAATACAGTTAAACCACACTTGATAGTTTCTGGTAATGGTGTTTTTTCCTTTTTATCCATGCTCTAAGGAAACAATAATGACAAGAAAAACCTTTGTTGTACAGATATTCCAGTAAGGAGCATTGGCCACTCCTTGGAGTGAGGAGGAGTTGTAGAGTGTTATGCTTTCATGGTTTGGGAAGGAGAACATCTGTTGTGTTCCATCAGCTTTGTTCCTTTGTTCCCAAAGGGTGTGGGGTGTATTCTGTTACTTTATAAAGCTTTCTCAAGTTCTGCCCATCTTCTTTCACTACCTCACTTTCCTCCTTTCATTTTCTTCCTTTCTTTGTAATTCTTGGCCTGCCAAGTTCTATGAAGTTCTGAATCACAGAAAAGCAGATCACCTCACATTCATCTGAAAACCCAGGTTTAAACAGGAAAAGTAAGCAGGAGATTTTCAGGCAATTGTCTTAAGATAATCCAAGTTGAAGTTCTGCTTTTTACTCTTTTCTCACCATCTGGATTTCTTTGCACAATTAAGGTTAATTCTTTATTACTCTCCTTGTCTGGCCCAGTGAAGAAACATGTGAGTTCCTGAGAGTTTGGAGCTTGTAGATCAGAAAAATAATGTTTACAAAATGTGTAAATACTTTGGAATCAGTTGTATTAAACAAATTTTTAAAAGAAATTATAATTTTTTTTTTTTTTTGAGACAGAGTCTCACTCTGTCACCAGGCTGGAGTGCAGTGGCGCGATCTCAGCTCACTGCAACCTCTGACTCCCTGATTCAAGTGATTCTCCCGCCTCAGCCTCCCAAGTAGCTGGGATTACAGGCATGCACCACCACGCCCGGCTAATTTTTGTATTTTTAGTAGAGACACGGTTTCACCACGTGGGCCAGGATGGTCTCGATCTCCTGACCTCGTGATCCGCCTGCCTCGGCCTCCCAAAGTGCTGGAATTACAGGCATGAGCCATGGCGCCCAGCCAAGAAATTATAAAAAATTTTCATCACAAAAGATTAAAACAATGTAGAACTTTATAGAGTAAAATATGAAAACTGCCATGCCCAGAAATAACCATCTTAATTTTTTGGTGAGTACCTTTCTTGTTTATTCTCTATGTTTGTCTTCTGTCTTAAACATAAATATGCCATACTATAGGTACTGTTCTGCAACTTGCTTTTTTCAACTACCAATATTCTTATAAATCTTTTCATATCTGTACGTATATTATGTTGAAGCATATGAAATTGTTATTTATGTCAATAGCAGTAAAACATTGGCAGTTTCATATGGTTAACCTAATACATCTACTCCAGTATTTTAGTGGCTATATTGTATTGTAAGGTATGGTTGTAGCCTAATTTTTTAACAATTCCCCTGCTGATGGGCATTTAAGTTGTTTCTTCTTTATTTTGCTAAAATAAACAGAACTGTAATAAAAAAGAAATATATGAATATTTATATATGTATTTAGGTGTATATATATCTTTATGTATATACCTTTGCATATATATGTATGTATCTTTATATATTGTTCTATCTATTTTTGCATATATGTATCAGCATTTCTGTAGAATAGATTGAGTAGACTCCTAGACATGTAACTGTGGGTCAAGGGGTTTACACATTTTACATTTTGATAATTATGAACAAAGTGTCCTCTAAAATGTCACTAACAATTCATATCCCCAGAGTGTCCTTTCCCCCAACACCCTCAATAATCTTATGGGTAAATTGGTTTTTGAGGCATTTCAAAATGGGTTATTTTATTCAGCAAAAGATGTAAGGAAGATCTGCTTATGTCCAGCTCTGTGCTTAGCCTGGAAAGTAAACATGTGTGTAATTAATGTGGTCACTGCCTTCACAGTGTGTTTATTCTGATTGGTGAGACAAGACTAATGCACACACAACACAGTTGCAATGATTTCAGTGTCATAATTACCAATCATCTCTAGCGAGATTAATTAAAAATACACCAACTGCTTACACTGAGGCTCCATGGAAATCAGACAGAACTGAGTGGCACTCTGAGTTCCTTCACTTACTACGTGGGTGGCCCTGAGTTTCTTTATTCGTAAAATGGGGATAATAATAATATTAGCTTGGTGCAAAAGTAATTGAGGTTTTTGCCATTAATTTCAATGGCAAAACTGCGATTACTTTTGCACCAACCTAATAGTTTCTTTTCTTCTTCCTTTTTTTTTTTTTTTTTTTGAGACAGAGTCTTGCTCTGTCACCCAGTCTGGAGTGTGGTGGTGTGATCTCGGCTCACTGCAACCTCCGCCTCACAGGTTCAAGCGATTCTCCTGCCCCAGTCTCCCAAGTGCTGGGATTACAGGCACACAACACCATGCCCAGCTAATTTTTTGTATCTTTAGTAGAGACGGGGTTTCACCATGTTGACCAGGCTGGTCTCAAACTCCTGACCTCGTGATTTGCCCGCCTCAGCCTCCCAAAGTGCTGGGATTACAGGCATGAGCCACCGTGCCTGGCCCCTAATAGTTTCTTTATAGGGTGGTTGTGAAGATTAAATGTACAGTGCTTGGCACTTAGCAAGAACTCCATGGAATGTTAGCCATTGCCATTTGCCTTCACTTTGAGAGCACCTGCCAGCCTCACGGGCCTATCATTACCCCTTGAAGGATGTGGCATCAAGTACTGGATACAAATATTTCTCATGTGGTGTGTCTAACCCTGAGGGCATTGGGACCATTGTCCCCCTCTTTCAACATTACACTCCTACTAGTACAGTTTGGTTGCTAAGGTTTCCGCTCTAGTTATTTTGTATTCTAAAAACTTTAAACATTCTCTGTGCTTTCAAACAGGGGGATGCACATTGCTCTTTCACAATGCCCTGATTCTTGGTTGAAAAAGGGCCACTTCAATTAAAATATAAAATTATATTTTAGAAAGAAGACAGTAAGGGGAGACACTGTAGATATTTTTAACCCAGAATAGGATGGTGCAAAGTTAAGCCATGGAGATACCATAGCTTATCCTAACAAGACAAATTCGCTGCATTCATTAGTAATGTTTCAGAAGCTGTTTTCTTCCAGGTATGTACATTTTGTGTTCACTGTGGTAGCATAAGCAGCTGGGTGGAAAAGTGCTTGGTCCATTATGCATGACCATGAAAGGACTGTAGTCCATAAACATACAGCTTCCTTCTCTAGTACATTTATTAAATCTGTTCCAATTAATTGCCCATCCGATGCTCAGGTGGTTGTAGCAACTGCTGCTCAACGGAAATTGTGAGAAAAGATCAGATAAATGTAAACAATGGACATTCTAACAAGAGGGCATTGTCCCTACTGGAAAATCATTAGGAGGAAGGACTTTGGTGCACGTAAGTTGCCTTTGGAAAGAGGCATCTCCATCAGCTGCTAAGGATACCCTGACAACATGGATAGGTCTGGATTGACAGGCAGCAGCAAGGAAATGCTAAAAATGCCACTTAAAGGCAGGGCTGAAACCACTGCTGCTCACTCAGACCCAAGGTTTTCTGTGTTGGGAGTCCATTGGCATAATTATTTGTCACGAATGAAGTGATTCACAGGCTATCTCAAGTAGGTTATCTGTTCTCCCCGAGAGAGTCTTGACCTACTTAGGCTTATTGGATTCCTTTGACTATTTCATGAAAGTTCTAGTCTTTTTCCCCAGTAAAATAACCTTGCTCATACATACCTAGGATTTTGCTTATAATCTCTGGGGTTTCATAGATGCCCCAGAAGTACCAGGGACCCTGGATTAAGAAATCCTGCTTTGTGCTCATTTCCTGTTTTCTTCACCCTTTCCTTCTAGCGGCGTCAATCGTAGTTTTTCCTTCTCAGGATGAATGTCTACCGACCTTCATCCCACAGAGTTGATCCTTCCTTCAAGCCTGGTTCATGTTTCACCCTTTTGGAGCTCTTTGTGCTCCGAGCTCCGTGGGCATTTGGAGTTGGTAACTCTTAATTTAGTACCCAATCGTTTCTAGGACTACCTGATTATATCTAGCGCTAGCACAGCATTTATAAATTCATTCATTCAACACATGTTTAATGAATGCCTACTATGTGCCAGACACTGTTCCCAGACACTTATTGTACTCTATGATAATCAGTATCATACAGCATTTATACATTCATTTATTCAACACATATTTAATGAGTGCCTACTATGTGCCAGGCACTGTTCCCAGACACTTATCGTACTGCACTATAATCAGTATTATACAGCATTTATACATTAATTTATTCAACAGATATTTAATAAGTGCCTACTATGTGCTAGGCACTGTTCCCAGACACTTATTGTACTGCACTATAATCAGTATTATACAGCATTTATACATTAATTTATTCAACAGATATTTAGTAAGTCCCTACTATGTGCTAGGCACTGTTCCCAGACACTTATCGTACTGCACTATAATCAGTGTTATACAGTCAGCTTGCCAACTTCCCCACTAGACTATGTCCATGGAGGCAAGGATGGGGTCTCCCACTTTGCCACATCTTCTCCTTCTTTATTCTCACTCGTCTGTCAAGGCTCAGCTCCAATACCATCCCTTCTGGGATTGATTAGGCAATCTCTTCAGTGCTCCTCTGGTGCCCGGTGCTGACCACTGTTAGAGCTCCTACCACATTATTTTGAAGTCATTTGTTCCCATATCTGTGTCCCGTGGTGTAGTCTCCTCCATGCTAGGGTCTTCCACCCAGTACAGAGCCTGGCAATGGGAAAACTCAGTAAATATTTGTTAAATATCTAAATTTTCTCTCACCTCCATGCCTTCAAACATGCTTTTCCCTCTGCCTGAAATACTCTTCCTTCCTTTACTGTTTGCAAATTCCTATCAATCTAAATATCACTTCCTCAGGAAAGTTTTTTTGATCTGTAGATGAAGTTAGGTGCCCTCACACAATGCTCTCAACGTAACTTTGGACTTCCTCTAACATTGTACTTTATTGAATGATCCTCCCTCAGTATTCTCAGGGGATTGGTTCCAGGACCCCCTTGGATACCAAAATCTTCTGATACTCAAGCCCCTTACATAAAATGGCATAGTATTTGCATGTCACCTATGCACATCCTCCTGCATACTTTATTTTTATGTTATTTTAAAATTTTTTACTCTCATCTAATTTTACATTTTTATCTTAAAAAAATTTTTTTTTGCCAGAATGCCATTGACAGAGGGCACCTGTATACTTTAAATCATTTCTACATTACTCGTAATACCTAATATAATGGAAATGCTATGTAAATAAGTTGTTATATTTTTTATTTATATTATTCTTTTATATTTTTTATTTATATTATTCTTTATTTTTTTATTTATATTATATATTTTTATTTATATTATTCTTTATTGTTGCAGTTTTTTTTTGTTGTTGTTTTTTCTGGCTGTTTTCGATCTGTGATTGGTTGAATATATGAATGTGGAACCTGCGGAAATACAGCGCTGACTCTACTTCCTTGTTTGATATTTACATTCCTTGTTAGCATATCAGCTTCAGTAGGGCAGGGGTCATGGCTGTTTTATTTGCCTCTGTATAGCCAGGGACTAGGATATTGTACTGTCCTTTACTACTCAAAGTGTGGTTCACAGGCCAGCAGCATCGGCATACCCTCTGAGTTCGCTAGCAGTGCAGGCTCCCACGCTCTGTCCCAGACCTATTGAAACAGAATCCACAGGTGATTTACATATGTGTTAAGGTTTGAAAAGCAGTGGTCTAGTACAAAAGCATTCAATCAATAAATGCCAAATGAATAATGAGTTGAATTGAACAAAATGGAATCAATTTACTTTTGGCACCCCTATTGTCTAAGCACAGGGCCTAGCTCAAAGTAGGCACTCAGTAGTGTTTGAGGAAGGAATATTGTCTTCCACTGTTCTGCATGCACTGTGTTTTCTTCAACTAGCTTATAAGCCAAACGTTAGGGCCTTTCTTCTTAATCTCTATAACTTGAAACTCCTCACTGAATGCATAGTAGACATTCAATAGGGATTCAAAGCCAACCTGATACTTCAATGTTGGGTAATATATTATCTACCAGGTTGGATTCAAGCAAGAGAGTTTGAGGTGTGGGCTGTGTGAAGTGACCAGGGATGTTTCCAGTTGTCTGGAGACCGTCATGGCTTGATAGCAGTGCTTTTAGTCTCAAGCTTTATTTCCGTAAAGAATAGCTCATGAAGGGCAGCAGAATGGAGAAGAGGCCATATCAATGAGAACCTGGATTTCTGGTTTTCACTCTTTTCTCAGGACACTGTTTGGTTTGAAGAGGCCTAATTATGCCACTTCTACCAGCAAAACCAGTGGAACAGATCCTTCTGAGTAGTATGTTTTAGTGTAATTCCCTCTTCCAGAGTTTCTCAAGGAAAAAACATTTGCTTATTGGCATTTGGTCTTAGTATTAGGACAACTTACAGACTGTGGGCAAAGGCTGTGTGAAAGTAGGCATATTGATGCATAAGGTTATTTTTTTATAACTAGGTGAAAGGTAAAAGTTGGATTAAAATTATATTAATTCATGTAGTGAATATTCTTGATGCTTTGGGTAAACATTGCACTCTGTTAAACCTGGCAGACACTTCTTGAGAGCCTCCTGAGCCCAGCGCTGCAGATTTAATCATTGGCCTTGACGAAATCAAGGCTAGACAGGGAGTCTGTATCCTGATTTGTTTTAAAAGTATATTTATTAGAATGTCAAAATCTAAGAGGTGTGGTAAGAACTTATGTTTCTTTAAATTTGTGGGATTTTAGAAAGAATAATTGGAATCTTGAAATTCCGCAGTGCTTGATCTTTAAATTGTAGATCACGAACTTTCCAAAATAGTTTCAAGATTATCCTGCATTGGAAGGAGTCAGGTAGAACAGCAGAGATGGCCATCAAACAGTGTCTCTCTGGCTGTGCCCTGCCTGCTCTGTGAGTATGTCCACCATCTTTTTCTATCTGACAGTTCTGGAAGAATTCAAGGAGGTTCTCACATGTGATTCATTTAGTGGTCCTTGGGTGCTCAGTGGTGGACACCGTTTTGGTCCTTTCCTTCTCTTGTTCCTTGTAATGAATCTTCTTTCACAACAAAAGCTGGAGTCCTGGGTCACCAAACACACTCTAGTTACAGGCCCACTAGAGGCCTGTCACTGCCACTTGGTGCCAGCAGGCGCGTATGGCAATGCCTTTGTTGGGACACCCTCCAATTCTAGCACTGCCACCCACTCTGACTTCAGATACATTTGACGCCTTTCCTCTCCTTCCTCGCCTGTGCCCAAAAGTCTCTGAAACAAAACCGGAGCTCACACCTGAACCTAGTTAGCAATCTGATCAGGAGCCAAGTCAACAAGGAATTTGGGAGTCACAGCCCTTCTGTTCCCCACTTCATATCCCCTGCTTGCAACCTCATCAAGGCAGGAGAGGCCTGACATGAGGAGTCTGATTTTTTGTTCAGATGTCCCAGATTGTGCCCGTTTTCACTCTTACTTTCCATCTCCTTGGGAGGAATAGACTTAAAATAGACTTAAGGAAGCTATTATGTAGGTGTATTTGTAATAGGACATATGTCTATGCTCCCCACACCCCGCAAAGCCCAGAGAAACACTCCTTTTATCCCTACAGTTAGCTCTAGCCTCCAGGGAGGAGCAGATTTCCCGAGGCTGTTTGTCCTAGACTGTCCCATTCCCAGTAGGGGTCTGAGCTGTTTGGTTTTATTGCCCACCTTATAAATGAGAACAGTCCGGTTTGATCAAGAGGTTAAGAATCCAGACCATGTGGCCAGCACACAAAGCAGTAAGGAGCAAAGGCTTTGGTAGTCAGAGCTGGACTCTAAACTGACTGCCACTTTCTTATCCAGTCTAAGACCCTGTTACCTTATCTATATAATGGGGAAATCCTTATGAAAGTGAGAAACATGAAGTAAGATTATATATATATATTGTGCTTAACTTAGGTCCTAAATCACAGTAATCACTCAATTATTGTTTGGTACTAATAATAACAAAAATAGCTAAGTGGTTTATTTTAAAATAGCAAACTCTGTAGCAATAGTGTTATAACATGTCTTCTTGTCTCCAGCTCCTTACTCTCCGCAATCCATTTTTTATTCAGCTGCTAGATTCATCTCCCTAGAACATTGTGATCATATTACACCCCATGTGAAAATGTTAGATCGCTTCTTATTACTTACACCTAAAGTCCGAAGTTGTCTTTGCATTCGGGCCCGTTGGTCTGGCCCCAACAAAACATTACCCCCGTTTCTCCACTACTCCTCTTCACACCTCCTCCACTCCAATTAAAATAAACCAACATTCTTCATGTACACCCACACCCTGCACACTGTTTGTTCTTTTTTATCCAGAATCCAGATCTTATCTCTCTTTTGATGCCTGGCTTAAGTGCCACCTCCTCCACTAAGACTTCTCCAGCCCATAATAAACCTCATAGCTCTTGATGGACCCCTTGTCATCAAACAGATATCTAGGTAAAATTCGTGCTTAAAATTTATACGTGTATCTCTTACATCAGATGATTGATTTTAGCTATCTAATTCATCTTTATATTCCTAAACCAGAATTTCTCAACCTCAGAGCTATTGACATTTTGGGCCAAATAATTCCTTTGGGGGGTGAGTTACTGTGTGCATTGTAGAACATTCAGCAGCATCCCTGGCCTCTACTCACTAGATGCTAGTAGCACTCCAAAGCCCCAGTGGTGACAACCAAAAATGTCTCCAGACATTGTCAAATGTCCTCTGGAGTGCAAAATCACCCCCAGTTGAGAATCACTGCCCTAGATTCCAAACCATGGAGATTTGAACACAAATGGTTCTCAGTAAATGCTTATGAAAGGAAGGAAAGAGTTTGGCTTAGGCCCTTTTAAGTTTGAGACAATAGTGGAATATATAATTAATGATATTCTTTCAGCGTTTGGGAATAGAAGCACAGAGTTCCTTTGAAAGCTCAGAACTAGAGATTGATATTTGAATGCCACTGGCATAGAATCAGCTAATAGGCATTTATTGTGTTACATAATGTTTTGAAGTCCCGAGTCAGATAGGAATTGGGCTCCAACCACTGGCCTTACCATTGTAAACTGTCACCGTAGGTGAGTATTGGGACCCTTTTGAGCTTCAGTTCTCTTGTTTTGTAAAATGGGGGTAATAATTATAACTCGCATGGGGTTGCTCTGAGGATAAGTTAGGCAATGCATGTAAAGTGGTCATTTGAAAGCCTGGAATGTAGTAAGCACTTAGTAATAGTTCAGCATTATTATTAATATTGTGATTAATAATAATGATTATTTTTAATCCATTTCAGAGGTCATGACAGTATTATTTCCATTTTATAGACAGGTTGTGGTTAGAATCTGGATCTGCTAGGCCGGGCGCAGTGGCTCACGCCTGTAATCCCAGCACTTTGGGAGGCCGAGGCGAGTGGATCACCTGAGGTTGGGAGTTTGAGACCAGCCTGACCAATGTGGAGAAACCCTGTCTCTACTAAAAATACAAAATTAGCCAGGCATGGTGGCAGGTGCCTGTAATCCCAGCTACTCTGGAGGCTAGGCAGGAGAATCGCTTGAATCTGGGAGGTGGAGGTTGTGGTGAGCCGAGTTCGCGCCATTATACTCAAGCCTGGGCAACAAGAGTGAAATTCCACCTCAAAAAAAAAAAAAAAAAAAAAAAGAATCTGGATTTGCTTAATCCCCATCTTTCCCTGGATCATATTCATCTCACATAATGCACACAGCATCTCACTTCCCAGAAGGATCTTCACCTTTTCATTTGGAAACTGAGTGCTAACTGCCTATGGCAAAAATTCCTTTTCAATTGGTAAATAACATCTTCTTCTATAACTATCATTGGGAAACTCAGTAACTGCTTATTAAGTGCTTTGGGTAAATAGATGGAGGAGATATTGTATATAAGACACCTGTGTTGCCAAAACAAAGCACCTGCCTGTTTGTAGCTTACTAACCCACATGCTCAAAGATTCTGTCCCTTAGGCTTTAGGAAATGAATTCATAAGTTTAGCAACCATAGGCATTAGCTCCAGGCAGCGTTTGATTTTTGGAGTAGAGCAGCATGAGCAGAGGCTGTGGCCCAGAGCAGAAGCTGGGGCAGAAACCCAGGGACAGGCCAACAGGTGAGTCGGGGAAGCTAACTTCCTCCTGTGAGAGCTAGTCGGCTGAGGGCATCCAGCAGGCCAATGCACAATGAGTCTCCTGCCTTTAGAAAACAAACACCAGGCAGGTCAGGAAAATTTAACCCAAACCAGTTCTGTCATCAACAAACTGGCTGACCTGGGACAAGGCATTTAACCTCTTCAAGCTTCTGTTTATTCGTTGGCAAATGAGGGCATGGGATGAAATCGGTGGTTCTCATTCACTGCTCTGGCATATCGGAGGTGGAACGCGACTAGTCTACATGGTGCAGGATTTTTGTAGCAATTACTAGCCATCAAAAATGCCTGACAACTCATACATATACCTGAAAAAGTGTTGGGGTTGGGGGGGTTGTTTCTTTTTATCATATTAGGTTTCTGTTTTTTGATAGATTGGATTATTCAGTTCATTCATTCATTCATTCAAATGTTATTGCCTGAGCATGCTATGTGCTGGGCCTGTCCTGGGACCAGGTGCTGCCTTTGCTTTCAAATGGGGTTTACCTGGAACCAGTTAAAATTCCTAGGTCATAGGAGGTGACATGATACCTTTTCTCCTCCAAATAAGAATCGCTGAATCTGATATGACTGTGGGTGATCTGGTCATGGAAATCCCTGCTTCCCAGTCCTTACCACTTCTACCGACCCCCATTCCTATTGGCTACGAAATTCTCTACGCAATTATCAAAGTTCCCCCAGCCCCCACCGGGTTCCTGCAGACCCCGAGGCGTCTACTAGGTTTGCCTTCTGTTTCCTGTAGGTGGAGCCAGATCCCCTGGCTGAGAGGCCCCGGGCCTGCTCTCTGCGGCGGCCGCCGAGCGGTAGCTTTGCTCTCCAGCTCTCTTTTCCTCCTTCTCCCTCTCTCTTGTGCGGTCTCCCTCAACATCCAAACCAACCGAGTGCGTCTGAGGTGAAATCGTGCCAGACTTAGAGACGGCTGCCAGGTTTCTCTCAAGTCTTGGCTTAACAAAAGAAAGCAAATTACAAAAATGGAAATTTTCAAACTAGCGTTCAGTGGTATTCAAATCGACGTTTGGGTAGCGCACAGGCACAGACCGCATTCGTGCTATTTTGTGATTAAAATGATACCAAAAATACCTCCTTGCTTTGGTTTTCGTCTTCGAAAACGACTTCTTTCCTTCTTCTAATTTCCCCCTTACTTTTGGGAGCGGCAAACCCCTGACCACTCTAGAATTGCTAACATTTGGACCGGCGTCTGTTGAAATCTTGCCTCTGCTGACTTTTTTTTTTTTTTTTTTTTAAGAGTTGAACTTTAAAAATGTGTGCACTTTGCAGCCTGGGGAAATACAGATAAAGAAGTTTCTAGGCACTTTCCCAGGAAGTTCTGTGTTTTGTGTGAGGAACTACAAGTTCTATGACAGTGCATAAATCGTCTTTACGTCTCATCTTGATACAGGGAGCAAACCTGAATGCGCGTCTTGCCAGAATGCAGGCTACCTCGTTCTCCTTTGAGCGTGGATTGTGTGCTCTGTCTCATGCTTTTAAAACATGGGTTTAAGGTGGCCATTGAGTTGGATCTTGAATGATTTTACTTAACATGAAGTTTTATAAAGAGCTTGATTGACCACGTCCTGCTCGATTATTTTCGCGGTTGCTAGACAAAGCCCTGTCCCACGTGGGTTTGTGAGAAAGGTGCTCTCATCATCACCCCACCCCCAAGACTGCCCTGTTTCTTTCCTTGGAAGCTGTGTTTGCAGTGCCTTCTTACACAGCTGTGTTTGCAGTGCCTGGAGACAGGTGGGGGAGCAGTCTTGGAGGCCGAAGCTGCCAATTCCTTCTCTAAGGACTGTCTGAATAGCTATTAAATTTTAAAGCTCACACGCACGCACACACTTGTTTTGTTTGTTTTTGGTGGTGTTCACTCACTATGCCTTCCCGTTTGTTGTACAAGGGCAGCTGCACCAGTTTGCCAGAGTGAGATTAAATGTCACAGACAGACATTCTATTGTGTGCATTCGCCAGCCCACATAAGCATCACCTTGGGCCACTGCCATGTCTTTCTAGGCGCCTCAGGAAGCTGGGTCCTGTAGCCTTGGCGGAGTTGTGGGACTGCTTATGAATTTCGGGAAAGAGGTTCTCCCATCTGGATAGGTAAACTCAAAGCTCCCACGAGCACTGCAATACTCAGGCAGTAGTCACATCAAGAGGTTCTTGTTGGTTTGGGCCTACACGAATTAGGATTCTCTACCTGGCACAAGTGACTGTGGATAAATCAAGCTGCTAGTATTTTTCAGATTTCAGAATAGAGGGATGACATTTTAATCTGGAATCAGATACCCTGCTCTTTTACCCTTTAGCCCCAATACCCAGTGCTCTTCAGGACCCTCGTGCCCTTGCTTGTGCTGTTTCTTCCTCTGGGAATTTCTCCCCCATCCTCTTCTCTGCTAGTAAACTCTTGTTGGTCTTTCAAGGCTTGTCTCAAATACAGCCTCTTTGAAATCTTTCATAGCCATGCCCATGCACCGAATTTCCACCCCCTCCCTGTCATCTGTTAAATGTCGCTCTCTTGTGAGATCTATGTAACGTACTACATACTGCATAACTGTGTTATGCACATCTTGGTATGCCTCTTTCTCCCCTAATAGAATATACTCTTTGCCCAGGCAGGGAACACGTCTAATTTACCTCCTACTTCTCAGGCTAAAGATGCTCAGTAAAATCTTTTGAATGAATAAAGAAACATGCTTGGTTTTTCCATCAATTTCCAAGGGACAATTTATTTACTTTCAGGCTCTCCTAGTTCAATTGCCAGACACCTATAACCATGTCCGCAGAGCTGAGAGTAAGATTTTAAAGTTTATATTAAAGTCTGATGTTCATAGCTCAGAGACATTCTTCTGGCTTATGGTAAAGGAAAGTTTGATGGGCACGTTGGTGGAAAATTTCTGTCTTCCCAGCACCTGATTGATGCCTCTGTTCCTACAGAATCCAAAGAGAGCAGAGCACTCCCGCAGACATGGGAGCTTGTGAAAGTTGTGTAGCTCTCCTGCTGCTTTGGTGTAGTCTTGCGGGTTATACTAACAAGTTGTTATTCATTAGACTTTACTCATTAAGTCATTCAAACTAGAAACCTGAAAATGTCCTTGGAACCTCCCTCTCCCTCACTTCCCACATCCAGTTATCACCAAATCATGTCAGTTCTTCTCCAAAATATCTCCCAGATCTGCCCACTGTTCTCCATCCTTGCTATTGCTGTGTTCCAAGCCATTATCACTTCCCAGCTGGACAATTGCCAAAGCCTTCCAGTTAGTCTTTCTGCTTCTAGTCTTGCCTGCCTCCCATCATGTCATTCCCTGGCTTACCAGCTTTCAGTGACTGCACTTTGCATAATCCTTTGCATGGCCTTGTGTGGTCTGGCCCCCACTATCTTTTTAGCGGCTCTCTCACTGAATATACTAGACTTCAGGTCCTTGAACTTGCCAAACTCTTGCCTACTTCAAGGCCTATCCATATGCTTACTTGCCTACTTCTTTTGGGAATACTTTCTCTCAGCGTTCACTCTCTTGGATCACTTCTCATCTTTCAGAATTCAACATACATGGCACTTCCTTGGAAATGCAGTCCATGCTTCTCCTCTCTACTTCCTCCTTTCTGGATAAATCACATCCCCATTATTGTTACTCCCGATGCCCTATTTTTCCTTCGTGTTACTTATTAGTGGTTGCAATTATAAAAAAATTATTGATGTTTTTATGTATTTTATGTCTGTCTCTCCATCCACAGCAGATCAAATGAAGGCAGGGATCATGTCTCTTTGTTCAAAAGAGTTTGCCAGGAGACCCAGTGTCTAACATATAGTAGGTTGTCAAGAAATACTTTTTGGATAGTGCTGGAAGGAGAATGCTAGCAGGTCATGTGTAACAGGCCTGTCACGTGAAATAGTTTCATGCAAAAGAAAATGCTGATCTGAAATGAGACTTAAGGATGTTTAAGCACATGGAACAAGCAAGGGGAAGACTTGAGTTTTGATATGATATCCTATGGCCTTTCCCCACTGCTATTTGAAAAATAAGAAGAGAACAAGAACAAAAATATTTGTTTTACAACTCTACCAAGATTCAGCCCTCCCCTTTCTCTCCTCCTTGCATCAAGTACATCCTGTACTTTTGGCAACATGTTGACTGGATATTTAAAAGCTGTGAACTGTTCTGAAAATTTCACATAGTGGGTTATGGGCCATGTGTGTTTGATCAAAATTCAATTACTACACTGTACCATACTTGGAAACCTATCATCCCGAGTTATGAAGTATGACGAAATAGGCGAACCTAATTGGTTCAGTATGGGAACAGTATCAACCAAGCTTGTTATGATAAATAGCTTCCTGTGTTAAAGGTTCTCTAGAGCTTATAAGTATCTTGGCTCACCTCCTTCAGTGGAATAGGAATACTGCTCCCAGGGACCCCCAGATCATTGTCCCTTCAATGCAACTGCAGTTCAGAGTTTTCTTCAATTTACTACCCCTGAAAAAGAAAAATGCAGTGCAATTTTCCCTAGTCCTTCTCATTTCTTCATTTAGAATTTGAGCACCTGGTAACTTCTTTAGCTTTTCTTGGCCTTAGAAAAACAATTTTTAAAGTTATGAAGCATTCCAATACAGAAAACCAGAAAATGACAGACATCTTGTACCCACCACTCAGGATGAACAAATAATTTTTTTCCTTATTTCCATCAGATCTTTTTTTTTTCTTTTATGTATCCTTTCTTATTTTTTGAGGCCAAACTTGGACTACAGTATTTATTTATGAGATTTGTAAGTTAAGTCCTGAGATACTTTAAAACCCTTTAACCAAGAGGATGTGTATCACATTACAGAGAAGTACCTGTACGTTGCATGTCTTTTCAGGTGTTGAAATGGACTCAGTGAGAATTTCTGGACCATACTGTAGATAGGATTACAACGAACCCTAGAAGAGGGTTGTTGGGGATGTAGGGTGTGGTGGTGCATGCTTGCTATCCCAGCACTTTGGGAGGCCAAGATGGGAGGATTGCTAGAGCCCAGGAGTTAGAGGCTAGCCTGGGCAACATAGTGAGACCCCATATCTATCTTAAAAATTTAAAAAACAAAAAAGAAATAGTCTTAACAGCTTGAAAAGATAAAGAAGTAAAATAAAACAAAATATTCCCATGCTTTATGGTTATGGGAATATGTACATACTTTTTCTTTAGAAGTGACATTTTGGGTTGGGTTAGAAGTATTTCCTTCTAGTGATCGCAGTAAAGGGCAAAACAATTGGGTGACTGCCATTTTAAATTCCAAAAAATAATCAGTAGCGCTGGCATTTTCCTCAGAAGACAGCGTTAGGGCCGGGACAGTTTGCATATATTTACCCTTAATTCAATCTTACCTTTGCAGTTGCTTTCCCAAGTTTGCTCTCGTTTTATTCACCATTTGTAGTAGGCCATCCTGTTAAACCTGTTAACGAAAATGCATAATGCTAAATCTGCATTTCTCCTGTGGAAAAGTTTTGTGTTTTATAAAAAGTCGTTTTGGTAAAAAGCAAGAGCCTTAGTTTGTCCTTGACAATAATTCATCAATCATGAGTGCTGCAATGTATAACCACGAAACAGGGAAATATCCTTGGTGAAGGTAAATATGTAAGCCCACACAAAGGAAAAGTAAATACATTGCATGGTTTAGCAGTTTGAAATCACAATGCTGCCAGGATTACATTAGAGTCGTTCTTCTTGTTTTCTGCAGTACCATTAGGTTTACTTTCAAAATTGCAATTAGCTTAACAGTTGTGATTTCTAAAATGGCCCACTTGCCTTCCTTGTTTTCCTCTGTCAGGTGGACGCTAGTATCATAATCCTTCCATAATTTTTAAATAGAACTTCCAACAAGAAGTGCTCCCTGAAAGCCGTAAACTTCAAAAAATAGAATGTGACCGTAGGCACTTATGCTAATCTCCCTTTTGGCAAATCAGCTTTTTTTTTTGCATTGGCTCTTGCCTGATTGAATAACACGGGAACTGCCAGAATAAATGCTATTATCTCTGTACAGTAATTAAGGAAATAGTCTTTGTCACTCTAATATGGACCAAGCTCTGCTTGCCTGTAATAAAGTTAAACGATAAAGAATCTGGAATGTAGAGAAAAATAAAGGGAAGTCAGTTACTAGCACGTGTTTCCTCCAGATGAACTGTAGAGAGATGGAATGATGCAATTTGCAGAGACCGATGAAGAAGTTAAATAACTAAAACATATCAACTTGTAACATTTAATGAAATAATTATTTCAGGAAAAGAAACTCTTCGATTTCTATCTTTGGGAAGAGTTGATGGTTCCTTCCTTGGTGAATCTCAATGTATTATTTTAAAACATAGCTTTGCCAAATACAGGTCAAACCCTACTACAGTAAATATCAGTTTTGAGACAGTTCTGTCAGTAATCACAATAAACATCTCACTATAATAAAAATAGTTTTAATTACATAGTTTTGAATTGATACTGACAGAAGAAAAATTTCCCTTGCGGATTTAGTGCACCCAAGTGTGGTGTTTTCCTCTGATGTTCTCAGTCATTCTCCTTCCATCTCTCTGTGTGTATTTATCTATCTTGGCTACTGTATATCGAATTGTTTCAAACATGGCCAAGAGGAGCCTACGGGTACTGGCAAGTTTCGGAATAAACCTTACCTCAGAGCCATGAAATATAAGAAAACCAGTTTGTTTTCTTTAGAAATTGAGGTGAAGGAGTGATATTGGGCAAAGAAGGAAACAGCACTATATTAACCATCTTCTTCAAGACTGTTGTGTTCCGCATTCTGGAAGATCTGGCTCAGGGGTCAGCAAACTTTTTCCTTAAAGGACCAGATAGTAAATATTTTCAGCTTTGCAGGCCATATGATCTCTGTCATAACGACTCAATTCTGCTGTTGTAGTGCAAAATCACCCTAGACAACATGTAAACAGATGAGTGTGGCTGTGTTGCAATAAAACTTTATTTATGGACACTGAAATTTGAATTTCAGATAACTTTTATGCATTGTGAAATATTATTCTTCTTTTGATTTTTTCCAGCCTTTTAAAAATGTAAAAACCATTTGTAGCTCATGGGCAGTACAAAAAACAGGTGGCGAGCCCACAGGCTGTAGGTTTGTGACTCCTGACCTAGTTGATTATAATCTTTTTTTTTTTCACTTAACAAATGTCTGTTGAGCACCTGCACAGACCAAAATATTTTTAAAGCATTATGATAAATATTAAAATATATAAGAGATTCAGCATTTATCATGTATCTGTTGAACTTTCCTATGTCCCAGGCACAGTGCTAAGGAGTAGCAAATAAATATTAAAATGTATGAGATTCAGAAAACATTTAGTACATATCTATTGAGCTCTCCTATGTCCCGGGAACAGTGCTAAGCACTAGCAAATAAAATGGCAAGCAACAGAGACACTGCACCTGTTCTCATGAGTTTCCATGATCATGAAGTATGAGAAGCTCGACAGCAGGGAAGTTACAGGGATTGTGGTAGCACCTGGCAGATATAACCTGACTTTAAGTAGCTTTTGGGTTTGTTTTTTTTAAATGGTACTTTGTACTTGATCTTCCTATCCTTATTGATTTATTTATTTTTGAGGTAGAATCTCTTGCTCTGTCACCCAGGCTGGAGTGCAGTGGCACGATAATGGCTCACTTGTAGCCCTGATCTACCAGGCTGAAGCAATCCTGCCTCAGCTTCCTGAGTAGCCAGGATGACAGGATGCACCACCACACCTGGTTAATTTTTACATTTTTTGTAGAGATGGGGGTTGGGGGGGTCTCACTACATTGCCTAGGCTGGTCTTGAACTCCTCATCTTAAGCATTGCTTTTGCCTTGGCCTCCCAAAGTGCTGGGATTACAGGTGTGAGCTGTCAGGCCCGGTCGATCTTCCTATCCTTCATCCCTCCCTTAAACTTCACTATCGGATTCTTCTTAAGGTAGAGTATGGTGATAATACCTTTACTCTAGGTAAATCTATACCTAGAACAGATTTATTTATTTATTTTTGAGACAGAGTTTCACTCTGTCACCCAGGCTGGAGTGCAGTGGTGCGATCTTGGCTCACGGCAACTTCCACCTCCTGGGCTCAAGTGACCCTCCTATCTCAGCCTCCAGAGTAGCTGGGACCACAGATGTGTGCCACCATGCCCAGCTAATTTTTGTATTTTTGGTAGATATGGGGTTTCACCATGTTGCTAAGGCTAGTCTCAAACTCCCGAGCTCAAGTGATCCACCCCCTTCGGCCTCCCAAAGTGCTGGGATTACTAGAATAAACTTCTATTTTACTGAAGAAACCAGGTGACTCTCTGGTCTCCCTAGAGTATGGTATCATAGAGAGGGCTAAATTGAGTCTCTGACTTGGAAGCATAAGCACTCAGCATCAGTGGTATCCAGACCCAACAAGATGAGGGGAGAAATCTTTCTATGTTATTGAACCCATGAATAGCAGCCATCTCTACTGCTATGGACACTTTCGTTGTGAACACAATGAGCAAGCTCTGGCATGAATAGGAAAGATGCTGACTGATACAGATCAGATCATCCTTTTCCTACAGTTGTTGAGACCTCCTCTGCAGTGGGTGCCCTTTGATGAACATCCTTGCAGAATACAAATATTCCTACACTCTGGGGCCATTCTGTGAGGTGCATTATTACAATGCTCTCCCATTCATTCTTGTTAACACCCTCCAACCTTGTTTCTCCTTTATCTAGCTAAACCATTCAGCACTAGCCACAAATTGCTGTAAATCTGTACCTTATCTGTTTCCTTCCAGGCAAAGGGGACAGTCAGATGTACCACCTGAAGTTCTGCTACTGAAATAATTATAATACCCTTTTCTACTGTCCTTCGGAGTCACCCTTAAGTAGGGCATCATGCTCCTGCGGTCCACTTTTAGCTGGTGTATAGTCCTGCAGATTTTTTTGCTTCCTCAAGTTACTTCTTGTAAGCAATTGCCCACAAAGCTTTCAGAGTGAGCTGAAGAAGAGGCAGCAGTCCCACTGGATTAGGTGCACTGGGAGCGTGAGTGACCCACAGCTCACCACTGCCTTAGCACCTCCCTTAGTATACTCTCACATCCCACTCTTCCACTTAATTTTGGAGTATTGCTATGCATGCCTAATTTGATGGCTTGACATGTTAGATAATACACAGTGAATAACAGGCAGCTCAGATCACATGGTCCCTTGGTGTCCCATGGCCAAACAGTTAGTCTCTATTAATGAAAACATAGATGTTTCTTAAAAAAAGACTATGTGTTTGTGGAAGAGTGGCTGAGTTCCTGATCTAGTTGATCATAAATTTTTTTTGGCTTTGCTCTAACCCCCAGGCGCCTGTATTCTGATTATTCTCTTGGAGCTATCTGTCCAGTGTCCTCATCTGTCGTACACACTTTCAGTGCCACGATTCTGCTAGATACGCTGCATCCCAGACCAGCTGGAGAGTTGTCACGTGCTTGGGTACCTAATCAAAGCTGGCAGCCTTAGGTGTTATTTGGTAAATGGATCCCGCAGCTTATCCAACTGTGGTATGAGTTGCTCCCAAATCCTAAGATGCCGTCTGAGCATCTCTGTACTTAGGTGGCAGAGCTTTGAATTTTCGTGAGGTTTCCCTCAGACCCTTTCATGTTCATGCATTTTATCAAGGCATCTAGGATTACAGCTGCTTCTTATTTACAGTGTTTTAAGGATACAATACCATCAATGTACTGAACTGCCATGATGTCCCATGGGATTGGGAGGTGATCAATGGCCTGTTGGCTAAACGTTTACAGAGCCAGAGTTGCTGTGGTCCTCAGGTAAAACAGTGCAGGTGAACTGCTTTCCTGCCAGATGAAAGTGAACTCTTCTGGTATTTTCTGCTTATTGGGATAGAGAACAAAGTATTTATCAGATCTATAATTGCATTCCAAGTGCCAAGGCTGTGTTGATTGACTCTAGTAAAGAGAACATATTTGACAAAGTAATTGCAATTGACACGCACCACGTAACTAAACTTAGGAGAATCCATTGTCATTCTCGAAAACTTGATCCAGGCACAGTGGCTTACACCTGTAGTCCCAGTTACTTGAAGGGTTGTAGCAGGAGGATTGCTTGAACCCAGGAGTTTTGAGGCTGCAGTGAGTTATGATCGTACCACTGCACTCCAATGTGGGCGACAGAGTGATACCCTGTCTCTAAAAAACAAAACAAAGCAAAACAAACCCGTACATTTTTAGCAGTGGCCATGGTGGTGAATTAAATGGGGCTATGACAAAAATCATGACTTCAGCATCTTTCAAATCTTATTTATTTATTTTTGAGAGGGAGTCTCGCTCTGTTGCCAGACTGACGTACAGTGGTGCAATCTTGGCTCACTGCAACCTCTGCCTCCCAGGTTCAAGCGATTCTCCTGCCTCAGCCTGCTGAGTAGCTGGGACTACAGGCACGCGCCACCATGCCCAGCTAATTTTTGTATTTTTAGTAGAGACGGGGTTTCACCGTGTTGGCCAGGAAGGTCTCGATCTCCAGATCTCATGATCCACCCGCCTCAGCCTCCCAAAATGCTGGGATTACAGGTGTGAGCCACCATGCCTGAACTCAAATCTTATTTTTAATAGCTTATTGAATTACTTTAAGGTGGCATTCAGCCACCCCAGAAACCCCTAAGTGCCACATCCCAATCGCAGCTCTCTCTTTCCCTTCAAAAGTAACAACGATCTTAAATTCTATGAAGTGATCACTTCCTTGCATTTTTAAAGTTTTTATCACCTAAGTGTGCATCATTAAATATTATAGTTTAATCATGCCCATTTTAAAATTTATATGTTTCAGTCATTTTTAACCTAAGGCTCCTTCTCTGTGCCTCCTTTTTTTTTCTTACAATTTATACCAGCCTATTTGAACTGTAGAGTTTCCCAAAGTCTTAAGTCTTTCCCAACGTCTTACAGTTTTAAATTGCATATGCATGGAGCAATTCAATGTGTTTCTCTACCCTCTGATTTTCTGTGAATTGGCAGCTGGATCCAGAGGCTTGACTGGACTCAAATTCAATTCCTCTGGCAATACAATAGGCGATGTTCTTTCATCAGAAGGCATATAATATCTATCTGATATTTGCTCTTTTTATGATTTTAGCAGCAAGTGATGCTCAAGGCCTAGACTCATTTATTTATTAGAGGTTTTAAAACTGTGACTTCCTATCACTTTGTTTTCATATGAGCTGAAATAATTTTATAAAGAGACCCTTCTCTTTATGCACCATGTGGTTAGCCAGTTCATATGGAATAGGCAAGGTAAAGGCTTCTTTCTTTTAATTCTGAAGGAAGTAAATTGGATTCCTTTTTATCCTCACAAGGTGAACAATTCATTGCTTTTCCCTTTAATATTATTATAAACTCATGGATTTAAATGTATTTGATTAATTTTAATCTATTGCAGTTTTTACTGAAGCTGAAATTTTCCCATCTTTGGTCAATAGGAGCCTCTTCAAGTTGCCTCCTGAATCTTTCTGGCATGATCCCAGGGGTCTTTGATAGCTTCCTTGCCGTCTGGCATGTCAACATGTTCAAGGCACATCTGTAAGCCATTTCTCCAAAAATCCATGGTTTCTTTAAATGGGGAATGGTATTTCAAAATCACAGTCTGGGCCCAAGGGAAGCTCATTATCACTGCGATGATCATGGTTTCTAGTTTGTACTGATATTTCCAATTTAGATGCAGCCTATAGGGTTTGTTTTACCTAACCTCTTCTATGCTACACCTGTATCTCCTTTCTTCCACACCGAGAATCCTGCTACTCAAAGACAAGGTAGAAGTAGAATATCCTATAATTATCTATTTGCTTTGTCCCACATGACACATATAATAGTCTCAGAATAGCAATACTAGTACTACCATCACGAATGATGATTACTAAAAGCATAACTGAAAAATACTTTTATTTTGCCTATGCTATTTCCATCTCTCATTTTAATGGTTTTTGTGTATCTAGCTTGCCAGATTATGTAGACATATAATGTAATCCCTCCCTTTTAACCCGTATTTAGTCTTAGTTATGCAATTAAATATACATCTAATACCCACCATTAGTTCTTATGTCAATGACTCTCCAATCATTTGGTGGTCTGAAGCTTGTTAGCTAGTATGGTGCTATCCCATAGAATTTTCTGTGATGATGGAAATGCTCCATATCTATACTGTCCAGTGTGGTAGCCATTAGCCACCTGCAGCTGTTAAGCACTTGGAATATAGCTAGTTTGACTGAAGAATTGAATTTTTATTTATTTATTTTTTTTGAGACAGAGTCTCACTCTGTTGCTAGGCTGGAGTGCAGTGGTGTGATCTCAGCTCACTGCAACCTCCGCCTCCCGGGTTCAAGCTGTTCTCCTGCCTCAGCCTCCTAAGTAGCTGGGACTACAGGCGTGTGCCACCACACCCAGCTAATTTTTTGTATTTTTAGTAGAGATGGGGTTTCACTATATTAGCCAGATGGTCTCCATCTCCTGACTTCGTGATCCGCCTGCCTCAGCCTCCCAAAGTGTTGGGATTACAGGCGTGAGCCACCGCGCCCGGCAAGAATTGAATTTTTAATTTTACTTCATTTAGTTCATTCAAATTAAAATATAAATAGCCACATGTGGCTAGTAGCTACTGTATTGGTCAGCTCAGAGGTAATAGTTTTCTCAGGAAGGGTTCATGGGAACAATATTCCTTGAGTCCTTGCATGTTGATAACCGTTTGCCTGCTCCTTTTATATTTATAGGTCTGTTTTGCTGTATATAAAATCCTTGGCTCACATTTTCTTTCTTTTAGGATCTTAAGTACATTACTCCATTTTCTTCTGGCATAAAAAGTTACTGTTGAAAAATATGATGATAATATAATTTTTTTCCCTTAAAGTCATGTGCACTATTTGCCTAGATGCCTGAAAGATTTTTTCTTTTTTCTTAAAGCTCAGTCATTTTACTAGAATATGACTTAGTGCTTCAGTAGACACTTCGTCACATCAACCAGAGATGATAATTTTATTAATTGTGAATGCCACTGCATGCCATGGATTACCTAGAATCCCACTTTTCACTGACAAAGAGTTGAGCATTTTTTCCAGTCCACAGACATGACCAAAAATCAATCTCCAAATCCAATCTTTGAGATCTTAGGGTCTATGTCCTAGGACCACTCCTGGTACCATTTTCTGTATCAGTCAGCGTCCAGTCAGGAGACAGAAACCACATCAATAATTACAAGAGAGAATATTTATTTATTGATTTTTTTGAGATGGAGTCTTGCTCTGTCGCCCAGGCTGGAGTGCAGTGGCGCAATCTCGGCTCATCAAAACCTGCGCTTCCTGGGTTCAAGTGATTCCCCTGCCTCCCCAGTAGCTGGGATTACAGGCGCCTGCCATCACGGCTGGCTAATTTTTGTATTTTTAGTAGAGATGGGGTTTCACCATGTTGGCCAGGCTTGTCTCAAACCCCTGACCTCAAGTGATCTGCCCACTTTTGCCTACCAAAGTGCTGGGATTACAGGCGTGAGCCCCCACACCCAGCTGAGAATTTATTATAAAAGAGAGAGCTGGGCACGGTGGTTCATGCCTGTAATCCCAGCACTTTGGGAGGCTGAGGCGGGCAGATCACGAGGTCAGGAGATCGAGACCATCCTGGCTAACACGGTGAAACCCCGTCTCTACTAAAAATACAAAAAATTAGCTGGGCGTGGTGGCGCATGCCTGTAATCCCAGCTACTCGGGAGGCTGAGGTGAGAGAATGGCGTGAACCCGGGAGGCGGAGTTTGCAGTGAGCCGAGATCATGCCACTGCACTCCAGCCTGGGTGACAGAGCAAGACTCCATCTCAAAAAAAAAAATAAAAAAAAAAAAAGAGAGACAGTAATGATATAAATGGCACAACCATTTAGATCTTTTACTAAGAACACAGTGTGCTCTTTCAGTAAGTAATTTCAAATATTGTTATTTTTTATTTAAGGAAAGACTTTAGTATCTGATCTGTTCCCCTGCTTTGGGTTGCTTCAGGTACTCCTGTGATCCATATGTTGGAGTTTATCTGCCCATCATCAACATTCGTCACTTTCTCTTGACTTTATTTTTCCTCACTAATTTTTTATTGTAACATTTTTCCTTCCTTCTACCCCCCAGTTTTAAGGCATTACTTGTCATGTTTATTTGCTTTTATTTTTCCCCTATGGTAATCTTCACTTTATAAAAAAGTTTTTTCCTTTTATTGGTAATTTTTCCTTGAGGTCTGTTATGTCATTTCTGAGTTTTTTCTAATTCTGATTTGTTATTTTATTTTATTGTATTTTTTCTTAATATTTTTCAGCTCATTTTAAAATAGTATGTAATCGTTTGGGTTTTTTGTTTTTTTTTTTGAGACAGAGTCTTGCTCTGTCACCCAGGCTGGAGTGCAGTGGCATGATCTCAGCTCACTGCAACCTTCACCTCCTAGGTTCAAGCAATTCTCCTGCCTCAGCCTCCTAAGTTGATCTGTTTTTGAGCATGACTTTCAGATATGCTTTCCTTGTCTATAGGGATATTATTCTGTTCTGTCTTTTCCTCTCCTTCTCTTCTCCTTCTGCTTCTTCTTTTTCTTTTTCTTCGCCTTTTAATAGAAACCTTGTATGGTATTTGATTTTGATACTTTGTTTGTTACTCATTTTAATGTAAATTTGGTTTTGGTTTTATTGAACTTTTAAAAATGTGTTTGAGATTTTTTTTTTCACTTTACAGAGTCTCTCTCTTTTCTTTTTTCTTTCTTTCTTTTTTTTTTTTCATTTTTTTTTCCTGAGATTTCCTGGCTCTGTTCCCCTCCTGCACTTCGATCTGGACCTTCTTTTTCATTTAATTCTGGTGCTCCTACCCTGCCCCTCTCCTATTCCGCTCCCAGAAGTTTATCCTGTGTGGTTCTGTTCTGAAAGGAAGCCTTGTTGGGCCTGTTTGAAGGGTTCAGAGGGATTTGACTGCTCCAGCCACGTAAAGGCCTTACTCCTGACCCTTTACACTCACCCACTATTGGAATTTCTACTGCTATTCTCAAATCAGCCCGCTGCACTTGAAGTCAGTATCTGTTGCCTTACTGGGGAATTCTCAGTCCATCAGTTGCATCATTGTTGCTTTCCTCTGATTTCTCCAACACAGATGCTGATAACGTGTGCATCTTGTTGTTACTGTTTTTTTTTTTCCCCCACCCATTTGTATTTTTGGGTTAGTGGGGATACCTCATCACTTAGCTTTGTTGTAAATATTGGTTGTGTTTGGTTTTATACCAATTTTTTCTGTATGTTTTTATGGGAAGATTCAGCAAGATCTAAAACTATGCTGTCACTGCTGCCCCTATATTCACCTTTCGAGTTTTTGACGGTGGTATTTATACATAATCCCTCAGGGATGTGATATTGTTTTTGATTCCCTGTTTGGTTCACTTCACTTGTCCCTTCCTTCCATGATAAGGAAATCAGTGCGGAGATTCTGCCACTTGCCAAAATGGTATTCCAAATTTGTGTTCTGGAATGGGAAAATAACCACAGAATAGGTTCATGAACTCTCTTGGCCAAGATGGAGTCAGGCCAAAATTGCATGTATCACTTGACCCTCCTAAGTCCTTACTCTTACTAAGGGATCACAGTTGCCTTTTGTGTCCCTAAGGGTAACACTGTCTAAGAACCAGTGTCCACTAATACTCCCAAAGTCTAGATATTTCCTTTTCCCCAGTGCACAATTACCCTGGCAAATGCCTTTGATTTTCTTAAGGAGACAAGAAGTTTACAATTCATACTTGGGACAGTGCCATAGGATCCTTCCTCATGGATATCTGGCTTCTTAATTCAATGGGATCAAAAGTAAATTGGATCAGTTTCTGGAAATTGGGTAAGGAAATCTAACTTTTCATTGAGAGAACGCAAATCAGTCCACCACTTTTAGGACTTTTTTTTCTTGACATTTTTTCTGTCCATCTCTTTCAATCCTAGGAAGACCATAATACATAACCTCATTCTTGAGGGTCAAAACATTCTGATTACCACTATATTCCTGCCACTTACATGGGAGCCAATTACTGCTGCCATTTGTCCTCTGCCACTCCAGAATCCTATCATCACAACTGAACTCAGAGAGCCTGTTTCTATAGCAGTATCTCCTACATAAGACAGCCCTACCAGCTGGGCGCAGTAGCTCATGCTGGTAATCCCAACACTTTGGGAGGATTGCTTGAACCCAGCAGTTCAAGACCAGCCTGGGCAACATGGTGAGACCCCATCTTTACAAAAGATAAAAAAAATTAGCTGGGTGGCTTGGCGCGGTGGCTCACGCCTGTAATCCCAGCACTTTGGGAGGCCGAGATGGGTGGATCATGAGGTCAGGAGATCAAGATCATCCTGGCTAACACGGTGAAACCCCGTCTTTACTAAAAATACAAAAATTAGCCGGGCGCAGTGGCAGGTGCCTGTAGTCCCAGCTACTGGGGAGGCTGAGAAAGGAGAATGGTGTGAACCCGGGAGGCAGAGCTTGCAGTGAGCCCAGATCATGCCACTGCACTCCAGCCTGGGCAACAGAGTGAGACTCCATCTCAAAAAAAAAAAAAAAATTAGCTGGGTGTGGTGGTGCCTATATTCCCAGCTACTTGTGAGGCTGAGGTGGACGGATTACTTGAGCCTGGGAGGTTGAGGCTGCAATGAAACATGATCACACCACTGCACTCCAGCCTGGGTGACACAGCAAGACCTCATCTCAAAAAAAAAAAAAAAAAAAAAAAAACTTGACAATCACTGTAGTGTTTTAAAGGATATTGGTGCTTGAACCACACATGTACTTCCCTGTGTCTTAGTGAAGGGAACACATTCTTTGGTCTCTTTTGGCCAACACAGAAGGTGAATGAACAGGTCATGCATAGTATTTCCATTTTAACATTATTAACTCCCCAAGTCTTTGGATTTTTTTTTTGCCTCTACATTATGTCAAGGAATTTTTGATAACACTTAGGGTAGGCCTCTTTTGAAACCAGATTTCAGTTGATCTTCTTGAATTAGATAACTGAATTCTCTTGAATTAGATCACCGCATTCAAAATCTAGCAAATGAATCCATGATGATGATAATTCCTTCGGTTTGATCTAGCCTTTCCCCTATATGGATCCATGATCACACATATTCCCTGGGCTTCTGGAGCTATAAATAAGCAGGAAATTGCAAATATTTAAATAGCTAAACTTTCTTGTCTCCCTGAGGCATGATGGGATTTGGCTTTTTTTAATAGGTCACAAGACAATGATAATTGTTGTGGTGGAACATGAGGATATTTGGCATCTTCTTGAAGGTAAATATCTCGGGGAGGTCACTGCAGGGTCTCCACGCAAAGCAGAACTGGCATGATTGGGTGGGGAAGAAGGGTTGCTTCTGCTGGTGAGCGAGGCACAGTGGATATTGGGGGCTCCAAGGACTCATATTCATCTGAATTTGCACAGATGTTCTCATTTCAGTTCTCAAAGTTCCACTCTTTCTTAACCAAAGTCTAACTTGCACATAGAAGACCCGATGAGGCTGTGAATTCAATTTAATTTGTGATTTAAAACTCGCATGATCAGCCTTGGCATCTTACTTTTGGACATCATCCCATTCACTTTAAGAGATTAGAGACTGTTTGATGGCAGTTACAGAAACTCTCCAATCTTCTAATTTTGCCTTGAGCTTAGAATTTAAACAAATGTGAAGGTTTGAGCCTTTCTTTAAGCTCTTCAGGGACTCAGAAGTATTCAGCCTGCCCCGTAGTCCTTGGTTGCCCCATTCTTGCCATACTGATACACCAAAAGGCATGCTTCAAGAGGCACTTAATGTAAGCCCACCAGCAGTGTGACAGTTTAAATAACTCTTTGCAACTGTGCCACAGGCTGCCAGTTTCCCATTTTTCAGTGGCAATTGAATCAGCCCTGCCTTCAAACCCAACCAAATCAGATAACCATTCCCAAATCCTTGTTGGTGAGTCTGCTGTCTATAACTACTTCCAGTCTCACAAACTTTATTGGTCAGGGCTCAGTATAGGAGATAGAAAACACTCTAGGCATTTGAAGCATTAGCAGATTTTATATAATTAGAGGATTTTATATAAGAAATGAGGACCGGGCATGGTGGCTCATGCCTGTAATCCCAGGACTGTGGGAGGCCGAGGCAGGCAGATCACGAGGTCAGGAGTTTGAGACCAGTCTGGCCAACATGGTGAAACCTCGTCTCTACTAAAAATACAAAAATTAGCCAGGTGTGGTGATGCATGCCTGTAATCCCAGCTATTCGGGAGGCTGAGGCAGGAGAATTGCTTGAACCTGGGAGGTGGAGTTTGCAGTGAGCTGAGATCATACCACTGCACTCCAGCCTGAGCAACAGAGCAAGACTCCATCTTGAAAAGAAAAGAAAAGAAAAGAAAAGAAAAGAAAAGAAATAAATGAGGTGCCTTAAAAATGGTTGGAAATACTAGAGTAGCATGAATCTAGAGATCACTACTGTAACTATTCATCATACATGCTATTTAGAGATCAGGTATTTGGGGCTAGGAAGCCACTTCCTTTGTCACCACTGAAATGTTTAACATCCATGAAGGTGTTAACCAGGTACTGAGTCTGGTCATCACTGCTGCATAGCTGCTTTTGATGCTCATGTATTCATGAGCCTGCTTGTTAGCAGAAATAGCAATAGGATAATAGCTTGTGAAGGGTTAATGGATATGAGGCTATAAAAACAGTAAAAAAAAAAAGCATAAAGAAGTTTATATATAAAGAAGAGAGATGAGATGGCCACAGAGGAAAGGGACAGTTTCTGTTTGGATGTAAGAGATTTAAGCATTGTTATGGGCTGAGGGGGAAGACAAAGAAGGAGAGGGTGGTTGAGGATGTAGGATAGGACACTAGGGGCAATTGATGAGACAAGCTCTGGAGGAAGTAGGAAGGCAGGATTCAGGGTTACAGTCATCAGAGTTGACCCCAAGCAGAAAAGCAAAAGGAGCAGCCTTACTCTGAGGAAAGCCAGGACCTTGAACATGCAAAGATTTGACCCATGCAAGGACTCTGCTGGATGTGAGAAATCAAGGAGCATAATCATAGGTGGACGCATGTCTGCTTCAGTCATACAAGAGCATTTTTGTAAAAGAGACTGGATGTGGATATAGTTTCTATTTTTTCACATGAAGAACTTATTTGGGGGCATCTCATCTTTCAAATTGCTTTAAACAGGTTGGTGTCAGAGTTTACTTAGGACAAATATAATCTAACATGTATTATGTAAAATATGAATGCTGTTCCACAACTACTCTGAGATCAGAGTTCTACACTCTTGTATATGTGTGAAACTGACCAACACTGGATCCGTGGGTTATCAGGACTCAACATGGCTCTGCTTAAACCTCATTTGTACACAGGGTGCTCCATTTCTGCTAGCCATCAGATCTCCATAACTTAACTCTAGCCATTGTTGATGTGGCTCTTTGTATTGCCCTGAAAAGTAAGTTATCTTTGGTTGGGGAAAATAATACAATAAGGTTGTATCCACTGTAAAAATGTCTACTCTTAGAAGTGAATATGTTAAGAACAAAACTTTTGGGCTAGGTTATGCAAAAAAGACCAAAAGCAGGTAACTAGGTCAGAATGCAACCTGCCTTTATCGCCCAGACTGGAGTGCAGTGGTGCAATTTCAGCTCACTGCAACCTCCACCTCCCAGTTTCAAGCAATTCTTGTGCCTCAGCCCCCCAAGTAGCTGGGATTATAGGTGTGCACAACCACAGCTGGCTAATGTTTAGTATCTTTAGGCCGGCGCAGTGGCTCACACCTCTAATCCCAGCACTTTGGGAGGCCGCGGCGGGCGGATCACGAGCTCAGGAGATCGAGACCATCCTGGCTAACACGGTGAAACCTCATCTCTACTAAAAATATAAAAAATTAGCCGGGCGTGGTGGCGGGCACCTGTAGTCCCAGCTACTTGGGAGGCTGAGGCAGGAGAATGGCGTGAACCCGGGAGGCGGGGCTTGCAGTGAGCCGAGATCGCGCCACTGCACTCCAGCCTGGGTGACAGAGAGAGGCTCCGTCTCAAAAAAAAAAAAAAAAATTTTTTTTAGTAGAGATGGGGTTTCACCATGTTGGCCAGGCTGATCTTGATCTGCTGGCCTCAAGTTATCTGCCCGCCTCAGCCTCCCAAAGTGCTGGGATTACATGTGTGAGCCACCGCACCCGGCTTCAACCTGCCTTTACATCTGTCCTTTGCTAGGGCTGCTAAGCTCATAGCATCTGGGCAGGGGCTTTTGTGTGTCAGGGAAGGTGGAAAGCACAGTAGGTCAGTTCTCTTACTTTTGTCTATGTGGTCAGTGTGGGAAGCTATGTGGTGAGCAGAGGGGTGAAGTCTGAGCTAACTGCTTGAGCTAAGTAGAGACGTGGAAGGTGCTTTCTAAGGAAAAGGAAGAGAATTTTCAATTCCTTTCTTCTTCTGTGGTCAGTCTCGGTGTCAAGGGAGTCACTTGGCTGGGCCCTAAACTGTCCCGTATAATCTCATCCTCACTCCTCCTACATACCCATCATCCTAGATAAACTTACAGTCCAAGTAAAAGTGGTTTGTGCAGATGTAATGCAAACATACCCTCAAGAAAGGTCCCTGAGCGACTCTTTTCAACCAGACAGCTGGCCCAAGCCCTTACTATATAGTTTGAAGCTGTTGCAGTCTTTGATCATATTACATGTTCTAATGCTTTATTTTAAAAGCAAGGCTGAGAAACCCTTTCCTATAATGTGTTAAAAATTTGTCTGTGGTTCTCCTTCCTCCCTGTTACATCCTCCAGGGGCTCAATGCCTTTCACTGCCTCTATTTGCCAAGATCTCCAATTCTCTTACCCACCCCAAATCTAGAGCTCTTCCCCCATCTTTTGAGATGAATCTTACCTGTGTCCCCTTGTCTCAGGGCTCTGCGAGGTGACTGTCTGGCTAATTTAATTAACTAATGCACAATACAGTCCCATTGGCTTCATGCATCACCCTTTGAGGATAACATTTACATTTTAAATGAAGCTTCTTAGACTGTCAAGTTGGACAAGTAGCTTATAGATCATCAGGACAAATGCACTAATTTTGTAGAAGAGGCCATTAAGGCTCTGAGGCCTCACAGGACTTGCTGGGAGTTTTGGGACTGGTAAGGGGCAGAGTCAGAACTGGAATCAGTTTGGAGTTTAGTGCACCTTGCCCCATTACATATAAACTCTCATAACAGGATTAGTCAATAGAGGAATCTGCAAGTATTAAAGAGAAAAAAGTGTTTTGAATTGTGTATTTATTTGATATTTAGCATACGTTTACATACAAAGTTGTCATCGCTCCTTACCTACAATTCCTTTCTTTGTTTTGTTTGGTTTGGTTTTGTTTTTGAGACAGAGTCTCACTCTGTTTCCCAGGCTGGAGTGCAGTGGTGCTATCTTGGCTCACTGCAACCTCTGCCTCCCAGGTTCAAGCGATTCGCCTGCCTCAGCCTCCCAAGTAGCTGGGATTACAGACATGCGCCACCACGCCCAGCTAATTTTTGTATTTTTTTTAGTAGAGATGGGGTTCCACCATATTGGCCAGGCTGGTCTTGAACTCCTGACCTCAAGTGATCCACCCGCCTCAGCCTCCCAAAGTGCTGGCATTACAGGCGTGAGATGCAGTGCCTCGCTAAAATTCCTATTCTCACCGGTATCTCTGTGATATGCTTAGCACAGTGTATTGCAACTGTTTTTACTTGTGTGTCTCTGCACCTGGACAATGAGCTCCCAAGGACAGTGACTGGGCTGTGTTTGTCATTGCACCCAGCACCAAGGTCAAGATAGGGCAGAGTGGGAATTCAATATATATTGCTGAAAGAATGGATGTAAGCATAAATGATCACCAGGCACTGCTGTGCTGTGGTTCTGAAAAAAGTTGTTCTAGTGGTGAGGCATCTTTCCTAACATTCTTCAAACCATGTCAGATACTTACTGTCTTTCTCTACTTCCTCCTAAGGCTGGCTTCTAATTTTATATTTTTGACAGTATACATTGGCATTACCTCTCTAGTTTCTTCTACTTCATAAGACTTCTTTGTCTCATATGGTTATCATTTCCCTTTTGCAAGATTAGGAAGTGACATACTTTAAGAATACCAGATTAATCTGTTCTGAGTTTTTTTATTCTCAGCTGGGATAAAAAAAGAGTCTTTTGAAGAGCCTTCAAATCAACAGTAATTTCAAATTTTCACAACATAAAGAGGCAGAGCGCAAAGTGAATTTGACACTTTGAAAAATGCCGTAAGCCTCCCAGTAGATGGATGAACATGTTTCCACTTCATGAAAGCTTGTTTCATAAGTATTCCATAAATATCGATGTCAGGGTTGTTAAGTAATTAATATTAACCTATTGAGAAAGCGTTTCTTTTCTACGTGGTTGATTTCCAGTGGGGAGACTAATTAAATATTAAAGACCATGTGAAATGTTTTCTATAATTACAGTTTCTAGCTGTATTTACAAATGATGTGCCTACATGCATAGTGAAATAATCACATGACTTTAATACATTTTTATTCCTATATAGCATATATAGATTTTTTCAATCTAGATTTCCTCCACTCAAGCCTGTCTATCGTTATTTATTACCCTTCACAATTGCCCTTATAAACTTTTCCCTCTTTCCACTATGATTTGAAAGGTTACCATTCCACATTCCACACCAGCCTCTCTGGTGTTTTTTTTTTTTTTTTTTTTCTGTTGTGTCTGTTTTAATTACAAACAACCTCCATATGTATGGTAAATTAAAGTTTGTTAAGACAATGGGAGATGTAGCAACATAGCTTAAAATAAAACTTGAGAGTAGATTCTAAGTGTCGTCATCACAAATCAATGATAAGCCTGTGAGGTAAGGCACATGCTAATCAGCTTGATGTAGCCATTCCACAGTGCATCTGCATTTCTAAACATCATGTCGTATGCCATAAGTATATACAACTTTTAGCTGTCATTTTATTTATTTATTTATATTTATTTTTTGAGACAGGCTCAACAGGCTCACTCTGTTTCCCAGGCTGCAGTGCAGTGGCACAATGATGGCTTATTACAGCCTTGGCCTCCTGAACTCAAGTGATCCTCCCATCTCAGCCTCCCAAGTAGCTGGGACTACAGGTGTGTCCCACCACACCTGGCTAACTAAAAGAAAATTTATTTTTGTAGAGACAGGGTCTCATTATGTTGCCCAGGTTGGTCTCAAACTCCTGGGCTCAAGTGATCCTCTTGCCTTGGCCTCCCAAAGTGCTGGGATTACAGGTGTGAGCCACCATGCTCGGCCCGTTAGCTATCAGTTTAAATAAATGAATGCATCTAACTAATAGGCTTGTTATTCTTTCTTTTTTTTTTTTTTTTTTAATAGGCAATGTCTTGCTCTGTCTCTTAGTCTGGAATGCAGTAGCACAATCAGGGCTCACTGCAGCCTCGATCTCCTGGGCTCAGGTGATCCTCCTGTCTCAGCCTCCCAAATAGCTGGGACCACAGGCATGTACCACCATGCTCGGATAATTTTTTAATTTTGTTGAAGAGACAACATAGTGAAGGTCTCACTATGTTGCCCAGGCTGGATGCAAACTCCCAGGTTCAAGCGATCCTCCTGCCTCAGCCTTTGAAATAGTTGGGATTACAGGCGTGAACCACTGTTGCCAGCCAGTAGGCTTGTTCTTACAAGTTCTTTGTCTGCCCCCCTCCCTCATCTGCCTGCCCATGGTTTCCTTTCTCTCCTTCCTTCTCCCTCAACTGCTCAGTCTCTCATCTACCCACTTCCCAGGACCAAAAAGTCTTTTTCAGAATCTTCCCAGTGTCTACACAAAGCAATCGAACCCTCTCTACCTTATTCCAAATCCCTGCAACCCCTGACTTTTCTTTGTAAATGTGGGAACTCTGTGAAAACTTCAAAATCCCTGTACAAGCCACTACTTTCTTTGAAAATCCTCCTTCTCATTCTCTGGGTGGGAACGGGTCATGCCTGGTTTTGGCTCGTTCATGACCCTTAATTTTCAAGCAGAAATCATCATATACTTTTAGATTTTACTAACCCCTCAAAAGCACATGAACAAGAAGCCAGTTCTAATTTTTGCTTTCATTTTTCTTTACATATTTTTTGCTGTAAAAATACATCACATTTTTGGCAGTTTTAGATTATTGACCTTAAGGAATAATTGAAAGAAAAAATTTCAGAAGCATCCTGCTGACCTTGCTAAATATTTGAATAAGTTAAGTGGATTCAAGCAGAATTGTTTCTGATGTAGAGAACCTTGGATTGTTTTTAGAACATAAAATGCTATGACTTTCACATGTGTATTAAAAGAAGATTTGATTTGCTGTGTTTAAAAAGAGAGAAATAACTTTGAATAGAACATTTACCTTATATGGAGAAAAACATTTTAAAATCGAACAAAATTTGCTCATTAAAAAAAAAAAAAGCCCACCTTTTATTCTCCAAAAAACAAGGAAAGTGATTAACTTACTAATGGTTTCGAAGCTCTGCCTTCTTCCATTTGAGGCAGAGTCCTCGGTAGCTACACACTTGAGAATTTACCTGACTGGCACCTGCAAGAAGGAAAATCATCACTCACGTACTTTCACCCACAGTCACAGGCTCAAGCACACTTAAGTCAAGGCTATTCCAAAGACTAATATCAGATGGAGAGCTCCTGAGTCTTTTGTTCAGTGGATTGGATCAGGCCTGATGGCTTTTCTGATAAGAGCTTCCTTAACTTTTGGTTCATTTAGCACTTGAAACCAGGAAAATAAGAATACAAACTGGATTCTTTCCAAGTGTATACAGATTAATAGACATTTCGGCCACTTGCTAACTACGTAAGTATTGTTTAAGTAGTAACCACAAGTCGACAGGTGGTATGGCCTCTCTACATCAAAGTGCAAGAAGTGGGTGCATTGTTGATGAACAGCAGACACTAGGCAGTTTTGGGGGCAGCAGAAATTCACTTTACACAGAGGTCATTCCCAGACCTTTTGCTAAGCTGTTCATTCATCCATGTAACATATTTTTATTGAGTCCTATGTACCAGTCACTGTAATTCAGAGGAGATACGAATTCCAAAGATGTATTTGTCAGGATTCTTGGTTGCAAGTGTCAGAATGTAACTCAAATGCTTCAAGCACAAAGGAGAATGTATTGGCTTATAAACTGGGAAATGCAGAACATGTTTGCTTCTCATACGCTAGATCTAGGGGCAAAATAAAATTAATTAGGCTCTATTTCCATATTCTCACTGTACCTTCTCTAGGGTTGACTTAAATCCATGGACATGCTCTTTTCATGAGAGGAGAAAGACGGTTGCTGATGGTCCAGGGCAACTATCATTTTTCAATTCCAAAGTAAAAGAAGAATCTTCTCTTTCCTAGATCCATATATTAATGTCATGGAAAGGCTGTCTTCAGTTTGCCTGTTATTGGATCAGACATTGTTGTTAAGAAGATATGGTACCATGATTGGCCAGGCCTGGGTCACATGCCCAAACCTGTTGCAAGTAGGTAGACAGGGAAGTGTGATTAATAGTCTCAGCTGAACCACATGGGATAAAGGAGTAGCACTTTCCCAGTGAAAAGAATGGTCCTGGGCAGACCAGTATAACTGATGCTCACAATAACAGACTTAGTCTCTTCCCTTAGGCTCTCAGTATGGTGAGTGAGATGGATGTTTAAACAGCTACAGCAGTTAAATGAATGCTAATGCAGGAGAGTACTGTATGAACACAGAGTGGGGACTTAGAACTCAGATTTGGGGGATCAGTGATGGTTTCCTGGATGGTGCACCCTTTGGTTGAATCTTGATGGGCAAACAAACAGGGATTATTGAGCGAATGGGGGAGTGCTGTAGAAACAGCACAACCAAAAGCAGGGCGATGTCAGAGGGTAAGGGCTATTTGAGGAAGTCGAAATAGTTTGAAATGGCTGGAATGCAGCATGTTCCCGGGAAATGTCAGGGAAAGAGGCTGAAGAAGCACCCAGGACCAGACTATGAAGGGTCTAAGTGACTCATAAGGGATCTGAAATATTTAAAGCAGGCAAGTTATTTGTTAAAGCGTGTGTGTGTGTGTGTGTGTGTGTGTGTGTGTGTGTGTGTTTGAGACACAGTCTCACTCCGTGGCCCAGACTGGAGCATAATGACACAATCTTCGCTCACTGCAAACTCTGCCTCCCGGGTTCAATTATTCTCCTGCCTCAGCCTCCCAAGTAGCTGGGATTACAGGCACCTGACACCACACCCAGCTAATTTTTGTATTTTCGTAGAGGTGGGATTTCGCCATGTTGGCCAGGCTCATCTTGAACTCCTGACCTCAAGCTATCCACTCGCCTCAGCCTCTCAAAGTGCTGGGGTTACAGGCATGAGTCACTGTGCCCGGCCCAAGCGTGTGTTGATGGCAGCATAGATTAGGAGGGAAATGGACTGGGGGGAGAGACCTGTCACAGTAATCTGAGTGAAAAATGATGAAGATCTAATTTTATTTTATGATTATTATTATAAAAAAAATTTTTTTTTGAGACAGAGTCTCGCTCTGTTACCCAGGCTAGAGTGCAACGGTGCAATCTCGGCTCACTGCAGCCTCCATCTCTTGGGTTCAAGCAATTCTCCTGCCTTAGCCTCTCGAGGAGCTGAGACTATAGGCACATGCCACCATGCTGGCTAATTTTTGTATTTTTAGTAGAGATGGGGTTTCACTATGTTGGCCAGGCTGGTCTTGAACTCCTGACCTCAAGTGATCCACCTGCCTTGGCCTCCCAAAGTGTTGGGATTACAGGTGTGAGCCACCATGCCCAGCCTGAAGACTTAAATTTAAATAATGCAACTCAGGAGATAATATTGACAGGACTTGGTGAGTGATTGGATGCTGTTGGTGAGAGAAAGAGAAGAGTCTGACATGATTATCAATTTTTAGTAGATGGTGCCATAATTCACCAACATAAACAATCAGAAGTTTTTGGCAAAAAATCATGAATTTGGGTTTGGAAAGCATCTTTATGATGGAAATCTGACATGCTCCCAGAAGCTGGATGGCCTCATTAGAGATATTGCAGAAGACGTTCCTGTCTACAATAGAGAGAGGGACAAACAAGATGACTTCTCATGATCCCTTTATGCCTCACTCTCATAAAAAATACATCTCGTGTGTGTGTGTGTGTGTGTGTGTGTGTGTGTTTGTGACAAGCTCTGACTCTATCGCCCAGGCTGGATTGTAGTGGTGCGATCTCGGCTCACTGCAACCTCCACCTCCCAGGCTTATGCCATCCTTCCACCTCAGCCTCTCGAGTAGCTGGGACTACAGGCTCTCACTACCATGCCCTGCTAATTTTTGTATTTTTTTGTAGAGATGAGGCTTTGCCATCTTGCCCAGGCTGGTCTCGAACTCGTGAGCACAAGTGATCTGCCTGCCTCAGCCTCCCAAAGTGCTGGGATTACAGGTGAGAGCCACACCCAGCTAAAACTCCATCTCTTTTTACCACCTTTCCCTTCCTGCTGTCTGAAGCTCCTGTGATTTTGTTATGTCTGATACAGCTTTGGTACAGATTGCTCCCATCTCTATGGGCCTTGTACAGAAAGAAGGGAATTTCAATACTTAACGTTTATTGGCTTAGTCTTCATAATTTAGAGATAGCTGCCCAATGACATAAAAGATGGAGTTGTGCTTAATCATTCCCTCCACAGAGTAGGAAGAAGGATGGAATCAAAGTCTATCTTTTTTTTTTCAATCGGCGATTGCTACATTCCTAGTTTTTCTTTATCGTAATCACCTTTTACACTTCAAAGCTCGCAAGGTAGAGTCCAGCCTCCCTTGTCTGACCTAAAATGCCATGAACAACCTGGTTCAATCCATCTTTCTGGCCCCATTTTTTCCTACATTCTAGTGTAGACCCTCAACTCTGATCAAAGTGGTCTGACCTTCTAATGGCAGACTGCAACACAGTGCCTGGCACATATCAACACTTACAGTTGTTGAATTTTTGAAAGAAAATTTAGAGGAAATCAAGTGCCCCTCCTTTCCTCTTTTTGAAAGGATAGTTTTTCTTCCCCCTTCTGGTTAAATAAGATTTTCCGTGGTAAAAATTAAAACACACCCCAAAATGTAAAGAATAAAATATGGCTGGGTGCAGTGACTGACGCCTGTAATCCTAGCACTTTGGGAGGCCGAGGCGGGTGGATCATGAGGTCAGGAGTTCAAGACCAGCCTGGCCAAGATGGTGAAACCCCGTCTTTACTAAAAATACAAAAATTAGCCGGGCGTGGTGGTAGGTGCTTGTAATCCCAGCTACTCGGGAGGCTGAGGCAGAAAATAGCTTGAACCTGGGATGCAGAGGTTGCAGTGAGCCGAGATCACGCCACTGCACTCCAGCCTGGGTAATAGAGCAAGACTGTCTTAAAAAAATAAAATAAAATAAAATAAAATAAAATATAACAAAATAAAATAAAAATTACTGAGAATTTCATTAACTAGGGTTAACCATTGATAACATTTAGGTATTTGTGTTCTGAGTTCTGTTACACATCTATCCTGAACTTTTCCCTCTATCTTTTCTTTTTTTTCTTTTGAGACAGGGTCTCATTCTGTCACCCAGGCTGGAGTGCAGTATCATGATCTCAGTTCACTGCAACCTCTGCATACCGGGCTCAAGTGATTCTCCTACTTCAGCCTCCTGAGTAGCTGGGACCACAGGCATGTGCCACCACGCCCAGCTAATTTTTGTATTTTTTGTAGAGATAGAGTTTTGCCATGCTGCTCAGCTGGTCTTGAACTCCTGAGCTCAAGCAATCTGCCCATCTCAGCCTCCCAAAGTGCTGGGATTATAGGCGTAAGCCATTGTGCCTGCCCCACATATTTGAGTACTCAAGATAATATGCTTTTAATTGTCTGTATAAATATCTTACTTAAGATTCTCTTTTTCTAAATTTTAATTTCAATTTTTTGTAAAGACAAGATCTTGCTCTGTTCCTAGGCTGGTCTCAGACTCCTGACCATGAGCCATCCAGACTTGATTTAAAAGAATCCTTGATTCATATAGCCAACCTGTTTTTTAGAATAATTTTGTCATTTATATTCTTACAAAATTGTATAAAAGATTATTTTTCTGGATATTTGGACATACATTAGGTTAAAAGCTGCTGTGGGGTTTTGCTTTGTAACATTTTTAAAAATCTAAATCAGTTGGAGGATAATTTATATTTAATGATATTTAAACTTCCAGTAGACTACATCTCTCTTCTTATTCCAGTGCTATTTTCGGTCCTTTAAATTTTCAAAGTTTTTTTCAACTATAAGTAGATTCTACATGTTTCTTGTTAAGTTTATTCCTAGATATTTATAATTTCTATTGATATTAAGAATGGGATACTTTTCTGTTATATTTTCTAATTAGCTACCTTTGCAACATAAGAAAGCTATTGATTTTTAAACATTCACTTGTGTTTAAAATTTCCTTCCCATATTGTAAAGGAGGGGAAAAAGGAGACGTTTCAACTCTCTTCCAAACATGGCCTGCAATTTATTCTCCTCTAAATTTAGTTCATATGGTCTGGCTGCCCTAGGAAGCCCTTCGAATGCTTTTCTACCTAGGAAAATCGTAATAACAAGGGAGAGACTGTGGAGAGCCTTCCTGAACCCCAGGTTCTGCAATCACAAAGAGCACCGGCCAGATGTGCACAGGACCATTGCCAATGCTGTATTCTCTCTGCTGTCAGGCTCTGTGGCTTCTCTGCAGATGGCAATACCAGCCACCAAAGAGGACATGAAATGCCTGGTCATAGCTCACACCTGCTGGGCTCCCTGGTGGGCAAAAGCACCCACACTTGTTGGCCCTGGGGTCACAGAGCACCAGCCTCTTTGTTTGTATCCCTCCAGTCATCTCTATACTCTGATATAGTTGTGGTGTTTATTTATGGCCTTAGTCCATTTGGGCTGCTATAACAAAATGCCGTAAACTGGGTGACTTATAAACAACAGAAATTTATTTCTCACAGTTTTGGTGGCTGGGAAATTCAAGATTAAGGGGCCGGCAGATTTGGTGTCTGCTGAGGGCCTGTTTTCTGGTTCATAGATGGCGTTTTCTCATTGTGTCCTCACATGGCAGAAGAGGCGGGGGATCTCTCCGGAGTTTCTTTTATGAGGTCCCTAATCCGATTCATGAGGGCTCTGTGCCACCCATGAACCAGAAAACAGGCCCTCACGACACACTGAATTAGACCCCATGATCTAATCACCTCCCAAAGGCCCTGCCTTCTACCACCATCACCTTGGGGGTTAGGATTTCAAAATACAGATCTTAGAGAGACACAGGCATTCAGACCAGAGCATTCACCTCTTGTCTTTCAGCTCCCAAACCACTGTTCTAGGCTCTGTTCTGTGATGGTGGGGTCTGGGTCTGCAAAATACATTTCCCAGAAACTCTTGCTGGTTGGATCTCTATTAGCCAATGGGAGATTGGTTAATAGGAAGAGGGAGATTAGACGATGAAAAGAGGAGGGACTTTTTCTGTTTCTAGCGTTGGTGTCGCTACGGCAAAAACAGCAGCAAAATGCAGCTATGGCTTCAGCCACAGCTTCAGTTGGCACTCCCCAAACCAGTTGTACTATTTCCTCTTTGCAGAACCTGCACCGGCCAGTCACGCCCTTTCCTGAGGTCTGAGCACCAGCCTGTAGGTGGGGGCCCTCCTCTGACCTAGGGTTTAGACCTGTTCTCCTTTGTTTCCCTGACTGTTGACTAATAGCTGTTTCCAGTAGTTACGAATATTTGGCTATCCATGCATGCCTTTTTGTCCTCTTAGACTTCCACCATCTTTGCAACCAGTTCTCTGTTTTAATTGCCCTTTATTTGTAACACCTAGCTTGGGTTTCTTGGTTTCTGTTTTCCTGAATGGACCACAGCTGATACAACAGTCATCCCCATTAGGCTGAGGAAGAGTCTGTGGTCATTTTGTTTGAACACAACCAACCCACACCTGGCTGCCCAGATACTATGAGACCATCTCCTATGATGAAGATGGTTCTGCTCCTATTTCATCGAGAAATTGAGGAAATCATGCATAAGTTCCATAGACTTTTCCCCTCCCCACCAATTAATGTAACTGGAAAAGGAAAACGCGCCCTTCCCTGCATCAGCTGCTGAGCTTTGGACATCCATCCTATCTCAACTGCCTGGAGCTCTTCTCCTTCCTCTCCTCTCCTCTTCTCTCCTCCCCACTGACACATGCAATACATATTTGTTAAATGAATGAGTGAATGATTTGGCTAGAATTGCCATTTCTAAGGCTATTAGTGATACAGTGTTCACCAAATTCAATGGACACCTTCAGACCTTACTCTGTTTCTCTGCTGGTGTTAGTGCTTTAATCCCTTGCTTTCCATGGCTTCACTCTCTCCTGGTTCTTTTCCCACCTCTCTTGTGATTGCTTCTCAGTCAGCTTGGTAGACTCTTCATGGGGGTCTCATGATATCTCCGTTTAATTTGCCACTCTAGCCCCTGAATACACTAAATGGATACTGGATAATGACAATAGATTATTCAATGAATTTTTGCCATTTCTCTAAGATGCAATATTGTTTCTGATTTACTCTTTTGATTGAGGAGAGGGTAGTGCATTTTCAGAGACCTCTGCTTGGCCTTACCCACTATGGTAACTTTTATCTTATGGGTCAAGGACCCAGTATAGAAGTTGCACCAACTTCCAAGTATATCAAACCCATTTATACATTCAAGGACGGGAAAAGGACAACTGTGTGAGTTCATGGATCCAGTGAACACACTGTAAACTGGACCTTAACTAGGATTTGATCCTTTGCCTAGCCCTGTAGTCCTGCACCCTGAGATAGAGGGCATGGTGATGGTTCTGATTGCTAAGTATTCATGTCAACTCTGTCCAACAGCCCTTGAAATATTTGAGTATTTCTTTTTCTTCAGTGTGTAGCTATCTAAGTACATGGCCATAGGTGCCTTGGGGAAGGACTGGGGAAACGATGACCATGTACACTTGCTGTGGTGTTACAGAGTCCCTCCTCCTGGAGAACTGGTCTCCAGTTCAGCTAGTGCATCTGAGTCTGAAAACAGATTCAAGTCCAGAAATTGGACAAGAGATTGTGACATTGTTTAGAGTATCTGCCCTCAGCCTCCTGTCATCTGTCCTTGATTTATTTGGAGGTAAATGCTGGTGATGACCCTTGTGGGCTGCCCATCTCTTTTGCCTCGAGGAGCGCCATGTTCTGTTAGGTATTTCAGTGCATCTCCACAGGTCAGGCCCTCTTGGCTGCCACTGAAGCCATGCTTTCATTGTGATAATTGTGTCTACTTAACTTCTGGTGATCAAGCTCCACCACCAGACCTTCACTGCTTTGGGGGCCCCATCATACCAATTGCTTTGTAAGTCTATTTATGAAGTAACCTCTCTTACTAGTACCTCCTTCTGAGGAGGGCTCTGGAACATTTTGATGATGCTCAGAAGAATGGAAAGAGTTTTAAGCAGGGGTCAAACTTGTGATTCACAGAGGTTACTTTGGCAGCTTTCTGCCATTCTCACCAGCGCATTCCTTCTGGTCTTGGTAAGTGGTCTTGGCCTTCTCATGAAACACAATCATTTGGTGAATCTTCTGTTTTTTTTTTTACTATGTCCACTCCAGCATGCCTACTTCTCTGAGCCTTTTAATCACATTTGCAACCATCTGGCACAGCAATTATGGCATTTTGACTTCATTTGATGTGGTCCATTGCTTGTTCCTTACTTTTAGGAGCTATCCTAGAAGGTGTTTACATCATCTCCTGGGGCCTTTGCCAGAAAGTTTAATCTTGTATTTTGTCAGAGTGCGCCGAAATCAATAAGCTCACCCCATTCAATCTTATGTTCCAGCCTCCTTGATCAAGCACCCTCAGAATTCAGCCCGGTACTGAGTGCCCAGCTTCTGCTGGTACATATTGACTATGTTTTGTAGTACCTTTGGGGAATAGTCCCTTTCCTCCCTTATCAAGCCTTGGATGGTCTAACGCTGGTGGGATTATATCATGACCTGATCCTAGTTATAGGCCTACTGGTAAGGGAGAAATTGGGAAAAGGTCCTGAGGGGGCATATGTTGTCTTTCAGATCAGAGGCCTCTTCACTGTCTTCAAGCAAGGAGAAGTTCTTGCTCTTATTAGGGAGGAGTGGGCATTTCTCAGGCTGAAAGAATTCAGAGAAGTCTAGGAGTTCAAAATTTGAAGGGGCATTCAACCACATGATTCCAAGTGTTCAGTCCTATTTGTTTCCCAGCCAGGGCCCTGACCCTGCATAACAGATATGCTTTGGTTGGTCATTTAACCTTTTCTGGCGCTTGGCCACTTTGACCTTAACTTTCTCTGACCTCTCACTGCAGTAGATGAGAGCCTCATTATGAGCTGCTAGAGAGCTAATTTCTCATTATATCCTCACATGGAAGAGGAGGCAGGGAAAGCTCTCTGGAGTCTCAGCTGCCCTCTCCTGACTCCATCATCAAAAAGGACGGTTATCCTATGGCCCAGCTTCTAGATTTCCCAGGTAGGAGTCAGAATACAAGCCATGGTGGTATCTGCCAACATGTTACTCTCTCCATGTGGTTCAGTGGAAACCCCTTGCACAAGGCTTGAAATGAATGTGGTAGATCCCTGCATTGTTAACTCCCCATCTTCTGCCAACTCACATATAAACCCCTTTATAGAAAAGTGTAGGAACTCAAAGTGCTGTTCAAAAAGTCCTAGATTATACCTGCCACTTAGAAAAAGAGAAGCCTGTCAATTTTACAGTCACTAAGTATGCTTTCTACTTAGTTGTTGCAAGGTCAGAAAGACCCACTTATCCAATTAGTGGGGACATGAGACAGTGATGGCTCTGTCTTAAAATAGATGGAAAGGATGATGCTAGGAAAAGAATTCTGACCCTAATTTAAGAAAGATGCTATTAAAATAATGAGTCAGTGTTTCAAATGACGTATCTAAGGAGATGTTCTAGCCAGTCTTGTAGATTCTGTTCTTAAGAGCGAGATCTCTTTAACACAGACCACCAGGAAGAGTGAAATGCAAGGATGGAGAGTTCACTTGCTCACAATGACATCAATCTTAGGACTTTTATACTCACCAGGGAAATTTCTTTGCTGATAAAGTGTTAGATGGAAGAACAGTAGGGGTTAGTCAGGCAGTAGTTATTACTGTTGTTTTCAATCAGCTTTCTTAGGTTGAAAGTTTAAATGAATTTTTTCTGTATGAATAAAGAACACTTATTTGCTAAAAAAAATTAGCAAATTTTTTTTTGAGGAGTCTCATGCATCAGGCACTGAAGAAAGAATAATAAAGAAGATATTAAAAGAGGACTTACAGACTAGTAGTAGAAAAGAATGTTAAGAACATACTTAAAACAATCTGTAGCATCACCTGTAGTATTTTTCCAATAAATTTGCCTTGAAGAACAGTGATTTTGTATTTTGCCTCTTAATATACAGGCTACAAGACAATCTCAATTCAAAAGACAGTGAAAATTGTAATAATAATGCCATAAACTATAATGGTAATAATAATTTTATTTTGTAAGTAATATTTATTGAGCACTCACTATATACCAGACTCTATGCCAAGCACATTTGTAGATTAGTTTATTTAATTTTTATAACAGCACTTTTAGATAAGTATATTATTTTTGGGTTTTTATAGACGTGAAATTTAAGGCACAGTCATGGGATGGCAGTCTGATTCTTAACCATGCTTCGTGCAATCTGGGAGTGAAAACTGCACGGATTCCCTCAGCTGTAGATGGAATCAGTTGTAAATGGGATCTGTCCTCAGGGGATTAGAGCAGCTAGCCCAAGTTTTCTTGGTTACAAGGGAAAGGCTTCTGGCACTCACCTCGATTTTCTGATTTATCATGTGTGTAAATGATAAGAATCTACTAGATTTTCTCCTAGAGCACATTTGTTCCATTAGTATTATCACCTTGGCCTGCTTTGTGTTTGAAAATCAGTGACGTCCTGTTGTAAGCTTTCATCTTGCTTCCCTCATATGAAATCACACTCAGAGCAGCGAGGCATTTGAAAGCAATGAGCGTCAGGGAATTGTCTAGGCATCTGGGAATAACGAAGCCTTCGTGAAATATTCTCATTGCCCATGGGCTATGTGAGCCCCAAATGCATCACACCCTTTTACACGGGAGCCTCTTCCTTGCCTGGCAGAACTGAGATCCACTCCGAGAACACTTCCTTGACTCTAGCTGGTGCCCACTGGCGCTCTATTGGTGGTTCCGAAACCTCCTCTTTCAGAGGCAGAAAGAAGCTCACGGTTCCAAGGTGGGGTGCCAAGTATTTGACCCCACTGCTACGCACTTGACCGCGTGGAGATGAATTTCAGGAATATCTGCTAGGAAAGAAAGACAGGACCTCATGCTGAGAGAAAAAGTCCCCCAAGTTGAGTTGGTGCTCTGGAAAACAACTGGATATGTTATTAGTCTTTATTACAGTTTCCACAGACTAAAAAAATTGTTTATAAAACAAAAGCAGCATACAATTTGGTATGGTAACATTTTTTAGAATTTTGTTTTTGCACAGCGGAGAACGGGGCTGATGTGGTCATGGTGGAAATGAAGCCAGTTCTGTTACCCCAAAGCACCTCTCCTAAAACACTAATCTGAGTAAGCCAGGCCCGACGCTGCCAGGAACAGCCGGCAAGGCTCTTTGGAGAGACTTCCGGGACAAAATGCTCCAAACAACCACAGCAAAGCCCCACACCATTCAACAACTTGTACATGGCACACCCAGGCTCCGATGGCTCACATTTTCAGAAGTAGAAGAAAATCTACCAGTTCCCCTCCTTTCTTCCAATACAGTGGGAGTTAATCACAGTTGTTATTTCCTGGACAATATCTTGGTATACATGATTCTTGCCTTTCCTCTACCACGAAGACGTCCCAGGCAAATGGAGACATCTCTCTTGTTTGCAGTTCTTTGGTTCTCAGTCAGTGAAAGATGCCAAGTGAAACATCCAAGTTTCCTGCTCGATGCTTTGGGCCAGATCATGTGAAAACTAAAGAAAATCCATGTTTCCTGGCTTGGAGAACAGGAGCAACCAACTACTTATTAATCGCAAAGGAAGTGTTACAGAAAGGTTAGACTCATGGTGAGAAAGCAAAACTGTTTAGGAAATCTATTAAAATTTGGGGGTTGGGAGACCTCCTTTTGGTTTTTTCTTCATTTTCCATATGACTAGAATAATTTACTTTTCCCTTTCCTGTCATTCTGAAATTAAATTCAGAAGTGCCTGCCGCAAGCAAGAAATTTTAGGGAACATTCTTATATTTTAGAGGCTACTGTACTTTGGAAACTATTTGGATAGTTCTTACCCCTATATTTTCTCAGGAAAATAAAAATAGATTCTTAATTTGTCTGATTCATTCAATAGCATGATGACTCAGGGCTGAACAAGGACAGACAAGTCCCTTGCCCTCAGCAATTTGATGTTATAAGTGGGGGAGATATACAATCAACTTGTAAATTCAAAAATCTATAATTTAATTTCCAACAGCAATAACACTTTAAGGAAAAATAAGGCACTATATTAAGATAAGGATATAGAAAATAAATAGGTAAGGTGATTAGAGAAGACGTCTTGGAGGAGAAGATATCTGAGCAGAAAGACTGGAAGGAGTGAGCCATACGTAGTTCTAGGGGAAAGGCATTCCCTAGACAGGGAAAGCCAGTGGCTCACGCCAGTGTGGAAGGTGGTGGTGGTGGTGGTTGAGATTAGAAAGGTAAGCAGAGACCAAAGCCTGTAGGCTCTTGTTTAGCATGATAAGGCATTTATATTTTATTCCAAGTGTCATGGGAAGCTTTCGGGAGACTTTGTTTATTGTTAACTTGTTCTCTACTCAGTTCCAAAAAGAGGCAGAAAGAATTTTATTTATTTATTCAGCAATTATTTATTGAGTATTAACCATATATCACCTGGGTTCAGTGCTAAAAGAGTTGTGACCTCTGTAACCAAATGACAGAATAAGAAAATAACATGAACAACTAGAAAAAGGCAGAATGTGGAAAGTTCCAGAAGAGAGGGAAAAATACTACTATTACTACCACTAATAATAATATAACAAGAACATGAACTACAAATATCAATGGAGTCCTTTCTGTGTATTTGGTACTCTATGTATTATCTCATAATGACTCAGTGTCTTATGTACTATTATTATTATTCTCTGAAGTCAGAAAAGCAAAGTAATACTATAGGTTAGAAAGTGAACAAGTCAAGAAGTCAGGATTCGAATCCAGGGTTGTCTGATTCCAAAGCACAAGGTTGACCAACTCAGAGGAAGGAGCTAACGAGATAAGCAATTGTGTTCTCCAATATTTCCTGAAAATAACAATGAGCCTAAGTTTGGGCCACTCAATATGTATAGCTGCTGCTTACAGGAATAAAATACTTTATCTACTGCATGGGGGCCAGATTGATTTCAGGTATATATTCCAAAATTAAATAAGTATGGCATTGTAAAGATGGGTATTAATTTCTTTAAAAAATGATTACAAAACATTGCAAGGAAAACCACCCACAAACTGTTATTTTTCCTTCATGAAACATGTTGCAATCTGTAATAACTGTGTCCTTTTTGTCCTTTCCTCATTTTTTTCTTTCCTCACCCACTGTACTGTAGTCACCATAAGGGTGAAAACTAGGTCTTTCTTCCCTAGGCCATGGTATCTCCAGAGCCTAACACAGTGCCTCAAACACAGTAGGGGCTCAATTACTATTTGTTGGATGAATGAATGAATGAAACTTCATTTCATTTCTTTGCAAGGCCTGCTTTTACTGCCATGTACCACTCCAGATAGCATGCAGAGATGGCAGAGAGTCTAATAAACACCTGAGGTATTTTGCAATTCATGGCTGATCAGTGCTGACCCTTTATTTAATTAAATCTTTCACTTGTGGGTAAATCATTTCTTCCATTAATTAAAATAGGATACACATATGTCTCTGTAAAGTATGTGTCAAAGAAAGCATTCCACCTAAAACATACAGGAGGCGCTGACCACCGCGGCGAGTCATCCATCATAATCTGCTAAAAAGATGGGCTCTGGAATTAGAATTAACACAATCATCTTTTATGCCCTCAAAAATATTAGTTGCAGCTTCTCAACCAATCTGTCAGCTCCTGCATTAATATAAGGAGGAATGCATAGGGTGAAGCCATAAGAGAACTGTTTATTTTGGAGGGCAGAGCATGCCCCCCTAGCACTCCAGAAATGCCATCATCTGTAATAACTGCTTGGAGCCCTCGCTCTCTGGAGACTTGCATCTTGACAATTAGAGCTGGAAGACAGCAGCGACTGCACTGTTGCAAGACAACACGTGCTTCTGCAAACCCTCTGGAAGTAAAAAAGATGCTAGCAAGAGCGGATGGTGCTGTTGAAACGGCAAAAGAAGTTGATGTTCCATTCACCTTATCGTTGGTCTTCCCCTGCAAGAAACCAGATGCATACATCCATTTGCAATCTTTAATTCTAGGAAACAGCATGTGTATCCAGCCATCTTTCAAAATATTTTGTCTCAGAGTGAACTATTCACTGGCCAAACTCCAAAGGTCTCGATTAAGTACCTTAACATGTGTAAAAATCACCACTGGGGGATTCTCTAGGCAAGATGAAATGGAAGGAGGAATAAGGTATTGAACAACTCTGCCCGCTTCAAAGTGCCTCAGGTTCTCTAAAAGCCGTTTTAAACATCCTGCAAGATTTCAATGCAGGCATTTTTGAAAAAGAAAGAAATTATAAAGCTCATTCTCTCAGTGAAGTGTCAGGCTCCTTAGGCGCAGGAATGGTAAACATTCCCCTTGCATATTTAAGAGGTTGTTTCAGAGGAGGCCAAGTGTTACTAAACCAGTCGTGGCAATTGAATGTGTTTTATTACTATACTTTATGGTGAGTACTAACCACTCTTTTATTCTTTCTCGAAATGAATCCTGTAAGGCAGTCACAAGAACACTGAAGGCATGATAAGGACCTTTGTGATCATTGATGCTATTTCCAATGGTGAAAGAGAGGCTCCTAAAAGTCAAGTGGATAGTCCCAGGCCATGTGGCAGACTAATGGCAGAGCCCGGGCTGCCAACCATGTCTCCTGTCTCAGAGTCCCGGGGTCCTTCTCCTGGGAAGATGTACGATGTATTTCCCCAGCACAGTGCTAGGTACACTGCCAGTGAGATGGATTAATACGTTGATTGTAGCAGAGTAAGAGAATCAAAATTACTTGATGAATCAGCACTCAGGAAAAAAATTATTAGCTTTTCTTAAACTGCAAGACCAACTCATTTGGGTTACTACAGAGGTTGGGCTCAGTCACTGTTATTTTCACGTTTCTTGGTAATTTTCTCGTGCTTTCAACACGGGTCATACACATCTACCTTTTCATATATATAAGTGAAAAGAAGTGGTGTGTATGTAGGCGATTCAACATATATTACAGGTGGATAATAACATTGGCAAATTACTTGTTCACGTGGTATAGAATAGTGATTAATCTTGAGTTGCTCTGGGTCCAGATGCCATCTTTGACACTTAGAAGATGTGTGGTTTCACATCACTTATCTTGGGCTTTTTAAATCACTGAGCCTCAGTTTTCTTCTCTGTAAAATAGGAGTAACAGTACCTACTTTATAGGATTGTCATGAGGCTAAATTTTAAAATCTGAGGTTACTCTTGGAACTCCCATTTATATGTGTAATTTAATTATGTATACACATATGCAAAACATGAATATTAGAACATGAGCAATGAAAAAATTAGACTAATGAATTTTCTTTATATTGATCAAAGCTCTTATGATAGGTCATTTTCAAGAGCATCCTTGTGCTATGAGGTGGTGCTATTTCCTTCTCTCTATGCCCCCATCCTATGCCACCCCCATTTGGGCACTTACTGTCCCTTGTCTGCAGAATTGCAGTAGCCTGCTTTCTGCCCCACCCCCCCACCCCCACCACATCTTTCTCTTTTCTCTACTGCCAATCTAGTTCTTCTTGAGTAACTTTTTTAAAGCACATATTTGGCTGTATAGTCTCTTGATTAAAAGCCTTCAATGAGTCCTGTGGCTTATAGGATAAGGCAGTAGAATCTGGTCTCAATCTACTATGATACAGCCTCATTTCTACCAGCATCATCTCCACACCCTGTACTCTCACCAAACAGGACTACTCACCGTTCTCTCCATACCCCACGTGCTTACACACCTCTGTGCCTTTGCTCATGATGTATTCTTGGACTAGAATCTTCTTTCACCACTTCACCACCTACTGGATTCTTAGTCATCCATCAAGGCCCAGCTACAATTTAGCCTCTTCAATGAGGTCTTTCCTTACTCTATTTCCCTCGTGGCAAAATTAATTAACTTCTTTCTCTGCGCTTTGATGTGACTTTGTTCTTATCTCATGAATAGCATTTACCACATTAAATTAGATTTTGTTTTATATGTGTCCGTCCCCAGCTAAACCTAGTTGAACAAACATTCAAAGCTATTCCTTCTTTCCACATCTATGGCTCTTTTCCCTACTGAATTCAAACACTGCCTAGAATTATTTTTAACCAGTGCTCTGGGCAACCCTCTAAATCTATCAGAGTTGACACCAGAGTGAAACATATTTGCCGTTCTATAGCTACACTGTGCATGCCATGAGTGCGCAGACCGTGTCTTATTTATCTCTCTACTTCCAGTACCTAATGCAGTGCCTATTGCTTAATAAATATTTGTTAAATACATGAATGGCAAAGCATGACAGCACTGAACTATTACATGTGAACTCTGAGGAACAATTTTTGGTGCTGAGAGTATGGAGTCAGACCCAGGCTGTTAATACTTGACACCATACTTCATACTCCAGACTCTGGGATATGGGAATGTAAACTCTGGTGGTAAAAGTAGCTCAGATTTGGGAATCTTAGTCTTGCACTACCACACGGGGCAGGTCGCGTGGTTAGGATTTCAACCAGGATTTCATATGAATTTGGGAGAAACGTGGCATTCACATCATAGCAGTATGTAAGCGTTTTACACACACACACACGCATATGTGAGTGCACACACACACACTTTGTTGGTAGAAAATAAACTTCCCATGTACAAGTAACTTTTCATACTATATGGAATTTATTAGACCTGTGGTAGGATATTTATCTTCTTTGCCAAATATTTTTAAATAAGTTTTTATATTTAGGAATTTTTCCATTTTTTTATTGTGGCAAGATACACAGATCATAAATTTACCATCTTAACCATTTTAAATTATATAGTCTGGTGGTATTAAATAGACCCATAACATTGTGCAACAGTCACCGCCATTCATCTCCATAACGCTTTTACTTTTGTAAAACAGAAAATCTACACCCATAACGTTGTGCAACAGTCACCGCCATTCATCTCCATAACGCTTTTACTTTTGTAAAACAGAAACTCTACACCCATTAAACAATAGTTTCCCAATTTCCCCCTCCCTCTCAGCTCCTGGCAATCTACTTTATGTCCATTCTACTTTATGTCTCCATGATTTTGACTACTCTATGTACCTCATATAAAGGGAATATGTATTAGGTTAGTGCAAAAGTAATTGTGGTTTTTGTGATTACTTTAAAAAAAAAATAGCAAAAACCACAATTACTTTTGCACCAACCTATAGTATTTGTTTTTGTGTGACTGGTTTATTTCACTTAGTATAATGTCTTCAAGTTTCATCCATGTTGTAGCATATGTCAGAATTTACTTCCTTTTCAAGGCTGAATAACATTCCATTGTATATATATATATATATACTATATTTTGTTTGTCCGTTCGTTCACTGATGGACATGGGTTGTTTCCATGTTTTAGCTATTGTGAATGATGAGAACATCGATGGGAAAACATGTCTTCTAGACCCTGATTTCAATTCTTGTGGTTACATACCCTGAAGTGGAATTGCTGTATCATATGGTAATTCTATTTGAATTGTCTGAGGAACTGCTCTACTGTTTTCCTTAGTGGCTGTTCCATTTTACATTTCCACCAGCAGTGCACGAGGATTCCAACCTGGGCATCCTCACCACATTGATTATCTCCTGTTTTTTTTAAAATACTAAATATCTTAATTGGTGTGGGATGGTACCTCATTACAGTATTCAGGTTTTCTATGTTTTCATAATTTAGTCCTGGTGGGTTTTGTGCTCCTAGAAATTTGTTCATTACATCTAGGTTATCCATTTTGTTGATGCGCAGAGTATGCTCTTACGATCTCTTTTATTCCTGTAGAATCAGTAGTAATGTCCCACTTTCATTTCTAATTTTGGTAATTTGAGTCTTCTCTTTTTTTCCAGCCCATCTATCTAAAAGTTTATCAATTTTGTTGATTTTTTAAAGAACCAACTTTTGTTTTCATTGATTTTCAATATTGTTGTTCTACATTTTGTTTATCTCTGCTTTAATCTTTATTATTTCTTTTCTTCTGCTAGCTTTGGGTTTTGTTTATTTTTCTAGCTCCTTAAATTAGTTGTAAAGTTAGGTTGTTCATTGGAAATCTTTCTTGTTTATAAATATAAGCATTTAGAGTTATAAATTTCCCCCTTAGTACTGCTTTCACAGGGTCCCATAAGTTTTGATATGTTGTGTTTTCGTTTTCATTAATTTCTGAGTATTTTCTAATTTTCCTTGGGACTTCTTCTTTGACCCATTGGTTGTTTATGGATATATTGTTTAATTTCCACAGATTTGTGAATTTTCATTTTCCTCTTTTTTGAATGATTTCTGACTTTATCTTGTGATTAGAGAAGATACTTTTATGATATCTGTCTTTTCAAAACTATTGAGATTTAATTTGTGACTTAGCATATTGTCTATACTGAAATGTTCCACATATGTCTAGTAGACATATGCAATCATGTAGTTTATTGTGTTAAGTTCCCTGTTTCCTTACTTTCCTCTGTTTGTTCTATTCATTATTCAGAGTGAAATACTGAAGTTTCCAACTAGTATTGTAGAACTGTCTGTTTCTATCTTCAGTTCTGTCAGTTTTTGCTTCATGTAATTTGAAGGTGTGCCATTAGGTATATAAATATCTGTAATTGTCATATATTCTTATTGTATTGAACTTTTAATTAACATGTAATGTCCTTCGTTTCTTCTGAACGTTTTCGATTTAAAGTCTGTTTTGTGTGATATTGGTATAGCTACCCCTGCTCTTTTGGTTACTACTTGCATGGATTATCTTTTTCCATCCTTTCACTTTCAATGTATTTGTGTCTTTGGATCTAATGTGAATTCTTGTAGACAGGAGATGGATGGATAATAATTTTAATGCATTCTGTTGATTTCTATCTTTTGATTGGAGAGTTTAATTCTTTTATATTTAAAGTAATTATTCATGAGGAGGAATTTGCTTCTGTTAGTCTGTGATTGGTTTTCTACGCCTTGTAGGTTTTTGTTCTTTATTTCCTGCATTACTGTCCAATTTTGTGTTTAGTTGATATCTTGTAGTGAAACATTTAAATTCCTTTCTCATTTCCTTTTGTTTATATTCTATTGCTATTTTCTCTGTGGTTACCATGGGGATTACGTTTAATATCCCACAGTTGTAACACTCCAATTTGAATTAATACCAGGGTAACATTGGTAACATACAGAAACTCTGCCCTTTCACAGCTCCATCCCCACCCCTTTCAGCTGTTAATGTCACAAAATTATATTTTTATGCATCGTATTCCCCAAAACATAAACTAATGATTCTCTTAAATGCATTTGTATCTCAAATTATGTAGAAAACAAAATGTGGAGTTACATTCCAAAGTTACAATAATACTAGCTTTTAGACTAATACGTTAAAAATATGTTAGTGTCTTACATCATACAGAAAAAAAGTGGAGATAAAAATGGATGTTATAGGCCGGGTGCAGTGGCTTATGCCTGTAATCCCAGCACTTTGGGAGGCCGAGGCAGGCAGATCACCTGAGGTCAGGAGTTTGAGACCAGCCTCACCAACATGGAAAAACCCCATCTCTACTAAAAATACAAAATTAGCCAGGCGTGGTGGCGCATGCCTGTAATCCCAGCCACGCGGGAGGCTGAGGCAGGAGAATCCCTTGAACCTGGGAGGCGGAGCTTGAGATGAGCCAAGATCACACCCCTGCACTCCAGCCTGGGCAATAAGAGCAAAACGCCGTCTCAAAAAAAAAAAAAAAAAAGATTGTTATAATACTTCTAGCTTTTATAACTTTCCATTTATTTCCTATTATTGAGATCTTTATTTCTTCATATGGTTTCAGATTATTGCCCAGTGTCTTTTCATTTCACCCTTTAGTACTCTGTTGAGCATTTCTTGCAGGGCAAGTGTGATGGTAACATCCTCTCTTAGCATTTGTTTATTTGGGAATGTTTAATTTCTCCCTCACTTTTGAAGGACAGTTTTGCTGGATATAGAGTTCTTAGCTGACAGATTTTTTTTTTCTTTTAATACTTTTAATATATTAGCCCATAGCCGTCAGGCCTTTAAAGTTTTTGATGAGAAATCTGATGATAATATTATTGAATTTTCATGTACAATCATTTGCTGCTTAGTGATAGGGATATATTCTGAGCACTGCATTGTCAGGCAATTTTGTCATTCTGTAAACATCATAGAGTGTACTTACACAGATAGTATAGTCTGCTATACACCTAGGATATACGGTATAGCCTATTGCTCGTAGACTACAAACCTGTACAACATGTTACTATACTGCGTACTGTAGGCAACTGCAACACAACGGTGATCTCGGCTCACTGCAACCTCCGCCTCCGGGGTTCAAGCGATTCTCCCGCTTCAGCCTCCTGTGTAGCTGGGACTACAGGCACTAACCACAATGCTTGGCTAATTTGCAGTAATTTCCACTGTCCTATCTTCAAGTTTGCTGATTCTTTCTTCTGCCTGCTCAAATCTGCCTTTGAATACCTCTAGTAAATTTTTTTTTGGTTCAGTTATTGCACTTTTTAGCTCCAAAATTTCATTTTGGCTTCTTTTGGGGTTTTCTATATCTTTATTGATATTTAAATTTTGTTCATATATTGTTTTCCTGACTTTCTCCACATCTTTAGTTCTTTGAGCGTCTCTACAACAGTTGTTTTAAAGTCTCTATCTAGTAGATAGACTATCAGGTATTTTTCAGAAACAGTCTGTATTGATTTTTTTTCTTTAAATGGGCCACACTTTTCAATTTCTTTGTGTGAGTTCTGACTTCTTTGTTAAAAATTGGACATTTGAATTTAATAATGTAACTCAAGAAATCATTTTACCTTTCTCCTCCAGAGCTTACTGATTTTTACAATGGTTTTTATTTATTGTTTTTGTTTTTGTCTGATATTGTAGGCTATCTCTGTGCCAAGGTTCAGTCTAAGGTATACATTTAAGTTCTTCTTAGGTCTTTTCTGAGTGTTGCCTTTCCCTGAGCATGCATAGTCAATTTCTAATTTTCCCCATATATGCAGTTGTTTTGAATGCCCTATTCTTTAATGTCTGGCTTCCAAAAAGGGTAAAAGAGAAAAATGAAAGGGGAGAGAGGGTGATAGCCCCTTAAATCCTATAGAAGCCACCTCAGTTGGAGGACAAGGGGCTTGCAACAATGTGGGGAGGTGCAACAACAGTGACTTCCAGCCTCTTTGTAGCTCTGTGGTTGGAAGCAGCAACCAGTTATCAGAGAACAGATTTATGACATTTGGAGGACAGGTGATTTTTCCCCACCACAGTTCCTGTAAGCTGTGTGTAAGGGAGGTGGAGGGTGATGAGTAGCTACTAGTGTGATAAGAGTTGAAATTGATTGAAATTAACTACAATTACCCTCCAAGCCTTCCTCTGAAAGTCACAAACCTTCAATAGATTCCAGTCAATAGATTCCAGAGTTCCAAAATAGTTGCATCAGACAGATTCTGCCAGTACAATTGTTGTCTAAGCAGAGAGACAGACTGTTGGTGCTCCCTACTCTGCCATCTTCCCAGAATTCTCCTATATCTAGTTTCACAAGAAAAAATACATACAGCTTTATATTGTAAGTTAACAGGAAAGTAGAATTCCCTTTATAGAAATGACAATTATTATTATTGTTAATAATACAAACATTGATTGGATCCTCACTGTGTACCAAGAAGTGTCTTAGCTCTATGATACACATGGTCTCGTTTGGTTCACACAACAGTGCTATGAGATTGGTACCATAATAACCTCCATTGTAACAGAAGTGAGATTCAAAACAAGATATGGAGGAGCCTCTCTGAATCTATTCTGTTTCAGGGGCTGCCTGATTCAAAACAAAAAAATAAAAGATATGCTACACTTCAAAAACCACACTCTTTTTCTTCTCTCTTTTTAAAATGTTTACCCTACTTTCAAGCTAACAAGTTAAAAAACCATACACTCGGTCAGGCGCGGTGGCTCACACCTGTAATCCTAGCACTTTGGGAGGCTAAGGCGGGTGGATCACCTCAGGTCAGGAGTTCAAGACCAGCCTGGCCAACATGGCGAAACCCCGTCTCTACTAAAAATACAAAAAGGAGCTGGGCATGGCAGCAGGCATCTATAATTCCAGCAGCTCGGGAGGCTGAGGCAAGAGAATTGCTTGAACCTGGGGGGCGGAGGTTGCAGCGAACTGACATCTTGCCACTTCACTCCAGCCTAGGCAAAAGAGCGAAACTCCATCTCAAAAAAAAAAAAAAAACAAAAAACAAAAAACAAAAAAAACAGCCACACTCTTAAACATGATGTTATAGTATCTCACAAGAATCCATATTGCATTCTGTATTAGTCAGCTTTTTGCACAATAATGCTGTGTAATAACTACCTTAAAACTCGGTGGCTTAAAAACAACAAGCATTTATTGTGTGTTCAAAGGTTTGCAGATCAACCAGGATTTGGCTGAGTTTGGCTGAGCTCATCTGGGAAGTTCTGTGTTTGTATTTGCTCCATATTTGCTTTTTTTGGTGTCTAGGCTAAAGAAACGGTAGCTACCCAGGGCACGTGCCTGTCAAGGCAGGCCACCAGTGCACAAGGTTGAAGCTAAACCAAGCTTGCACATTTAAGGCACATGTCATGTCCACGAACACTTTCTCAGTCAAAGCAAATTGCATGGCTAAATTCAACATCAGTGGGGGAGAGAGGTACCCACGGTGGCAAGAGGAGGGGAGTAGATATTTATTAAATAACAGTACGAAGTATTGTGCAGTCTTTTTATTTATTTGTTTTTCATAACGTTTGAGTCAACTTAATCCTTTTCATTTGGGCAGGTATTATTTCAGTTTTACTACTGTGCAAAGATGCAAAATTCCAAAGCTGCTACTGAAGATTTCAGCCCTTCTAACCCTTAGGTGGTTCTATGCTGAGTCCTAAAATGCTGGCTATTGAACTCTTTAGAATGGTGCCATTGTTGGCAGATCTCAAATCCATACTATTCTTCACTTGATTCCCTGCAAAGTCTATAAAGGTGTTTATATTTTTTAAAAGCCCTGCAATAAAAATTTGATTTCCTCAAGAGCAATGTATTTTCAGAAACCCAGAAGCTTTTTGTGAATAGCTCTTATAAAGAATCAGAATAAGATCATCGTGTTTTAGAGCAGCCTTAAGAGGGCACTTAGTTCAACCTTCTCATTTTACAGATGAGGAAACAAATAGTTTCAGTTTCAAGCTTTCAATTGTCATATACAGTAGGATAAATTATTTTTCATGTAAATAAAGCAATGAGAAAAAATCTGGGGTGATCTTTTCACGTCTTACTGCAACTATAATTCTGCAACAGAGATCTCTGTTCAGTTGATTTTATAAGAATCCTCATATGACCTACCAACTTTATCACTACAACCAACTTCCCTGATTGCCTATGAAAAACAAAAATTAAGTCTTTATAATCATGAGAATCCTCTGCTTTTAGAGCCATCAGAATAAGCGTAGAGACATCTAGTCACCTCCTCCAGTGTCCTGAGGCCATGTAGGACCGTTTTCTCCTTGGAGAGGCACTAAGCCCCATTTTTCAGAAAGACAATTACAAGCATCGTTTCAGGCCAGAAACTTCCAGTATTGAGCTAATGTTTTCCTATATTATAACTGTAAAGTTAGAATGAAATGTGTGCTGGGAGTGAGGCTAAGAGCAAAGATTAGAAAAATCTAAGGTAAAAACATAATTCATTAGATAAATATATTGAATACCTCCCATGTTTTCAGGTCTGGTGCTAAGGCACTAAGGTTATGCTGTGAACAAGACAGAAAAATCCACTGTGCTCACAATGCTTCCAGCCTAGCCTGGACGTGTAACTAAAGTGTTATGGAAGCGAAAGTACAGAGTCTTATGGCAGCGGGCAGTGTGGGGTTTAACCTGGTATATGTGGGGGCCTGAGGGGAGAGAGCTTTCCAGGCAGAGAATAGAGCATATGCAAGAGCTTAACAGAACTGAGAAATGGCCAAGAAGACAAAGCTTAGCAAGGAAGGGGTGACTAATAAGAGGCTGGACAGTTAGTCAGGGCCCAGGCTGTGGGAGGGGACTTAGAGGACAAGGGTAGAGCTTTGGACTTTATTCTAAGGACGAAGAGGAGACATTCTCTGAAGGCTCTGAAGTAGGGGAAGGATATACAGTAATTGGATTTACTTTGTAAAAGGAACACCCTGGCTGTAGTGTCAAGAATAAATTGGAGAGGGGGGAAAAGAGGGAACTGGGGGAATCTTAGAGAATTCCATCTAGAACAAAATAAGAATCTGGCGGTGAATTCAAATATTCCACCCAGGTTGGCTGTAGATTTTGTAGAGAAAATAGGCAGCGTGAGTGTGTTTGTGTGTGCGAATGTGCATCCATATGTTCATATACTAAATAAAGCATATTGAAGGCCCTCTCTTATGGTGTATGTATATATATATATTTTTTTCTTTTTTTTTTTTTTTTCAAGAGAGGGTCTCGCTCTATCACCCAGGCTGGAGTGAGGTGGTGCAATCTTGGCTCACTGCAACCTCTGCCTCTCAGGTTCAAGTGATTCTCGTGCCTCAGCCTCCCAAGTAGCTGGGATTACAGGTGCACACCACCACGCCCAGCTAATTGTTGTATTTTTAGGAGAGTTGGGGTTTCGCTATGTTAGCCAGGCTGGTCTCGAACTCCTGACCTCAGGTGATCCACCTGCCTCGGCCTCTCAAAGTGCTGAAATTACAGGCGTGAGCCACAATTCCCCGCCTCTTATGGTATATATTTAAGGTGTAAAACATGATGTTTTGATATACATATACATAGTGAAATGATGACTAGCAAATTACTATATCCATCTCCTCACAGTTACCTGTTTTGGGGGAATGGGGATGGTGAGAACATCTAAAATCTACTCTCTTAGCAAATTTCCAGTATGCAATACAGTATTGTTATTGTTAATTTTTTGAAACGGGGTCTCACTCTGTCATCCAGGCTGGAGCACAGTGGCACGATCACGGCTCACTGCAACCTTGACTTCAGCTCAAGCGATCCTCCCGCCTCAGCTTCCTGAGTAGCTGGGACTACAGGCGCGTGCCAGCGTGCCTGGCTACTTTTTTTATTGTTTTCTTGTTTTGTTTTGTTTCATTGGTAGAGGCAGAGTTTGCCATGTTGGTCAGGCTGGTCTCGAACTCCTCAAGTGATCCTTCCACGATGGCTGCAATACAGTATTATTAACTAAAGTTTTCATGCTGTGCACTAGCTCTCTAGACTAATCCTACATAGCTACAACTTTGCACCCTTTGACCTATGTCTCCCTATTTCCTCCTTCTCTCCACCCCAGTAACCACCATTCCATTCTCTGTTTTTATGTATTTGACATTTTTAGATTCCACGTATAAGTAAGATCATGCCACAGTTTTCTTTCTGTGTCTGGCTTATTTCACTAACGTCCTTCAGGTTCAGTCATGTTGTTGCAAATGGCAGAGTCTTTGAAGGGACTCTCTTGTCCTAAACTTACCCAAAACTTCCAGGTAACCCGGGGATAGGATGACTCCTTTGGGGTTTGAGAATGTCTCTGGAACATGCTGCTTAAAACGCAAGAATGGCCTTAAAGGTAAAGCTGGAAAATTGGACACATATATTTAGCTCTCTTTCTTCCTGAAACCCACTAACACAAAAACAAAGAAAGAGGAAACAAAGAAAGCAAAATGTTGAAAGTTAAAATGCTGCGGAAGACTGGCGACTGGCCTGCCAGACCCCATCAAACTGCACATGGAGCCTGCAGTGGGAAACCCCAAAAGCAACTCGGTTCACATTCAGAGCAGTGAAACAGCGCAGGACTGGTGGCACCTGGTACCTCTGGAGGTGAGAGTGAAGATGGGGCTGAAAAAGGAGGGTTGGTGGAAAGGGTCTTAGAAGCAGTTAGACCTCTCCCTGTGCCCTATCCCCTCATGCCACGTAGTCACATGGCTCCTTCTCCACTGCAGTAAATGGTAGGAGAGATTTATTTTCTGGAGACAGTAACCAGGGGGTTTCTGAACTAGAGAGCCAGAGAATGCGGAGGTCTGGGAGGATGCTGTACTGAAAACAGAAGGATTAAAGACTATAGAGGAACAGACTGAATATTTGGGTTCCAGCCTTCTTCTCACACTTGGCTCCCGGGACACAGCAGCCAGGCACACACATTCTTCAAGTAGGGGATTGAAGAGTCTTCTCTGGGCATCTGACCAACTCAAGAGGAGAAGCCTAAAGTGAGGGTTCCCTAGAAAACAGTCAAGTCATGTCACTCCCAGTGCCAGGAAGAAAGCTATTGAAAGCTGGTGAAAACGAAGGCAGAGATCACGGCGATGTGTCTACGAGTCAAGGAACAGCGAAGATTGCCAGCGAACCACAGGAGCTGGGAGAGGCGTGGACCAGAGAGCCTCCCTCACAGCCGGCAGAAGGAATCCACCCTGCCTCTGGAACTGTGAGACAGCATGTTGCTCTTTAAGCCACCCAGTCTGTGGTACTTTCTTTTTTTCTTTTTTTTTTACTCATCATATTTTTATGTTTTTTAACTTTTATTTTGGGTTCGGGGATACACGTGCAGGTTTGTTACACAGGTAAACGCCGGTCACGGGGGTTTGTTGTGTATATTAGTTTATCACCCAGGTATTAAGCCCAGTATCCAATAGTTATCCTTTCTGCTCCTCTCCCTTCTCTCACCCTCCCTGCTCAAGTAGACCCCAGTGTCTTTGTTTCCTTGTTTGTGTTTATAAATTCTTGTCTTTTAGCCCCCACTTATAAGTAAGAGTATGTAGCATTTGGTTTTCTGTTCCTGCATTAGTTTGCTAAGGATAACAGCCTCTAGCTTCATCCATGTTCTTGCAAAAGACATGATCTCGTTCTTTTTTATGGATGTATAATATTCCATGGTGTATATGTACCATGTTTTCTTCATCCAATCTCATGATAGGCATTTAGATTGATTCTATGCCTTTGCTATTGTGAATAGTGCTGCAATGAACATTCGTGTGCATGTGTCTTTACGGCAGAATTATTTATAGTCCTCTGGGTACCTACCCAGTAGTGGGATTGCTGAGTCAAATGGTAGTTCTGTTTTTAGCTCTTTGAGGAATCGCCACACTGTTTTCCACAATGGTTGAACTAATTTACACTCTCACAAACAGTGTATAAGCGTTCCCTTTTCTCCACAACCTTGCCAACACCTGTTATTTTTTGACTTTTTAATAGTAGCCATTCTGGCTGGTGTGAGATGGTATTTCATTATGGTTTTGACTTGCATTTCTCTGACGATCAGTGATATTGAGCTTTTTTTCTTATGCTTGTTGGCCACATGTATGTCTTGTTTTGACAAGTATCTGTTCATGTCCTTTGCCCACTTTTTAATGGGGTTGTTTTCTTCTTGTAAATTTGTTTAAGTTCCTTATAGATGCTGGATATTAGACCTTTGTGTAATATCTTCTTACAGCAAGCTTAGCAGACAAATATACATGGTATGTGGGAGCTCATTTCCACGTGCTCCATGAAGGAAAGACCTGTGTCTCTGAATCTTCCTCTGAAGGAAGGAGGAAAGGAAAGCAGAAAAGAAAAGAGGGAGGGAAGGAAGAAAAGGGGTGGGCCACGATGCGCCTGCACCTGCCTTGACCCTAGCTGGAAAATCTGCCTTTCAGCAAGAGGGCTTATACTTCTGTATTTAATCCTTATATGACCGGAACATGTTTGTGTATAACATTGGTAGTTGAAAAATAAATACAAACATATATACATATCAAAGAAAAGCAGAAAAGAAAATTCTTCTTCTTTCTCCAAGTCTCCAAATGGGAGAGTAGCTGCTTGGTAATGTTGAGGTTAATAAAAAGAATACTGAAGTCAATAAAGGATGAAAAATGTTTCATTTTAATTTAACTTTTTCCTCCTGACCAAATAAGGTCACTGCTTTGGGGCGGGCTGGCTCTTGTCTTACTTCTTTCTGGGAACTCACAGAGCCAGGGAGACACTGACGGAGGATGTCCTTTCTGGATTTGCTTGAGAACGTTTAGAAAAGTTTCCAAAGATTGGCCCTAGATGGATGGCGGCAGTAAGGTAATAGCTACCATTTCCACTCAGTTGTCCAGGCTCCAGTACGTGATACATAAACCACACGCAGCCTCACTGCAGTTCAGAGGTTAAAAGTTATTAACTGAAATCAATTGAAATAAAAAGAGCCACATCTGCCTTGGTACACAATTAACTTCTCCAGACGGCTTTGGCCTGCACTGCAGGGGACACACACACACACACAAGCACACACACACACACGCATGCACACATTTTCACTCAGTAACCCTGGGGGAGAGCAGAGGCAGCTGCGGGAGCCAAAAACCTCCCCAGTCCTAATTAAACCCTCAAAGTTTCCAGGCAACACAGCCAAGGATAAAAATCATTTCCAAGCTGAAGACCCCCAGCCCCCAGCCCCGGCAAAGGAAACGGGTCGTTTGGTTTAATCAGCCCATGTGCACATTCTCTCTCCCCAGGTTGCCAAGACGGGCCTGCACCTAGCAGAGGTATTTGTGTAATCAAAGCTTCTGGAACTTTCCCTGCCAAGGCTACCAATGTGAATAGGCTCCTGAGGTAAAAATGTTCTCCCCGCTGGGGACGGCGCCCTTGAAGTCTACATCAAAATCAAGCCAGGGTCACAGCTGTTGCGGCACCCCACAGTGGAAAACTTGCAAGAAATCCCAGCCTGAACTACTGCTTTGCCTCAGGTCTACAGGAAACAGGCCCCAGAGAAGGGGAGAGAGAGAGAGAAAGAGGAGAGAGAAGAGAGAGAGAGAGGAGAGAAGAGAGAGAAAGAGGGAGAGAGAGAGAGAGAGAGAGAGACTAACTTTGGGGATGGGAAGACAAAAAGCCACTTGAGAACCTTGTCCTCTTCACGGAGACAGCCCACACCCACCCCAGTCACCCTCATCCCTCTTATGTGAGCTGGGGTTCCCGCAGGTTGGCCAAGAACCACTAGGTGGCAGCAGATTAACTCTTCAGATGCCAGGATGAGCTGGGGGCAGTTAGGAGCTGAGTATGAAAACTTTGTATCTGGTCAATTCCCTCAAAAGAAAGAAAAAAAGAATGACTTTTTCTGTACCCCAAAGATCCTTGGCTTGCAGATTAGGTATTGGAGAAAAATCTATGAGGGGTTAAGATTGCTTCTTGGGTCACCCGTTCTTATGAGGCTTGAATTAGAGTGAAATGCAATTGTATATACTCCATGTTGTATAACTTTGATGACACTTGGTTCACACTTGGTTCAAGGGACTAAAAGATCCTTTAAGAAATTTATGCTCACATTCAAATTTCCTTCAACAAATGCTAAATATAAGAATAAATGAGTGTGTTCCATTTTCCAGGGACAGTGCTAATGGTCACCTAGATGGCCAATACCCCTGCCCTCTGGGAGATAATGGGGAAGACAGGCATTAAAAAAAAATAGGATTCTTGCACTTAACCACTTTGGATGACTCAAGGAGTCCAGACTTAAATCTGCTATGGATAAAGAAGAAAAAAATAAGTTAAAGGAATATAGGCTTATGAAAGTCATTTATATTAAGCTTCTGTTACATGGGAAGGTGACAGGTTTTTAGGGCTTAGGTTTTTAGGGTGGCCAGTAGCCTAAAATATGGGAGCCACCAGAAAGAAACTTTACCAGCATGGTCTATATATGCTTGCTGTTCAAATGACAAAGAAAACAAATCTTTCTCTTGAGTGTTCTAGCCCCTGCGAAGCATCCCCTCGTTCTACCTATTAAACCTCTGCCACAAATATAAAAATAATGTGGTGTTGATTGGAGTAGGGGGCCAGAAATGTGAAATTGATTTACTTTAGAAAGGAGAGAGAACTACCAGCCACCAGAGGAATAAATCCAGAAAGCGGGGAATGGGGCTGGGGTGAAAAGAAAAGTGTTCCTGTAGTTGAGCTTAAGAGAGTTTGGGAGGAATATGGAAAGAGGGAGGAAAAAAATTAGGAGGAGAGAGCCATAAATGTGTGATATATATGACTTGAGAGAGATAGGGAAAGGCAATTTTAAGATGTTTTGCTGTGCATTTGGGATTCCCTTTGATAGGCTTCAAGAGAGTTCAGTAAGGATTAAAATTGCCTTACAATTATTTGTATTTCTTGGACTGGAAAGCCGCCTAAGTCACAAGCACACACTGTTGGTGGAATCAACCCCCTTTCCTTTCCCATTTGTCTAGGTGGTGAGATAGGACTCAGATAATTTCTTTCAGGAAAAGCCATCCCAGTGTGTCCAGTAGGTTACACAAAACATAATTAGTATCCTAACCCTCATATGCAATTTCTCATTCTTAATGGGCAGCTTCAGACTTTTTGAATTTTTTTCTGTAAGTTCACCAAAAAGAAAGCATCACAGTAAGACAGCTCTCTGATCTACAGCAACTTGGGATAGTGATATCACACTGTTTTCTTGTATCATCCCCTGTGCTTATGCTGGGTACATGACAGGGCTAGGAGGTGTTTGATGGAATTGGGGCTCCTAGTGGCCTACTCTCCTAGGGTCTTACTTGAGACAAGAACTGTTATGTCTTGGAGAAACTTATATGAGTTTGATCCTGGGGTCATGACGATCCCACAGGCCAGCCAGTTCATGCTTCCATGCTTGTATGCATACTTTTCCTTCTGCTGGACTCCCCTTACCCTGACCCATCTCTTTGCCCGCCAACCAGACTTCCGGTCTTCTTAGCAAATTACTAAAGTGAAGACTGTTGACATGTCCTGGCCTCTGTGAAACCTGCCCTGGCCACTCACCCACACCCTCTTGTACATAACTCACCCTTAGTATAGCTATGTTGTGTTCCTATCTACCTTTCTTATTTTTTTCTTATTTATTATTATTATTTTTGAGACTCAGTTTCGCTCTTGTCACGCAGACTGGAGTGCAGTGGCACAATCTCGGCTCATTGCAACATCTGCCTCCCGGGTTCAAGTGATTCTCTTGCCTCAGCCTCCTGAGTAGCTGGGATTACAGGCACACGCCACCATGCCTAGCTAATTTTTGTATTTTTAGTAGAGGCGGGGTTTCATCACATTGGCCAGGCTGGTCTTGAACTCCTGACCTCAGGTGATCTGCCTGCCTCAGCCTGCCAAAGTGCTGGGATTACAGGTGTGAGCCACCATGCCTGGCCCCTATCTACCATACTACAGTGAAGACACGAATTATCTTTCTGTCTTTGGTGCCCAGCACAGTGCCCGATACACAGGTGATGCTCAGTATATGACTGGACAAAGAGCTGTTATGTGACTTGTCATTCCATGCTAGGGAAGCCCAGCTCTCGAAAAGCCATCACTTTCCAAGAACTCTACCTAGAATTCAAACTAAAGGAGGTGCCAGGGAATTCAATCAACTCATGCTACTGGTTACAATATGTATTTCCCAGTCTTCAACTGCAGTCTTAGAAGGAAGCTCACTCAAATTCACAGAAAATGGAGGAAAACATCCCAGTGAAATGACTTTCTGTTCATTAGAGCTGCAAGAATATGGTTCTCAAAGCCTCCAGTAATGGAAGTTTCTGTCCCTGTACTTCTGTATAGGGATATACAGATTCTGTCATGAATATACAAATTCTGCCATGAATTATCCTTTGAATTAAAACATCTATATATATAATATATATAAACGTATATATATTATATATATGTAATAGTACTCAATGCTCATTAAAGAAAATTCACAAAATAGAGAAAAGCAGAAAATAACAAAATAGTTTTCAAGCAGTCTCACTATTTACATAGTGTAACATTTTGGAGTATGAATTACTCTCTTACTTATGGAATTTAATAAAAACCAGATGACAGCTCGTGCTGTCTGCTAAAATCAGGGCCAGATTCACTAGAAAACGCATAGGTGGATTTCATAGTTGGTTCCTGCAGCCACATGCAGGGAGTGCCTGTGGGCACACACCCTGGCAAGCAATACTGGGCGGGGAAGCTGAGTTCCCGGAAAGGGTGAATTAGCACGGTTGGGTGCCTTTGCGTGATCCTTATGGGGCTTTGTACAGTGCCAACCCCTGAAGTCATGACAAGCCTCATACCACAGTTCCTTCCAGATCCCATTCATACAATTACTAGTCAACCCTTCAGGCTTCAGTGATGGACACGAGGCCCTTCGTAAAAATCAGACCTCCCTAACAGCCCCATGAGCTTTGTTACCTGTTTCCTAGACTGAACTTGCCTTGTGCTGCCATAATCCATGAACACTGGCCTCCAGCACAACACTTTTCCTTCGGACCCTTAGTGGCAACTCAAGCACTGCCACTTGTTAATGTAATGGCACACACAGCGCACCAGAATGAAAAAGAAAACATGGCAGAAAGATGAAACCTTGTTGAAGTAAACAAATCAAGGCAGCTTTCAGACTGAGAGAGTGACCCACCAGGATGCCTTGCCAGAGAGCTGGCGCTCTTTTATGTGCATGGGATGACCAGCCCTGAGAAAGCACACGCTGACTTGACACTACAATGGATTTATGCAGGTGCATATATACTTGTTTGATTTAACCTAAGAAGTATTTCTGAGCCCAGAGTAATGAATCAGCACTGTATGTAGACAGAGTTTACCTGCACTCTTTGCCAGTTACTGTGCTAGTAGCTGGGGACACAAAGATGCATGTATGCATATGACAGTCCAGCGAGGAAGGCAACTGTGCAACTGTGTGGAGGGAAAGGAATCGCATATTTATCGAATGCTTACTCTGTGCCAGGCGTTGTGCTAGGTGTTTTATAAAGTTAGCACATTTAGTCTTCTCAACAAAATGTGAATCAGACGGTATTTCTTTTTATTTACAAAAGAAGAAACTGATGCTCAAAGAGCTATTAACTTTCCCAACTCATACTGCTGGAATTTTTATTTTGTTTTGTTTTTTTCAGACAGGGTCTCGCTATGTTGCCCAGGCTGATCTCAAACTCATAGTCTCAAGCGATCCCCCTGCCTCAGCCTCCCAAGTAACTGAGATTACAGGAGCATGCCACTTCACCCATACTGAATTTTTAGCAAAAACTCAAAACCTACGACCAAGTCCATTTGATAGAGTGGCAGTGGGAGGCGTTTTAGTGCAGATGGGCAGGATTCGAGGTATAGCCTCATTGCTGTCTGCTTTGCCTTGCTTTCTAAACCAGCTATGGCTCAGGAGTGACACTGGCCTCAGAGAGCTGTTCAAGTCAACTTCAGCAGGCTGCCTCCCAGCCAGATAGGACTATTTCTCTGCTTTGCAGGCTTCTAGTTTTGAAGGAAGCATTTAAATTCTATCTATCCTTCCAGCTAAGCTTCAGTCTTCACTTTCCTCCTTCCCTGACAACGCAAAGGAGTGAGTGGCGGGATGGATTTGATCTGCAGACTCCGACGGATTGTGCTGTCAATTGTGAGCTGCAGGTACATATCTTGATGTTTTTGAGTTTTGGTTCTTCATCCATACAATGGGCACAAAAGCTACATCACATGGTTATGATTATGTTTCTTGGGATGTAAAAAGCGGTGGCTCACCCAGCACATGAGCCTTTCAATGTTGATAAACATTAGCTCTTGTCCCTTCACTGCTTCCTGAGCTCCACTAGCACAGACCTTCATGTTCCACCCATTTCGTGTCTTAAAAACTCTATTTTTCTCTGTGCATCTTAATCTTTAACCCTTCTCTGCCACCACCACTACTGCTCCTCCCTGTTAGCCTTACATTCTTTGAGGAAAAAGACCATGTCACCTATGAGCACTTTTCAGAATGTGGGACCCATAGCACACATAAAACAAGAACGAACAAACAAATTAAATATATGATGGACTGATCAATTTTGTCTTGACACTACTGACTGCCAAGTGACAAGCTGGAAGTGGTGTGCAGGAGTCACCTCATACTGGCTTGTGAGAGCTGTGTCACATTTTCAGGAAATAATTCACAGTTATTCAACCGTCGGCAGCTTAAAGTTTGCCATGGTAGGAGTAATTACACCATAGTAATTGGCAAACATTACAAATTGGAGCTTTGCTCCCTCGTTTCCCCACTCCCAAATACATGCACAGAGCCAGTTGTGTGCTACATTTCTTGATGGTCTAATTTCTGGTGCATCACAATTTGCTAGCAAGTTTCCAGATGATATTTAGCTTAATTTGACCAAAGTAGAAGCCTGCAGGGTTTTCTTTAGTCTCCCAATACTGATAATAGGATTTCTAGCCTAAGAGTTGAAAATATAAAGATTTCACTTAATTCACCTTCCTGCCACAGGAGAAGTCTCTTCTATAAAGTTCCTGATGAATGCCCATCTGGTCTCTACAGAACACTCTTAAGGAAAGGGAGCTCATTTGTTATCTTCCAAGGCATGCTTTCTCGTGGAGAGCTCCAAGATTATTCAACAAATTTTCATAATGATCTGTTTCTGCCTTCCCTGTAACTCCCCCCAGTTGTTCTTGTATCCACCAATTTTTTGCAGCGAAGCAGAACATGTGTACCCTCCAAGTGATAGCATCGAGCATAGCTATCAGGTTGTTCCCAGCGCTCCTCTTTGTTGGGCTGCATGGCTTTCATTTTCTAATTGTTAACACCTTCTCACCATTGTGGTTATCCAAGAACTGAACAAAATATTCTAGATTTAGCCAGTTTAGTACAGTAAACTGAGACTACTGCTTCCCATATTTCTTCACAAGCATACTACACATTTAGTTTGTGTTGTACTTTGGAAAAAAAATAATTCTTTTTATGCACATTATTTTCAAAGTGGGCCAACTTAGTGCTGTACCTACACAATTCATTTTAGGAACTCAACATTTTACTTTGATGGTGGTTATATGCCATATTCTCATTACCGATGCATTATTTTTTGAGTACCGATTTTGATATTGATCATATTTATTTAGTTAATTTTTAGTTTTGTGATCTCTCTCATAGACCATGTGAAAAAGTAGATTTTCAAGGTTATCTATAATATTTACAAATATTCAACCAGTTGGGGTTTTGCCAACTTACTATTACACAATACAAGTTTCTGAAATTTGGCCACAAACATACCATAAGAACGTTTGTCCAATAGTTCACTGAAATCAGGTATGTTTCTATAATTCCTTAGATATGTCAGTCCTTTCACTTAATCAAAAATGGTAATGAATTTAATGTGGTAGGCCTTGTTTTTAGAGAACTCAGCCAGTTTCTGGTAATCATCTACTTATTTCCTAATTTGTTCAGATGTATTTAGTAATTGATTCTAGAATTTTTCCCTGAAAAAAACCTGACCAGTAATTTCTGATAGCCGTCTTTTCTTATTTGTCGAGATTCAGAATAACATTTTCTTTTCTTTTTATTTTTATGTATGTTTTTAAATTTTGTGTGTTTTTTCCCCTCTGGTGCCAGGATGACATTTTCTTAATAACCTTTTTGATATTTCTGCTGTTTACTTTAATGTCACGTGGATTCCGAGGCACAGAATCTTGCAAGTCCCAATCATATCTTGTGAAAGAATTTTTCTTATCTTGTAGTATACCGCTGTCCAATGAAAACATGATGCAAACCACAAATGTGGGCCATGTATGTAATTTTACATTTTCTAATAGCCACATTGAAAAGTAAAAAGAAATGGGTAAAATTAATCTTAACATATATCATTTAACCTACTATCTCCAAAGTATTATCAACATACAATCAATATAAAAGTCATTAATGAGATATTTTACATTTTTATGCTGTCTTTAAAACCTAGTGTATGTTTTATACTTACAGTAAATCTTAATATGAACTAGCCACATTTCAAATGCTCAAAAGCCACATGAGGTTAGTAGTTATTATATTGAATAGCATAGGTGTAGACTTAGACTCATTTCAAGTGTCCAGACTTTTTATGATAATGATGTTTTACTTTATCTTATACTTCAATCTTGTGTTCGTGGTATTCATTATTCCCACTTCGGTATGAAGTTCTCACTCATAGTCGAGCCCTTGCTAAATACGAGTGGAGTGGCCTTGCTTTCTCTTTGTCTATTAATATTAACGAGGGTACCTTTTACAGTTGAACACCATAAAGAAAGCTCATTAAAGGCAACAACATCCCCTAGCACACAAGTCTCCCTAGAACCACAAAATGGGTATGGTACAGAGGCCTGGGAGCTAATTCTCTCCAGATGTTTGCAAAGCGAGCAAGACCAAAAGGTGGAAACTGAAATTACTAAACACTTAATAAGGAGCTGATGGAACCAAGGCCCCAGGGTTGGCTCAGCAATAAGTGAAACAGAGACCCTGTTTGTTCAGAGGAACTTCAAAGCCCCCTATAAACTCCCAAGAAAGGTGAGAGGCAAAAGCACTACAGAGAATCCAGCATTCCTGCAAAGTCAACTTGAGATGCTTCCCTTGGTGCTTAAGAAGAAGACTTAGGGGCAGGTCTGGTGAGCAGATGTTTGACTTTTGTTGACGCCCATTATTACATACTGTAATGTGCATGTCAGCTATAGGCATTTCTCTAGCTAGGCCAAAGGGGACAAACTAATTAAACATTCGGTTGTGTTTTGTTTTGTTTTGCTTTTAAAGAAAGAAAAAATGCTTTTTCTGTACTAAGTATCACTCTACACCAAAAGTATAAAATTGCTAATGAGACATAGCAGATCCAAATAAAATTGGTTGTATTTATCTTCATTTTTTCTTCCTTCTTTCCCTTTAACAATAGGAGGAACAGCATGGAGTTTTGGCTAAAACCATAATTAAAAAGGAAGAAAGACCAATTAATTAAAGAGGGGAAAGACCAATTAATCAAATGTGGTATCAGTTGAAAGTCTGACAAGCTATCTCTTTGGTCACTGTTATCTGGCAGGAGAAAGGCTTCTGGGATCTAACTCTATAGCTGGTGTTTTTCGTGGGGTTTTAAATTCTTTTTTTTTTTTTTTTCATTGCTAATCACTATGACCTGGCAGGTATGTTCTGTTGGCCTCTTATATATTTCTTTGGGACTCAGAGAAAGAATGAAACAATGGTAGCCATAAAGGAAGACAAGAAATGTGATCAAAAGTGACCCATCTTCTAAGCAAAATAGCTGCGCTAGGTAAGAGTGGAGAAGGTGACTCTTATTAAGTAGTTACCAACAGAGAAAAGGACAGCCCTTGCATTACTGGAAATGGAGGCAAAATCCCATCTCTTTGGACTTAGATATACCTAGGTTGGATTCCCAGTGCAGTCACTTACTGGGTGTGTAACTTTAGGTTGCTTAACCTCTCTCGGGTTTCAATTGCGTCATCCCTAAACTGGGCATGAAAACAGTACCTCCTTCCTAGGATTGTTGCAAGGATTAAATAAGACAATGTATGCAAAATGCCTAGCACAAGGTAAGGGATAACTAAAGATAGCCAGGTGAGAGCCTATTTATTACTCACCATCCCAAGTTTCTGTTAGCTCTCTTCCTGCAGGAAGATGCTCTTTTGGTACACATAGCTTTTGGCAGATTCCATGATTTGCGGATAGATCCATTTCCTTCTTAACCACCAAAGAGTGGATTCATCAAGGTTGTTCCTTGGGCTAATTCTCTTCATACAGAAAAGGGACAGTCTCACTGAGTCACACACTTGGTGTCTTTAACTCTGGGCACTTGCTGGAATCACGGCTCTCAGAAATGGTTTTCTGAGATGGATCATTGGCTATGGAGTCATGTGTCACCCTGTACCCACACTTCCCTCAGTTCTCTTTCTTAGTACTGTTGTGCAAATGATCAATCACCATAATAAAGCATTTTACAAAGTCATGATTTGACAAGAAAAAGATAAATGTAAACACTACCCAGACAACACACTGTGAGGAGAAACATCTGGATGTCCACAGCTTGTTTCCTGTTGAGAGAGTTTGGGAACTTGGGGATTTTAACAGTTGGACAGGGCTAATTTTGGAAAGTATTTCACATTTGTACAAAAATGCAAAGCTCACATTTATTACACTTCACTCATCAGATGAGACAGACTGGCGGTCAACTTCCCAGGCTTCTCTGAGAACAAAAGGGACTGAATTAGGAATGGAGTGGAGGGTTTTTCTTTTCTTCCCACTCACTCAGGTTTAGGGCACCCCTTCTTCTTCCTCATCATGACTTGGGTTTCCTTGATTTCCTTTCATTGATCTTCCTTTCCTTCTTACATTCAGTTCCCTTTTAGGTGCTAGAAATCTTGACTTGGAATTCTGACTTGGCCACCAACTGGATTGCTGCTCTTTGGCAAATCCTATAATCTCTCTAAGCCTCTGTTTCCTCCTTTGAAAGTAAAATCAATAATAATAATAAGTACTTGGCCTTGCATTTCATGCGATTGTATATATCAGGTCTCTGTGACACCCTCCCTAGTTCTTTGTGTATTTAATGTTCTTTCTTGCTTACATATATTTCAGTATGAGGGCTTCCTTTTGCCTTCCCTGGAAAACTGTGACTCACCCTTTTAGACTCAGCTGAAATATTATCGATGCTATGAAGACTTTAGGTCTTCCTCTCACCACTTTAAAAAATAATATTTCAAAGCCCAATTTGTAGCATGGGAAATATTATAACACATTCTTAAGTTTAAGAAGTGACTTATAAAATAATATGGTCAAAGATGGCTGAATAGGAACAGCTCCAGTCTGCAGCTCTAGTGCGATTGATGCAGAAGACAGTGATTTCTGCATTTCTAACTGAGGTACCTGGTTCATCTCATCGGGAATGGTTGGACGATGGGTGCAACCCATGGAGGGCGAGCCGAAGCAGGGTGGGGTATTGACTCACCCTGGAAGTGCAAGGGGTCGGGAGATTTCCCTTTCCTATCCACAGGAAGCTGTGACAGACAGTACCTGGAAAATCGGGACTCTCCTGCCCAAATACTGCGCTTTTCCAATGGTCTTAGCAAACGGCACACCAGGAGATTATATCCCACACCTGGCTCAGTGGGTCTCATGCCCATGGAGCCTTGCTCACTGATAGCACAGCAGTCTGAGATCAACCTGCGAGGCAGCAGCCTGGCAGGAGGGAGGGATGTCCGCCATTGCTGAGGCTTGAGTAGGTAAACAAAGTGGCCAGGGAAGCTTGAACTCCAAGTAGGGGTTGACTGACACCTCATACAAGTGGGTGCCCCTCAGGGACAGAGCTTCCAGAGGAAGGATCAGGCAGCAATATTTGCTGTTCTGCAGCTTCTGCTGGTGATACCCAGGCAAACAGGGTCTGGAATGGTCCTCCAGCAAATTCCAACAGACCTGCAGCTGAGGGATTTGACTCTTAGAAGGAAAACTAACAAACAGAAAGGAATAGCATCAACATCAACAAAAAGGACATCCACACCAAAACCCCATCTGTAGGTCACCAACGTCAAAGACCAAAGGTAGATAAAACCACAAAGATGTGGAGAAACCAGAGCAGAAGAGCTAAAAATTCTAAAAAACAGAGCGCCTCTTCTCCTCCAAAGAAATGCAGCTCCTCACCAGCAACAGAACAAAGCTGGATGGAAGATGACTTTGACAAGCTGACAAAAGTAGGCTTCAGAAGGGTGGTAATAACAAACTTCTCTGAGCTAAAGGAGGACGTTCAAACTCATCTCAAGGAAGCTAAAAACCTTGAAAAAAGATTAGACGACTGGCTAACTAGAATAAACAGTGTAGAGAAGACCTTAAATGACCTAATGGAGCTGAAAACCACAGCACAAGAACTACGGGACACATGCACAAGCTTCATAGCCAATGCAATGAAGCAGAAGAAAGAGTATCAGTGATTGAAGATCAAATTAATGAAATAAAGCGAGAGGAGAAAGTTAGAGAAAAAAGAGTAAAAAGAAGTGAACAAAGCCTCCAAGAAATATGGGACTAAGTGAAAAGACCAAATCTACGTTTGATTGGTGTACCTGAAAGTGACGGGGAGAATGGAACCAAGTTGGAAAACACTCTGCAGGATATTATCCAGGAGAATTTCCCCAACCTAGCAAGGCAGGTCAACATTCAAATTCAGGAAATACAGAGTATGCCACAAAGATACTCCTCAAGAAGAGCAACTCCAAGACACATAAGTGTCAGATTCACCAAAGTTGAAATGAAGGAAAAAATGTTAAGGGCAGCCAGAGAGAAAGGTCGGGTTACCCACAAAGGCAAGCCCATCAGACTAACAGCTGATCTCTCGGCAGAAACTCTACAAGCCAGAAGAGAGTGGGAGCTAATGTTCAATATTCTTAAAGAAAAGAATTTTCAACCCAGAATTTCATATCCAGCCAAACTAAGCTTCATAAGTGAAGGAGAAATAAAATCCTTTACAGACAAACAAATGCTGAGAGACTTTGTCACCACCAGGCCTGCCTTACAAGAGCTCCTGAAGGAAGCACTAAACATGGAAAGGAACAACCGGTACTAGCCACTGCAAAAATATGCCAAATTGTAAAGACCATCAATGCTAGGAAGAAACTGCATCAACTAACGAGCAAAATAACCAGCTAACATCATAATGACAGGATCAAATTCACACATAACAATATTAACCTTAAATGTAAATGGGCTAAATGCCCCAATTAAAAGACACAGACTGGCAAATTGGATAAAGAGTCAAGATCTGTCAGTGTGCTGTATTCAGGAGACCCATCTCACGTGCGGACACACATCGGTTCAAAATAAAGGGATGGAGGAAGATCTACCAAGCAAATGGAAAGCAAAAAAAGGCAGAGGTTGCAATCCTAGTCTCTGATAAAACAGACTTTAAACCAACAAAGATCAAAAGAGACAAAGAAGATAATTACATAATGGTAAAGGGATCAATTCATCAAGAAGAGCTAACTATCCTAAATATATATGTACCCAATACAGGAGCACCCAGATTCATAAAGCAAGTCCTTAGAGACCTACAAAGAGTCTTAGATTCCCACACAATAATAATGGGAGATTTTAACACCCCACTGTCAATATTAGACAGATCAACGAGACAGAAGGTTAACAAGGATATCCAGGACTTGAACTCATCTCTACACGAAGCAGACCTAATAGACATCTACAGAGCTCTCCACCCCAAATCAACAGAATATACATTCTTCTCAGCACCACATTGCACTTATTCCAAAATTGACCACATAGTAAAGCACTCCTCAGCAAATGTAAGAGAACAGAAATCACAACAAACTGTCTCTCAGACCACAGTACAATCAAATTAGAACTCAGAATTAAGACACTCACTCAAAACCACACAACTACATGGAAACTGAACAACCTGCTCCTGAATGACTATGGGGTAAATAACGAAATGAAGGCAGAAATAAAGATCTTCTTTGAAACCAATGAGAACAAAGACACAATGTACCAGAATCTCTGGGTCACATTTAAAGCAGTGTGTAGAGGAAAATTTAGGCACTAAATACTCACAAGAGAAAGCAGGAAAGATCTAAAATCGACACCCTAACATCACAATTAAAAGAACTAGAGAAGCAAGAGCAAACACATTCAAAAGCTAGCAGAAGGCAAGAAATAACTAAGATCAGAGCAGAACTGAAAGAGATAGGGACACAAAAACCCTTAAAAAATTAATGAAGCCAGGAGCTGGTATTTTTTGAAAAGATCAGCAAAATTGATAGACTGCTAGCAAGACTAATAAGGAAGAAAAGAGAGAATAATCAAATAGATGCAATAAAAAATGATAAAGGGGATATCACCACTGATCCCACAGAAATACAAACTACCATCAGAGAATACCAGAAACACCTCTATGCAAATAAACTAGAAAATCTAGAAGAAATGAATAAATTTCTGGACACATACACCCTCCCAAGACTAAACCAGGAAGAAGCTGAATCTCTGAATAGACCAGTAACAGGCTCTGAAATTGAGGCAATAATTAATAGCCTACCAATAAAAAAAAAAGTCCAGGACCAGACAGATTCACAGCCAAATTCTGCCAGAGGTACAAAGAGGAGCTGGTACCATTCCTTCTGAAACTATTCCCATCAATAGAAAAAGAGGGAATCCTCCCTAACTCATTTTATGAGGCCAGCATCATCCTGATACCAAAGCCTGGCAGAGACACAACAAAAAAAGAGAATTTTAGACCAGTATCCCTGATGAACATCAATGTGAAAATCCTCAATAAAATACTGGCAAACTGAATACAGCAGCACATCAAAAAGCTTATCCACCACGATCAAGTTGGCATCATCCCTGGGATGCAAGACTGGTTCAACATACACAAATCAATAAACATAATCCATCACATAAACAGAACCAATGACAACAACCACATGATTATCTCAATAGATGCAGAAAAGGCCTTCAACAAAATTCACAGCACTTCATGCTAAAAACTCTCAATAAACTAGGTATTGATGGAACATATCTCAAAATAATAAGAGCTATTTATGACGAACCCACAGCCAATATGAATGGGCAAAAACTGGAAGCATTCCCTTTGAAAACCAGCATAAGACAGGGATGCCCTCTCTCACCACTCCTATTCAACATAGTGTTGGAAGTTCTGGCCAGGGCAACGAGGCAAGAGAAAGAAATAAAGGGTATTCAATTAGGGAAAGAAGAAATCAAATTGTCCCTGTTTGCAGATGACAGGATTGTATATATAGAAAACCCCATTGTCTCAGCCCAAAATCTCCTTAAGCTGATAAGCAACTTCAGCAAAGTCTCAGGATACAAAATCAATGTGCAAAAATCACAAGCATTCCTATACACCAATAACAGACAAACAGAGAGCCAAATCATAAGTGAACTCCCATTCACAATTGCTACAAAGAGAATAAAATACCTAGGAATCCAACTTACAAGGGATATGAAGGACCTCCTCAAGGAGAACTACAAACCACTGCTCAATGAGATAAAAGAGGACACAAACAAATGGAAGAATATTCTGTGCTCATGGATAGGAAGAATCAATATCACGAAAATGGCCATACTGCCCAAGGTAATTTATAGATTCAATGCCATCCCCATCAAGCTACCAATGACTTTCTTCACAGAATTGGAAAAAACTACTTTAAAGTTCATATGGAACCAAAAAAGAGCCTGCATTGCCAAGACAATCCTAAGCAAAAAGAGTAAAGCTGGAGGCATCACGTTACCTGACTTCAAACTATACTACAAGGCTACAGTAACCAAAACAGCATGGTACTGATACCAAAACAGATATATAGACCAATGGAAAGGGACAGAGGCCTCAGAAATAACACCACACATCTGCAACCATCTGATCTTTGACAAACCGGAGAAAAACAAGAAATGGGGAAAGGATTCCGTATTTAATAAACAGTGCTGGGAAAACTGGCTAGCCATATGTAGAAAGCTGAAACTGGATCCCTTCCTTACACCTTATACAAAAATTAATTCAAGATGGATTAAAGACTTAAATGTTAAACCTAAAACCATAAAAACTCTAGAAGAAAACCTAGACAATACCATTCAGGACATAGGCATGGGCAAGGACTTCATGACTAAAACACCTAAAGCAATGGCAACAAAAGCCAAAATTGACAAATGGGATCTAATTAAACTAAGGAGCTTCTGCACAGCAAAAGAAACTACCATCAGAGTGAAAAGGCAACCTACAGAATGGGAGAAAATTTTTGCAATCTACCCATCTGACAAAGGGCTAATATCCAGAATCTACAAAGAACTTAAACAAATTTACAAGAAAAAAACAAACAACCCCATCAAAAAGTGGGCAAAGGATATGAACGGGCACTACTCAAAAGAAGACATTTATGCAACCAACAAACACTTGAAAAAATGCTCACTATCACTGGTCATCAAATAAATGCAAATCAAAACCACAATGAGATACCATCTCATACCAGTTAGACATTAAAAAGTCAGGAACAATAGGTGCTGGAGAGGATGTGGAGAAACAAAAATGCTTTTACACTGTTGGTGGGACTGTAAACTAGTTCAACCATTGTGGAAGACAGTGTGGTGATTCCTCAAGGATCTAGAACCAGAAAAACCATTTGACCCAGTGATCCCATTACTGGGTATATACCCAAAGGATTATAAATCATGCTGCTATAAAGACACATGCACACGTATGTTTATTGCAGCACTATTCACAATAGCAAAGACTTGGAACCAACCCAAATGTCCATCAATGATAGACTAGATTAAGAAAATGTGGCACATATACACCATGGAATACTATGCAGCCATAAAAAAGGATGAGTTCATGTCCTTTCTAGGGACGTGGATGAACCTGGAAACCATCATTCTCAGCAAACTATGACAAGGACAGAAAACCAAACACCACATATTCTCACTCATAGGTGGGATTTGAACAATGAGAACACTTGGACACAGGGCGGGGAACATCACATATGGGGGCTTGTGGTGGGGTGGGGGGCTGGGGGAGGGATAGCATCAGGAGAAATACCTAATGTAAATGATGAGTTAATGGGTGCAGCACACCAACATGGCACATGTATACCTATGTAACAAACCTGCACGTTGTGCACATGTACCCTAGAACTTAAAGTATAATAATAATAAAAAAAAAAATATGGTCAAAGTTTGGTAAGATAGATGTGTATGTGTGTGTGTGTGTGTGTGTGTATTTACTTTTTTTGAATAAATTTATCTCTTCTTGTCTTGGACTCTAGGCTACAGGTGTAAAGTTAAAAGCAATTGCTGCAAGGGTAATCACATTCTAAAGTGGAGATGCTAGGCATATACCTGCAGAGACTATTAAAAGGTGGACCAGATAGTCTTATGATGCCCCATCAGCCCATCAGCTTATGTGAAAAAAGACAAAAAACTCAAACTCAGTTTGCTAAAGTAGGAACTTCATAGAAATGAGTTGTTGATTAAATGGGGACTGTTGTGTCATCGCTCCTGCCTTTTCCTATAGTTCCTCACCTCACAGCCTGATGAGAGTAGCTCTAAGAGAACCATTTCAAGAAGCTGGTGCTGCCTACAAGAAAGAGAGTCTGGCCTCTCACTCTTGGCCAAACGCTGGCTGAGTTACAGACACTCCCAGGCCCATGCAGGTGCTGCTTCTCAGGCAGAATAGAGCAAGAAGGTTCTTGGGGGCTTGAAATGCGGTCCTTTTCCTGGAGGTGGGGCACATGAGAACACAGAATTGTGCCTACTTCCTGTCTTAAGCAGCTTGAAGGTGGGAGGCTGGATGAGCAGCTTGCAGCAGCAGGGCAAAGAGAAAGAGCAACAGAGGAACAGTCTGGGTTTACCATTCAGCATGGAAGGGATGCATGAGTTTTCCATGTGCCAAGAGGATATTTCAGAAAGTCATTGGGTTTAAAGCTCCTTGAAGGTCACTCCAGCAGAAAATGGTAAAGGGAACCTGCAAAAGCTGGAGGTGGAGGACTGGAAGCTATGAGCTGGAGTGCGTGTTGCTAACGCCAATGTCAGGGAGCTGCTCAGTGTGTAGGTTCTCAGGGTGCCTCAGTGTAATCCACACATCCAAACATCCCGAAGACCCAGGGTATAGAAACCTCCAATGGGTGACAGGCAGTGTTAGCCAAAGGAGACTTAAAACAGCAGCCACAGCTTAAAAGCAATGTTTCCTCTCTTCCGATTTCTCTCCCTTCCACTTCAAATCTGGAGAGACAGTAGAGGGAGGAGAACAAACCTAGCAACCCACGTCCCACTCCCCACTGAAAATTCCTGACCATGACTCAGGCCTCTGTTGAGGGTTGCATGCTGGGGGAAGTTTTAAATTGGAAGTGAGATTGAAACTTTGATTTAGACTCAATGGAACTTGTCATTATAACTGAAAGTGACATTATCCTCAGATCCATTTCGATCTCAAGATCCCATTCCTTATGATGGAGGGGAAAACGTCAGACTTGCCAGTGAAAGGTAGTGCAGTTTCTTTAAGTTTAAAATGGTTTCAGGTAATATTAGCGGATTCCATGAACAGGGCTATAAGGACGGCCTCTTCTGTCTGAAGGTGGTTTCCCCTCTTCCTTCTTATTTCAGATATGATGTCTGAGTTTAGGCAGAAGCTTATATATCCTCTTCACAGTGGGAGAAGTCTCTAATCTACACACCATTGTCTGCATTTTACAGATGAGAAAACAGAGGTTAAGTAGCCTGCAAGGGCTCCGAGCTAGTGAGTGGCAACGCTGCCTTTCTTTTTTTTTTTTTTTGAGACGGAGTCTCGCTCTGTCGCCCAGGCTGGAGTGCAGTGGCGCAATCTCGGCTCACTCTAAGCTCTGCCTCCCGGGTTCACGCCATTCTCCTGCCTCAGCCTCTCCGAGTAGCTGGGACTACAGGCGCCCGCCACCACGCCCGGCTAATTTTTTGTATTTTTAGTAGAGACGGGGTTTCACCGTGGTCTCGATCTCCTGACCTCGTGATCCGCCCGCCTCGGCCTCCCAAAGTGCTGGGATTACAAGCGTGAGCCACCGCACCTGGCCGGCAACGCTACCTTTCTGTGGGTGAGCAAGTGTTGGTATACATGAATGAAAGATCAGCAGGTGAATGGAGAAGGCAACTGGAATATTATATTAGAAAAATGAGGAGCATGCTGGCTCCTCATTGTTGGGTGGTTGGGGCGCCAGATCTCGACACACTTGTCAGGACTCTCTTAGACTCACAAAAAACATACCAGTCTAACACAGCTGAATCTCGTTTATATTTCTGGATGATGGACATGGTAAAGGACCTAGGACTTCACCCCGTTCAAAGTAAGATTGATAGTGTTTGTTCCATTCACTGATTCATTATTCATTTTTTATATATCTTAATTTTCTAGGCACTAGGGATAAAGAACATAGACAAGACACACAGTCCCTACACTTATGGAGCTTTCATTCTACAAAGAAAGGTGATGCTATTAAAAACTAATAACACAATTCATGCCTTAGCTACAATTTTTGACACATGCTATGATGGAAAAGGTTAGGGTCCCATGAAACTATAAAACAAGAACACGACCTATTTTGGTGGGTCAGAGAAGCTTTCCTTAGAAAATGGCATTTGAGGACTGGCGCGGTGGCTCATGCCTGTAATCCCAGCACTTTCAGAGGCCGGGGTGGGCAGATCATGAGGTCAGGAGTTCAAGGCCAGCCTGGCCAACACAGTGAAACCCTGTCTCTATTAAAAACACAAAAATTATCTGGGCATGGTGGCACATGCCTGTAGTCCCAGCTACTCAAGAGGCTGAGGTAGGAGAATCACTTGAACCAGGAGGCAGAGGTTGCAGTGAGCTGAGATCTCGCCACTGCACTCCAGCTTGGGCAAGAGAGTGAGACTTCATCTCAAAAAAAAAGACATTGACTAATTGTAAAAAAAAAAAAAATTATCCAAGGAAGGAAAATTGTAGATTGTTCTCTGTTGAGACAGATCATGGCTCGGTCACAGATCTGGGAAAGAGCTGCATGTCTGGTTAGCAGAGACATCAGTTGTACAAGAGTTTTAGATTAAGTAGGTATTGGATTCAGTCCTTGATCCACTATGGATCAATCAGTGTGTGGGAGAATACTCACAATCTTACTGGGAGCTTACTGGGAAAATCCAGGAATTGGAGGAAATAGCCAAAATGTAGCTGTATCATTTTGGTGTGCTTACATTAGCATAATGTTAGCAACATTATGGATCAGAAAACCCAACTAACACCACTGAAAACTCAGATTAGCAGTCTTTCTTTAAAGGGCCAGATGGTAAATGTTTTAGATTTTGTAGGCTGTATTGTCCCTGCTGCCACCATTCAACTCTGCCAGTGTAGTGTGAAAGGAACCGTAGACATCTGTAAACAATGGGCATGACTGTGCTCTATATAACTTTTCGATTGGCCCGTGGCCTGTAGTTGGTCAATCCCTGGCATGAAATGTAAGGATATTTAAGGTTTTCTTAGCATGAAGCCTAGTAGTGGATAGTTTTGAGGCTGGTTCAGCAACATGATGAAGTGAGGGAGCTGGAAAATTACCTCTGTGGTTCTCTTATAGTCATGTGAGCAAATAAAACAGACACCAGGGTTTTTTTGTTTCTGTGTTTAGAAAAAATGTGAATCTCTTAAATTAATAGTCAAAGGAACACAGTATCTGTGAAAAAATTCACTGAGAAGTTTCTTATGGGGGAAGAGACAGGGGTTGTTAAGTGCTGAGTAAGAAGGGAGTGGTTCATGGTGGTTAGGTTAACTAAGGCTTAACAACTAGTACTCTGGAACTGTGTGCAGGGGCTCACACCTGTAATCCCAGAGTTTTGGGAGGCCAAGGCAGGAGGATTTTTTGAGCCTGGCAGTTTGAGGCTACACTGAACTATGATTGTGCCACTGTACTTTTGGTTCCAGGAAATTAAAACAACAAATCAAATTTGTACTGTATAGAGCAGAACAAGTCTATAAGCCTGCCTGCAATTTGTTAAAACCAGCCTTACTGTGTATCAATCATCACAGAGTCTTCAGTTAGGTCCGATAAGGGCCTGGTTCCTGGAGTCCCTCAGAACTCAAGGTCCTTCATCAGGTACTGCTGCTTAGAACCAGTTGAATAAAATACAACAGTAAGGTTTGGTATCAACAAGGCAAGTGCTGATGTAAGTGAAAATTCTACCTTTTACAGTTCCAAGGTGGTTACTGAACTCCAAGCATGCCTTGTTCAAAGGACAGCATCCCCGCAGGAGGGAGGGCACGACGAGAGGGACTTCTCACAACACTCCCTCTTCTATCTGGGAGGAAATGTTTTCCAGAAGCCTCTTATCCAAGCCTGTAGTCTTATCCTTATGTTTTATTGGCTCAAACTAGGTCACATGTCCACCTCTACACATCACTGGCAAAGAAGAATGGGATAATCACAGCTCTTCCATGGGCTGCCTGTCTCAACAAAACTGGGAATCTGTTAGCAAGGAGGAAGGGCTTTAGTGCAACTGAGAAGACCACCAACTGTGTCCCCCACAGCCATTACTGACTTTCCTCCTTGTTAACAGAACATGCAAAAACAATGAGAGACAGACACCACCGAACAAGCTGTAGATGGAGAAGCTAAAACAGCTCTGCAACCATTAGGTGGATCTTTAGAGTGCAGCTGCTTAGTGGGCTGGGTGCCCTGATTGGAGCTTCAGTAGTGCTGGCTGCTGATGAGAATAATCAGATCTTATCTGTTTGGGGATTTGGATTTTGGTTTTCATTAGAATGCGTAAAGAGGAACACCTCTCCATGCAATCTCTCTTCCCTAGGGACACACAGAACCAATCTAAGGAAAAAGCTTGAGGACAGCAATCTCCAGTTTATCTATAAAACAAACATACTTATAGTTTAAATAATCAGCCACAGGTTATTGGATTTTTTCTATTTATACTCTACTTTTATGAGAAACTGGCAAAGTATACACACACATGCCAAAGTTAGGGATTTAGTAGGAAAAGCCATTTCCAGGGTATGTAATAATTAAAGTGATACTAATTCAGCCCAATCCTTAAATACCTACTCCAGCAGTCTGTACTGTAGGGTAATAATATAATTATAACCCTAAGGCATTGCAGGACACAGGAGAGGGAACAAACTCTTCTTTTCAAGTTTTATGCTATTTGTATGTTACTGTTGTTTAATTATTTGTCAGGGGAAGACAATGAAGAATGATGAGAAAAGCATGGGTTTTCATAGCTGGCAGACTTGGAATCAAATTCCAGCTCTGCCACTTAGTAACTGTCTGTCTCAGTTTCTTCATATATGTTGAGAGTTTTTTTGGTATTCTCAAAGTAGTTTTAGTATACAGAAAGATTAATCCGTGACTTACTTTGCTTTTTAAAATGAATTTCCTTTCTTTAAAGTAACAAATTTAAAACTTGGGTTTGTCCTTAAGCTTTGCTCTTTTCTGTGTTTTGTTTTGTTTTTTGAGACGGGGTCTCTCTCTGTTGCCCAGGCTAAAGTGCAGTGGCGTAAACACAGCTCACTGCAGCCTTAACTTCTTGGTCTCAAGTGATATCCTGCCTCAGGTTCCTGAGTAGCTGGGACCACAGGCATGCGCCACCATGCCTGGCTAATTTTTTTTAAAAAAATTATCTCTATAAGATGGGGTCTCACTTTATTACCCAGGCTGGTCTCAAACTCTTGGGCTCAAGCAATCCTCCTGCCTTGGCCTCCCAAAGTGCTAGGATTACAAGTATGAGCCACCATGCCTGGCTGTGTGTCCTTAAGCTTTTAAATGTAGCTTAAATCTTATTGATCCATTTATAAGTCTAGCAAATTTTAACAATCATTTTTAAGGGAGCCTATGAGTAAGGTTTGGTCTCATTTACAAGTTTGGTTAATTAAACATCTTCAAATATTTTAAAGTGCATTTATACATTTAATATATTTGATTTCTTAAGGGTTTTAGTTGTCTAACTTAAAACTTAGTATTAAAATATTATGTCTAATAAATTAAACTTGTAAATATAGAAAACTGTAGTTCTCTTAAATGTTCTAATATAGTATGTAAATTTAGTAAAACTTCAAATTAAAACCACAAATCTAATAAGGATTTTGAGTACATAATTTAAGTTGGAATATAATATAAGACCGTTACCCTATAGGCCAAATTCATGCAACTGTTAGAAATATATAAAACTTGCATAGATTCCTTAGTGTGAAATATTAATATTAAACAATTCATCTATACAAATAATCATTGAAAGTCACTGAAGGTCCTTTCAACTAAGAGACCTGGAGCTATAGATACCTGGTGTAACACTCCTCTTGTGCCTCAACTTGGAAACCTGTTGTATCTTCCCATGTAATACATGGGTTTGCTTTTTGAGTTTGCTTGTGTGTTTCAGCCAGGATGTTGGCTGGATTCTTGTTTTTCTCTCTGCTTAGTTGGATGTGGAAAGCTTTATTTATAGCTGCAAATCAATTTCAAGAGAGGGCTGTTTGTCCCTAGAGTCAATTTATATTAATTTCAATGTATATATTCTAAGATGCCTGTAACTCCTGTCCTGGTTTGTATGGATTGGACTTTGCATTTCCTTGGTGCTTACGATCTGTAAGTGTACCTCCAGCTTCTTCTGATTTTCTAGAGCCACATGACACTTGTTATTTATATTGAATATTGATATAGTTTGGATACTTGTCCCTTCCAAATCTTATATTAAAATGTGATCCACAGTGTTGAAGGCGGGGCCAGGTGGGAGGTGTTTGGGTCATAGGGGCATATCCCTCATGAATGTCTTAGTGCCCTTTACCTAGTTATGAGTTGTGGTTGTTAAAAAGAGTCTGGGACCTCCCTCCCCTCTCTCTTGCTCCCTCTCTTGTCATGTGACATGCTGGTTCCCCTTCCCTTCTGCCATGACTGAGCTTCCTGAGGCCTTACCAGAAGCAGATGCTGGCACCATGCTTCTCGTACAGTCTACAAAACCATGAGCCAAAATATATCTTTTTTCTTTACATATTACCCAGTCTCACATATTTCTTTATAGCAGTGCAAAATGGACTAACGCAGAAAATTGGTTCCAGGAGTGGGGTGTTACTATAAAGATATTTGAAAATGTGGAAGCAGTTTTGGAACTGGGTAACAGACAGAGGTTTGGAGGAGTTTGAAGGGCTCAGAGGAAGACAGGAAGACAATGGGGAAAAGGCCTCAAAGGCATTTCAGAAACATTCCAGGCCATGCCTACCATCACAGGCCCAGAGACCTAAGAGGAAAGAATGATTTTAGGGGCCAAGCGCAGTGTGCCACCATTCTGTACCATCTCAGGATGCTGCTCTCAGAATCCCAGCAGCTCTGGTTCTAGCCTTGGCTCAAAGGGCCCCAGATACTGCTTGGGCTGCTCTTTCCTAGGACACAAGCTATAACTGTTGATGGCTTCCTTGTGTTTTTAAGCCTGCAGGCATGCAGAATGCAAGAGTGAAAGAAGCTTGGCAACTTCCACTTAGATTTCAGAGGATGTATTGGAAAGCCTGAGTGCCCAAGCAGAAACCAGCCACAAAGGTGGAGCCCCTGCAGAGAGACTCTACTAGGGCAGTGCTAAGGGGAAATGTGAGGTTGGAGCCCTCACAGAGTCCTCACTGGAGCACTGCCTAGTGGAGCTGTGGGAATGGGATCATCACCCTCTAGATCCCAGAATGGTAGAGCCACCAGCAGCATGCACTTTCAACCTGGAAAAGCTGCAGGCATTTGACTCTAACCTGTGAGAGCAGCCACATGGGCTGCACCCCACAAAGCCATGGGGATGAGGCTGCCCAAGGCCTTGGGAGCCCAACCCTTGCACTGGTGTGCCCAGGATGTGGGACATGGAATCAAGGAAGATTATTTTGGAGCTTTAAGGCTTAATGTCTGCTCTGCTGGATCTCTGTTGAGGCCTGTTGCCCCCTTATTTTGGCCAATTTCTCCCTTTTGGAATGGGGATGTGTACCTAAGGCCTATACCACCGTTGTATATAGGAAGTAAATAACTTGTTTTTTATTTTATATGTTCACAGCTGGAAGGAACTTTCTTTGAATCTCAGATGAGACTTTGGAGTTTGGAATTTTGAGTTGATGCTTGGAGCTAGTTAAGACTTTTGGAGATGATTGGGAATGAATGATTGTATTTTGCAATGTGAGAGAGACATGAGACTTGGGGTGGGGGGGTCCAGGAATGGAATGATGTAGTTTGAATATTTGTCCTCTCCAAATGTCATATTGAAATGTGATCCACAATGTTGGTAGTAAGGGCCTGGTGGGAAGTGTTTGGTTCATGGGGCCAATCTGTCATGAATGGCTTGGTGCCCTCTCCATGGTATTAAGTTTACATGAGATCTGGTTGTTCAAAGAGTCTGGGACCTCCCTCCTCTCTCTCTTGTTCTCTTGCTTGCATGTGACATGCTGGTTCCCCTTTCCTTCCACCAAGACCAAAAGCTTCCTGAGTCCTTACTGGAAGCAGATGCTGGTGTTGCACTTTTTGTACAATCTGCAGAACGATGAGCCAAAATAAACCTCTTTTCCTTATAAATCACCCAGTCTCAGATTTTTTTTATAGCAATGTAAAACAGGCTGACCCAAATATGTTCTCTGAATACTGGATATTGAAAAGATAACTGATTGAATGCCATGACTTTCCTTGTGATCACAACATATTAGGTCAGTCTATTAGTAATATACACATTTGGAATTATAATACCAGCAAGATTGTTGTGAGAACTAGCATGAATTAATGTAAGGCACCTACTTCAGTGATAGTATCTTGTAGGCACTCAGTCATCTGTAGCCACTCCTACTGTTTTCATAATTCATTGATCTGAACACATTTTGTCAATAATGTTCCCTACTCATTTCTTTACTTACCCCTTGGCCAGCTTGAATTCCGTAGTTAAGTATGACATTATTGCACCCTTGCCTAAACCCTCAGTTGTATTGCCTCTTTCTTTCTTCGTCATACTACTCTGGCAAAACCCTACATGTGTAATTCCATCTCTCTACCTACTCCCAGCTTGCACCCACACAACTAAATATGACTCACGTTACCATACTCATTGGTCTTCCATTAAATTCTGGTTCACTTTATTATTATTATTATATATATTTTTTAAGACAGAGTCTCACTCTGTTGCCCAGGCTAGAGTGCAGTGGCATGATCTCAGCTCACTGCAACCTCTGCCTCCTGGGTTCAAGCAATTCTCATGCCTCAGCCTCCCAAGTAGCTGGGATTACAGGCATGGGCCACCATGCCTGGCTAATTTTTGTATTTTTAGTAGAGACAGGGTTTCACCATGTAGGCTAGGCTGGTCTCAAACTCCTGATCTCATGTGATCTGCCTGCCTTGGCCTCCCAAAGTACCGAGATTATAGGCATGAGCCACCGCACCTGGCTGGTTTACTTACTTTAATGCTGACTGGCAATAAGTACACTTTTGTAATCTGTTTACTTCCCCACTGTTCTCAAAAGCTGTTTTACACTGTCTCATTTCTCCTTAAACTGCTGTTCTTACTTTGAACTGATGAACTTTCTTCCAACGTCTCTGAGAAAATAGAAGTATTCAGAGAATAACTTCCATGTACTCCCCCTCCATACACAACCACCTCCCTGCATCTATTCTCATTTCTCCAGGATGAACCCCTGGCAAAGACAAACTCTTCTATTTCTGTGCTAGATCTCACCCCCTCTTGTCTATTTGAAGACACTCCTCCAACAATCTCTTCTCTCTCATCATCAGATTTTTCCTAATAGATCTTTCCTATTAGCCAACAAAGTCAATATTAATTCTCCTCTTTTAAAATCCTCTTTTGACTTTATTTCTTGCCAATTAAACCTTCATTTTAAACTTCCTTTTATAACAAAACTCCTTGAATGAGTTGTCTCCATTTCTTTTCTCTCATTATCTCTTGAGCATCTTCCAACCAGGCTGTCAGCATACCATTTGTCGAGGTCATGGAAGACTTCCATTTTCTAAATCTCACTGTCCATTCTCAGACCTCATCTTACTTAACCTATCTGCAGAATTTAACACTTTGAAACTCTTCCTTCCACCATTCTTCTTGTTTTTTTTTTTTTTTGTTGTTGTTGTTGTCTTCCTGCTACTCCATTGGCAGCTCCTTCTCAGCCTGCTTTGCTGTTTCTCCTCTTCTCCCTGATTCTTAAGATTCAGTTAAAAAACTCAGTCCTCAGGCCTCTACACCTTTCTCTCTACACTTTTCCCTTTGGTGCTATCATTGAGTCTAATGATTTCAAATACGGTCTACACATCAATGACTCCCAAATTTATGTCTCCAACATGGTCTTCTTGTCTATTAGACATCTCTGCGTGGAAGTCTAGTGGTCACCCTAAACCTAACACTGTCTGAAACTAAGGCCTGAGCTCACCCTAACAAATATGCTCCTCCTCCAGTCTTCTCCATTTCAGTAAGTAGCAGCTCTATCCTTCCATTGATTTAAGATAAGAATCTTGGCACCATCCTTGACTTTAGTCTTCTTCCTCCAACATGCTATGGGTTAAGTTTGTATGCCTCCAAAATTCATGTTGAAATTTAATCCCCAATGCAACAATATTAAGAGGTGGGATCTTTAGGAGGCTTTAATCTCATGGATGGTATTAGTGCCTTATAAAAGGGCTGGAGGGAACTAGCTGGAACCTTTGGTCTTCCATCTCTTCTGCCATGTGAGAGCACAGTATTTGTCTCAACTGAAAGATGCAGCAGAAGGTATCATCTTGGAAACTGAGAACAGCCCTTGTCAGACATTGGATCTGTTGGTGCCTTGATCTTGGACTTTCTAGCCTCCAGAACTGTGAAAAATAAATTTCTATTATTTATAAATTACCCAGTCTTGGGTATTTTGTTATAGCAGCAGGAATGCACTAAGACACAACTGATATCTGATACATCAGCAAATCCCCTTGGCTTTATAGAAAACATATATCCAGAAGCCAACCATTTCTAATACCTCCACTGCAACTAGCCTGATTCAAGCAACTCTCCTCTCTACCCTGGATGTCTAGAAATAGCCTCCTTACTGTTCTCTCTGCTTCTGTCTTGCCCCCATCTCAGTTTATGCTCAAACCAACAACCACTTTGAGTATTTTTAAAAATTTAAGTCAGATCATGTTACTCCTCTATGAATGACTTCACATCCCTGAGGAGAAAAGTCCTTAGAATGGTACAACATGATCTGAAGTCCATCACCTCTTGAACTGCATCTTTTACCATGGTTTTTTTTTTCATTCATTTGAGTCTCAAATGCCAAACAGACTCCCACGCTGAGGCCTCTGCACTACTGGGAGTGCTCCTTCCTAGATATCCACACTTTTTACTCCCCCACTTCCTTTAGGTCTTCAATCAATTGTTGCTGTAGTTCATTTAGACAGGTTAGGCTAGGTTATGCTGCAGTCATAAGCAACCTCAAACTCAGTAGTTTAGAACAAGTCAGAATACATGTTCATTTTGGTTCTGCTCCATATTGTTCTCATCCCAGGTTCCAAGCAGACAGAACAGCAACTATTGGAACATAGCTGTGGTAGACAGAAAGAGCATGGTGAATTATATACCAGCTCTTAAAGCTTCCATGACAAAGCAGCATACATCACTTCTACTCACATTTCATCAGCCAAAGCAAGTCACTCGGCATCTCTAATTCCAAAGTAGCAAGGAAATACAATCTTTTCATGTGCTCAGAAGAACCAGAAATATTGATGAAGAATACTATAATATTAATGGTTAACATGGTCACCATGTGATGGAGGCCTTCCCCAACCATGCTATCAAACATTGCAAGCCTTCCTGACCACTTTCCAATCCCCTTATTCCCTTTATCTACTTTATCTCTTTAGCATCTGTCACAATGTACATGTACTATATATATTACTTATTTATCTTGTTTATTTTATATCATTTCCCATTAGAATATAAACTCTGAGGGAACAAAGACTTTTGCCTGTTTTATTCAATGCTGTGTTCCCAGTGCTTAGAACAGTAACTACTATAAAAAATTCTAGATAAAAAATTGTTGAATAAGTGAATGAATAATAAGAATACAATTTATGATCCATGTAAAATATACAATGATTTTCATTTGATGTCATAGGATTTGGCTGAAATCAGGGTTGGTATTATTTATTCATTCAATAAATTTGAGTTCATATCTATAATAACTTATGCAAGGGTCTACACATCAAGGAGAACATCCTCATCCACAAACGTATCAGGTACATGGGAACTTATTTTATATTACTTCCCCCAATGGAGGAGCAGGACCTGCTTGACTTTCATGGAAACAAAAGTCATAATTTTCCCATTTCAGCTAAGACCTGGCTGAAATCAGGATTTCTTGTTCAGAAGTTCTAGAAAGTCTCATGTGTGATAAACATACTTCCTAATTTCTCCTTCCTGACCCAGTTGCATTTCATCACATGTACTGCATCCCTCCACCCCGTAAGCAAAATTTATGCTAATAATAAAGCTCTCAGCATCTTAATTTGAAAGGTTTTCAACAGCTTGAGGTTGGCCACTTTGCATCATGGTCTTCTTTAATGAATCAAATAATGCATTTCTCATGTGTAATTAAATAATATCTTTAAACGCTCTGGCTTCTTCAAAAGACTCATGTGGAATTCATTTTCACATAAGGATAATGACACTCAGCACTGAAGGTAGACACTTTGTTGTGAGGGCTGTGGATAGTCACCTGCTCCTTGAAGACAAATCATAAAGGAAATTAGTACAAAACCTAAAGCCAGTTCTTAGCCCCTAGAAAATGAAGTTATGACATCAATATCTAATCCAAGGCTAGCTGCCTAACCAACTTAAAGATATTATTGCTGAGTCAATTGTTTGTACCAAGATTTTTGTTTTTCAAACACCACATCCAGGAGTGCAAAACATTTGAGGGAGCAATAAGTAGATTTGCATATCATGTGCATATAGTTTGCATAAGATTATACATCATCTTTAGGAAAATTCTTGGTTGAAATGAAATGAGTGATATTTTTCTTATATCCTTATTAAGTTCTCCTTAGCTCCTGTGCCTCAATCTTCATGGTTCCTCACTGCCTACAGGACAAAAATGCAGTGTCCTCTGCCTAGTGTTTCACTGATCTCAATTCACCTGTCCTGCTATCATCTCTCCTCCTGTTCCCTATATTATCTTATGCACCAGTCAAACAGAACCTACTCACTGCTGTCAAACATGCCAGGAGGTGTCACTATTGTTGGACTGCCCATGATTTTTCTTCCTCCAGTCATTTGTACATCATGGTTCAGGGGCCTCCACAAAGTCCTAGGTGTAGGTTTTGATTAGCGAATAGCCAGCTTGGTAGATGTATCCCTTTTGTTAGTGATTGGTTTAGGCATGGGTATGTGACATAACCCTGGCCAATGAGAAGCAAAGGGAAGCCTGCTAGGGGGCTTCTTGGAAAGTGTCCTGAGTCTTAAAAGGGAACACATACACAAAAGGCAAGACTGACCTCTTTTCTGCCCCTGGACAGGGCTATGGTAATACCTGGATCAGCTTCAATTTCTCATAACCATTGACGGCTGGTGGCACACTTTGAGATGGCAGGGCAGAAAGATGGAAGGACCTGGGAGCATGAAAAGGTCATCGTGCCCCTGGCTTAGGCAATCATAATACCAACTATAATGTTAATTGTCAGGCACTTTCATAGCATCTTAGATATGTTAATTCATGTAATCCTCACATCTATCTCATGAGGTGAGCATTATTATCATCCTCATTTTACAGTTGAGCAAACTGAAGCAGAGAGAGTTTAATGGCTGGGGTCACTCTCCTTATCTATTTGTTTTCTCAGCTTTTTATTATGAAGTTTAAAGTCTAGGATACTAGAGAATAGCGTAACAAATCCCTTTGTACCCATCAATCATCCAGCTGAAACAATTAGCAACTCACGGCCAGTCTTGGCTCATTTGTGCCGTTGTTCACTTTTCCTCTGCCCCACATGATTTTGAAGCAAATCCCAGACCTCCTATTATTTCATTCTAGAATATTTCATGCGTGACAAGAACTAGAAGCAACTTTTATGTGGATCTTCTGTTATACTCAAAACTGGTTGCTAAATATTCATAACATTTTCCTCATAAAAAATTGAAAATGTAGACAATCTAAAGGCAAAATATAAAAATCAGAGTATGATTTCAGGATCAGGAGTTCTAGAATATGATCTCCTAGAAATAACAACTGTTATAGACTGAATGTAGCCCCCTCCAAAATTTATATGTTGAAACTTAATCCCCAGTGTGATAGTATTTGGTGGTAGAGCTTTAGGGAAGGGATTAGGTCATGAGGATGGAGCCCTCATGAAAGGATTAGCGTCCTTGTAAAAGAGGCACCAGAGTTCCCTTGTCCCTTCCACCATGTGAGGTTACAATGAGAAGATGGTGTCTATGAACCAGGCAGCAGGCCCTCATCTGACAGAGAATCTTCTGGCACGTTAATCTCGAACTTTCCCACCTCAAAACTGTGAGATATAAATTTTTATTGTTTATAAGCTACCCAAGTTTTTTTTTTTTTTTTTTAAGACAGAATCTCACTCTGTCACCCAGGCTGGAGTGCAATGGTGCTATCTCAGCTCATTGCAACCTCTGTCTTCCGGGTTCAAGCGATTCTCCCACTACAGCCTTCCAAGTAGCTGAGATTACAGGCTCTCGCCACCATGCCTAGCTAATTTTTGTATTTTTGTAGAGACGGGATTTCACCATATTGGCCAGGCTGGTCTTGAACTCTTGACCTCAGGTGATCTGCTGACTCTGTCTCCCAAAGTGCTGAGGTTACAGGCGTGAGCCACCACACCTGGCCAGTAAGCCACCCAATCTATGGTATGCTGTTATGGCAGCCTAAAGACAACAACAACAACTAATAATAGTCATGGATTCCTTTTAGTATTTTGTATAAGTTTCTTTTGAATATGGGATTGTGTTTTTCTGCTTATTATGACCTGAGCATTTTCCATCCTCATTCTAGCCCCCATGATCTTTGGGTGCTGGGCTCCCTCCATCCTTTCTTCTTCTAGCAACAGGAATGCATCCTTGGACACCTGCTTCCAATATCGTTGCTCTGCCTCATCTGGGCTCCTTTAGCACTTTGTACAACACCTCTATGATGATACTTTAATAGCAGGTGGCAATTATCTGTTTATCTGCATCCTTGACTAGACCAGAGCCCACTTTTTGAATTGTTTGTTGTTTTTTTAAATCTCTGGTGCCTGTATTGTTATAAAAAACAATGTGACAGAAGTCATTATTGTAAGGATAATGTTGAACGTGGGGGTGCCTGCATTATAAAGTGTTCTCTTTAGAAGGATCCAGTGAAAAAATCTTCCACTGATCCCAGGGCCAGGTAAAACCATCTTGGTCCTGAAAAACTGGTGTGCTTTCTTTAGCAGATTTATTTTTATCAGTTGTTGCCTTCACGAGTTCAGGCTGTTATAACAGAATACCATAGATTGGGGTGGCTTATAATCCATGAACAGTTGTTGAGTTATTGATTTGGTCACTAGAAAGCTCAGAGCTGAAGTCATGAACCTAACCTTGAAAGCATTTTCAACGCATTAATTTTCTCATTAATTTTTAATTTCATTTCTCTTCCACCATAAATTCTTTACATTGAAAAAAATCACGGTATTGAGATAGGACCATTTTTGACATGTTAATTTTTGAATTTTCTTCTCCTTTTTCGATGATTGCAGTTTGCAGATTCTGTGCTTTCTTGCTTCAAAGCTGGTAACATTATGGTTGACTTCTCCTTCTGAATTTGTTTAGAAATGTTGAAAGCCTTTAAGGAGGTTGAGCTAAGTGTCCTCGGTGGAGAAAAAAGGTTCTAAGAGAAACGTGGAAAGGGGCAATTCTCCCACATTGACAAGAGATTCCCAGAGTCTCTTTGGATCTGTGGGTTTAGAGAGAGCAAAGGGAGGCAGAACTCTAGAAAAGTAGAAAGACCCCAGGTAAGAACCATGGCCATTCCATATGCTGGCCTAGGACTCTGAGCGGCAGGCATAACTTGGTATCAGCAGAGCCACTGGAGCTATGTGAACTGGCACGGTGACTATCTCCTCATTATCAGGGCACTAAGCACCAAAGGAACCCCCTCAATGCCTTACAGTTATGTAGGACTCTGGAGCTTTTGTACTAATGTGAAGGAAGGAATCCCCAAAATGGCTGAGGCTGAATTTCCCACCTACCCAGCAGGAGTGGGCTCAGATTAGAAATTAAGTTTGATTTACAGAAAATGAAAGAAATGATATTTCTTGCACATCTGAATTTTTAGACTGAGATTCATATTCACTACAATACTTGCTGAATTTGTGAAATTCAACCCCTATCCTTTTTGGAATGAGACAGTGTACAAACGGATAATAAAATTGCTATTATCATGGAAAGAATATGCGAGCTTTGTTGGCAGTTCTATCATTATTTTACTTCTGGACCTTAATTTTTTTTTCCCTTAGGTTTCTCCAATGGCCTCCCATCTGTCCTAGCAGGGCCTGGTCTTGTTTGCTTCAATGCATGCTTCACCAGCTGTCAGAATTGTCTTTTGCAATGCAGTTTGGTTTGGGTCACACTTCCTTGCTTAAAATTCTCTGTTAAATCCCATTTGGCCTCAAGATAAAGTCAAAGTATACAAAGGCCTACATCATTTGCTTCTTGTTTACCCCTGTAGCCTCATATTCTAAAAATATCCCACACTTCTACCCACATTTGACTCTCAAGCAATAGTGTCCTATTTGCTGTTCTGCAAATGCATCAGGTCCCTCTTCTCTTCTAGTTCTTGTTGCTTATGACACCTGTCCATGAACTACCCCTATTCTTTCAGAACTCTTATCAGGCATCACTGTCATACAGGCAGCCTTTCCCAACTCCTCCCTCTCTACATGGATTAGGTGCGGTGTCCCTATGATGTGTTCCACAGGCATCCTAAGGTGACACATGCATCACTTAGCACAGTGATTTGAATGGCATGTGTCACAGTAAGGAAGAACATGGAAACATGTTTCCAATTGGGGTTCAGGTATCTACAGACATGTTTGGTGGATGGTAAAATGGAAACAGAAAGACATCACAGAGAGGGTCACTGGGTCTAGAGGAAATGGGGTGGAAGTCTGTAACTGTGGTCCACACTTAGCAACAAGGGCCTGAAGGCAGGGTGGTTTGGAGTATATTAAGAAGATGATCTCAAATATAACAGAGGCAGAGACTACTCAATTCTGCTCCAATATCCATTCTCCTTTTTTCCATTTTAGCGATTAAAAAGACCTCCAGGGTTTCAGAGGATTGTATAGCCAGCCCACAAAAGATTACATTTTCCTAGCCTCCCTTGCAGCTAGGTATGGTCATGTGACTAAGTTCAAGCCAACATGATGTTAGTGGAAGTGACCTATGGAAACTTCCAAATAATTGCTTTAAAGACAAAGCTGCTAACTCTGACTTTTTCTTTCCCCTTCCCACAGGCTCAAATGCAGATATAAATGAGGAATCCTGGATTCCTGAATGATCCTGTGGAGCACAGCAGACCTCAGGGTGAAGAGTTCACTTAACTCAATACTGTTAAGTGAGAATTAAGTAAACTTCTGCTGTGTTTGGCTAAGGTGATTGTATGAGTCTTATTGAGAATGGGAACCCAGGGTGGGGTGTGGTATTAAAAGAAATGATGCCACAGTGCATCTTCCATAGCAGGTCCTGTGCTGTGTAAGAATCTTAAGAGGATCACTGGGCACGGTGGCTCACGTCTGTAATCCCAGCACTTTGGGAGGCCAAGGTGGGCAGATCACTTGAGGTCAGGAGTTCAAGACCAGCCTGACCAACACGGTGAAACCCCATCTTTACTAAATATACAAAAATTAGCTGGGTGTGGTGGTGGGCACCTGTAATTACAGCTACTTGGGAGGCTGAGGCAGGAGAATTGCTTGAATCCAGGAGCCAGAGCCTGCAGTGAGCCAAGATCATGCCACTGCACTCCAGCCTGGGTGACAGAGTGAGACTCCATCTCAAAAAAAAAAAAAAAAAAGGAATCTTACAGGATCCCATTAAGGACTCACTTTGAGTCCACGAGAAGCTCAGCATTTAGACTTCTGCCATAAATAGCTATTGACCTCCAAGGAAGGAAGGACCAAATAGACGCACTTAAATAGAAGAATTTTATTCCCTCTTCCCCACTTGTTTTTAAGGCCCAAAAATAGTGGAGAAGAAAAGGAAAGCCAGGAGATGAAGGAAAAAAAATGAAAGAGAAAAGCACACACCCTTAGTTAGGAGGAAGAGAATTAAGTTGGATATGAGTTTGAAGTTTTAAACTGGATCAATTGTATTATATTGAATATTTTTATACCCGAAAATAACCATAAAGTTTTACCTAAAATATCATTTAGGGAAGGGAAGGTGAGCTCACCAGAACTTTTTTAGGAGCAGTCACTGTAAGAAATAATTTTTTTAATGTTTGAACTCTACTGAGTTTAGACCATTCAATAAACTGGTTACAAAAAACAAACAAACAAACTATAACAAAATATTCCATCTAGAATTATAACTCTAGCCATCCTCCTACTGTAATTTTACTGTGGCCCTCTGCTTTATGAAAAGAACAGCACATGAAAAGGTGAAGGAGAGAGAGATGAACTGGTCAGAGAGAGAGGTAAATATCAGAGATCTACAGTCAGGAAACCCCAGTGGCATTAGAGGCCAAGGATGGATGAGCAGTACCGTGTTGGGGCCTTTCAGAAAAACACTGTGTGGTATTGGAGGGTAAATACTTCTCCACCACTCTTGATGTTCTTAATTTTGTGGGCTGAGCTTGATAAGAGTGACAGTCTTGGCCTCCCTCTGCTCCTTTATTCACTCCCTTCCAGGAGAGCTGGAAAAACTTAACTGATCTGTAAACTTGGGCAGAATAAACTGGGCATAGTCAGCTCAATTTCTTCCTTATTCCTTCTGAGAGTAAGCTCCCCAAGAGTCACACACTGTATTCTACCTCTCCATGACAAATGGCCTAGGAAACTGACCCTCCACGGGGAAATCTGCAGAGGGGCTTCAGTCCTTTCTGGGACTGGGTGGCCAAGTAGGCCTGATTCAAACAGTAGGAGGTGCACTAGGCCACAGGTAAAAGCTAGATCCTTCAACTTAGTTTTGTCAGTAACGAAGATGCTATCTTGGCCTTTTTCCATGTTAGTCCTTTGTCTTATTTCTCAATAGGTTCAGACCTTGTGTAGAAGAAAGGATTAACATCACGGAGCCCTCTTAGTCCAATCCAGAGGGCATCAGTGTGGTTGAGCAGAACAACGGCACGCTCTAGACAACAGAAACAACAGCCAGAGGACTGAGAAGGGAAAGACGATTGGGAAACAGCTCAAATAATATTCAAGACATTCCAACCCAACCTTGGAACTCCCAGAGAGATGCAAAAAAGAGTGCGATCTGGATATGCCATATGGCAGGTGAGGAATAATACTAGAACAGATTTAAAGGCAAATTCTTAAAGTTACTTCACCCCACCTTCATCAGCTAAGGGAAGATTCAGCCTGCAATAATCAACTAATACTTGAAGACCTCCTGACAGGTAAATTATACTATCCTGGGTGTTTTATAGGACTTTGGGGAGAGATAATCTAACACCCAATAAGTTTATTGTCTAATACAATTTAATGAAATGTCAACTTTTCTTCCGCCATGGAAACCACATTTTTCCTCAGAGGTTTCCACTCAAATTCTTCCCAGTTTTGCCCCTCCTTGCTTTATTGGTTCTGTAGCCTAGCAGAAAATGTATGATATTTTATTTGTTTAAAGGAATAAACCAGTGAGATCCAGCTGAACTATTCAAATGACACTGAAGGACTGAAGATTCTCAAGGATGCAGGGTTTTGAAGACGTTCACAAATCAATATAAAGAAATAGAGAGGAGAAGGCCTAACAAGATGGCTGAATAGAAGCCTCCAGTGATTGTCCCTCCCACAGAAACACCAAATGGAACATCTATCCACAGAAAAAAAGCATGTTCATAAGAACCAAAAATGAGGTGAGTGACCACAGTCCCTGGTTTTAACATCATATTAAGAAAAGGGGCACTGAAGAGGGTAGGAAAGACAGTCTTGAGTCAGCTATATGATCCTTCTCCATCCCCTAGAAGTGGCCTCATGGAATGAAGAGAGAATAGCGGAGTGAGAGAATGTTGAGGGAGTGAGAGCACAGTGGGGAGTGAGAGCACACTGATTGTGGGACTTTGCATTGGAACTCAGTGCTGCCCTGTCACAGCAGAAAACACAAGGTAAAACTCAGCCAACACCCAAAGAGGGAGCATTTAGACCAGCCCTAGCCAGGAGCAAATTGTCCATCTTGGTGATGAGAACCTGAGTTCCAGCAAATCCTGCAACCATGGTCTAAAGCACCCTGGGATCCTAAATAAACTTGAATGGCAATTTAGGCCAAAAGAACTGCAATTCCTTGGCAAGTCCTGGTGCTGTGCTAGACTCAGAGCCAGTGGATTTGGGGTGCACATGACTTAATGAGACACTAGCTGGGGTGGCCAAAAGAGTGCTTGCATCATCCCTTCCCCAGCCACAGGCAGTGCAGCTCAGGGAGAGACTCCTCTCTGCTTGAGGAGAGGAGAGGGGAGAGTAAAGAGGACTTTGTCTTGCCACTTGGATATCAGTTCAACCACAGTAGAATAAGAAACCAGGAAGAGTCCTGAGGCCCCCATTCCAGGCTCTAAATCCTGGAAGTCATTTCTAGCATACCCTGGGCCAGAAGGGAAACTATTGCCTTTGAAGGAAAGGAGCCAGGCCTGGCAGAATTCATCACCTGATGACTAAAGAGCCTACAGGCCCTGAATAATTAGTAGCAGCAGCAGCCGGGCTGTATTTGCTGTAAGCCTTGGGTTAAACTCAGAGACATGCTGGCTTCAGACATGACCCAGCACTTCTCCAGCTGTGGTGGCTATGGAGAGAGACCCCCTCCCTGCTTGAGAAAGGGAGAGGGAAGAGTAAAGGGTACTTTGTCTTGCAGCTTGGGTACCAGCTTTGCCAAAGTGGGGGTAAGGCAACAAATGGGCTTCTGGGGTCTCTAATTCCAGGGCTTGGCTCCTGGATGGCATTTCTATAACTGCCCTGGGCCACAGGGAAACCCATTTCCCTGAAGGGAGAGGCTCAAGACTGACACCACAAGTTGATTGAAGAGTCCTTGGGCCTTGAGTGAACATCGGCAGTAGCTAGGAAGTACTTGCCATGGGCCTGGGGCGGTGGTGGCCATGGGGAGAGACTCCTCTGCTTCAGGAAAGGGGAGGGAAGAGTGGGAAGGACTTTGTCTTGTGGCTTGGTTGCCAGCTCAGCTGCAGTAGAATGGAGCACAGGGTAGATTCTTGATTCCTGACTCCAGGTCCTAGCTCCCAGACAGCATCTCTCAACCCACCTGGGGCCAGGAGGATCTCACCATTCTTAAGGACACAATGCTGGCTGGATTTGCCACTGCATGATTGTAGAGGCCTTGGGCCTTGAGTGAATATAGATGGTAGCCAGGCAGTGGTTGCTGCAGGCCTTGGGCAAGACCCAGTGCTGTGCTGGCTTTGGGTCTGATCCAGCACAGTCACAGTGGTGATGGCCATCAGGGTGCTTATGTCACCCCTCCCCCAGCTCTAGACAGCTCAGCACAGAGAAAGATTCTATTTATTTGGGGGAAAGTAAGGCAGGAGAACAAGAGTTTCTGCCTGGTAATCCAGAGAATTCTTCTGGATCTTACCCAAGACCACCAAGGCAGTACCTCTACGAGTTTGCAAGAGCCATAGTGTTACTAGACTTGGAGTACCCCCAGTACAGATACAGCTGCAGTGATCGAAGACAGATCACAACATCCAAGTCCCTTCAAATACCTATAAAACCTTCCCAAGAAGGATGGGTACAAACAAGTCCAGACTGTGAAGACTACAATAAATACCTATCTCTTCCACGGCCAGACACTGATGAACACCCACAAGCATCATGGCCATCCAGGGAAACATGATGTCACTAATGAACTAAATAAGGCACCACGGACCAGTCCCAGAGAGACACAGATATATTACATGTCAGACTGAGAGTTCAAAATAGCTGTTTTGAGGAAGCTCAACAAAATCCAAGATAACACAGAGAAGGAATTCAGAATCCAATTAAAGAAATTTAACAAAGAGATTGAAATAAAAAGAATCAGCAGAAATTCTGGAGCTGAAAAATGTGATTGACATACTGAAGAATGTATCAGAGTCTCTTAACAGCAGAACTGATCAAGCAGAAGAAAGAATTAGTGAGCTTGAAGACAGGTTATTTGAAAATACGCAGTCAGAGGAGACAAAATAAAAAAGAATATAAAAGAATGAAGCACACCAACAAGATCTAGAAAATAGCTTCAAAAAGGCAAATCTAAGAGTTATTGGCCTTAAAGAGGAGGTAGAGAGGGAGATGGGGGTAGACAGTTTATTCAAAGGGATAATAATAGAGAACTCCCCAAATCTAGAGAAACATATCAACATTCAGGTACAAGAAGGTTATAGAGCACCAATTTAACTCAAATAAGACTACCTCAAGGCATTCAATAATCAACTCCCGCAGGTGAAGGATATAGAAATGATCCTAAAAGCAGCAAAAGAAGCAAATAACATACAAAGGAGCTCCAATTCGTCTGGCAGGAAACTTCTCAGTGGAAATTTTACAGACCAGGAGAGAGTGGCAAGATTCAAAGTGCTGAAGGAAAAAAAATTTATCCTAGAATAGCATATCTAGTGAAAATATTCTACAAACATGGAGGAGAAATAAAGGCTTTCCCAGACCCCGCCCCCCCCAAAAAAAGATTTTATCAACACCAGACCTGTTCTACAAGAAATGCTAAAGGGAGTTCTTCAATCTGAAAGAAAAGGATGATAATGAGCAATAAGAAATCATCTGAAGGTACAAAACTCACTGGTAATAGTAAGTACACAGAAGTACACAGAATATTATAACACTAATTGTGGTGTGCAAACTACCCATATATTGAGTAGAAAGACTAAAAGATGAACCTCTCAAAGAATCATAACTACAACAACTTTTCCAGACACACAGAGTATAAGAAGATATAAATAGAAACAAGAAACAAGTAAAAGTTAAAAAGCAGAAGGATAAAGTTAAAGTGCAGAATTTGTATTAGTTTTCTCTTTGCTTGTTTATTTTTTTTTATGCAATTAATGTTAAGTTGTCATCAGTTTAAAATTATGGATTATAAGATATCATTTGCAAGCTTCATGGTAACCTCAAATCAAAAAACATACAGCAGATACACAAAAAGTCACCTTCCACCTAAGAAAATCACCTTCATTGAAAGGACGACAGGAAGGAAGGAAAGAAGGATGAGAAGACCACAAAACCAGAAAACAAATAACAAAATGGCAGAGGTAAGCCCTTACTTATCAATAATAACATTGAATGTAGATGAATTAAACTCTCCAATCAAAAGACAGAGTGAGCCCGGCACAGTGGCTTATATGTGTAATCCCAGCACTTTGGGAGGCTGAGGTAGGAGGATCTCTTCAGTCCAGGAGTTTAAGACCAGCCAAGGCAATATACGAAGACCCAATCTTTCCAAAAAGAAATTAGCTAAGCATAGTGGCATGCACCTGTGGTCCCAGCTACACAGGAGGCTGAGGTGGGAGAATCACTTGAGCCAGGGAGTTTGAGGCTGCAGTGAGCCATGATTGCACCACTGCACTGCAGCCTGGGCAACAGAGAGAGATCTTGTCTCAAAAAATAAAAAAAGACATAGACTGGCCATATATGCCAATAAGTTGGGAAATCCGGAAGAAGTGAATAAATTCTTAGACACATATAATTTATCAGGACTGAACCATGAAGAAATCCAAAACCTGAACAGACAACATGTAACAAGATTGAGGCCATAATAAAAAGTCTTTCAGCAAAGAAAAGCTCAGCACCCAGTGAAGCCACTGTTGAATTTTACTAAACATTTAAAGAAGAACTAATACCAATCCTATTCAACCTATTCTGAAAACTAGAGGAGGAAAGAATACTTCTGAACTCATTCTATGTGGCCAGTATTACCTTGATACAAAAACCAGACAAAGACATGTCGAAAGAAAGGAAGAAAGAAAGAAAGAAAGAAGAAAGAAAGAAAGAAGAAAGAAAGAAAGAAAGAAAACAAGCCAATATCCCCCTGATGAACACTGATGCAAAAATCCTCAACAAAATACTAGCAAACTGAATTCTACAACAATTTAAAAGATCATTCTTCATGATCAAGTGGAATTTATCCTAAGGATTGCAAGGATGATTCAGTACATGCAAATCAATTTATGTGATACATAACATTAACAGAATGAAGGACAAAAGCCATATGATCACTTCAGTTGATGCTGAAAAAGCACTTGACAAAATTCAAGATCCCTTCATGATAAAAATCAAAACTCTTAAATATCTGGGTACACTAGGAGTTTGAGTGCCCAGCCTGGGCAACATGGCGAAACTATGTCTCTAAAAAAAAAAAAAAAATTAGCCAAGCATGGGGGCATGTGCCTGTACTTCCAGCTACTCAGGAGGCTGAGGTGGGAGAATCCTTTGAGCCTGGGAGGTGGAAGTTGCAGTGAGCCGAGATTGCACCACAGCACTCCAGCCTGGGTGACAGAGTGAGACCTTGTCTCAAAAAAAAAACAAACAAAAATACAAAAAAACTGGGTATAGAAGGAACATACCTCAACACAATAAAAGCCATCTACAGCAGACACACAGCTAGTATCATATTGAATTGGAAAAACTGAAAGCCTTTCCTCTAAGATTTGGAACGTGAAAAGGATGGCTACTTTCACCACTGTTACTCAACATAGTACTGGATGTCCTAGCTAGAGCAATCAAACAAGAGAAAGAAAAGGAATCCAAATTAGAAAGAAAGAAGTCAAATTATCTTTGTTTGCAGATAATATGCTTTTATATTTGGAAAAACCTAAAGACTCCATCAAAAATCTATTAGAACTGATAAACATGAATTCGATAAAGTTGCAGGATACAAAATCAACATACAAAAGTCAGTAGCATTTCTATACGTCAACAGTGAACAATCTGAAAAATAAAACAAAAAAGTAATCTCATTTACAATAGCTGCAAATAAAATTAAAAGCCTAGGAATTAACCAAAGAAGTAAAAGATCTCTACAATGAAGACTATAAAAATTTATGCAAGAAATTTAAGAGAACACACAAAAAATGGAAAGATATTCCATGTACATGGATTGGAAGAATGAATATTGTTAAAATATCGATATTACCCAAGGCAATTTACAGATTCAATGCAATCCTTATCAAAATGCCAATGACATTCTTTGCATAAATAGAAAAAATAATCCTAAAATTTATATGGAATCACAAAAGACTCAGAATAGCCAAAGCTATTCTAAGCAAAAAGAACAAAACTGGAAGAATCACATTGCCTGACTTCAAATTATATTTTATAGAGCTATCATAAAGCCCATCTTGCCTTCCGCCTGGAAACAGACTTGGGGCTGTTGGCAGGGGCACAGTGGGAGACTACCCCTTCAGTTTGCATAGGAGCTAGGTGAGGCCTGTCACTGCCAGATTTCCCCCACTTCCCTGAAAATCTGCATGACTCAGGCACCATAATCCTCCTAGGTACACAACTCTGGTGACCTGGGAAACTCATCTCCATCCCCTACAGCAGCCACAGAAAGACCCACTCAAGGAAAGTCTGAGCTCAGACAGGCCTAGTCCCACCCCCATCTGATGGCCCTTACCTACCCACCCTGGTAGTGGAAGACAAAGGGCATACAATCTTGAGAGTTCTAAAGCCCTGCCCACCTCTGTTTCCTCTCCACACTACTACAGCTGATGCTTTCTGGAAAGCGCCACCTCCTGGGGGGAGGCCAACCAGCACAAAAATAGAGCACTAAACCACCAAAGCTAGGGACCCTCATGGAGTCCACTGCACCCTCTGCAACCTCCACCAGAATAGGCGCTGGTATCCACAGCTGAGAGACCCACAGATGGTTCACATCACAGGACTCTGTGCAAACAACCCCCAGTACCAGCCTGGAGACAGGTAATCACATTGGGTGGCTAGACTCAGAAGAGAGACAACAACCACTGCAATTCAGCTCACAGGAAACCATATCCATAGGAAAAGAGGAGAGTACTATACCAAGGGAATACCCTGTGGGACAAACGAATTTGAAAAACAGCCTTCAGCCTCAGACCTTCCCTCTGACAGAGCACAAACAAATGAGAAGGAACCAGAAAACCAACGCTGGTAATATGACAAAACAAGGCTCTTTAACACTGCCCTCCCAAAACCACCCTAGTTCACCAGCAGTGGATCCAAACCAAGAAGAAATCCCTAATTTACCTGAAAAAGAATTCAGGAGATTAGTTATTAAGCTAATCAGAGAGGGACCAGAGAAAGGCAAAGCCCAACGCAAGGAAATCAAAAAAGTGATACAAGAAGTGAAGGGAGAAATATTCATGGAAATAGATTAGCTTAAAGAAAAAACAATAAAAAATCCAGGAAACTTTGGACACACTTTTAGAAATGCAAAATGCTCTGGAAAGGCTCAGCAATAGAAATGAACAAGTAGAAGAAAGAAATTCAGAGCTCAAAGACAAAGTCTTTGAATTAACCCCATCCAACAAAGACAAAGAAAAAAAGCATAAGAAAATGTGAATAAAGCCTTCAAGAAGTCTGGGATTATGTTAAATGATCAAACTTAAGAATAATCAGTATACCTGAGGAAGAAGAGAATTCTAAAAGCCTGGAAAACATATTTGGGGGAATAATTGAGGAAAACTTCTCTGGCCTTGTGAGAGACCTAGACAGCCAAATACAAGAAACACAAAGAATACTTGGGAAATTCATCGCAAAAAGATCTTCACCTAGGCATATTGTCATCAGGTTATCCAAAGTTAAGACGAAGGAAAGAATCTTAAGAGCTGTGATACAGAAGCACCCCAGGTAACCTATAAAGGAAAACCTAACAGATTAACAGCAGATTTCTCAGCTGAAACCCTACGAGCTAGAATGGGTTGGGGACCTATCTTTAACCTCCTCAGACAAAACAATTATCAGCCAAGAATTTTGTATCCAGTGAAACTAAGCACTGTATATGAAGGAAAGATACAGTCATTTTCAGGCAAACAAAAACCACCACTACAATAATTGCTAAAAGGAACTCTAAATCTTAAATCCTGGAAACACATCAAAACAGAACCTCTTTATAGCATAAATCACACAGGACGTATAAAACAAAATACAAGTTGAAAAGCAAAAACAAAACAAAAAACCAGAGTACACAGGCAACAAAGAGCATGATGAAAACAATGGTACCTCACATTTCAATACTAACATTGAATGTAAATAGCCTAAATGCTCCATTTAAAATATACAGAACTGCAGAATGGATAAGAACTCACACACCAGCTATCTGCTGCCTTCAGGAGACTCATCTAACACATAAGGACTTACATAAACTTAAAGTAAAGGGGTGGAAAAAGGCATTTCATGCAAATGGACACCAAAAGCAGCAGGGGTAGTTATTTTTATATCAGACAAAACAAACTTTAAAGCAACAGTGGTTAAAAGAGACAAAGAGGGACAGTATATAATGGTAAAAGGCCTTGTCCAACAGGAAAATATCACAACCCTAAACATATATGCACCTAACACTGGAGCTCCCAAATTTATAAAACAATTGCTAATAGACCTAAGAAATGAGACAGACAGCAACTCAATAATAGTGGGGGATTTCAATACTCCACTGACAGCACTAGACAGGTCATCAAGACAGAAAGTCCACAAAGAAACAATGGATTTAAACCATAGCCTGGAACAAATAGACTTAACAGATATATCCAGAACATTTCATCCAACAACCACAGAATACACATTCTATTAAACAGCTCATGGAACTTTCTCCAAGATAGACCATATGATAGGCCATAAAACGAGCCTCAATAAATTTAAGAAAACTGAAATTATATCAAGCACTCTCTCAGACCACAGTGGAATAAAACTGGACATCAACTCCAAAAGGAGCCTTCAAAACCATGCAAATACATGGAAATTAAATAACCTGCTCCTAAATAAGCATTGGGTCAAAAATAAAATCAAGATGGAAATTAAAAAATTCTTTAAACTGAATGACAATAATGACACAACCTATCAAAACCTCTGTGATACAGCAAAGGCAGTGCTAAGAGGAAAGTTCGGAGCCCTAAACACCTACATCAAAAAGTCTGAAAGAGCACAGACAGACAATCTAAGGTCACACTTCAAGGAACTAGAGAAACAAGAACAAACCAAACCCAAACGCAGCAGAAGAAAGGAAATAACCAAGATCAGAGCAGAACGAAATGAAATTGAAACAAACAAGAAAAAAACCACAAAAGATAAATGAAACAAAAAAGCTAGTTCTTTGAAAAGATAAATAGAATTGATAGATCATTAGCAAGATTAACCAAGAAAAGAAGAGAGGAAATCCAAATAATCTCACTAAGAAATGAAACAGGAGATATTACAACTGACACCACAGAAATACAAAAGATTATTCAAGGCTACTATGAACGTCTTTACACACACAAACTAGAAAACCTAGAAGAGATGGATAAATTCCTGGGAAAATATAACCCTCCTAGCTTAAATCAGGAAGAATTAGATACCCTGAACAGACCAATAACAAGCAGCAAGATTGAAATGGTAATTTAAAAATTACCAACAACAAAAAATAGTCCAGGATCAGATGGATTTACAGCAGAATTCTACCGGACAGTCAAAGAAGAATTGGTACAAATCCTCTTGACACTATTCCACAGGACAGTGAAAGAAAGAACCCTCCCTAATTCATTCTAAGAAGCCAGCATCATCTTAATACCAAAACCAGGAAAGAGGATAATAAAAAGGAAAACTATCAAATGATGTCCTTGATGAACATAGTTGCTAAAATCCTTAACAAAATACTAGCTAACTGAATCCAACAACATATCAAAAAGATAACCCACCATGATCAAGTGGGTTTCACACCAGGGATGCAGGGATGGTTTAACATACACAAGTCAATAAGTGTGATACACCACATAAACAGAATTAAAAACAAAAATCACATGATAATCTCAATAGATGCAAAAAAAGCATTTGATAACATCCAGCATTGCTTTATGATTAAAACTCTCAGCAAAATCAGCATACAAGGGACATGCCTTAATGTAATAAAAGCCATCTATGACAAACCCACAGCCAACATAATACTGAATGGGGAAAAGTTGAAAACATTCCCTCTGAGAACTGGAACAAGGCAAGGATACCCACTCTCACCACTCCTCTTCAACATAGTACTGGAAGTCTTAGCAAGGGCAATCAGACAAGGGAAAGAAATAAAAGGCATCCACATTGGTAAAGAGAAAGTCAAACTCTCACTGTTTGCTGATAATATGATCATTTACCTTGAAAACCCTAAAGACTTCTCCAGAAAGCTCCTAGAACTGATAAAAGAATTCAGCAAAGTTTCTGGATACAACATTAATGTACACAAATCAGTAGCTCTTCTACACACCAACAGCAACCAAGCAGAGAATTAAATCAAGAAATCAACCCCTTTTATAATAGCTGCAAAATAAATAAATAAATAAATAAATAAATAAATAAATAAATACAATACTTAGGAATATACCTAACAAAGGAACCAAAAGACCTCTACAAGGAAAACTACAAAACGCTGATAAAGAAATCATAGACAACATGAACAAATGGAAACGCATCCCATGCTCATGGATGGGTAGAATCAATGTTGTGAAAATAACCATACTGCCAAAAGCAATCTACAAATTCAATACAATCCCCATCAGAATACCACCATAATTCTTCAGAGAATTAGAAAAAAAATTCTAAAATTCATGTGGAACCAAAAAAGAGCCCACATAGCCAAAGCAGGACTAAGCAAAAAGAACAAATCTGGAGGCATCACACTACATGATTTCAAACTATACTATAAGGCCATAGTCACTAAGACAGCGTGGTACTGGTATAAAAGTAGGCACATAGACCAATGGAACAGAATAGAGAACCCAGAAATAAACCCAAATACTTACAGTCAACTGATCTTCGACAAAGCAAACAAAAACACGAAGTGGGGAAAGGACACCCTTTTCAACAAATGGTACTGGGATACTTGGCTACCCACCTGCAGGAGAATGAAAGTGGATCTTCATCTCTCACCTTATACAAAAATCAACTCAAGATGGATTAAGGACTTAAACCTAAGACCTGAAACTATAAAAATTCCAGAAGACAACACTGGAAAAACCCTTCTAGACATTGGCTTAGGCAAGGATTTCATGACTAAGAACCCAAAAGCAAATGCAATAAAAACAAAGATAAATAGCTGGGACCTAATTAAACTAAAGAGCTTTTGCATGGCAAAAGGAATAGTCAGCAGAGTAAACAGGCAACCCACAGAGTGGGTGAAAATCTTCATAGTCTATGCATCTGACAAAGGACTAATATCCCGGATCTACAACAAAATCAAACAAATCAGTAAGAAAATAACAAAAAATCCCATCAAAAATTGGCTAAGGACATGAATAGACAATTCTCAAAAGAATATATACAAATGGCCAACAAACATGAAAAAATGCTCAGCATCACTAATGATCAGGGAAATGCAAATCAAAACCACAATGCTAAAATGGCCATAATCAAAAAATAAAAAAAAAACTGATGTTGGTGTGGATGTAGTGAACAGGGAACATTTCTACACTGCTGCTGGGAATGTAAACTAGTACAGCCACCATAGAAAACAGTGTGGTGACTTCTTAAAGAAAGTAGAACTACCATTTGATCCAGCAATCCCACTACTGGGTATCTACCCAGAGGAAGATAAGTTATTATTTGAAAAAGATACTTGCACACACATGTTTATAGCAGCACAATTCACAATTGCAAAATTGGGGAACCAACCCAAATACCCATCAATCAATTCGTGGATAAAGAAACATATATATATATATATATATATATATGATGGAATACTACACAGCCATAAAAAGGAATGAATTAAGACCATTTTCAGTGACCTGGATGAGATTGGAGACTATTATTCTAAGTGAAGTGACTCAGGAATGGAAAACCAGACATCGTATGTTCTCACTGATATGTGGGGGCTAAGCTATGAGGATGCAAAGGCATAAGAATGATACAGTGGACTTTGGGGACTTGGGGGGAAGAGTGGGAGGGGGGCGAGAGATAAAAGACTACAAATATGGTGCAGTTTATACATGGGTGATGGGATGCACCGAAATCTCACAGATCGCCACTAAAGAATTTACTCATGTAACCAAATACCACCTGTACCCCAACAACTTATGGACAAATAAATAAATAAATAAAAATGTCTAAAAGGGCATAATTGAATTGTTTGTAACACAAAGAATAAATGCTTGAGGTGATGGATATCCCATTTACCCTGATGTGATTATTATGCATTGTGTATCTGTATCAAAATATCAAATATCTCATGTACCCCACAAATATACACCTACCATGTACACATTTTTTCAAACTTACATTCTTCATTTTATTTATAAGAACATAAAACCATGCAGTGAGCCGAGATCGCGCCACTGCACTCCAGCCTGGGCCACAGAGCGAGACTCTGTCTCAAAAAAAAAGAACATAAAACCATATCTATAAAAGGATATATTAATTGTAAGTAGAATAGCCACATAAGAATACTTAGCAATCCCTAGACACAAAGAGACAAAAAAGAAAAAAAAATACCTAGTGAATAAGATAATATTAATGATGACTATGTTCATTAAAATGTTCTACTTTCCATAATCCATCCCTTTGAATCTATTCTTCCACCTTCCAGCCTCCCTTCCTCTATCCTGCAGAGTCCAGTGTCCAATCAGGACCTGGAACAAAAACACAATAAATCTTCCTTATATGCTGAAGTATGCATGTATCATTGTATTACTGCAGGCGTGAAACACTGTGAAGATGATTTTAGAAACTGCTAATTGTTTTTTTTTTTTGAGATGGAATCTCGAGCTGTGGCCCAGCTGGAGTGTAGTGGCGCGATCTTGGCTCACTGCAATCTCTGCCTCCCGGTTTAAGCGATTCTCCTGCCTCAGCCTCCCGAGTAGCTGAGATTACAGGCGTGTGCCAGCAGGCCCAACTAATTTTTGTATTTTTAGTAGAGATGGGTTTTCACCATGTTGGTCAGGCTGGTCTTGAACTCCTGACCTCAAGTATTCTGCCTGCCTCAGCCTCCCAAAGTGCTGAGATTACAGGCATGAGCCACTGCACCCGGCCAGAAACTGCTGATTTATAAACAAAAATGATTACCATGAATTTTCAGTTAATAGGAAAAGTAGATTCACTCTTAATATAAATATTAAAAGAAAATATTAAGAGTGAACATTAGCTACTTCAGGAAAAGCATTGTAGATCTTTCTCCAACAAACGTTTGTAAAAATTTAAGTGAAACGGAGGAAAATAAAGATTAGATTAGCATTTATAACATTAAACAAAATCAACTTTACTGTATTTAAGTTTTAATTATTTAATTCCATTTAGGCCATGAGCCATTAAAAAAAAAAGACCTATTTGGGATTTTTTTCACCTCCCAAGCATTCTTGAACTTACCCACTTCTCATCCCCAAGTCAGCCACATCCATCTCAGCACCATCAAGGGTAACTCTAACTACGAAATCAATTTTCCAGAAGTTACCCACAAAAATTTTAAAAATAAAAGAAATAGGTAGATAGGCATCACCATTCCTAATTGATTTTTCCTGGAGGGTCAGAGAAGCCTGGATTCAGTACAATTCCTGTCCTAAATATGTGTTTCATAATGATATGAGTACAAGTTCTCATTACAACACAGCTAACAAGGGCCAGATCGGTTGTGGTCGAGTTATTAATATAGTTGCCATTTTGTGAGCTACATCTTTGTAAAGAAGCCAGGTCGCGGATTTAATTGGGGTCATTTGGGGGGCTTGGCATGGTGCAACAAGGTCACTCCGTTCACTCCTGTGGTTCTTTGTTAGTCATCTTGTGTCCCAAAGTGCTGCAAGCATGAAGAGGCCAGATCACATATTAGCTTTGGGAAACTGGCAGGCTTCCAAGCCACACAATGCTGTATGATTCAGGGTGTTGGAGATGATTTTCCTCAAACTTGCTATAGTTCTCTTCTTCTCTTACAAGTAGAAAGTCAGGGTAGGTTAGCATGGAAGAAAAAGAACCACCTTTGGAGTCAGGCAGTTCTCTGCTCAAAGTGCAGCTCTGCCACTTATTTGCTATAACTTGAGACAAGCTCTTTTAACCTTTCTGAGTCTCAGGTTTCTCATCTGCAAAATGGGATTAGAACTTCCCCAGGGGGTTAATGCTAGCACTAGCGAGATTGCATACGCGAAGACCTAATGCTGGCACGGTGCAGCAGCTCGCACCTGTAATCCCAGCACTTTGGGAGGCTGAGGCAGGTGGTGATCCAGGTGAGGTCAGGAGTTTGAGACCAGCGGTGAAACCCCGTTTATACTAAAAATACAAAAATTAGCTGGGCATGATTGTACGCATCTGTAATTCCAGCTACTCTGGAGGCTGAGGCAGGAGAATCGCTTGAACCCAGGAGGTGGAGTTTGCAGTGAGCTGAGATCGCGTCATTGCACTCCAGTCTGGGTGACAAGAGCGAAACTCTGTCTCAAACAAACAAACAAAAAACAAAAAACAAAACCCTAATGCCTATTACACGCTTAAAAAATGGTAGCAAAATATCTACCATTATTTTGGTAGGGACAAATAATAGACAATCAACAGTGATTTGCTAAACAAAGAGGAAATGAACACTTCAGAAAAATACATAGTTTTGGAAATGTGATGTTAATCAAGTAGAGAAATCAGGAAGAGATTAGCGAAAAAAAAGAATAAACTACATCCCACCTTGTGCTGAGTGCTGTGGACATTTACAGAGCCCAGACATGGCCTGTTGGATGCAGTGTGCTTGATCCTGTTGGATATGAGTGTTAAATACACATCAACCCGAAATAGTCGGTTTACAACACAGGTTGACGAGCAACAAATCATTGCCTGCCACATAATTCATAGTCTATAAATATTTGTCAAGTGGATGAATAAAGCCTATCCTAATCAAATAATGGGTTCTGTGGATTTAAGACTCGCAGAATGAAGGTGTAAGAATCTGGATGGACCTTCTCCCCAGAAAAACAATTTAACTAGTGAAAATTACAAATGACAATCATTTAAGTCTCTGAAAATTGTCCCAAAGGCATGCAGCAAATGGAGAAAGATTCATTCAAGAAAAATCTATTAAATCATGGTAAAGACAGTGAGCGTCTGTGGCGTTTGAGCCAGAATGCATCCTTTACCCCTTCCCAGAGCTTCATGCTAGAGTAGCTCTACTCCAGGCAGGTGAAGCCAAGAAGGCTGCGGCTTCCTCTCCACTCAGTCCTTAGCCTGGAGCTGCAGTTTCACCCAGAGAGGGTCAGGTTGCCATTTCTTATCTTCCCCAGTTCCATGCTGCAGAAGCTCTATTTTAAGCAGGCATGGCCAGAAGGATTGAGTTTCCAACCCCGACCCAGCCCTGACTCACAGGATGGAAGCTTTACTCCAGGTGCAAAGGCTGAGAACACTGGAGCCCTTTTGCTCCCACCTCAACTTGCCAGTAGGGTGGAGGTTCCATGCTAGCAGCAGCAAGGAACCATCGGGAGCTGCCACCCTGACCACTGTTAGAGTGGGATGCCATTTTGGTTAACACAGGTCCCTGTGCTCAGCTATGGTTCAGTGGCACAGGGGTTCTGCCCAGGGCAAAGACAGATCCTAAGTTCCGAAGAGCCCCACAGCTCTGCCTAAAAGAACTGACTTCATTTACAACAGTGTGGAGAACTCCATTATCTAAAGCCACTATTGAAAACAATGGAGCGATCTTGGTGGAGGGCCGTTAAAAGGAGGCTGGAGCTCCATCATTTGTACAAGAAAAATGGCAGTACAGAGGCTTATTGGAGAGAACCAGAGAAAGAGAAAACCAAGAAGAGCTCTCCTGGGACCACAGTCTCAATTCTGGGATCAAGAGGGATGTGCCCATGGGTAGGGCTGTGCCTAGTCAAGAGCCATCGGAGCAGGATGCAGGACTGATTTGAAAGGATCTCCTGAGCTGCACACAGAGCCATTAACACAGGGCAGACAGTTTACTAGAACAAAGGGCTTAAACATCACCTTTGACGGCTGACTGACAAGAAGCTACTCTGACCAAAGGGAAACTCCTAGAAAACCAGGTTTAAAAGTAAACTCACACTCACCCCTGGTCATGTAGAACACTGTGTGATTGCCTAGGGCTGCACCCTCTCAGGAGTGATTATAGAAGGAACCTCCAAGCTACTAGTCCCTTGCTGAATGTGGGGCAAAAAAAGTAACCTCCTGGAATTGTAATAGAAATCTCCAGGCCACACACACATTCATTGGTAAAGGGGGAAAAAGTCTAACTAGTGAAAGAGGTTAAACACAACTTTTGACCAATAAATGGTTTATGCCAACCCAGGCGTGACCTTTAGGTAGTCAGACTAAAAGATGAAAACAAAGAGAAAAAAATCTGGGCAGGGGCATCGGAGGCTGCCAGAATGTGGAATTATTTCAGCCAAATCACCAAACAAATAAACAAACAATTTCTGGAGGGGATTGGTATTCAGAGTTGTTATATTACCTAAGATGGCCAGTGTTTAACAAAAAATTACAAGACATGCAAAAACCAAGGGAAAAAAACAGGCAACAGAAATAGCCGTCGAAGGGGTCTATATAGTGGACTTAGCAGACAAAGACTTCAAAACAGCTATTAGAAAAACTCCTAGAATAAAACATGGAAGTAAATCTTTACAATTTTGAGTCAGAAAATAGTTTCTTTAATAAATCACCAAAAGCACAAACAACAAAAGAATAGATAAATTGAACTCGATTAAAATAAAAACTTCTGTGCTGTGAACAACATCATCATAAAGGTGAAAAGACAACACAGAATGGGATCCAGTATTTGCAAATCACATATTTGATAAAGGACTTATGTCCAGAATGTATAAAGAACTCTTTAACTCAGTAATAAAAAGACAAATGACCCAATTTTTCAAATGGGCAAAGGATTTGAGTAGACATTTCTCCAAAGAAGAGATACAAATGGTCAATAAGAACATGAAAAGATCCTCAACATCCTTAGTCATTAGAGAAATGCAAATCAAAACCACTATGAGATACCACATCACACCCCCTAAGACGGCTATGATTAAACCATTGAACTACAAGGATTGGAGAGGATATGAAGAAAATGAAAGCATCATGCTTTGCTGGTGGGAATGTCAAATGGTGTGGCTGCTTTGGAAAAGATTTTAGCAGTTCTTTAAAATGTTAAATACAGAATTACCATATGACCGAGCAATTTCATTCCAAGGTATGTACCCAAGAGAAATAAAAACATATATCCACACAAAAACTTGTTCATGAATGTTCAAGGCAACATTATTCAGAATAACCAAACAGTGGGGAACATCTAAATACTCGCCAACTGATGAATGGATGAATAAAACATGGCATATCCTTACAATGGAATATTACTTAGTTATAACAACAAATAAAACACTGATACATGTTATCAACAAATAAAACACTGATACAAGGTTTATCACAACATGGATAAACCTTGAAAGCCCTATGCTAAATAAAAGAATCCAGTCACAAAAGACTGCATAGTTTATGATTCCATTTATACGAAATGTCTAGAATAGGCAAATCTGTAGAGACAGAAAGTAGATTGGTGGTTGCCTAAAGCTGGAACGTTGAGGGGAAACGGGTATGTGGTTTCTTTTTAGGGCGATGAAAATGTTCTAAAATTGATTGTGGTGATGGTTGAGGGGAAACGGGTATGTGGTTTCTTTTTAGGGCGATGAAAATGTTCTAAAATTGATTGTGGTGATGGTTAAACAGCCCCGTGAACATGCTACGAAACTTTGAATTGTACATTTTAAATGGGTAAATCATGTGATGTGTTAATTATATCTCAATAAAACTGTTAAAAAATAATACACTGTATATTGCTGATATAAATTCCTTCAGTGCTTGGGGAAAAAAGAATAGAGGCGAAGAGTTGTAGACAATGTTTCAGAGAAAAAATTAGGGTTGAATTAGGACATAGAGATGCATATGTTTGCCTGTGTTGAAGACTCAGTCTAGATAAAGATGAATTTTTATGTAGGGCAGTTTTCCATTCTATAATTAAGAGTGATTTTTGTCTGATAACCAGTTATAGAATGTTTGTAAAAGATGGAGTGAGTTGGTTGAAATTGTTTTTAGGAATATTATTCCAGCAGAAAGAATTGGAGAGACAGAAGATGGAAGTCAGACATCAGGTGGGAGGCAACTAAAGATAATGAAGGCCTGACTTAGGCTGGTTGACGGCGGAATGGAGAGAAAAGGATAGATATGAGACAAGGTGCTGGTACTTCATGAACTATAGAGCAGGCTACACAAAAACACAGGATTATTTATTATCTTGATTTTTTTCTTGAACATAAGACGATTATCATGGCCTTTGCTATGTCTTCAGTTTCCTGACCTTAAAAAAAAAACAAAAAAGAGATTTCTATTTTCAGTTACATGGCAGGCAAGGTATCTGGCCCTATCTTCTTGAGGGAAACAACTAAAAATGCAAGCTAAAAGTTTTTTTAAAATCTTCTGGAAAGCATCTAAGAGCTGGTAGAGTAAGGATGAATTATCTAGTCACATTCTGAGAGGAACTCAGAAAAGGAAGGAAAGCTCAAAAAAAGCCTTTGTTCTGAGAACACTTACTGAATTTTGTGCTCTCAAATTTGACTTTTCACTGCCTGTGGATTGCAGAGACTAAAGCCCAGTGTCTCCCTAGGTGGAGATTCTAATGTGAGACCCTTCCTCATAAAACTGCCCCTACCCAGAGTGTCACAGCCTCAGTATAAGGGTGACCTAGAACTAAACTTTCCTATTCCCTTACTCCTGGTGACTACAGGGAGTGTGGTCTGGGCGGTAGCAGAATACTGAGGTATTGTGGCCACAGCCAGCTCATGCTTGGATTTACATTTATATTTACATTGCATGAGAATTCCAAAAACTTCAGGCTTTAAAGTTGTTCCAGGCTGGTAGTACTGCCAGGTCCCTGGCAGAAGTGAATACACATTCTCTCTGAGGAATGGACCTTTGTCCTAGGTTTCAAAGAATCCCCACAAACAACTTTCATAAGGGAAATTAGTAGTTCAGAGTAAAAAAAATCAGTAAGTACACAGTGAAGGCACCAAGAGCAAGAACTAGCAGAAACAACTGACAGCAGAGACAGACCCTCAAAGATCTCAGGTATTATCCTATCAAACACAGAACTATGCTTTTTATGCTTAAAGAAATAAAAGATAAGCTTACCATACACAGGTCAGTAAAAAAGAGATAACTATAAAAGTAACCTATCAGATTTGGAAAATAATCAAATACAACTCCTAGAAATGAAAATTGTAAAAATTACAATAAAAAACTCATGGATTTTTGACAACAGATTAGACATAGCTGAAGAGAAAATTAATAACTCAGAAAATATAATTCATAGAGTGAAACACAGAGTCACAGAGAAGGAGTGTCAGACTGGATTTACTATGTAAGACCTGAGAATATCCTGCCTGTCTTTGTTCCTCAAGAGGCCTTGAAGGCCACTCCCTTCCCTAGGGTTAGAAGACACACACTGGTGAAGAGGGCTCTGTATCTTTGAGAAATTCTGTAGCCCAGGGTTGATGCAAATGGATAGGTGGGAATCTACCATGGAAGTGGGGTCTCAAGTCTCAATGGAGATGATGGAATTTAGGAATGGACAAGGCCAATTGGTGGCACTTAATAATCAGAGACAAGGTGTAGTTGATTACCGTACCAGGCAGCAAGGCCAAAGTAGCAATTAGGGTTCCTAAACCCACAGAGATCTATGGTGATGGTGGATAGATCATGCTGTTCCTAGAAGAAAGACAAATGGACACATGATTTGTCCATCAATAAATAAATGATACTTATTGTTTTATAAAATTAATTTTAATTTTTAATTTTTATTTTTAAAAATAGAGATGAGGTCTCACTGTGTTGACCAGGCTGGACTTGAACTCCTGGCCTTAAGCCATCCTCCCACCTCAGCCTCCCAAAGTGTCAGGATTACAGGTGTGAGCCACCACACCTGGTCATGTTTTGCAAAATTTAAACTAGCTAAGTAACTAAATGAATAAATATAGTCATGCACTCCATAATGATGTTTCAGTCAATGACAGACTGCATATACAACGGTGGTCCCATAAGATTATAATACTATATTTTTACTGTATCTTGCCTATGTTGAGATATGCTTAGATACACAAATACTTACCATTGTGGTACAATTGCCTACAGTATTCAGTATAGTAACGTGCTGTACAGGTTTGTAGCCTAGGAGCAATAGAACATACCAGGTGTGGAGTAGGCTATTTTATCTAGGTTTGTGTAAGTATAATCTATGATGTTTACACAACAATGAAATTGCCTAACAATGCATTTCTTAGAACATGTCCCCATTGTTAAGGAACGTACGACCGTAAATAACTTGAGAGCCGATAGGCAGAATATGGATGTTAGATTTCATGATGGAAAATTAAGTTTCTTCATCCAGTTTTCAATCACAATTTATAGGTCCAGAGCCCTTTGTTTAGAGGTGAGGTTGGGTGCCCTTGAGAAGGAACTGCAATGCCCTTGTCAGAGTAAATATTCCCCAATCCTTCCACAAAATTACATGCATCATTCGACAGGAACTGTGCACTGATTAGTGGTTAGGGGTAACGGTGGCAGAACAGACAGACTTTTTTGAGGAGTATAAGATATGAGACTGAGCTAACATTAACACCAAGTGTCTTGGTCTGTTTTGTGCTGCTACAACAGAATACCACAGATTGGTTAACTTATAATAAACAGAAATTTATTGGTTCATGGTTCTGGAGGCTGAGAAGTCCAAGATTGAGGAGGTGGTATCTTGCTAGGGACTTCTTCCTGCATCATCCCATGACAGAAGAGCAAAGCGTGGGTGACAGAGAGAGGCAGAAGGAGGCATAACTCATCCTTTTATGAGAAACCTGCTCCCTTGATAATGAGCCTACTCCCCAAATAATAGCATTAACCTATGAGTGAGGGCAGAGCCCTCATGGCCTAATCACCTCTTAATACTGTTAAAATGGCAATTAAATTTAAATTTGAGTTTGGGAGGAGACAAACATTTAATCCATAGGACCATGGTACTCCGAATACCATCATGGCTCTCCGTTTAGGATGGGACTTATGGAAGCTAGGAGATAAATGGGGTACTGCCCAAGACTGTCTCATTTTGGGTCCAATGTACTTGCAGACTCACCATATGGTTCTATATCTAGTTCTTGCATGTATAATTGGGATAGGTGTACTTAGCAGCTGCTGGAACTCTTGCATTGGGTCCCTGATGTATGGAGTAAGGTCACTGTGGCAGGAAGGACAAACTAGGATCCTTTATAACTTGTCTCTTTGTCTTCTGGTATTGCAGAAATTAGTTCTATCTTCAAAAGACTTAAAGGCTGCAAGGTGGTAGTCTCTATCACATACCTATTTAAGTTACCTGTCTGGTCTCTGAAAAAAGAAAGACAGAGCATGGCAAATGATAATGAATTAGTGTAAGTTGAACCAGGTGTTAGCCCCAATTACAGCTTCTCTGATTAATTTATATCTTCACTGGAGTAGATCATCACCATTTCTGGCCCTTGGTGTGTGGTTATTGACCTGGCAAATGCATTCTTCTCTATCCCCATCAGTAGAAAGATCCAAATCCAATTGATCTTAGCATGTCAGCACACTGGCACACAACCAGATTTCCCCAGGGCTATGTTAACGCTCTCGTAATATTTTCTGCAGGGACTTTGTTCTAAGTGGACCTGGTGAGTGGGTGTCCTAGGTGCCCTGGTGAGGCAAAAACAGCCAGAGCACAGGCATGTGGTCTTCAATCACTCACTCTGTCTAGAGGTGTTCATCACTCTCCTCCATCTTTGCAGGTTGGCATCCTCTTCATCTATATGCACACACAGCCAGCTATGGCTGCTGCACAGCATTCAGGTTACATGTCTTCAGTTCAAGTAACCAGCATAGACTAATTAGAATCTCTAAGACACAATTACATATTGTTGGGAGAGAAAATCTGACTGGATAAGCTGTTTGACCGCATGCTGCTGGCCATAGCTGATTGGGCCAAGAATTAGCAGAGTTTCTTTTCTAGAAATCTGGAACTCAGACTTGATCTCTGCTGACCATTTGGAACAAGGATGTGTAACTCATGACTGTGGGAGGGTAAGGCCATTTGGTAGAGGCCAGTCTTTCAGCACCCATTTAGAGAACAGAGAATGAATTAATGTCACAACCAGAGCAGGGGCCCTAGGCAGTGTCCATCTACTTAAAAATGTATTATGTTGACTGTGAGGATTCAGTGAATTCATATGTATAATGTAAATGCAAGAACACTCTAACACTTAATTCCTTTAATTCTCCTTATTTTTAATGAGATACCCACAGACTTTGGAGTCAGGTAAAATCTGGTTCAAATCCATAGGAACGTTGTTTTGAAGTTTACGTAATAAAACATGTTTGAAAACCCTACTGCATTGCCTAACATGTAGCAGGCAGTCAAATGAGTAGCAGATATGAATCTTAATCCACAGACTAAGGAAGCGAGGAATATCACATCTTGTTATTTTTGTGAATCAATTTAAATCAAATTGTGAGTTCCCATCCCTTTCATGCCAGGAGGAATTGTCTCAGTCTTGGACCCTTCCAGTTTGTGGACAAATTCCTAAATGCTTTTGCAGGGCCAGAGACCCTTCTGGTCACTACTGAGATGCCCACTGTCCCAGGGGCCTCATCGGGTCCAGGTGCTCTGGCTGGGATCCTGGGGGAATGGGAATCCGCACTTCTTGTATCTTGTATGTCCAGGAGCTCCCGCATAGCAGCTCATCTCCTCTGAGCTCTCACTCTCTTTCTGGATCACTGTCCAACAGCCTGGGACTTGTTGACCTGCAACGCCTTTTCCCATCTCTGTTCACCTCCTTCCCTTTGCCCTCAAAGTCTCTTCGTTTTTCTTGCTGAAAAGAACAAATGTAACTTTTCCTTTCTGCCCTGCAAAACTTCATATATCCACAGCAACACAAAAACTAACATATCAAGGAAGTATCGTATCAGGAATGTTACTTCTATCCTGCTTCTTAAATCTAGGAAGCAGAGATTTTAGAACTCCTAGTTCACTAAAATTTTTGGCTAATTAATGTCCCATGATGCTGTGATGTATCAGGTAGCACAGCTTTTACCATGTAATCATATAATGGAATTTGTTATACACAGCATAATAGGGCCTTAGTAGCATAAAAACAGTGGCACTCAGGAGAGCAAGAGTTCCAGGATCTGCCTGTAGGAACATCCCACAGAGGCATACGATGCTGGACCTGGAGGGTTGTCATCTAGTGTGTCTGAGGAAGGGGCTTTCGAGGGCCCAAGCTCATATGTGCGTGAGCTAAATGTCAGGTCTGAGAGATGAAGCAGGTGATGCTGCTAAGGACAATGTGATTTATTATTTGTGCAGAAGGTTGCATGAAGTGAGAACGTGGCTGAAGCCTGGCTTTATGCTGGGAAGAGTTCAGTGTAGTGGTTCTCAGTACACAGCATGGACCCTGCTGGCTTGGACTCAACCCCCATCTCCACCATTTCCTGGCTGTGTAACCTTGGTTAAATTATTACACTTCTCTGTTCTTTTGCTCATTTATAAAAATGGGGGCAAATGATAGTGCTTATTTCATAGAGTTGAGATGCTTAAATGAGAAAATGCATGCAAAACGTTTGGCGCTGTTCCTGGTTCATATGCTCAGTACAGGTTGAGTATCTCTAATCTGAACATCTGAAATCCAACATGCTCCAAACCCTGAAATTTTTGAGCACCGACATGATGCCACAGATGGAAAATTCCACACCTGACCTCGTGTGACAGGTCACAGTCAAAATGCAGTCAAAACTGTTTCATGCACAAAATTATTTAAAATATTATATGAAATTGCCATCAGGTTATGTGTATATGGTGTGTATGAAACATCAATGAATTTTGTGTTTAGACTTGGGTCCTATCCCCAGGATATCTCATTACATATATGCAAATATTCCAAAATGTGAAAAAATCCAAAATTCAAAACACTTCTGGTCCCAAGCATTTCAGATAGGGGATATTCAACTTGTGTAATAACAGTAGCTAACACGTATGGGCATGTACGATATTCCAGGAGCTACTCTAATTGCATTCTACACAACAAACTCATGAAGTAGATACTAGTATTAATTCTTCCATTTTGCAGGAGAGGGAAATGAGGATCAGGGAGGAAGCCAAGCCAGGAATCAAACCCAGGCTGTTTGACTGCAGGGCCAGCACTCTTGACCACTGCATTTTTGGTCATTGTTCTTGGTGTTATTTGGTACTGACCTCCTGTGCAGGTACGCCAGAGGGCTGATATGACCTGTAGAAGGCCACAAACAGTCTAGGAGCAGTGGCTCATCCCTGTGATCCCAGCACTTTGGGAGGCCAAGGCAGGCAGATCATGAGCTCAGGAGTTTGAGATCCGTCTGGGCGACATAGCAAAACCCCGTCTCTACAAATAAAAAAAATTAGCCGGGTGTGGTGGTGCACACTTGTAGTTCCAGCTACTCAGGAGGTGGAGGGAGAAGGCTCCGTGAGCCTGGGAGGTGGAGGCTACAGTGAGTCGAGATTGTGCCACTGCACTCCAGCCTGGGCAACAGAGTGAAATCCTGTCTCAAAAAAGAAAAAAAGAAGGCCGCAAACAAACGGGCACCAGATTTATCCTCCACCCAAACTGTGGGTGACAGAAGAGGCAGCGTGATTAAGCCCAGAATTCACGGGGAGGCACTCAGTGCTGGGCACTGGGCAGGTGCTAATTGTGAGTAATTTATCTTTGGCCTGAAGACCATTCTTACTGCTGGACTTCCAGTTGCTCTTAATGCTGTAGGTAAAGCTGCAGACACCTTGCCAAGAGGCTCATGCTTTCCACTTCAGCACCTTAGAACTCGGAGGTCCAGGAGGAGAATGGTCAAGGATACAAGCACTGGCATCAGGCAGACTTATCTTTGAACCTGGCTGTGCCACAGTACGTTGTAAGGAGTATTTGAGACAACATAGGTAAAACCCTTAAGAAACTCAAAGATGAGGGCTGTTACTATTATGAATGATTCTAGTTTCAGTTTGTGCCCACCAGTCAAACTTGGTTATTCTGGTGTCTAGGTTTTCTATTCCAGTGCTTTGTACCCTGCTGCCTGCCACTCTCTTGCCAATCCCTTTGGATTGAGGTTTTATTGGGATTTTGCACTTGGCCTCTGTCCTGGGGTCCTCTGGGCTTCACACCCTGTAAGCAATGGCCATTTCCATTCTCCTCATGATCTCAGGGAGTGAGGATGAGCCCCAGGTGTTACATTTTTAGCGAGGGTGCCAGGCCTGGAATGGGCCTACATGGCTGGAAATGCCTTCTCCCCGTAAGTCGTGCTTTTTTTGTGATGAGGGAGAGGGAGATAATCCTGAGGTCCCTTAGGCTGAGATGGCATCAATCATCTCAGTTTGAAGCCTGCAATCACCAGGAATGGGTGATGGGAATGGAAGCAAATCAGGAGAAAGGCCAAAGAAAAATAGGACCATCCAAATGCCCAGACCTCCTTTAGAATGTCTCTGAGGGCTAACTGCTATAGATGTCAAGTCACCAGGAACAGAACATAGAGGAAAACCCATGTAGCAGGTGTCTCTGAAGTTGCAAGACTATCAATTCAAACGTGGTGATAAGCTCAGTGAGAAACACCTGGGTTCTCTATGACATGAGGTTGTACCTAAGGAGAGGATGGACAGGGATGGGGGATGTATTACTTAGGCTGAAAGACAATTCTAATATGTATGGCAATTTTTATTTTTCAGCTAGCAGCAGACTGGAAGTGAAAGAAGGAAGAAAGAGAGGGAGAGAGAAGGAGAGGTGAAGGACAGTTAGAGGAAGACGCATTGAAAGCCATGCAAAATGACATCTTATATCTAGACAGTGAGGAAGTTAACAGAAAAACTAGGATTCATTCAGTTGACAATTTTTAAAAAATATCTACTATAGACCAGCCTGTAGGTGCCTGGGATATAGTGAACAAATCAGATCTCTACCCTCATAAAGCTCACATTCTAGCAAGTTTCTAGTTGTTACAGAAAATCCATGGGTGCATTTCGAATATGGCGTCTGGCTTACAGACTTCTGTAGTTACTTCAGGCTTCATTACATCATAGTTCATTCACCACAGTAATAATGATGATACTAGTGAATAGCTATTCTGTGCATACCATATGCTAGGTACTGTTCAATGGCTTTCTGTACATTCACTTCTTTAACCAGCACCTGAACTCTAGTGTTACTTTTTGCCTTGAACCTATTGCTGCGGCCCAGTAGCATGGTGCGCTCTGGCTGGTCAGGCCTGCTGTCTGTGACTGCCTGCCCTTCCCTTTCCCCCCTTCCTCAGTCCCCTTACTTGCTTTGGAAGGAAGCTTGTGTCAACACCCCATCAGAGTCACATGAATTGAGCAAGACAACTGAAAGGGGGTGAAGGTTGGCTCTCCAAAGGGCAGACAAGCATAGGTCTATCGAGATACATAATAGAACATTCTAGAAAGGCAATGGCTTCAGCATTCAATGTCCAAAATTCAGGAATGGTATGGCTGGACAAAGCAGGAATTATTACCCTCAAAGCACTGTTATTATCCTCATTTTATAAATGAGGCACAGAGAGGGTATGTAATATGCGCAGGTTCACACACCCAGTAAATGATAGAGACAGGATTTTGATCTCCAAAGCCCATGACTTAATCACTGCACTATTCTGATAAAGTCATAAAGACAATTTTAGTTGTCATATTTCAGGGATTCTAAAAGCCTGTCTTTCCCATTTTAACATCTCTGCAATTGGGATGTGTCATATAATAGATGTGATAAGAATATGTAGTTTAAGTTTAATTGGCAGCATTTCTTTTTCCTTAGTGTTATATAAAATAATAGTGCACCTCGCAAAAAAGTCATGTTAGAGTTGAAGTACTGCATTCTTCCCACAAATATTTCTAATGCTCCTCCTCTATGCCAGGCAGCTGTGCTAGGCTCACTGTGCAGCAGGGTAAGAGACACACATACAGATCATTAGTCATTACCCACAATGACCCATAGGAAGGGTACATTGCAAGAGTCATGCACAGGAAGGTACAGGGAATAGAATAGAGGGGCAATGGCCAGAGGGGGCAGGCAGGAAACCTTCCCAGAGGGGTGGAGTCCCAGAGGGTAGGGGAAGGAGAGGAGCATGTGGAGGACAAAAGTAGCTTCATATTGAAGGGGGATAAAATGTGAGTCAGGGAGTGGTTCGAGATGAGGCTGGAGGTGTTCAGCATCATTTGATGTAAGGAGGCTTGATTCATTTGGACCTTGAATTCCATGCTGTGTACACTGTAGACAGTGAGGATTCACTTAAGAGGTTGAAGTGAGTAGGCCATGGCCAGATTCCGCTTTGAAAAGTTCCTTCTGGGAGGTGGGCACATGACGAGCTAAATCGGAGGCTGGTTCAGGGGCCATGGCAGTCAGTTTGAACTCCATGACTCAGTATCAGGATGGAGAAGAGGTAGACCTGATATCACTTTTAGAGATAAAATGGGAAATGCTTGGTGATGAGATTCGGAGATGACAGAGAAAAGAATCAGGGATGATTTCCAGGTTTTGGGTTTGGACCACTGGCTGAGTGGTGATGCTACCAATTAAGGCAGAAAACAAAAGAAAAATACAGATAAAACACTATAGCAAAGGCATACAGAACAAACCCTGAAGCCAGGCTATCTAGTTTTATAACCTAGCCCTACCACTTCCTGGCTCTGGAAACTTAGGCAAGTTACTTCTCTGTGCCTCAAATTCCTGATCTTATAAAACAGGAGTCCTAATAGTGCATACCTTACTATCACTGTAGGAACTGAATGAGAGTTAATACTTGTAAATATCTTAGTACAGTGACTAGCATACAACAAGCCCTGTAACCACACACACATACATTCATATATAGACACAAGACATACATTCACATGTACATTCACACACACGCAGAGAGATTATTAAATTATTATACTTGCCTCATGGCAAACGTTTATTGAGTGTTGATTATGTGCCCGTTGCCATGTTAGGCACTGAGAATAGGTGTAAACAGAAAAACAGGGTCCCTAATCTCAGGGTGCTCACAATTTCAACTGCCAATGCCACTGACTTCTAAATCTGAACACTCCACTTAGTCACAAATGCCACCTCTTTTTCTTATAGAACTCTCCCACTAAACATGTACAAGATCATACACATTCTCCTTCTTTCCTCTCTCTCCTCTTTCTCTCTTACAATGGTAGTGAGGTATATACTATTATGACATGCATTTTTAAGATTAGGAATTGGAAGCACAGACAAGTTAAGTAACTTGCCTACATTTCCAGAGCCAGGAAGTGGTAGAGCTAGGATTTAAAGTTAGGTAGTCTGGATTCAGGGTTTGTTCTCTATGTCTTTACTATAATTATTTTTTATTTTAAATAAAATTTTCCTTCTTTTAACAATGGTAAATAGACAAGGTTCAGCATAGAAAAGGTGAAATTCTGGTTGTTTGGAAATTTTATCTTTTTACTTGACAAATGCACATTCATATGACAAGATTCCATGTAAACAGCACCATCTTTGTGAAGCTTTCCCTGACCCTGCCCCTTTTCATTCGACATTAAACCTTGCCTTCCTCTGGGCTCTCCTTAGTATCCTAGGATGCTGCTATTAAAATACTAAGTTGTGTTGAATATTTTGTTGTATAACTTGTGACTCCTTCTGAAGGGCAGAGACTATGTATTATGATTTTTGTATTCTCAAATAGCTAACATTATGCATAGCATATAGAAAGTATATAAAGAGTGCCTGTTCATTGAATGAATGAATGGGAAAAGAATTGATCCTTTCTTTTACTAACATTTGACAAATAAGGAGTTACAATGGACAACATGCTCTCTGCTCTCTCTGAGCCTCCATTCTGACTGCATAGGCACTCACGGAAGGTCCGTCTTCCTCTTGAGTGCAGAACCTTGCACTAAGACATGCTGGCCATAGGTCACTCAGTCATAGCCCCCTCTCTGTGGCAACAGCCAAGCCTAGTGTCCCATTACTTCTGCATCACCCCAATTTTGAAAGAGAAATAGAGGAGCTCTCCCACTATGCCTGTAGAGGAGTGTTCCACCTGCTTGCCCCAAAGCTGGAACACAACACAGAGGTCATGTCCTGGCTTCCTGAGTCCATGCCAAGAATGGAAATCCCCCAAGAATTCCTTTAATACTATCTCAATTTCTCTCTCTCTCTCTTTTTTTTTTTTGATGTAATGGAATCTAAGACTGCTCAGGACATCCCCCTCAACCCCTATTTTCTAAAGACCTATTTATATTAGTCCTTGCTATGTATTTATTTAGGAATAAAGTCAACATTTTGAATCACTGCAGCATGTGGTATCCATTCCTCCATCATGTGGCGAAAGTACAGCAGCTGTAATATCTCATTACAGGGATTCACTTTATTTAATAAAAAAAATAGTATTGCTCTACTTAACAAAATTATCCTCATCCCCCACTCCCCAGAAAAACCTGATCTGTGGTTTCAATGCCTCTTGCCATAATAGCTTTAGATGGTTTGCATGTGATATTAGTTAGCTCCAGAATCTGCTTTCAATTCAGTTGCTTCAGATTGTATTTTCACTGTGAGCCATTAGTCACCAAATGTTGACAAGCATTTGTAAGGATGCCATCTCCCCCTTTGTTTATATGCAAGTGCAGCAACTAAAATGATTTATTTATGCTTTAATTAAAATTTGTGGATAGACCAGTGATTTTTAGCAGTGACTTTTCCAATTTGTGGGCTCTAGAAAGAAAAAAATCAATAACCTGATACCATTTATGTTTTTATAGTTACCCCAGGCATTTATAATGCAGACCTGCCACTCACCTGCAGTCTCACTCTAAGGAGAGTGATCCTCGCCACATAAATCTTCCCCAGAGGCCGAGAGGGTCTATATTTCAGAGTCACTTCCCTTCTGTGTCAGCTGTAAGTGAGATGTTACATGCTTTCCATTCTCATGGTTTTCATGGCAAGGCACAAAGCTAAAATTAATATTGAAAGTAAATTGATGAACTGTAAGTTTTATAATACTTGACCCAATCCGTAACGATTGCCTAGAATTTTAATAATTTAAGCCCATTGATTTTGGTTCCTGCATATCATTCTCCACATTGAAAATGTACCCCATAGGGTCTTCGGAAAGAACATACCCAAAATGCCAAGCTTTTATGGAAACTTAATATATTCGACATTGCAGGTGCATAAATCTCCATGAAATTGCACCGAGTTAATGCATTTACTGGTGCACACAATTCAGTAACTACTTTGTAAAAGTCCAATAAAGATCGATAAGACAGGTAGACATGGAGAGATAATGAGTAAACGTTCCAGTGTATATTAACAAGATGAGCTTATTGCCTTCACAAGGCTATTAACTTAACTGGAAAAGAACTAATTAATGTTCAAGGTGTTTGAGATGGTTTTAATTGCTGTTTTTCAAAGTCTTAGGAAAATGAACTGCTTTTGCATTTTCTGCCAAATTCAAATTATCCTTTCACAATAGTCAGGGCTAGGGGGTGGAGTGTGATGACATAGAGGGTGGGAAGAGAAATACTCAGTTTTGCTTACCATTTTGGCCCCTAAAATAAAGGCACAAGTGACACGAAGCTTGTTTTATTTCCAAAAGTCCTCTTAAGAAGCCTTCCATTTGAGCTTCTGCAGGGACCTTGTATTTTCAGAAAATGTATTTTCCGAAAATGTATTTTCCAAGGTCCCTGCAAATGCTCGTGCTCACATTCGACTTTTCTCCTTTCTCTCCTTCCTCTTACCTTCCCTTCTGTAGTTTTTGCAGTTCAGCTGTGGGAACATTCAAGCAAACATTGCAGCGTGTTGAAAACATCTGGCCACATTCTACCAAGAAGACCCCCACCCTTGCTTACCTTTGGAGGACAGAGGTTGGGTGCTTACCTAGGAGCAGATTTTTGAGTTTATGGAGAGAATAGTTCATTTCTTGGGAACTATCGAACTCAAACATATATATATATAAATATACATATATATATATGCACACGTATACGTATTTATATATAATATATAATCAGATAGGTAGATAGCAACAGAAACCTTTCCTCAGATGTTATACAGAAATTCATTTTCTAAATCAGATAAGTATGAAAATGTTCTGGTTGAAGTGGTGGCTTTAAAACAGATGATGAAGGAGAGGGTCTTGTTCTGCCCCCACCTTCCATCCTAACCTAGTCGCTGGACATCTCTACAGAATGCCTGGGCTATGTAGCGCAGGAGTGGAAAATTGCTATACTAATATTAATTCAGTATTGGTCACAATCTCAATAGCTGTTAGTGTAAGTGAGCAAGAAATGAAAAAGCCACCCAAATAGATCTTAATGGGGCCTTCTGCCCTCCATAGGCAGGCCTCTTCTTACTCTCTGGGCCACGTATGGCAGATACACTGAATGGTTTTCAATTCCTGGAATACAAATAGCGCTCTCCTACCTTTAATTTGAACAGGTTCTTCACCCTACTTGGAATGTGCTATATCCCCTACCCATGTCATCATCAACTGGCTTATTCTTACTAACCCTTTAACTTAGAGAGTACTCTTCTTATGTGACGCCTTCTCTCACTTTCAGACACTAGGTTCAGTATCCCTAGGATACGTCCTCCTATAGTATCAAGTCCATTTATAGTCATTAGCACATAGCACTCTGGATTTAATGTCTTGTTTAGTATCTCTTGCCCATGAACACAGATGCAAAATTCCCATATGAAATATAGCAAGACCAAGTTGGGTTTATTCCAGTAAAAATGTTTTCAAAATTCTATACCCATTTATGATAACAAATGAACAAAAATACTTAGCAAATTAACAATAAGAACATCCTTAATAAGATAAAAGGCCTCGTAAAAACAAAACAAAATATCTTAAAAGAGATATCATAATTATTGGTGAAATATTAAAAGCTTCCTCCTGAAAATGGGAATAAAATGCATGCTGTCAAGAATTTTATTCAACATCATACCAGAAGTCCTAGAAACTGCAATGAAACAAGGACATACAAGGATAAACATTGTAAAAGAAGAAAACTGTCATTCACACGCAACCTGACTGTAAATATAGAAAGTCCAAAAGAATCTAAGATAAACATAATTAAGAAATTAATTTTGCTATTCTTTAGATACAAGGTCAATATGCAAATATCAGAAGTCTTTTTATATACCAGCAACAACAAATTGGAAAATAATATTTGTAAACATTGCCATTTATAATAGCAATAAATATAAAGCAAGAAGTGCAACACCACTATACCATAAAACATTATTTAGAGGAATCAAAGAAGATCTAAATAAATTAGGGGATATATCATGTTCCTGGGTTGAGAGGATTCTTTCAACCCAGGAACATGATATAAATGTCAGTCCTCCCCAGCATAAACCAGTGATTCAATGCAACCCCATTTAGAATCCCAGGTAGTTTTTAGGAAATTGACAAGGTGATTCTAATATTTATACAAAAATACAAATGACAAAATTAGCTTAAGAATTTTTGAAGAAGAACAAAGTTTGAGGACTTATATTACTGTATATTAAAACTCACTATAAAATTTCCAAGTACAATTGAAAAATACATGTATTCTGTCATTGTTGATTATCATGTTCCATACATATTTACTAGGTTAGTTTTTTCAATCATATAACATATTTTTTATGTATTTTCTGATTTTATTTTTAGTCTGTCTATTCCATCAGCTGCTAAGAAGGTGTGTTAAAATCTCTCACTATGGAACAAACTTAACAAAAGAACTATAGGACTTGTAAACTAAAAACTAGAAAACATAATTGAAGTAAACTGACAAGACCTAAATAAGTGAAAAGACATCCCATGGTCATGTATTGCAAAACTTAATATTGTTAAAATAGCAATAAATCCCAAAATAACCTACAAATTCAACATAATTCCTATGAAAATCTCAGATGGCTTTTCCCCACAGAAATTAACATGCTGATTCTAAAATTCACATGGAAATGAAAGGACTTCAAATAGACAAAACAATCTTGAAAAAGAAGTATGAAGTTGGAGGACTCACACTTTTCAATTTCAAAACTTACTACAAAACTGTAGTAACTAAGACAGTGTGATATTGGCAAAGGGAAAAGCATATAGATCAATGGAATAGAATTAAAAGTCCAGACGTAAAAATTCTTACATTTATAGTTCACTGATTTTCAGCAAGAGAGTCAAGACAATTCACCGGGGAAAGGTAGTCTTTTCAACAAATGTTTGTACAACTGGATATCCACAGCAAAAGAATGAAGTTAAACTCCCTTACCTCACACCACATACAAAAATTAACATGCTTTATAGCCTAAATGTAGGAGCTGAAACTAAAACACTGTTAGAAGGAAAAGGAAGTAAAGTTCTATGACCCTGGATTAGGCAACAGTTTCTTAGACGTGACAACAAAAGTACAAGTGATAACAGTAAAAATAGCTAAAATCAAAAATAATTTTAAATAGATTAATCAAAGTAAAAGACTTGTGCTTCAAAGGACATTATCACAAAAGTGAAATTGAAAATCATATATCGAATAAGGAACTTGTACTCAAAATGTATAAAGAACTCTTACAAGTCAATAATAGATAAATAATCCAGTTTTTAAAATGGGCAAAGTATTTGACTAGACATTTCTCCTAAGAAGATATAGAAGTGGCCAACAGCACACGAAAAGATTCTCAACGTCGTTAGTCATTAGGGAAATGCAAATGAAAACTACAATGAGATATCACTTTATACCTACTAGCACGGCTAGAGTTAAAATAACAACAACCAAAAATACCAAGTGTTGTCAAGCATGTGGGGAAATTGGGGACCTTGTACATTAATGGTAGGAATATAAAATGGTGAAGCTGTTGTGGAAAAATCTGGTGGTTCTTCAAAAAGCTAAACATAGAATTACCATATGATCCAGCAATTTCACTCCTAGGTATACAACCAAAGGAATTGAAAGTAGGAACTGTAACAGATACTTGTATGCCAATCTTCATTGCAGCATTATTCAATATAGCCAAGAGGTGGAAACAATCCAAGTGTCCATTAACAGATAAATGAGTAAACAAAATGTGGTATATACATACAATGAAATATTCAGCTTCAAAAGGAAATGAAGTTCTGATACATGCTAAAACATGAATGAACCTTAAAAACTTTATGCCAAGTGAAGTAAGCCAGACACAGAAGAACAAATTTTGTATGATTCACATACATAAAATATCTAGAATAGGCAAATTCATAGACACAGAAAGAAGATTAGAGGTTACCAGGGGCTGGAGACGGGGGGAAGGGGGATTTAAAGTTATTGTTTAGTGGTTACAGAGTTTTTCTATGGAGTGATCCAAGTTTTGGAAACAGTGGTGATGGTTGCACAAGTGTGTAAATGTAATTAATACCACTGAATTTTACCCTTAAAAATTGGTTAAAATGTTGCAGCCATAAAAAATGATGAGTTCATGTCCTTTGTAGGGACATGGATGAAACTGGAAAACATCATTCTCAGTAAACTATCGCAAGGACAAAAAACCAAACACCGCATGTTCTCACTCATAGGTGGGAATTGAACAATGAGAACTCATGGACACAGGAAGGGGAACATCACACTCCGGGGACTGTTGTGGGGTGGGGGACGGGGGAGGGACAGCATTAGGAGATATACCTAATGCTAAATGACGAGTTAACGGGTGCAGCAAACCAACATGGCACATGGATACATATGTAACAAACCTGCACATTGTGCACATGTACCCTAAAGCCTAAAGTATAATAATAAAATTTAAAAAAAATTGGTTAAAATGGCAGATCTTATGATTTTACCACAATTTAAAAAATTAATATTCAAATACAGCAAAGACCATTGAATTTTACACTTTAAGTGGGTAAATTATATGTTATGCAAATCATATCTCAATAAAGCTATTAAAAATGGGAAAGGATTTGAATAGAAATTTTTCTAAAGAAGATATACGAATGGCCAAGAAGCACATGAAAAGATGCTCAACATTATTAGTCATTAGGGAAATGAAAACAAAACCACAATGAGACACCACTTCACACTGACTAGGATGACTATGATTACAAAAATAAAAACAAAAAAACTAGACGATAGCATGTTTTGGCAGGAGTGCAGAGAAACTGGTAGCCTTATGCCTTGCTGGTAGGAATGCAAAATAACATGCAACCAATTTACAAAACAATTTAGCAATTCCTCAAAAGTTAAACAGAGTTACCATTTGACCCAGCAATTTCACTCCTAGCGATATACCCAAGATAACTGAAAACATTTATCTACACAAAAACCTGTACACAAATACTCAAAGCAGCATTATTCATAAAGCCCCAAATAGAAATTAACCCAAATGTTCATCAACTGATGAATGAATATATTAAATGTGGTATATCCTTACAATGGAATACGACTTACCCATATAAAGGAATGAAGTACTGATACATGCTTTCATGCTACACCATGGGTGAACATTGAAAATATTAAGTGAAAGAAAGCCAGACACGAAAGGCCATATATTGTATGACAGTATTTATATGAAATGCCCAGAACTGGTAAATCTGCAGAGCAGAACGTAGATGACTGTATATTGAAAGCATTTTATTAGAAACAAAGAATTTGAAATGTTATATATGCCTGGCAGAATGACCCTTTTATCATTGTGAAATATCACTCTTCATCCCCAACAATGCTACTTGCCTTGAAATATATTTTGTCTGATAACAATATAGCTACCCTGTTTGTTTTGGTAAGGCTTGTATTGTATTTCTTTTTACATCCTTTTATTTTCAACCCTTTTCAACCCTTTTATATTCTTACGTTTACATTGTATTTCTTGTAAACACCATGCAGTATTTTGTTTGTTTTACTCATTCTTTGCCTTTTAATTGGAATTTTGTTTGATTTAGTCTTTGTGTTTTAATTGGAATCTTTATTTTATTGAAATATAATGTAATTATTGATTTATGTGGGTTGAAATCTACTATTGTGCTATTTCAAAAATGTGTTCTGCCTTTTCTTTCTCTTTCTTTATTTTTTATTTTTATTTTAGAGATGAGGTCTCACAGTGGCTATTCATAGGTGCCGATCAGAGCACTGACAGCCCCAAACTCCTGGGCTCAAGAGATCCTCCAGCCTCAGTCTCCCCAGTAGCTGGGACTACAGGCATGTGCCACCATGCCCAGCTCTGTTTCACCTTTTTTATGTTGCTTTTCTTCTATCCTTTCTTTTCCTCTTTGGGTTAATTTTTTAATAATTTTATTCTCTTCCTATTCCTTTAGTGTTTATCCTGGAGATTGCGTTACGCATACTTGACTTTAAAATCTAATATGACCACTGTAATAATGTAATATAATGATATGTGTCATATGTTACATGTCGTTATGTATATACTCAGTCCAAGAAATATAAGAACCTTAGAACATCTTGACTCCATTTATTACCCTCCCAACTTTTGTGCTTTGTTGTCACGTATTTTAATTCTCGAGGTATTTTATACAACACAACACATTACTGTTGTGTTTTATGCAGCCAATAATAATTTAAGTTTCTCTAAGGTTTATCTTTTCTGTTGCTCTTTCCTTTCTGTATCTCCAGACTTCTGTGTGGCATAATTTTCCTTCTGCCTGAATATCTTTAGTATTTTCTTCAGTGTGCATCTGCTGTCTAAAAATGTCTTGAGTTTGCCTTCATTTTTGAAATATTTGATTCTAGGCTGCCAGCGATGGGGTTTAGGACACACTACCCCAAAATATGCCACCTCAGCATGTTAAGAAACAGAAGAAGCAGAGAGATCCTTCTGACCTTCCACCCTTCTTGCCCTTCTTCCCTGAAGCCAGGAAGGATTTTCTGACCTTCCCCCAACACAGGTCATAAGACCCTCTTGTGACAAGTGCCCTCCCTATACCACCGGAGGAAAGAGATCCTGATTCCTGAATACGAAGGGTCACAGAGAAGAATCTGAACGATCGGGCCTTGCTAAGTTTCCCCCAGTTTCTTACCATTAAGTCATACCCTCTTTGTCCTATATGTTTCTCCACAACTGTCCATTCCTCATCAAATCTAGCGTAAAAATACTCAGGTTTAAACTGTTTCTTTGGCTCTTCGTATTCTTAGGAAGTCTCTCGTGTCTTGTAAAACTTAAATAATTTGTATGCTCTTCTTTTGTTAATCTGTCTTTTGTTGTAGGTGTTTCAGTCCTGAACCCAAGATGAGTGAGGAAAAGATGTTTTTCTCCTCTAAACCGGTTAGAGTTTGTCTACTCTATTTTATTTTAAAAAGCTTGATGTGACTCATCATGTTTATTTCATAAACCGAGGGTTGCAACTGGTAGGTTGACAAACACTGCTGCATACTGAGCTTCTGGTCATCCAGCTATTTCAAGCCGTCCTGAGAAAGCAGGTGGTTCCCATAGTGAAGAATCTGCATCAAGCTTGCCAAACACTAACCGCTCTGACAGAGAAGGCCTTTGGAATCCACACTTAGTCCTCAGTTTCCCAGTCTCCACAGGCTGTCTGAGCCAAACTTCAGAATTACAAGAAAGTTTCTACCTAATAAAGGAACCAGAAATCAGACTATTCCTGTTGTCACTCTAATCACAGGATTGAAAAAATGTACAGAGGGCCCTTCTTATCACAGATTCCACACTGTGGATCAAAAATATTCAGAAAAAATAACAATATAATGATAAAAATAATATAACTAAAAAACCAATGCAGTCTAACAACTATTTACATACTCTAGATCAGCAGTCTCCAACTTTTTTGGCACCAGGGACCGGTTTCATGGAAGACCTCAGTCAGATCATCAGGCATTGGTTAGATTCTCATAAGGAGCAGGCAACCTAGATCCCACACGCACTGTTCACAATAGTGTTCGCACTCCTGTGAGAATCTAATGCCCATGCTGCTCTGACAGGAGGTGGAGCTCAGGTGGTAATGCTTGCTCACCTGCCACTCACCTCCTGCTGTGTGGCCCAGTTCCTAACAGGCCACAGACTGGTACTGGTCTGCGGCGTAGGGGTTGGGTACCCCGCTCTTTATTACTTATAAGTCATCTAGAGATGACTTAAAGTACACAGGAGGATGTGTGCAGGTTAGATGCAAATACTACACCATTTTATGTCAGAGACTTGAATATCTGCAGATTTTGATAATTGTGGGGGTCCTGGAACCAATCGCTCATGGACACCGAGGGAGAACTGTATATTAAATCCCCTCCAACTTACAAAGTCACTGACCCACCTTAGCTCTCAGAACCTGAGTAGAACCAGGTGGAGGTAGGCTGAGGTAACCACAAAATTCCGAGATTCACTCATAATTTTAAGCATTTATTGAGTGTCTACTTCGTGCAACTCATCTCCATAATGTATGGCAGTCCCCTCAAAGTACGTGGACTTGTGTAACCCTAACAGGCCTTTCTCTTCACTGCGCATTGTTGAATGAATGCCACCAACACATGTTTACTGTTTTATCTCCACATGTCTACTGTTCTTCCCTTCTTCACTAATTACCCCAGCCACTTCTGGGTGACCCCATGCATTCTAGCTACTCTAATACTCTCAGTCAGGTCATCGTCAAAAGTGTTCGGGAGTTTGGGAGCCATTTTTCTCTTCGATGAATATTAATTGTATGTTTATTACATGTTAGGTACTGTTCTAGGTTCTAGAAATATAGACCCTACCATTGTAGAGCCCTGTGAAGTAAGGAAGACAGATAACAAATAAATATCTAATCTTGTCAGGTCATGGTAAGGGTATGAATAAGGATAACAGGAAAGAGAAAAACAGAACATGATGGTGGTGTCTTAGGAAATGTGGTCAGCAAAGTTATCTCTGGGGAAGTAAAATTTATGCAAAGATCTCAGTGATGTGAGAAAATGAACCATGAAAAAACTTGTTGCACATACACTTTCAGAGAGAGAATAGCTAACACAAAGATCCTGCAATTGAAGCAGACTTGGACCATTCCGAGAAGAGCGGAGGCCTGTGTGGCTGAATCACAGTGAGCAGGAGAGGGGCTGTTAGGAAATTAGGTCAGACAGGTGGTTAGGAGCTAGAGTATGGGGTTGGGTGTCATTTCTATGTCTTTAATGTGACTTCAGTAAGTGGATTATTATTTTAATGTGTATCTTTCTTGTATGTAACTAACATGTAGCTTTATTTCTCCAGGGCTTCTTAATCATTAGTTTAAATATCTGGACATAAACAAATTTAATCCAAACTACAGCCCTAGAAATAACATGGGTCTTAGCATCACATTGGCTTAACTTTTGGACCCATCTGTAAAATGAGGATAAGTTGCTCTGTCCCATCTGGTTGCTGTGAGGATTAAATGACATAATATATAAAGTGAAAGCATTCAGCACAGTGCGTAATACTCAGATGACACTCAGATTTTAGTTTTGTGTTACCAGAGCACGTGATAGTGGAGGGTGGGGATGAGGGTCCCTGGGGGATACCAGGATTGGCTCACATCAGGCACTGTCTCACATGCTAAATCGATGATGAGATTTTATCCTGATGGTGAGGCCCCTTGGAAGAGTTTTGAGAAGGAGAGTGAGAATGAGATTATTCAGTGAAAGATGTATTTGTGAAGATGGTGGCCATGGTGGGAAAGGTTAGGGAAGGGTCAGGAGACAGCAGTACCAACAAGAAGGCCACTGCAGTATTCTCGGTGAGAAATGAGGAGAGCCTGTATGGTGTGCATATATTTTCTCCCATTCTGTAGTTTGTCTCTTTACTCTATTGATTGTTCCTTGTCTGTGCAGAAGCTTTTTAGTTTGCTGTAATACCGCTTGTCTATTTTTGCATTTGTTGTCTGTAATTTTTGGCTTATATCCAAAAATCACTGTTCAGACTAAGGTTATGCATGAAGCGTTTCCCTTATGTTTTCTTCTAGTAGTTTTATAGTTTTGGGTCTTACATTTAAATCTTTAATCCACGTAGAGTTGATCTTTGTATAAGATGTGAGATAAAGGTCTAATTTCATTTTTCTGCATGTGGATATTCAGTCGTCTCAACACCATTTATTGAAGAGAGCTCTTTCTCCATTGTGTGTTTTTGGCACCTTTGTCAAAAATCAAGTAACTGTAAATGTGCGGATTTATTTCTTGGCTTTCTATTCTGTTGCATTGGCCTATGTGTCTATTTTTATGCCAGTACCGTGCTAATAAGGAGCTAATATTCAAAATATATAAGGAACTCAACTCCATAGTAAGCAAACAAATAATCTGATTTAAAAATGGCCAAAGGATCTGAATAGACATTTCTCAAAAGAAGACATACAAATGGCCAACAGATATAAGAAAAAATGCTCAAAATTTCTAATCACTAGAAAACTACAAATTAAAACCACAATGAGACATTACCTTACACCTGTTAGTATGGTTATTATCAAAAGGGCAAAAGATAAAAAGTGTTGGCGAGGACATGCAGAAAAGGGAACTTCTGTACGGTGTTGGTGGAAATGTAAATTAGTACAGCCATTATAGAAAACAGCATGGAGCTTTCTCAAAAAATTTAAATTAGAACTGTCACAGATCCAGCAATCCCACTACTGCATACATATCCAAAGGATATGAACTCAGGATGTTGAAGAGGTATCTGCACTTCTGTGTTTATGCAGCACTATTCACAATAGCCAAGATATGGAATCAAACTAAGTGTCCATCATCAGATAAATGAATAAAGAAATTGTGCAGCCAGGCGCGGTGGCTCACACTTGTAATCCCAGAACTTTGGGAGGCCGAGGCGGGCGGATCACGAGGTCAGGAGATCGAGACCATCCTGGCTAACACGGTGAAACCCCGTCTCTACCAAAAATAAAAAAATTAGCCAGGTGAGGTGGCAGGCGCCTGTAGTCCCAGCTACTCGGGAGGCTGAGGCAGGAGAATGGTGTGAACCCCGTGGGGTGGAACCTGCAATGAGCCAAAATCGCGCCACTGCACTCCAGCCTGGGCGACAGCGAGACTCTGTCTCAAAAAAAAAAAAAGAAATTGTGGTCTATGTACACAATGGTATACTCTTCAGCTTCAAAAAAGAAGGAAATTCTGTCATTTGCAACAACATAGATGAACGTCAAGGATATCACGCTAAGTGAAATAAGTCAGGCAGAGAGACAAACACTGCATGATCTCACTCATAGGAGGAATCTAAAAAAAGTGCAATTCATTAAAGTAGAGAGTAGAATGGTGGCTACAGGGGCTGGGGGTGGGGAATTGAGGAGATGCAAAAACAACAACAACAATGATGAGAGCCTTTGCTCCTGGGGAGTGAGGGATGGGAAATGGACTTAAGAGATGCTTGTAGTTCCCAAAGCTGTTCATGTGTTGGTGCCATCAAGAGAGCTTTGGCCTCTGCCTGCACGGCCTCTCTCCTTCTGCACCTGCCTGTCTCCTCCTCACCCTCATCTTGAGCATGTTCAGCTCAGGGAAGCCCTGACTTGCCCTCAAGCTGGCTTCGGATGCCTTTCCTGTTGTTCCTTCCTTTGCTCCTCGGCTTTCCTGGAAAGATGCTTTCCTGTGTCTCCCCCTCACTTCCCTTCTTGGCAGGACAGCAAGGACTGCAGTCTCTTCTCTTTTTTGAGGAGTGCTCAGTCAATGTTCGTTGCTCACATTCACCCTAGCGTTGTGATTTCCAAACAGAAGTCGGTTAAGCCCTGGGAATGCTTCTATGTTCACTAAGAACCATTCATCCCTTGTAATTACAAGGTCCCAGGTTTTAAGACCAATCTGCATTCTTTTAATGTCAGAACAGCATGTGCCCCATAACAAGAATATGTCCCACTACCCAGACTTATTGTTTTGGGATTATGGTTTCTAAGAGGAAGCTGCCTTTCATGCCCAGTAACTAGGTTGCTGTTGTTTGGCCTCCATCCTTGAAAACTTGTAATTTATTGATTTTGATATTCACATTGTGTCCCATCACAAGATGTGCAGTTAACAGAGGCAGGCCTGAGATTAAGAATGGCCTGGGGGAATGATTCAAATACTTAAACCAGCTCCTTGGGTAGCATAGCAGGCACATTCACCCTGGGAGTCTATTGTGTTTAAAATATACTTTAAAAAATTACATCCCCAACAGGCTAGGATGCCCCAGACAGGAGCACCTTTCAGGTGCTCCCAGAAGGCAATCACTTACAGCAAACCAGTGAGTGGGGGGAAGACCATATTTCAAACCTGAAACAAAGAAAAATGGGAAGGCAAGCAAAGAGGGGCCCTGTCAGCAGAACTTTTCCTTTCATTGGAGATACATGGTTCTCTACTCAAGATCTGGCATTCTGGGAGCAAGATGGGCTGCGGGAACAGCAGAAAGAGGATTTACACGTGAGGAATACTGCAGACACAGCACACATAAGCTCTAGACTCAGAAAGCCCAATATTAATACCATTACTACTAGTACTTACATCAGCAACAACAACAATAATAGCAAACACTGATGTCGAACTTATGTTTGGCAGACACTGTTCTAAACACCTTATATGTATTAATTCATTTCATCCTCATAGCAACCCTATGAGATAGGTGCTATTATTATTATCCCCATTTTACAGAGGAGAAAACCAAGGCATATATAGGTTAAGTTGTTCAAGGTGACATAAGTAGTGAGTGGTGGTGGTAGTCTCCAAAGTTAATTTTCTTAGCTACTTTGCTTATCAGCTATTCACCTTGGACAATTCATTTAAGGTCCTTGATTGAAGTTATCTCACCTATCAAATGAGGCTAACAGTACCAACATGGAAGGGTTATTTTGAGTGGTCAAGTAGTACATGTTCAATAAATAGTGGGCAAGAATTAGAAAATGATGTAGTGAAAAGAAGCCTGGAAGAACATAGCTTTTTAACAATTTTTGGTTGTAAGCCACAGAAACTGACTGACTCACCCAGGCAAGAAATGAATTTATGAAAGGGATATGGAGTGTCTTAAGCTGAGAACCTCAGGAAACAGTTTCTCAGATGGAGACTTTTCTGCGGGATATCTACTGGAGGATGTTCTTGGCAACAAAACTCATGAGGGAGTGAGGGAAGTAGGACTGGGCAGAAGGAGAAGTTGAACTGTGACTCAAGTACAACAAAAGCCTCACCTGATCGGCCAGGGATGGCCCTTCAGAGTTGTCCCAAGGGAGGCCATCCCCAGGGTAAGGTAGCACTCTTGAGAGAAGGCCAATTCTTGGGGTGAGACGTGTCTGTGGCTCTCAGCAATCAACCCTTCCAGCAGCTGCGGGAATAATTGCCTCCATCTTGAGTGGGATCTGGGTGGCGCACACAGCATCCACTGCGGCAGACAGTGCACAGAACTGAAGAGCAGCCAAACGGTCAGACCTCACAAAGGAAGTGGCTGGGCTGCACTGAGGAGCAAAGGCAGCAGGGACAGATGGAGCATCTCGTCCGAAGTCATGCTGCCACTCTGCTGGGTCAGTGTTCAAATTCCAGGCAAAGAGCATCTGGATGGGTCTAACCTGGGTTGCGTGTCCACCTGTTAATGGACATGCAACAGGATAGGTGGAGATTTTTCATCAAAAGTTCTCCCAAAACTGGACTTAAAGTAAATTCTAAGTGTAATTCTCCAAGGAAGAGGAGATGGACGCTAAGTGGGCAAAACCGTAGATCTCCATTATACCTTAAAATCAAAAGCCTTGGGGAGAATTCCTGGATGTATTTTGGGACAGAGAGTTTGCAAAAAAGCTTCCATTATTTCTGTCTTTCTGTGCTGCCCTTTTGCACTTGCCTTTAAAGCTCCTCTCATCAAGAGATGGAGATTATTTCCCTATCCCTTGAATCTGTGCTGGCCTTGTCACTGGCTTCGAACAGTAGAATGCCGTGGAGGCGATGTTGTGCCATTTTTGAAGCTAGGACTAAGAGGTCTTAAGAGCACCTGCCCTCTCAATGGGATCCTGCCAAGGTGCCATGTGAATAGGCTTGGCCTAATCTGCTGGAAGATGAAAGACCTCGTAAAGCAGAGGTGAGCCATCTTAACTGAGACAACCACAGGCTAGCACCTAGCTGACTCTGCAGCTGACTGCACATGCAGGAGTGAGTTCAGTCAAGACCAGGTGAGCACAGCCCAAAATCATGATCCGTAGAACAATGAGCTAAGTATACGTTTGTTGCTTTAAGCCGCTAAGTTTTGGGGCAGCTTGTTACTTAGCAAAAGCTAACTGATACATGCTACTAATATACTGTGTGACTTTAAATAAGGAGCACATCTTCTCTGGTTTTCCTACCTGAGGAATGAAGGGATTGTACAAATGAGGATCCTTCCTAATCAGATAGTTCAAGAATCTGGGAAGGGCCAGAAGGCCAGCCAGGCTTCCAGAAAGCAAAGCTTAAAGCTGTCATACACCCAGATTGTCATCTACTTAGTGTACAGGGATCACTGAGCTATCTCCAGCATCTCTGATAAGGTGTGAAACACCATCAGGTGAGGACAGAAAAGCAGTAATGATGTTGATGCAGCTCTTTTTGATGCTCAGTGAGCCATAGGCTAAACACCACAACTGCAGGTCACAGAAGGTGAGGAAACACAACTCCTTTCTTTCCCAGGAAAGAGGTCGTGACCTCCTCCACCTCTCCACTCTGGCAGCTCTGTGGGCAGGTTTTATGGGTGCTTCCCCCACCCACAGCTTTCTTGAGGTATGACTAGGCAAACAGAATTGTATAAATTTAAGGTGTGCACTGTGATTTTTGATATACATATACAGTGAAATGATTACCACAATCAAGTTAGTTAACACATCCATCACCTCATATATGTGTGTGTGTGTGTGTAATGAGAACATTCAATATTTACTCTTTTAGCAAATTTCAAGTATACAATACAGTGTTAATTACAGTCACCAGGCTATACAGGAGATCCCCAGAACTCATCCATTTTTAACTGAAAGTTTGTACCTTTGACCATCTCTTCACTTTCCCCAGCCCCTAGGGGGTAAACCACCATTCTATTCTCCCCAACCACCATTCTACTCTCTGTTTCAATGAGTTCAACTTTTTTATTTTTTAATTTTAAGTTCCAAGGTATATGTGCAGGATGTATATATTTGTTACATAGATAAACGTGTGCCATGGTGGTTTACTGCACAGATCAAACCATCTATCACTTTGGTATTAAGCCCAGCATCCATTAGCTAGCTATTCTTCCTGATGCTCTCCCTCCCCTCACACCAACAGGCCCTAGTGTGTGTTGTTCCCCTTCACGTGTCCACGTGTTCTCATCATTCAGCTCCTAGTTGTAAGTGAGAACATGTGGTGTTTGGTTTTCTGTTCCTGTGTTTGCTGAGGATAAATGGCTTCCAGTTTCAGCCATGTCCCTGCAAAGGATGTGTTCTCATTCCTTTTTATGGCTACATAGTATTCCATGGTGTATATGTACCACATTTTCTTTATCCAGTCTATCATTGATGGGCATATGAGTTGATTCCATGTCTTTGCTATTGTGAATAGTGCTGGAATGAACATACATGTGCATGTATCTTTCCAGTAGAATGATTTATATTCCTTTGGATATATACTCAGTAATGGGATTGCTGGGTCAAATGGTATTTCTGTCTTTAGATCTTTGAGGAATCGCCACACTGTCTTCTTAAGTGAGATCATACAGTATTTGTCTTTCTCTGTCTGACTTATTTCACTTAGCATAATGCCGTCAAGTTTCATTCATATTGTCCCAAATGGCAGGATTTTCTTCTTCTCTTATGGCTGGACTATATATATATATATAAAATTATATATAATATGTAATAAATACTGTTATATATATTATGTGTGCGTGTGTATGTATAGAAAGATAGACAGATATCCATTCACCCATTGACAGGTACTTAGGTACTTAGGTTGTTTTGGCTATTACGAATAATGCTGCAATTAACATCAGAGTGCAGATATCTCTTTGAGGTACTGATTTTGTTTCCTACGGAAACAAACCCAGAAGTGGGATTGCTGAATCATATGGCTGTTCTATTTTTATTTTTCTGAGGAACCGCTCTACTGTTTTATAATGGCTCCACCAATTTACATTCCCACCAGCAGTGTACAGGGTTTCTTTTTCTCCATATCCTCATCAACCCTTATCTCTCTCTTTTTTTTTTTTTTGAGACAGAATTTTGCTCTTGTTGCCCAGGCTGGAGTGCGGTGGTGTGATCCTCTGCCTCCCAGGTTCAAGAGATTCTCCTGCCTCAGCCTTCGGAGCAGCCAGATTACAGATGCCCGCCACCATGCCCAGCTAATTTTTGTATTATTAGTAGAGACGGGGTTTTACCATGTTGGCCAGTCTGGTCTTGAATTCCTGACCTCAGGTGATCCACCCGCCTTGGCCTCCCAAAGTGCTGGGATTACAGGTGAGAACCACTGCACCCGGCCTCATCTTTTTTATAATAGCCATCCCAACATGTGGGAGGTGATATTTCACTATGGTTTTGATTTGCATTTCCCTGATGACTAGTGATGGTGAGAGCCTTTTTGTGTACCTGTTGGCCATTTGTATGTCTTTTTAAAAATAAAAATAAAAATGTAATTATGCCCTCCTGGCACATAGATTCAATGTCAAGTTGCCCTTAACATACACTCCCTGTAGTCTTCATTGGAAAGATGTCTATTTAGGTCTCTTGCCATTTTAAAATTGGATTATTTGTTTGTTTATTTGTTTGCTGTTGAGTTGTATGAGTTCCTTATATATTTTAGCTATTAACTCCTTATCAGATATATGCTTTGCAAATATTTTCTCCCATTCCATAGGTTGCCTTTTCATTTTGTCGATTGTTTCCTTGGATGTACAGAAGGCTTTTAGTTTGATGTAGTCCTTCTTGTCTATTTTTGCTTTTGTTGTTTGTGTGTTTTGGTGTCATATCCAAAAAATCATTGCCAAGACCAATGTCAAGAAGTTTTTCCCTATGTTTACTTCTAGAAGTTTTGCAGTTTTGGGTCTTGCATTTAAGTCTTTAATCCATTTCAATTAATTTTTGTGAGTGGTGAATGATAGGGATCCAATTTCATTCTTTTGCCTGTGAATATCCAGTTTTCCTGACACCATTTATCGAAGAGACTATCCATTCCCCATGTGTATTCTTGGCGCCTTCGTCAAATATTAGTTGACCATATATGCATGGGTTTATTTCTGGGCTCTTGATTCTGTTCCATTGGTCTGTGTGTCTGTTTTATGTGATGTATGCATTCTTTCAGCCCAGTATTGTCATTCAAATTGGTACCTCCTTTCCTGTCCACACATCTGCTTTTCCTTAACTGAAGCCAAAGATGCAGAGTGGGGAGGCAGTTAATCTCAGATTCTTCCCCATATACAAATCCAAACCAACTGTCTACTTCTCAAATGAAGCCTGTGGCCCAGAATGAGCTGGTATGTATGTATGCATGTGGGTTTTTAGTTAGCTAATTAGTTAGTCGGCTTTTCCAGTTCTTAGTAATGATTTTTTTAGTTCTTGCAACATTTATCGAAAGCATGTTATGTACAATGCATTATATCAGCCACTTTCATGTATATTATGGCTATCATCATTTTCCAAATGAGAAAAAAGAGGTTCAGAGAAGGTATATAACCTTCCTAAGGCCACACAACTAGTAAATAGCAGAACTGAAACAAGCACCAAGGCTTTTGAAGCTTAATTTAAGTATTCTTTGTCCTATTATGGGCAACCAAGCAAGCCAGGAGCCTCTGCCTGAGCTGTGTGACCACGCAAAAAAACAAAAAACAAAAAACAACACAAAATGTGGTTTTTGAGTCCATCAAGTAGAGGCACCAGATACCTAAATTAAAAGACAGCTTGTCTTTAACAACAATTTGAGAGATACTAACATTGTTTTATATATATAGCTTTGGGGGACATAACATGTATAATTTTATATATATAGCTTTTGGGGACATAATATATAATTAGGATGACATAATCTATGATGGAACATAGATGTTTTAAAGCCTGCTCCTGAATTCAGGGCTGATATTTAGCTGGCATGTACCAGAATCACTATCTCAGTTGTCAAAGAATGAAATAATTCTATAGTTGGCAGACTGCTCTTGCCCTGAATCCTCAGACTACTGTGACTCAGCTCTCTTGCACTCTATTCTGAGACTCCTCACTCTCCCTCCCCATGATCCAGCAACTAAGGGGTTCACAGCTGGCCGAGTAAGGCCGCTGGTACTCAGTCCTAGCACTATTGTGGGCCACTCGCTGTTAGGTCTTACCCCCTACCTTAGTACATTCATGCTGTTGTAACAATATACTACAGCCTAGGTAAATTTATAAATAATAGAAATTTATTTTTTAGAGTTCCAGAGGCTGAGAAGTCTAAGATCAATGTACTGGCAGGTTTGGTGCCTGGTGAGGGCCTGGACTCTGCTTTCAATATGGCACCTTGAGGGGCAAAAAAGGGTTTAGGGTGCTCCCTTCCACCTCTTTTATAAGATGTTAATTCCATCCATGATGGCTTGGCCCTCATGACTTAATCACCTGCTAAAGACTCCACGTCTTAATACTATCACGTTGGCAATTAAGTTTCAACATACGAATTTTGCAAGACACATTCAGACTGTAGCACCCTCCAAGTACTAATATTTCCCTACCATTACCTTTCTTCACTCAATAAATTTGACCTTAGGAAGATCTCTGATAGGGCTAGACTCAAAGATATACTAGAAGTGGCAATGACTGGTGCAATGGGAATTCTGCATTCTGGACTTTCTCTGTCCTTTATCATGACATGCACGATCTGCCTGTCCTATGTCCTATCCACTTAGGGCTCATGCTCTGCTTTCTGTGGGAAAAGAACCTGTCCTCTACAGAATGCTCATCTTATGAAATGTTCTCCAAATAAGAAGCTTCTGTGGTCATCTGAATTGGTGAATGCTGCATGCTATATCCTCCTTTTTGGAGTGTCACATATTTACATAGTAAAAGCTCTGAAAAGACCTGTAATAAAGAAACCTACTTAATTTTGTTTAATCCAGCATTTCCCAATTATAGAACCCCATTTCCTTCCCCTTCCCCCATTATGCCTATTAAATTTCTACTTTCCCACATGAGAGACTAGGAATGTATAAAAGTCTTAGGAGGGGGGCTGAGGGAAAGATGGAAAAGGATGCTTACTGTATATTTGTTGACCTGTGTATCATGACAGGAGGTGAGATGGAGAGGGTGGGAGTAGGAAAGAGAAGTGCAAGGGGAGCATGTGGCTGGCTCTCTTGCCCCACAGCCATCACCCCACTCTGAGATCAGGGTAAGCATAGAGCAGAGGGCCAGTCAGCAGCTACGGCTGTCCTTAGGAAATCTGGAAGACCTCCAGGCAGATACCAAGCCGCTGATTGAGAACTGGGTTCATGTTCCAGTTCCGTAAATTTCTCTGCTCAGTAGCTTTGAGCATGTCATTTAAATTCCCTGGGACTCCCTTTCTCCAGCTCTATAGATTAAATTAGATCATTTATGTAAGGTGATCTCAGACTTGAATGAGTCACCCAGAGGACTTGTTAAAACACAGATTGCTGGACCACACCCCCAGGGTTTGATTCATTAGGTCTGGAATGGGCTGATAATTTGGTTCTCACTAGATTCCCATCAGTGCTGCTGCTGCTAGAAGGGACCACACTTTGAGTAACACTGATATAAGTTAAGGTGCAAATTTATGACTTGTAAAGTATGCAACTCGATTAATTTAAATGATTTAATCCATTCTGTATTAAAATAACAATGTATTCATGAAATAAGTTGAATCTCTTACCACCTGCATATGTTTGGGATGAAATGGTTTTGTTTCTATGCCAGAGGACTGATTTCCATGGTGGACATTTCAGGAAAGTATCTGGGGACCAGGCAGTCTCTATCACATTGCATGAGGCAGGCACCAATTCTGACTAGGGGTGTTAGTCCCCCAGACAGTCCCACATGGGGACAGAGGTCATCTGCCATCTCCAGAGAAGCAGAAGAGATTGTATCCCTTGGGTATGTTCTATTTCCTCTCTGAGTTTCACAATACCCGTTGACAGACAGGCTCTGAGAAGTTCTGCAGACAAATGTTTATTCAATTTTCCTGTGGTGTAAGGGTTAGAGGTACAGGGTCTAGACCTGCTCTGTCCAGTACAGTTGCCACTGGCCACATGTGGGTATTCAAAATTAAATTAATTAAATGTGTATAAAATTAAAAATTCAGTTCCTCAATCCCATTTCAGGTACTCAGTGGCCACATGTGGCTAATGCCTACCATTTAGCTAGCACATATAGCATATTTCCTTAATTGCAGAAAGTTTAGGGCTTCAAGACCCAATTCCACCACTTAACAGCTCTGTGAACTCAGAGAGATTCCTTAAACTTTTGGTGCCTTAATTTTCTGAGCTATAAAATAGGCCTAATAAGTGGTACATACCTCAAAGGGTTGTTGTGAGAATTAAACAAGTTAATATATGTAATCATTAGAATTGTGTCTGGCACATAACAAGCTGTCAATGAATGGTACCTGATACACACACACACATATATATACACACGCATATATACACATAAGCATTAATGCACACACACATATATATATACACACATAAACATACATACACACATGCATAGACACATACATATGTACATATATAAATAGATGTTTTTAAATGTGGGTTTTATTATTATTCAGGTGTGATGAGACCACAAGATCAGGAGGCTGGGCATGGTGGCTCACGCCTGTAATCCCAGAACTTTGGGAGGCTGAGGCGACCAGATCACTTGAGGCCAGAAGTTTGAGACCAGCCTGGCCAACATAGCGAAACTTCGTTTCTACTAAAAATACAAAAATTAGCTGAGTGTGGTGGTGTGTGTCTGTAGTCCCAGCTACTCAGGAGGCTGAGGCAGGAGAATTGCTTGAACCCGGGAGGCAGAGGTTGCAGTGAGCCGAGATCATACCACTACACTCCAGCCTGGGCGACAGAGAGAGACTCCGTCTCAAAAACAGAAAAAAAGAGAGAGCAGGAGATAATTGTCATTGAAAAGATAGTTTGGGCTGGGCACGGTGGCTCACACGTGTAATCTCAGCACTTTGGGAGGCCAAAGAGGGTAGATCACGAGGTCAAGAGATTGAGACCATCCTGGCCAACATGTTGAAACCCCGTCTCTACTAAAAATACAAAAATTAGCTGGGCGTGGTGGTGGGCACCTGTAGTCCCAGCTACTCAGGAGGCTGAGGCAGGAGAATTGCTTGAACCCAGGAGGCAGAAGTTGCAGTGAGCTGAGATCATACCACTGCACTCCAGCCTGGTGACAGAGAGAGACTCCATCTCAAAAAACAAACAAAAAAGATAGTTTGTTACTCATGGTTCACAAGAGGAAAGGGTATGCCAAGCCACACAGGGCCGCACCAGGAAGGGCCACACAGGGAAGCACCTGGGCTGTTTAGGAGGCAGAAGAAGTGAGAATGTGTGTGAGCAAGAGTCTTTGTTTAAATTTCCTAATGAAACAGAATCATGAGACTTTATTTTTTAGATAAAGAAATTGAGATTCAGAGGTATGAAGAAAATTGTTCAGGTTCACAGGATAAGGAAGTGAGGGAGCTGGAACTGAAATCCAGATCTGTCTGCCTCTAAAAATCTTGCTCTTTCAACTACGCTATAGCCAGAAACACAATCAGACCCATCGAAACCTCAGAAAGTGGCAGCAATAATTCAGAGATGGCACGTTACTTTTTCTTTTCCTTTCAGAAGCTCTTGTTGCACAAACTCTCTCTGAAAGGAAGAATAGACACTGATTCTGAGTGCCTGCAATGAGCGCTGCAGAACTTACCGTGTGAGCTATAATTGATAGAGATGCCAACTGCCAACTAACCAGAAAAACTCCAGCATCGTAAATCTGTCCCCTGGCTTCTCATGAGAACTGATGGATGAGGAATTCAGCTTAAATATTTAACAATCAATAATTCAAATACCTATCCAACCATTTTCAAGTTGACATGTTTATAAATATAAGGGCTGCACTTTCTTGCATTTCACATGAAACTTAGAGTTTAAATGGAGAGAGTAGAAATACCACATATTCTACGAGGAAAAATCTAGAGGAGTAAGGGGAAATACCCTACCAGTCTTGGCTCAACTGGAGTCTATTAAACTTCTAGCTTTGATCATGTACCATTGTTCACGCCCTCATGTTGCTGGTGAGCAAATCAACAACAAACAACATGTTGGAAAGCCCGGTAGTGCAGCTGGGGTAAGATGCCAGAGCTTGATCTCCTTTGCATCAGCAGCTCCAGGGATGAAACCTAACGCACAGCCAAGCAGCACAATGAATTATTCACTTTGAGCTTCCACAATCTCTCTGCCACTAGAATGGGTCATCTCTCAGGCTGTAATTCAACCTCCTTCCTTTGTCTTCACTTCCCAACAGACGGCCAGGAATGAGGCCCAACTCTGGGGAGACATTCTAGCCTGGTGGCTGGGGGCCATGAGCTGTGCATGTCCAGATGCTGGGTAGGCATATTGCTGTTTGAATTTAACCATTTTGAATGAATAAAGTCTAAAGTCAGCACTGACAGCAGTGATTTATCTGCACTTCACAATTATTGAATTTAGATGCTCCATCCACTTGCTGATTTATTAAACTGCTCTCTCCTCTGAGAGAGAATCAAAGCACCTCCTTTGGCCCTAATGGATAGACACTTTGGAAGCACTTAGGGAAGCCATTGTTGATAAGACTCACTACCTAAAAGAGAACCCTGTCTCATGTTGTCTTTGCACGAAAATAACGTCCATTATTTGTGTTTCCTTCACGGTCAATAACTCACCCTTTCCAGAGAAGGTGGGGTTGTTGGCAAACACCTCTGATGCTGTAGGGGCTGAAGTGTCAGACCTGGGCAATGAGCTGCTTGCCACATTTGCCTCCCTTTGCCCACACCTTACAGCTGTGTCTCCTTCAGCTGCAGAGCCTGAGGGTCCCCGGATTGAAAGGAGACCCATAGCTTGAGCCACCAGCTGGCTACACTTCCTGCGCACAGGTTCTACCTCCATAGAAACAACACTAGCCAGGACCTTGACCATTCTCCTCTTCACAAAACAATGCGGATTCTGAAACCCCCCAGTGAAGACGGAGAGGAGAAAGGGGCCATGCAGCTGAAATGAATCCAGGCCTGGTAGGGCTGTGAATTTTCTGTGCCAACAGTAATTGATGATTCCAATTGGCGGATGGCCTGTTAATGAAAAGATTACCAGGCAGCAGCATATCTGGTGTAGAATTTTGGCTCCACTCTGAGAAAATATAACTGGCTGGTGGGGAAAGGACAGAGCTCAGTCTACTTGCAGAGCCACCAGCTATAGATCTGTCTTGAATTTAGGTTTCCAGGGCTGTGGAGGAATAGATGAGGTGTAGGTTAGTTACAAAGGAAAAATAATAGTGGTTGAAGCCAATGATAAATGAATGTCAGAAGGTGTGATATGTAGAATTTCTGGAAACGTGTATGAAACACAGTAACTAATGTGCACAGTTCGTGAGCATTTCAAAGCACATTCACAATCATTTTCATTGAATGGGTCAGTACTGATCAGAAGCAGAAGTTGGAGGGGAACTCTTGTGGGAGAAGGGAAAGACACAATATTTAGTTATTAGAAGCAAAGTAAGTTATCAATACATTTAGGAGAAAGCAGACTAGTCATTAAGAACTTATGGAGAGCATCTGGAGGACTGAGGACCTGTAGTTTCTCTCACTGTCAGGAAGAAGTCAGTTAGATAATAAACCTTGCAGCTGCAGATCCAGGTTTACCGTTTTACCTATTGATGTTGCTGCCTAAAGAAGATTCAGGTGGAAACTCTTTCTCACCTGTGTGCCTTAGCTTAGGCTAAGAGCAATTGTCATGGCTGCCCTTTTCTTGCCCAGGAGGAAAACTGGGCCTGATTGACGCAGAGCAATTAAGTAAAACATGGAGCCAAAATTTTCATTTGAGGCTTATAATCACTCTGGGAAGCAGATACCATTGGTATCTTTAAAATAAGCAAACATTGGCTGGGTGCAGTGGCACACGCCTGTAATCCTAGCACTTTGGGAGTCTGAGATGGGAGAATCACTGAGGTCAGGAGTTCAAGACCAGCCTGGCCAATGTGGCAAAACCCCATCTCTACTAAAAATACAAAAATTAGCCGGGTGTGGTGACGGGTGCCTGTAATCCCAACTACTTGGGAGGCTGAGGCAGGAGAATCACTTGAACCTGGGAGGCGGAGGTTGCAGTCAGCCAAAATTGTGCCACTGCACTCTAGCCTGGGCAACAGAGCAAGACTCCATCTCCAAAAAAGAAAAAAAAAGATAAAATAATTTTTTAAAAATACAGACTTTGTTTTTCAACATGAGCTCCATCAATTTCAAGACATCTTTGATGTCTTGTGAGGGATGATAGCAGTGATTTAGTCCGTCCCTTGAGAACTGGGCAACAAGAGTGAGACTCTGTCTCAAAAAAATAAATAAAAAGCAGAGGCACAGAGGGGTTGAATGACCTACTCAAAGTGACACATTCATACCATTTCTTGCAGAACTGAGATTTTAGATCATGTGCTTCAATATTTTCTCCCAGCTCCTTCCCTTTTTTCTGCAAAGAAGGGAAATGGAAGTCCTGGAGAAGAGAAGGCCAAGTAGCTGGAACCTGGGGTTCCTGCACCTGTCGGCTTGAGATCAATCTTCTGTTTCACACAAAATGGTTCCAAGTACAATCTTAGAGAAAAGACCTCATGCTACTAAAAAGTGTTTGAAGACCACTATAATAGGCAGGCCAGTTTTCTCTTCATGACAACCAGATACAAAGATGAAATGAAAAATTTGAATGTTTTCTGAAGACCTGGTTTCTATATATTAAGCCACTCTGCACATAAATAACACTTTCACTAACCCGATACTAACATAAACCGGATACTCAGTCTCAGACTACTGAATCTTGTAGATGAAAGTCTTCAGAAATATTGATTAAATTAAATTGCAAGTCTCAACTGCACCAGCAACTGTAGTTCATAGGTACAGTCCTGCCTGACTCTCCCTGGGTCCGAAAAGGCCAGATGCTTATTTGAAATTCAGAATGAGGCCAGAAGAGGCCAGATTTAGATTGTTACTTCTTGAGAGACAGAAACCTTTCAGCATTTTGGCAATTACTATTGAAAAACCACCCAGGGAGAAGGTAGTTTTAAACACAATTAGGATTCTATTTTAAGGAGAAATCATAAACTGCCCATTTAACGTGCTAATGTGTGATCTACTGTGAAGCAGAGAAGGGAGAAGCTATTACAAATTTGCTAATACCATCAAAACTTATAAAGTGATAAAATGAGGCTACATGAAGAAAAGGCAGTCACCCCAAGCATTAGCCATGCTAATAGCTGTGAATATATATGAGAGCACAGAACCGTTCTGAGAATCAGTGAGATAAATTGGGCTGCTTTATCTGCAGTCTGCCCTGTGACCCTTGGTCACTCCTGATTCTCAGCCCACCCGAACGCTCTCCAAAGCAGGGACACACACTCCAAAAAACGAGCATCATGATGAGAACGTCTATGGCATTTATTTTTATTTTCTCCATTTAAAATGATGATTTTTCTGATTTTTTAATGCCCATAATATTTTAGTACAGGAGTACACAAATATAATTTTAAATAAATAGCTATCCTACCCAAACTCAAGAACTGAACTAATTCAGATATATTTTAGGATGAATTCTTGGCAATCCAAATTCTGACCGCTTGATGTCAGAACCAAATAGATTTGGATAAACTGATCCTCTTCACTATCCAAATGTACCATCCCAACTCAGGAACTGATATTTTTAGATAGCGAAGGATAGCTGTGTGTAATTATGGAGATGCCAGTTTGTTGTTGTTTTTACTGATAAAATGCACTATTAAAAGAACTGAGGAGATCACAGCTGCAGATGACTGATCGACCTGACTCTGAGTCACGGGCAGACAGGGCCTGCAGAAGCCGGGACAGAGCGAAACGCTCCGTCTGTGCTTCCGTGTCAAGTACACGTGTAGATTTCTTGGAGATTAGGTGCTGACCTCGGTGAATAAAGTGAAAAGTTCGTTTATCCAAATTTTCCCTTGAAAATCCTTTGGGAAGATATATTTTGGAGGCTAAGTTTTTTCTTTAGTTTGGGAAAAGATCACTATTTCTTCATGGAACTCTAAGAAGATATTGAGTTGCCCATTGGAGGGGTACCAGAAACTTATATCTTTATTTTTATTTATTTATTTATTTTTTTTTTGAGACAGAGTCTTGCTCTGTCACCTAGGCTGTATAGTGTAGCGGCATGATCTCGGCTCACTGCAACCGTTGCCTCCCAGGTTCAAGCAATTCTCCTGCTTCAGCCTCCTAGTAGCTGGGATTACAGGCTAATTTTTGTATTTTTCGTACAGATGGGGTTTCGCCATATTGGCCAGGCTGATTTCGAACTCCTGACCTCAAATGATCCACCCGCCTCCATCTCCCAAACTGCTGGGATTACAGGCATGAGCCACTGCGTCCGGCCAAATTCATAGCTTTAAATATTAGAATGAAACTCGGTGCACTGACATACTTTATAAGAGGACATGAAGGAGAGAGAAGCCCTAAGGAAGACCCAGTTCCAGTGTCCCCTTCTCATCCTCCCACTGGGCTATAGTTGAGCCTGGTGCTGGTTGCACAACTCTGTGAATATACTGGAAACCACTGGATTGTACATATTAACTGCGTGAATTGTGTGGTATGCTAATTATATATCAATAAAACTTAATTTAAAAAATATATAGCCCTAGGCACTCATTTTCTAAAGGACAAGTTTCAAGAGATGAAATCAGTACCACTCTTGATTAAATCCAGGCAAGTGGGGCTCCTGTTCTGGGTCCTCTACTTTAGAGGGCCCTTTATTTGGCTTGCTATTGCTGTACTCTCCCCACAGGCTGAGGTGTCCCTGGAGCCAAGGGGATGTGACTACCCAGGTCTCTCCCTCTCCTTTATAGACGATGCTACTGGGCCTAAGCACCCTGAAATTCCTGCTCAAATGGCCCCAGCTTGCTTTCATGCCCCGTGGAGCTCTTCTCCTGTCCATCTTCCATTGGCAATGGCAGACTTTGCCACGTATGTATATGCTTCCAATTGCAAAGGGTAGTCTTTGCCTTTGGAGGGGAAGGATTTATAGGTAGAGCTTGGACTGCATAGGTTGGGATGTCTAAGAATGTGCACAAGTCCCATCACGGTGCAGGACTTAGTTAAGGGTTGGAAAAGAAGGGGGTTGGCCATGAGCCAGAGATCCCTATCTGTGCTCTGTTCCAGGTCCCTGCTATGTTGGGACATACATGTTATGATAGGAAAAGATCTAAAGCTAGAATATGCATCAACCTAATCTAGTACTTTTCCAATACGTATTCCCTCTTTTCTCAGAAATCCAAATACAGTAATGGCTGACATGTATTACACGTGCTGGCTCTCTTTTGTGCATTTAACATACATTATCTCATTTATTTCTTACAATGACGTGGATACTGTTATCATCCCAACTTTCCTATGAGAATACTAAAGCTTAGGGAAGTGAAGTAAATAATTGAGTCTGAATTTGGTCACAGAACAAGCTGACAAAATCCAACTGAGCCACACTACTCCCTAGGAATGCTTGGCTCATAGATAAGATTGTGTTAGCAAGAAACAGGCCTCTTTTTATCTTCTAGCAATTCTGAAAGTGATACAATAAGAAAAAAAGAATAAAAGCTCACCCTCCAACAGAATCGTTGACTAAGTTCCTTTTATTTGAACAAGGCTGGGTAGCACAAAACGTGCATGAGTATTGTAATATGAATCACATTTGTAGAAAACATTTTCATTTTCTCTGTAGCCTGAGGCAATGGGTTGTCAGTTATTCCTTCTAAGATTAATCTTTCTGCATCAGAGATACGGAGATTAAGGGTTCAGGGCATGATGACTTATGCACAGATGAATTTGATTTTCTATATGTTACAAAAAATTTGGTTCACAAAGCATTCCTTCCATCTAAGATCTCAGTGGCATGGTTACTCAGAACTTACTGATGTGCTTAGGGGTGGTTTTCTCAAGTTGCAGACAAGACCTCAAAATTTACCAGCTCAAACTGGCTTTATAAGAGCTGACTCAATTCTAGCATGGATTAAGCTAAAAGCAATTTATAAGAAGTACATATATGTAAGCATGTTCCATCGTTAGCTGACATCTCCATTTTATAGATGGGGAAACCAAGGCTCAGAGTTCTGTAAATTGTTCAAAGTGATAGGGCCAGAAATCAAACTAGTCCTCTGATGCCACTTTGCATGTCAGTGTCCAGCATTTTACAGGTATAGGTCACTGTCATTTTCACAATCTTCTGTGATTTTTATATTAGCCTAGTGAGCTGTATAGGAATATGGGCCCCTTGGTGAATGCCTCCCCAGCCTCCATTTCTCCATCTCTCCATCTCCTTCTCCCAGAAATAGCATCTAGATCTTCATTTGGAGGGGAGTCCATTCTTAGGATGGGATAGCCTCTACCTCATCTCCAGAGAAAGCTCTAGTTGGTTTCCATTCGTTCAGCTCAAGAATTTGTCAGGATGGCCATATGACTTGTTTTGGCTGACAAGGTGTAAGGGGACAGTTGCTGGAGCTTCCAGGAAAGAGGTTTCCTCTTTTACCTATGGTAACTACTGCAAGAGATCAGTCTTTTTCCTTTGAAGTGTGGAATATGTGGAGGAGAGACCTGAAAATTGCTGTTTCTTTTACCACAAAAGGAGGCAGCCAGGGGAGGGGGAAGAAGTGGGGAAGTGTGGAGTTGACCCACAGGGAAGGATGGAATACAGAGAATGGCAGAGAAATGGAAATGGGGCCATGATGCCATGACCTCAGGATCAATTCACACCTGGACTCATCATTTTTACTTAATTTTTATTGTGTTGATACAATAGGAACTAGCTTCTCATTGCGTACAAAAAACCCTGAAGCTCAGAGACAGAATAACTTCTCAGGTTACCATAACTACAAAGAACCATGTCTAGGGCTGACATACATGTTCCTTGACTTCAAGTCCAAGGTGGCTTTCGTGTTTTTAAAGATGATTTCTCCAAACTTGGGTAAGGGCAATGCTTCTTCCTCTTCTTCTGAGAAAAATAAGGAAACATTCACTCCATAGAAGATTCATGAGGCAAAGGCCACAAGAAATAGAAAAGAACAATCAAGCCATTGTAACAGAAAGAGTTGTTACGAAGCCAATAGAACCAATGGAATTAGACATGGCCAATCTTAGGTATTCAGAACAAGTCCTATTAAAAATGTTGACTGATTTGTTAGAAACCAGGGAGGCCATTTTAAATTTTTATAATTACTAGGGACCTCAAAATATTCCCATTATGATACCAAAGCCTGTGGAGCAAAGAAAAAATATAATCAAAAAAGCGTAAAATATTAGGTTTAGAATGGACATCAAACATCATCTCATTGGTGGGAGCACCAGTGGAGAAGTTCCTTTTACTGCACTCTTACTAGATGGCCATCCTGCTCTGTTTGAACACCTCCATTTACGGAGCTCTCACTACCTCATAAAGCAACTAATTTTGTTTTTTAAATGATACTGTCATCTGATTTAATTAATAATAAAATTTTAAGTACACATAAAAACAGTAATGTTGCAGGATAATATTGTTTATATTTATATCAACTTTTTTTTTAACTCTTGGTATTTCCTGTTATCCTATAATAAATCTTCCTCTAATTTGATGAACAGCATGCGTGTTCTGTTTCTGCCTTATAAGAGGGAGGGCCAAGCAGAATGCAGAAAACAAAGGGTCAATTTTATGACTTTTGGGTTTGAAAAGCCTGTCAGGGCATAAGCAATAGATTTAGAAATATAGATGTAAAGCCAGACTCCCTTACCTTCCGAACAAAACAACAGCAGTAACTACTAAAAGATTCTGCAGATTGGGGAGGGTGAAAGAGTCAGGAGAGAAGCAAGGAGGGCTCAGACACAGTGAGGTGCCTAGAAAGGTACCTGCCTCCTGCCCCACCTTAGGTCAACCCCAGGATAAGAGGGAACAGAAGGCCCCGCGGTGGTTCATGCCCCTAATCCCAGCATTTTGGGAGGCCGAGGTGGAAGGATGGCTTGAGCCCAGGAGTTCAAGACTAGCCTGGACAACAAAGCGTGATCCCTGTTTCAATAAAAATCACAATATTAGTCGTGTGTGGTGGTGCATGCCTACAGTCTCAGCTCTACGGGAGGCTGAGCTTGAGCCCAGGAGGTCAAGGCTGTAGTGAGCTATGTTGGCACCACTGCAGCCTGGCGACAGAACAAGACTCTGTCTCAAACAAACAAATAAAAAAATAGAGGGAACAGCAGAAATTCCAGACAGGTTTGTGGATGTCAGGAGCCCTCTCCTTTTTTCTGAAGAGAGTCTGTGAAAAGAGGAAATAGGCCAGAGTTCCAGCCTAGGCTACATGGCCAAACTCCATCTCTACCAAAAATACAAAAAGTTAGCGGGGCATGGTGGCGTGCTCCTGTAGTCCCAGCTGTAAGCCCAGGCTGAGGCAGGAGAGTTGCTTGAGCCTGGGAAGCGCAGGTTGCAGTGAGCCAAGATCGCACCACGGCACTCCAGCCTAGGCGACGCAGCCACACCCTGTCTCAAAAAAAAAAAAAAAAAAAAAAAGGCCAGAGTAGAAAGGGTCATGTGGCCCATCTAGGAAAACAGTGCTGCAGCAGCCCTCAGTCTTTCCTGTAGCCCAGAGTTGGCGGGGTGCGGTAAGGAAAAAGAGACAGGATGTGACTCCTTGCTCCTGTGGGCGGGAGGAGTCAGATTCCATGGTGACCTGCATGGGCTCATCACATGGAAGTGGCAACATCTCAGTGAGACAATGGAGATGAATAATGACCAAGGTCAGTTCCCGACCCCTGTACCAACATCTGGTTCTATGTCACACCCCAAAACAGAACGCAGTCTCACATTACTTTTTGCCTTTCCCAAATCCAACCTCTCTCTGGGATTCCTTAGGGGAACCCTTTCTGTCTCTCCTCTGCCCCCTCCTCTGCTAGAGTGAGGACATGTGACCGATTGTCACTCATTGAATGCTTCTACCCGGAAGTTTGACTTTTGAGTGAGTGAAGGGATGATGAGACCAGCCTGGCAGCGACCGGGATAGTGGTCTGCCGTGATGGCTATGCTTGTGACTGGCTGTGGTTACATCCTGGCCAGTTTTTCCTGCTGCTTCGCTTTGCTTGGTTCTTAATTTTCCAAACCTGTGAGCTACCCAATACCTTCCAATGAATCCCTCTTTTGTATTAATATATGTGAGTCAGAATCAGCTTCTGTTCCTTGCGGCTTATTGATGCAGAAATTTGTGCCGAGGCATATACTCCGGGCTCTTCAAGTCAGAAGGCCTTTATGATAGAAATCTGGAGTTGATCAGATTGCCTCAGCGAGGAGTTAGGACATGGTCATTCTTTTAGGATTCAGAGACAGGAATATGGAAGCTCATGTCCACAGCAGCAGAACATCTAAAGTATCACCTGTGGTCATTTGGAGGAAGTGCTCATGAAAATCAAGGAAGCTTTTAGGACAGCGTGTAAGTATTGTCCTGGGTCAGCGTAAAAGACAGGAGTTAAGGACTGTGGAAGAATGGCTGCTTCGAATGGCCCTGGGTAGCTTATAAAAAGAAAATGACAAATTTAAATCCCCAGATTCTCAATTTAAGGCAGACATCCACACCCAAGAACTTTCTGTGGCAGTGCTAAACGAATTTCCAACCTCTAAAAGCCACATTGCTGAGACAGTAGAAAACAAATTCAAAGTTGGACTGTGTGATCGGTAGAATTACATCCGTTGAATGCACAGCTTTGTCGTGCCTCTTTGGAGAAAGTTAAGGTACTGATAGAGTAAGATGTGGAAGGCCAGGTGTGGTGGCACATGCTTGTAATCCCAGCACTTTAGGAGGCCGAGGCAGGCAGATCACCTGAGGTTGGGAGTTCGAGACCAGCCTGACCAAAATGGAGAAACCCTGTCTCTACTGAAAATACAAGATTACCCAGGTGTGGTGGCACATGCCTGTAATCCCAGCCACTATAGAGGCTGAGGCAGGAGAATCGCTTGAACCTGGGAGGTGGAGGTTGTGGTGAGCAGAGATGGAGCCATTGCACTCCAGTCTGGGTAACAAGAGCGAAATTCCATCCCCCTCCCCCCCCCAAAAAAGATGTGGAATGGGGGGTATATGAGAAGACCCAGAGAAATTACCAGTCTTTCTGTGCCAGCCCAAGCAACTCTCCTCCTTGGACTGTTGGCTCTCTTTATTTTTTGCTCAAAAGACACCGTAACTCTCTTACCCAAAAGAGCTACGTGAAAAGGATGCTGTCTGCACTGCAGCATCTCTCCCTTGTCTCCAGGGTCTGATCTAGAATACCTGTAGGGGAGGCGGGGAGTAAAAAGTTGAACCGGGAGCAGAAGGCGTGTATAACAAATGATTTGCAAGACCTTGCTAATTTACACCTTCAAAACCGAGGAATATGTGTGGGAATGAATTCTGCAGGCTCTTGACCAAGGGGAAAGGAGCATAATTTCAGACCAAGTTGAAGTCCCTGGTAATGATGCACTTAATCGAGACTCCAGATTCTGTTGCTAGCTCAGAGCAGCTGGGAGCAGACACCGTTGTTTGTTCAATTGGTTGACAGAAATCTGGACTCAGTGGTGGCCAATATTAAACAGAGTTGAGATGTCATAAATTCCTTGATACCGAGTAAAGGAAAGAATCCAAAGACTCTGAGAGATAGGAATGCTGGAGTGAATTTATCATGTGTAACTAACCCTATCACTCCCTGACTATGTCTCCGAGGAGAGCTTAGAGGACATACGCTTTGCCAAAGTATTGAGAAATACCTTGATGAGGCTAACACCAGCAACTGCTATCTGGAGGCTAGGGATACTGATGGGAGGTGGGATGACATGGGCTCCCTGAATTCAGTGGGGAGGAGGGTTCCAGGGCCACGCCGCAGCTCTTCAATGGCAAACATGGAAGCTGAAGGGGGAATCCTCCCTGCTTCACCCTTGGGGACATGTGGCTTTAATTCAGCCACTGAGATCTTCCAGTCCAGAATTCTAAATCCTAAGCAAGTAAAGCAAAGATGACGGATGATGAGATTGTCTCAGAGGACCTTAGGGTAAAGACCCAAATACTCTACCCTCCTTAATTTGACTTTTGATATCTTAGAAAGCTGAACATGATCAACCCCTTACTTATTTGTCCACTTTCATCTTGCTGCACTCTCCCACTCATCCACTGGCATCCAACCACTTTGGCCTTGTTTCAGTTCCTTAAACTTGTCCAGATATCTCCCTTCTCATGGCTTTGATAGACACCATTTACTCTGCTTAGAATATTTTTCCACCTCTGGCCTGGCTACCTCCACTCATGCTTCGGGTTTCAGGAAAAATAGCTCTGTCTTATGAGGCCTTTCCTATTACACTTTATTTATTTTCCTCTATAGCTCTTATCAGAATGTCAATTGCCTTTTAATTTGTATATATTTCCTGTAGCATATATATATATATATATATATATGTATATATATATGTCTGCTCATGACCCTCCAGGTTTTCTGCTGTGTTCCTGGCTGTGTTTGCTGTTGGTGACTTCTAACAGAGGACCTGACAGAGAGATGGTGCTCAGAATGATTTGCTACATGGATGCTGTGTACATCCTGCTTTGATTGATTGTTTTCCCTCACTGTATAATGAGAACACCTTTTTCCATCAATAAATATAAATCTATAAAGTCATTTTTAATGACACCACAGTATTCTACAATAGGGATGATGATAATAACAATAACAGTCTTTATTTAAACATTACTTTCTGCCAGGCCCTTTTGTAAGGGCTATACATGGATAACTTATTTAATCTTCCCAAACCTTATAGGGTAAAAATGTGTGTATTCCTATTTTACACAGGTGGGAACTGAGGCATAAAAAAAATTAGGTAACCTTCCTCAGAGTCTCATAGCCAGTGTCATGTGCAGCCAAGATTTGCACCAAGGCATTTTTGTTTTGTTTTATTTTTAGTTGAGAAATAGCACCTAGGCATTTTGCCTTCAGATCTTGTGCTTTAATCTCAGTGTTACATGGCACATAAAATTATATTTCATTTAAGCAATCTCTTAAGGATATCTATTTAGGTGTTTTCTAACTTTGGGCCATGGTAAATACTGGAATTAGCTCCCTTATCTCTGAGCAATTATCAGATCATATTGGAAAATATTTTGCCAAATTTCTTACCAGATTGAGCATTTTCCATCAGCAGAATGAGACTGTTCTTGCCCACACTCTTTATGCTTTTCAATATTTAGGGCTGACAGATTTAGCAAATAAAAATACAGGATGCCCAGTTCAATTTGCATTTCAGATAAGTAACAATCTTTTGGTGTGTGTCCCATGCAACATTTGAGACACATTTCTGCTTAGTACAAGTATGTTCCATGTGCTGTTTGGGACATACTTATGCTGAAAAAAGTATTCTTTGTTTATTTGAAATTCAAATTTCAATTTAAACTCCAGTGTAACTGGGTGTCCTGTATTTATCTGGTAACCCTAAGGAGAAAAGAGTACTTCATTTAAATTTGTCTGTCTATCTTTCCTTAACTGGTCATTGCAAAATGATTTATGAAGCAGTGGCTAAATGCTGGCAACTGTGACTCTAAAAAGGAATACATAATTCCTGACATCAACTGGTGCACTGTCTAGCGAGGAAAATGGACACATCGTTAAATCTAGTGCAAGGTGGCAAGGACAGTGATTGAGAGGTGCGCAGGGGTTTCAGGGAAGAGCATCTAACACCAGATGCAGGAGGCAGAGAAGGATTCCTAAAAGGCTCCTAAAGAATAAATAGAATTTAGCAGCCGGGAGTGGTGGCTCGCACCTGTAATCCCAGCACTTTGGGAGGTTGAGGCAGGCAAATCACTTGAGGTCAGGAGTTCTAGACCACCCTGTCCAACATGGTGAAACCCTGTCTCTACTAAAAAAAAGACAAATAATTAGCTGGGCATGGTGGTCCACAGCTGTAGTAGTGTAGTCCCAGCTACTCAGGAGGCCGAGGCAGGAGAATCGCTTGAACTTGGGAGATGGAGGTTGCAGTGAGCCGAGATTGCGCCACTGCACTCCAGCCTGGATGACAGAGCGAGACTCCGTCTCAAAAAATTAAAATAAAATAAAAACGGCATTTAGCCCAAGGGGTGGTGGAGTATTTCAGGCAGACAAGAGTCATATAATCAAAAATTCACCAGCAGCGTGGACATGGAGGCAACCACCAGCAGTTGATGTTGCTGTAGCCCAAAGTGTGGGGCAGAGTGAAGAGAAATGAGACTGGGGGTCAGTGGGAGCCAAATCATGAATATAGTTCATCTTTTGGGCCGTGGTACTGAATAGAACAAGATTGTAAGCAGGACCATGTCAGGGACATCCTCTCTTGTCCTGATCAGCTACCACTGTCTTCTGTGTCTTGCTTCCAGTGTTCTCTCTTCCAGGAATCTTTCCTCACCACCCTTTGGTGACTTAGGCACCTCTCCTCAGGGCTGCTCTAGGACCCTGAGCATCTTTTGTCAACATGTGACCACCCTGTGTCAGAAATGCCTGTTCACTGTCTTCCCCACAGCCTTCCTGAGGACAGGACTAATGTCTTCATCAGTTCTGTAACCTCAGCTTCCAGTTCCCTTTTGGTTTTCCTGAATCCTGGCTATTTGCATTGGTGGGTGCTACATTATTGAAACCCAGGCAGACCATGTTCTCTATACTACTAAATCGTATTCTATCTCTGCAGAACCCCAGATGACTTCCAGTGCCCAAACCCTACCGTCAGTAGCTTCCCTAGAGCTGAGAGCCCTCAGTTAATTCCAAGGCCCAGAAATGAAACTTCTCATGGCTCCCCACCACTCCTTGCCCCCTGGGAAACTGTTTGGGGTGTCCATTGTCCAGAAACTTTTACTATATTATCCCCCTATCTTTCTCCCAGAGGTGCCTCCTCTCCCAGACCATTAAGTTTCTGACATATATTAATTGGTTAGACCTTTGGGCTTGCTCAGATTTAAGCTGATAGCCGGGCATAGTGATGCGAGCTTATAGTCCCAGCTACTGGAGAGGCTGAGGCAGGAGGATTGCTGGAGCCTGGGGGAGGTAGAGGTTGCAGTGAGCCATGATTGTGCCACTGCACTCCCGCCTGGGTGACAGGGTGAGGCCCAGTCTAAAAAAAAAAAAAAAAAGCTGAGCTGCTGCTGTATATAGTTGAGATCTCAGAAGTCAATCTTACTTCCCACATTCTCCTTTTTATGATTTTCATATAGGAAGATCATTGGCTGATCTTCAAGTCTGCCTGGCTGCTGACCTTGCTGCAGCCTTTCCTCAGCATGGATAACTCCACTCTCTTTGTGCTCCCCTGCAAGGCCAAGCCCTATACTGCACCGCAGTGGGTCCCGCTGGGTCCTCCGCAGCTCTGGCTTTGGCATTCTGTCTTGGCCTCTGTGTCTCTCCGGGGTCATGAGTTTTTATGGTTTAGTTACAAGAACTTTGGAGTCTGAAAAACATGGCCTGGAATCCCAGCTCATTTTTATTTAAGACTTTCATTTTATTATTTGGTCTAACTTACCCGTGTATCCTGTGATGACTATATTAATCTATCACCTTTTGTTGACAAATGAAAAAAACTCTGGGCATAGAAAGGTGAAATGTTTTTCAAAACTGCCCAGCTAGTGAGTAGCGTATCTGGGACTCAAATGCTGGTCTCTGTGATTTCAAAACTCACATTCTCCCTGCAATATGGCGTCCAGGCAGACACCGTACATGGGCCTAGGACAAGCCACTTCAATTTTATGAGTGTTGGCTTCCTGCTCTCTGAAATGGAGTGAATAGTCTGTTAATAAGAGCTACCTTTCAAGGTTGTTGTGGAGATTAAATGAAATTATGTAAATTAGGCACCTAGCCCAGAGCCTGACAACAATTGTGCAAGAAATATTTCCTTCCCTCTTTGCTGCACCCATCTGGGCAGACTTTCCCATTGCATTAGCAAAAGAGGAGCTCTGAGGAAATATCAGCTGTGTCAGCTGACCTGGGAGGGGCTGCTTTTCTGATGAGCAGGTGAATGCGGGCTTTTTCCCCAACCATCAGGTAGAAATGGGCTTAGTCTCCACAGGACCTGCCCCTGGGCCTGGGAGGCCGGGTCTTCACCAACCTATGGCATCCTAGAAAAAGGTGACGGCTAATGGGCTCAGCAACTTTTTTGGGAGAAAAGATGTTTTGGATAAGTCTTTTGGATAAGTGCTACATTAGTGATGACCAGGCAGACTATGTTCTCTCTACTACAAAACTGTATTCTATCTCTGAAGAACCCCAGATGGTTTCCGGTGCCCACACTTGGTATTCCTTATCTCTCCAGCCCATCTAAATATGTCCATGGCCTGGCTGAGTCACGAGGACATAAATCTCCATCACAAATGTATTGCCATGATTTATCAGCTCCTGTTGCTCAATGGCCAAGTAGTTAAATTTTAAATTAAGTGGGTCTGTTTTCATTAATACCCTTGCACTAACTACCTATGAAAACACTCAAAGACAATTAATACCATGTTGTTGAAGTACTGAACTAATAAATATCTCCAGTCTTCTCTCTGGCAGATGAAAGACATTAGACTCATTCTCTGATGTAATAATATTATCCCATTGTCTTCCTCTTCACAGCATCAGAAACATCTACATTTTAGGACTAGATTGCATGGCTGGACCAGCCCATACCATGACTTTAAAAGATTGTTGCTTCATGACATCCATGTAATGCCTTCAGGATATCGTGGTAATGATATCGTGGTAATGAAAACTTTTGGTTTCAAAGGCTTTCTGGAAAGCAAATGCCTTGCATCTAACCAGTGCCAGAGTTTCGGTTTATCAGTAGTTTGAGCAGTGAACAGAGGTTGAAATTCACATTTCTCATAGGTGCAAACCTGTATACAAAGAACATTCTAGATTTTGACAACTCTCGAGCCACATCAGGGATTCATAGCCCATGATAATTTGTTATTTACTAATGCATGATTTTACACCTCATATAGAGGCTTCTGTGAGCCAGTGATTTTTTCACTTACAAGGACATTCAGTTACCCTCCTTGCCAATAGTATCTCACTCAATCATTTCTTCCTGAACCATTTACTGGGGGCCTACTGTGTGCTAAATGCTGTCCTAGGCCCTAGGGGAGGGAGCATGGCACCCCTCTGCCATCTCAATCTGCAGGGAGCATAATCATATCTCCTTTATTATTTTCCACGTGCCAGCATCATTTACACAACAACTCTTAGGTCATAAAAAATTGGTTTCTTTATAGAAAATAGCCCTGAAAAGAAATCCAGGTGGTGCATTTAAAAAGTTGTTTTTATTGCTTTTTTCCCATCTTGCTTAAATAATGTGTTCACTGTGGCAAAAATTACAAACTATATAGGTAAGCAAAAAGAAGATAATTAGCTCCCTTAATTTCACCACCCAGAGATCACCACAGTTAACCTTTGCCTCCCACACACGGGCTGTCTTTATTCTTTTACATATATCCGTTGTCTATTTTTTTAAGTCATGATTATTCTTTGTGTAATTGTCGTGTAATTGTCTGCTCCGCATTTCCTTATATAAGGTTATCCTGCCCCACCATTCCATCTTCATAAACATGCTTCCATAATTGATGGCTGTAAATACTCTTGGCGCCCTATTGACTTGTTCATGTGACATTCTGAAATATGTAATAGTTTGCTTAATCAGGTATATTAGTCCTTCTTGTGTTGCTATACAGGAATACCCGATGCTGGATAATTTATATAGAAAAGAGGTTTATTTGGTTCATGATTCTACAGGCTGTACGTGAACCACAGCGCCAGCATCTGCTTCTGGTGAGGGCCTCAGGGAGCTTCCAATTATGGTAGAAGGCAAGGGAGGAGCCAGCATATCATATGATGAGAGAGGGAGCGAGAGAGGAGGAGTCAGCCTCCTTTAAACAACCAGCTCTCATATGAACTAACAGAGAGAACTCACTTGTTACCATGGGGAGGGTACCAAGCTAATCCTCCATGACCTAAACACCTCCCACCAGGCCCCATCTCCAATACTGAGGATCACACTTCAAAATGAGATTTGAAGGGAACAAACCTCCAAACCATATCACCAGGCCTCCATTTTTTGGATACTGAGGTTGTTTTCTATCCTTTTGCATGATAAACAAAACTATAGTTTTATTTGTGTATTATTGCCAGATTCTCAGGTAAACCCCTAATTATGTCCTTGGGATAAATTAACTGTATGCAAATTTTAAAGGTTTTGACACATGTGGTCAAACTGCCCTCAAAATGTTTCCAGTTTACACTCTCAGGCATCCTTTGCCACTGTCACATGAAGAATCACCAGCTTCCCACCTTCAGGTTACAGAAAAATCAACTGCTTGCACCCCCAGCATTGCAGAGAAACTGACAGTGCCTGTACCCCTAGCATTGCAGAGAAACCAACTGCACATACATCCCCAGCACTGCAGAGAAACCAACTGCAATCTACAACCCAGCACTGCCGAGAAACCAACTGCACCTGCACCCCCAGCACTGCAGAGAAACCGACTGCAATCTACAACCAAGCACTCCAGAGAAACCAACTGCAATCTACAACCCAGCACTGCAGAGAAACCACTGTAATCTACAACCCAGCACTGCAGAGAAACCAACTGCAATCTACAACCCAGCACTGCAGAGAAACCACTGCAATCTACAACCCAGCACTGCAGAGAAACCAACTGCAATCTACTGCAGAGAAACCCACTGCACCTGCACCCCCAGCACTGCAGAGAAACCAACTGCAATCTACACCCCAGCACTGCAGAGAAACCAGCTGCGCCTGCACCCCCAGCACTGCAGAGAAACCAACTGCGCCTGCACTCCCAGCACTGCAGAGAAACTGACAGCACCTGTACCCTCAACATTGCAGAGAAACCAACTGCAATCTACACTCCAGCACTGCAGAGAAACCGACTGCACCTGCACCCCCAGCACAGCGGAGAAACCAACTGCAATCTACACCCCCAGCACTGCAGAGAAACCGACTGCTTCTGCACCCCCAGAGCTGCAGAGAAACCAAATGCACCTGCACCCCCAGAACTGCAGAGAAGCCAAATGCAATATACGCCCCCAGCACCGCAGAGAAACCAACAGCTCCTGTACCCTCATCACTGCAGAGAAACCGACTGCTCCTGCACCCCCAACACTGCAGAGAAACCAAATGCAATCTACACCCCCAGCACTGCAGAGAAACTGACAGACTATTTAAAAGCAGCATGTAGCTCACTGATCTTCCTGATTCTCCTTTCAGGTTAGGACCTCAGTTCCTGGTAGAGCCTTGGCCTCTATGAGGATCAAGACCAGTCAGTCAACAAGCACCCCCGGACTATAAACCTTGTGCCCACCACACTCTTCCTCCCCCCACCTTCTACTCCCTGACCTTCCACTGCCCCACATGTAGATGCATATTATGGTGAATTACTTTGATTTTTTATTTGCCAGGTGTGGCGACTGAGGGATTCCAAGGAATTGGCAAAGAAGTGAAATGCCATTCAGAAAGCAAGGTGAGTCAGAAACGGCTCTTGCAGCAAGCACCTGGCATGCACACGAGCTTTGAATATGGTGATGTTCCTTTCATCTGCTGGGTGGTTTCCCCCCTCTCAAAGGAGGGACTCTGAATGACCTTTCACAGACCCAGGGAGAGGTGGCTGGAGGAATTTGAAAGCAGATTTATGGACTCAAGACACAGAGATTCCCTGACTTGCTTGAGCAAAGTAGATGCAGCTTTGATAACAAAAGAGGAAGGAAATTGGATCCTATTTTAGGGTGTGGGTTGTTCCCATCATAGCCCCATGGGCACACAGGGCCAGGGTGGAGGTGGTAGGACGTGGAGGGACTTTCCTAACCAATCCTTCAACCACACTGTGCTTCCTGAGAACCACAGGTCAGACCCTGGAAGGAAGAGAGCGGTCTTGGAGCCAAGAGCACCAACCTGCTCTTCTCTGGAGGCTCTCTGTTCCCAATGTCCACTCCTGCCTCTGTAGCTTCCAGGTGGCTCCTTGGAAGCCCATCTCTCCCTTTTCCAGTAAATCCTGCCCTCCTTTCCAGGCTCACTTGCTTTTCCAGCATGTCTGCTACCTGACTAAATTCGTGCTTGGCTTTCTGCTGCTTGACAAAATCACCAGTGGTCCAATAATCATTTTGATGGAGTTGTTTTTTTATTTCATTTGTTTTTCTTGGCCTCCGAAACAAGGATCCAGAAACAGTCCCTGCTTTGAGCCTAGAAAGACAGGTATACAAACAGAAAATTCGTAGGGAGAGTGCAACCATAGAGGAAAGCACAGAGTGCCACAGGAGTTCAAGATCCCCTGAAGACAGTTTTTAAACCCAACCAATGGGCTAGATTCCCAAGCTTACAAACATATTTTTTTCCCTGCCCTTCAGATGTTTAACAACAAACTCACTGCTTGACTTCAGTGTCTCACATGCATCTGTGGCTTAAAATGTCTAAAGTTCAGCTCTTAATCTCCCACACACGCTATCCCACACACAGGCAGTAACACTCAAGCCCTTGTCACTTGTCCTGGCTCTGCAACTCCCAACCCCTGGCGTGGCTGCTCCAAAATCTGCATCAGGTGCTTCTACTGTGTTCTGGGTTTCTACTGTCTTTCTAGAACCTCACGATTTCTCTTCCTTGCAAGCTCAGCTACACAATTAAGTTTTACAAATTGTATTAAAAGTAATGGCAAAAACTGCAATTACTTTTGCACCAACCCAATACATTGTTCAGAATGTCTAATTATAAAAGGCATGTGAATTTCAGGGCAGCCTAGTCTGCCTTAAATGCCTTTATTATATTAATGTTTTAAAAGTGTGAAATATAACATATATAGATAGGTACACACAATAAAATTCTAAAGCCAATGATTTATCACATGCAAACATTCTCCTTTATCCTGTTGATATGGTGAATTACTTTGATTTTTGAGTGCTAAATTACATTTGTATTACGGGAATAAAACCATCCTAGTTGTGTTGTATGCCCATTTACTATAAAGCTGGATATCTTTCTTTTCCTTTTTTTTTTTTTTGTTTGAGACAGAGTCTTGCTCTGTTGCCCAGGCTGGAGTGCAATGGCACGCACTGCAACCTCTGCGTCCCAGACTCAAGCAATTCTCTTGCCTCAGCCTTCCAAGGAGCTGGGACTACAGGTGCCCACTACCATACCCAGGTAATTTTTTTGTATTTTAATAGAAATGAGGTTTCACCATCTTGCCCAGGGTGTTCACAAACTCCTGAGCTCAGGCAATCCACCAGCCTCAGCCTCCCAAAGTGCTAGGATTACAGGGGTGAGCCACAACACCTGACCAAGCTGGATTTTGTGTTAACATTTTGCTTAGGAGTTTTGCATCTATGTTCGTGCATGAGATTAGCCTATAATTTTTCTTTCCTGTAATGTCCTTTTCAGGTTTTGGTATCCAGGTAAAATAGAGAGGTCTTTCTTTCTTATTCTCTATAAGAGTTATGAACTATTAGCATCGTTTCCTTCTTTAGTGTTTGGTCATTGTCACTATTGAAGATATTAGGACCTGGAGTTTTCTGGGTGGAAAAGTTTTTGATTTTTTTTATGGTAATAGGATGGTTCAGATTTGTAATTTAATCTAGTGTCAGGCTTTTAAAAAAATTGTCCATCTGATCAATATTTTTTAGTTTATTGGGGTAAGACTAGTTCATAAGCTTTTTTTAGCTGTTATTTATAATGCTACCACATCTATAGCACATCCCTCTTTTCATTTCTGACATTGCTTATTTGTGCATTTAAGTTCCTCTTTGACGAGTCATTCTCCTCAGGGAATATTCCATTTTATTGTTTGTTTTAGTTTTAAAGTACCAACTTATGGCTGGGCATGGTGGCTCAGTCTAGAATCCCGGCACTTTGGGGGGCCGAAGGGGTGCGAATCGCTTGAGCCCAGGAGTTTGGAACCAGCTTGGGCAACATGGTGAAACCCCAACTCTACAACTAATACCAAACAAAAAAAAAATTAGCTAGGAGTGGTGGTGTGCACCTAGAGTCCCAGCCACTCGGGAGACTGAGGCCAGAGGATTACCTGAGTCTGGAAGGTCAAGTTGCAGTAAGCTGAGATTGCACCACTGCACTCCAGCCTGGGTGACAGAAGAGACTCTGTCTCAAAAAAAAAAAAAAAAAAAGTAACAGTTCATGGGTTTCTTAATCTATATTGTGTATTTATGTTTTCTTTCATTATTTTTTTCTCTTCCTCTTTTCTCTCTACTTTTCTTGGGCATAATTTAGTGGTTTAAAAATTTTTTTTGAGTTGGGTTCTTAATGCAATGATTTCATCCTTTCTTATTTGGTAATACATGCATTCTTAACTATAACATGTTATTCAAGTTATGGTTTAACTAAATCTCTTAAATTTTTAGACTAAAAAAATTTACAAACAGTAAAAATTACTCTACTTATTTGATAAAGTGTCTATTTAAATCTTTTGTTTATTTTTAATTGGGTTGTTTGTTTTTATTATTGTTCAGATTTGAGGGTTCTTTAGGTATTCTAGATACAAGTTCCTTGTTGTATACATGTTTTGAAAATTTTTTTTTCAGCCTGTGACTTGTCTTTCCCATCTCTTAACAGTATCTTTTGACAAGAAAAATACTTTAGTTTTAATAAAGCCAATGTATCATCCTTGATGCTTTTGCTCTTATGTCTAAGAAGCACAACCCAGAGTCACAAAGACTTTTTAGGATATTTTATTCTAGAAGTTTTATAATTTTAGGTTTTCTATTTAGTTCCATGATCCATTTTGAATTAAATTTTGTACAAAGTATAAAGTAGAATAGAGGCTGTTCTCCTCTTTCTTCTTTTTGCATGTGATGTCCAATTTTCCAGCACCATTTGTTGAAAAGACAATTCTCCATTGAATTGCCTTTGCACCTCTTTCAGAAATCATTTGACTACACTTGTGTGGATCTATTTCTAGACTCTGCCCTGTTCCATTGATCTATGTATGTATTCTTTTGCCAATACTGCACTATCTTGATTATTGTAGTCTTATAGTAAGACTTGAAATCAGATAGTGTGAGTGTTCCAACTTTATTCCTTTCTTTCAAAAATCTTTTGGTTGTTCTAGTGCATTTTTAAAAATATAAATCTTGAAAGCAGATTGTTGGTATCTACAAAAAAATATCCTGAGATATTTATTAAGAACACCTTGACTCTACAGATCAATTTGTAGAGAACTGACGTCTTAACAATATTGTCTTCCAATCCAAGAATATGGTATATTTCTCCACATTTTTAGGTCTTAGTTAATTTCTTTCATCATTGTTTTGGGTTTTCAGAATATACATACTAACTATATTTTATTAGATTCATGCCTAAGCGTTTTTGTACTTGTAAATGGTACTTTAAAAAATTAGATTCGAATTGTTCATTACCATTACATAGAAATATAATTGATTTTTGTATGTAAACCACGTTGCTGTTATGGGTGGAGTGTTCGTGCCTTCTCAAATTCATATGCTGATGTCCTAACCCCCAGGGCAATGATATTTGGCGATGGGGCCTTTTAGAAGTAATTAGGGTTAGAGGAAGTCTTGAGGATGAGGCCCTCATGATGGGATTAGTGACCTTACAAGAAGAGACGCCTGAGGGCTGCTGAAGCAGTTAGCAATGTCCTCCCTTGTCTACGGGTTTCACTTTTCCCAGTTTGTTACTCATGGTCAACCACAGAATGAAAATATCAAATGCAAAATCCAGAAATAAACAGTTCATAAGTTTAACATTGTGTCTTGTTCTGAGTGGCATGATATAATCTCAAGCCATCTTACATCACCCTGCTCAGGCTGTGAATTATCCCTTTGTCCAGCAGATCCACAGAGTGGATGCTACCCACCCATTACTGTACAGGAAAAAACATAGTGTCTTTAGGGGTCGGTACTGTCCGTGGTCTCAGGCATCCACGGTGGGATGGGGGTGTCTTGGAATCCATTCTCCGTGGATAAGGGGGACTACTGTATTACATCTGTGATAGTTCACGTTGTTTGTCAGCTTGACTGGATCACAGGATGCTCAGGTACCTGGTTAAACAAGATTCCTGGCTGTGTCTATGGGGATGTTTCCAGAGGAGATTAACGTTTGAACTGTAAAGTTAGTAAAGCACATGGCCCTCCCTAATGTGGGTGGATATGATCTGATCCATTGGGGGTCCATTGAGGGTAGTATAATAGCACAAGAGGGAAGAGGAGGGGTGAATTAGCTATCTGCCTGATGGCTTGAGCTGGGACATCCATTTTCTCTCGTCCCTGGCACTTCTGGTTCTCAGACCCTCAGACTTGGACTGGAATCTCCACCAGCAACCTCGGGCTCTCAGGCCATTGAACTACACCACCAGCTTTCCTGGGCCTCTGCTTGCAGACGGTAGATGGCAGGATGTCTTAGCTGCCATAATTGCGTGAGCCCACACCTTATCTCTTTCCAGATACAGATATAAATATAGATATTTATCCTCTTGATTCTGTTTCTCTGGAGAACCTTGACTAATACAACCTCTCAGCTCCAAACACCATTGTTAAGTCCAGATCCTGTGTATTTTCCATCCCAGGAGATGATGAGGCTCAATTCACTCAAGGGGATAATGGGCCAAGAGTAGGAATCTCTGACTTCCTCTTGCTGTGCTGAGGGCAAATCCCTGGGTCTCTATGCAATCACTGAGCATTTGCCCTGACTGAACATGTAGGGGGCTCCTGAAGGATCAGGACTCCCCCCACACAGGTGTGGGTGTGTGTCCTCAGGGGTCATGTTCTCCCCTCACCCACTGAATGCCCCCCACACTCTGAAAATGGTGCTCAGGTAACCAACAATTCAGTTGATGGTTCATGTACTGGCCACTCACTCCCAAAGGACAAAACTTTCTTTAAAAGTTTAGCCCATTCCAGTAGTGTTAACATTATTCAGAGCTTTTCTCAATTACTCTGAAAGCACTGAAGGATTGTGAGGTGTCTACAAGTCCTAATTGTCAGCATTTTGGGGTGGAAGTATTCTATTAGTTGATAGCAACTGTTTGTCTAAGTAAGTTTTACTCAGCTTTTGAGGCTCAGAGGTGAACCCTCAGGGTTCACGCTTTCCATCTGAGTGGCTTTAGTTTTTCTGTGTCTTATAGTTTCTTCTTTTATTGAATGGGACTCCTAGTTTCTATCCTCCTGGAAGGATCAAATGATTAAAAGAGATGACCCCGTGACACAAGTAAAGCACCCTCTCTAGTGCTGACTGTTGGGTTTCAGGGCTGGACATCTAAATGATGTAGGAATGGGAAGGGGCTGACACAGCAGCCATGTATGCTTTTGTAGGAATAGGCTGAAACCCCATGTGATTGAGTTTACTAATCTAGGAATGAGAATAAAACAAAGTGTATGAGATTAGAGAAGACTTTAATAATCCAGGTAAATGCTTTAAAACAAACAACTGGGATTCTGTGTGTGGTGTGTGTGTGCATGCACGTGCACTCACACACACATGTGCATGCATGTGAATGTATATGTGTACATCAAGATTTAGGGGAGAAATTTTTGAATTTTAGTACAGTTTGTTTTAAAGCAATGGTCTGTAGGCTATGAGGTTTGTCAGATTCTAGGTTTTACTACTGTTCCTGGTTCATGGCTGGCTCAGTTCAAGTCCATTGGAAGCCTGGTTAGGTAGAGATTGCTGAAGAGAAGAAGCAGAGTATAATGGGCTGAATCACGTCATATGTTGAATTCCCAGTGCCTCCGAAGGTATTTGGAGATAAGGCATATAAAGAGGTGGCTAAGTTAAAACTAGTCTGTTGTGGGGCGGGGGCTAATTCCAATGGTGTACTTATAAAAAGACATTTGGCACAAAGAAAGACACCAGAGACACCAGGGATTTGCAGGCAGAGAAAAAAGGTCACGTGAGGACTCAGAGGGAAGGCAGCCATCTGCAAGCCAAGGAGAGAGGTCCCAGAAGAAAGCAAACCTACAACACCTTGACCTTGGACTTCCAGCCTGTGGCCTTCCAGAACTGTGAATAAATACACTTCTGTGTTGAAGCCACCCAGTCTGTAGTATTTTGTTATGAAAGCCCAAGCAAACAAATACAGAAGGGTCTGAAGGCAGAGCTGAGGGGAACTGACTGCCGATTTCTGTTCACAGAGTGGCAGCCTTTGTCAGGGCTGGTCAATAGCAGCAAACTGGCACCCTCCAGAATTCAGGGTTTGGATAACAGGAAGAGGATAAATCTCCAATAAGATAAAAGTAAATTGAAAAAGAAGAATTCACTATCTCTTCTGTCAGGAACCCATTCCAGCCATTTTTTTTTTTTTTCTCAGAGATTTTGGCTCCATCTTTCCCTTCTGCCTCAGATAAACCTTTCAAACACATTCATGTAAATGTTAGTTACAGTGTAGGGTTCTCCTAGAACGTCCAGGTTGACTGCTTGAGACTAGCATGTGCAGATTGTCTGCCTTCATTGATCTACACTTCAGAGCCGGAGAAGGGCGAGGATGATTTAATGCCTATTTTCAAAGAATGAAGGATCTTTTTTCAGCTCTTGCCAAGGAACAGACAAAGGAAACGGGCTTCACCTGTAACACAGGGGGTTCCTGTTAGACAGAAGGGAGATTTATCAGGCAAGGAGACTGAAGACACATGAGTGAGTTATGGTATCTCCTTACCTGGAGATCTTCAGAGTAAGATGTACTTCCCTCTGACACGAGCAGTCAGGGTGGCGGTGGGGGCGGGATTCCTAGCTAGAGGCAGAGAAATGGACTTCAGTGACCTTTGAAGGTTGAGTCCAGCCCTCTGAGTCTAGGATAAACTAAGACGGGAAAATTTATGGTTTTGACATCTATCGTGTGAATAAATCTGAGCCTCTGCTGGAGTTTCAGGAGAAAGAAGATTCCGGAAGACTGCTCTGGCTTGATCTCTCTATCAGTCAGGGTTCCAGCAGGAAACAGATGGCACATACAACTCAAGATGGTTTGAGAGGGGTTTAATACAGAGACGTTTTACAAAAGCGTGGACAAGATGTAGGGAGAATACAAAGGATAGAGCAGTACCTCAAGAGCTTTTACTACCCTACACCTGAAGGAATGAGGGAGGGAGCAGTTACTAGAAAGTAGAAGGAGAAATTCGGGTCCAGCGAATCTTGAGAGGAGCTGTGACCTTCTGTTGAGGAATGCCACCAGCCAGAGGGGAACCAGAGGGAGCCAGGGAAATACGATGAGTCTTTAAAAAGTTCATGGAAAATGTGTATTAGGAAAAAACTATGCTTGATTTTCAAAATTTTTACACCAAAATAAGCTCATACTAACTTGTTATGACTGAATAGGATCTAGTTTGAGGCACTAAGAAGGATAAGACATCAATTTGAAAAGAGCCCCTATCAGAGCAGCATGAATTCTGCTAAAATGAAAGCAAGAAGAAACAAATGTATGGTGAAGCTTGGAAGGAAGAATGGTGAGATCATTGATGCATCACAAAAAGTTTATGGGAACAATGCCTCCCAATAATCAGCAGTCTAGGCCAAGCATGGTGGCTCATGCCTGTAATCCCAGCACTTTGGGAGGTTAAGGTGGGCAGATCACTTGAGGTCAGGAGTTCAAGACCAGACTGGCCAACATGGCAAAACGCCATCTCTACTAAAAATACAAAAATTAGCTGGGCGTGGTGGTGCACACCTGTAATCTCAGCTACTCAGGTGGCTGAGACATGAGAATTGTCTAAACCCGGGAGGCAGAGGTTGCAGTGAGCCGGGATTGTGCCACTGTGCTCCAGCCAGGGTGACAGAACAAGACCCTGTCTCTAAGAAAAAGAAATCAGCAGGCTGCAAATGGATAACTCATTTTAAGAAGGAAAGAAACGATGTTGAAGATGAAGCCCACAGTGGCTGACTGTCCACATCAATTTGTGAGGAAAAAAATTAACCCAGTTCATGCTCTAAATGAGGAGGACCAATGATTAACAGCACAAAAATAGCCAACCTCATAGACATCTCAACTGGTTCAGCTTACACAATTCTCTGAGTGAAAAATTAAAGTTGAGTCACCCATTCCACTCAATGGGTGCCAAAACCCTTGTGCCCAGATCAGCTGCAGACAAGAGCAGAGCTTTCAATGGAAATTTTAAACAAGTGGGATGAAGGCTCTGAAGCACATCTTTGAAGAACTGTAACAGGAGATGAGACACGGCTTTACCAGTATGATCCTGAAGACAAAGCACAATCAAAGCAATGGCTACCAACAGGTGGAAGTGTGCCAGGCACCGTGAATCACACCTGTAATCCCAGCACTTTGGGAGGCTGAGGTGGAGGATCACTTGGGTCCAGAAGTTTGAGACCAGCCTAGGCAACATAGCAAGACTCCATCTCTATACAAAATAGAAAAAATTAGCCAGGCATGGTGGTATGCTCTTGTAGTCCCAGGTACTCAGGAGGCTGAGATAGGAGGATTGCTTAAGCCCAGGGAGCAGAAGCTTCAGTGACCTGTGATCATGCCACTGTACTCTGGCCTGGGGAACAGAATGAGACCTTGTCTCTCAAAAAAAAAAAAAAAGTAAAGAAGTAGAAGTGGTCTAGTCAAAGCAAAACTATTCTAGTCAAGAGCAAAGGTCATGGCAACAGTTTTTTGGGGATGCTCAAGGCATTTTGCTTGTTGACTTTCTGGAGAGACAAAGAACAATAACATCTACTTACTATGAGAGTGTTTGGAGAAAGCCAAAGTGTTCCCAGAAAAATGCTCAGGAAAGCTTCACCAGAGAGGCCTTTTCCAGCACAACAGTGCTCCTGCTCATTCCTCTCCTCAAACAGGGCAAACTTTATGAGAGTTTCAGTGGGATATCATTGGGCATCCACATCACAGTCCTGGTTTGACTCTTTCTGACTTCCTTTTGTTTCCTAATCTTAAAAAAATATTTAAAGGGCACCCATTTTTGTCCTGTTAATAATGTAAGAAAGACTGCACGGACATGGTTAAATTCCTGGGACCCTCAGTTCTCAAGGGATGGACTAAATGACTGCGACCATCCCTCACAAAGATGTCCTGAAATTGATGGAGCTCATGTGGAGAAACAAAGTTTGTATTTAAAAAAAATTATTTTATCTTTTTTTGCAGCCTCCACCTCCTGGGTTCAAGTGATTCTTCTGCCTCAGCCTCCCGAGTAGTGGGGATTACAGGTGCCCGCCACCACGCCTGCCTAATTTTTGTATTCTTAGTAGAGACAGGGTTTCACCATGTTAGTCAGGCTGGTCTCGAACTCCTGACCTCAAGTGATCTGCCCGCCTCGGCCTCCCAAAGTGCTGAGATTACAGGCATGAGTCACCGCGCCCAGCCAAAAATTATTTTATCTTTTTAACATGACCCCCAGAAAAGCATTATTTTTATCTTTTAACTGCATTTCTCCAGGAACTTTCTGTAGTCCCTGCATAAATACCCTGACATCACTCTCCTCCAATCCACCAGTCTGTCAGCGCTTCCAATCTGCTGATCTCAATTGAAAGCTTTAGGTCAGAGAAGCCCACTGATGTGGTCCACACAGGTCAGTCTTCTGAGCAGAGAGGATTTTGGAGAAGATTGGAGAGTGCATCTGGAGGGGCACACAGGATAATAGGATGCTCAATCCCCTCACAGTATAGAGTGCGTTTTATATGCCGAGCACTGTTCTGGGCATCGGGAAGAGGGCGGTCAACCAGACTTCCTTTTGGAAGAAATTGTGATTTACACGTCAGGCACTACACCCCTTAAGCCTCTGAGTGTTTGCACTTTAAGGTCATACACAGGTAGCTATTAAGTAGGGAATAAACGCTACTGAAACTGTGCCTCAGTATCCTCATCTGTAAAATAGGGATAACAATGGTGTCTCTGCCACTGGGTTGGATTATATGTGCGAGTGCGTGGAAAGCACTTAGAATAACACCGTGTGAAGTTAAGGGTTCACTCAATGCAGGTGGCTGTTGTTACTATTAGTGTCATTAATATCTTCCAGCCAATCTCTTGAACTCTTCCTCATCCTTGAACTCCTAGACTGTGTATCTCCTCCCTGTAGCCTCCAGGGGCTCCCTGTAGAGCCCCTGCTCCTCCCTCTTCTCTCTTCCTTGGGCGTGGTTGGTTCCCAGATTACCTGGCTCATGATGTCTTCCTGGTTCGTGCAAGGCTGTGGCGCGATTATTTGGTTTGCACATCTGCTTCCTCTGCTAGGCTCCATCCTTCTGGGATCATCTCAAATTCATCTCCTTCGCTAACCCCAAGTTCTGGCACATGGGAGCTACTCAATGATGTTTGTTGTGTTTGTTTTGAATAACTTTACATAATGAGCTTTTGTAGTTCCATAGAAAAGAGTTGGCCCAGGTCAGGGTTCAGCGCCATGGTGGTGGAAGCGGAAGCAGCAAGTGAGCTAGAGACGAAGTGATCTTAGGGCCTTCAAGAATCTAGCCCCACTGCTTCCACAGAGCCTGACCAGGGAATTCTTTCTTCCCTGGCTAGCAACTGACTTCTGGTCCCCAAGAGCACACATTCTCAAAGGAAAGAAGCCTATTGAACAAGGAGGCATGAATAGACACACTTTATTTTTATTATTTATTTATTTATTTATTTTTTTGAGATAGAGTTACTCTCTTGTTGCCCAGGCTGGAGTGCAATGGCGTGATCTTGGCTCACTGTAACCTCTGCCTCCCAGGTTCAAGCGATTCTCCTGCCTCAGCCTCCTGAGTAGCTGGGATTATAGGCATGCACCACCATGCCTGGCTAATTTTGTATTTTTAGTAGAGAAAGGGGTTTCTCCATGTTGGTTAGACTGGTCTGGAACTCCCGACCTCAGGTGATCTGCCTGCCTCGGCCTCCCAAAGTGCTGGGACTACAGGCGTGAGCCACCGCGCCTGGCCTATTTTTATTTTTTGAGACAGAGTTTCCCCCTTGTTGCCCAGGCTGGAGTGCAATGGCATGATCTCCACTCACTGCAACCTCCACCTCCTGGGTTCAAGCAATTCTCCAGCCTCAGCCTCCCGATTAGCTGGGATTACAGACGCCCGCCACCACACCTGGCTAATTTTTTTTTATTTTTAGTAGATACGGAGTTTCACCAGGTTGGCCAGGCTGGTCGTCAACTCCTGACCTCAGGTCATCTGCCTGACTTGGCCTCCCAAAGTGCTGGGATTACAGGCGTGAGCCACTGTGCCCGGTCCAGACAGACTTTAATCTTGAGTTTTCAACCAGAATTATTCATCTTCCCTGTTAAGGTGGAAATAGTTTTTTTTTGTCTGTTTTTTGTTTTTGTTTTTGTTTTTAATATCAGTAGAAGGTGACAAAGGAGGACGGGGTCCTTTGTCATTCAGTAGGCCTTCCCTTAGCCTTCACTTTCCCTGTTAGAGGAAACAATACAAAACAAAACAAAACAAAACTCGGCAGCACAGAACTGCCCTGAAGCACCCTGCCCTTTGGGCCAGTTATTTGCCCACAGTTCCCAGAGAGTCGGGACACAAACCCAAGGGCAAGTCTCTTAGTCCTTCCCGTGATTAATCTGTGAAACAGTCTTGGGATTTCATCCCATAGGGTCAGCTTCCAAGGTCAGGAATATGCTTCCAATTTGATGGTAGAACACGCTGAGCTATGTATGCCACGTTGATGTAATCCACCAAATCCTGTGAAAAACTCTTCAGGACAAATGACCCAGTTTCTCAAGCAAATTGTTACAAGGAAAAAAGCAGAGAGGGAAGGAGACTCTATAGTTATAAAGACTTAAGGCATATACAAACCATTTAGTGAATTTTTCTCATTTGGACAAACTATTTTTAAAAAATTGTAAGATAGGAGTTTTTGAACAGACTGGTTATTCAGTGATATTAAGAATTATTGTTACTATTTCGAGGTATAAAATGGTATTTTGAGTATGTCTTCTAAAAGAATTCTTGTCTTTTGGAGATATATTCTAAAAACTTACGGATGAAATGAAATTTATGGATACCTGATATTTGTTTTAAAATAACCTGGGAGTGGTCAGTCGGGAAGTGGCTGGGGTGTAAAGGAGGGAGCCACTGATTGCAAGTGATAGACTATAGGTACATATTAATCTGTTCATCAATTCTCTTTGATTTGTACATGCATGATATTTTTCCATAATAAAAAATTTAATGTGATAGTAGAAATAAATGTGCTTTTTATTTGTTTTACCAGGTTTCCTATAAAAAGACTTAAAATCCATACTGAGTGTGCCAGATGGAAAGCAAATTCACAATGGCCTCATGTGTTTCAGAGATGAACCAGAAGGTATTTCACTCCTCCTAAGTCAGGGGAAGCCCTGCCTCTCCACCAGTGGAATCTTTACTATCTAGCCATGTTCTTTTACCAAAGAGGCAGCACGTGGATGGTTAAAATGATGACGGGTGCCAGTCTCTTGGCCTCCTTTCCTTGCCTGTTAAGAGTGGATTTCCCGGCCGGTGGCTCATGCCTGTAATCCCAGCACTTTGGGAGGCCGAGGCAGGCGGATCACGAGGTCAGGAGATCGAGACCATCCTGGCTAACATGGTGAAACCCCATCTCTACTAAAAATACAAAAAATTAGCCAGGCGTGGTGGCGGGCGCCTGTAGTCCCAGCTACTTGGGAGGCTGAGGCAGGAGAAGGGCGTGCACCCAGGAGGCGGAGCTTGCAGTGAGCCGAGATAGCGCCATTGCACTCCAGCCTGGGTGACAGAGCAACACTCTGTCTCAAAAAAAAAAAAAAAAAAAAAAAAAAAAAAAGAGTGGATTTCCCTAGCAGTCAGAATACTGTTGAGGAAAATAGGAACCAGAGCCAGGTGAGGCCATCTCTCTGGGTTCCATCCAATCTAGTCTGGTGCCCGATGCTTGGAACTGTGCTTCCCAGCACATTCTCATCCATGTTCATTGAGCCATTCGGACTTCTCTCTTGAGGGAAGCAGAGATTGCTGCATTCATTTTACGCGTGAGGAAACTGAGACTCCGAGGTGTAGTAACTTGCTTAGTGTTATGTGGCCAGTAAATGGTGGAAGTGGGACTCACAATCCAGTCCTCTAGTTTCAAGCTGGGCTCCTTTCCACTATACAATACTGCCTTCCAGGGTGCCAGGGTTCTTCTCCTTGGAGAGGCACCAGAGTAATAGTTGTTATACGGCTGATACTGTGCTGGGTGTTTTACATGCATTAATTTCATTTAACCCTTTTAATGACCTTATAAGGTAGTTACTATCCTTATTCCCATTTTACATACAGGGAAATTGAGGCCCCTAATATTGCAGAACTAATAAAATGACAAACCAAGACTTAAACCCAGTGTGTCTGGTCTCAGATCCTGGATTCCTTTTTTTCTTTCATATTTCTATTAACTCTGAAAAATATTTTGAGTTAGCCAGTATGGTGGCTCACGCCTGTAATCCCAGCTGAGGTGGGTGGATTGCCCGAGGTCAGGAGTTCAAGACCAGTCTGGACAACATAGTGAAACCCCATCTCTACTAAAAATACAAAAAATTAGTTGGGCGTGGTGGTGGGCACCTGCAATCCCAGCTACTAGGGAGGCTGAGGCTGGAGAATCGCTTGAACCTGGGAGGCAGAGGTTGCAGTGAGCCGAAATCGTGCCATTGGCGCCATTGCACTCCAGCCTGGGCAACAAGAGTGAAACACCATCTAAATATATATATATATTTAGGATATATATATATTTAAGTTATATATATATGTTATATATATATATTTAAGTTTTATATATATATATATATTTAAGTTTTGGCTGGGTGGAGTGGTTCACGCCTATAATCCTGGCGGGCACTTTGGGAGGCTGAAGTGGGCGGGTCACTTGGGGCCAGAAGTTCAAGACCAGCCTGGGCAACATGGCAAAACCCCATCTCTACTAAAAACATAAAAAATAGCTGGGCATGGTGGCGCACACCTGTAATCTCAGCTACTCAGGAGGCTGATGCATGAGGATCAAGAATTGCTTGAACCCCGGAGGCGGAGGCTGCAGTGAGCCAAGACTGTACCACTGTACTTCAGCCTGGGCAACAGAGTAAGATTCCATCTCAAAACAATTTTTTAAGTTTTAAGTTGATACATAATAATCATATATATTTATGGGGTACATGTGTTCTTTCAATGAATGTCTACAATGTGTAATGATAAACTCAAGCTAATTGAAATATTGATCACCTCCAACATTGATCATTTCTTTGTGTTGGGAACATTCAAAACCCTCTCTTCTAGCTATTTTGATATGTACAATATATTATTGTTGGCTACGTATATCCTACTATGCTATAAGAACACTATAACTTATTTCTCCTAATTGTAATTTTGTACCCATTAGCCAACTTGTTATCCTGCACACCCCGCTTTTCCCACCTCTGGTCACCACTGTTCTACTCTCTACTTCTACAAGATCAACTTTTGCTTTCACATATGAGTGAGAACACGCAGTATTTGTTTTCTTGCGCCTGGCTTCTTTCACTTAACGATAATGCCCTCTGGGCTTATCCATGTGGCTGCAAATGGCAGAATTTCATTCTTTTATGGCTGAATAATATTCCATTGTGGATATATACCACATTTTCTTTATTCCTGGACTCATTTTGTATGCTAGTTCCTCCTACTTAGTGGAGGCAGGTGTTAGATGAAAGGTTTCAGAATTCACCCAAATAGAGGCCTGAAAATGATCAGGAAGAGGAAGAAGGTTTATGCCAACGGTGCACTGAAAGAATGCGTTATGTCTACATTTTGGAATCATTTGTTGAGTTAGTTACAGCATTCACATGGCATTTACAATATGCCAAGCCACTGTTAACCACTTTACAAAATTTAACTCATCAAAAATCTACATCAGCCCTGTGAAGTAGTTTGGTGCTGTTATAATTATTCCCATCTTACCAATGGGGAAACTGAGGCACTTGCCAACACCGAGCTAATAAAATGCAGAGCCAGGATTCAACCCAGGCTGTCTGGGCCCGAGTCCATGGTTTTGATCACTGCATTACCTTCCCTTTGAGCCCAGTATTACACACCACTTGTCATAGAGTATGTCAATAAAGGGGTGGTGTTGGCTGACTTTCATTCCAATTTCTTACCCCCAAATACTCAAGACTGAAATAAGGTAGTGACTGATTTGGTCTAACTTAAACTCTAAGGCATGTACATGTGAAATTGCTCTATTCACTTGAGTCAGCAATGTGTTTTCAGGACTGACTATACCTTTCTGAGAGCTACAATAATGAGAGAACATATTCAATTTAATGGGATAAATCACCTATGGCACTTGGCACATGAAAGAGCTCAATATGCAGTGGCTATTAATATCTGTATTAATCTCTCGAATCTATCCAATTCTCTTTCATTCTATCATGGCACCACAGCCTGGGAGTCTCTCATCTCTTCCATTGCTGCAGTAGCTTTCTTCGGCAGCCCTCTCCACTCGGGTCATACTTCTCGCTCCTCTCTTAACTAGTCTGCAGTAATGTTCTCTAAGGCTTCCGCAGGGAAGGATTATCCTTCTAGGTCCTGTCAAACCCACACATGGCCTGGTGACTTGCTCTGGCCAGTGAAATGTGAGCGGAGTGGCGTGTGTCAATTCCAGTTGCAATATTAAAAGCCAGCTATGTGCCTTGCTAACACATCCTGCAGTGGTCCAGATGGTAGCTACTTTTCACCCGGGGTCCCGGAATGAGATCCTGTGCAGAGGCCCCAGGCAACCTTTGATAGACATGGAAAGTCGGTGGTAAACCTTTACTGTTGTGAGCCACTGAGATTTTGGACTTGTTTGTATGACGGCATAGACCTAGTCTAATCTGATCGATAACATGTTTTATAAAGCTCTTAGAGGGTAGGACAAAACTGCCCGCAAGGTCCCACAATGTCTTGACCTAAATGTCAAGCTTCATTTCGTACTGCATTTCCTCTCCATTTCTCTCTTCATCCAAACAAGCTTTCTTCTAGCCCCTCACAGGTGCCGAGCTCCATTTGACTCAGGTTCTTTGCACATGCTGTTTTTCTGCGCAGAATGTTCTTTCTTCCCTCTTTTGCTTGGTTAATTTCTACCTATCATACTAGTCTCATTAGGCTTTCATGGCAATGTATATCCTTTTTTAAACAAATTTATTTTGAGACAGGGTCTCGCTCTGTCACTCAGGCTGAAGTGCAGTGGCACGATCATGGCTCACTGCAGCCTCCATCTCCCAGGTTCAAGCCATCCTCCCACCTCAGCCTCCCAAGTAGCTGGGACCACAGGTGCACACCACCATGCTCAGCCAATTTTAAAATTTTTAAATTTTTGGTAGAGATGGGGTCTCCCTGTGTTACCCAGGCTGGTCTCGAACTCTTGAGCTCACAGCATCCTCCTGCATCAATGTATATCATTTATGGCACGTATCACAACCACATGCTAACCTCTGCTGCTGTTCAAACATTATTCGAATGTTTCGTTTGTCCACTAGAATGCATACTTTATCAGCATAGATGCCCAGTCTTTACTATTTCTAGCCCCTGGCATGGTCTCTGGTACGTAGTAGGCACTCAGTAAGTATTTATTGAATAAATAATTAATAGAGTCAATATATTGCAGTGATTATAGGATGGAGGTTGGGGCCGGATTTCTTGGATTCAAATCCCCCTTTGTCAATTACACACCATATAGCCTTGGATAAATTATTTAATCTCCCTCTGCCTTGGTTTCCTCATCTATAAAAGGAGGATAAAAGCAGTACCTATCTCCCAGGGTGGCTGTGAGGTTTGAATGGACTGAGATATATCTGCTGTTATTTATGTATCATCTTGTCTCCAAGCTGTCTCATCTATATTCTGCTTCATGGGGTTGGGGCCGACATTTTTCTCGTTACCTTTTCCAGACTCCCTTGCCTGATGGCTAACATTAGGTCCAGCCCATGAGAGACACAGGCAGGAGCCTAGGAGGAGGAGGAGGAAGAGGGCGAAGGGACTTCTTTCTGGTTTCAGTTTCTGTCCACAACGCCACTGCGGCAGAGAACAGCTGCACCTGCAGCCTCCAACTCTTTTGGGCATTCTGGCACCAGCCACACCTCACCTCCTCAGAAGTACTAATCTTCCCCCTTCATTCTCCGCAGTGATTCTAGCACCAGCACCCCACGTCTTCTCAGAGGTCTGGACACTGGCCATGTGTTGTCCCCACCTTCATGGTGACCACCCCCCTCAGAAAAAGACCCAAATATCAGCTGTGTGGTGTCCCTCCTTGAGTGCCTAGGTTATGGTAAGCCCACTTTTCCCTTCGGTTTCCCCAGCTCCAGGGGTGGTGGCTGTATCCTGCAGTTACTAATACCTAGGCAACTTTACAGCCCCTGTTGGAAAACCCATTGAATCTTATTCCTGATTCCTGATTGGGCCCCAACTGATACAATCTATACAGCACTCAGAACAGTATCAGGCACACAGTAAACACTATGTGAGTGTCAAGTCCTGTATTTGTTCAAGCAGGTGAAAAAAATAACACTGCCCATCAGAACACAGCCAAGGATGCTATGTGCCTGGCAAACCCCATGGTGCATAAAGACCATCTTCTGTGGGAACCTCCAGTCCACACCCGTGACTGTCACTCAATCACCCAGGCATGCTGTAAAGCAAACGATGACACAGCTTCCATAGCATTAGCAATTTTTTATTTTTCCTTTTTTGTTGCATAGGAAATGCAGTACTTGCTTCCAGTAATTGTATTGTAATGTGAGAAGGTGGTAGCACTAATGGTTGAATACAAGAGTTAAACTAATCCACACCAGCTCAAAAAACCTGTGGAGATTTAGTTGAATAAGAATGGACGCCCACAGTGATTCTCAACCAATTACAAATTTTCACAGAACACAGTAAAACTAAAAGGTAACTATGAGAGTCAATACAAGTATACTAGAGGCACAGGGGGCCCGGCTCATAAAAACAGATTTCAGACCAAGTTATTAACACGGGGGGTGTTTCGTTTCATAACAGATCTCTTACCATCACTGGAAGTGTTCCATCCCCTCCCCCTACAATTTGAAATGGAAAACAGAGGTATTCCGAGTGGATAGATTTCCATGTGTGGTGGGAAAAGTCCCCAGTGAATTTTGCTCTGGTGAGAGGGCAGGGCTAAGGGTGGGGCGGGGGATCAGGGATTTGCCTTTGAGAGTCTTCCTAAAGGACCTCCTAGAACCTGATAAAGCTCCTAGTCTAGGTCTAGTTAGTATCTCAGTGGTGAGGCTACCAAATGCCTTCGCAGTGCAGAGACGATGGTCTGAGACCAGGGAGAAGGCACCCAGCCGGCAGTTCTCTCAAGCCTCCGTCCCAGCGGAGCTAGCGGCCTTATGACCTTCGGCTGCAATGTCAAAAGAAAAAAGAAAAAAAAAAAGCCAAAAAAAAAAAAAAAAACCCACAAAACCAAAGAGGCTAATTTACAGACTATTACCAAAAAATAAAAATTGTAAAAATAAGAACACAAATAAGTCAGAGGAAAAATAAAAGCTTTTTTCATTTTGAGAAGTTGAGTATAAAAACAACAGGAAAAATGGCCCAATACGTTGGACACTATTTGTCCTTGAAACCACTGCAGAGATACAAAAGTTCACATTGTACGACCTGGTGGGTGTCTTCCACCATGAAGGTGCTCTGGTTAGATTAGAGGTAGCACTTTCACTGTATGCTCCTGTGGTTCAGACACATTTTGGGAAAGTTTATTTTTCTGAATCAAATAGGCGAATGCGCATTGTCTACATGTAAAACTCAGGATGCCAGGCACACAGATGAGGTCCCACCCTCACATACTGTCTCCCTGTTCTCGTGCCCAGCTGTGGGTGGTCTCCCTTATCTTTCTAAGCATTTCCGCTATCTGCTCCCCACATGCCATCCCCCTAATCTGGGTAAGGTAACTCTTTGGGGAATAAAACGCAGATGGGTGCTGGTTTAGGGAAAAAAATGAGATGAAATTTATTTAATTTGGGAAGCTAGTAATTTCAAATTTAGACCAAAAAAAGTATATTAAAAAAATCCCGTGTTAATAGCAAACTTCTTTTTCTTATGAATCGGGCCCAAAGTTTGTACAGAGTTTTATTTTTGAAGAAAATATTGCAACTGTGCATGAAACTAAATAGCCATGTGATTTCTTAAATTTTTTTTTCTTATTTTTCCTTTTAATATGAGGAGGTCTGGTGTGAAGACGGATCAAGCGTGGGTACCTGGCTTGAACATTGTCCATTAAGAAAATGTATCAGTCTCCGCATAGCGTCAGTCGAGGGTCAAGGAAAATGCCCCTGACTTGCAAATGTTCTCAGAGTGTCTTCGCAGCGCAGTTCTTGAAATTCAAATAGTCGTTTTGAGACAAAAATCTCGCCAGGTACTGATTTCTGAAATCAAACACCCATGCTTGTCCCCTAGGAAAAAGAAAACGAAAAACAAAAACAAAAACAAAACACGAGTAATACTGAATTTAAGTAAATGTATACCTCCAAAATACTGAAAACAGCCGAAATCAAGAAAAGACAGAATTTGCGTTCTCAGTGAAATACCTTTAAACCTAGCTGACAAGAACCAAGTCGGAAAAAAAGACTAACATAACTTTGAGTAATATTCATACAGTTCACTAAGCATTATGGAATAGCATGCATTAATATTGTACGGTTATTTTACATCACCTATACCAGAAGGTCCTGACTGACAGACAGCGAAGGCTACCGGTGTAGAAAAATCTTACTTCAGAAGAGCAATATAATACAGATTTCACAGGCACTACATTTTAATATATCAGGTATTATGCTGGTTTTCTTATAATTCTTTCTGTCCTAAAGCTGGCATTATAACAATGACCAAAAAGGCAAGGATTGAAGTAAACGGAAAGTAGATACCAAAGTTGATATAGTTTTTTTCTTCAGATAGATTAGTGCATAGTTCTCATGCAGATAAACACTGCTATGCATTTACACTGTTGGAAAGCAGAGTGAATTGAGCCCAAGTTGTCACATTTGTGTAAATCATTTTGTCAGCCTATAATAGCACCATGTAATGGATTTGCATTAAACATTAAATTGATTTCAAAATTGGTGACACAGTATTCACTACAGTTAAGTGCTATGGAATAGCTTCAATGTTACCTGCTATATATCAAAGCAATTTTCATCCCACTGCTTTTTTATTGGAAAAAATAAAAGGAAAACATACACGACGCTAATTAGACGAATGCACAGCCTTGGACGTGGAGAAGGCAGAGCGGGTTTACTGTCAAACAGTAAATACATGCATTGACTTCAAGACAGAATTGGCCTTGGAAGCCTATTTGAATGAAAGCTGAGCCGGTGGGCAGTGCAGCTTTCTGAGACTGTCTTTGGACAGATCTCGGAGGGTGGGTTGTGAGGTGCCACTGAAGCTCTCCTTACATTACTATGGTGGTTGTGTTTTAGATTTGTTCTATGGAGGCCTGCTACCAAAAATAAAAAGAAAAGAAAGAATGAAGACAAGAAAGAAAACAGAAGCAAACAAAGAGAGAGAGAGAGAGAGAGAGAGAGAGAGACACCACCACCACTATGGACAAAGATATTTCCAGAGACATGATGCAAAGTACATTAAATGACATTCTTAGAATCCCTTTCCCCTAAAAAACAAAAAAAATTCACAGAAAAAAAAAGTTTTTCTTAATCCAGGTTTTGTCAATCCTTTATGCCACTGTAACTACAGGATTCAAAGCTTATGGGGCTAAGGGCCTGGAAAAAATGAAAGACAAACTTTTGGAGATGGGTCTTGCATATTCCTGTGGGCTGACTGAACACTGTGGCTCGGGGAAGTCTGGGTTCCTTCACACTTTGACTGTCAGAAAATGAAGATCACAAGCTCCGGGAGGTGTAACCTTGTTGGCCTGCCTGGAGCCCACACCTGGCGGCGGCAGGGACGCGCCTGGGGAGCGGGCTGACCATACGTAACTATCGTGCCAGGGTGTGAAGAAACAGAACATCGGTTCAAACCTCAGAGGAAAGAGAAGGCTCTCTAGGATGGAGAGCGTGGCATTACTGGGAGGGCCTCTGCCCGCGAATGATCAGAAAAGGGGCGTTGTGCCGGCAGGGACAAGGGCCAGAAGAAAACGTCTACAGAAAAATGCTAAGATTTAGTGTTCGTGCCTCTGACTTCAGTTCCCAAAGGAAAAAAAAAACAAAAAACACACACACAGAAATTTGAGGGACTCATCTTTGCCCAATCGTGTTAATGCCATTTGATGGGAAAGAAAAAATTCAAATGTGTCTCAGAGTCAAGGGCTGGGCCTTCAAATGCTGATAGCTCTCAGTCTGTCTGTCTACACACCCCAGGTAGCAAAGTCTTCCTCAAGCATCTTCACTATGCTTTTAAGCTAAAAAGCAAAAACACTGGAAACTGTTGGTGTTTCTTTTTTCCTGCTTGATCACCACTGAACTAGTTTCCTGCTGCTTTCTGGACAATGAAACATGAACAAAAATGTAACTTAGTGTATTTAATACTTAACCCCTGTTCGTTATCACCCTAGACTGCCTCCCTAATGTTTTAAAGCCTTTAAAACATTTTTTCCTGCAAATCTGTTCAGAGTTCCTTAATTTTAGCTTCATCAAACTTAATACAACAAAATACCTTCAAAAATACAGCATACCTGTAACGTCCATTTACAATGGTTTTTCAGTAGACCTATACTTCTCAGCATAGGAATATGCTCTACCATTGAGAGAAAAAAAGAACTGTACTTAAATACTTACAAAAAAAAAAAAAAAGGAAACAGGAAAGTTTTAAACTTAAATCCAGTTCCCAAAGAGGGGGTAAAAAGAAAGAAAAGCAATTCTATGAACGCTGCCTTTATAATGAACAATCAGAAATTTCACTAGGCTAATTTGACAGAAATTTTTCCTCATTTAAACAACATTACAAAAGTCCTGCATTATAAAATAGGGTAGAATAAATCAGTGTAATCAATAAAACTATACAACAATACAAATTACATATCTTCTGAGTGGGCAGTTTATTCTCTTTCTTTGCAGTCATGACTACAACATGCTCACTAAAAACAACTAAAACTGCCCAAACTATTGCTTAGTTTGTTTTGTTTAAAAAAGGGTGCAATTTTATTGTATATACAACCAATTTACTGGTAATACCTTGGCTTATTGCAAGGTTCTGACAAAATGTTTGTCTAGGCTTTTTTCCCTTCACTGTGAAGCACTGAAAGCTGCTATTTTTTCTTTTTTTTTTCTTTTTTTCCTTTTTTTTATTTTTTAGTGCACATATGTCATAATAAAGTAATGCCCAGCTAAGTGCTATAGGGGAAGGCAAAGTATGCTGGCTGGCTATAGGAAGTGACACCATACACTGACAATCACACCATACAACAGCGCCAAACGACTATTCAACCACTTATCAGACACATATGAAAATCCAAAATGTTTTATTTTATTTTTTTTTCCTTAAATAGAGATAACCAGTAAACAATTTTCAGAACTTGGAAGTTTAAAAACGTGCATATAAAAATGGGCATCATATACTTTTTATTGAATGTGGATTGACTGCCGTCTGCTAAGAAAAATGGGGTGTGGGAGCTGAAGAAAAAGGAAGTTGTCTTTTTTTTTTTTTTTAAGGCTTGCTTGTGAAAGGAACAGTTGTAAAAACAAAATTGCTTGAAGCAGGGTCAGCTTAGTGCTTCACAGTTTGACTGCTTCTCTAAGAGGAGCCCTTCCTGCGCACGTGCATTCAAAAATCACAAAAAAGTACAAAGACAAACACCTAAAACACACTGCGTCAAGTGCAGCACCGACTTTGGTCAAATAAAAAAAAATAAAAGAAAAATTAATAATTGCTAAGCTTTTCTACATGATATAAGCAGGTATTGCATATTTTCATATATCTGGGGGAAAATAAAGGAAGACTCCAAATAAATTGTAAAATGCAGCAACATCCAAAATACTGATATTCTAAGCATCTACAGATCTCAGAATAGCACTGCCACCGACCGTACAGGACAATAAAGACTACTCCTATCTGCGGAACAACTAGCTTTCTATTTAGTTCTAGATGTTGAAACTGACGATGGCTGACATAAAAGTCACATTTACAAAAAGTGTCTCCAAATGCTTGACTAGGGAAAAACCCCTTTCAATAGAGGAGCATGTGCAACAATTCCACAAATAATCGCTATCCAGGGCAAGGCACATTGATATGGAATTTTTGTTTTCGTGCAAATTAAGGAAAAAAAACAAAACAAAACAACATTGTTTCGGGGGGAAAGATGAGGAGCAAAGTGTCTTCCCAAGAATTTCAGTTACTTGATTGTATAGGACAGTAGTAGAACCCTTCTGAAGGGCTGAAAAACATAGTTTAAAGGCAAGTGCCTAGAGTAGGGATTACAATATTGTGTCTTAATGCACTCTACTTTATCCTACATTAACTATATAAAAATTAGTTACTAACACTAGAACATGCAGAGACTTTCTCTGATCAGCAGGCTTGCCAACCAGAACGTATATATATGTATAGTATAGGAAACCTTCTTGAAGTCGCATGGGAAGCAAAGGGGTGCTTCGCTGTCTGGTAGAAAAATCACTTGCACTTTTTTTTGTTTTTGTTTCTGTGGTTTTTTGTTTTTTTTTGTTTGTTTGTTTTTGTTTTTGTTTTTTTTTTTTCATAAGATACAGGACATTTGGGGGTGCAAACTTTTTTTTTTTCCCTAACAAGTACCCTTGATCTGAATGGGCACCAGCATTTGTGTCAGTATTGGTTTATTATTATTATTATTATTATTATTACTATTATTATTTCCCATAGCCCAGTTCAGGGATGCAAAGGTCTTCAAAACTTCTGGACAATCTCTGGTACAATGAGGTGTCTGATAACTGATAAATCCTATGATGCCAGATAGGTGTAAAATTTTTTAGAATTGGCATAATCCATTATAGTGACTTCTAGCTTATAAAATTAACAGATACCATGATTTCATTTTAGTCATGTGCTTTGATAACAGAAAATAATTAATTAGCATTTAATGTAGTTAACATGTTGTGGTAAAAGCACCATTAGATTTGTTTTTTTGTTTTTTTTTTTTTAAATTTCCTTCAGTTTTTAAAGGGATACAAGTTTAACAATAAAAAACATAAAAAGCAAAAATAGCTCCCCTTTTTCTTGCAAGGCTGTTTTTTACCCCAATAATTTAGAGTCCTGGGGTGAAAGGACTTGAAAAACAAAAATAGAATTTTCAACAATCTCTATCTTATAAAGATATTCAGCTATCCAATGAAATTGCACTTTACTCAATTCAAAATTCGATTGTTTTCATTGATTCCTGTCAGTTTCTGTCAAAACAGACCATCTTCCCCATTTCCATGTGAATTTTTGTGTCATTGTTGAAATTGTTGAAAAAATGTTGTTGTTGTTGTTTTTAATGTAAGTGCAGCATTTCAAAACTCTTAAAAAAACTGAACAGTAGTAGTAGTAGTTTGCCATTTTCGGAATTGTTCTGCAATGTGAGTGGATTCATTGTCCTTGCGGGCCATGTTATATACTTAACTGCTGACTGCTGAACCAAAACGAACTAAAAGAACAAATAAAAAAGGAATATAACTGCATTTTCTTTTTCCAATATGTTACAGAAAAACATTGCCCTTTGACTGTCCCGTAAGTTATATATTGCAGATCTCAGCTACTACAAAAGATTTAGTTCTCCATGTGCCTCCTCAATGCTCAAGGAGGATCACACCTGTGTGGGTAAATTCATGAAATACTGTGAAACAGCCAGGCTCTGTAAGGAAAGTGTGTTACAACAGGAAGTCAGTGAGCAAGGGTAGTCCTCTGCTAGCCACGTCACCTAATGCTCACGCTACCATGGAAACACTTCAACTGTTACAAAGCCCAACCATTTCCAGCACCATATGAGAAATTACAACAGTCCCTAAAGTATTTTTTAAAAAAAAAATCCCAAAAGGTTATGGCCTTTGCTGTTTGACCATAATGCTTGCTGTTTCCATGTACAAGTTGATTTGAATCGGTTTTTCTCCCCTTCCACTGACAGTGAAGTTGTAACTGCGCTGGGTTGAGGTTGCGTCCGTGTTACAGAGTTGAGAAGGGGTCAGGTGGTCTGTCTGGTGGATGGTGGGACGCTGCAACTTTTATCCCAGGTACCAGGACTGGAAGACAAAAGGAAAAATACAATTAAAAGCACAATTTGTAAAAAAGTGTTTTAGAAGTTGCCTTTTCAACCACGAAATCAGGATCTACGTTAGGGATGTGGGAGGGATTCGCTGGGGAAAGTAAAGGCATGACAGACAATAATAAATCTTGTGACACTGAAACTGATCTTACTCTTCTGAAATTATAATTCATTGTCTTCGTTGGGGTTTTCCAACATTCTGAGTGTGTCTTACAGAATGAGGTATTTCTGTTCACTTGAAATACAAATAAGGGTTTCGTTATCTGATGGGGGCAGTTATAGGAGGGCAGGAAACTTGACCATCTTGTTTATCATTCAGTCCTCAGTGCCTAGCCCAGTGCCTGGAATACAGAACGTTCTTAATGAGGAAGAGTTGAATGAATGGAGAATGGGTGAAGGGAGGGGTTTCATGTGGCAATGAATGGCTACACTGATGATTTTCAATATCTCCTTTCAAATGAGGTGCAGGCACTAAAGCCATGATTGTGACACTCTCCTAACAGGCCCAGATGGCCAATAGCAACACAAGAATAAGTAGAGGTAAGGTGGAAAAAGTGCTGGACCCAGTCTTCCTGGGTGATCTTGAGTAAGTCACAGTATTTTTCCTTCCTTATATATGTAAGATTTTATGAGGGAAGATGCTCCTTTCAGCCCAATATATCTAAAATAGTATTTTCAAACATGAAACATAATAACTGAGTAGGATCAAGATTTTACTCTATGAAGTACCACATTGTCCAAAGGAAAACTGAGGCCACTGCGTACCCTTCATTCATGCTTGCATCCATGCAGCATTTATTTAGAGCCTTCTGTGCGCCTGCCGGGCCCAGTTACTGGTTACCTTTTCCTTTCGTAAATCCTTAGGTGATTAGCTTTGAGCAATTGTCTGGTCATGTATCGCTTTATCTGCTGGCATTTCTTTTTCTGTTAGCTAGACAGAACGAGCAATTATGGACTAACATCAGCGTTAGTTTCTCCAGTGAAATAAAAAAGTATGTGGCTTCTGCCAACTTTTCTCTAGAGATACCCTGACAAATTCACTACATTTATCATTATTTACAGAAAAATTACCAAGGCCTAACAAGAGCCAATGCTTCTGAATTCTTTAAGGTGACGGTATCAGAAAGGGTTCTAATTGGGTTGCTTGGGGCAGGTGAAGGATCATCCCTGTGGAAGAGATTCAATTAGGTAACGTAAGGACTCGTTTGGTCCTCAGGGATGAATGGCTAAGTGATAGCTACATGTAGTTTGGTATAAGATTTCCTAGTCACACAAGCCACCTTTGATTTCCAGAGAGTTTAAAAAACTTAAGCCCAGACCGAAAAACTACTCATCCTGCAGACTTTTAGATGTTATTCTTTGACCACATGCTTTGAGGAACACAATAAAGCCTCTTGTGTCCTGAAAGGAAATCAGCCTGGCAAATACACATGGCCTAAATCTAGCTGGACAAAAGAAAGAAGAGGGGGAGAGAAAGGAGAGGGAAAGCGAGCCCCAAAGTGTGTTTCTAGTAGGCCTCTACCTAACAGCCGACTCTGATCCACGTTAGAGCCGCTTCCTCTCTTCTACAAAACAGGCTCAAACTTTGGGTGCGGGGAATAATGCTTACTATTTCTGTTTTCACACTTTCTAAGTCGGTTGTGAAGTTCCAGACTTCTTCAATCTGACACTAAGGTAGTTCTTGAAGCAAAGGCCTGGCACCCAGTGAGTCAGCAGGGGGAGCAGTTCTCCACACCACAGTTTCTGGACGAGACCTCAGGGCACTACAAAAATCTGCAGTGCCTCTGCACTTCTCTTAAAAAGCAAAGCAAAAAAAAAAAAAGTTTCTTCACACATCTTACTATTCAGTATGTGCCTTGCCGACAAGGTTACCCCAGAGCAGCTCTGTAATCCTTCACTGAAATAGGCTTTATTGATTGCTCTGGTCTATTGTTCGCTTTTCAAGTCCCCCAAGTTCAAGTTCATCCTGGTGTTACATCATGTCTGGTTGCTCTTAGCAACCAGACAGACCCAGACGTGACTATCATTAGCAAGAAACCCTCTGCTCTCCTCCCACCAACCTTCCAGTGGTTCTGACGTAGCAGGCCCACTGCAAACACATTGAAGTATTTATTCTGCCTAATTTATGACCTACACAGCAAGCAAGACCCCCACTCCAAAAACCAACACTGTTGTATATTTAATTAATCTGTCTTTCTCTGGCACTTGGGAAAGTTAGACAAAGGACTAATTATTGTGTTTCACTCTCCACACTTTTCTTTTGCGGGGTGGATATTTGCATGGGAAAGAAAACTACAAGGCCCAGCATCAGCCCCCCTCCTCTTTTTCTTTTTGCCCTATTGACATTTCATGAAATACTTTAGCTGCTTAAGGGAATTAGAAAAAAAAAATGCGATGTGAATGTTACTCCTTCTGAGTTGGTATTCAGTAACACAAATCAACTCATGACATGTTTAAATTTAAATGCTAACCACACACTCTCAGAGTTACTTTAAAGGTTAGTTTTTAATCAATAGAAGTTGCTGACTCCGGGTTTTTGAGCTGCGCGCTGCAACTCTTGGGCTTTTGTCTAACGTTAAAGCTTTCAAACTTTTTTTTTCCTTGAGATGATTTTAGCAATGATTTGCAGACACAGAAGGCTATTGTGCTCTGACCAGCAACATGTCAATAGAGGGGCTGAGCTGCCCTGTGGTGGGGTGTCAATATGACTCCTGAAGGCAGAGGTTGGGGGTCTTTAATAACCCGTGAAAAAACCTTAATTAACCCTTTCAGGCCCAAACCAAAACCTATTCTTAAACTTGTTCACTCCTATAATTTGACCATTTAGCACTTATTTCAACATCACACTAATCTTCATGACAATTAACCCAGCTACTTGACCAAGGTTTTCCAGAATAGGAAGTTGGTTAGGGGAACCACACAGGGAATTTTTTTTTTTTTTTGAAGTCTCTGATTAAATCATTTATTTGCAGAGATGGCAGATAGACAGTTCTAATAATAATAATAATAATAATAATAATTCATACATCTCCCTGAATTTTCTCCTAATCAGTTTGTAGTTAAAGACACTCATAATCCCATTGGAATGAGTGTGACAGTCACACATGTGTAAGCCAATCAATTCCTAGAAACTTCCCTGAGCTGCTAGTAACACCAGATGGACAATATAATGTTTGTAAAAGCCTACTTTTCTCTTGTGATATTTTCTTATAATTTCTATTACGCAAGCAGTACAAGTTTTAGAACATTAATTGAGGAATGATTCTGCATATTTTCTTCTTGGGTCATATAGGAAAAACATAAAAGAAATCTGAACTTATTCGATCGTTGGGGTTGAGCAGCAAATCACTGGGAAAATGTTGACACATTAAACAAAAACCATCCTCAGACGTTTAGTGACATAAGCTTAGGTTTCATATGCTTTCTGCCTCTGTACTTTATAGCCCCTTAATCTACCCTACTGTATCCAAATGGACTACAAAGGAATCTCCCTCCCTATGTGCAGTGAGTGGCATTATTATAATGCAATATAGGATGATGTTATCTTGATACATTTACATTAAGGAAGTAAACACAGAGCTTTGATCTATTTTTTCCTCAGGAACTTTCAGCTATAGTTGTTGTGGAGGTCCATAAATCCACACTCCCACCAAGGCTCCAGTTACGTAAAATTAGTCGGTAACATTCACAATGTCTAGAGTTTGGGATGTGCTGAGCGGGAGTGGGGAGGGAAGGGGGGTGACTGTCCTCTTTCAATGTTCAAGGTGAAACATCAAAAGAAATCTGCAGTCCAGGACAAGAGCTCAGCTTTCCTTTTCTCCAGTCAAATGAAGAAGTAATCTCATCAGGTTGGAAAAGTGCTGACTAAGGATTTAATAAAGTGCCTGCAGATGTGGCGTCTCTAAGGTATTCAACTCATGTAATGCAAAACAGCTCCACACTGAATGTGCTTATAAAATTTCATTTAACCATTGCAGCGCGACTTTTTTCCCCTCACAGTTCTCTAAGGAGTTTTATCACACTTGCCGCCCGTTAATTTACAGCTCCATGAAAGTTCGAATCCCATTCCGCTGGGATTCTGGAATACTCACAGTAGTCAGGTTTTATGAACCATAAACAGTATCTATCCGACTGCATCCTAAACAGGAAGCCTGAAATGGCAGAAGGTACCTCTGACGGTGCCAATCTCTTCCATTTCTTACGCCTCACAGAGAGCAATCAGAACACAGGGGCCATCTTCCAAAATGTGGTCATGGGGCTGCTGAAGACACAGCTGATACGGGCCATGGCCTCAACCCCTGAGTTAACAGCAAATGCTCTCATGTGTGCAACACCTTTTTAAAAGGCTTTTTACATCCTCTTTTTACTAAGAGGGCAGGATGCACATTCTAGAGGAAAAAGAAAAATGTCTGAGAAACATTTTTTGTATTTTATATTTTACTTTAACCCCTAAAAGGAGCAGAGAGTGCTGGAGTGGCAGGGGCAGAGGGCAGAGTGGACTGTGATGCAGCAGAATCTGTTTTTCAGATTAAAAACTTAAACAAAAGGCCTCAAGGGCAAAGTTTAACACTGCGGAAGGAGATTGTTAATGTGGAATCCAGAACTGGGTGTGACACTTGGCTTTCTTCTGCAGGCAAGGTGGGTTATCTGAGGACATTCACACACCTAAAATGGAAACATGCAAACACAGGCTAGCCTCCCTGCACCCTGCAGGCCCAGCTCCTCATCAGCCCCCAAAGAGGACTCAGCCAACCAATAAGCCAAGACTCCAGGAGCTGCTGTCACTGTTGTGCATTCTCTCTTGGGAAGGTGCTAGCTTTGCACTACTGCTTCACACTACTCCAGTGGGCCATTTTTGGCTTCCCGCACTTGTGTGGATGGACTAAAGCCTACTGTTTAGCCCAAATGAGTTGTCCTTGGCAAATTGGCCAAAAGCCCGGTAGTCTCTTCTCCCCATCTCAATACGATGGAAATGGATGAGGCCTCTCAGTGGACTTCGAGTTTCTCACATTCGCATAAACCATTTGGGAGCATTTATTCACTCATCCAATAAGCACTAAGGGCCTTGTATGTGCTAGGTGCTATGTATGCTGGCTTCTGGGGATATAATGAGTAAAATATAGTCCCTGCCCTGAAGGACTTTCTTGTCTATCAAGAAGCAGGGGCTAGATTCTAGACCCTTCATGATACCAGATAGCCTGCTTTTTCTCCCAATAGGATTTTATAAACTTCTGGCAATGAACGATGCCCAGTATCCAGTGTCCACAGGACTCAGGATTGGCGTCACTTTTTCCACTGACCAGCAGTGTGACTTCAAGCAAGCCAGTCCCTGTCTGGGACCCTCAGAGTCTTGTGAGGACCAGTCTGTATTCATGAGAGGCAGCAGTGATTTACACTGGTTTCTTCTGAAAAGGGTGTCATGCTGTACACAGGTGTTAGTTACTGGTACTGCCAGCCTTGGGCTTTGATCTCTGTAATCATTTTTCTTGCCTGATTTTATTTTCTTAATTAAAGAAAGTCTGTTTTCAGTAACTCTGAACCCAGACTTGTTTATTGTACAGAAAACTATTAAAACTGTAATGGGCCAGGATTGGCCCCGGGCACTTTTGTGGCCTTATCTTTTCACCACTTGTCCTCAACACTTGTGTTGCCTTAAACTTCTTCCAGATCCCCCAAAGCCAAATGCTTTCTCCCTGCCAGGCCTGGGCACAGGCTGTCCCTCTCCTTGGCTTTGCTAATGCTTGCTAGTCCTTGGGTTCTAAGATTAGATGTCCCTTCTTCAGAGGGGTCTTTCTTGGGGCCTTTACCCTCAGTTGCTAAACTTTAATTACCTGTTTTCATCCCGGGCAAGCTGGCTATCTAAGGGATGCCAGGGTTGGCATGTAATAAATACTGTTAAATAAATAAAGGAGGGAAGGAAGAACAAGCTGTATCCGAGGTTCCCAAAGCCTGATGTCAATCACCCCAATGAGGGCAAAGCAAGGCATCTGGATGGATGACTTCTAGCATGCTCGTGCCACATGACCATGTCTCCCCAAATGACAGACACTCTCCCTCGAGGGACACAAGTCTCCACAAGCCACTCCAGGCAGTTCCGATGGGAGAGTTGTTGCAACGGGGCCAATTGCGGCCAACTGCGTCAGTAGCATGTGCAATAGTTTTGTAACATGGACTGCTGCCTACTTACTACAAGCTCAGAGGAGTTGTCCAAACCACCAATCCCTGGAGAATGACTGTGCTGCTCCCAGCCAAGACCTCTGTTTTGGTTCAAACCTCAAGACGGGAAAACACTAATCTTTTTACCCAATAAGCCATCCAGTACCTCCAAACCTTGAGAGTGCATACACAATCCAATTATTCTGACTGTTCATCCAAAGTCTGAATCTTTCACAAGATTCCAGCTTGCCCTAGTGTCTCTCTTACCACCAAGTACATTTTTCTTTTGGTCTCCCTTTCTTTCCATTTTTCATCACGTAACCTTTTAGCTCATGAAATCCAAGACTGCTGGATTAAAAACTGCACTCTGGCCCACCTGCATTTGCTCTAAGATCTTACTAGAGAGCTGCGTGCATAGCTGTAAGAGCAAGGACTCTGGGGTCCGAATGACAAAAATCCTGGCACCATTATGAACTAGTTAGATAATCTTAGGCAAGTTAGCATCACTAGGTCTCAGTTTTAGACTCCATGAAATGGAGGTAAAAACTTTATCAGTTTTTGTGGGGATTAAATGCCTGGCTAGGGGCTACTACAGAAAACCAGAAAGCCAGGGGTAGCTGGGTTCTCTCACTGTAAAAGGTTTCTGGGGCCTTAGGGTCCACGTGAGACCTAAAGTCCCCGGGAAAGCAAATCGCTCTACAAGACGGCTTTCTCTTATTTAATGATATAATTTCTTAGTTAAAAGTAGCAGCTGCGTCAATTCCATTTCCCCAGTTGCAAGAGAAAGTTCTTGAGAAAATAAAAATCTGTCTTTAACTGCGATATTAAAATCAGAGCGGCAAAACCAACAACACAAAAGGAATTGGCTCAAGTTTATGAAAGGCATTTGGGCCCTTGCCTTGCAAGGCTAAACTGCACGCCTTGGAGGTTGGGGGTGAGGAGGAAAGGGGAGGAAGGGAGGCAGTAGTCAGGCAACCAAGTGGGACAGAAACAATCCTATTTTGGTTTTTGTTAGCGAATGGCATACTACATAGATCAGAGACTTCTTATAAAATACAAACCCCCACTGTACACAAAGCACAGGAAAATGTGAGGAAAAAAGGGAAAAACTAAAAGCAGCTTAGGGTGTGTTAACGCTGCTATTCTGTCAGCTTAAAGAGTATTTTATGCTTGATCAACAGCTCTTTTTTATTGTGCTTTTCTTTCATTCATTCAAGACATCAAAGCCGGGCACCACCAGCGTACCTGCCCTTCTGGAGCCGCTTATGACGGGGTTCTAATGAAGCACGACTCTGGGAGCCGGAGACCCCCGTGGACAAGGCAGTTCAAAGGGAATATTTCAACAATGATTACATTTTGTAAATCTTTTTATGAAAGAGACAGCTTATTTCCTGCTTTTTCATGAAAAATAGATTCTATCCATTAAATTGAGCCCGCGCCACGGAAGCTGCTTGAGATCTGAGGTGCAGCGTGGAGATTAAGGGGACAATGACCCGATGAAATTGTCCAGAGTTCCTATCTATTTGGTCATGATGGCACTGCCGGATTTTCTGGGTGGAGCCCAGACAGCGCAGTGGATGGCTCTGCTGTGGAAAATGCAGTGGCGACGGGGTTTCGCGGCTTTATTTTTCAACTCGGGCCTCATGTTTATTATCTGTTTCTTTGTATTTATTGATTCCACAAAGTCCAACAAATATCAGAAGACAGGCCATACTTTCTATCGCATAAGAGCAAGCTAAAAGATTTAAGTTACAAATTCATTAAAGGCTGTATTTTAATGCCCTGGAATGGGACAAACCCTTTTCCATATGGGAAGTTAGCCATAAAAAAGCTGGCTCCTGGTCTGAAGACACAATACAGGCTTTATGATTGGCTAATGTCTCCCCCAAAGGCAAAAAATAAAGAAGCAGCTTAGACCTTTGTAATTTTTGATTTTCACATTAAAATAATCTTTTCCTTCACAATTTTTTTTTTTTTTAATTTTTTGGCAGGGGGAGAGTTGAGGAGAGTGGGGAAGGAAGGGAATATGACTTCCTGGGGAGCTATGAAATGAAAAAATGCATGTTTTCTATACATCGGATTCCAATTTTAATTAAATGCCTGTTGTCTAACAAGTGCAGACAGTCACACTTGGGGTTGGCCCAATGGTGGCCCAGGGAGGTAACCTTTCTTGTTTAAAAAGAGAGGCGTGGGAGTGGAGGCCGGAGCTCAGCAGAGCGTGGCCACATTGTAATAATCATTCTACTCTGTGCCTTCCCGCTCTTGCTCTTCCCAAACATGACTCAGGTTGAGAGCCAATCAATCACGGAGACCTTAGTGTGGACTGTGCAGGAAGATAAAGTCCAGTAAGAGCGAAAATAACATTGAAGTAAAAAGTCCAGTTATTTCAAAAATTCTCCCAGATACATCCTGCAATAGCAGGCCAGAAGATCTGGCCTTTTGCCAGAAATGAATTCCCAAACCAACCTTTCCAGCCAAGAAGCCCTGCAGACACTGGATAGCATCTGCCACCTTTGGACTTCTTCACCCCAGCAGGCGCTTCCACGCTTAAGCCCTGGCACGGGTCTGCTCCTTACCTCTTTAATTCTCCCCTGTCCGCTGTTCCTGGTCTTTCTAGTTCCATTCTCTATCTCCTCCCACCCCTCAAGTTAGTGTCTCCCTCCCTCTCCACCTGTGTTTAAACCCTGTGCAGGAATCATGACAGACCCCTACTCTCTCCCAGGCCATGCAGACCAACAGTCCCTGAGGATTAAGTGGAAGCGAAGAAGGCCTTGAGCTGCAAACCACAACCCCTGGAGGGCTTCTGTTGTGAGCCAAAGAAACAAGACATACAGGCAGCATTTGGAGAGAATGCAAAGGAAACTGTGGCATCTTCGTTTTCAGATTCATGAGAAAAGACAGTGAGAGTACAGTGAGATGTCACTGAGCACTGGACTTCGGGTCTGGTGGCCTGGTTCAAGTCCCAGTTCAGTCACTGGCTGGCTGAGGGGCCTGAACTTCACCAGACCTCTCTAAGGATACTACAAGATCCTGTTGCTATGCCTTTCTTTACCTTCTGGGAACACCTGCTTTTAGATATCACTGGTGCCAGGAATCATTTTTTTTTTTAAACGTTCACAGGGTAGATGGGATATTGGGAGAGGTAAAACTTTCGTATCTTTCATTGAGGTCAGAATGAGCTTGGCTATGGAAAAAGTCAGATCATGGAGTCAGATCTAAATCCTAGTTTGTAGGGAGTCAGGGGTCCAACTTTAACTTTTCTGCAAAACAGGCCTCAGGATACTAGTTATCACAGCATTTGAGGGAAAAAATAAAGTTAAAAACACAAAACGACTTTCAGACACTGGCCTAAAATGTAAGGAGCATAATTACGTGAGGCACAGATATAATCTAGATGGGAGGTGTGTGTGTGTCAGGGTTTCATCTGAACCAACAACTCTGGATAAATACCAAACAATTTCCCTGTGCGCGGTCATAGCTCTGTGTTATCCTAAAAGCCCAAACCTGGAACCAGTGAACAATACTTTTCTCCTCCTTCTGAGGATGTGGTAGGATTTAGGGTTTTATGGCAACAAAACTTGTCTTTGTTAAGACGTGACTTGCAAAACAAACCCACATGGGAGAGTTTGCAGTTTCAAATGACTGTATTTTTTTTTTTTTAATGCTGAAACAGCAAATGCTTTTTATGTTCAGATTTATTTCCTTCTAAATTTGTAGATTAAATTTACAACTAAGCAATATTCATTGCTACAAACAATTAGATTCCTCCCAAATATTTCCAGGGGATATGAGGGGGAGGCTTCTTGATGGGGCTGCGGTTGGGATTTGTGCAAAGTGAAGATCCTATAGCATTGACAGTCTCCGTGAAGGGCCTTACCAACAACCGGGACATGTACATAGCATATGTGATTGGCAGAGCTACTTGGCTTCCCTGTCAGGGATCTATGCTTCTTGGAGAGAGGTCATATCATTCTAACACAGACAATTCAATTTATTTTTTACCTTTTTAGTAGTGACTTCTGAGATGGAGATCTCGCAAGCAAAGATTATTGAAGACTGACTCAAGAATGTGTTTTATAAAATTGAGTATGCGTACAAAATCATTCTCACTTTGTTTTCGGATAAATTCCACTTGGTAGTGCTCTACCAGCAACTGAGATTTGGGAACAAACTCTGACTACACACACACAGTGCTAGTTTGAAACGGTCCCACACCGCTACTGTCACTTTATTATCAATTAACAAAATCAATTACAGATGGCATGACTGTTATCTGTGGACAGGCTCTTTAAATACCTTCTTGTTAAATCACCATATGGATAGGAAATTCTATTGTTTATTTTGCAAGAATGGTGGTAAGTGCAAATGGTATATATACATATACACTTCCATTCTGACTCTGCAATCCCAAAAATCTTGCAGACGTGCCAATTTGTGCTATTCTAGAAGACAGTTCAATTAAGAAACACTTTAAGATATTTTCCTTCTTTTAAAGGAGTAAAATGTCTGAGCTAAAATATGACTTCCTGTTCTACTGCATCAACCTTTCTGTATTGTTCTCAAGGAACACGTTTACAAGTTCAAGTTCAGGTTTAAACTAAATAAAACACTCCTCAGGAGTTTATAACGGAGCCTCATTTACATGTGCTCCCTCTGAACTCTGCCGGCCTCTGTATGTTAGTTTCCAAGGCTTGGTGAAGGAATGTTTTACAGTTGGAATCTGGACTGCTTTCTCAGACATTTCAGACTCAGAGGCTACGCGGCACCAAGTTCTCGTTAGTATTAAAAATTTCCTCAGGTCTACTCCAGAGGCAAAGAAAGACAGGTAGAAAGGCAGGGCAGGGGCCAGGAGAACTGCAGCTTCTTAATTTTCCCTAAAAGACATTCTAGTTAACATTGTAGTTGAAAATGGCTTCTAGATGTACATTCTAGAATCTCACGGCCATGACTTAAAATTTCTGTGCAATGATTTTCAGCTTTCTGTGGAAATGGTCAATGCACGCTGATTCTCTTCAAATATGAAAACTAGGGTTTGCTTAAATTGTTTTTCTGCCTTGAAGATTAAGTTATGAAGAGAAATGTACCCAGCCCAAAAGGGATCCTAAACCTAAGAGGTTTTTGAGGTCAAAAAGATCTCAGGGATTTTCCAGCCAAGAAAGGTGCATCAGAGAGGAAGAAATGGCTATTTTTCATTTAGAAGCAGGAAGAGTTAAAGGGGGTTCTGAGATGCCCACGGGGAACCAATCTGGAGAGAGCTGATTTCCTGGCTTATTGAAATTAAGACTCAATCTTGTTGCTAAGCAAGGGTCAAGGAGTTCAGAGAAAGCAGCTATCATCTTCATGGGCAGAAATGGAAAGGGCACAGGAGAAAGAGCACCAAGGACTCTGCTTCTCAACTTCTCTGTGAATCGGAGTTTATCTATAATAGCAAGAAAGTGGGTACAGCAGTAATAAATCAATGATGCTAATAGTAACTGTAACCTCAGGGCAATGCTCAAGAGTTACTTTATAGCATCTTTTCACACTGGAGCAGTCCTTTTCTGATAGGTGAGCATACCCGGCAAAACTGCAGGTTGTGGCATTCCCAGTACCCAGATTCAGCAGCTGCATCCCTGCAGAGTGACATGTGATGAGTCAGATAAACAGTTCAAGAGTAAGCACTGCTGTGGGGGTGGTGGGGTTCAGAAAAGCAATTGCGTGGCTGGGGGTGGATGGACTAGGAGTGTGTGGTGAATCTGGATCTCAGTTTGCACCTCTGCTAAGAAGGGATGAAGACCACCTTGCTAGCATGGTGCTTGTGAGGATGAAATGAATTAATATATGAGTTTTGTCTCCTAACAGGACTGTAACTGATGCTTTTTTATTTTTGGAGTTGTTGGGGTGGGGGAAGGGGATTCCTCTCTGTCTTGGGGAAGACAGAAACCTCATCTTCATGTGCTAGATCATGGCCTTTTCTTGACCTAGTGCAATATTGAGCCGTCACTTTTCTTGCCTAAGTTCAATAATAGCACGAGCATGCTAGCTATATGCAAAGCTTTTAGTCTTTTTTCTCAATCCCTGAACTCAACCTAGCTCAATGCTAAAAAACATTAAGGGTTTTCTAAAACCAAATCAAATGTGAATATGCTTCTAAATAAAACCCTCTGCTGCAAAAATCAGAAGCTTCCTCTTACTGGATAAGGACATGAATGAAAGCGGAATCCATTTAGATGACGTTCTGCAGAAATGGATGATAAAACTGGTTTCTTTGGGAGCCGCAGTTTAGTTACAGTGATTGGGTGGAACCGGGGCTTACAACTCTAAGAGTTTCTCTGCCTTCAGCCAGGACTGATTGGCTGATTTCCAGAAAGAAGATAATTTGCATAAGAGATAATTTCTCATTGGTCAGTCAACTCCAAATGACTGAAAATCATGCGTTCTTTCTTTTGTGTATTTTTTCTTCTTTCTTTTTCATAAATATCTATCAAACTTTGGTTCATTTTCCACTGTCCTTTGGACCCCTGCCAATAAGGGCCACTATAGGAAGCCTATTAAACATAACTGTTAATGTTACTTTTTTTTTTTTAAGCAACTCTGACAAAATGGTGAATGGGAGAAATCTGAAACTTAAAATGGTTTGCAGATTTTCCTGAGGATTTAATTTATTCATGTGGATCCTAATGGTTTTGAAGACAAAATAATTTGACAGTTGATTTAATAGTTGATAGTTCAAAGTGTTCTATACTTGTTCATGTGTGGGTAGGTAGATTCAGATCTAATCTCATTTCATTTATGCTGATTCTTCTGGTAAAATAGTAGTTTCATTCACCCATAATTTTCTTTAAGAAACAGAGGGCACCAACTTGGGAAGCGTGCTTGCTTGATCAAACTATGTGGAAGGTGTGGGATGAAGAGGGGAAACTATTTCCTGGAAGCCAATCTGGCACCGGGAGGAGCAACGCTTCTCTCCTGTACTCCCTTAGAGTTACCTACTCAGCGCCTGGCATCCCTTGTCGGGGCTTCATTCTGTGCCTGCTTCTGACTCAAAGCAAGCAGCCAGGAAGGGGTGCGAGGGGACAGTCCAGATTTGACAGTATTGACCCCAGGGCTGAGGGGCATTAGCGAATTCCATAAGGAGTTTCATCCAGCAGTAATCTTGGCTTACAAAGGTCACTGCAATGCAAGACCCAAGGGATGAGCCAAGCAAACCGCCTTCCTGGAAGACGGTGGGGGTGGGGGAAGGGAACAATGACGTTAACAGGGGGGTGGTGTGAAGGGAGTTTGGTACATCTTTAGACTTCAAGACAGGAAAAAAATGTTTGAGAAGAGGCCAACTAAGAGATACAGCGTGGCCCTAGCTAAATGGTAATGATGTAACAAAGAGCAATATTCAGCACTATCCAGATATCAGAGAGAACTGGTGGATACTAAAATCATTATAAGATGTGAAATTATACCTCTCACTGCTTCATTATCACTATATTTCATAATATTTGTCTAGAAAGGCACACAAAGCCTATCAGGTTAAATTAATCCTAATGATCAATTTTAGTTTTATTCTAATTAAATAATTTCAATTTAATTAATGCTAGCACAGAAATTAGTCAAAATTACAAATGTAAATGCTGAACTTTAAATCAAAGGTCCTCCCTACAACCTGCCTCATGTAGAAGCACTTTAAAGTGTTTGCCTGTGAAGGTAGATGGGAATTTTGACCTTTGTCTGCACTGTGAAGATCAGAAGATAGGAAAATATGCAACAAACAGCCGTCCAGGAGCATAGACGGAGGCACAGGTTACACACACACACACACACACACACACACACACACACACACACACACAAACCTGCATGGCAGTCTATGAAAGTAAATCCTGCAAAGTGAACTTCTGAATTACATGCATTTGTTCCTTGGAATTCCAATGCGTTTGAGTCAGTCTAATGATATTGGGCTTTTATAAAACACCTTTGTAAAATGGAAACCATGCACCCATTTTCTAAGCCACATATTAAACCACTAGTCCCTTCCTTCACTCATAGCAGGTCCCTGCATTTCAGTCCTGCTCTGTCTCTGATTAGCTTTGGGGCCTTCCAAGTTGTTTCAGTTCCCCAGGCTTTGGCCCCTCTTATTTGGAGGTGCTACTTTATTAAAATGATACGAACTTTATTCCAAAATATTCTTAAAGTTGTATCTGAAAAATGATGGGAGTCTGGAGTAGATAATCTTTAAGGAAATTACCAGCTTTAAGGAAATTTCTAAAACTTTGAAAAATACTGGCATCTTAAAATGGATTTGAAAACGGTACAGGGCACATGTGTCTGAGTCATCATATAAAGACATTTAAATATCCTTTCTTCCCTCTTCATAAAAATCCAAAGTAGACAGTATTCAGAGCTCAAAAAATTTGTGGAAAAAGGAATCTGGCAAAATAGACATACTTTTTCCCAAAGAAAAGAAAAGGAAAAAAAAAAAAAAAGGTGGGGAGGAGGATACAAAAATCTGAAAGAGAAAAAAAAAAAAAAACCACAATAAAGAGAAATACATGTTCTTTCTTTGTACTTAAAAAACATGTACTAATGAATTATACTTAATAACAGGTCTGTAGCGCCACTCATTCTCCATCTTAAAAGAACATTCTACGTTATCACTGCTATCCATAAAATAGCCACAACTTCTTTCTTCAAAAGGAGGCCTTCGTCCATGATCCTCCATCTCAACTTGTTCTCAACTGTATATGAGAATTATTTGGTAGCAATCAATTCACTATTACTGTTTGGGGACATTACAGAACAGCAGAGTAATTTAATAATATAGTTGATTAGTATAATAATCATCATTAAATTTAGTAATGATAGTGGGATTCCCCTTAACTTGGTTAATGATCATGGACAATTCATTTCTTGACTGCCAGTGGTAGAAATGGTTTTTGAAATATTAACTTCTGCGCCATGGGAATGACACTTAGCCCATCACATTTAATTTTTGACCTTCACTGAGCAGCACGATCCTAATCCCTTGATTTTATAATCTTAACTAGGAAACGTTAAAATATGGATTGACTCCAGTTGGCAGGAATCTTTATGTTCTTTTCACTAAAAAAGCTATAAATTCAATGGTTGGCCTTTTATTTCCAGGTCACAAATGACATCCACTCAGTTTTGTCCGTTCACACAGGATTTATGTTAGGGTCTACAGGTATAAGCCATGAAAGTTGAACTTTAATGAAATGTCTTTCAAAGATGTGCACTTAACCAAAAATTCCTCGCAAAACATTAGCAGGTGGCCTTTTAAAAACAGCCATTATGTCCTCAGGTTCATTGCTGGCCTCCACTAAGTCTATTTTTCACTTGTAGTAAGTTTCTCCTAATATCATTTTTCAGGGGGTACAAATTACCCTTGTGTTTGGGATGACAATAATACCTTAGTTCCCAATGTAGGCTTCTAACCTGAAAGATTTCTGAGATGCTCTCTTTCTCATAACCACAATTCATCTCCCTCCAGTTGAAAAATGTTCCTTGTCCTTTTCACAAAATCAATCGTATTGATGGGAGGCATTCCGTGTTGTCAATCAGGGAAATGTGATTTGATGGGACCCCAAAGCAGCGAGACAGGGAGAGGAATACCAAACCTGCTCAGGTCCACACCATCCGAGTGAGATCAATGTTTCCCATAATACTCATCCTGTCATGTGGCACCCTGTCACAATTAATAATGTAGAAGGAGCTGATTAACTTAAGTAAAGTGCTCTCTGCTGTGTAAACACATAAAGATCTATGAGGAAAAGAAAGGCGGGGGAGGGGGCAGGAGAGAACAAAACGTCATTTTTATTTTTCATGTGTACACGTTCTCACTTTCTATTCTTCTCTTGTAACAATTACTGTACCAGCCATTCTGGCAGAGTCAATAAATTGATCTGGGTCTTGACGCAGCAGCAAGGCAGACTAATCTGATACACCATTATCTGCACTGGAGAGTGTGGGGGGTTGGGGGTGCACTCAGGTAACACAGGGCAAAGGGAAGGAAGTAAAGGCAAGCCAGCCTTACTCTAGATAGGTAATTAATGTTTAGTGTGGAGCTTCTGGACTAGATGGATGCATATGTAGCAGGTGTGTGTGTGTGTGTGTGTGCACGCGTGCACATACATGTTAGGAATGGACAGAAAACGAAGCCTTCACCTTGGCTAAAGGAGGCAGCCTAAGTAATACCGTATGCACCACTTATTTAAGTCCCTGCGGTATTTCAGTCACTCATACCAATCTGCAATTCAATGAGGATCACCACCCCATTAGAACTAATCATGTCAGCTGTGTATGTGACAAAATAAACATTCAGAAACTGTGCTCCTGGGTTCAGAACTTGTTTTTGCACTGGGATTTTTTTTCCTTCCCTCCCTTATCCAGTATAAAATTTAATCTTTTTTTAATATGAAATTATAAGACACACAGCGGCTCTCTGTATGGAATCCTCAGTGTATTTATCCTTACAACGAGAAACTGGCGACGTTAGTTGAACTTTAACTTGCTCCTTGGGAGTATGCTAAGTATGATCTTAATAAATAAATGTCATTCCACTGGGTAATGAGAGAATTAATGGCACAACTTATGGAAAATGGACACGGGAGGATGGGGTGAGAAGAGACTCAGGTCAGGGAGAACATTACCAGATTACCTCCGGGATGCTCATCATATTACCACTTCCGTTTCTTCTTTGTGGTCACAGGCCCCTTGTCCTAAAGAGAAATGAGCAGCACCCTGTGCTCCAGTGCTCACAGAGGTTCCCTCCTGAGGGCTGAAAAGGCAGCACCACACATTGGCTGGGCAGGGTGCTGAGGGCTTTTCATCCTAACTAGACTGAGTCTTTACATCACTCTAAGTGGAATGCAGGCATTCATTTATAATTTTATAGATGTGACATCGGAGGGTCAGAAAGGCTAAAAATTATTCCAAGGTCACATACTGAGATCAAACTCAGGTCTGTCTCCCTCCAAAGCTTCTATTTTTTCCACTACATTATGCTGCCCAGAAGAGGAAGGTACCTCATGACCACAGGTCTCAATGCTACTACTGCCTGTAAAATCTCGTATCTCAGGAGGATTGAACCAAGCAAGGCAGAGGTTTCCTCACATATAGAGCTCCCACTGTGCCCATCATCTGCTTCCCATCTCACACAGAATGAAGTCCAAGTGCTTTACCACCCCTGGAAAAAGATATGTATTTATTCACGACTAGACCCTGATCTAATGTTTCTGCCGTCTACTGTAAACTGACAGACACGCCAAACAGAATAGGGTTCTTCAGACACACACTGCTGCTTCTTTGCGTGCACTGCTCCTCCTGCCTGGTCTGGAATGTTCTCCCCACCAACTCTATCTGTCTCCTTCAAAACCACTCATGTGTCTTCTCCTCTGGCATATCTTCCATGAGCTCCATGCTTCTCCCTAGAGTTAGTTACTGACTCTTCCGTATGGATTATACCTATTTCAATTACTTCATCGATCACATCTAAGTTTCTTTACTTTTCTTTCTATGGCAGGGATTGAATAATGTACATCTTTAGCCTCCCTTCCAGCTTAGTATGGTGCCAGGAACATAGTAGGTGCTCAATCAATTTTGGCTTCTTTCTCCTCCCTAAGATCAATCATGCAGCTGGCGGGTGGGAGAGATGAGCTAGGAATCCAGGTATTTTGACTCCTAGTCCAGGGTTTCTCTGTGTACCAAGATGCACAGGTCCCTCCAATGGTCAGTTCCCTTACTAGACCTACTGTGTTATTCTTCTATCCCCCCAGTACCACTCCTTCCCCCATATATGCACAGACACACTGCCAGGGACCAGGGAAGGAAGACTGTGCTTGAGAGGGGCAGAAGCTGTATGTCATGAGGGCTGGCCTTATGTTTCCCTTCACTAGTCAAGGCAACAGGAGATATGCAGCATAGTCCAGTCCTGGAGGGCAGCAAAGGGTGCTTCCCACATTATTAAGGCAGCACTGTGAGGGTCCAAGGTTGCCCTGTGCTGCGAACAACTGTGTCCAGTGGCATCCCCATTATCCCAACACTGAATTCAGACTCTGAAGAAGGAGGGTGTTGAGGGTGAGAAACACAGGGCGAGAACAGCCTGTCCTAACCCAGTGTCCCTGCCCCAAGACAAGGGATCCGGCTTATCACAGGCTCATGTGACTCATTAGTTAAATGTGTAAAGCGTTTGGAAAGTGAAAAGCCAATTAGAAGTGCTAAGTTATTTCATCTCTGCTGTAAAGGAAGCAATGTGAGACCTTAAGAAAAGTTCTCATGCAAATATTTTGGGGGAGGTGTGTGCTGTGGAATGTAATTCAATGGACAGACTCAATAGAAAGGCTATAGCCCAAAAAGACAGGGCACAGATCAAAGAATGTGCCTAAGTCCTCAATAGACAAACAGGAAGGTAAGCAGGTGGGTGTGAGAAAAGTGGACAGGAAGAATCACTGAGACCTCGTGTGAGATCTTCGATGGCTCTCACATTAGACAGTAAGCTCTGGGCTTGAAACTGTGTGTGTCAGTGGAACTTTCAAGGCCTTAGACTCATTAGAAGCCCTGAGAAAGCCTATGTCCAAAAGGATTCCTAATGCTGAATCCTTTCCTCATGTGAACAGTCATTACCTAGAGTGTAGAAATATTCGGTAAGGCCAATTTCTTGGGCATGGGATTTTCACAAGCAAGGACTTTGTGGACAGTGAGAACACCACCTGTATTGCGTTCTCTCCTCAAAGTTCCTGAAGCAGGGCCAGTCAACTCATTTTCCTGTTCTCTGAACTCGTGTTGACTCAAGCTCTGCAAAACCAGGCTCTTTTCTTTTGCAAAGGAAGCATCTGGTTCCAAGTCATAAAAGGGAAACCCAGAACCTACTGCTGCCTGTTTGGTAAGCACTCTGGAGGGCACCCAGGGGGCACTGTTTCACAGAGCTCCCCTGCAACCACAAAGGCACATATCCTCCAGCTCAGCCTTTTCAGAGTCCAAGTTTAACCAGTACACGGTGACCCAGCCCCATGGAAGCTGGTCTGCACAAAATGCCAAGACTTCTGCCCAAATCCTGGGCCTCAAACAGAGGCTGAAAAGAAATGACCTCTGCACAGTCACACACACAGCATCTACGTCTCCTAAACACATAGGGAGTGTGTGGAGGAAAGGCAGAGTAATAAGCCAGGCATTCAGAGACAAGAGGGTCAAGTGCAACTACTGGAGTTGAAAAGTGCATGAAACCTATCAGGGAATAGGAAAAAAGAATATGGCAGATCCTATTAACAGTCTATCCACTATGTATTGCCCCTTCTTCCTTGGGACAATTTTGCTTAGAGAGGCAAATGTGACTGGTCCTAGGTGACGGGTCATGATTTGAGCCAATCAAGATAATCTTCTGCTGGTTTTCTCAGCGTCCTTTGCAGCTAGAGATTAAAATGTGACCCAGATTTAGCCAATAAGACCTACAAAGAAATTTGCTAGCAGGCTGCAGAGGAGGAATAGCAGGGCCTTTTCCCTGATATTAGAGGAAAAATGAGGTGCGATATGACTATGCTATTTGGAGCTGCAGCAGCCATCTTGCAGTCAGAGGCTCTAAGCATGAGGCTGAAAAGGCAGCATACTGAGGAAGGCAGAGCAGAATGTTAGGAAGGGCATGGGTTCCTGCGGGCCGCGTGCAGCACTGAAACAATGCCAGCAAACACTCACTCACAGATTTCTTGTTACGTGAGGAAAATAATCCTGACTGGCTTAAACCACACTTCATTGGGGTTTCTTCTGTGAGGCAGATACCATTATTGCCGTCATTTCACAGATAAGGAAGCTGAATTTTTAAGGGTAAGATACACAAGACCACTGAGATAAATGGCACAGCCAGGATGTCAGAACAGGTCTGTCCTACTCCTCCAATCATGACTTTTCCTCCTGTTCCCCCAGAGAAATCTGTTGAGTACCCAGTACATTTCCCTTAGTACCCTGGAATGTCACTGATCAGAAGCATTGTTACGCAGACCCATCTAAAAGCTAGAAATGTTGATGGCATTTCTGCACTTGGCACTATGGTTTTCTAAGTTCCATGCGTGGCTATCATCAACTTTTGATCTAGTTCCTGTCAGTTCTCTCCACCAACTCACAGCTCCTTTTTCCAACCCTTTTCCTGACATCATTTTCTGTCCCCCTTTTCCCACAGTTCCAAGTGCTAATTTAATGGACAGCAGATTTTTGGTCTTTTCCCTTCCTCTCCTATACAATGTAAAATTTCCTGTGAAATCTCTTTTTTACCTTCCCCTTCTCTATTGCCACTGTTCTCATTTTAATATTTTTAAAAAAGGAAGCAAGAAGAGAAGCAATATTTACTGAGCACCTATTGTGTGCTAGATACTATGGTAGAGACCTTAATTATTACAATAATTATCAATTTGTTTCAACTAAGAAGATCCCCCAAATCTTGGTGGCGCAAAGGTGACAGGAAGAATAGGAACTGAGAGAAAAGGTGACCAGTATCCAGAATTAATGCCTCGAACTTTGTCCAGAAGTGAAGTTTGTGGCCAAGGATGTCTACAACATGCTGCCAAATTAAAACTTGAAAGACAAAGACTGTGTTTATTGAAAAATTTATTTTAAGAGTGTCTCATAGGCTGTCAGTGAGTCAGCCGCCAAGTGTATGTGAAGAGAATGTGTCAAGAACTTACAGGTTGGTGTGGGAGCTGGGGAAGCTGGGACGATTCGCTCCTGCCCACAGTAGTATGGAGGGAGGGGAAGCAGATTGCATGAGTAACTCATCTCTGCGAGGTGTTGCTTACTATTCAACGCCTGCTACTGGAGCTGAGAACATACAAGAAAAAATGACCAGGCACCACCTCGATTTAGGTACCTCCTTTCCCTTTAGATTCTGAGGGGTGCATTCACTTCCTGCCAGTCCTTACCACTCTCAGAGACATTGTCTCCCCTTGGGAAGGCCCTTCTCAGGCACAATTTAGCATAAGGGAAGCAATGGTGCACTTAGGCTGCTGCCTGTACAAGGGAAGAATAGTCGTGCCCAATTTAAACAGGCTTTTGGGCACCCTTAAGGCTGATGCTCAATGGAACAACCCACAGGGTTAGGATCTTGCAGAGGGTAGTGGGAGGCTTCCTAATTTGCTAGAAAGTTGCTTTTGGTAAGTAGGTTCTGACCATAGAGCAGCAGGTGCTCAATGGCTTATACACAAGTCCTTCCTTCACAGGACACGTGGAATCAGAAGTGGGTTTGTGTCCTGACTCTACTGACCTCTGGATATGTGTGGTTCTGGGAAAGTCACTTCCCCTCTTTAAACCTCAGTTTTTTTAAACCTATACAGTGGGGATAACAATAATAACAATAGCTCTGCCTACTTCAAAGGGTAACTCTTATAATCAAATGAGAAAATACTTTGTAATCCAGAAAATAAGAGTTTAGTTATTAACCAAACAATGAAAGCTATCATTTGTTAGGTGTTCATCATGTGTAAAACACTTTTTTTACACTAACAGAATTTAAGACCCAAAATCATAGGGGTGTGTGTGTGTGTGTGCACACACATATTTATATCTCACTATTTTCACTATTTTACAGCTAAAAAACTAGGCTAGATAAATTGAATTACTGTGAAAAAAAGAAACCAACAACAACAAAAATAAAATACACAGAATGCTTCTAAGTGATGGAATAAAGCTTCAACTAAAATCTGAAAATAAAGGAGTTATCTTAGCTGCTCTGCTATCTGGTCTCTGGACAGAGGCTAGCTGTTCTCACAGATGCAGACTAATATCATTAGTAAAGGTCTTCTTCCCAGGCAGGATGAGAGAATGAATTCAGTTTTGGTTTTACAGAGACATGAACTAACAGGAGACCGGGGCAGATCTTCAGAAGAACGAAGTTCAGCACAGTCCCACTGGAGCCAGGGAGCACTGGGACTAACTTCAAGGCTTCTGATTCCTTGATATAAGAGTGTGAGTCAATCTTAGACTCTTTTAAAGAGAAAATGGTCAGTAACCTTTCACTACAAACAACTGGGGGTACAGATAAGTATTTGGGAAAAACAGAAGTTTTGGAGACTGACTGGTTCAAATCTCAGCTACTTCAATTACCATGGGACAAATGTACTCTTCTGAAACTTCGGTTTCCTCATCTCTAAAATGGAGATGTAGCACCTTAGAGGGCTCTTGAGTATTGCAGTGAGTGTAGACACAGAACCTAGCATGCATGGGTGCTGTAGAATATTCATTTGGCCAGTAAGACTTTTAACTTGGCTCAAAGTCAGGAGAAAGTGGAATTTTATCTGCCATTCCTCTCTAATCTTGGGAGTTTTCAGCTGTGAGGGCTTGAAACTGAAATGCTCAAATCCACTTCTAATTAGATGAGGTACGGTTGCAGGGTGGGAGATATATATATATATATATATTTTTCCTCTAAGGAAATCTGAGTTTCTTGCCTTTGTAACTCTCCAGCTGCTCCTTGAACTTCTGTGTGGTAACTAACCTTCTACACTCAGGCAGCTCCTGTCAGCCTGGGCAGGAGCGCAGGAATGGTGTCAGCTAACTGAAATGCAATCTCAAGTGAGCTTGGGTGGGCAAGTGAGGATGTACCACCAGGAGGAGGTGTTTCTTGGAAATGAGGGGTGAAGGGGTTACTGGCCGAGCCTTGTGCAGCAGTAAAGGAGTCTAATTTTATCTGGTCCAGAGAAGACAGAACTGAACATGTCTCTCTTATTGGGATGGGCTAGAACACGACCTGCCATCTGATTGGCAAAAAGTAAAAGTAGGGAAAAGCGTACAAGAACCATATCATTAGGCCCAAGCTAGACAAGGACAAGGACAGAAAAACTATCCAGCCTATTCTGCTGCTTCCACTCTTTGGAAAGTTCCTATATCCAACTCTGTCGTCTTAAAGCCTCTTAGACAAATCTTTATAGTACTGGTATTACACTGCACTATTGATGTTGATGTTGTCATTACTATTATTTCTTCACATTTGTTTCCTCTGCTAGACTTTGAACAACTCGAGGAGAGTTTTTATTCCCTGTACTTTGTAGGTGTTGAGGCTATATTAAGCAATTAAGTAAACACCAAATGACTGAAGAAAGGAACTTATGAAGAGTTCCACAGATGGCCTAAGCTTTGGTTTCTCAGGTAGAGCTTCAGGAATATGACACACAGAATGGCAACAGCTCAAGATGCTCTCCATGATCTCTACCTCTCCCATTCTGGGTGCACCCCCACCAGAGGCAGACAATGGGTGTCATGCCCATAATTTAGCTATGCAGGGACCTCTCCAGATCAGCCAGCTTCCAGCACAGTGAAGTGTGTGGCTTGTGCATATATTTGTAAATTTCATAAGGCAAACGCAATCACACTGCTTGCAAGTCAGGCAGCTACATGATTTATTAAGCAAAGGTTATAGCACCTGTGCCTTTTTGTCAACAAGTCAGGCCCATGCCATGCCAAGTGATTCTTCTAATAGTCCAAATGGTAATTTGGTTTTAGATAGCATTTCGGATACCATGATTCTGTTGATGCAAAACAGGGATAGATTTGGGTGGTAAGGAGGAAATGCCTGTTTTTAATATTGTTTGCACTCATTTTTCATTTTAAAGAATTAGTCCTCACTGGAGTTCTGTAGGTTAAGCATTTTATTTAAACCTTTTGATTAAACTAGAATCTGTATCAAAATGAGTTCTTTGCTCAGTCCCCCTGTGTGGAAATTGGTATTTCTATTTATTACCTGATGATGAAATATTAACTTTTTTTTCTTTAAGTAAATGCCTCCTCTTAATGGTTCTCATTTTCAGGGATCAGATTAAGTTATGGGATGCAACTGAAATGGCCATTGGCTTTCTGCTATTTGAAACAATGGCAGGTTCCCTATCGTTACATTATATCATTCAGTGGGCGTGCAGGGCACGTTAATAGTGTCTAAAGTGAAGTAAATACTGTACGCCCCAGAGACCTTTCTATATGTTAATATCAGCTGTCACGGGACAATGTTGAAAAATATAAGATTCAAGGTGGGACAAGTGGCCACAGTTTCTCAGTATTGATGGGTGTTCTAAAGGCTGTAGGGAGGTGGCCACCTCTCATCTCAGTGATCAGTTACAATATGGAGAAGGAGGAAAAAAATGAGGGGCAAATGATGGTAGCAGAGGTAGCAGACAAGTGAGGCAGAAGAATGGAACAGATAACTCCGGCAGGAATGTTTGAACAAAGCCGAAAGCCAGGGCCAGATATACAATGCAATTGGAAGGCAGTTTGAAAGAAAACCAGCTCAAGGCAAGGCTAAAGAGAAGGCAATTCTGCTTCAGTCAAGGGAGGAATTCTCTGCAGAAAAAAATAGACTACAAGGGAAAGAGGAGGAAAAATGGCTTTCAATTATCCATGTTATCTTTCCCTACCAATCATTACAGATGATGAATAGATGCAATAAAAACCAATATTCAATTTTTCCAATTTACATGGAAAGAAGGCCATAATATATTATTAAGGGGAAGAAACAGCAGGCTACCAAACGGTGTATATAATATGATCTCACTTTTTGCAATATATTTGTATGCACAGAAGCACTCTGGATGGATTTATACAGAAATGTTAACAGTAGGACTACAAGTGATTTTCATTATTTTTTCTCATCTGTATTTACCACAATTAACATGTATTAGGAATATAATAAGAAAAAGTCATATTTTGTAAAGTTCCTTCTGAACCATTCAGACTCAGCCAATGTATGCAGAGTACCCACTATGTGCTGGGCATGATAATTAGTGCTTTTCTGAGCAGTCAGCACACAATTACTCTGATCAACAGTCCACTTGCCCTGACTGTTTTACAGAACTTCTTACTCCTAAGAGGTGAAAAAGAGTTTAGAACTTATTTAATGATTACGTTTTAAAAATTGTGGTGAAATACACACAATGTAACTAACATTTACCATCTTAACCATTTTTGAGTGTACAGTTCAGTGGGATTCGATACGTTCACATTGTTGTGCAAACATCACCATCCATCTCCAGAACTCTTTCCAGAACACCATCCATCTCCAGAACTCTTTTCATCTTGCAAAGCTGAAACTCTGTACCCCTTTAACACTAACTCCCCATTCTGCCCTTCCCCTAATCCCTGGCAGCCACTACTCTACTTTCCATTTCTATGAATTTGACTACTCTAGGTACCTCACCATCCGTAGAATCATACAGTATTTATTTTGTTGTGACTGGCTTATTTCACTGAGCATAATGTCTTCAAGATTCATCCACGTTGTGGCATATGTCAGAATTTCCTTCCTTTGAAAGGCTGAGTAATATTCCATTCTACGTATAGACCACATTTTGTTTATCTAATTCATCTGTCAATGGACACTTGGGTTGCTTCCACCTTTTGGCTATTGTGGAGAAGGCTGCTACAACCATAAGTGAACAAATATCCCTTTGAAACTTTGCTTTCCATTTTTGGGGGTATACACTAAAGATTAGATTTTAATGCAGTCTCAGGGATAAAAGCAGGGACTCTGCCAGTAGTATTCCTGAGAAGCGAACATCAGTCACTGTTGGAACACCCCCAGGGAAAAGAGCTCACCAGCTCATGAGGCAGTAACATAATACAGTGGTCAGAGAGCACAGGCCTTGTTGTCAGACAGAACTGGGTGCAAATTCTCACTCCACTCCTGACTATTGTATGGCCTTGGGAAAATCAACAATCTCCTTAGTCTCAGCTTCCACATCGATAAAGTAGAGCTCTATCCTATTAGGTGACTCTAAAGATTAGCTGCATCACATACTTGATGGACTTAGTACATAGAAAATGCCGAGTAGAAGCTACATACAATCAAACAACTCTTTTTCTTAAAAAAGATCTTATGATAGTCTGAAAGCTGCCTACTTATAATGTCTGCATTGGTTCAATTTCTACCCACTTGAAAAACCAGAGACCCCATCAGTTCCATCTTCTACAGGATGATGCTTCAGGCATTTTAAGAGATTTCCACTGGAAACTGGCATTTGGGAGCAGAAAGGCCATTTTATTTTGCATTTGTTTATAGACTTATGTACAACATACTGCTTCTACATTTAGAAAGCTTAAGTATCTGCTTGGGTGACTCTTCAATTCTTATTTATCCATAGGTAGAAAGCAAAATTTTGTTTTCCCAAATAACTTTTCCTGTAATTCAGTTAATATAAATGTCATGCTTTATAACAAGGGTATCAATATAGAAAAACACAAGTTTGTCTAGGAAATCTGCAGACCATGTTCTAATTATGTTTTTAAAAATTCTTGTCAAAAATTCCTCTTCTGAACTAATGTCCTCTTGAAAGGGAACGTATTTTTTAAGGTATATTATTATTTTTATTATCTATATCTACATATATCTAACACTTTAAGTGGTCCCAGAAAATAGTTCCTCACTTAAGGAAAGAGTTAATATATACACCTTAAAATTAAAATATTTAGAACACATAATTTTTACCTCAGGATATCTTTTTTTGGGGGAAAATGACAACTCCATTAGCATAGTTTCTCATTAGACAATTGGGAACGACTTTCTTCAAGCCAAATGTGGCAGGTGTCACTATGGTAAGGAACATTTAAGCTGTTGTCCCATGATGCCAAATATTTAACAGAAACCAAAAAAAAAAAAAAAAAAAAAATTCAGTTCCAGATGCCAATATTGGGCCTACATGACATCATTCATCCAGATGCGTGGAAAATCTGGATTTTTAAGAATTGAATTTTTGTGGTCAGCATTATGAAAACTCAGATTCTGGGGGTACGTAAGCCATTTGTGAAGGAAAGCCACAGTGGAATATAATACATTTTGATTATAGAGAAATAAATTGAACGGAACACAGCGTACAATTTCAGGGCTGTGAATCACAGCTTATATAAAAAATACTATGTAAAATACAAACAGGACATTTCAAAGCTGCATTTTAAAGGCTCTTAATGAAGCAACTTGAGGACATTTGTGCTTTGGGAAAAGCAATCATCCAATATAGAGCCACCATCTCCAGTTCTACCCCTCTCATTGAACTTGGACTCTTACGCCAAATGTACAAAATTAAATTATGTTCTTCTGTTTTAATGCTTTACGGGTAATTATGCAACCTCAAATTCACCAGAAAAGTGTTTGAATATTTGAAGGTATGGGAAAATAAGCAAATAACTGAAAGAATTTTATGAGAGGTACTGAATAGAGATTTTAATATCAGACGCCATATGCAGGCCAGTTTAAGAAGAAACAGCAGAGGTGGGAAATTCAAGAGTTAACCTTCTCCCTCCCCTTTTGGCTCCCCCTCTCCTCCCAGCTGCCTTCTCTGCTGATGCTGTACTTTCTGTGACCCTGCTTCAGTGTGAGGAAGGCTTCAGATACAATGCAGTTTAACCTGTGCTGTCGACATAGCAATAAACCAAAGCCCTTTACAGAGGGAGCAAATGGACGCAGGAAGGCAAATCTATCCCATTCATATAGCCACCTGGCCATAGTTTTACAAACAGAGGCGAATAGTTATAAATTAGGCATCTGGAGATTCCACACACAGGCATGTGTACAGAATTGCTCCGAGAATGTTTTCAAACACCGTGCTAAGAACCTGACAGAGAAAATACTTTCCTTATGTTAATTATGATAAAATATGGCCATGTTCTAATTAGGAAATCAGAGAGTTTATTTCAAAACGTGAATCTAATTCTCTTTCACAAACCTCTAAATGCCTCTACCTATACTAACTTTGAACTTAAAAAGCCTTTTACTGTTTCTCAATGTACAGCAGCCATTCCAAAACTTTTCAAAAATATTTCTTCTCCTTGACCTAGACTAGCACAAAAGACAACTGTCTATGGGCAGACAAGCTCTGGATGTCCGGGCAGTCCCCTTCTCTCAATCACCTGCTTCAGATATGATTCATACACACCCCTTGCCACCCACCGCACCTTGCTCCCCAGCAGCCAGCAGTAACCACTAACAAACACATCTTGCTTCTGGACCAACACCAGCAACTTAATAGGGCTCATACACCCTTTCCCCCCTCTTTCTTTTAGAAAGCTTGCCAGGTTCCTGGGGACCCTCTAATGAATACAGAGGAGTGGCTGGTCCCTCCATGCCCAGCATGCACTCTGATGTCACTGGCAACCACATATTACTTTCAGGTTCTGTAGGAGCCTGCTTCTGTCTGCTTGCATTTAGAGGGCCATGAATTCCTAAAAGAGGGAACACACACTAGCTAACACTGGGAAACCTTTTTGTGCCACAGCTGAAACAGTTATTCTTCTACCCACTCAATACAAGAAGCAAAAATTGCAGGCAAAGTTTTCTGTGATTTCTGAGAACACATGGAAATGTGGCTGGTGGGATCAGGAGGAAAGGGAAGACTGGACAGGGTCTGGAAAATGTGGCCTTTTGTGTCAAAAGACAAGTTAAAATGCACCTGATGAATAATACAAGCTGCACCACATACAGAAAAGATGAGAGCGGCCCACCTGTGTCTGTTGAGGGATATTTACAAAGCTTGGATCCCGTGGTCCAACACTGACGAATCGGTTTGCGGGGGAGGTGCTGGGTGTCGAGTAGGCTGTGAAGGGAAGGGACACATGCGTTCAGGAAGCGGCACGAGATTGCACACACAAACAACACCAAAACACACAGTCTCCGAGCCGACGCAGCTGATTAACAAGGAAATGTGCAAACACTGTAGCTAGCAAAGGGGTCTGGCTAGCAAGGGCATTTTAGACAGTCAAAAAAGGGGGAAGAGGGATTGGCTTCCAAAGACTGTTGGGATAAAATGATGTCAAACTGATACTCAGACGAGCTATTTTCTCCTTCTACCATACAAATTAGAACATGCAGGACATTTGCAAAGTATACTTTCTGAGTTAAACATGAGCTCTGGGGTCAGAAAGAGATATCCTAGTCTTTAGAGCAGAGGGAGAAAGAAATTAGGTAGGAAGGGGAGGAAAGCAGTTCATTTTACAAGCTTGCTTTTCACACCGTTACACTCATAAAAAATCATGAAATGGTCATGTGCCTCTACAGCTAGAGATCGAAGAGGAATCTTTGTAGAAGGAACTAATGGGTTCTCCAGGAAGGAGGTAGAAAACCATTCAGAATAAGCTGTCTTTATAGGCCCAGTAGTGTCTAGAATCTTTATGATGCACAAAATATGCTTTTCATATTAACATTTGTAGTCTTCCCGCCGAGAACCTTTCTGTTCAGGCATAAACTATCAAGACCCGTTATCAACTAAGATATCACACTGGAACTTCAGGTACCACACTGGCGTTTACTGTCCTTTCTTGGTTCATGGAAGTTTTGTTGTTGGTTTTCGTATTTGTACTTAAGAGCTTCTTTCTATTTTAATGGGAAAAAACTCAGTGGCTTTGTTGTTTCACTGGCTCATAAATCCAAAGGTACATTTTGTTTTTTGGTGTCCTGCAATTCACTTCTTTATCATCATCTCCAAGGATCTGTTCACATTCTTCCTCTGTACTAGAATCTTTAGACGGTTACTTACAAATTTGAAATGTCTTAACAATAATTAAAAAGGCCTAAGGTTTTTAAACTAACTCTAGACACACACCATCTAAGAAACAATCTAGGTTTTTAAGCTAACTCTAGACAAACACCATCTAAGGAACAATCAAGATATGCAACTTTTTAAAACACAGATAATTGAGGGCATGATATCAAATTCCTGCCAGATATTTTTTTTCCATATTGACATCATCTGCTCCTCTTACTGGCTTTCTGTTTTACAGAAAATTGCTCATACTTCTTGTTTGTCTCATTAAACAAATCTAGGGATAAAATTTCCACCATCTGGCCCAGACCCTGTTGGTTGTCTTTGGTAAGAGCTAAGCCACCCAAACAGATCTGCAACGGTCACGTGGATGTGGACGTGGCTGTGTTAAAAGGCACTGAACAGAGGCTGAGAATGAGGGTCCCTGATGTCTCTTAAATAAGAAACTTTTGTGGTGATAGTATTTGTTTTAGAAGGATCTATTCAGTAATGAAAATGATCTAAATGTACGATATGTCATACTGTCCAGCAATGTACATCTACTGATTTTGTCTCTAGCCCATGCTACGCCAGACTAATTTGAACAGATTTGAGAAATACCTCTGCCTTTGGCCATTCTGCATGTACCTCTCACTGGTATGGGGGTAATTTAATTTTTTTAAAAGCTCAGTAAAATAATCTATATTAAGTGTTCCATTCACCCCATGGCTTTACTTTGATATGCTTTGAGAAACAGCAACATAAAGTTTTTATACTGAAAATGAGAGACTATAATTATCTGATAGTGTGTTCCCCTGCTCTTAGAGCACAAAGAGGATGTGGGAGGGATAAAGAGGAAGCTGGGAGGTGAAATAACCTGTTGAACCTGTTAGTGGTTAGGGAAAAAAGTGTTCTTTCACACATGAATAGGTAGGTAGGTTGAGAAGGAAGAAAAAGGAATGAAGGGTATATTAAGGTATGAAGTCTGAGTGATTGATGACAGACGCTGAAACGTGAGTCCATGTTTGATGGCCTTGACAGAACAGTGTGCACTCGCCTGCTGCTCATCATAGACACATAGCAGGATTTCCTATGACATTCCTACCATACTGGGGACATCCAAAACAAGCATGCTAACTGATCCCAACACAGAAGCCATTCTGGGGGTTGAGGGGGGGTGCCATTTTTTGTGAAGATAGCTTCACTATAGCAAGCTTACTAAATCTGGAAAGGTATTTATACTATATCTCATCATCTATCTTGGCTTAACCTCAATTTCTCCATTTGAAAGAAGATTTAGCATACAAATACTTTAGCTACGCAAAATTTCTATGAGGCCAACAATCAGATATTCTCCCTTCTTCAATCATGGGACAAAACTTGCAGTCTTAGTTTCAGAACACCCCAGAAGGCCTTTCAGGCTATCAAAGCCTACCAGAGCTTCTCCAAATTTGATTCTAGTTCTTTAAGAAAAAGAACAATGGTAAGAGAGGTGCTAGTGGGTTTGCATTAAAAAAAAATACATATACATATATTTACACATGAATAGGTAGGTAAAATTTATATATATATATATATATATATATATAATATATTATATATATATATATATATATAAAAATACAAAAGTTATAGTTTTGGGTATATGGTGCCCAGGCAAGTTTATTCCATAGAAAGCTGGCTTCTGGGAAAAGGACACAGGGAAAATAAAGGAAGGAAGAAGGAAATTCTGACTCATCTTCCATTATTCTAGCAGGGTGGTCACCTATAATAGGATGTAGTCCCCAAAATGATATAACATAAGTTGAATTTGATTTTCCTAAAGAAACAATTGAATAAGGGAATTACACTGTTGAATAAAACCTTAACTGAAACTTTTTGTTAAAACAACCACATTTACCATAGTGAATCAATTATACATGCACAGTTAAGAGCTTACAAGTGAATATAAAATAAAGCAAAGGGGCAATAAGGTAATTAATTACACACAACTGTGTATACTATGATATTATATTCATATCATTCTTAATTACAATTCTTGCCTTATTTACAACAGCAATAAACAAAGCTGTAGGTAGAACTATGAAAAATAATAAAATCCAGAAAATAGTTTTCTGGGGAGATTATTGTAGGACATTTTTGGGAATTCTGGAGGGGAGGTTCAGAAGTACTTGATGACGTATTGATAAGTCAACATGGAAAATCAACCTGGCTACCTAATCTCATTATAAGAATCCTCATGGCAAACATGACTATTAGAAATCAAATCATTGATTATTTGGCTGCTTCTGAAAGAGAAAGTGGTTGCTTTTTTTTAGCAGCCATTTTACCTATATTAGCAATAGCGCTATGAACCATTTTCCTAACATTGAAGAATGTTCCTATAAGAAGCTTCTGGCAAGCTCTCATTTGCACTAATCTAACCATATTTTCTCACTCTCTCTCTAATGTATTTCTTCACATTATCCAAGAGTCTTAGTTTGGCCTTCACTACAGCAGTAAGTTTCAAAATCCCAAACCAGAATTTGATCCCATATCCAGAAAATTTGCATTCTTTCTGTTACCCTGCTATGGTAGGCATTGCTAATTATACAATCCTTCACTTAGACAATACCGGTCCTGCCTCCCTAAGATCAGCTGGGGAATGGCTCAATAACAGTTCTCTCTTTATGAACAATAGTTTGACAGGGCCTCTGAGGATGCTAGGAATTATCTCTAAGGTCATTGTGGGGTACATGGACACGAGGGAGTGGGGTGGAGAGGGTTAGTAGGGGGAATCACCCATCAGCACTGCTCTTTTTTTTTTTTTTTTAAATAGAGACGGGGGTCTCGCCACCTTGCTCAGGCTGGTCTCAAACTCTCGGGCTTAGGCAATCCTCCCGCCTTGGCCTCCCAAGGTGCTGGGACCAAGCACTGCTCTTTATCATGGTGGATGTCCCTGAGAGGACTGAACCGCCTGTACGTCCTCAGAAATGAATGTGGCTTACTGACTGCTAGCCAAACAAATTCCAGTTTTTGTTGTTCTTGTGGTAGGTTTCCTTTTGTCTTTTTCCAAATGGGAAGGTATAAGGGATATATCTGCAAAAAGGAACCACGGCATTTCCAGAAGAATTAGTTTTGAGTCTGTAATGGCCTTCACTCAACAATTATACCTGAACATGGTGTTAAGAACGTGGTCAAACTGATTTGAGTGGAGATGCTTTCGTCTTGTCTTTGGAAAAAATATGACTGAAGAAGAAGATATTAAGATATTAAAATATTTATGCCAGTGTCAGTTGATGTTTCTTTATTTTTTTGAGATGGAGTCTGGCTCTGTCGCCCAGGCTGGAGTGCAGTGGCATGAACACAGCTTACTGAAGCCTTGGCCTCTTGAGCTCAAATGATTCTTGTACTTCAACTTCCTGAGTAGCTGGGACTACAGGCATGCGCCATCATGCCCTTCTAATTTTTAAAATTATTTGTGGAGACGAGGTCTCCCTATGTTGCCCAGGTTGGTCTCAAACTCCTAGGCTCAAGTGATCCTCCCACTTTGGCCTCCCAAAGTGCTGGGATTACAGGCGTGAGCTACCACACTCAGCCAGTTGATGTTTCTTTAAGATAAAAATAGTATTAATAAAATTCCCCAAATCTGACAAACTAGAAACTGTGAGTTCATTATTGGTTGGTTTTGAAAGCAGGCAGTTAGTTTCAAGGTTTAGTTCAAATTTAGCAATCACTAAAATACATGAAATCACAGAAAGGCAGAAAAGGGAGAAAATTTAGCTAGATTTCTTTCGTGTAAAGGGTAAACCTGAAAGGAGAGCTGCTCTTTGAACAAACACCCCTCCATATACCCACAGGGTGCCCAGAAGGAGGCTGAGTGGCTGGTTTCACCTGAGGCTGACCTACTTGAGTGACAGCCAGCTCCTCTGGCCACAGCTAGGAGGAAAATGTGAGGCACCTTGGCAGAAAAGATACAGCAGGGTGAGCTTTGAGGTTCTGAATTTACTTCCAGATGCAGGAAGCGATGAGGTACCCTAAACCCTGGTGGCCTGGCCTACAAACCGACATGAAGTTTGAAGAGAAATTGGTCTTCTGTTTTATCAAATACTCCAAAAATACGGAAGTAGCAAACACTCACCCCTCTTCATTCCCTTAAACTCGATCCACCAAGTCTAGCTTCCGCAGTGCATCATAGAGACATTTTAATAGATTCATTTTTTTTCTCTCTCTCCAAGAGATATTTCAACACTTGCTACATGCCAGGCTCTGTACTGAGCACTATGGAGGATGCAAAGGCGAGTGAGACACACTGCTATCCCCAATATGTTAGAGCCTAATGGAGAGAGATAAGTACAGAAGATGGAAACACGAGTGCCTAAAAAGTAACATAAATAAAACTCTGTGGGGTGTAAAGGACAGAAAAGTGACACTGGCAGGAGGAACAGGACAAGCTTTACAGGGGAGATGGAGAGGGCTTCTGGGATGGGCTGTGAAAGATGTGTTGGTTGACAGGTTCCAGTGGACTGAGGCCACCAAGGGCACAGCGCAATCTGAGGAACAGAGGCAGGGAACGGAGCTAGCAATTGCGGAGGGAGAGAAAATAGCGAACTTGCAAATTACGTTTTGCCATACAGCAAGGAAAGGTAACATTTTAAGGATCAGGGACCTGAATGTTTGCAAATGACAGGCAAGAAGCCTGTTGAATTTATTTTAAGAGGAGGAAATAATTTACAAAATAAACAGACACCAAATTTCAATTCTAAACACTGTTAAGGTAACTAGACAGTCTTCCGCTCTAAACCTTTCCCTTCTCATCTCAAATATCAGATGCACTTTCATGTGTTCCCTCGTTTTCAGAAACTCAGACATATTCATGTGTGGGAGTCTCCCTCTAAAGCTAGTCGAAAATTCAATTTCATTCAAAATAGGCTTACTATATGATTCTATTACCTGCTCAAAATTTGCCAGTTATTAGACAAAAGTAATCAAAATAAGTTCAGGAATATAGACTTAAACAGAACCCTGGGTATTCAAATTGCAATTTTATTAAATGTTTATCCTGGCAGTAAAGGAAACGTGCCTAAGAAGCATTCAGCTGCAAACTGAAACAGGGAGGTGGCTAAATACCTCATTGAAATAATTTCCCGAATCTTTTAACTGCACTGTCATGCTATTTAAAAAAAAAAAAAAAAAAAAAGGCCCTGTGAGAAAACTTTCATTTCTAAAAAAAATGCAGAAACTGTTAGAAAATAGATCGGCTAATTTCTAAATGAAACCATTACAACTGAACTCACTTAAAAATTTGAACAGCACTATTTCTTACAAGGTCACAAAAGAAATGCTGGAAAGTATTGGAGTGTTTCTCCTTCAAAGAAATCAATTGGTATCGACAAGTTTACAGGGCCTGGGTTAGTATTAGTAATATCATTATATAGCTAGAGAAACAGCCTTTTAAAAATCTACAGGCCTTACACATGATCCAATATTCAGAGATTTAGCAACCCCCACATGATGGAATGGATGCTGTAGTTTTTATCCAGATGTATAGCATCTAGAGGATAACTACACCGAATTTCTATTATTTTGATCACATCCGTACAGCTACCTCGTCCTATTATTTCTGCAAATCTTTTGTCTTTACAAACAAGTTACTAACAGCAACAACAAAAACTCACAACCCTCAGGGCACAGAATAAAAGCCTCCTTATCGCTAGTAATTACAGAACAACATACCCACAAGCTTCCTTCCTGAAAAGCTAATGAATTCTAACTTAAATATATTAGCATTGCTTAACGTGTATGATAACTATTTGCATGGTATGTCTAAGGTGCCAAGAAGTCACAAAAATCATGAAAAGAAATAGTCTGGCCAGATGGCTTTGCTCTGTTGGCATTTCTGTTTGTATTAAGGATCCTAAGGGCAGTAGGAGGTCAAGCTATATCAGAATTTGGGGTAAAACATATAGAAAGGGAGGTGCAAGACAATTCATGTTATAATGTGCACACAGAGAGGAGACCAGAGTAACCCTTCAACTGGAGACGCTTTGACCTTATGTTACCAAAATTTGTGCAAGAAGAAGGCACTTTACAATGAGTGCAATGAGTGTATCCTGTAGCCAATCTTTTTTTTTTTTTTTTTTAGAGACAGGGTCTTATTCTGTCACCCAGGCTGGAGTGGAGTGCAGTGGTGTCATCATAGCTCATTGCAGCCTCAAACTCCTGGGGGCTCAAGTAATCTTCCCGCCTCAGTTTTTCCAGTAGTTAGGACTACAAGCACGTACCAAGATGCCCAGCTAATTTTTTTACTTTTATTTTTTGTAGAGGTAGGGGTCTCACTATGTTGCTCAGGCTGGTTTGGAACTCCTGGTTTCAAGCAATCTTCCTGCGACGGCCTCCCAAAGTGCTGGGATTGCAGGGGCAAGCCACTACACCTGGCCCACAGTCTGTCTGTTTGAACTGCCTGTAACATTCTTTCTCATAATAGTTTTTAAAGGCTAAGAATACAACGTTGTTTCAGTTCATTTAAATTTATTTCTGATGGCTGATCCAAATTTTATGACTGTCATTTATTTTTATGTATACGCTGTGTGTTGCTCAATTGACAGAAAATATTTATTGATCAGAAGCAATCATGTATATGGATAGGGACAGGTGAAAGTTATATTAAATAGCCACAGGGAATAAACCCTGGATTTGGCTGGGGTTTGCTAAAAAGAGAAACTTAGATCAATATATTGGATTGCTCCCTCTTGAAAGACTTCCGCAGCCTTTCAAAAGGGAGTGCAACTCTGGAAATCTACTTCTGGAATTTATCCTCCACAAATACTAATAATACAGATAAAGGTTTATGCTACAAGATGTTCATTACATCATTACTTATAAGAGCAACAAATTGGAACCAACTTATAAGTTAATGCTTCATCCATACATTGGAATATTTTGCAGCCATTAATAATATCTTAAAATAATAATGATATTGTAATGTATTTATAAGATGAAATAAGAATCATTTACAAAACTGTATAATACATACACACATATATCATGATCAATTATGATTAAACTATGCACAGAAAATGACTGGAAAATATGCACAGAGAGTGACTGTCTTTGAAGACTGGGATTATGGATGATTTTTTTTTCTTTTTTGAGATGGGTCTTGCTCTTTAACACGGCTCACTGCAGCCTTGACCTGCTGGGCTCAAGTGATCCTCCTGCCTCAGCCTCCTGAGTAGCTGGGACCACAGGTGTGTGCCACACGCCTGGAAATTTTTATTTTTTGTAGAGACACTGTCTCATTATGTTGCCCAGGCTGGTCTTGAACTCCTGGGCTCAAGCGACCTTCCTGTCTCAGCCTCCCAACGTGCTGGGATTACAGGTGTGTGCCATCACACCCAGCCGGATTATGGATGATTTTTAAATAACTTCCAGTAATTTTTAATCTTAAATAAAACACAAATGGAACCTAAAAATCTCAAATAATACTTTTTTTGGAGACAGTGCAACATAGTCAATAGAAAATAAATTTTAAAAACCAGCAAATCCTGGATTGAATTCATTAGATCTCTTATTAGAAATGTGATCTTGGCAAGCCAGTTAACCTCGCTGAACTTCTCTATATGGAGACCAGTATAATGGACATTACTCCAATCTCCCAGCCCTTTAACTAAGGCTTTACCCCTCTGTGATATCCAACAGGTCACTCTCTTCACAGGAACAGTCCAAAGGGTGATCCCTACGGAGAGGCTTTGCAGATAGGATGGGAAATCCCTAGAATTCCAATTTTAGTATAATTGATACAAGTAAAGAAAAACACTAAAATCATTTCATCAGGGACTACTTATTCCAATATCTGATAAGGGACATTATATCCCCAACACATTTGCCTTCCAACAAGTAAAAAAGATAACACCCAAACTTCTCAAGGGTTAATGTTATGATTATACCCGTACACAATCTGAAAAGGTGTAAATTGGCACAACCTTTCTGAAAGCAATACAGTAATGTGTATCAAGAGGAATGCTCATACTGTTTGTATTAGCAATTCCAATTCTAGAAACATATCCTAAAAAAATTATTAGAGTTGGGGACAAAAATATATGTCTAAGGATATGCTGGAGCATACTCCATAGGTTAGAAGAAAAGTTTATGTCCTATAGTAGGAATATAGGTAAAAATTATTTAAAATCCCATTTCTTAACTTTTTTTTGAGTAAGAAAAGGCATAAAATGTGAATTAATGGCATACTAGATACTATATTCAGTATGGTCACAATCATATGTGTATACACACACACACACACACACACACACACACACACACACACACAAAGATGAGGAAACAAGACCAAAATGTTAATAGCTGATAATGGGAGAATATAATTTTCTTTTTTATGCTTTTCTATATTTTGTAAATTTCCTAAAATGCCATATATTATCTTTATAAAGAAAGACAAACTCATCTGGCATCTGAAATAATAAAAAACTAAGGTGAACACAAGAGTTGACTGGGTTATGATGACCCAAATGAATGGAATCATCCAATGTTCTGTTCTTTTTCCTATTCCTTCTTTGCAATGCTCATCTCTTAATCTTTTTCCTGCTTTGGTTTCCATGTTTTTCATCTATTTCAATGTACCCAGGATGGTGTTATTATTGATGCAATGTAAAAGATTTTTAATTGAGTGTTTTAAGATTTTCAAGGGAAAGCTGCATGATATTACACCTCTAAACATAATATGTGTCCTGGTAGAGTAGAAAACACTGGGCTTTGGAGTCCAGCAGACTGAGATTTGAACCTTTGCTCAGTTTCATCTTCTTTAAAAGGGGCTAACAATTCCAATTGTGCAGACTTATAATAACAAATGCAACTAAGGTAATGCATATGAAAATACCTATCAAAATGCTTGATTTTTAAAAATTCTTTTTCTTTTCATTTAAAAAATTTAAACACTAAAATATTAGACTACACAAAATTAAAATACTCTAAAAAGTATTTATAACAAATTATGTTATAAGATAGAACAAGTACATTTCTATTTAATGGGTTCGTAAGGCAGAACCTGCAACCAACTAATAGCTACTGTGAATGAAAACGCTCACCTTACACTGAACCCCATGCTCTCTGTGAGGGGGAAAAGAGTATTATTCTTTACTAGAAAAATCACACATTTTTGGAATCACTCCAAAAGTTCAGGTTAGTACAGCTAAAAGCTAGATGTATAAAAATTGCCAAGGATTTTATGAACTCCCCCATGTGTGAGTATGTGGTTTTGATCACTGTCATCAGTTTACTATAAACAAGATTATTAGATCACTAGACAAATATTTTTAAGAATAAAGAAATCATAATATTTGATATAAAAGGAGGACTGAAAACTTAGCAATATCTTTCTTGCTGGATAAGGCACCAAAAAGTTGTCTGCCAACAACCTTGTCCCTTTCCCTGGAGTAAACCACTATTAGTTTCTATCCTTCCACATACAATCCGACGTGTACATGCATCCCCTCTCCCATGCAGCATTCCATACATATTTCTTAGCACTCTCCTTTGCTGAATTAATGTAACGATATAATTCAAGGATTAGTCCATGAATTCACGGAGGCAGACCTATCTTTTTATTTTTACAGAGTTCCTAATGTACAATACTCAGTTGGTGGGTGTTTCAGTTATTACCAGTCTCTTATTGTAATCAATGTTGCAATCAATACTTTATGTACAGTTTTGTTCATATGCCCAAGCCATGTATGCACGGCTTACATGTAAAATTTATATATGTACTAATATAGGTACAAAATGTAAACATGTTTTTGTGTTATAAAGTTTATTACACACATTTACATTTTATATATAAAAAACTAAAATGTCCTCTGTGGAGGTTGAACCAATTTACAGTCCTTTAGTAGCATAAGAGAATGTCTGTTTTCCACATGCTTACCAATATTGTGTTAAGACACCTTTTGATCTTTGCTAATCTAACAGGTAAAAATATCATTCAAGTTTTCATCAGTATTGCTCCCACGGGACATGAATGAGATGTCTTTCAAATGTTTTCCTTTTCTGTTTATATCCTTTTCTTGTCTTTCTATTGGATTGTTGGTCTTTCTCTAACTTTTAAAAATAATTTATATGTTAGATAATTTAGCCCTGTCACGACTGTTACAATTTTTTTTTCTATCTTTTGTGTTTTGACTTTGTTCATGGTGTTTTTTCCATGCATAAATTTTGGATACTTTCCTTTCATGGATGCTGGTTTTTTGGCATTATTTAGAAAGCCCTTCTTTACTCCAATATTATAAAAATTTGCCCTGTATTTTCTTGTGCTATTTTATGGCTTAATATTATATTTTTGGTTCCAGCTGAAATTTATTTTGATGTAAGAAACATTATTTTTTCCAGACTGTCCCAATATACTTTACTGACTAACCCCTTTTGCTCCTCTAATATAAAATGCCACTGTTATCATAGATTAAAATACTGTATGTATTTGAGTCTCTTTCATAATCTCTCAATTTTTGAAACATAATGGGATAGCAGCAGCACTGATGGAGGAATTAAAATCAACGTGGAAATCCAGCAAAGTAAAATAAGTTCCCCGGCACTAAGTGACATCAGACGTTAGACTAAGAGTAGGTGACAACAATGAGAGAGTTTGGGGATTGTTCCGTATCCTGTCTGTGGTATTGGTTACAAGAATATTATTAACATTCACAGAGCTGTACACTAAAGAGTGAATTTTACTGAATGTAAAATTTTAAAATTAAGAAAAAGAACAGTCACACAGTCTAGGCATCACTAATGAAAAAAACAGTTCCATGAATGGAAGCCACTAACTACTTTTTTTCATTCTTTCTTAAAATCTATTGCTTCTTCTCTGACAGAGGAAACACAGTCCTTATGTCTCCCCTCAAACTTTCTGCTCTCTTCCTTTACCTGCTAATAAGATGCACTCTCTGGAACAGAAACCAATTCATACTTAAGTATAAACAACTACTAACATCTTCCTCTGTATTTCTCCCATTGGGTTTTCACTGAAAAAAACAAAACAACAAAACAAAAAACAAGAAGCTTTGGGCTACAGCAAAGATCCTCATGCTACAGCCAAGCCTATGAGCTCTAGGTTGAAGGTGAATTGGATGGAAATCATGACTCTAGTATCCTGGCTGAATGACCTTGAGAAAGTTATTTTATCTTTCCATGCCTTGTCTTTCTCAATCTGGGTAACAAGAGAATTTATTTCATAGGATTATTCTGAGGATGAAGTAAGATAATACACATAAAAAAACACTTTGTAAAGTGGGCCGGGCACAGTGGCTAATGCCTATAATCCCAACACTTTGGGAGGCCGAGGCAGGTGGACCGCTTGAGGCCAGGAGTTTGAGACTAGCCTGGCCAACATGACGAAACCCTGTCTTTACTAAAAATACAAAAATTAGCCGGAAGTGGTGGTGCGCACCTGTCATCCCAGCTACTCAGGAGGCTGAGGCATAAGAATCACCTGAACCAGAAAGATGGAGGTTGCAGTGAGCTGAGACTGCGCCACTGCACTCCAGCCTGGGTGACAGAGCAAGACTCTGTTGCAGAAAAACAAACGAACAAACAAACAAATAAACAAACAATTTGTGAAGTGCCTGACACATCTGTAAAAGCAAAATACTTGGGCCAGGCACAGTGGCTCATGCCTGTAATCCCAGCACTTTGGGAGGCTGAGGCGGTCAGATCACAAGGTCAGGAGTTCGAGACCAGCCTGGCCAATATGGTGAAACCCTGTCTCTACTAAAAAATACAAAAATTAGCCAGGTGTGGTGGTGGGTGCCTGCAGTCCCAGCTACTCAGGAGGCTGAGGCAGGAGAATCGCTTGAACCCGGGAGGCGGAGGTTGCAGTGAGCTGAGATAGTGCCACTGCACTCTAGCCTGGGAGACAGAGCAAGACTCCATCTCAAAAAAAAAAAAGCAAAATACTTTGTTGTTGTTAATTTCGGACAGCAGCAGACAGCTGTGGTTCCCCCCAGAATCAGAAATCTAGTCACATTGTTTGTAATTTGTTCAGTTACAGTACGAGGTAGTAGAAAGAGCATGGAAAGGCCTGCATTTGAGTCCCTACCAAACTAACCTGGGAATGGAACCTCCATCTTCCAATCTCAGTTTCCTTGCCTATGAAATCCTGACCTCATAGGAGTGTTGAGAAGATGGGATGAGATAATATATATGTAAAAAGAGCTTTGTTAACCAAAAAAGCATTGAACACATGTTAATTATTATACGAGAAATTTTAAATCCCAGTCATAGATTATTGTTATGTTCTTGGCTAACGAATTCATATTCATTTGTATAATGAATATATACAAGATTCATCAAAGATATAAAAATAAATAATAAAGGTAACTTATTATATGCTTCTATTTTAATAGAATTCTAGTTGAAAAAAATTCAAAGTTCATAGTGAAGAAGGCATGGAGAAACATATTGATAGGTCTTTTATGCACTTTTAAATTGAGTTTTTGTGTTCCTACTTAATTAAAAAAAAGCATGTTTTATCTTCCATCATAATTCAAGAGTGTTTTTTCTCTTTCCATTATATTTATAGATTATGATGCCAATCTTCATTTTTTTCTGGAAAAGCCCATTTTTATAGTATATTGATTCCAATCTACAATATAAAAATTAAAGTACAATTAACAGAAAGAATTGTGTATTTTGAATTACCACAGCACAAACAGACCTAAACATAATGAAAGATTTCTCCCATGCCTGAGCTGTTCTCAGGACTCTTAGGTCTATTCATTCATCATACTACATGTTCAAAAAGGAGACCCTTCTCAATTTAATGAGATGATGCACACGGAAAAACCCAGTCACCTGCAAAGAGCTGCGATAGGCAGCAGGTTATTATGATCAGTCCAGCAGTAAGACGTCTAATAGGCATCTCAAACATAATTTGGTCAAACCGAACTTCTGATCTCCACCCCTCACCCAGAGATGCCCCTCCTGTGTTCTTCCCATGTCAGCTGCTGGCAACTCTATCCTAGTTGCTCAGGTCATAAACATAGGCATCATCACCAATTCTTCTCAACCCACATCTAATGTGTCAGCAAATCTTGTCAGCTCTACCTTTCAAATATACCTGGAACCCACTTACTTCTCATCACCCCTATTGCTCCCATGTTGGTGCAGGTCATTAGCAACTCTTGCCTGGATGATTGCAATAGTGCCCCTCCCCATCAACGCTGCCTGTTTTAGTTTTCTCCATTGTACTTACTGGTCCTTAACTCGCTAATTTACTTATATTTTAATTATTGTTTATCCCCTTCCACTAAAATGTAAGCTTCATCAGGGCAAGGGATTTTTGTCTGTTTTGTTCACTTTTATATCCCTTGTACCTAGAATACTGGCTAGCATGTAGAAGATGCTTATTTTATTTATTGGAAAAAACCCAGCTTTTTAACTCTCTGCTTTAATTCTTTAATTCTTGCTCCTGACAATCGATTTTCAACAAAACCTTCAGGACGTATCTATTAAAATCTAGGTGGCATTACCTCTCTGCCCCATCTCACTCAGGGTAAATGCCGAAGTCCTTACAAGAGCCTATAAGAACCAGCGTGATTTACATCCCCAAGGCCCCAAACGCATCCTCACTCCACTCTGACCTCACCCTTTGCTTTCATTCCCTGAACTCACCACATGGGTCTGCCTTTCTACTGGCTGGTTCTTCCGCCTGGAAACCTCTCCTCCTACGGCATCCTGGCTCACCCTCTCACCTTTGTCCAGACTTTGTTCAAACTTGCCCTTCTCAAATAGCCCTCCTCTGATCACCCTGCTTAGAGGTGCATCCCTCCCCTCTCCACTGGATTTCCCTATGTAGCACTTACATATCACCGTCTTATATCCTACCTACCTTTCATACTCACTATTTTGTTCACTGTCTTTCTTCCCTCTCTAGAATCAAAGTTCCACAAGGCCAGGGATTCCCTGCGGAATCCTAGCACCTAGAAGAGTGCTTGGCACATAGCTGATGCTCAGTAAACATTCACTGAATAAATGAAAGAAGTGGTCTTTTTTTCAGGAGCTATCAAAACCCACACAGGTAGTTAATCTGTGGGAATGGAGCACATTGGTTGTGAAATGCTCTTACAGGTTTTGCTTCCATTTGTCATAGTATCCTAAAGAGACCTGGCACAGTCTATCAATCTTTCTCCAAACAAATCAACAGTATAAAAATTATTCTTGCCGCATCCCCACTTCCCTATTTCTTAGGGCACTGGTAAGGATTTTTCCCATTAAAATGTATTTATTTCACAGGATTTTTTTTTCCCCCAGATCTGCCTTCCCCCTGTTTTTCTGGCCACAGCTGCAAAGTTTAGTATTAGTGCCAGAGGCAACTGATTAGTTAAAAAATACATACTCTGCTCCAGGCTGGCATCCATTTGTATTTCATTATAAGAGGATATTAAAAATGATGCCTTGGACTTTTAACCATCTACAGCACAGCACATCTGTTACCCCTGTTTGTTCTGATAATCTGACTATGAGAGTGAGTACAGCAGTTAGTGTTATTCCCATTACCACATAAGGGAGTTGAGGTCTAGAAAAGTTGATAATACAGAAAGCACTTGGCATGTTTTCCTACTTTTATTTTTATTTATTTATATATATATGTTTTGAAACAGGGTCTCGCTCTGTCACCCAGGCTGGAGTGCAGTGGTGTGATCTTGGTTCAGTATAGCCTCGACCTCCTGGGCTCAAGCATTTTTCCTGCCTTAGCCTTCCAAGTAGCTGAAACTACAGGTGCACGCCACCATGCCCAGCTAATTTTTGTATTTTTTGTAGAGATGGGGTTTCACCATGTTGCCCAGGCTGGTCTCGAATTCCTGAGCTCAAGAGATCTGCCCCTCCCTCCTAGGCCTCCCAAAGTGCTGGGTCTACAGGCGTGAGCCATGGAGCCCAGTCCCTATATTTATTTTTAGAATTGTATTTTATTGCAAGTCATCTGAAACTCCTAAATAGAAAAGGCTGTTTTACGTCACACATTTACATTTTTGAGAACGGCCTCCATTTCAGACGTTGAACTGTTGGGATGCTGAGTGCATGTACTGAATACCCTGTCATGACGTTCCTTCTTGCTAAAGTTGAGCTCTGATGAACTGACAAGATAAACAGAATCCACTCAACCTGTGTTTTTAATTTCTAAGAAAGCACCTGATTTCTGAAACTATGGTTTTGCCCTACATTTTTATCTAGTGGTAATCCAATTTTAGGCCCCCCAGCTGGTTTCAGAAGAAAAGTTCTATCTTCTCTTAAGACACCAGGATGTTATCCCTACTGAACAGCTTAGAAGTCAACTCCTCTAAAATATCTTTACCTGGAGGCCCACACTGGACCAAACTCCCGCCCATGTCTTCTCGTTGCACCTATACACACCTTTATCCCAGTGTCTCCTGTGTAAACTGCCTGTTTACCTTTCCCTCAATAGATCCCCATTTCTTGAGAGCAGGGATCCATCATCTCTGAATCCCACGCACTAACACAGCCATGCCGCGTCATAGGTGCCTGATAGGTGCAGGCTGAATAAATGAATGAAGAAGGCAGTCATCAAAGATGAATGTTAAGGGAGGGGGAAACTACTTCACTCCTGATATTTATTCCCTTCCATCTACTCTTGGCTTCTCTCCACGCCCTCACCTATTACTCTCTAGGTTGTAAGAGCTTCAGAGGAAAAATTGGACATGACTAGTTCCCTACCACCCCGCCCCGTCTCTTCCTCTTTGGGGACAGGTGCTGGTGGGACGCACACTGCCACCTGCACCTTCAAGCCATCAGCTTTATAGGCTAGGGAGGACCATATGTAGGAAGGGCTGCTGTGGTCTACCCCTGCCAGTGACCAGGTAGCTATGACGATGTAATTGGGGGTTCAGTGTTAGGAAGTCCCTGCCCACAGTTATAAACTAAATTCTCTCATAATCAAGGTAATATTTTGTCTTCTGATTTTAAAAAATATTTTATCAATTGGTTTAGAAATCAGGGCATGGGAGAGGATATTTTAAAATGAGGGCCCTTAAATCCCCTCCAAATAAGGATGAGTGGGCTTCAAGATTTTTAATTTGAAAGGCTTCTCCTACGCTATAAATTACAGCTCTCCCAGCCTAACACCATCTTGTTAGGAAAGCAGAAAATGGTAAGCAATTGTATGCTGTGAAACTACATATTACTATGAATTCATCATACCCTAGAAAAGCCTTTAGCTGAACAAGGGCTAAAATGAATGATGATAAAAACCTTTCTGTGTCATCGGTAGGACATTTTGATTTGTCTGTATTTCTAGAATCCCATGATTCAAAAAAGTAAGTATCAAATTATCTGTATCAAGCTCTGGGACTCTTTCTCCTGATATTCTCTCACCCCCACCCCACCCCAAATCTTAAGTGTTGCTCTAACATGCAACCATATGAGTTGGATCTGCCAAGACTCCTTCTGCCCTTTGCCCCTTAATGCTGACAAGATGCTTGAGGCTAGGCACAAGAGGATTATAGGTATCATCTTATACATAGCGCTTGCTTCAATCCATCGAGTGGAGTCCGGAACTGTGGACCCAAAGGCATCAACTCAATTTAGGGGTTGAGTAGCTTCTCCAAGTCCTACAGATATATTTTACCATTACCCAAGCCCAGAGCCTTCCACTATATAAGAGTTTGGGCAGATAATAAAATACTCCAATGATCAGAACTGATCTCACAACAAACATGCCAGGTAGATATTATCATCTATATTTTATAGAAGAGGAAATTGATTCAAAGAGAAACAGAGTTAGTAATTTGAAAGGTGGGCATTTGAGCCCCCATCCTTTAGACTTGAATAGCCACACATTACTATTTCCACTCTTCTGTTGTGCCTCAGCAGAGCCTCATTCCCGTTACTGAAAAACTCATTATGACACATGAGCCATTGAGAGTGGAGGTGAGGATCTGTTTCCATGGAATTGATGGCATATTACTATGCAGCTTTTAAAAGACTGTGGCAATGTCCTGCACAGACAGAGAGAAGACGAGCAGAAAATGGTATGCGGAGGCATGGACAGGGCACAATAGGCATAATCTGTAAGCCAACATCCTCACAGAACAGATGTAAGTAGAGTCTGGGGCAGTTATTTCTCTGACTTGTTTAAAGATGTTACATAAATACACAACAAGCAGGGCACTTATTGTGTATTTATGTGACATCTTTGAACAAGCCTCAAGCCTCTGAGAAGCGGAGGCTTTCCTTCTAAGCTGAGCTTCTAAGATCCATGGGCCAAGCCCAGCTTGCTTCTGTGTCATTGGGCGCTCAGGCTTTTCTCCTTTGTTGACAAGTGTTGAATCACCTCTTACCAAGAGAAGTAGGTCTTCCCTAGATTGCCCCTGGACCTTCAATCTTTTGGCTATTGATACAGAATCCATGCACAGTGCTGCTCATTTCTGCATATATTATCAACATGCATAAATACTGGATAACCCAAAGCTCACTCTCTGATGTGTCCATGAGGGCCTCTAGCCATCTGGGTTCTGTGCCCCCAGAATCAAATTCTATGAACATGGCATAAACAGGGGCTCAGTTTTCTTCTTTGTCTCTTTCCCTCCTGTATTCACTATCATTATTATTCCAATACTGAAGGGAAGGAAGCTGAGAGGCCCAGAATCTTCGTTCACTGTATTCATCCAGAGGACTGCCCAATCCTGATGCTTATGTCTACAACACACTCCCCACCATGTCCCGTTCCATTCTACACCAATTACTGTGGTTCAAATTCTTGGCCTTAACACTCCTTTCCTATGCTGCTCTTACATCCTTTCCTCTGTAGATTCCTTGCCTCAGTCTCACTTCTTTTGACAACCCCCTTGAAGGCTTTCCTTAGGGTCACACTGCCACAGTTCCTATCCTTCTCTTATACTTTGCTGCCTCTTTACAGCTTTAGGGAAGGTGCTCATCACACCATCTATCAAGGCTAGGGCATCCATCCCCTAGGAACTCCAGCCTTCACTCTTTTTGTCATTATTCCAGGCACTAATAAAAGCCACATTTGTGCATTCAAACTATTTCTATCCCCTTGCCATCTCTAAAACATCAGGGAATATCTGGAGAATTACTCTCTCTCTAGTTCAAGTAATCATTCCCATCATCTAAAAGGGTTGTGAAATCTTATACTCTTTGATTAAATGTTCTCAGACTGTTCAGAGAAGAGCCAAGAGTTCTCTGCTCCTTCCATCCTACTCTCCCCTCTATCTCCGTACCCCAGCCCCCACCCCAACCTCTGCCAAACCTCATCATGCGACTGCCAGGGCTACTAGCTTTGATCTTCTGCCAGGCTCTTACTCTTGGTGAATGGTCAGTGTACACACCTTTGAGTTGATGCTTTGATCTGGACATTTTCTTCTATTTGATGTATGAGGTATATAACTTTCAATTGCATTTCTCTTAGACTGCAAGTTCCTGGAAGGCAGGGCTGTCCGTAAGAATGAGGAACTTTTTCTAAGAAGAATCCATGTAAGTAGCTGCTGCTTGATGATGGGAACAGCATTTGAAATGCCTCAAATAATATACAAAATGTAATAGCTGGTAACTTGACTTCAGTCCTAAGTATGTAGCTACACCACCTCATCCGCCCAACACCCAGTGTTTTCCTCATCTGGTGGAGTACCCAAGAGCCGTGTTCACTTTGATTCTCGGTCTGGCAAACTCATGCTACAACATCACTGGGGATCTGTGCCTCTTTCTAGAGCCTGTGCGGTGAGGGACAAAGCCTAAGTGTGGATTCCAGTGCATACAGCTTTAGAAGTGACCGGCGCCTTGTCACAGCCATACTTACTTGGTGACGTGGGGGAGGCTGCACCTCCTTCTGTTGACGTGGTCGGAGGCTTTGTGTCTGGCACCGGCAGAGGCACAGGCCTGGCCATTGGTGGTGGCGGTGGCGGTGGCAACATTGGGGTGGGAAGGAATGGGTTGTGCACCTTGCCTTGGCTGCTCCCATTGGGCTGTGAGGGTGGGGGGCAGAAAACACACATACAAGAAAAAGAAGAAAGAGACAGCAACCATTAGCTGCTTCTGAAAACAAAATATTCATCAGGCACCTTTAATGTAAATTACTAAGTATCTAGCTGCTTAAATTCTTCCGTAAGTCCATATGGAAATGTCCGTTGTTGGGTTCTGCTCTTAAGGCATTTCACAAAAGTACTCTTAGCCGAATGTGCTCCATGCATCCTAAACTTATCTCTTGAACTACATTGTCCTTCTTTGCATCTGATTTCATAAAATCACCTGCCAATCACCACTCTGGATTCGTCACCTGAGTAACCAACTTTTGCTTGGAATGTTTTGTATTTTTCTGTATTAACTGCTACCTTCATTATCTTTCTCATGATTATTAAATATTTAATATCTAAGTGTTTTATGGACTGTGGCATTATTCCACTATGTTTCTTTACATAGATAGAATAAAGTTTCCTAAATATGCACTTGAGATAAAAAAGTAATATTTTATTTTCACTCTTCAAAGTTGATATTATATAACATTTAATAAATGTGTTAAGTGAACATAGAAAATTTTGTTCACATATTGTATAACATCAGGCACAGAAACTTTAGAATTCAGCTGTCAGAAGTCTGCTAGGGAAAAATATCACTTCTAATTTTGATTTAAATTATATAAGCATATGCCATAAGAGTCATATTTATTTTGCTGCCTGATGTTAAAACAACCAAATAACAGCTCTTTAACAAAAAATTCCCCTGTAAAGAGAGCAATAAAATCCATTTTATTTTCAATTTTTTCAAAATAGTTTCATGAAGAGAACTGCCTTAAGTCCTATAAAATTTTGATCAAAATGCAAAACCGGGCACTTGACAGTTATATAGGGTGTCAGGACTATTACAAAAATGGTTAAAAATTTAGAAGTCAGATGCTTGATGCTGGTGATCAGCTCAGTTTTTTCATTGTTTCCCAAGAGGCCTCTATTCAACCAACAACAACAGTTCACATTTAGTCCCCAATCAAAATTCGGTTGAAGGAGACTCTGCTGTCCCAGGCTTTTACATTTAAGCTTAATAATTCTACAGAGGCAGTCTCACTCCCCCATCAACATTTACTTATATATTTAGTATTGCTCCTCAAAGACTACCTCATCTGACGCTCAGAACGCTGTGCTTTCTTGCCAGCAACTTTGCCTTTGCGTTATCTCTGAGTGGGCTGAGAGTCCATAAGTGAATGCTTTAGAATAAGCTAAGCAAATGAATATACAAGCAAAAAGAAAAGAGGCACCATATTGATTTGTTGTCTAGACAGAAATGTATCTGCTAACACATCACCAGACATTAGTCAAAGCTGCCTGTTCTGGCTCAGATATGCAGAATCAGGTATTTCTGCAAGTGAAAAAAATCGGTGACAGGATGGTGTGACATACTATCCTAAATTGGCCAGTAATAATTATGGCTAATCTGTAACTTCATGCACAGTTATTAGTAGGAAAGGAAAATCAAATTTGGCTTTATGCTGGTCATTGTTTATTATTATTGGCCTTGGGATACAGCTTTCCACTGTAAACATCTAATCCTATATTTGAAATAAAATTTCTGATCTTTAAAAATCACTTTTACATTTGGAATGCCATTTCAAATTGTGATTATTTGGTTTATTTGAGGAAAAATAAAAACATTCATGTGAAGCTATTGAACACTGTTTAACTTTATACCAAGATAAGTGGAAAAGATAATGACTTGCAGAAATAACAAACCATAATAAACTGTACTTTTAGCATCTTGAGTTCAAGTACTGGTCAACTTGATCTAAAGTGTTACGAGACTGTATTTTTCAAAAATATCAACTTAGTTGATCTGAAACATCTGTCCCCTTCATCTCCCTACCTCTCTCTACCGCCCCAAATCATTATTTAAAACTATTTGGTCTTTCTATTTTGTTAACTGTATGAGCCCTGGGGTGAGAATGCACGAGGTGGAATGACCAGCCCACAGAACTTAGAAGGTTATATAGTTCACCCTTGAGCTGATTTATATCCATAAACTTGACAGTTGCAAACTTAACACAAACACTGTTTTTAAACCCTGACTAATCACTCTTAGACCAAGTTAACTTTCCCACAATCTAGAATAAATATGACATTTGCCTGCAGTCAGTCAGCACAACATTAGAGCACAATGTCACATGATCATAAGGTCTCCCCTTGTTATTTTTTATATTCGGCTAACATTTCTAAAGAAATGGAAAAAAAGAGGTTTCCTTACATTGAGGAACCCCACCTGTCCAGCCTGCTGACCAGCATCAGGGCAGACAAGTTGGACAAATTCTTTCAGCGTCTCCTGAGGGTGATAGCGGATGGCTGGGTGTGAGAAGTAAGGCCCAGGCTGCTGGATAATGGGTGATGTCGGGAAATGAAGAGTCGATGGTGTTGCATGCGGACTTGCTGCAGGAAAAGAAAACATCAGGGTTATGAAAAGAAAGACCTGCTTTGTCACAGTTGAACCCGATTCAACTTCCTCCTTTATTTCTCTTCCTGGCCCGATTCACAATATTGCTCATGTGACTGAATTTAACACTGGATAGGTCTGACAGATTTTCTTCCTTAAGGCTCTAAGACAAACATGGAGGTTAGATTAGGGTAGAGTTTCGAGCTGTCTTTCTATTTTCAGTGGACATGAGTTATAAAGGCATTAATAATCCTTGGTGAGGCTGAAGATTATTCATTACCTTAAGAGCCTTTTTAATGAAGCAAGCAATAAAAAATGTATTTGGTAGATTAGACCTGACTTAACTGACATTACATATGACAAATTCTAGTTTGCACATATGGATCCCCTTTCACGCTGAGCTATCCATAGACAATAATTCATTGTTAAAGCTCTTATACCCCTTTCAAGGAAATTTCTAGGGACTAATTCAGGATGAAAATTTTTTGAAGTACGTAGTAAATGATCACTTAATGAACCCATGCAATTTGGGTGCCTCACTTTACACGGATGGTTTATGTCGCCTTCAGATGCCATTTCAAAGCCAAACTCAGAAATGCATATATGTTAGAGCAGGGGAACCCTCAGGGTAAGCATGCAGTGACCCCTGCTAAAATGTTGGCCCTGTGCCCATAAAAACTGCTAAAAGACTCAGACAACTACTACTCCCTTACATTTGAGCCCTGGTAAATTTCATGTGAACAAGATCACATTAGATTAAAAAAACTTAAGTGAGGTGCCTAATAACTTCTCTAAGAGAACTTTTGCCCTTGAATTAGAAGGATGATTGATAAAACTGGCTGGAGGATAAGAGCAGTGCATGGGAAGGCTGAAGATATTCAAACCAAGTCAAGCCAAGATAGCAGCTCTTGCTTCTCAATGAGAGCCAGAGAAACCTCTCCCAAATTAGAGGAGATGAGAGTATTTATCTTTCCTTTACTTTCTTTGGTTTAAATCTTTAAACTAAAAATCACAGGAATGTCCACATTTTGGAAAATAAGACCTTTCTAATACCAAGAATGACTCATAATACTGAAGAGAAACCCACTAAGACAGGCCACCACTTCTACCACTATCCCACTTGCATGGCTAAGGGCTGTGAAAAAGGATGCACCTGTATTAGTTGCTGGGCATGGGTTCTTTGTTCCCTACCGGGATCTCCTCATGATTGGGGCACTTTCTGACTAATGACTGAAATGGCTCATGCTATAGGGTTCAGAGTGACATCTGTAGTTTTCAAAAAGACTGGAAATGGGCGATTGGAGTGGAAGCAACTTTCCAATCCATGTCTTGCAGGTGGTCTGGTGAAACCCTTTAATTCATGCAATCTTTAATCTGCCCAATAAATATTCATAGGCTCCTACTATGGGCTCAAGAAACAAATCTGAGCCAAAACAGATGAAATTTTGCCATCGGTCATACAATTGAGGACTTCTCAAACATAACTTATTTGAATCAGAATTTTCATTACCTTCTCCTCTCAAGCTTACACTTCTCCCAGTCTTCTCCATCTTCGTAAATAGCTTTTCCACCCACTGCAATATCCCCAGAACTGAGTCTGGCACTCAATAAATATTTGTTGAATGTGCAGCGAATGACTGAATAAACAGAGGTTAATAAGATAATCATACCGTTAAACATAGAATAAAATTTGCTAAAACCAAAACTTGGTTTCTCCACCTGGTCAAGAGCCAGGGAGCTTTTAGAAAAATTGGTAAAACTGGCCTGGTACGGTGGCTCATGCCTGTAATCCCAGCACTTTGGGAGGCCGAGGCAGGCAGATCACAAGGTCAGGAGATCGAGACCACCCTGGCTAACACGGTGAAACCCCATCTCTACTAAAAATACAAAAAAATTAGCCACGTGTGGTGGCAGATGCCTGTAGTTCCAGCTACTCCAGAGGCTGAGGCAGGAGAATGGCATGAACCTGGGAGGCAGATCTTGCAGTGAGCCGAGATTGTGCCACTGCACTCTAGCCTGGGCGACAGAGGGAGACTCCGTCTCAAAAAAAAGAAAGAAGAAAAAAAAAGAAAAATGAGTAAAACTTAGGACTTCCTACAATGAATGATAAATCTTGGAATCTATTGTTATTGCTGAGTTAAAACCCACAAGCTAAAAAGTTAAATGGCTCTAGTCATCTCTTACTCTGCAAATTATGCCATTGGCTTTAAAGAATCAAAGGAATTTTTTCATCCAACATGGTACAGTCCTCCTTGCTGGTGGCAAAAAACTTTTACTCAGTACCCTGCATCTGATGGAATAGTCACTAGTTAAGGACAGAATGTGATATTTCCCAAACTGGGCTGAGAATATACTGAGCCTAACAAAACAAAACACTCAACTTTTGCAGGATGTCAAACACAAAGGTGCCAATTCTGCTGACAAGAGCCCCTGGTAGGCTGACCTTGAAGATAAAGTGCTGCTGCCTCAGGTGCTCAATGGAAAGTGATGGGTAATTGTTAGATTATGAAATCACGGTGGCCAACAGAGAATGCTGCCCAGAAAAGAAATTCACTTGAGCAAAGATCAAGCAGAACTGATCTTTAAAGAAACGAGATAGAAGAAATAACTCAAAAGCACCCTGTCATCTCCCCATTAACTGTTAATAAACATCCTTTCCCTCATTTTGTTGTTGTTAAATACGTAAAAGACAATCATTAGCAACTTAAATTTAGACCTTTATTTTTTATTTTACTAAAAACAGTTTATTCACCATTTCCTTGTGGAATAGAGTTTAACACAAACACAAGAACATATGGTACTATGTGGAATTAATTCTACAATGACTGATTTATAAGAATCAATTAATTCTTAATTAATACCAGGAAATCATTTAGCCTGTAGTTTCAAATTAGGCAATTGCCGAGTCTGCATTTTAAAGGGTCATCCTTTGCAACCCTTACTTTCTCATGCTTTGGACTTTCTGGTTCAGTCATCAGTTCACTGTGCAACTGGAGAGAAATCATTCAAGATCCTGAACCTTCATTTCTTCAAACAGAAAATAGTTACGTTACTGACATCACAAAGCTCTAGCAATTATTATTAAATAGATGCTGTTTCTCTGGATAACCTGCTATTCCTTTTCTACCAGACAATGAAACCCACTGAAACTCAGAATTAAGATTTCATCAATGCCTGCCTAACTTTGTTTTTCTTCTCTCCTATTTCTTGTTTTCTCTCTTCATCTTGGATGTTTTTACTGTACCTAAGTTTTTATTTGTCTCAAATCATTTTAGAAAAAGCCATTGGGGTTAAATCAATTAAAGAGTAAAATTCATCAGCTATATTTGGAGATGGCCAGATCAGGCTTTATAGAAAAAAACTACCATTATGAATTTGGCATGATGCTAAGGGAATGCACAAAGAATGGTATGAGTCCAGATTTTTGACGAAGAAAAACATGTCTTATGGATGTGTGTGTGTGAGTAGTTGACATGATAAAAAATTATAGCACATTATGTAAATGCATATTTAGATCCTTTAAAATGTGCATTATTTACTTGAGAGTCAATAAAGGCTTTTCTCAAGTGGTTACAGTTTATTGCAGTGCAACCATCTGTATCCACATTGATGTTAATACAATTTTGTGTATTAAAAGACACTACAAAACTGGCTGCTTCCGGCATCTAATACTCTTAGTACCCTAGGCCAGGAGCAGCAGAGAGTGTCAGAAACACTTCACTCCTGATGGACCCACTACTAGTTTAAACTTTAACGAGTGGCCAGACTTGTTTAAAACAACTGTTTGGGCTTTTCACAAAGAACACAAATAAGATAGGAAGGAAGGAAATTTGATCAGGTTTCTTTGGCTGCAATGGCACTGCCTACACATCCTGAACAAAGTAGCCACAACGAAAGAAACAGAGAGCCAGAATTTCCCAAAGGGTGTAATACTCAGCTATTTATTACAAAATGATCATATTACTGGATACTTTAAAAAACGAAAGCAGGTCAGTCAGGTTGGTTTACTTGTTCACTCCCTCCCCACCAGTCCAGCAGCCCACCAGTTCTTGAAAATCCTCTCTTGGTTTTAGTTTGAAGGAGAAAAAGTTAAAAATTCAAACAATTGAAAAAATACATATACATGTTTAACTCAAAAATGCTTCTCCCGTTAAAAGCAGAATTTATTAAGACTGAGAAAGGAGAAGGTCAAGATCATTATTGTATTATTGGATATGTTGCGAGACGTCTGTAATACAACCAGTGATTCTTGGTCTGAGAGTCCACTATGGGGAGGAGGTCTTGTAGACACACAGAGTGCTCTTAAGAGGAGTCAGAACTAGTTAGGAAATCTAAGCGTGGGCCATATGAAATAAGATGGTATCAGGGAGCTGTGTCCAGACAAGCTTGGAATCTTGCATTTTTCTGCTTTTATAAGTCTTAGGGAAGAAAAAGAGATAGAAGAAGAAAGTAATCTCTTAGTATTTCCAGTAGTTTTTCTCAAGCTCAACCTCCAAGAACTCTAATAACTCTCACACATTTTCCCTCAAACCAAAATTTTATGGGCTGAAATATGTTCTTCTGTATTATAACCCTGACATTGCCTTAATTGCTTTATTCCTTGTCCATGAACCGTTGCAGATTCTCACACACTGGACAGAGACTTGGATTCTTTTCACGTTAGCTTTTGCTTTCTGGCATCAGCCTTTAAATCCCAGTCTCTCTTCTATGGGAGGCTCCAAAGAAAAGCTGTCAAGAGAGCAACACAAACAATAAAATCTAATCCTCCTTCAGGCGCAGTGTGCTCTTAAGGCAGTGTTATATACAGGCTTCTTCCCTCACAAGAGCGAATAATCACTCCTGAGCCCTGGCATCTGCAAAACTTCACAGTCTTGGTGTGAATCAATACAAAGGCAGTGGCAACAGGTGAGATTCCAAACAGTTTTTCTCTATTAGCGCCATTATAAGAAAAACCTTCTTATCTGTCTTCAGAAATAAGATGTTCTTTAGATGAAAGTTACCATTTCCATAGAGTAAGGGTGGCATTAAGAACTCTTGACTACTCATAATTAGAAGTAAAAATTTGTAATACGGCAAAGCTTCCAAAGGAAAAGAAAATCAAAGAAAAAAATCCCACTTACAAAACAAAAGATTTCCATAAGGGTAAATAGAACTTAAAAATGGCTTTGGTTGTCAACTTCTATGTATCTTGCTTCTTCAGAAATTCAAAACCACACTATATAACACCATTATACCCTACCTAAAGCTGAGAAATCTATCTTAATGGTCCATAGCCCTAATTTATAAATCATGCATGAATCAGGCCTGCCATTTATGAAAGCTGAGAAGTTTGGAGTTATGGGATTTATTTTAACAGAGACACAAGGAAAGAAGAATTGGCAATGGTTTTCAAACCTTTAAGAGGTGATGTCTTTTCTAAATAACAAGGCTTTTTACTCGAGGTGAGCCAAGGTTTTTCAAAACATTGGGTACATATCTTTTAACATCACAAAGATGCACGTGAAAGGATCCGGATATGTCAATTGAGAGAAATACATGACATTGCTTGATAGCTTGCAAAACACCCATGTTTTTGTATTACTACTACCAGACAAAGTAACTTTATGCCACGATTAGTTTCCAAGATGGCTGATAGAGTCTATTCCACTTGAATTGAGGGGATTTTCTAAGAGATCAAATTCTAATGTCTTTTGGAAAAACAGAAAGAAAAAGAAAGACCCACACAAGAAAACGGAAGGCCAAAGTCTTTTAAAATTTTTACCTAGATCAATTTTAGCTACTTCAAGACCTTTGTTGCTGAAGGCCCTGGCTAAACCAGGAGTTGGCAAACATTTTATGTAAAGATCAGATACTAAATAGTTTAGACTTTGCAGGCTATTATGGTCTCTGTTGCAACTGCTCAACTCCGCTGCTACGGTGCAGAAGCAGTCATAGACATTACATAAACAAATGAGTGCGGCTGTGTTCCAATAAAACTTTATTTTCAAATACAGGCAAAGGGCTATTGGACCTGCGGGCCCAGCCATAGTTTTCCAGTCCCTGGTGTAGACCCACAAAATTCTTGTTCACTCTCCAAGCACCTGCTGTGCTCTGTGAGTCAGACACCTGACAATCACTACTAATTCCACCTCAGCTTTCTGAAGCTTTCCAAAGCAATCTGGTCGCCTTTGATATCTCATTAACTCTCCATGGTAGTCTTTTGATTGTCTGTCTTCACCATTACTTAACATGCCTTGGCCTGTGCTGGCTGACCACATCCGTGTGTGTGTGTGTGTGTATAATTCTAAGTGAAACATATGACTCAGAAAAGCAGTGCAGTATCATACAAGGACCAGGGCTTTGGAGTCAGATAGACATGAGTTTAAATTCTAAGCTCTATCACTTACGAGCTATGCTTCAGGTTGCTGAGCTTCTCTACAACTCAGTTTTGGCATCTGTCTAATGGGGCTAATAATACCTCATAGAGCTGTTGTGAAGATTAAATGAGACAATGTATATAAGGCACATGGCGCAGTTTCTGACCACACAATTAAGTGATCGATAGCTTCTTTTGTAGTATGATAGTACTATCATAGACAAGAATGGGACAGGCAATGAATACATTGAAGTTTGCTCCTGTGTGCTAGGACCTGTTCTGATTGTAGAATACATGAAAGAAAGGAGTGGTGGAACAAGAGGTACTGGTTGCTCGCCTGTGTCTTGGACAAAAAAGTACATAAATATTGACAAAATGGTATATACTATCAGTATGGATATGACATGAGGGCCTTGAAAATAATTCCACAAACAACAAAACGAAAAGTAAAAGCCACAATAGCAGTAGCGACAATCTTGACCTAATAATCATAGATACCATAGATATCTAAGTAAAGATAAAAGTTCTTTAAAGACCTAGACAAATAAAGAGTCTTTGCTGACCAAATATACTGTGAATTCCTGCCTTTAGTTAAATTTCAGACTGTGAGACTTAACCCAGAAGCTTAGAACTATGGGGCCATCTCCCTTTAGATGCTATTTTTCACTTAGACCTACAATCCTTGAGTGTCCATACTGACCTCCCTCTTCACCATGTAGGCCCCTGCCAACCGGGCATTATTATTATTATTTTTTTTTTGGAGACAGAGTCTCACTCTGTCACCTATGGTGGAGTGTAGTGGCGCAATCTCTGCTCACTGCAACCTCCGCCTTCCGGGTTCAAGCAATTCTCCTGCCTTAGGCTCCCGAGTAGCTGGGACTACAGGTGCCTGCCATCACACCTGGCTAATTTTTGAATTTTTTTAGTAGAGACGGGGTTTCACCATGTTGCCCAGCGTGGTCTTGAACTCCTGAGCTCAGGCAATCTACCCGTCTCCGCCTCCGAGTGCTAGGATTACAGGCACGAGCCACCGTGCCTGGCCCCAGGCACATTTCTGACCGCACCACAATCAGCATGGCCTCCCCACGGCCTCCCAAAACATGGAAACAGTGGAAATCTCTATCATTTCCCTTGAAAGTCCCATCGTGTTAGTTGTTGGGAGTTTGCTTATCAGAAATCTAATACATATTGACTACTAGAAACACTTTTCGGCTGGGTGTGATGGCTCACACCTGTAACCCCAGCTCCTCAGAAGGCTGAGGCAGGAGAATCGAGCCCAGGAGTTTGAGACCACCCTGGGCAATACAGTGAGATCTCAGCTGCACAGCTGCAGGAGGGTTGGCTCTGAAGGTTAATCAAATGGATACAGCGCTTGGTGAAGTCAGTCTCTTGACGGAGACAGTGGACAGATTTCAGAAATGGAGAGTAGGATTATAGCTGGTCTCCCTGATGAATCTTGTACCAGTTTCCAAAAATATCTCCTTCCCTGCCTATCTTTGGAGTCAGAAGTTCTGCTGCAATGAATGTATTTCTATGACATGCTTTTCAAATTTCTAGAGTCATCTATTAGGCTGTAAATAACCTGTAATAGACATAACGCCGTAAGTCATGTTAAATTAACTTAAATTAGGCCTGAGGCTGCCTCTGTACCTCAAGTCCCTATATAGCAAACTGTAACCTCACATGCTATGTAAATAAGCCAAAACCTAACTTGGACTATAACAAACAGTTGAGTTTCAGCCAATCACAGGTAGCCAATTTATCACAGCATGGTAGTCACTCAGATGATTTACTTTGCTTCTGTATCCAGACTACAAATCTCACTGCTAACACTGCTGGGTGGTGTTTTCTAAACCTCCACTGGTTTAAGATGTTGCTCCATTCATGAATTGTTCTTTGCTCAAATAAACTCTATAATTTGTCTGAAAAAAAAAAAAAAAAAAGAGATCTCATCTCTACGAAAATTTTTTAAAATGTAGCCAGGTGTGGTGGCAGGTGCCTGTAATCCCAGTTACTTGGAGGCTGTGGTGGGAGGATTGCTTAAGCCCAGGAGTTTGAGGCTGCAGTGAGCCATGATCATGCCACTGCACTCTAGCCTGGGTGACAGAGCAAGACCCTATATCTAAAAAACCAACCAACAAACGAAAAAACAGTAACAGAAACAAATGCTTTTCAGAAGATCTAGGGCATTTTTTAGGACTATTTTCCCTAGATAAAGGGACTTGGGTTTTCACTTAGTTTCTGCCACTACCTGGCATATTATAAATGTGGGTGGCTTCTCTCTCACTAAGTCTCTCTTCTCACAATAAGCAGCTTGAACTAAATATTCTCTGAAGCTCATCTAGTTTAAGCTCTAGTGGATGTATAGAATTCAGTCTCTGGGATTATATTTACAAATAGTACAACTGATCCATAAAAATAAAATTAAAATTCAAAAATCAAAATAAGGAAGCTTTTTAAAACAAATTATTTTAAAAATGTTTATGGGATATTAAGTTATACGGTATATCTAGACTCAGTCTTTAAGATACTTTGGCTTTGGGGAGACTGTAATATTTAGAGTTTAAAAAACCCTGAGTGTGCTACTTTAAGCTCTGTGAAATAGAGCCCCAGCCTTTGTCCCGACAGGGCCTCTTTGAATCAAAATTGACCATATTCTCACACTAATTGCCTAAGCTTCCATGATGGCTGATGTGAAATGTGTTCAAACGCCACGCAACAGCTGTGATTATTGGAAATATTTAGCGTGATGGTTTAATAGGCAAAGTTGACAAGAATCCAGTTCCATGAGGGGAACTTGAACTTTTACGTAACATGTAAGCGATACTACTGTGAGACTAAATGAAGAATGAAAAACAAATCAAAACAATTACTTAAGAAGAAAACTAACCACCATAGATTGGATGATTCCAGAGATTAACAGAAAAAGGGAGGGAATCATCCAATGACCTGTTGGAAGTGAAATGGAATTACAAACTGCAGTCCTGTGAAAGAGGACTTCAAAAAACAAGAGCCATGCAGATGCTTCTTAGATAACGACCAAGTGCTGGATCTAGGCTGCTGCAAGTCTTTCCCTGCATTAAAAAAAAAAAAAAACAAAAAACCCACAGAAAATAAGCAGACAGAAAAGCAAATCTCATAACGAACATAAAGCCATGGGTTATTTTGCAGCATTTCTCTCCATCAAATTGTCAGATTTATACTGAAATGGAAGCCTCTATTTCTGTGCAACATGATTACTAAAGCATAGGCTACTTCTCTCTCTCTCTCTCTCTCTCTCTCTTTCTGAGACAGGGTTTTGCTCTGTCACCCAGGTTGGAGGGCAGTGATGCAATCTAGGTTCACTGCAACCTCTGCTTCCCGGGCTCAAGCGATCCTCCCACCTCAGCCTCCCAAGTGGCTGAGACTACAAGCATGTGCCACCACACCCGGCTAATTTTTATATTTTTAGTAGAGATGGGGTTTCATTGTCACCCAGGCTGGTTGCAAACTCCTGAACTCAAATGATCCGCCTGCCTTGGTCTCCCAACATGTTGGGATTACAGGTGTGAGCCACCACTCCCAGCCAAAGACTACTTTCAAGGCATCCTCCTGAACTTGAAGTATCTTCCTAAATTCACCCCATAGGATTTGAAGATTAATCCTACTGTGGGTAAACTTCACACAAGGAATGGAATAAGCAACAGAATAATCAGTCTAGTGATTAAAGTCAGGGGACCAAGTTTTCATTCCAGCTTGGGTATCGACTAGCAAGATGCCAGCCTCCTATATTCCTTAGTGTCTTCTACTACAAAATGAGCTTGACTCTTCTGGCTTTAAAATCATTCACTCCCTGTGTTAATCTGGGCAAAGTTATTTAACATTTCCAAACCTACATTTTCTTATCTTTAAATTTCTTATCTTTAAATAGTAGCAGCAATTGGTCAGGCATGGTGGCTCACGCCTGTAATCCCAGCACTTTGGGAGGCTGAGGCAGGTAGATCACAAGGTCAGTAGTTCGAGACCAGCCTGGTCAACATGGTGAAACCCCATCTCTACTAAAATACAAAAAATTAGCCAGGCGTGGTGGCGTGTACCTGTAGTCCCAGATACTCAGGAGGCTGAGGTAGGAGAATTGCTTGAACATGGAAGGCAGAGGTTGCAGTGAGCCGAGACTGTGCCACTGCACTCCAGCCTGGGCAACAGAGCAAGACTCTGTCTGGGGGGGGAGGGGAGAAAGAATAGCGCGATTTAAAAGGCTTTTCTGAGGATTAGAATTAATGTACACAGGTGCGTCATTCATAGTAGAATCACTCATTCAACAAATGTGTTGAGAATCTACTGTGTGCCAAACAGCATGCTAGACTCTGGGTTATTTAATATTCTTAGGATTGTTTTTAGAATAAATTGAGATACATGAAAAGTAATCTGGATTATACAATGCAATGAGGCAACACCAGCTAATTGAGAATCAAGAGCCGAACTGTTTTCAAGTGACCCTGGGGGTCTGTGGCATGAACAAATAGGCCTGGGTTTTTCTTGTGCTCTGCAAACGCTAACTGCAGGAACAAGCCACAGCTAGTGAGTAAGCGGAGCCCACTGGCCAGTGCTCAGGCCAGCTTTGCTGTTATCTCCTGGGGGTAGCTATTATTTTTGCCTGCCCAGCAGTTCTTCGCCCCTTCTTCTGGAAATAGAGCTCTAATGTTTCTTTGGGGAACTCTCTGTCCCTCAGCCTCAGCCTATGTGGTTAGGGTGGACTTAACCCACTGACTCCATGGGTGGACAGGGAAGCTGGGTCACACCAATGAGGCACTCCATTGTCTTTTAAACATAAGGGTTGTTTTAAAAGTGAGCAAATGACCCAAACCCAGATAATCAGAATCATAAGCATCCAGGAGTAGGCTCTTCCCTAGATCTATTGTTGAAAAGTTGCTCTTTTTTCTCTTGGGATTATTAAATTGGTGGAAATTAAGCCTGGAGCTGCTCACACTATCTGGGCCACAGTCTGAGGATATTTAGCCTAAGAATAAAGCTCACACAGAGAATAGCAGACCTGGGTGGGGGTGGTGGGGGTGGGGTTGGGGAGGGGGAGAGACATGGAGAGAAAGAGGGAGAGAGAGGGAGAGGGAGAGGGACAGGGAGAGGGGTGGAGAGAGAGAGAGAGCGCGAGCAAGCGCAAGAGAGCAAGAACTTTCTGAAGGTAGCATCTGAACACTGACTCCATGTCTGCCTGCAGCCATATACCCCTGGACTTTTCAGTTACATAAACTAATCCATTACTTGCTTCTGGGGGAGTGGAGGAAAGGCAAAGCAATTTGGCTGGGTTTCTTTCATTTGTAAGAATCTTTCACTAGAACAAATATGTGTTAACATATCTACTGTTCATGACCTGGTATGTGACAATTCCACAACTCTTACTATGATAACTCAGAAATGTGGAGATTCAGAAAGATCTAGACATATCTCTCAGGGATACCAAAGTTCTAAAAATTCACACTGCATACCAACAAAAAAGACCCATACATCCTGACACAAGTACATCCAAATCTCTGCAAATATTTCAAACAGCTTGCTATAGTATTCCTCCATCTTCTTTAATTCCCTGCATATTAATCTCATCACAGGTGTAATCATTTGTCCAATATCTGTCTGTTCTGCTAGATTGGAAGAGCAGGACTGGCTGGTCTAATTTGTTCATTAGGGCCCAGCACAGTGCTTGGCAGATAATAAGCGCCCAATAATTATTTGCCAAATTGACTCTTACAAACAACAGATTCTTGTAAACAACAAAGGTGCATATCCCTTTAGGAAGAGCCATACCTGAATGAAGGCAGGTCAGAGCAAAGCCTAGACCATGGCTAAGGAGCTACCCCTTACGCAAGAGGGGCTGCCTGCTCCACTGGAAAGGCTCCCCCACCCCGCGCTTCCAAGTGTACAAGAGCGATGGGAGGGGTAACAGGGCTTGCTTACGTCCCCGAGGCCACATCTCTTCTAGGCAAATATGGCTTCTCCCCGAGAGGGGGACACATTCTTCCTTCTGGACCACCACGAGCAGGTAGAAAGAGAGAACTGGGGATGGGGAGTGAGGAACGAAAGAATCATCGCAAGAGAACCACATACAAAAATACACAAAAACAAACAGCAATACGGGGATGGGAGAATCTGAGAGATAATGAACATGTATGTATTGGATGCCTACTGTATACTGAGCTTTTTCCATGAGTCATCTCACTTGCCCTCCCAGAAAGCCCTTCCAATTTGGGACAGGTGGGAAAACAAAGACCAGCAGAGAATAAGTGACTTGGAGAAGCTGACATAGATCCCAAGTGGCCATCCAGGATCTAAATTCTATTCTGTCTGACTCCAAAGCCCACGCTCTTTTCATTGCCCTCTGCTGCTCCCATTTATTTTTCAGAGGTCAAACGATTTATTTGCTTTCAGATTTTTTTTTTTTTTTTGCTCATAGGCCCCTTATTATTGTAATAGCAGCTGGCAATTCTGATGATCCTGAGATGTGTTTTGTGCATAAGAAAAAGGAATTTTTTTCAGGGGGAAAAAGCAGCTACCATTCAATATGAAGAAATGGCAAATGTAAATTTACTGCCAAAATATGAAGTTTAAAAAACATTCCATACGTGTGGGTGATTAAATATGCTAGTTTCAATAACACAAAGGATGCAGCCTGGAATGGGTGACTCTTAGTGATACTGCAAGCACATTAATAGGGCCATACATTCCCATTTCCAGTATCAGCACTCACCCCTCCTTTCCTACATGGATGATAAGCTGATACTACATAAACATTGTTAAAGCTACAGTCCCATGCTATAGTAATTCACTTAACTTTAACATGATTTATGGTTCTGTCAATAGGGGAGGTTGAAAACCCTGCACTGAAGCTTAAATGTGAGCTTCATATTTAAAACAGTAATTGTGTGTGTATATGTGTGTGTGTGTGTGTGTGTGTGTGAGAGAGAGAGAGAGAGAGAGACAGAGAGACAGAGAGAGAGACAGAGAGAGGGAGAGGCAGAAGAAACCATTCCACATAAAGAGGAGATACAAGTTCAATCTTGAATTTTTTATTCTATGCTGAAAAAAGGAAAATAAATAATGAGTCTATACATGGAATCAACTTTAGATAAAGAACAGGGCTTATCTGATTATGCGAGGTACAGTCCAAGCGCACGATACCAGGAAGTCTTAAAATGAGGGGGTTTCTAAGTAACCTTGCTCAGAAGCACTGCCTTCACTATGTATGGATACGTGGTCTATGCCTGTGTGTGCCTGTGCGCACACGTGCACCAGTGGGGCACACAGGCCTGCGTGTGACTGAGAGGGACAGAGAGAAAGGGGCAAAGGAATTCCAAGGGAAAGCAGCTTCTTTTGTGAAGATGAGTTTAAATCCAGGTCCCCTGGGTTAATCACCCTATTCTCTTCAGCACTCACCCTGGAGGCCCTTTGCCTCTTTAAGAGATTAAGGAGCCAAGTGGTCTCACTGCTCTAACCTGTCCTCCCAGGGACAACATATTAACATGATTCCACTACGGAAGAGCTCTCTTTAGAAGTGTGCTGCAGGGATGACAAATTAACCCAGCAGGGTGTCCCACACATCTATCACAGTACAAATTATTAGTGTAATAGAGCTTTTAGTTGTGCATTTATCTAGTAATTATTGAATGTTACACAAACCCAAGCTGAGCAGCCATGGCCCTTTATGAGGGTGGCTCGGTGGGTGGCCTTACAGTTAATTTAGGATAGTTCTCCACTAGGCAGTTCACTTGCAGACAAATTAGCTAAACAGCCTTCTCCTTTAAATATTTTCCATGTCACAGTGAAACTCTTTACAATACAATAAAGGTACAGTTTTAATTACACGCTTCCTGACTTTTGTTTAGTTGTGGTTTTAAAACATTTGCTGGCACTCTTTTTTCCTTTGGCTGGGCAGGAATAGCTGGTTCTAAGTATCTGGCTAATGAATTTAATAATTTCCTGAACTGGGACTTAAAGGACCTTTGCAAAAAAAAAAGAAAAAAAGCTGCTTTTTTTCTTTAGTGTCCTGCAACTTCGAATCCCATCCACAACGCTGCCCATTAGGCTAGGCACTGGCACTTGAACTAACCCAGAACGAGGCTCACAAGGCCTCTTGCTTCTCTGTTCCATGCTCCTCAAAGGTAGTACTTGTTAGGTCTATGAGGCCTGCATTTGAAAATCAATTCTGGCGATTCTTCTTGGAGAAAGGCAACGTAATGTTTTCTCAAGTGACATACTCCAGTAATAAATAAACACCGTGCGTCTGTTGGCAGATTATTTCAGCGCCTTGTTAGCAACAGGTACCTAATTGCTTCTCATTTTCCTGAGATGATTCAATTGCACTAAACCAGGAGAGACAAATTAGATTCAGTGGATCACCAGCATGTTCTACAACTAAGTTAAAAGCTTTCCTAAGAGGCAAAGAAGTTTGTGGATGTGATAGGAGAAAGATGAACAAACCTAGCACTTGGGGGCCTAGGCTAGGGGAGGGGGTGCCACAATTACAGTAGTAGTGAAATGCCAGGGGACGTTCCTTCTGGAGAGACCTTAGTTTGGAGAGAAAAACTTAAAATGCCACAGCAAATATTTTACAAATAGGGGACCAAATAATTTTGAGCTCATTTCTCTTAAGGTCTATCAAGGTAGATCTTCATTAAAACCAAACATATATTAGGCTGGGCATGGTGGCACATGCCTGCCAGAATCAAGGCAATTTTACTTCTAAACTGCCTTCGTGTGTGTGTGTGTGTGTGTGTGTGTGTGTGTGTGTGTGTGTGTGTGTTTGATTCATAAAGAAGTGGGGTTTAACCTTGTGTTTGCATTTTGTATGTCTTAAATCCTCAGTACTTAGTTATCTAAGTGCATGACTTATTTGCTGTTGTAATCCCAGCACTTTGGAAGGTTAAGGCAGGAGGCTTGCTTGAGCCCAGGAGTTCGAGACCAGCCTAGGTAACATAGTGAGACCCTGTCTCTACAAAAAAAAATTTAAAAATTAGCTAGGCATAGTGGCATGCGCTTGTAGTCCCAGCTACTTGGAATGCTGAGGCTGGAGGATCCCTTGAGCCTAGGAGGTCGAGGCTGCGGTGAGCTGTGATCAAGTCACTGCACTCTAGCCTGGGTGTCAGAGAGAGACCCTGTCTCAAAACAAACAAACAAACAAATAAACAAATCAAATATATACTGAGCACTTAAACATGCTATGCCTCTTTCTATGTGCTGCTGAATACATGCATTTGAATATTATATTACTACACAGTGGAGAAGGAAAGAACTTCCTATTATTCTCAAACTTTCTGTTTCTTCAATCAAATCCATGCATTCAATCATTCATTTATTTGACAGTTATTTATTGAGTGCTTTCCTTATGCCGGGCACAAGGCGGAGGGATTCAGAGATAAATGATAAAGATGTGGTCCTTGCCCTAATAGGCCCTGCCATCTAGTGATGACTGTCACCCTCCTATTTTACCTCTCCTTCCCCGCTCCTCTATTATTGTCTATGCATATTATGAATCCACACTCCTCTAACCTTTCTTGGTGACCCCAACTTCCTGAAAGGTGATCTTAATTCTCATAATTCTCTGCAGTATATTTTTCTTGGCCAAACTGGGAGATACTGTTAACTTCAGACCCTCAGATGTTTCATCACTGAGAGCAAGATCCCTGTTTGGGCCAGGAGGATCATGGACTTAGAGAGGTTTATAGAGCATATAAACTTCTGACTATCTCTCCAAACAGAAACTGGAATGATTCTTTGAAAGCTGCACAATAAATCTTTGGTTTATAAGGCGATTGCTTTAGTGTATCTTAGGCGTATTTTCGGAACCAAGGCAATTTTACTTCTAAACTCCCATCGTGTATTTTTTTTTTTTGACTCATAAAGAGGTGGGGGTTTAACCTCATGTTTGCATTTTGTATGTCTGAATTCTTCGGTACTTAGTTATCTAACAGCATGATTTATTTGCTGTTGTTCTGTTTTGCACGCCCATAAAGTGAAGGCAAACTGTTTGACAATAGCGGTTAGGTCTTCTGCGTGTCTGGACTTGCATAGTGCCAGATGCCACTGTAGTTGTCCACAAGGATGTCCTTCCCCTCATTTTCTACCGCACCCTGTGCTTCTAGCACAGCAATGCAACTGCTGGTTTCCTTGTCCTCTCGTCCTCCAGGAGGCAAGCACTCTAAGGACAGAATCCATGCTTCTCTTGTTCACTCTGCTACTAGAGCATCTTGTACACTGTAAGAGCCTGAGAAATATTTGTGGAAAAAAATTAGTGGGTCCCCAGATAGTAATAGGTATCCGCAAGCTAATACAATATTGAAAAAAGCCAAACTGACCTCAAAAATTGTCTCTAAAGTGGCGTGCACCTAAGAGAAACCCTGAATTTACCAGTAGCAAGGACTTATGGACTAATAAAAAAGGCTAAGTGATTAGTTTATTGCTGCTATTAAAAAAAAAACTCAGTGTGATGGCACAGGTTATGTTACGATTATCGAAAGATCTAGATGGATATGTTATGACTTTGACTCATAAAAAAATGTGAAAACAAAGTAATTGTTTAAATAAATGCAGTTAATTTCTCCCAGTTGGGGGAGAAAAAGGTAGAAACTACTGACATGGTGAAAAAGGCACTGAACTGAAGACTTGATTTCTGGACTTGGTTCTGGCTCAGATTTCTCATCTGTAAAAATAATGGGGAATATGTTGCTAACTGTCAACCAGCATATTTATCCCCTATTTACCCACTGATAAAACCTTAATTTTTATAGAGAGTGGCCATATGCTCAGCTAAAAATTTAGAGTTTCCAGCCTCCCTTGCAGCTACAGGTGATCATGGGACATAGTCTGATTGTGTTGCAGAAGATCCTATGAAAAAGTGGCAGGATAAGCTGACAGGTCCTTTTTGCCCTCACCTTTTCCCTTCTTTCTGCCTGGCAGTCATAAGGCAGGGGTGCAGCGCCCATGCTGTGACCTCATAAAAACAACCCACTGAAACATGGCTAGGAGAAGAAATCTCAATCCCTGATGGCACTGCAAGTGCCACCCTAACAGCCTTGAATCACATACTTGCTTTTTTTTGTTGTTGTTTTTTGAGACAGGGTCTTTCTCTGTTGCCCAGGCTGGAGTGCCATCATAGCTCACTGCAGCCTCAAATTCCTGGGCTCACGCAATCCTCCCACCTCAGCCTCCCGAGTATCTAGGACCCCAGGTGTCTACCACTATGTTCTCCTAATTTAAAAAAATTTTTCTAGCGATAGGGTCTTGCTGTGTTGCCCAGGCTGGTCTCAAACCCCTAGCCTCAAGTGCTTCCTGCCTCAGCCTCCTGAAGTGCTGGGATTACAAGTGTGAGTCACCATACCTAGCCACATACTTGTTTTTGTATGAGAAAAATGTGACTCCTTATTTTCTTAAGCCATTGTTCAGATATTCTGTTACTTTCAGCCAAAAACAATCTTCACTGATACTGGGAACACATTATACCAAAAGATTCCCAGACCATAACTCTTTCAATTACTTTCAATTGTGCTGCCCAATGTGGATCGTGTAGGCTGCTCCCTGTTCCTAAATCTCTAAGGCACAGAATTGCTTTACTTAGTGCAGAGTATTTAAATAAAGTATCATTCATTATCTTCTTAATTCTTCAAAATAGCAAAGATTTTAAGCAAAAAGATAAGTTTCAAGAAGATCTAAACCTTCAAGAAACTTTAAGATGTAACTGATGATTACTCTAAATAATTCTCTAACAAGTTAGACCCTTCAGATCATCAACTAGGCAAACTTACAATTCTTGAAAAGGCAAAGGGATGAAGAAAGATTTCTTTTTTCAATTATCATGAATAAGACAAATCATGAGTAAATACTTTATTAAGGTTACAATTTTAAGTAGTGGTAAAAGAAAGTCTTTGAAAGCCCAATCTTTCAGCTTAAAGTGCACAGTAATTATACTAATGTATAACAATGTACAAATGCCTCTACTGAAATTTAATATCTTCCCCCTACCGATAGGATATTCCCAAATAACCTCTTTACCTAATTCTAACCACACGGAGAAACCGGTGGTAAAGTATTGTCCCCGTGGTACAGATGGCCAAACTGAGGCCACAAGGTTAAGTGATTTATCAAAGCCACAAAGAAAGCCAATATCAGAGAGGGGATTCATTTTAAGAAACCACATGTCTCTACCTTTATACTGTAAACAGGGAAGTGGTTAGAACAACATAAAGCAAGCCCATAGCTCTTAATAGCAAAGCTCTACTTAGAGAATCTTGCATAAGTTTTCTTTGGATGCAATGCCATGGTTCTTCCACATCTTGGACATTTCTTACAAGGAAGTACTGCATGAACTATCACACATTTATCACCCTTGGCTCTTCTGAAGAAATGAAAACTCATCAGGGTCAGAGAGGGGATAAATGTCTCCTGTGTGCATTTATATGCAATTTGACTACTTTTATTCATTCAACCAATATTTGAGCATAAAACCCACTGTGTGAGGCACAACAAAGATAGTGAAATGTCTAAGTTAGAGATCCTTCCCTTTGGAGGTTCTCCTCTAGCAGACATGTAGATTAACTAACAAGGCCAGATGAGGTTGGTGGAGTCAATGTGCAGACACGAAAGGCAGCAGGAGCTTAAGCAGTGTGAGATGATGGCAAGCTGGGTGGAGGAGAGGAGGTTTGACTTTGAAAGTAGTGCTTGAGCTGATCTGGGGGATGGGCAGAACGTTGCTGGGTGAAGGCAATAGGGACAGCATGATACTTTCAAAGCCTGGGTGAAAAAGGATTATTTAATTGTATGACCTGCGTGCATACTGTACTTCCAGGCACTGTGCAAATGACTACAAATACATGATTTCCTTTGCTCCTAACATAATACAATTCTTTTGAGTTAGAGATGAGAAACTTTTGGTTCAGAGAGAAAAGCAATGTGCCAAGTAGAGGAGAGATTCAGACGCCAGCCTATCTGACCTCCTGAGATTTTGTGCTTAACCACTGCTATAGGCTGAATGTCTGTGGCCCTCTAGGATCCATATCTTGAAATCCTAACCCCCAGTGTGATGGTAATAGGTAGCAGGGCCTTTGGGAGGTGATTAGGTCACAGGGTGGGGCCCTCAGGAATAGGATTAGTGCCTTTATGAAAGAGACCCTAGAGAGCGACCCTGCCCCTTCTGCCATGTGAGGACACAGCAACAAGATGCCATCTATGAACCAGGAAGTGGGCCCTCACCAGACACAGAAGCTGCCAGAGCCTTGATCTTGGACTTCTAGCCTCCAGAACTGTGAGCAATACATTTCTGTTGTTTATAGGCCACCCAGTCTATGGTGTTCTGTTCTGGCAGTCAAAACAGACAAAGACAACCGCTGTGCTATGCTACCTCCCTTCAATGCCCTGTGTTTCTCCCTTTGCTTTGCAATCTTAAGAGAGAGATTTTCTTTGTAAAAGGTGGCCATGAAATTTCCAAATGTAGCTTATGTTTGCAGCCAAAAAGTAAGGCCCTTATGTTTTCAGTGAGGTGACCTTGATTTGCTGTAGCTCTGTAAAATCGCACTTCCATTCTGAGCGTGGATGTGTATTGGACAGTTATTGCTTACTAACTGGTGCTAGTCTAGTTGAGGCATTCCTGTGATAAATGCTAGGGAAGGCAGCAGAAGCCTCGCAACCTAGTGCTAACCAGAGAGCAGTCAACGGCCTCTGTGATCCCTGCCCCATGCCCTGGGGACCTGATAAAGGACATTCTTTTCTTTTCTTCAAGACCCTTTTAAAGTTTGATTCTCTGGATTATCTAATAATTTACTATTTTGGGTTGTGGCAACTTTGCCCAATACAAGGAGTGTCAGAGGTTGAAATCTCCTTTATGCACACATGTGACATCAATTCCACACTGACTCTTGCAGCTATACTCTTCCTCCTCAATTTTGGCCTCATCTTCCTAAAACACCAAGTCTTACTCCCAAATGTGGTATCATTCCAAGCATTAGCTTTCCAACTAGTTCAGAGAGAAATGAAGGAAATTACAGTACCCATAGCAAATAAATAATGAGGCTGAATTCCAACCTTTTAAAAATATCTTAGCCAGAAAAATGTCTTACGTTAGCCTATCTCAATTCTTATGATTCTTACCACAAAGAGGCAACTGAAGTTTCATCTCAACTACTCCAATTCCCTTCACCAGACCACTAAGCGGGGTGGGACACGGTAAGAACGGGTACCTGAGTAGACTTTCCAGAAAGGAGAGCCGAGGATGCTGGGAGCCATCTTGAATTCTGGTGAAAACAAAGAATCTTTGGTATTCCATAATTCTTACACTAGGCATCTTTCTCTTTTCCTCAAACACAATTTTATGAATGAATATGAATAGATTGGAACTTGTTATGCTGTGAGCTAAGGAGGTCCACTCTGGTTCAACCCAGCGTGGGTCATTTTAGAAAACGTGCTTAGTCATCTAGCATGAAGAAGCTCTCAACCTGTACCCATATGGAAGTGCTCATGACAATAATTTCTAGAACTACAGTTTTAAGGCAAGACACACATTAGACACTCTTAATATTTACTGACTAATGATAATATATACAGATTGCATTATGCTCTTCATGGAATCTCCACAAATACTGTTTTATTGTTGTTTCTGTATAAGAATACAAGATTGGGAGGAAAGGGTCATTCATTATTAGTATTGTACCCACTGTACTGATGAGGACATTAAAAAACCCAGAAGGTGAGTGGGAAGGAAAAGAGGGAGCCTACCCAGCTCTCCTGATTGCTGGCATACTGTTCTTCTCAGTTCTTACTAACTTACCACACTACAAATCTTTCCTTTGCTTAGGACTGCCCTCCATTTATCTAGGCATCTTTTAAGATTTGACTTCAATGTTATTTATACTTTGAAGTCTCTTTTTTTTTTTTTTTTTTCTGAGATGGAGTCTTGCTCTGTTGCCCAGGCTGGAGTGCAGTGGCACCATCTTGGCTCACTGCAGCCTCTGCCTCCTGGGTTCAAGCGATTCTCCTGCCTCAGCCTCACAGGTAGCTGGGATTTACAGGCGTGTGCCACCACACCTGGCTAATTTTTTTTTGTATTTTTAGTACAGATGGGGTTTCACCATGTTGGCCAGGCTGATCTTGAATTCCCGAGCTCAAGTGATCTGCCCGCCTCAGAAAGTGCTAGGATTACAGGCGTGAGCCACTGTGCCCGGCCCATCATCTTTTACTTGCTTATTTCTTTGTGTGCCTCTCTTCTGCAGTAGATAACATGCTCTGTGAGGACAGGAACCACTGGTCCCAGCGTCTATAGGGGCACTCAGTAAATCCTTGTTTAAAGAGTGAATGAACCTCCATGGTCCCCCCAATACCGAGCTCCTGCAGGAACTTTTACCATTCAGTTAGCATTTAGAATATGTTAACTTGACCCCAAACAGATGAAAAACAACACATGCCTCATCTCCTTCAGGCCATAAATATTCTGACTAAAAGGGCTTTATATCTCTGATCCCCCACTACAGTTTATATGCTCAATGAGTGTTAACTATGAGGATAATATCTTAATACTATTTAATAAGCCTCATTCTGGGACCTTATAATCTAATTCTGATGCAGGTTTTCAAATTATATATCGATGGTAAGCCTCTCTGATTATACCACACATACACACAAATGAAAGAAGGGATCTTGAGAAAGTTCTACCAATGATCACAAGATGTTTAAAGATGAAGCAAGTAAGTTTCATAATTATGGATAAAAAAGTTGCTTCCCACAGTGGTCAAAATGCTTACTTTCTTCACTATAACTCCCATGTGTGCACCGGACAGCCCTCTTACCTGCCACATTTCCCTGAGATGCACACAGAGCACATTCATAAAGGGATTCAGATTGGTGGGGCTAACATTGAGATTAATGCAAGAAACATGTTTCCCCAGGTATATGTCAAAGCAGACAAGAGATCATAACTTTCTAGGATGTTTTATGAAACCAGCTGGTAGATCACAGACCTACCTAAAAGAAAATCTGATAAAGGAAAGTAAATGTGGCTACAATTATTCGTACTCCTACTGTGGGAGTTTCATAAACAAAATAATAAATATTTTTATCTTGCAATAAGATCAAGTTAAGTGATTTTCTGACATTCTCTTGAGGCTTAAGGCTTGTCTTTAATGCGAAATACAAATCATATTTCTTGTGGACACATTTTAATAATAAACTTAAAAGCATATGAGACAAAAATAATGAAAACATTGCAATGAAAACCAGACAAACTATCTGCCACTTCAAAAGGAGTGAAGGAATACTGCTCGTCAACACCCTGATGCAAACAACCTCAACATAAAATGCCACATATTGAAATCAGGTTTTATGGAAAGAGAGTCAGCAGGGATGAGAAAAAGCTACTACTTGAAAACAGGTAATTGACCACATAGAAATATACTCACCCAATGCATGCACGTGTGCACGCACACACACACACACTCTGTCTCTCTCTCTCTCTCTCACACACACACACACACAACTTGTAGAACAGATTTGATTTTGGTTCAATTCAAGTTACTTCCCATCCTTCTGCAAAAATCTCACTGGCAAACAAAAAACAGATTTGGTCCCTTTTCGCCTTAGGAAAGGACAAAAAATTTGATGCCAAATCTCTTTGGTCTCTAAAATTCCAAGGCTGCCCCCAAGGGTAAGAAATTGGAACACTCACTGCCTCACGAGTGTTCAGGGGGAGTCCTCATTGTCTCTCATTTTGCTACTTGGGTCCAAAGGCCATGATATAAGCACAACCAAGGGTGCCTGTGGAGCAGCTCACCTCTGGGTCCTGTAATGACAGGTCGGTGATGCTGTGTGAACGCCGTTCCCAGGGAGGAGGTCTGTGAAGGGGAGGGGCTGCTGAAACCAGACTTCTCCGACTTCTTCAGTGTGGTTGGAGATGGCATTCCTGGTAAGAAGGATCAACTGGTAAGTACACTTTAATTCATGGAACAATGATTTGTGCAACCAACCCAAAAGATAACATTTAAAGAATTAAAAACAAACAAAAAGAGGAATCCACCTGTGAATGAAAAAGATGCTTTGAATTGCTTTGCATTTGTCACAGGAACAAGGAGGTGACAGAATAGTCCCCTGATAAGTCAGTCTGTATTTGATTTCAATTTATTCTAATTAATCACAGTCCATTTTTGGGTTATTGGTCCTCTCTAATAATACAGGGTTCAACTTTTCCAGTGTTTCTAGAAGTTGCTGCTTGTGTCTGTGACCTCTGGGACTCCCAAAAAGGAGACCATCTATGCTTATGAAGACTTCACATGCAATCGATTCATCTTGTTGGTTACCTTGCTTTGACACCAAATCACTTTCTCCATATTTTAAATAATTTGGCTGTTTTAACATAAGAATACCCTCAACAATGGCAACTTAGTTGTTTATTCAATGAATTCTTTAGAGTAGAAAAAAAGAAAAAAGAAAAGTAAAAAAATCTTAAATGCCCCACAATTGGGGACTGGTTAAATAAGTATGGTATAACCAATGTAAACAATACTGTAAAAGAGTAATGACGTGGCAAAACATTTATAATACAATGTTAATTGAAAAAGGCAATTACAAAATGGGATGTTACGGTATGACACCATTGAAAAGGCTATTTCAATGCACAGAGAAAGAACTGGAAGGCAATATGCATAAACTATAATGGTAGTTCTCTCTCTGTATTGAATTTGGGTGATTTTCATTGCCTTCGTTTTGCTTACCTGTCTTTTCTGTGATGAACATATATTGCTTTCATGTTAATACAATAAAAGCTTATTTTTAAAAATAGTACTTTTATTATTGCGTCTAAGGTTTTCACAGCATTTCCAGCATAGAAAATGCTTTGGGAAGAAAATAATGGAGAAACAGTTCCTTGTAATTACTGGATTTGTAATGTTCTCAGCAACCATGCTGACATACCCAACTGGAGGCATCTATCAGTTTGGTAGGGTGCCAATTAAAACAATGAAAATTTGGATATAAAAATAAAAGAAAGGACTCCTAGTCTCCGCATCAGGGGACAAATTTGGGCTCTCTTAAGGTTGTAGCATGAAACTGGTCTGCACTGATGTTAAAAGAACCAAATTCCATTTTACTTATACATGTTTACATGTGCTGTGTTCTGCCCATGACCACAGAATTATTTGGGTGAACTGGAAAAGTAAGTAATGAAAATCATAATGACATTAACATGTAACTGTTATGGAGTACCACGTACTGTGCCAAGCACTTTATAGGTATAGATCTTTCCAGAAATTTAGTTAGTTTTGCCTGTATCTAAATATGTCCCTATTATGTCTGATGACAGATTTCCTTAATGCAATTCTACAACATGACCTTTGAGTGTGACTCGGACTCTATAAGGACAGAGTCCTTGTCTGCTTTGTTCCCCTCTATGTCCAAGATCTCCAAGGGTCTGAAACACCCAAATGATCTGAAAAGATATTTAAACTACTTGTGCAGGTCTCAGCTTTATCTGTAGCTTCTTGAATAGATGCTTAAACACAGCAAAGCTTAGAATTTTAACCCCAAGAAAGAAAAATTAAAAATTGGTAAACACATTTGCATAGTCAGATATAAGTACAACATAGAGTGGTATGTGATTTCATACTAATTTGACAATTTGAATCAGATCCTTTCTAGATCAATATCCATGTGATTTGAATTAAAAATGAAGTAATTAAGTCAAGTGACTTTAGTTATATTTGTTGCTTGCTGAATCAGTAACCAGTCACACCATATCAAAGTTCTAATGTAGGATGCACTGAGATTTTGGGTGAACATTCACTGCAAGTAACCTAACCTAAGGTATCATCATGTAATTACACTAAGGAGGAGATTTCAAATAAAAAAAATGAAAGAAATAAAAAGCTACCAAAATGTAAACAATCTCCCAACTCATTTAAACCTTTTTGTGTAGACCAATTTATAGGCTGCCAACCATTCCACTGATTTAACTTTAGTCCAATGCCTGAACTACATGTCATAAAACAGAAACAGAACGGATAATTAAAACAAAAATCAAAACTTTAAAGGTGGCAGATTTTTTTTTTTTTTTTTCAGATAATGGAATCACTGATGAAATCCAGTATCCTAACTAATCTTATTGATGATAACAAATGGCTGGACTCATGAAAAAGTTACGATTTCTTTGAAAAATTCATGTTTTCTAATTCATGCCATTCTAAATACTGCAGAAATACTGACATGATTGAAATCCACTATTTATGCTTCTAAAAGGAATTACAAGTAAAATTTGGGCAATAACAAGTATCAAGAATGACCAAGTTGGTAAACGAGTTCAAAAATAGCAAAATTTAAATCTTCTTTGCAAGGGTTAAAGAGGGAAGAAATACTGTCAGCATGCAGGAACAACCAGCCAAACTATGTATAATCTTCTAAATTTATCACAGTCAAGTAATATGAACCCTAAGGCTGTCACGAATCTCAAAATTACTTTGTGTTTTCAATTTTTAAAGACTCGTATTGAGCACATTTCCTTACTATACACTTTAATATTTTCTCTACATGCATAATGTATGTTTTGGTTAATTTGTTTTATATATTTAATTGATCAGATGAAATTCCAAAATGCTAGTAAACTGCTCTCTGTTAAAAGCTACAGAACATTAATCTTGGCTTTTATTTTTGAAATCAAATTTGGTTCTGTACATTACTTTAAAAATAAACTTCTTTTTAAAATCTCTTTTGCCAATTATTTATGCACAACTGTTACAAGATTACTGTATGGATTAATGACTGATTGGCTTTCCTTTAATGAATTAAAACTTTAATTTCAATGTATCTTCTAGAAGTACCAGATTTTTTAAAAAAGATTACAGATGAAGTAATCCTACCCCTTTTCTGGAGGAAATGGAATGTTACTTCGAAGTTCAATGCAGAAAAATAAAGAATTTTGTAGAATGAGAAGCAGAAATCTCGCATAATGTTTTGTTTCAATGGGGCATTTCAACCTTTTGATTGGTATAAAAAAACCCAATGAGAATAGAATTGGAGAAACATGTCAAGAAGGCCTGTGGCTTGTCACTGGTTTTCTAAACATCCAAAATTTTTGAATTTTGAATTTCCCTCTAGTCTGCCATTTTTTTTCTAAGCTACATGAGTCATTCCAAATTGTGTTCAGTAGACAAGGGCAAACATATATGGGATTCTAGTCATGTAGCGGCTTTCATCTCTGGAGGCACTTGTAAGTGCAAAATTCGACAAGAAAACCTTGAAAATACAGGTCAAATGCACTATTCACAAAGATTCCTTCAAATTCATCATTGGTATTTGTGGTAGTCAGGCTGGGCTGGTGGCTCATGTCTATAATCCCAGCACTGTGGGAGGCTGAGACAGGAGGATTGCTTCAGGCCAGGAGTTCGAGACCAGCCTGGACAATATAGTGAAACCTTATCTCTACAAAAAATTAATTTTTAAAAGTTAGCTGAGGCCAGGCATGGTGGGAGGCCAGCACTTTGGATTACACACGGTGTAATCCCAGCACTTTGGGAGGCCGAGGTGGGCAGATCACAAGGTCAAGAGATCGAGACCATCCCGGCCAACATGGTGAAACCCCATCTCTACTAAAAATACAAAAATTAGCTGGGCGTGGTGACATGCGCCTGTAGTCCCAGCTACTCAGGACGTGGAGGCAGGAGGATTGCTTGAACCTGGGAGGCGGAGGTTGCAATCAGCCCAGATCATGCTACTGCACTCCAGCCTGCTGACGGAGCAAGAGTCCATCTCAAAAAAAAACAACAACAAAAAAACAGAAAAAAAAAAGTTAGCTGAGTGTGGTGGTATATGCCTACAGTCCCAGCTACTCAGAAGGCTGAGGCAGGAGGATCACATGAACCCAGAAGTTTATGAGCTATAATCACACCACTGCACTCCAGCCTGGGCAACAGAGAGAGACCTTATCTTGAAAAAAAAATTGTGGTACTCAGAATTCTAAGATGGCTTCCTAGTTCCCAGTGTTGTATAATGATGCCTTATATAATCCTCTCCTCTTGCATGTGTGAGATACTTGTGAATATGATAAATGTCATTCTTGTGAATAGGTTATATTATACCGCAAAGGTGATTATATTGATTAGGTTATGTTATATTGCAAAAGACTCCTACAGATATAATTAAGGTCCCCAGTCAGGTGAGTTTGAGTTAAGGAAAAATACATTATCCCTGGCGGGCCTGACCTAATCAGGGGAGCCTTGTATAAAAGGAATTAGAAGTCAGAGAGATTCTTCTTCAGGCTTTGAAGAAGTCAGCTGCCATATTGTGAAAGGGCCTGTGACAGCCACATGGCAAGGAACTGCAGGGGCCTCTGGGAGCTCAGCGGGGCCCCTTGCTGACAGTTAGCTTTCAGAAAGCAGGGACCTTAGTCCCACATCCACAAGCAACTGAATTCTGCCAACAATCACGAGAGTTTGCAACAGGCCCTTGAGCTCCAGAAAGAAATGGAGTCTGAACAAAATTCTCATTGCAGCCTTGTACGACCTGAGCAGAAGATCTAGTTCAGCCGTGGCCAGGCTCCAGACCCATGGAAACTGTGAGGTAATATTAATAACTGTGTGTTGTTTCAAGTTGCTAACTCTGTGAAAATTTGTTCTGCAGTAACAGAAAACAAACATGATATTCAAATACAAGACGATTGCAATGCTAGACATGTGTGTATTAAAGATGTTTACTGTACAATTATTACTCTCTATAATTCTGAAAGTTTCCCTTATTTTTACCTAATCCACCCTAGGCTGTACAGTCTTCCACTAGCCTAGTCACCCAGAGAAAACAGTAAGACGTATTCTTAGAAAAGGAACTAAAAAGTGGTAATTTTCAAGGGACATAAATACTTCTGAAAATTTCTACTTCTCCCGATTCTTTCAAGAAACGTCAATAACAAAATTAGATTGAGTGACGTGAAAAAAAACTCAAAACAAATTCTCGGGGTCTCCCCTAAGAAGTTAAAATTTGTTTTAAGTAATTTTTCACTGCAATTTGATATTACATAAAATAAAAAGAAGAAAATGGAAAACCAATCATACTTAATTTCACCTCTCCCCTACTCCCAAGTTATGATATTTTTCAAACACTTTGACCAAGAACTCTGTAGTGACAATAGTAAAGGAAACACTGCAGGAATCATTAGGAAGTACAAAGCTGTTTTTTCTTCCTTAGGTATCTTCTTAAAGGGGATATTTTTAGGAGTCAAAGGAGCTACAACATTAATGGGAATGGAAGAGAAGGGAAGGATCACCATAAACTATAATTATTCCGGTGACAACCAAACAACATGCTGGATTTTTCAAAAGGAACTGTAACTTCTCAGTGTTAGTGCTTACTTTGTTAGAGCACCTATCCAAAAATTCATTCTCCTGTTAAAAGTATCCCTGGTAAGTGCTGCTCGGGACAGCAGGACCTTATCTTGTCTGTCGCAGGAGTTTGGGAGATGTAATTCCAGTTGTCAGAGAAGATATAACTGGTGTATGTTCTTTTCTTCAAAGTGACAAAGTCAAGACTAGAAAAGTTTAGTTTCAATAATGTTCATTTATAGTCACAAACGGAGAGAAACTCTGAAAGCAAGCAACCTCAGCACTTGAGTTTTTAAATCCAATACAATAAGCAGGTTAGAGAGGACCCCAAAATGTTACAAGTTTAATTGTTCATGACTTGGATAGTGTCCTGTTAATTGTCATCATCTAATTCCCAACAACCTATTTTTATAACTGTTATTACCAGAACAACTATTACACCAAACTTAAAGGCTTAAAGGCAACTGGAAGCCTTCATCCATCAAGTGGCCTCAAGAGAGGCAGGAGGCAGCTACAGAGATTAAATCTCTGCATATCGATCACATCCAAAAACCAGGCTGAAAATAATAAAAGCTACAAATTATGGAGTACCCACTATGTGCCACGTACTTATAAATATCTCAAATCCTTACATTTTCTTTTGGGTTTTTTTTTTTTTTTTTTTTTTTTGAGATGGAGTCTCGGTCTGTTACCCAGGCTGGTGTGCAGTGGTGCGATCTCGGCTCACTGCAACCTCTGTCTCCCTGGTTCAAGCGATTCTCCTGCCTCAGCCTCCTGAGTAGCTGGGTCTACAGGCACATGCCACCATACCTGGCTAATTTTTTTTTTTTTTTTTTTTTTTTTTAGTAGATACAGGGTTTCCCCAAATCCTTACATTTTCATCTGAGATAGGTAGGTATTATTATCCTTTCTACCAATAACTTAATATTACAGAAATGAGATAATAAGTGATGTTAAACAATTTGTCTAGGATCATACAGCTATTAGATTGTACTGCAGATCCAGGTCTCTCTGGTTCTCAAGTGCATACATTTTATAAAACCCTCATGTAGTTTCCCTAGTATACTATGAAAACAGTGTCCTATTTAAGTCAATAAAGTATATTTATAGCTGAAGTTTTAAATTTGGTTATCCAAAGGGGGAAAAAAAGGAAGGGCATATCAGATACAAAAGTGTATGCAAAAAAACCACTCTGAAGTATACTAGGAATCATTTGTCTTATATATCAAAGTTTTTTCTTGGCTTTAGTAAGGATCAGTTAGGATTTTATCAAACACACACTGAATGAATTATCAGCAATTCTAATACAGAACCTCCACAAAACAAATATCACATAGATTTAGAAGAAGATAATGACCCCAGATGTTGAGTTGCAAGAGTATATAAATGTTTTACATTTACAATAGGCCTCTTGCCTATTCAACAAGTTGCTTCTTCTATAAAGCCTCCTGCAAACCATGTTATATCTCTCTATCTATAACAAGAAAGGACAAAAATTCTCCTCTTAAGACTTGTTGATAGTGTCCAAGCCCAGACTATATATTACAATGCAGTAATTAACCACAGGCTATAACACACACAATTATTTAGAATTCGGTAATTTGTAAAAATCAAGGAAGGCCCCCGAGTGTCTAAAGTCAGTATCAAAACAGGCAACAAAGTTGAGGCATTTAACTCATTGGAGAGTATATCTTTATAGAAACTAAGAAGTGTTTCAAGGAGAAGGCTGCAATCAACTGAGTTGAGTGCCACTGAGAGATCACGTATAATGAGGACAGAAAAGGGTCCACTGGATTTGGCAACATGAATGTTTCTGACAGTCTTGAAAAGTGAGTTCCAGAAGAGTGAGGCACACAGAAGATAGGATAGCATGGTTTATAAAATCAATGGGAAGTGAAGAAACAGGGGAAATGGTGTAGTCAACTTCCAAGAAATGAAGGAGGAATCTGCAGAGGAGAGCAGAAAAATAGGGTAGTGGCTACAGGAAGAGGGAGGGAAGCAAGGGATAGCTTTCTGAAGGTGGGAGAGAGTCCAGCATGCTTGTCTACTGATGGGAATGGTCCAGCAGACAGGCAGAAAGCCATGACTCAGAGGAGAGAGGGTGCCTGAGGCAGAGCAGTCCTTAAGAAGGTGAGAGGCTACACAATCAGTGAGTGGAGGAGCCAGGATTCGAACCCAGGAAACCAAAGCTCTTGCTCCTTTCAGTGTACCATGCTACCAAGATCCCTACTTCTGGGTGAGGGCACGGGGGAGTACTACTTATGTATCTTATCAATACAAACCTATCATGAGCTGATTTAAATCTGAACTATTAATGACACTTGAACAGGTTTCTTCTTGCAAACATTCCAAGTCTTAATGATGCTAACTGCTTTGTGACTCTTCTTTTTTACACTCAGGCATTCAGATTCCCCTACTTCACTAGATCTAAGTGTGGGGAACAGACAGCCCAGTCATGTCCATCAGACTAATGGTGTCCGCATACATTTCAGTGACATTTTCAAGCCCAGGATGAATGCTGAGTACCAGTATCATCTTTTGCAAATCATCCATCATCAGATTTACACTCAGACACATCTCTTCCAGATGCAGAGCTATACTGCACTCTAGTAATTCCCCCACAGGCAGGAACAAGACCTTTCTAGAACCATTTAAAGTATACCTTGTAATTAGATTATCTCTAACCATGATGCCAAATAAAGGCTGTGACTGAACAGAAGAATCCCACGGTTAAGGGACCATTCTGTTCTTGTGAGCATAAACACAGGCTGAGTGATACAAGGAGGTCGTTGAAGACACTGCACGTTTGTTAGATGTGTGTCCTAACGATAAAATCCATTAGGGTTCATTGTAATATAATTTTTTATGATTAGCATACTCAACGATAAAAAGGTAAAACAGACTATTTTGACTTTTAGCCTTTCTCAGTGAATAAAAATGTTTTAAAATCATTTTTATGATAGAGAGCATAAATGAAAGTTAATATAGCTTCTGAGGTTTATCCTTCTTACTCTATAAGCAGCCATTGAAAATGAGCTAAAAGGATCCCCAAAGAATTATCACATCATAAAGAAGTTCAGGTAATTTAAATGCCTTGGGGACACCAGTGATTTCTTCAGTTTTTAAAAAATGGGAGTATGGAGTAAAAATTACATGGATTATTCAGGGGGAAAGAAACGATGAGTTCTGTAATATATTCCAAATGTTCATTTGTGAGTGAAAATTTACAACCAGAGAGAGTAAAGAATAGACACAAGGAAAATGTCATATAAAAATCTGGTTTCTGGGCCAAAAATAAAATCTCTTGACTAGTTGGGGGATTTCCTCTCCTTTCAAGGTAAACACAGACACCCCAGTGACAGGACTGAAATAAAAAAAATTGTGTTACATGCTCCATACACTTACAAGAGGTTGGAGATTCCCTACCCATTCCATCTGCCCCCTAGCCACCCCATCCCCCCATGTGTTCAGGAAAGGACTGACTTTGGCTCAACATAGCAATTATACGCATTCACAGAAGGACTGAGGATAAAGAAGACATTTCTGAGAAAACCAAATTATTTCTTTGCATAAACAATACATATAGTATAAAATAGCATAATGTTTTATTCATTCTCCTTAGATATCCAGCTGAATAGCAAAAAACTCAATCATACATATGTTTGGTTTATATCTGCCCTGCCCAATATGGTAGCTACTAGCCACATGTGGCTACTTAAATCTAAATTAATTAAAATTAAATAAATTTAAAAATTCAGTTGCTCAGCATAGCCACATTGCAGAGGCTTAGTAGCCATATGTGGCTCATGGTTAGAATATTGGATACTATAGACACAGAACATCTCTATCACTGCAGAAAGTTCTATTGGACAGCTCTGGTCTATATGATATGATACCAAATCACTTTTTACTTTTTTGGTCATGCTGTATGTACAACAGTAGATAAACCTTATTTTGTGTTGTTCAGCATGTTTAGTCTTTTTTTTTTAAACTTCCAAAAGCGAAACATATTCACTGTACAAATATAGAACTGTATAATGGGAAAAAAATGAAAGCTTTTCCTCTCCATCTCCAACAAGCTGGAAGTAACTCAGTGTCCAAGCTTGGTAAACACCATTATGAATACTTTCGTTGGCATTTAACATTAGCCTTGATGACGTGAACTTAAGTATTTATTTAAATATACTCTCTTCTGTCAGTTAAAACATGATAGAGAGCTACAGTTTAAGGGTCCTATGGATAAAATTTAATTGGAAAGAGATGCATAGTCTGCAAGGGTCCATGTTTGGGATACGCCTGTGCTGGAGCTCTATTAGTTCCAGTGTTCCTTGGATACAAGCAGGGCACCCAGCTAAAGTAAAAATGTGAAACTGATTGAAACATTTCATAAGGGAAAAAGAAAGAAAAATTTAGCCCTCTTCAAATTGCTTGAACTGTGAAATCAAGTAATGAACACGAGAAAAGGTTCTGTCAGCTAGAATCTGAGGCTTCATGTCGTCAGCATTTTCTTGCTAAATCTTATTATGGCAAAGCATTTGCTTTTTCATCTCTGCACTCTGTTCATCCCACAAATAAACTGCTTTGACCTCCACCTGTTACTTAGCGAAATCTGCCTGCCATCCTTCAATAACCCCATTCTTTGCCTTCGAAGGCCTTTGAGTCACGGAGAAAGTGGGAAGCGAGTGTTGTGCAATGAATTGAGCTGCTATCACTTTATAAGTATTCAGTAGTTTACAGTTCAAGCTAGAAGCTACATAGCAAAAGAAAATGAATTTTTTTAAAGGTAGTTCTTATGAATACTGGAAGACGGCAATACATTCCATCATTTTAACCTCCAATTTTTAATAGAGGTTATCTCTTCAGCTCTTATTTAGTGCAGAAAACTTCTAGCCCATTCCTTATAAGAAAACCCTTCTCTGAAAGAGTTGTGCCTTCAGTTTAGGTAGATGAGCCAAAAGATCCCTTCAAAGCTTAAAAATACTTCAAATTCAAGTATGTTCATTATACTGATATTTTGCAAAACAAAATGAATGAATCACTAACCTCAAATGCAGCTTCATGGATGTAAAAGGACCACACTACTATTAAACACTATTAAAACAAACAAAAAACAATAAAAAGGGAAATAACTGTATTTATGTAAATCACACAACTACATGAGTCATTTTCTGAAGCACCGTATCTGACAAAATAGTTTGCTTTTTTTTTTTAACAACAATGACATATCAGAAACAGGTATGCTGTGTAAAGTTACACTTCTAATGATTAATGCTACATTCAACAGAAGAGAGGGTGTCTGTCTAACTATGTTAAATACTTATCTAAGAGGGATTAGTAGGCTGTTTCTGCTCACTGTCATTCTTTGTGACAACGTAATGATCCATTTCCTTATGAGTACAATTATTAAAAAGCATGCTATTTTCTTAACTGTCTTCATATCTTAGAAATATTTTATTAAAAATTACTTATTTGACACTAAGGGTAAATGCTTGGCAGAGTTTGGCATATCAATTAAGTAAATGAGTTAGTTCCATCAGTCACAGTCTTTGCTGGGTGTCTTATTCAAGCTGGGTGAAACTTGATCACCACAATCCTTTCATATTGGAGTTAATGATTCACCCTTTTTTCTCCTCATCTTATTTGTCCAAATCCTAAAGTTTGGTTTTCACTTAAACTAAAAACTGCTCATGGCCGACATTTTCTCTGGAGTCATGATTTAACACTTCTTCTTCACATTCACACCTTTTTTTGGAACTGAACACAAGGATCCAATTTTATACAGGCAACTCTTCATAGACCAATCAGAACAGGTTGCTAGCTATATACCATCTTTTGCGGCTTCTTCTACTCATGCAATGAACTTTATCCAGCACTTGTGAGGAAAAGGTCTTTAGACAAGATAAAAACAAGAAAGCAAACCACATTGGGCACTACAACTAGGCTGGCTACCCCCAAACCAAAGGACTATTTCCATATGTGTCTAAATAGACAAAACTAGGTTCCTCTCTGTCTTTGTCCTTCCACTTACTAACTCTCAAATGACAATTGTCACCAACCTGGTCCTTGAGTGTGAAAGACAACCAAATAAGGGTATTGGGTGAAAGCTATTTACTGAATTGCTTCTTCAAGGAAGAGTTTATCTATGACTATAGCTTTTGTCAACTTAAGACAACTATCAAATAGGCCAAGTGGCAGATAATGACGTTTCTAATAAATTATGTCTCTGCAAAAGTCTTTGAATGTATGGCCAGGGCAAAAATTTTGTGACCCAATATAATAAATGTGTGTCACAAATATTTTTTTTATTCTAAATGAAAGGTATGTTAAGGTTTCAATGCTGACAGACAAACTCATCAAAACATCAAGCACATCAAAAAAAGAAAAATTGCTAGTTAAGTCTTTTGAGGATAAGATTTCTGAGGAAAGAAAAATCCACTGGAAGAACGAACTCTTAAAATTAGAAGCAGGTGTCAGCACCATGAAGTGATAAATATCAAAGAATAACTGGCCCTGAAAAGCATTCTTAAGCATACCATACTACTTTTAAGCCTTACACGTGGATTTTGACATTCGAACATGAAGTGTTGCTTATATAAGTCCCTAAAGAGTGTTAAGACATGAGGGGTGTTGCACAGCCATTTTGATAAATGCTCTCTTCTGCTGGGTTCATGAAATGGCTGAAAGGCAGATGGCAAATTCTGGCTGGCATTAAGTCATAAGTAATCATGCTATCCTAGAATTCATTAATCTTGGAAGCTAATCATAGTTAAGTGATTTCTGGGTGGGGCTAACATGGCAGAATAGTCTGGTGCTACAGAAGACCCTTCAGATTAGAAATGGATATTGAGTTGCCATTCCTTGAATTTCTAATGACGTGAGTGCACTTCCAGCTACGCAAATGAAAACTTTAAACTACCTCTCATTTTTTTCTTTTTTTTTTTTTTTTTTTAGATGGAGTCTCGCTCTGTCGCCAGGCTGGAGTGCAGTGGCATGATCTTGGCTCACTGCAACCTCCGTCTCCAGGGTTCAAGCGATTAAACTACCTCTCATTACATACAAAGTAGACAATACCTACAGACTGGAATGTTTCTTCAAAATGAAGAACAACATGCTTGGACCACAGTAAATCATCAAAGTGTGGGAGTATCGTCTGAATAAATACCGAACATTCACAGCTGTCTGGAAAGCCAGTTCCCCCCGGTGGGCTGAGTATGCTGGACCACAGGAAGAATTCCTCACTTGACAAAGACCAGAGAATCAAGAACCAAAGTAACACTGTATTTAAAAAACCCAAAGGTTTCAGAGGGGTTTTAACTGTTAAGAAAGGGAGGTCAGTGATACTTTACTCTTAAGCCAATTAATTGTATTAATATTCAATGAGTTTCGCCATTCTACCTCAGTTTAATTTTTCAAGTTTAACAGATGCTTCAACATAAAGTGACGCTTTATTCCGGAAGTTGTCTTCCACTTGAGATATACTTTGTGAATCAGTGCTAGAGACAGACCTCTTCATTTCAGTACTTGGTGTGTCGTTCAGGAATCCATCAGGAAATAGTTCCTGATTTATTCTGTCAACGTGAGCATTTCTTGTAATCTTCCAGGATGTAATTCACCCAGCATTTTGAAATGGGTGCCATGTCTCTGATTAATTGATGAGTTTATGATGTATCTAAAATCCTTGGATGGACAGAGCTGGATAAATAGGCATTATTGTAATCCTCTGCTGAGCAGAAAGCAATTGGGATGTGCATAGCCTCATGAGAAACTGCTGCACAGCAGCCTGCTGCACACACTATTGATTGACTCCTGGGATCTGCATGGACCAAGGACTTATTTCTTCCCTCTCTCCCCAGTTCCCCGTGTAAAAGCCTCTTATTCTGGAGTGTTAACAAACTACTTTGTTAAAAACACTGATGGCCAAAAACCACAGAACTTTACTTCCATATAAACTGATGGTGCTATATTTGGTTATTTGACATTTAAAGAGAATCATCAGTATGTAGGAAAAATATAAGACCCTATGAGAGAGAGAAATAAGTCTGCAAACAATAGTATTAGTGGTATCACTTTTTTACAAATTAAATGAATGTATATGTACACACACATATATATTTATGTATGTATGCATATAGCTTAGAACAATGTGTGGCCCATAGTAAGTGCTCAATAAACATCAGTTATTGCTATTACTTATAAAATGCTTATATATTTAAAATTTCAGCAGCAGTGACAAAATACAAGCCAATATATATTTATTGTTAATCAACTTGTCTTGAGTCTATAAAATAGCTACACTGTGTTCATATAATAGAACGGAGGAAGTAAGATCACTAAAGTATTTTCATCTTTATATCTGTGGTTAAAACTACCTTCAATTTAAGTTCCATAAATATTTAAATAATATTAGATATAGGAAAACATGATATACTTTTAGGTAAGCCTGATCTATTATTTATCTATCAATGATTGCTGTCTTTTTTCTCTTTCTTTTCTCCTCTTCCGACTATACTTTCTGGTTATTCTACCCTCTGGTGAATTTAATCTCCATTCAGATTAATTTTGTTCCCTCTAAGTAAATTATTTGCTTGTATTCTACCCAATCTATTATCTACAAATCAGAAAACTGTCTGTTTCAGGCAGGGGAGGCTTGGGTCCATGAGTATAGTATGATAGACTGTATTTTTGTATATGTACTTCTTGAGGACTTCCTAGTATGTCAGCTCTCTAGATGCTTCTTAGAGATGGAGTAAGATTAGACTCTGATATTACGAAAGGAAGGAAATGGGCCAGTATTCATTGCTGCTCCTTTAACGATGAAATGGCTGATGCACCAGCTATTTCAAGCAGGCACAGCAGAGGACTGTGGTCTAAGCCACGGAATAAACTCCTCACCCATATGAAGCTTGCTGTGCTCTACATCTTATGTATTACAGCCACTGGGTTTATTAAACCAGTTACCCTTCTTTCCTTCACTGGGCTGTAAGCTCTTGGAAGGCAAGTTCCGTTCTGCTTATTTTCATATTTCTTCTATCATTTTTGCACAGTGCTTTGCATATAATAGATGCAGAGGTGTAAAATATGTTACCAAATAAATTTCACAGTATCTTAAATTCATATAGTAAGTTTAGGGTTTTCAAAGTATTTACCCCCTAAGAAGGATATACAGTATTTCTTTACAGCGTTTTGATTTATTAAATATACTTTGCATATATTAAAAATATGTATAGTATCCTGCACAATACTTTTACACAGAGCTGATGCTTAATAAACGGTAGCTCTTGTTCTTATCATCTCATTTGATCTTTTCAAAGCTATGAGTTAGGAAGGCAAGGCTGTTTTATTGTCCTCAATGTTTACATATGAGGAAATGAAAATTCAGAGAAGTAGTTTGCTAACATTCTCAGGCTTGCTCATGGCAGAATATGGGAATGACTAACTTTAAAAATTCTTAATTTGAACTTTTTCCTCTTTATAATACATTCTATTTCTCACTTATCTCCCTCCCCAGCAAGCCTATGAAGATTGCTGTGGTTGGAATGAAATTTGCTTTAATGTTCCTCCTTACAGTATGCTCCACCCAAGCCACACCATGAGTTGGCCACCTGAGCCACGGGGGCTGTACTGAGGATGGTGACAGGCACAGGGAGGAGGATTTCACATATAAACCTAATGTATACACTGCATCTCCTTCCTCCCCTTCTAGAATATTTACACAGCTTCATTTTCAAACATGAAATTAAAAATTTGGAGATTTGGGTAATTTATTTATTCAGACAAGACCAGCTGAAATGCAGCATCTGTTTTCCTGAGAGCTTCTGCATTCACAAAATTGTACATCTGGGTTCTCCGATGCAAGTGGAGCAACGCTCATTCGTTAGACAAACATATACATCACTCTGCTTCTGAGCGCTTGATCCTACTGGAAGGACAAAGTGAGACGTGTGTGATCTCCATCTTATTATTTACTTATTTATTAGACAAATATTGATTGAATGGCTACTAAGTTGCCAGGTACTAGAGGCTTCAGGAATCCAAACAATTTTCTGGATCACGATTTATCATATATGTATATAACACACACACAGACTATATGTGTGTGTGTATGAGAAGAATATTTCTTTTCCTCTAAGAGGTAACCTTTTAGATTCCAATTACAAGAAGTTGTTTTAGGCCCTTTTCTGACATTAAGAAAAAATAGCCTTGATAAAGAAGGCAAGGGATTTTTGAAGGGTGGTTACAGTGCTCATTTGGTAATACAGCTTTCCTGCATAACCCCTTATTTGGGTAAAATTTCGCTGATAAAGAAGGGTCCGTAAAGAAGAGGTCCCTTGTTACTGTACCAACGTCCCCTGGTGCACCAGTCTCTAATGAGCAGGTGCCAATATGAGAAGAGATCATAGAAGAGGATGTGGTCCCAGCTGATGCTTTCCTACTGCTCAATAAATGCAGAAGAAAAGCCAAGACATTGATCCCATGGCAATGTTCTGTAGCAGTGACTATTCCTATTCCAGCAGGAGATGATGGGAGATTTAATCATTTTCTCTAATATATGCTAGTGCAGTGGAGTGTCCATGATCAAAGCACTATTGTTACCAGTCGCTGCCTTTTTACTGGCACTGATAATGGGTTTCCTCTTTGTCTCAGCTAGAAGTCTAAGTTGGTAGACTTCCTCCACTCTTACAACTGATAAATGACTGTTGGCAGTCAAATTAGGACCAGCAGAGTTGGGAATCCAAGTGAACCTAATATGTGATACTTAAAATTAAAATGGCTAACATAAGTCTGCAAAATTCAACTATGTTGCCAGTAGTTGTGACACCGACCCCTAGTTCTGAATGCCCTGGGTCGCTGACTGACCAGATGTTTACCGAAATATTCTTTGACAGACGCCTTTAAACAATTTTTAAAAACTGTGTTTCTTAATAATTGTGATAGGAACAGAGAACATGTTATTAAAATACTTAATTTTTTTTTTGAGATAGGAGTTTTGTTTTTGTCGCCCAGACTGGAGTGCAATGGCACAATCTTGACTCACTGCAACCTCTGCCTCCTGGGTTCAAGTGATTCTCCTGCCTCAGCCTCCCTAGTAGCTGGGATTACAGGAGGGCACCACCACACCCAGCTAATTTTTGTGTTTTTAGCAGAGACGGGGTTTCACCATGTTGGCCAGGCAGGTCTCAAACTCCTGACCTCAAGTGATCTGCCCACCTCGGCCTCCCAAAGTGCTGGGATTACAGGTGTGAGCCACTGTGCTCGGCCTAAAGTACTTAATTTTGACCTTCAAAAATGAGAACAACTTACTCTTTGCAGAGAAATGTATCTCTAAAAGTATTTATAAAAATAAAACTAAATTTATTCCTTATCAAATTTGACTTCAAAACTTTCACTAAACTGTTTTGAAACTTTTAACATGTTGGTGGATGTAACTGTGTCTGTTAATTGTTTTACAATCCCAGTATAATTGAAGGCATTTGGAATTTTGAATGTTTTTCTATAGGAGAAAATTTAAGCAGCCTCTTATGCATATATTTCAAACACAGTACTGAACTTCACTGAAAAGTACTGTAATTTCATGTTTTTTTTTACAATAAAAAAATTCGCTTTACTTTTTAGGTCTGCCAAAACTTACTGATATGTCTGTACTTAATGTAGATGCGGTCTCAAATCTGAAAGTGGTGCAATGCAGTCATCCGTGAAGCCCACTGGACCCCTGGTATAAAAGTCTAACTTTGGGGACAAATATAACCTGAGAAAGGCTCACAGAACAGCCACAGGGCTGCCTTTCAACTTAGGAAGAAGACTTAAATTTATATATACTAACAATCAAAAGACTAAGAGACAAGTCTCACTTTCAAGTGAGACATGGACATTTCTCAGTCTGATTCCATCTAAATCCAGTTTAACTGCCACCTTTTAAGGAAATTATCCCTTATTCTCCAGATTTAACAGCTCTTTTCTTTTACTCCTGTGACACTTAACCCTGTCTGCTTTCAACTACCCTCAGCTGGGTAAGCCTGGCTGCCTCAATAATCCTAATGACGATATTTCACGTGATTAGAGAATATTAACTTTCACAAAGGACTTTGGACTTCATTACCTCATCTGTCATAACTTTGTGACAGAGATGGAGCAGAAGGAACAGTTCCCACCTTACAGGTAGTGACTGACACTTGAGGAAATTCGGAGGTTTGCCCTTGGAGACAGGGACTTGCTGGAGTCCTCTCTGTATCTACTCGACTATACTGCATACAATCAGCACTTAATAAGGATTCAACAACTTGGCTTGACTTTAATGATAATGATTAGAAGACCAGCCATTCCTTTTCATGCAGCAGGCCCTAAACTGGAGGAATATGGGACAGAGAGAGAGACAAGATAATTGTTTTTCTTATAGTGAGGTATCCAGAGTCACCCAGAATCTAATCTTCTCTAATCTATTTGAAAATAGGCTAGATTTCTACCTATCTAGAATTGTTTTAAAGAGAACCTACTTTAACATAGAGAGAATGGTTGGGGAGTATGACATTTAAAGTTAAGGTGGCTTCCAGACAAGTACTGAGTGGGGAGAACCCACCTAAAGGAACAAGAAAGCAGCCTAAATCAGTGCTTTGCAAAGTGTAACATGCACGAGCATCACCAGGAGATCTTGTTAAAATACCGTTGGTCTAGGTGGGGCCTGAGATTCTGTTTTTCTGTTTGTTTCTCTTTTCTTTTGAGACAGGGTCACACTCTGTTGCTTAGGCTGGAGTGCAATGGCACAATCATAGCTCACTGTAACCTTGAGTTCCTGGGCTCAAGCAAGGCTCCTGCCTCAGCCTCCCTAGTAGCTGGGACTACAGGCACATGCCATTATGCATGGCTAATTAAAAATTTTTTTTTTTGTAGAGACAGGGTCCTGCTGTTACTTATACTGATCTCAAGGCTGATTTCAAGCTCCTGGCCTCAAGCAATCCTCCCACCTTGGGCCCCATGCCCGGCCAGGGTTCTCTATTTTTAGTAAGCCCCCAGGTGATGCCATGTTGCAGGTCCTCAGACCACACTTTGAGCAGCAAGGGTCTGAAGTGTCTCATATGGGTGCTCCTTACACTTGTAGAAGAGAAAATTTGGTACGGAAATCTGAATTTTTCACAAGTAAGTCAGGGAGGTTGTCTATAATACATAAAATGTTCTACAAAGGATTCACTATTGGGATTCTTAATATAGAGCTAATACTAAACAATGAACTTAAAAATAATACAGAATTATTATTTATTATTTTTTTAAAAAGGTTTGATTCACTTAAAGGAACACACTTTCAGGTGAGGGATACTTGTAATAAAGTCAATGCACTGCTGCTCGTCAAGAGGTCCTTGGCTGAGCCTAAGCAATTGTTCTGCTTACGACTTGCTAGTAATTGGATTTGACTGAAAGCCTGCAAATTGAAAGTGTAGTAAACACCAATTCTGACAGTATTCTTGATAGCAAATTCTGCTTTCAAGTTTATTGAAAGCACCCCAAATTCTCTGCTTTATCACTTCATTCATTCAATCAATATTTATTGAATACCTATTATGTGCTAGACACTGTTATGGATGTTAGAGATACAGCAATGGAAAAGACAGACTAAGTCCCACTGTTCATGGAGTATATATCCTAGAGAGAGAAAACAGACAATAATAGCAGAGAGATGGCCTGGCGTGGTGGGCTCACACTGGCAATCCCAGCACTTTGGGAGGCTGAGGCAGGAGGATCACTTGAGGCCAGGCGTTTGAGACTAGTCTGGCCAATATGAGGAAAGCCCGTCTCTACTAAAAATACAAAAATTAGCCAGGCATGGTGGCGTGCACCTGTAGTCCTACCTGCTCGGGAGGCTGGGTCAGGAGAATCACCTGAACCCGGAGGTGGAGTTTGCAGTGAGCTGAGATTGTGCCACTGCACTCCAGCCTGGGCGACAGAGCAAGACTCCGTCTCAGGAAAAAAAAAAAATAGTAGATGCAGATGTAAGGAAACAAAACAGTGTTGTGAGTTATAGGATGATGGAGGGAGGGTCAGCGGCTATTTTAGATCACTGAGGGCCTGTGTGATGAGCTATTATTTGAACAAAGACCTAACTGCTGAGGGTTATTTGATTTTATAAATGAAAATGATAGTTTACTTTGTTAACAGTTAATACTCTTTGCTGATATATTGTGTCCTATGTATATTTAATAATCTATATTTCTTCTCTAGATTAAGTTGTATGACAAGGCTTTGGGATAAGGAAAATCGAATGTTTTTCAGGTCTCTCTCATGAGTTATTTATTGTTTCTTATTATATATATATTTTTTTGACGGAGTTTCGCTCTTGTTGCCCAGGCTGGAGTGTAATGGCACGATCTCAGTTCACTGCAACCTCCGCCTCCCAGGTTCAAGCAATTCTCCTGCCTCAGCCTCCCGAGTAGCTGGGATTACAGGCATGCAGCACCATGCCCAGCTAATTTTGTATTTTTAGTAGAGATGGGGTTTCTCCATGTTGGTGAGGCTGGTCTCGAACTCCCAACCTCAGGTGATCCGTCCACCTCGGTCTCCCAAAGTGCTGGGATTACAGGCGTGAGCCATCACATCTGGCCTTATAACGTTTTAACGGAAGTACCAGTCCAGGACACGAGACCCTAAAATGCTGCTCCAAATGTTGATGGTAAAAGAGGTTATTGAGTATAGAAGATAAACTTAGACTATGAAGTCAGATTTGGTTTCAAATATGGATTTTGGATCCACAGATTTACTATCTGTGTGGGCTTGGGCAAGTCTCTTGACCTTTTATGAATCTTTATCTCTTTAGAGGCAGGATCATTATATCTTGCATATTTTAAAGGAGGTTAATTTTTTAAAAACCTGGTACACAGTAGGTACTCAATTGTAACTAGAATTTTTCCATATATTTGAAAGCAACATGAGTGTCTGAACCAATGTGGGCGCTGTCTATTGGTTTCTTTCCTGTTTATCTGCATTATCAATTTCTCTGTAATTCTTCATCTGTACAGATAAACAAGAGTTGATGGTATGTGCATTTGTGCTTGATAGAATTTCATAGGACTCGTTTCGTCAATTCATGATTTGCTTCAAAGCTTTGTATCTAACCCAGTTTTGAGATAACTGGGAAACAAAACTAAGTTTTGTTTCAGCATTGTAAAAGAAGCAAAAGTCATTCTGAAGTTGTGTGATGTTTTTAAACTAACATCATCTTTAATCTCCTATGCCCTTCTTCCCAGATAATAAGAGCTGTGCGCTAAAAGTGCTGAGATAAACTAATGGGGAACAGGATACTACAAAAGACATTTGAAATAGCCGATGTAATTTACTGCATGTCTGGTTTGTTTTACTTTCCATAATCTTCCTGTTGCTCTAGGAAATTTGTCTCTTCTGGCAACCTTTGGCCCTCTTTTGGCCAGGGAGTCCTGAAAAAAGCATTTTAAGGCAGGTAAACGGAAACCAAAGTGTTCTGAGTGAGGAGCAGGTACAGGCCTTGCTTCCTGTGTCACATCTGAGGCATAAACACAGTATCCTTAGTACTTGTTTGAGAGAATTATCCCAAACGTAGGCAACCAAGAGGCTGCTGGTGCATTCAGATATACATAACTCCCAACATATTTCTGAAGGTAATTTACATGTGAACCACTAAAAGCCTCCTACTCGATTAACTGTACCCCTGGGGAAAAGCTATGCAGGCCTGCATAAGTGTGGGAACAACATAAAGGTGCTCTCTGTGCCAAAAAGGGGATTGGGCTTTATGGAAAGTCCCCAAAAAGGACCATCTGGCAGCATAAATTATCCATTTAAAATGGCTGGTGTGAGTTAATGACACCAAAGTCACCATGAACATGTGCAACATCCTTCAGCTGAGTTTTAATGTCCCCTCAGGCCTTGTTGCAATTATGACTTTCTGTGCTGAGTATGGCCAAATGTACATTTATCCACTGTCCTCTATCACTCCCTATAAACACATACCATGAAACTGCATTTTTCTGTAATGAAATGGGGATAGAGAACGGAGAGTCAGTCCAGGAATATAATTATGAGGGATTCTCTAAAAATATATATGTGTACGTGTACACACACACACACACACACACACCTCTTACCAAAAAGGATTCAGCCATTAAACTTTAGTTGTTTAATGACTACAAAGGATTCAGGTATTCAAATGTGAAAATTTATGATCGTTTGAATCATAATGTACAGATAGGAATAGGAATTGCTCTGAATAAAAGAGTCACTAGGTCAAAATATTCTATAATAATCAATCAGCCTCCACAGCCCGCAATATACCCAGAGGAAGTAAATGTAAGGACCTAGAGCTCAGCCTCATGATGAGGGAGCTCTGAGTACCTCAACCTAATAAAGCAGCTTCAATATGCACAAAAATGCATCTACACAATAATCAAGCACAAATGTACCAAACCTGTATGTTTAATTCTGATTTTCACTGAAGCAGGTAAATTGGCTAGGGCTCTAATTAGCCTTTGAAAAAGGGTTCAAAGAAGTTTTACATCTTTTAATTTTTTAATGGCACATAAACTTTTCATTGGCACTATACAGAGGTCATGCTGATGCAGGTAGTGGCAGTGAGAGTCAGCATTTTCCTTCTCATTTAGGATTGGGACTATTTCTTAGGCACTTTAGGTGAACTGATGTGAACACAAATGCAGAGAAAAGACGATGTGTGACCTTCATAGAAGAACCACCACACCTTGAGTGCTGCGGTTGGTACTAATTAGAAACAGAAGGCATGGACGACTAACGCCACCATCTCTGCGCTTCCCATATCACCGTATAATGATCTGCTTATGTGTTTGTTTCCCACCTCTGATTGTGAATTCCTTGAGAGCAGGGGCCATAACCTTCCCATCTATCCTTGAGTTCCCAGAACCTGGCATAGTGCTTCATACAGAAAGTCCCCAGTGAAGACCATCCAATGAGTGAATGAATGAGAGACTAGGCAGAAGCAAAGCAAAGAGATATTTTTGCATTTTAATAGCAGGGGCAAGATAAAAGACACGGCCAATGGGCCTGAGGTGTTTTTGTTTTGTGTTTAATTATGATACAGTAAAATTAACTTGAACAGGGAGGTATGTACTTCTGTGAATGTTAACGATTGTATAGATTACTGTCACCACCACAATCAGGATACAGAATGGTTCTATCACCCCAACATTTTCCCCGTGCTACACCTTTATAGTCACATCCCCTGAGCACTGTCTTTTGAAAAAAAATTTAGGGAGGAGATAAGGGAGCTAAGATTTGTAGATGAAGAGGTTGGTTCAGAAATTTTCTTGGTGCTCGTCTGTACTTGCAGGGAATTAACTCTGAAGCAAAAGCTGGGGAAGGATGGCTATAGAACAATATTTTCATACTTACTCTATGCTAGGTAGTAGCTATGCTAGGAAATAGCTATTAGTACTGTCAGATTATAAAAAGGGAGACACAGGCTCAGAGAGGCTAGGTAACTTGCCCACAATCACACAGCCAGCAGGAGTTGAAGCCAGGTTGACACTCCAACTGTCTCACTTCCAGGCACATACTCTATCCTTCATACCCGTTGGACTTGCCATATTCAGGAAGCCATTGGAGAAGATTCCCTCTAACTCACATGTTAGACATCGGTAAGGGTTTCAAATGGTTTTTGCGATCAGACTTATTCATATTACTCCCAAGACTCCAGAGCCAAGATTAGACTACCCCAGGAGATTAGACCAATAGTCATCATTTGTTCAGTTTAGTACAGATTAGAATAAAGAGAGTTGTTCCATTTAAATAGAAAAATAATCATGATGATATCCAGTAATAGGAAAAATATTGCAAAGTATCCTTATTATATAAAAATCTGACTCTAAACTGTAGCACAAGGAACCCATTCTTCTTTTGAATGTTATCAATCCTGCTGAAAAAGTTGATAGATTTTTATTAGGATTAAAAGATAATTTTAAAAACTAAACAAAAAGATAGTATAAAAACAAAAACAATTGGGAGGCCGAGGTGGGTGAATCACAAGGTCAGGAGTTTGAGACCGGCCTGGCCAACACGGTGAAACCCCGTCTCTATTAAAAATACAAAAATTGACTAGCTTGGCCAACATGGTGAAACGCCGTCTCTACTAAAAATACAAAAAATTAGCCAGGCGTGGTGGTGGGTGCCTGTAATCCCAGCTACTCGGGAGGGTGAGGCAGAAGAAGGAGGACTGAGAAGGAGGTTGCAGTGAGCCAAGATCATGCCACTGTACTCCAGCCCGGGCGACAGGGCGAGACTCTGTCTCAAAAAAGCAAACAAACAAAACAAAACAAAACAAAAAAACCAAAAGCAAATCAAATGCTGGATTGTGGTGTAGGGGAAAATATGTAAGAGTAGAAAATCATACACCATCTCACCAGTCTTACATTTCAGTTGAATTACTACTGCTTTGCACAGCCATCCTTTTATGAATGTGGCAATCAGATTACAATACAAACAAGTGCTCGTCCTGAAAAAGTGAACTACCTTGAGCTTTCTTTCTTCACTTTTATGCATGGCATGGGACCCCACATGTATTTTTCAGTTTCACAGTGTTAGCCACATGCCCGTGCCCCCACTCTGCTTACCTGGCTCCACTTCATGCCATCCACTTGACTGACTGCCACTTCCTGGGGAGCGCCCTTGGCCTGTATAAAATGGCTCCTCACCAGGACTGTCCATTTCATCCTCCACAGACTTGAGGCGCTTTGTGGAGCTGAAATAACAAATGGGTGCATGTTTAAAAGCAATCGCAACCACCTTTCTCTTGGACACTGCACCTCTGGTTGAAAGAAAGCCAAGGGAGGAAGCAATTGGGCAACTTAGCGTAGTTCTAGGACTCCTTTTAAATTTCTGTTCAGTCTGGTGAGTCACTGGATGTAGAACAAAGTCTTGGGTCTGTGTCGTTCCAAGTGTCTGAGTTTGATTTTTATTGTCAATCAAGTTGCTGCTCCTGCCACATCCTGTTCCTGTTTCCTTTGAGGAATAAGTGGCTGGCTCTAGCTCCTGTCTCCACCTAGAAGTGTTGGGAGTAAGGCCACATATTTCCTATCTCTACAGGTGGTGGCTGGGGCCTGGCCATCAGCAATGAACCTGGGGATCAATTTAATCCCTGTTAGAACCCCAGAAAGGATAAAAAGCAGGGCTCGTGATCCTTCGAGAAAAGCTTGGATTGGGCTGGGCATGGTGGCTCAAGCGTGTAATCCCAGGACTTTGGGAGGCTGAGGCAGGCTGATCACACTTGAGGTCAGGAGTTTGAGACCATCCTGGCCAACATGGTAAAATCCTATCTCTACTAAAAATGCAAAAATTAGCTGCGTGTAGTGGCGGGCACCTGTAATCCCAGCTACTTGGGAGGCTGAGGCAGGACAATTGCTTGAATTGAGAGGTGGAGGTTGCAGTGAGCCGAGATCGCACCACTGCACTCAAGCCTGGGCGACAGAGCAAGATTCTGTCTCAAAAAAAAAAAAAAAAAAAAAAAAGACAAGAAAATGAAAAGTTTGGATTGCTTTTTTTTTTCTTTTGCCACATTTTCCCATCTTCCACTTGGAGGTGTTCATTCAAAAAAACATTTACTGCACAGCTAGTCCAGGTCCTGCTCTAAATACTAGAAATAAATCAGTGAACAAAACAAATAAAAAGGAAGGAAGAAGGTGTGCATTGTCCCCTGAGAACAAGAGACATAAAAAAAGAGTGGCCCAAAGACTTTCATGTGCTTTCTCTATACGGAGATTATCAAAACAAAGTTTTATTCCATCAGGGTAGGGATTTTCATGTTTTGGAGAGGTATGGTCAAGAAACTTCCAGAATATATATCATTTTTTCCAGTTGAAGGACTGAATATTCTCCCCAATTTGAGGCTTCAGGAGTGAAAACATAGTGAAATGCCGCCTGCTGCTATGCTTGCTATAGTTGTTTTAATTGAATGCCACAAAATCAGGAAGTTTTCAGGGGTGATGAAACTGTCAAATCTACCCATATTATTAGGACGAGTAGATTTCATATCTACTGGGAGTGCTTATTGGGAAATCTCTTCTTCACGTTTCAGGGGACAGAATTTTTCGTATGTTTCATTCGTGAAATACCTACTATGCGCATCCTACATGCCAGGTGCTGTGCAAAGTGCTGGGATATAGAGATGAGTCAGACATGGAGACAGAGAGGCAAACAAAACTGTGCAAAAGAGAAATATAGGAGTTATGATGGAACCACACACAGGGTACAGGGGGTCACACAATGGAGACAGTGATGAGCCAGGGGTTTGGGAAAGGCTTCCTGGAGGAAATGGCTCCTGAGCTATCTTCAAGAGTGTCAAGGAGACAGGGAAGAATGAAGGAAAGGGCAGAGGCAGGGCTGCTATACAGCTGATGTACCACTCAGGCAGCCATTTGGTATTAAAAATATTATCAATGGGCAAACCGTCATTGTCTCAAACTCCATACATTTCTTCCAACCTTGCCTCCCCTTCTTTGTCCCAGACACCCTCACAGTCCAAAACCTAAAGGGTTAACGTCTTGCAGATCAGGAGCATTCCAGGACCCAGCCAAAGAAAGCCCGGCAAGCAGGGCAGTGTCTGTTCTAATTGGTATGCTCATGTCACACAGGTTATCAGATATTTCGAACATAACCCCCAGAAGGGAGGAGCCTATCTGGAAGAAGCCACATTGTGAGTGAAGTGTGATATGTTCGGAGAACTGCCAGCTGTTTAGGATGGCTGAGGTGGGGAAGAAGGGGCACAGCGAGTGAGAAGGGTGGAGGTTATAGAAGATACTGCATGTCTGGACTTTCTCCTATAAGCAATGTAGACTCCCTGAAATAGTCTAAACAGGGAATGACAGGGGAGTTATATTTTAGAAAAGTTACTTTGGTAATTGTGCAGATGATAGATTTAGGAAGGCAAAGGGGAAAACAGGAAAATGGAGCCTGGGGCAGGGAGACAGTTAAGCTATTGCAGCGATCTGAATGAAAAAATGTGGAGGGCCAATTTATGGCAAGAAATTCTAATTATTAATGTTGGCATTCCAGTATTCTTAGCCATTAAGTTCTATTCTCATTAAAGCCAGACCACAGGAAAGCAACATAACTGTGCCATGCTAGCTTAGTATTCAAAGGAAATGCCTTTAATAGCTTATTTAATGTTCTTTGCTTGGCTTTCCTTGAAAGTTCAATGAAAAATAGCCACTGAAGAACTTTTCTATATTTTATGTAAAACTACATCTAATGGGAGTCCTTTATAAGAGGATATACACAGAGAATTCCTTACAAAACATAACCAGAAAAATATGGTCTCTTTGAACAAATTTATCTTGTTTCCTTTTATTAGAAATGCAAACTATATAGCCCTTTTTGCCTTGGCAACCAGGAAGCTCAGGGCTAAACTTAAGGCATAACTCTTGGTTCAGGCTCCTGCTATAACAATTTTTTTCCACATGGTTTCTGGCCTCTTTCTACATTTAATATTATCTATTGTTTTAAAATGGAAAGCCACTTGAAATCATCTTGGAAATGGAAAGAATACACGTTAGAAAAAAAAAAACATTTCCCTGAAGTACTCTGGCAAACAAAATGAGAAGCCTATATGTTCTGATGGGGCTGTAAGATCTTCAGGGAAAATGACTATATACTTTTTAATCTCTAGTGCCTACCACAGTGTCTGGCTAACAGAAGATACTAAAAAACTGCTGAATTGGGCTACTGACTTAGAAACAGCCATACAAATACATGCGACATGGATTCATCCAAGTATCATAATTCAATTAGATCTAGCCCCAAAGGCCAACTCCACTGTCCATCATTCTCCTATTATTGATACTTTTCTGAGTTTTTAAAGGTTTTGATTTCCTTGGCATCCTCTAATGAAATGCAAATACCCCAAGCCAGTATCAAATCCTAGAGTTGAAAGATTCTATGGTTATCAGTTGATGCCTTAGTTTGAAAGCAAGGATTTTCAGAAGTTGACAAAAGAGGGCTGGGCACGGTGGCTCACACCTATAATTCCAACACTTTGGGAGGCCAAGGCAGGAGGATCACTTGAAGCCAGGAGTTCAGAGACCACCCTGGGCAACATAGTGAGACCTTGTCTTTAAAAAAAATATATTTTTTAAATCAGCCGCGTGTGGTGGCAGATGCCTACAGTCCTAGCTACTTCAAAGGCTGAGGCAGGAGAATTGCTTGAGCTCAGGACTTCGAGGTTGCAGTGAGTTATGATCACTGCACTCACCCTGGGTAATAGAAAGAGACTCTGTCTCTATTGGAGAAAAAAAAAAAATAAACATCTGGAGGGAGCATGGAAAAGAGGAAAAGATCAGGAATGAAGCAAGTTCGGAAGCACAGGTGGAGGCTTCCGAGAAAACTTTACTCTGACTTCACAAACTTTTGACGGCTGGTTTATCTTGATAAAGTTTTTTGGAATAAAAAATGTATTGTATCCCAATTTTTACACTGCTCTTTCTATGATTTTGAAGATGTTTACCCTGAAGGGGTACAGAACTTACAGTCAGTACCATTGCATCACATTATCTACCTACCTATCTATTGAAATGAATCAGTCATTGATTTTGGTTTCTTGCTCTTTCTAACACACTCATTTTATTTTCCCAGAAACACTTCAGGGAAGCAGGAAAGTATCTGTAAGATCTACACAAAAAGTGAGGATGAATAGTCTCCTAAGGAGTGATGCACTATCTCTTCTTGTATGTGGAATTTTTTCTTGTATTTCTAGCAATTATATCTAAAAAATAAGGTAAAAGTATTACCTTAATTCCAAATATCTTAATTCCTACTCTGTGTAATTATGGCCTAGAAGTCTTACTTAGCATTCCTAAGACTGCAAAATGCCTTAACTTTCCTGAGTGCTCACAGGACCCTGAACTGAAAATTCCCACTTCTCAGTCTCTACCGCTAGATTGTAAAGCCCCTCTTATTGACTTTACACCCATGGTGCCGAGGACGGTGTCCTTGTTTCTTACTAATAATGTTTGCTGCGGAATGGGAAGAGTTAGATGCTGTCATTCAAGGAACTCACTGTCTAGATGGGGAGGCTGCACACGCGCTGGCCTCAAAGATGGTAAGAATAACCCAAGATGGCAAACACTAAGTGCCAGGGAGGAATAGAGATGCTAGAAACTCCTTTTTTAGGACCTCATATTCTATTGTTCCTTACTAAAAGAGTCAGTCCTGTTCTCAAGAGGATTCTGTGTGAAAAGAGCATATTTTTAAAGTTCCAACAGACCTTAGTGTGAAAGGAGACTCCTCTATTCACTAGGACTGCGACTCTGGGCAAGTTACTTAACTTCTCTGAGCTTTGTGTTGCTCCACTGTTCAAATGGCAACACTGTGTATGTTGTAAAATTATTGTGAAGAATAAATCAGAACAGGTATACAACTCACCTAATATGGTGCCTGCCACACAGAAAATGACCCATTAATATTGGCACAGCAGGAAGACATAATGATCGGTGAACATTTCTATATATAAATCTGAGATATTCTTCTGGGCACACTTTCTAACCTGTACATCGTTAATTCTGCTGAATCTATGTATTTAAAGAATTTTAAAAATCATCCTAGGAAGAGCCTAATGAGAGTAAAACAAACATATTACCGGGTTATTAACCACTGATGCAGGTTATAATTAGCTCCTTATCAGGGTTAGTTATTTGCAGAATATGAGAACGACACTGGCCTTTTAAATGACATTCGTAATGAGCTTTCCTCTCAGAGAGTCACAAAAGATAATAAAACATAGCTGGAGAATTGTGTGAAAACATAAAAAGGGGGAAACACTGTTTGGGAGGTACATGGTACATGGAGGGCACACACATGAAAAACAAACAGCCCATAAACTTTTAAATTAATCACTGCCCACAAGTATTTGCAAAGCTTTTTCATGTTGACTGAGTGCAGTTACACACAATGTCTCTCCCATCAGCAAACATTCAAAATCCTCAAAATGTATTAACACCCAAATGTATTCACAATCTCTATCTTCTAATATAAACACACTTTGGATGTGTGACTTTTTTGTCCCTCTGAGGAGCTGATACTACAGGGAACTAAAGGGAACATTTGAACAACACGAAAGATGATGGTAGGATTTGGTAGTTATATTAAGGGAATACCTGTTTAACTGTCTTCAAGGTATTAGTGATGACTAAGTTGATTTTTTTTTTAAAGTAGTGATGTTTAAAATATATAAAGGCAAGGCAAGAACGAGTGTGCACCAAGGAAGATTTCTATAATTTGGGCATTGTTTTAAATCATGAGACTCAGGTACTTGCTTTAGGAGGAATATACCTTCGTCAGACATTTTTCTGCAAAGTACACAAACATTAAAGATCGTTCTGTACCATTCTATTCTTTGTTGTCACAGTCCAGTGCTAAAGCCAATTTGTAAAAGAATACTGTGGGTTTAATGCCTAATCCCTTTCTTTCTGGTACAGGTTATCTAGAGACAACACGATCTTGCAAAAATGCTTCATTTTGATTTTGGCTTTGTGACGTTAAAGGGAGCAAGAACCCCAGAATCATTATCAGGTTACACTACTCTAGCTTTACTGTTTTTAAGGTCTCTCAATACAATGGGGTCTGTGGTCTGGCCCCACCCTCACTTGAGCTTATGCAAGTGACTGCTTCCATTTGTATAACCTCACACCAGGGTATCAAATGGGTTTCATCTTTTAGGACAACTCCAGTAAACTGGATATTGAGAGCTTTGGGGGCTCAGTGGGAAAAGAGCTGGCACTGAGCTGTAATGTCTGCTGTGGGCATGACACTGGGACTGTCACCAGTGTTCACTTCCTGCCAAACAAGCCAAAACATATGCCCTTTGCTGCGGTCCAGCCTTGTCCTTCATTTCCTGAGAACATGTTATGTTCATCATCCATCCTTCCTCCATGCCTTTGCTCATTTTTCACCCCACCCAGAATTCCATTCCTTTTCCTTTCTATCTCGCCAACCCTAGCCAACATTTAGAGCTGGAAACAAGGTATTCTTTTTGGATAAAGCTCTCTTTAACTATTTTTGGCCTGTGTCACACAATTTAGTTCACAGTTTTTTACTGTGTGTGTGTGTGTGTGTGTGTGTGTATTTAACCTTGCTACATGCATATTTGCTTTATCTCCCCAACGAGACCAATAGTCTGTTGGGGCTGAACCCACTACTTTGGTATCTTCTATTACTAAAGGTGCATTGCTAAATGCATAGTGGGCCCAGAGTTAAAATCAAGGTGTGCAACCATGTAGCATAACTTCTTCAAGAGCTGCCAATCAAATTACCTCGTAGAGGATGTGCTGGGTAAAGACCTCCTCATTGCTCCTGGACTCATGCTGTAGTATGAAGAACTTTCCAAATCTGAGAGAGAAAAATTTGGGCCAGTTCCTGCAGCTATTGGTGCTAGAATTAAGAAAACAAACGAAAATCAGTTAAATTCTGTGGATAAAAAATCAATGACAGCATACTTCAGTGTTGCATTTAGCACATTTTCGTTTTGCATTTATATGTAAGCTAATCGAAAATAATCAGTAATAAACTATGACTCCAAAGGAATATTGACTAAAAATAGTCTATACAGGAAAGGCATATTTTTTCTAATATATTTTTCATCTTTTCTCTTTATGTAATAGTAAATTGGTCACCAAGGCTGCAACATTCTTGGATGCTTTTAACAAAAATACTTCCCCATATTTTGGTCTTAAACTTTTCTGGAATGACCAGCCAAAACACTCTTTAGACTTTTCTAACTTTATCTGATCCTGATAGCTTCTACTCATCTGTATTTTGGAATTCTGTTTTGAACTTTGGTGAGAACAAAGTCATCTTTCTAAGCTGTCCATTCCCAGTTGCTTATAATATGAAATGTGTGGTTTCTCTTTACTATGAATCACCTCTCCATCTTGCATACACCTTAACTGAATATTTGTCCAACCTTGTAATTTAAGGCAGGCCCATAGTTTTTATGAATAAAGTTTTACGGGAGCATAGCCATGGCCTTTCATTTCTATATTGTCTATGACTGCTGCCACATTACACCATCAGAGGCGAGTAGCTGCAACAGAGACCATATGGCCCACAAAGCCTAACATATTTATTAGCTGGCCTTTTATAAAAGAATTTTCTGACCTTTGAATTAATTTTGATTATTTGTGATTTTCAGAAATGACCCTTGTGTGAGACTGATTCCTTGCATTTTCTGTCTTTGAATCTTTAGATACCTTTTTGACAGTAGTTTAATACAGGTTTTCCAATGGACAAATAACAAGTACCAATTTTATAAAACAACTCCGTAAAATTAGTGGTGTAAATTATTAGTGCAAATAATCTTTTTGAAAGGCTATCATGAACCAGGGACATTTATACATCCAATGAAATGTGTGGTTTCTCTTTACTCTGAATCACCTCTCCATCTGCATACACCTTAACTGAGTATTTGTCCAACCTTGTAATTTAAGGCAGGCCCATAGTTTTTATGAATAAAGTTTTACTCTCAGTAAGAATGCTTACTGAGAGTCTGCTACTGCCAAGAACTATGCTGAGTGAGGAAGGCACTTAGATGAAAGACATAGTCCCTACCCTTAAGCGGAAAGGAAAGTCTGACAGATTAATTTTTTAAAAGTCTGAGAAGTCATCTGATAGAGCTACAGGTGCTCAACTTACAATGAGGCTATGTCTTGATAAACTCATCGTAAGTTAAAAATATCATCAGCTGAAAATGTACTTAATATGCCTATTTTATAATAAAGTGTTGAATATCTCATGTAACTGATTGAATATTGTACTGAAAGTGAAAAACATAATAAGTGTATGGCTACTTCAAGTATGATTTCTACTGAACACATGTCACTTTCCCACCATCGTAAAGCTGAAAATTTTAAGTGGAATCATTGTAAACTGGGAACCATCTGCATTCCTAAATTGAAGCGGCTGCAAAGAAGTGGGTTATCTAACCCAACCTGGGGATAAGAAGTTCAAGGGAACGGCCTCAGAAAATGTGAAGCCTGGAAACAATGTTAAAAGGACAAGGAGGAATTATGCAACTGAAAGGGATGGAGGACTTCTAGGTAGAGGAAAGAGCATCAAGAGAGCAGAAAATGTTTACTGGATTTCTGATAGCTTGGTATGATGACATAGTGTAGAATACACGGGAAAGAGGAAGGATGGTTAAGGTCAGGTTATGAAGGATCTGGTAGGTTTTTCTTTCTTTTTTTTAGAGACAAGAGCTCACTTTGCCACACAGGCTAAGTGAAGATGCAGAAGTGTAATCATAGCTTACTGTAGCCTCCAGCTCCTGGGCTCAAGCAATCTTCCTGCCTCAGCCTCTGGAATAGCTGGGACCACGGGCGTGCTATGCCACACCCGGGTAATTTTTTTTAAATTTCTTTTGTAGAGATGGGGTCTTACCATAATGCCCAGGCTGGTATTGAACTTCTAGTCTAAAGTGATCCTCCTGCCTTTGCCTCCCAAAGCACTGGGATTACAAGCATGAGCCAACATGTGCCCGGTGGGATCTGGCAGGTTTCTTTAAGGAACATAAATTTGAATTCAGCAGATTCCCAAGTTTATAAGCTATTAAAGCATTTACCTCACCCCACTATAACTGGGGATTATATTGTCAGCATCTAATATAGTCCCTAACACCAGGAGGCAGTCAGTAAACACTGACCAATGGAATGGGTTGCTGCACTGAGTTATATTCAATAGTCAAAGAATGGCCAGCAAAGTATGGGAATGCTATCATCAAATTTGCATTTATCACCTAGAAAGATCAGTCTGTCATGAGGGTAGGCAGGGAGGTGAAAGGGTGGGGGGCACTTGAAGAATATAATAGGCAAACCAGAGAGTCCACTGGGGCATTTATGCAAGGTATAGTGGGGATGGGGTCTAAACTCAAAGGATGGAAAGGAGGAGCCTGATGTAAGTTATTCAGGAGTTAGAATCAAGATGTACTGACTGGCTGGGCACATGTGTGGTGGCTCACACCTGTAATCACAGCACTTTGGGAAGCTGAGGTGGGAGGATTGCTTGAGACCAAAAGTTCAAGACCAGCCTGAGCAACATAGTGAGACTGTGTCTCCACAGAAAAAAAAAACATTTTTTTAAAAATTAAATTAGCTAGGTGTAGTGACACATGCCTGTAGTCCCAGCTACTTAGGAGGCTGAGACGGGAGGATCACTTGAGCCCAGGAGTTTGAGGTGCAGTTAACTGTGATCATGCCACTACAACTCCAGCCTGGGCAATGGAGTGAGACCCCATCTCAAATAAAAATCTTGGAAAATAAATAAATAGAAAGAAGACATGCTGACTTCTTGACTATTGTAATAATGGGAACGGGAGAGTATGGGATAACTCCCACGATCAGCGCTTGGGAAACCAGGTGAATTGAGGTGCCATAATGGAACTATGGAATCAAGGGACGGTATGAGGAAATATAACAATTTCTAAGAATAAATACTTAGTTATTTGATTAATAGCAATGAATAAACCTTAATCACAACTGTCAGTATACAAAAACAGTCACTGCTAAAAAAAATGGAAGACTGAAATTCGCATCTACTTTCTGAAATTCAAACACATCTCTCAGTAACAGGCTCTAAGGGAGGAAGAGCCTTTCGTTTAAAAAAATGGTGAGGCTTGACAATAAGTGTAAACAGGGCTCTAATTAATAATTCTGACAGTCATTCCCTAATTTGCTTTTTATATTAAATTTATTTGCATAATCTCCCCTTTTATTTCATGATTTTTATGTATGAAATAGGCTATGGAGGAAGGGTGGGGGAGATTACTCAAATACGAGCCTAGATCACTCATCCTCACTCCCAGCAAGCTGACATACAGTAGGTACTTAATGCTTTGTGCCTTCCTGGAGATTAGAGATTCACACCTCTCATTAACTAAAGAAGAGTTATAAGGCTGATCAGTGTCATAGGTCTGGATTTAGATATTTTTCACAAATGTCAGAAGAGAGATAAAGCCTCAACTGGGTGGAGAAGCTGTTTCATTCCTGAGCATGGTGGACACTGTCTGGCCCTCACTCCCTCGCTCTTGGAAGGAGAGGAATACAGAGCAAAGTGTGAATGTGAGGGACTTGATCAGACAGAGAGAAGAAGAGGCCTCCTAGCTCGTGGTGAACATCTAGCTGCACTTATATTTAATACTTTATCTATCCTAGAAAAATGTCTTTTGCCTTATCTTTTTTAAATGTCAAGAGAGCCAGAATAGGGGAAGAAAAGCCTGTGTAAACATGGTGTGCCCACCTTCCAGACATTAAAAAATAATTAAGCCCACATAAACAGGCTTAGCTTGGCCATATATATACTTCCTGTGAACCACTTAAGTACACTGTAATTGTAATGTGGCAAATGGCACCAGGTGGCCTGGCACTTCCCAAAAGTGTCTATCAGACTTCTGATGAGTAATTTGAGAGCTTGGCAAACTGGTTATGTGTGTCTTGAATTTTAAAACATCACTAAGTTTCTGAAATGAGAATGGGTTTCACAGCCTTAGTTAAATAATCCTAGTAATTCACAGACCCAAACTCGGCCTTCTTCAAGAGTCTTATAAAGGAACATCCCCCTGCAACTGCCTGTAGGTATGAATCACATGGACAGTTGGCTTATTGGGTTGGATTCTGACTCAGTGACACTGTCACAGCCAAAGAGAAAGCTTCACACTTGAGGGGAGCAGTCGTTGTCAAAGTATCACTGCACTGGGTTGGGTATTCTCAGTACCTCTAATCTGGAGAACAGAAAGAGCTTTTGACAGGTCATGAAGAACTGAAGAGGTGGGCTTTAGGCAGGCTTTTTGGAGCACCCATGATGCCATGTTTTGATAAGCACTTTATTTACTGTACTTGATTTCATTCTCAAACTTCAAAGTGCATTTGCTAGATGAGGAGAACGAAGCCTTGGAGTGAGATTAAATAACTTGTCCTCAATTACAAAAAGACAAAAAGAGAGAGTCAGGGTTAAAATGTAAGGATGTTGACCTCAAAACCTGGGCTTTTCTTACTGTGCCACACTGATTCCCACATATAGTACTTGCCTTAAACTTGAAATAATAAAAAGATACACAGTGTCTCTGTCCCCAGAAGGTTTACAACCTAAGTGGAATACTAAAATAATACCTGAATATCTAATGCAATGCCGAACATGCTAAATTTCACAGGAAAAATGCAAAGAATGTGCTAGGAAAGTTCAAACGAGTCATAGATCCCATTGGCTTGTGAGATCAGAAAAAGGTTTGATTCCAGGAAGAGTGGGCACTTAAGCTGAGCCTTCGAGGATAGTTCAGATTTAAAGAGGCACAGGAGACAGGAGAGGCTTCCTTGGCAAAGGACAAAGTATGTGCATAAGTTTGGAGATAAGAAGTAAAGTGGGCCGGGTGCGGTGGCTCACACCTGTAATCCCAGCACTTTGGGAGGCTGAGGCAGGCAGATCATGAGGTCAGGAGATCGAGACCATCCTGGCTAACACGGTGAAACTCCGTCTCTGCTAAAAATACAAAAAATTAGCCAGGCGTGGTGGCGGGCGCCTGTACTCCCAGCTACTCGGGAGGCTGAGGCAGGAGAATGGTGTGAACCCGCCGAGTGGACCAGAGAACAGATGGCAAACATATGGTTTGGCTCTGTGTCCCCATCCCAATCACAAAAAAAAAAAAAAAAAAGAGTAAAAGTAAGAGTCTGAATCATGGGGGCAGTTTCCCCCATGCTGTTCTCATGATAGTAAGTTCCCACGAGATCTGACGGTTTTATAAGGGGCTTCCCCCTTTACTGGGGACCCATTCTCTCTCCTGCTGCCCTGTGAAGAGGTGCCTTCTGCCATGATTATAAGTTTCCTGAGACCTTCCCAGCCATGTAGAACTGTGAGTCAATTAAACCTCTTTTCTTTACAGATCGCCCAGTCTCGGGTATTTCTTCATAGCAGCATGAGAACGGACTAACACAGCAACCATATTCAGAATGCATGGAAGGGGGCTAAGATTCTGGAGGTGGGGAAATCAGAAGATTGATGCAAGTGTCCCAGCAGAAGGGAATGGAGGCCAAGACTCTGCTGTTGGGAAAGAAAATAGAATTTTTACAATGGAAATTTGACACCTCCTCCAGGAGAGCAAACAGGCCTAAAAGACCTGTTCCCAATTGTGTACTTGAAAGGGCATAAATAAATGATCATATTCTTCTAACGAATATAAAATATCAATACGATATATGTAACACAGTATACTTTTTAACTAATAATGGCATTAAGTCCTTCTTTTGAAAATTAAGAAACTAATAAATGTTGTGGAGGGTTATGATTTGTCCAATGTCACATAAATTCTGGCCTGCCCAGGTTATCACATTGGGTTTCTGAGGTTAAAGACTAACCGCCTTCTGGTGTGCTACAAAAATGATGCAGCCCCTGCCAATCACATGTGGAGATGTTAGGGTAGGACTGGACCAAGCACAGCACTGCCTTTCTGTTCCATTTACTGTGAAATCCAGTTTTGCTCCATTTGTAATCGACTCTGGGCTTTATCATGCTTTGTCTCATATGTAACATTTTCTCCCTATCTAGGTTGAGATGCATTTTGAAGGTTATAAAGAGATATCATGGGGCATAAAAAATGCTAGTCTAGGATGGGGAGAGATTGTCTAGATTCCCAGTCCTGCCAGTAACCACCTGTTTACTTGATTAAGTCACTGAAACTCTTTGGGCCCCATAATTCTAATAATAATTATGGCAAAAATGAACTGCCACCACTAACCACTGCTGCCACCATCACCATCACAATCACAATTTATTAGGCATCATTTATGAACCAGAAGTTGGGCTAAGGGTTTTAAGCACATCATCCCATTTACTCCTCACCAGAAGTCCCCAACCTTTTTGGCACCAGGGACTGGTTTCATAGAAAACAATTTTGCCATGGATCAGAGTAGGGGGGTGATTTCAGAGTGAAACAGTTCCCCCTCAGATCATCAGGCATTAGACTCTCATAAGGAGCCTGCAACCTAGGTCCTTCGCACGTGCAGTTCACAATAGGGTTTGTGTTCCTAAGAGAATCTAACGCTACCACTGATCTGACAGGCGGCAGAGTTCAGGGAGCAATGCTCACTCACCCGCCACTCCCCTCCTGCTGTGCAGTCCTGTTCCTAACAGGCCACTGACTGGTACTAGTCTGCAGCCCGAGCGCTGGGGAATCCTGATCCTCACCATACCACCAGGAAGGAACTGAGGCACAAAGAGGTTAAATAACTCTCCCAGGTCATGAAGTCAGAGGTAATACCCATGACCTTTAATTCTACAGGTCCTAGAGCTCCCTTTGACCACAGTTTTGTGTACACAGTTGATCATCAATAAATATGCTTTGAATTAAGGAGAGTGAATAATTACCCTCCCTATTCGCCCCCTCTAAACTTTAAACAATACTAAATGGAACTCAGAATTCTATAAATACATATAAATCGTGTGGAGGGGCTCCTCAATTTTCTTAAGTAGTATTGTAATTAGCGAATCCGAAGTATTTTGCTCTATTGAGGAGTTTTTCTCAAAAGGTTAACTTTTGGAAATTGTCTCTTCAGATACTACTTCCAAGTCATTCATCCTCTACCCCTGCCTCTTTCCTGTCATAAGTAGAATGTAGTCTTTGTGTCACTTCTTAATAAATGGTTTGCTATTAAGGAATCATTATAGTAATGTAGGCTACTGGAAGAAAGGGGTTATTTTAGTAGCCAACCCTCTTAATGACCTGCTCTTCTGTACACATTAGTAGTTGGATAAGGTTGTGGTTATTGAACTTCTGCCATCCACCAGAGACAAGCTGCTCAGGCTTGCATTGTTGGAAGGAGAGGATGATGGAAAAAATTTCTATACAAATTTTTGAGCTACTCTGCCTGAGAGATTACAGTGTGCTAAGTTTCCAACTTGTTCAACAGAAGTCAGCAGGCAGCATTAACGACATGACTAGTTTGTCCAGCCTATGGTTAATAGTACATATCCTCGGAGAGGCTGTATTCAATGGAATTCAACAATATTTATGGAGCACTTTTAGTGAGTCAGGCATCATTCCAGATGCTTGAGAAACATCAGTGGACAAGATATAGAAAACCCCTGCCCTTGTGGGGCTTACATTTCAGAGACTGACCATTATTGTCCCTTCTTCACATCTATATGGCCACTGAGGAATACAAAAGAATGGCAATAAGTACCCCAACTCAATTTCCAACTTATAACTATGAAAAAATGGAGAGACACTTTTCTTCTGATTACATGATCTAAAACACTCAGTGAGACTTTGGGAACTTGTACTTTAAGACCGGGGGGGAATAAGTCCAATAGCAGCACACAGTTCTATGGACCCAGCACAATTTAGTGTTGTTTTGCATTCCAGTGGCAAAGATCTTGTAAGAAAGTTCATGTCACTGGCACAAAGGGACTGAACATGGGAAAATACTTGTTCTTCTTTCTATCAAAGGCACAGTTGTAAAACGCACAATGCTATGAAAACTCAAGCAAATCTGGAATCATCGTTAAAGGGAATTAACTTGGAAAGTAATTTATGGCAAGAAAATTCAACTCCTTTGTTATCTCCCTTTTACCGTAATATGCTTCCTGAACACTGTCTATGAGAAAGGGCTTTTAGAAAGAAAAAAAAAATAAGTATAGTAAAAATTAGCTCATTTTATCAATTTGTGCTCTCTGCCAGAGTTTCCTGACCGTGGCTACGAGAGGCTGTAAAACTGATGAATTTGCATGGAAAAAGAAACCAGTGTAAGTAATTTGTGTAAGAGGTAACACGAACATAGACTGCTATAATTCAGACACCCTGCAGATAGCAGACTGCTGCAGTGTGAGCAGTTATGGGTTAGAAAAATGACCACACTGCAGTCAGTCTGACTTGAATGGAGATCAATCATAAAGGTACTTTCTCTGCAGCTTCTACGCCACAGTCTTCAGTAACTCCTTTGCCAAGCAGATTTCTGGTCTGTAAACCCTGTGCTGATCTCCTGTTTTCTACTTTTCCTTTCTAAAAGGTCTGACCAAATGCAGGCTAAGAGTATGGTTTTCCAAACGGGAACATTAGAAAAAGGCAATGAACTAAAACAAGGATTTCCCTCTATGTGAAAATGAGCTTGCCTGCTATTAAAAGATTTAAGCAATGCTTTTATGAAATGTATTATTAGGTGCCAAAAGCCAGTAGAATATTTTTTAACCCCATGAAAGGCATCTGCTAACACACACAGAGCCCTATTTTCACACATCCCTGTCTTGTGGACACACACTAAGGAATATATATACATGGTGGCAGCAGGAGAAAAGGGAGGTGAATAGAGGAATTTTTATTTTTCAAAAAATGTTTCTGTTTCATTAAAATAGGAAAAATTAACCAATACATTTTCCCATCCCAATCTAAATCAGGAAGATAGTTTATCTTTGACAGATAATTACTGTGAGTTTAATTTGTAAATTAAGTATATTCGGGCATTTTATTGCCATAAAATAAGCTCAGTCTTAGACCTCAAGAAACTTTGATATATACTCTGTAGAGGAAAAGGCTGTCTCCTACTTATTTTTGTATTCTCCTCAGTACACAGTGCAGGGTGCTTCATATATTACATATGCACCAAATGCTTACTGAGTTGAACTAAAATTACATGAGCTTGTTAATGAAAAATAGCTAAGAGCTAATATTTACTGAGCATTTATTACATGGCAGGCAATGTGCTAGGTATTTTACCTGAATTATCTCATTTAATCTTTGCATTATCCCTATGGAATATGTATTTATATTATCCTCATTTAGAAATGAGAAACTACGCTGTGAGTTAAGTAACATGGTCAAGATCATGTAACTAAATAAGTGACAGAGGAAGGGCTTGAATGTAGGTATTTCCTAGATATCTGTTCAAAGAAACAGGAGTGAAATTCACATTTCTAGTGCTGCTGTTTTTCCTTTGTCATCAGTGATGAAGGAGATAAATTCAACACGTTTAAATAGAAGAATAATTATCGCCTACACTTATGTGGCAAAACTTCTATCTCATCATTCTCCTTCTCGCCTCTCTGCTTTTGCAGGTCTTAAACTTTATAAGTGTCAGCAAGAGTTTCATTGGATGAAGGGCCCTGTCACTTGGTCTAACAGAGCAGTCCACAGAGGGGTTAGCAATGCTGACTGATCTGCATTAGTGCCTTCTGCTTTGGGGACTGAAATTGATTTTCTGCATTTTAGAGTATCATCATGTCTTAGCTTTGGTTGAGGTCAAATGTGGCACCCGCTTAGTATCTGATACAGCCTCAGTCATGGGATTAAGTCTTCTCTGACAGGGGTGGGATCTGATGGCCTAAGAAGTCTTTTTACCACAGTGATCTACAAACCAGGGAAGGGCTAAGCTAAACATACACCCTACAACCAATAGTGCACTGGGACTACTTGACCATTAGTTGTTAGGAAACCAAACTATATCAACAGAGTCCCATCCCAACAACTGACTAATTCAGCTGTTTACAAAAAAAATATAGTTTTCAATATTTCCACCAATAACTTTCATTTTTTTTTTCTCCTCCACCTAGTGAAAAATCCTGGGTATTAACATGTACTCATATTAACCACACACTGGATTAGTTCAGTGCCAGTATTTGACCTACGTGTGGTTTTGCTGAATGTGGACTCCACCAGCCCCATTCTAGACATGCTAAGATGGTCACTACCAACAGCCCTTCTACTTGGCAAGAGTTAGCTATGATAATGTACTCCAGCCGAATCTCAATAATATTTGTGGCCCCGACTGCAGGGCAATATAGGATTTCTCCCAAGCTTTTGGAAGTCACAAAAACCCCTTCTAGTTTTTCAGTGTTACTACTGGATATGAATATCCACCATTAAAAAGTTGAGGCTATGCGTGCATAAATAAAGGTTTATTAAAAAGCACATTAGTAGCTGCGCACACTGGCTCATGCCTGTAATCCAGGCACTTTGGGAGGCCAAGGCAGGCAGATCTCTTGAGCCCAGGAGTTCGAGATGAGCCTGGGCAACATGGCAAAACCCTATCTCTGCAAAAAATACAAAAATTAGTTGGGTGTGGCAACACGTGCCTGTGGTCCCGGCTACTGGGAAGGCTGAGGTGGGAGGATCTCCGGGGCCTGGAAGGTGGAGGTTGCAGGGAGCCATGATTGTATCACTACACTCCAGCCCGGACAACAGAGTGAGACTCTGTCTCAAGAAAACCCAAACGAACCACATTGTCAGTAACGACCTGTAGCACGCTTTTGCCATTCATAGGGAATTTTTGCTCATAATATGAGTGAAAGCAAAATTTAAAAATACTGTAAAACTAAGTACCACTTTTAAGAATGCTGGTACAGATAACCCAGGTGTGGTTTGCCACTTAAAAAGTTGTTAATGTGTCAGCGTTAGATTGAGAATTTTAAAACATTCTGCTATCCGTGAGATATCCTAGGAGAAAGATTTCTAGAATAATGCAGAAACACAGGCTCTGGCTGAAAATTTGAGGAATAAGAATTTTCTGGTTTCCTAAAACAGAGGAATGGGGTCTAATATTTGCATGCTCTTATTCTATTGGAATTACTAACTCCGTAAGGGTCACTAGAGTGATTCTTCTAATAAACTGGTTGTTAGAACATGAATTCTAAAATTGGCCCTTCTTAATTTATACACGCACACACACATGCATTTTCAATAAATTTACTGAAAGTGGTCAGCTCCAAGATTGGCTCTGAGCACACAGTGAGGAAAGATCAGGGGCTGAGGCTCTGTTCAATAATCGTGGTGGTTATCATTGTTGAGCATCTACTATGTGGCAGACACTAGACTATCTGTCACTTAACCCTCATTACACTCCTGAGAGGTATTCCTATTTCCAGTACTTGGACTTAGGCTCAGCATGCAGTTAGGACTTCATAAACATTTGCTGAATGAATAAATGATTGTAACCTAGAAGAAAACACAGCCAAGAGGGGTTAAATATTGCCCAAAGCTATAGAGTTGATAAGTTGCAAAGCTCGATTCCCCAACTCTATATCCTGTACTGTTTTACAGTATCACGCTGCCATCTGGAATATAGGTTTTATACTTGACACATAGAAAGCATAACTGATGAATGACATAGAAACAGATGAACATACGAATAGAGATAATGACAACACATTAGTATGTACATCAAGGTGTATGTTGTGCTTCTCCCCAGTTCAAATATTTATAATAAGAGTATTCATCGTCTGGTAAATTTATCAGAAGCTTCAGCTGAGAACAGAGATCAAAAGGGCCCCAAAATCTGCCATGAGAACTCTAACTGCCAGCTCTAACCAGGAAGACTGTAGGAGTATGCATGTTAGAGAAAGGACTAGACCTTCAGGCAGAGCATTGACTGAAGGATACACTAATGTCATAAGCTTATTCCTGCCATAGTTCTAATTTCAACAGCTCAGTGGTCCATGACAACTGCCAGGGCACATATCGAACACAAAGTATATGCACCTTTTAATTTGTAGGGCTGAGTCAGCTGAGGACAGAGTCAGTCTAAGGGTGGGGACACTCTCACCTTACATGGCTTCATTAGGTGAGGAGGGTAGGATAGGAAAAAATCAAGCTTGGCCACCCATACTGCGAGCTAGGATTCAGAAGAAAGGGTAGTTTGATGAAAATTTCTATTACTGCCAGTGCATTGCACTTGCTGCCAGCTTTAGTACCCAAATATTCACCCCAAATATGTCAAGAAAATTAAAAGGAAAAAATCATACAACAAAACATCCTCCTGAACTAATTCAATTTCAATATTTATTTTGAAAATTTATTGAATTATAGTAGAGGAAGCTGGCTGAATTAAGCCAGTCAGACTGTTATTTTTCTTCCTAAGAGTATGGCAATATTTATTATTTTACCTCTCTATGAGGGGTTGATTAAAACTAGAAATGTAACATTTGCAAAGTCATAATATATTCAGAAGAAGGTGGTTCAGATAGGCAAAATAAAAATATATAGGGGCCAATCAGAATTTTCTCTTCCATAACTTAGATTTTCTTTAAAAACTGCATTTGCAAATAGACATTATGATTTTTTAAAGGGCCACCCACTCTTTTGTCTGCTCCACACTCTACCCTCACCCTAGAAGAGGTGCCATTGACTTCTACAGATGTAAAATGTGTGATGTTCATTTTAAAATTACTAGTAGAACCTGCTATTGCCCATCTAATTATGCCGAGTTCCATTTATAAACATAGCTAACCACTAAGTTTATGGAGACTTTTTGTGCTGCTTTAATAGGATATTGATCGAGCACATAGTTTGAGTAGACTGCCATTGAATTGTGTAATGGCAAACAAAAGGCAAGGTCACAGCAACTGTTCACGCTAGGGCAGCAATCTATTTTTTATTATATTCTTTTTGTTTCTTCCTTTAATGCTCGAGCCCAAATGGCTTCTTTTGAAAGAAGATCTTGCTTAAGAATATACGCTATTTTAAAAATTAATTTCCATGCAATGATCACAGCTATCGTGTTACTTAACACAGGAAAACCAACAGGCCACTTGTTTAGAAAGAAAGTTTTAAATCTATCCCACTTTAATTAAGATCTAAAGTACTGCGAATGTTTAAATGGCACCCCAAATGACTGGATGTCTGGAATTTCTTATCCTACACCCATTTCCTCATTAGTCCTTCTGCGCAAGAACATTTTGTATTTTCAAGTTTGGGCTTGTTCCTACCCAAGAGTTTCATTTTCTTATTTTGCCTTGTAGCCGAGTTCATTCTGTCTTAGAAGTTCCACCATGTCAGGTTAGAATATTGCCAATAGTTCTTACTAAATTACTAGCCTGAAAATCTAAGCATCTGAATATGGGTACTTGAAGACATAACAAGGACCTAGAGACTTCAAAAAGAACTTTAGAAATAAATTGCAGTTTGGATGTTAATGACAATTCCTGTGTGAAAATATAGAAAGAGCGCACATTTCTACGGCAAAAAACAGCCACTAGGGTGCCACCTCATGCCAGGCTGAGGCATATGCCTGGTTCCATTCACTCCCACTCTCCATTGACAAACAACTCAGGAATCCTGCAGTCGACCCAGTAGCTGAGCTTTGTGGCAGAGCCAGGACAATTCAGCTGCCGGATTTTAATAGATTCTGCAGCACTGCAACAGGAACCAAAAATCAGTCTGGGTAACTGAGAGTGGTTTTCACACCCAAAGACTCTAAGGCTGGCCACAGTGTACTGAGAATCCTGGCTTTTCAAAATTCCAGGGCCATGAAGTCATCCTTAGCCACGAAGTTTACTTAACCCTTGCAGCCGGCTTGGGTGTACAAACCGCCGCGAGAAAATTAGAACCCACCAGGCCAGAGTCACAATGGCCTGTGTGTATTTGCGGTTTTCCTCTTTCCCAGTGAAGTAGTTAGGGTTTCGAAGTCATTCCACCAACTTCAAGTAAAATAGAGTCAGCAATTTGGAAGGAAATGGGCAGAAGTAGTGGATTTTTCAGGAGAACTTTCCGGGTTCATACCAGGAGTGATAGTTGAGAGCCTCAGAGCTCATACTTTGAGGAAAACACTGGTGCAAAATAAACAAAAGAGTGGGTGCTGACAGAGAGAGCTATCTAAGCAGCATCATTTAGCAGCTAGTAGAGTGGGCTCTCTTTGTAGCAACTTCAAGGGAATGAGACCAATCTAAAAATGCCTTGAGAAGGCTTTGTTTGAAAATGCAGCATCATGTAAGAGCCATTTCAACAGATGGTTCTTGTCTCTTTCCTCATAGTATTATGCTAAAACAACTTTAGTGATTCTGAACCACATTGTTAACACTTGTAAAACCCCCTTCCCCAGAGCAGAGAATACTTCTCTCTCTCTGGCACAGCGTCTAGGGGTCTGTATTTTCCTCCTCCCCTGGAACAAGGCAATAAATAATTGAGCTACTTTCAGATGGTCCTACCACATGGGGGAAAAACTAGCAAGAGAACAAATATAGATTTTTACGCTACAGTATTTTCTTTGCCATGGAAGCAGAACTTTCCATTGTTGCCTTTCATGGACTTTAGATGATAATGAAAAAAAAAAAATTAAAAGGTGGTGGGCAGGAGGCAAGGAGGAAAGCGGAGTTCACAGAAGACTGCAGCTTCAGTTGGCCAGCAGGAGTCCCTGATTCCAAGAGGTTCATGTATCTGATCAGTATAATTCAATGGCAAGCATCCTTGTTGCCTAATCCTTCACCTCTGAATTTGTGAGGCTAAGCCAGCAGCTTTCTCGTGAGTTTCTCCGCCATTGCCACCTCGGTGGTAACACTATTAAAAACAACACACTTAGCACATAGTTATTTCAGTGAATTCACATGAGGAAATACTGAAATAGCACTTCCCTCCTCTCTTACATTTAAAAGGAAGAAAATGAAAAACAAAAACTAACTGGAAACCTAGTGAAAGTAAATATTTGTACTAGCAAATTTAAAAATTGAATACTAAAGATCCAGAAAGGGAGAAAAATCTCAAGCTAAGCCATCATTAATGGGCTGTGAAATTTCCAGCCCATATAAGTAGATATAATTAGGTATATTTGCAGGGGACTGGATGGGGCTGGGATAGATAACAGAAGGTTAAGAAGAAATCTTCAAAATAGTCTGAGATTCTAGGACATTGAGACCATTAAAAACATCTAAGTGAAAGGCATAACTATGGAGAGAGTAAAAAGATCAGTGGTGGCCGGGCGCGGTGGCTCACGCCTGTAATCCCAGCACTTTAGGAGGCTGAGGCGGGCAGATCACGAGGTCAGGAGATCGAGACCATCCTGGCTAACACGGTGAAACCCCGTCTCTCCTAAAAATAAAAAAATTAGCCGGGCGAGGTGGTGGGCACCTGTAGTCCCAGCTATGCGGGAGGCTGAGGCAGGAGAATGGAGTGAACCCCGGGGGGCGGAGCCTGCAGTGAGCCGAAATCACGCCACTGCACTCCAGCCTGGGTGAAAGAGCGAGACTCCATCTCAAAAAAAAAAAAAAAAGATCAGTGGTGGGGAGTGGGAGGTAATGAACAGGTGGAGAATGGGAGATATTTAGGGTAGTAAAACTATTCCTTATGATACCATAATAGTAGCTACCTGTCACTACGCATTTGTCAAAACGCACAGAATGTACAAGAGTGAACCCTAATGTAAACTGTGGACTTTAATTAATAATTATGCATCACTATTGGCTCATGAATTTTAACAAATGTACCACACTAACAAACGATGTTAACAATAGGGGAAATTGTTTGGGAGGAGGGGTATACGGGACTCCTCTACTTTCTGTTAACTTAAAACCGTAAACCTAAAAAAACTGCCCTAAAAAAGAATAAAGCCTGTTAATTAAAAACAAACTCACACCTGAAAAGAAATCTAGGAAAAAAAATTAATTATCTTACTTGCTTTGGTTTACATGAAAATAGTTTTAACCTTTTTTTTAAAGCACAAATTAATAAGCTAAAAGTGTATCAAATCAACAAGAACTGATTACTCAATAAAAGCACAGAATCCTTGGATTCTATTTCGTTCTATAATGCAATTATAGGAGAGGTTTTGATGAAAAGGTCGGCAGTCGGCTAGCTGAGTAGAATAAAGGAAAAAGAGCAATTTGCTTAACCTCTTGGAGCATCGCAGACTCCATCTATAAAAAGGGACAGTAACACCAACCATGGGAGGATTGAATGAGATAATGTTTACAAAGTACCCAGCACAATGCCTGGTACATGGTATATGCTTGATAAATGCTAGCTACTCTAATTTTTTATATTATATGACATCACACTCCTAACAGGGCTAACATCATGTGTTTAATCACCTTATGTGCCAGTTAGCTTATTTCTTTTTTTTTTTTTTCTTTTTTTTTTGAGACGGAGTCTCGCCCTTGTCACCCAGCCTGGAGTGCAATGGCGTGATCTTGGCTCACTGCAACCTCCATCTCCCGGGTTCAAGCGATTCTCCTGCCTCAGCCTCCTGAGTAGGTGGGATTACGGGCGCCCAACACCACACCCGGCTAATTTTGTATTTTTAGTAGAGATGGGGTTTGTCCATGTTGGCCAGGCTGGTCTTGAACTCCCAACCTCAGGTGATCCACCGGCCTTGGCCTCCCAAAGTGCTGGGATTACAGGCATGAGCCACTGCGCCTGGCCAGTTAGCTTATTTCCATTCGAGGATACAGAATGTACCCCAGGTCCACTCATCTGCAAAAAGCATCCACCATAGTTCTGAAATGAGTGCTTCTCTTTTCCCACATGGGGGAACAAGGAGGAGGGCAGCCTCGCAAGGCAATGCTGAAGGATTTCAACTCCAGCATGCAGCTTGAGTGTTAAGCCTTTCAGGAGGGTGCATAGGTGAGGAAACCTGAGCTGGGGATCCTTACCCCAGCAGCCAAGGTAATCTTGTGAAATATACCCCAACAAACCTAGATTATCTCTAAGAAAAAGGGGTCTCCTGACTACAGTCGACTAGTTTGGCCTGAAGCCATGATCGAGCTGACACAGCCCAGACCCACTCTTGCCAAACAGTTTCCGTCAGCACGAGGCCATGTGTGAGTGAGTCCCAGAGCGATTACACAGCAGTGTGCAGAATCAAAAAGCATTTGAGAGCCAAAGGATGTTCATGATGCCAGGCACTGGCTAAGCAACCCCCTAAGCGGGGACAGGAAACAAGTCCAGATCCCTCTGCAAACTCAATCCCTGTCCAGCCATAATCTCTGGCAGTCTTGAAGGCAGGTTTAGAATTCATTTGGCAGCCCAGCTATCTTAGACTGACCAGCGTTCTAATCAAACTTGGAACTGATAAGCTTTGGGATATAAGACCTTAAAAGGAAAGACAGGGAGTGGAAGGAGGAGGAGAGGCTGGGGGTGATCCTGTACTGTGTGGGCCTTCTCATACAACCCCCAGGCCTGGGAACACTGATGGTAATGAGGACTAAATGTAAGAATTGAAGCATCCAGGGCAGAATAAAATGGCTAGTGCTCCAATCTTACCCTTAAAAGGATTTTCATTTCACTCTTTAAGGCTATGTTTTAGATCCCAGTGAGGGTTCAATGAATGTATTTTCCTATAATGCTACTATGACCAGTATAGTCTGATATAAATATATATATATATATTCCCCATATTACTGTTATTATTAAAATTACAAGAAAATGTGAGATATTTATTGTGTTCAAAAGTCCTAAGAAGTAAAAAAAAAAAAAAAAAAAAAAAAAAAGATATATACAGATGCAAATAACTGCCTAATCAGCTGTGCTATAACTAGGCCAGCATATATCCTCTCCAGCTTAACAAGGCAATGTAGTGTCTACTTAACTGGCTGGTACTTTAAGTACACTTCAGTACCATGGCAGCAACCTCCCCATTCCAAGTCATGACCTGCTGCTCCTAATGTCTCATTTCTTAGGGTTCCAACTCTTCTACACTGGAATACCTCAGCATCAACCTGGGAGTCCTTGATTCCCACAATTCTAACCCCGACAGTTACCTTCCCACTGTTTCCCTGTCTAGTCTCATGCTATAGATCTCTTCGAGTTCCTTTGGGCCAGTCTAAGAGTACGGATACTGGCCTTATAGAGACTTAGCTTAATGATTTATCCACTATTTGAATTTTTTGTTTGTTTGTTTTTTTGAGATGGAGTCTCACTCTGTCGCCCAGGCTGGAGTGCAGTGGTGCAATCTCGGCTCACTGCAACCTCCACCCCCCCCGGTTCGAGCAATTGTCCTGCCTCAGCCTCCTGAGTAGCTGGGACTATAGGTGTGCACCACCATGCCCAGCTAATTTTTTTTGTATTTTTAGTTGAGACGGGGTTTCACCATGTTGGCCAGGCTGGTCTCAAACTCCTGACCTCAAGTGATCCGCCCCCCTCGGCCTCTCAAAGGTGCTGGGATTATAGGCGTGAGACACCGTGCCTGGCCTCACTGTTTGACTTTGGATAAATAACTTATATAGACCCTCAATTTAACTCATCTTTGAAAATGGGGTAATTTCTTGTCTGAAAAGCTTATTGCAAGGATTAACTTATGTACCTTACAGTAAGGCCTACGATAGTTCCTGGCAGACAGTAAATGACCAGTAGTCATTAGATTCTCCCCTGTTCCCACACTGTATATCACATTCTGTGCTCTCAAGACTCTCCTAGCCTATGAGTGAGTGAAATAAGAACAGACAAAATCCAGGCTTTCGGGGCCAGGATGGCTTGACTTGTTTGACCTGACGTCGTGTCCTGAGATGGACCGGCTTACTCAGTCAATTTTACAAGCCGGTAACACAGTGCATGGGGGGTATGAACCTGAAATGAAAATATTTCTTTTTACTCCAGCTCATTCCACAAAGGGCTGATGCTGCTCAAAACCAATTTTAACCATGTACATTTTACCTGCAAGTGGTATTTTGAAGTAGGTGGAGGAGTAAAACAAAATGCAATTTTAATATTTGGTATTTATTTTTCCTTCTTCTTACTGGGACCTGGAACATCATAACCATTGTATTTATGCTTTTAAATAAGAAAAAAGAGATTCCTAAGGGAAGGCAACTGTGTGTGTGTGTGTGTGTGTGTGTGTGCGCGCATGCTAGATTATGTCATAACAAAACTACAATCAATTGAATGGGCCTTTGATCAATGGAGCAAGATGGTGACAGGTACTCTTCATTCACTGTTAGTGATTATTGACAAGCTGGTAATGATCATCCCAGACTGTGTCACTCATACTGAGGGCATTAGCATTTTTTAAAGGTCAAAAACAAATTCTTTTACAATGCAGAATTTCTTAGAAATCAGGGAAGCCTCAGAATACATGAGACCCTTAGGATTTTGGTCTTTCTTTTATGCCTCACATCAAAATAATATTTAATTTTTCCTGATTTAAATTCTTGGTTGTCAAACAAACTGTGTGTCAAAATTCTTCCAATGGGTGAATGAAAAGGAGATTCTGAAAGCTTTTTTTGGTCTCTAGGAGTCCTAGGCAGAAAGTAAGCACAAACCAAGGCAAATCTGTACCAAATCAAAGCAAAATTATACTTACTCTGTGACACTCTTACTAGCTCAGTGACACTAAAAACACCTGATGTGACAAAACTGTCCTGGAAGCCCAAATGTCCTGGGGAAACAGAAACAAAAGAAAACAAAGTGTCATAAATACAAGACATTTGACAACAGAGCTTTAAATATTAGTTTCATTATGATTAACATGTGTGGTGCCTAATCTCATTCTCTGCTCTCCTTAGGGTTTATGTGGGAGGGCACAGTCATTTAGCTACGCAGATAGATTTTTGGTTTGAATTTCAAGGTTGTGCAAAGCTATGGTACAACAACTAGCTGATTTTTGAAATGGTTAAAAAAAATTCAACAGGAAATCTGAAACAAAAGACAATTTACAATAAATAGTTACCTTGGGTGACCTCTAAGACCTTAAGAATTGGGATAAAAACAGCATATCTAAGAATCACTAGGAGAGCTGCATTCCATCATAGTTTTTTAAACATTATTCTCTAAAGAAACATCTGATTGGAAGTAGTTATCTATTCATTTAACTCAAACAAGATTTAAAGGTGTTCTTTTCTAGAGGCACCACAGGGTGAATTTTTAAAAAGTCAAAATAGAAAAAGCAAGCCCCAACCCACAAAACAGGAAAACAAATTCTTTTGAGCACAAATAAAAATTCAGTTTATTTATACACCCCAAATTTTTTTTGTGTCTGTTGATTTTTTTGAGAAAAGATAATAAATCAATAGTTCAAAAATTGATTAATCTTTGAACTTTGTTTCTGCTTCATTTTTGCTGGATGCAATTAATTCCCTTTAAGATACCTGGTATTATGTCGATCACCAAGTACTCATTTAATTTTATGATATATTCAGAAACATAGAACTTATAAATGACAAGGAACACATAATCTATGATATGTAGTTTCCCACTCTGCCTCTAAAATTTTCTGATTCTATGACTCTCACACAGGTAGATTCTAGTTGAGAGATCACTCCAAGGTCAGCTTAGTCTTTCCCTGCTTTAAAATCTGGGTCAAAAAATTGTTGGCCGAAGGGATTTTTGAAATAATTGTTCTTTGACATAAGAAACATACCTTGAGAAAATGCAATAAAAGAAAACAGGCCAATCTGAATATATAACAATCCATAAACAAAATTTATGTTATTAATAAAAGCTAGATTTCATACAATACTGAGGGAAAGCAAGTTCACCTGTGGCACTGCATAGCCACCAATAAATTTACTAAATGTCATACACATAAACACATGCAAAAAGTTGCCATGTTTTGGAGGAGTATAAATGGACCTGTGAATTACTTGTCTTTTTTAGGTTACACTGGATTTTTGCATAAGAAATTTCTACTGAGATTTTTTAAAATTTCAGTTAACTTTTATATCAAACACACAATCTATGATATTTGAGATGAAACAGTTCTAAGTTTTAGGATAGACAATAATTGTAAACTGCTTTTTGAAATAAAATGGCAAAATTTTACCATCAAGTGCTCAAGAAATTTCACCTCTCAAAACCACCCACACCCAGATATTCAGTTAGCTTTGGTAAGCACCTAAGAAGCTGTCTCTTAGATTAAGAGAACTGAGAAGTTAAAAAATTAATAAATAAATAAAATTCTCTAATGAGGTCTTGGCAAAACAGACCACAACATCTCTTTCTTATAGGGAGACCATCAACATTACATTTATCCCACAGATCACAGCAAAGGAAATCTAACCACAATGTACATTAAGGTTGACTTAAAACACATAGAACAATAACAAGGAAATTCATAGATGAATAGGAAAATCTGGGTTGATCTCCAGCTCTTGCCCATCCCTACCTTCTTTACTTGACTTACAGGCTGATACTTGTTTCAGTTCCAATCTTTGAAATTCCTCATTTTAAGGATGAGCTAACATAAATTTCTGTATAGCGTGAATGTAAACACATGCAATTTAATCCTGCCACCAAAAAAGCAAGCAATATATTTTAAAGGCTAAGTTGAGTTTGGTGCAAGGACTTGGGAATTGGGAAGACCCTTGAGTTCATTCATTCAAATTACCACCCTCTCCTGGTTGCCCCCTTTTCTTGTGTCCACCTCTTAAATGTTGGTGATCTCCAGAGTCTGTGCTCATCGCTCCCTGTATGTGTGTGTGTGTGTGTGTGTGTGTGTGTGTGTGTGTGTGTGTGTGTGTGTGGGCGGGGGGGGGTGTATCTATTTCCTAAGTTATTTTATCTACCTCCATGTCATCAACTAGCAGTCTAGACTGTGATATTTGTGAAAACTAAAAGAATGTTTTTATTTACCACTGTATACTTAATACCTGAGACAAAGCAGGTTAGTAAGTAAATATTTATTGAATGAGTAGATGAATGAATCTACAGGCCAATGACTCTCAACTCTTTATCATTTACTGAGATCTATCTCCTGGGTTCCAAACCCATAAATCTAAGTATTTGTTGGGCATTCCATCCAGATAGCCCATAGGTATTCTTAGACCCAACGTGTGCAAAGCTGAATCCATTTTCTACTGCACCCAAAACCCGTTCTTACTCTTTTGAATTCCGTATTTCAATGAACCATCGGCCATTCATCTAGTTTTTTGGCATCATCCCTGACTCCTGCCTCTGACAATCACCCACATCCAACCAGTCCCCACCACTTCTGTGATTCCTGACTCTATGTACGTCTCCATCGCCCTCCTGCGACTGTGGCTCAGGACCTTCCCACTTCACCAGCATGGTGGGAAAGCCTCCTAACTGTGCTCTCTATCATCTCTCTTGGCTTCCTCTGCAATCCCCTCTCCACTCTTCAGCCAGAGCTGTCTGACAGACATGCAAATCTGATGAGTTATTCATTTATTCAATAAATCTTTACTGAGTACCTACCATGTGCCACGCATCATGCTAGGGGCACAAGATACAGTTCCCACCTTCAGGGAGTTTACAGTAACAGCTAAAAACATGTAAAAAATTACGGCCGGGCACAGTGGCTCACACCTGTAATCCCAGCACTTTGGGAGGCCGAAGCAGGTGGATCACGAGGTCAGGAGTTCAAGACCAGCCTGGCCAACATAGTGAAACCCGTCTCTACTGAAAATACAAAAATTAGTTTGGCATGGTGGCAAGCGCCTGTAATCCCAGCTACTCAGGAGGCTGGGGCAGGAGAATCACTTGAACCTGGGAGGCAGAGGTTGCAGTGAGCCGAGATCGTGCCACTGTATTCTAGCCTGAGCAACAGAGCAAGACTCTGTCTCAAAAAAAAAAAAAAAAAAAATTACTTTAAAAATGATAGGCCGGGTGTGGTGGCTCAGGTCGGGGGCAGCGGCTCCCACCTGTAATCCCAGCACTTTGGGAGGCCAAGGTGGGCAGATCACAAGGTCAGGAGATCAAGACCATCCTGGCTAATACGGTGAAACTCATCTCTACTAAAAATACAAAAAATTAGGAAGGCATGTTGGCACACACCTGTAATCCCAGCTACTCAGGAGGCTGAGGCAGGAGAATAGCTTGAACCTGGGAGGCAGAGATTGCAGCGAGCCAAGATCGCGCCACTGCGCTCCAGCCTGGACGACAGAGCAAGACTCCATCTCAAAAAAAAAAGGGAAAAAGAAAAAAATTATAAATGGAGGCTGGGTATGGTGGCTCATGCCTATAATCCCAGCACTTTGGGAGGCCAAGGCAGGCAGATCGTTTGAGGTCAGGAGTTCAAGACCAGCCTGGCCAACATGGTGAAACCCCGTCTCTACTAAAAATACAAAAATTAGCCGGGCGTGGTGATGTGTACCTGTAATCCCAGCTATTCAGGAAGCTGAGGCAGGAGAATCGTTTGAACCCAGGAGGCAAAGGTTGCAGTGAGCTGAGATCACACCACTGCACTCCAGCCTGGGTGACAGAGCGAGATCCGTCTCAAAAAAAAAAAAAAAAAAATAGGCCGGGCGCGGTGGCTCATGCCTGTAATCTCAGCACTTTGGGAGGCCGAGGCAGGCGAATCACCTGAGGTCAGGAGTTAGAGACCAGCCCGACCAACATAGAGAAATCCTGTCTCTACTAAAAATACAAAATTAGCTGGGCATGGTGGCGCATGCCTGTAATCCCAGCTACTCAGGAGGGCTGAGGCAGGAGAATCACTTGAACGGGGAAGCGTAGGTTGCGCTGAGCCGAGATCGTGCCATTGCACTCCAGCCTGGGCAACAAGAGCGAAATTCCATCTCAAAAAAAAAAAAAAAGATATATATATATATATATAAAATAAATGATATGAAGGAGAAAAATATCAAAAGCTTTAGAAAGGGTGGCCAGGGCAGGTCTTGTTTAAGCGCTGATATCTGACAATATGAAGCCAAATAGGAAAAAGAGAAAGAGCTCTTCAGGCAGAGGATTAACACGAGCAAAGGCCCTGAGACAGGAAAGAGAAAGATGTTGGAGAAACTGAGACAAATCCAGTGTGTTCTGAGCCCCCTGCCCTATCAGAAAGCTTACAAGAAATATGCATCCAACAAAGAACTAGTATCCAGAATTGACAAGGAACTCAAATAAATCAACAAGAAAAAAAAACAAATAACCCCATCAAAAAGTAGGCAAACGACACGATCAGACATTTTTCAAAAGAAGATAGACAAATGGCCACCAAACATGAAAAAATGCCCAACATCGCTAATCATCAGGGAAATGCAAATTAGAACTGTAATGAGACGCCACCTTACTTCTACAAGCATGGCCATTAATAAAAAGTAAAAAAAAAATAGATATTGGCATGGATGTGGTGAAAAGGGTATGCTTATATACTGCTGGTAAGAATAAGTACAATCTCTATGTGAAACAGTACGGAGATTTCTCAAAGAACTCAAAGTAGATCTACCACTTGATCCAGCAATCCCACTACTTGGTAGCTACTCAAAGGAAAAGAAGTCAATATACCAAAAAGACAACTGTATGTGTATGTTTACTGTCACACAAGTCACATTTGCAAAGATGTGGAACCAACCTAAATGCCCATTGGCCAAGGAGCAGATAAAGAAAATATGGTATATATACACCATGGAAAACTACTCAGCCATAAAGAAGAACAAAATAATGTATTTTGCAGCAATGTGGATGGAGCCAGAGGCCATTACTCTAAGTGAAGTAACTCAGGAACTGAAAACTAAATACCGTCATGTTCTCACTTACAAGTGGAAGTTAAGCTCTGGGTGTGCAAAGGTATACAGAGTGATATAATGGACCGTAGAGACTCAGAAGGGGGCGGCTGGGTAGGGAGTGAGGGATTTAAAAAAGCCTACATATTGGGTACAAAGTACACTGCTTGGGTGAAGGATGCACTAAAATCTCAGACTTCACCACTGTACAATTCATCCATGTACCCAAAAACCACTTTTACCCCGAAGGCCACTGAAATGAAATATATATATATGTAAATATATTTTTATATATACTGTAAATCTTTGACAGAACTTATTTCTGTCTCTGTCTCTCTCTCATTTTCAGCAATACAGTTTAAACTAAAACTGAGCCAATCTGCACTGGGAAACTATTTAAATGAAAAAACGTATATAATAAATATATATGTATGTGAAAGTAGATATATACATATCATATATTTAAGTAGATATTTACATACCATATATATGTATTTTTTTCTTTTAAAGAGAAAGAATGCTTGCAAGAGCCCCACAGAATGTTCAGAGTACAGTACAAACTCCTTCCCATGGCATGGGACCGAGATATAGCCTCTGTTTATCCTCTCTCACTTCTGGCCCTACCCTTGGCCTAAGGGAACTGCATGCTCCTCGTTGCACCACTTCACCACTATCCCCTGATACAGCTCCTTCTTCCTGAAACATCTGTTCTTCCTACTCCTGGCTTAGCCACCTCCTAAAGTGTCTTTTAGAACTCAGCTTTGTTGTCACCTCTCACAAGTCTTCCCTGGCTGCCCCCACCACTGGGGAACACTTTTTTTCTCCCTTCTGAATACTGACCAGTTGTACTCTATATAATTCTCACCTGGGACCTGCCGTACTCGATTGTAACTTTGTCTTTTTCTCACATTAGACTGTAAGCCCTCTGAGGAGGGGAAGTATCTTTTGTGCCTCTGGCCCTCCAGGTCCTGACACACTGCCTGACAGGGGGTCAGTATTCCTGAGATGCCTCGGAGTGAATGAAACTCAAACTGGGCTCACCTATGTCATTTTTCCTCATGGTAAAATCGTTGGCAGAACTTCTTATTTCTATCTCTTTCTCTCATTTCCAGCAATACAGTTTAAACTAAAACTGAGCCAGTCTGCACTGGGAAACTATGAACTATCCACATATTCCCTCCAAATTAAACAGGATCAGGACAGGACAGGCAATGAAACTTCTGGTCAGATTGATTCAGGCATTTCTGATGATAAATGCCTGGGGATTGTCTTTTGTTCCCTTTACGGTTCATATTTTTAAAGTTCAAGTAAAAATAGAGTTAAAGGGCAGCAGCATTGTCCATCATGGCTATAAAGCTCTCTCCACCCAAAACGGATCTAGTCCCAAGCTTAAACGAAGATCTTGTGTGATCCTGAGAAAGTCACTGCAAAAACAACAATTTCATCCCTTTCTCCTACCAGCAACTTGCCTCCCAAGGCTTACCTTAGTGGAATGTGTGCAATTTAGAAGGTAAAATAGATGTGAATGCACTATAATCAGAAAAATAAAGAGTATAATCCTTTGGCAGTTTTTTTTTTTTTTTTTTTAAATTTTATTTTTTGAGACGGAGTTTCTCTCTGTCTCCCAGGCTGGAGCGCAGTGGCGTGATCTCGGCTCACTGCAAGCTCCACCTCCCGGTTTCATGCCATTCTCTTTCACGTCATTCTCCTGCCTGAGCCTCCCGAGTAGCTGGAGCCGCACGCAACTGCCACCATGCCTGGCTAATTTTTTGTATTTTTAGTAAAGAAGGGGTTACACCATGTTAGCCAGAATGGTCTTGATCTCCTGACCTCATGATCTGCCCGCCTCGGCCTCCCAAAGTGCTGAGATTACAGGCGTGAGCCACCGCGCCCGGCCTTCTTTGGCAGTTTTTGACGAAATCATCTCTTCACACAGTATTATCAGACAGCCTTGGCTAGATTATGTTTATAATATGTCCCCAAGGAAAGGTCTGTGTAAACACTCCATGTAACTTTAAATGGTGATGAAACTGCTCTTGTTCCTTTACCAATTGCTTGGAAACCCACTGATGAACTTTGTAAGAAGACAGCAATGAGAAATGAAACCTAAGAAATGATGGAAAAAGTGATATTGCTAACACAATTACTAAGCAAACCTGAGTGAATTAATATTTCATTCTCACAAACACAAACCAAATCTTAAAAAATGACTTTCAGGGAAATGACACTAATCTGATTGTTCTACTTTACTGCAAAATAAGAAAAAAGTGGAAAAGAAAATAAAAAGGTGAGTTTAAGCTATGCCAAATTCAGGTATTATTAGTATTGAAAGATCCTCTGTTGGAAAGCAGATTAAACACTCACAAAAGGTCCCAAGATTTGAATAGGGCCTCTCAGAAAAAAAGTGCAAAACATGTACTTTCGTTAAGTATGTCTTAGATGAAAAGCCAGGTTGCATAATGCGCTATCTCTACAATTCTGTACTACCGTTCAGAAGCAATTGTACAGGAGATTGAAATTAGGAGCAGATCCTTTTTCATTTTATATAATATGGCTAAAAAAGTTCATTCACTGAAGTCTTGTTCATTGAATTCCCAATTAGAGCACAGACTTCAATACCTTGGAGTCGGTCATACTCACAGTGGGGAGAGATTAAGCTATATGGGAGAGGTAGAAATATAAAAAGCTAAATTCTTTCATGGGTAGTTAGGAGAAGCAGCTCTCTTTACCTCGATGATATCAGCAGTTATTATGGAAAATGCCATTACATGGGAACCAAATCTCATTTCATGGAGGAACTGAACATCTATCCGCCTTTTAGCAGGCAGGAGAGGAACAAAGTTAAGATTTGAAGAGAGACAGGTAACCTTGAAGAGCTGTTCAGAGGTCAAGGCCAGAGACACCTGGGAACAAACCACACAGGAGGCTGACCACTAAAGAAAGTTTTCAGGTCCAAGAAACAGAGTTAATTTTGCATCTGAGAAGGAAAGTTTATATCCAAGATGGTATTTTTGTTTTCTCTGCTGGAATATCACCGGGCTGTCAGCTCTAAATTATCAAATCTCGTCTGGTTAAGGGATGTAGGCAAACTGCAATACCCCGGTCATTTCATCAAAAAGAACTCATCTCTATTCTAGTCTTCCTTTGGCAAATAGGGTTCCATCCCTAATAACGAGACAGGCCAATGATTACCAGGCTTCTCCATGCTGGCGTGCCTTGGCCACTCGACGGGAAAATCTCCCTCCTTCTCATGCTGTTTATATTCCAGAAGGATTTTGGACTGCCTGTGCTGTGCAGGTCTGTGCTAGTCCCTGGGGACACTGCTCTCAGGGAACCTACATTCTCATCCTTCTAAAGAAAAGTTTACCTCATCAACCACACTCCCTCCTTGGAATTTTAATTTCTCCTTCTGTGAATTCCCCACTGGCTTATGAGCCACCTGTGGGAATGTGGCTCATTAATCTTCCCTCTCACCCCAACACAGAACATTTTAGGTGTGCTCAGGAGACACTGTTCAATTAAGAACTTCTCTGCTTGTCTTACGGCACTTGCCTCTTTCTACCTGACTGGACAGTTATTTGTTTATATGTCTTATCTCTGCATTCCTATGACAAACCAGGGGAGGGGAGAGTTGGGTCTCATTATCTCACATTGTCCACAGGGCCCAGCACGAGCCTTTATTCTAGGTGTGTAATAAATATTTATTTAGTATTCAGATGAGTGACTTATGATACCCTTATTTGGTAGTCCTCTAAAGCATGATGTAAATTTTTGTTAGCTCACCTACAGTGATATTACTTCTGTACTCTTAATTTAGAATATCTTGGAAAACAGTTTTTCCTTTTGAGGAGTCAGGTGCAGGGATGTTTCTGCTGATCCATTAACGCCAAATTTTAAATTTCTGATCTGATTTCTGACTGTACAGTGACTATTTAAATTGCTCTGCCACTCACTGGTGACATTTGAGATACGGCTTATTTTTTAGAATAATTCCTTATATTTTAAAGAAATGCAAAAATTCAGATATCTAAAAAAGAACACAGAAGCAATAAAAGTACATATATATTCTGTTTGTGAGATTAACCTTTATGATAGTGGAGAAAAATTCACTTGGTAGTGTGCTTATGGTAAACATTAAAAGGTTGACATATGGTGTTGGACTGACAGTAAGGCTGAAACATTTCTATATCTAGAAAGTTGTGCCCGAGAATTTGCAAAATGCAGAAATGTTTGTCAGCTAATAATATGGATGAGGTGTTTTGAGATTCTCAGATGAATACATGGATTGCTTTAAATGCATTTGTAACATGGTTATGATTGTCATTTTGGTTTATCATGACACATTAAAAAATTGTCACCATTATGGAAATAATGTACTCTTAGACCAAAAGAAGGATGAGGCAAAAAGAGGTTTGAGAAGTATGTGTCATGGGACTTACACACTGTTGGCCTTCTTTTGTGGCTCCAAATTTCCCTGTGCTGCTCATTTACTGTTACTCAATACAGACACCTAATCTGTGTTTTTTTGTTTGTTTTTGCCATCATGGCTCACTCAATGATTTCTGCCATAGCCATACAGACAGAGTCAATATTTAATTTACTGCTTCCATTCAATAAATGTTTACTTAATGTCTATTACATGGCAACCACAATCCTAGGACCTGGGATGCAACAGGTAATAACACAAGGTCCTTACTCTTGGGGGCTTACATCCCCAGTCAAGGCAGATATTTACACCAAGATTTTCAGTAATGTATTTATATAAAATTCATGTTTTTGTAATACCTTTCTAGGAGAACATTAGAAACTAATAAAGACTACTGCAATATCTTCCTGTGATGAGTCTGCTGTTTGCTGCACATATACGTGGTTGATAGCCAGAAAGCACACCTTCCAGACTGCCTTACAGTTAGGAGTGGCCACAACCAGAAAGTGAACTCAAGTGATACAATCAACATCTACCCCCACATACCTGAAAGGAAATTCTTGCTGTGAACATTGTCTCTACCCCTTTATATGAGCGAGAACACTTTCTACCATGCAGGCACATACCCATGGAATAGCAGAGCAGTAAGACAGAAGGAACCTGGGACCCTGAATGACACTGTGGAGTAGAACCATCCTGCCAACTTAGGCTGCTCATCTGGGAATATTACCAGAAAGAAAAATAGATTTCAATATACATTAACTACTGTATGTTTTTGCATTTTATTGGTTGCTTTGTTATATTAGCTAAGCACTTACCCTAACCCACATAACTACTAACTTTTCCCTTTGGAATCTAACGTGTCACAACTTAGCAGCCCTCAGGCCAATTCTAGTCTGCAAATACATTTTGCTAGTACAGTATGTATTATTAATCTGCATAGGAATGCTTTTAAACTAGACATGAGAAGTTAAGTGACTTGCTTAATGTCACACAGATAGTGGCAGAATTAGGATTAGAACACACGTATATTTACCACTCTTTATATAATAAATTTTATCCCATTTTAATCCATGATTTTTAGCATCAGAGACTTAATTACCCGGTCTAATCCAAAGGCCTTGTCACATCTTTTCACCAATTCCTGCAGTTAATAAAGGAAGGGTAGCATTTAATTAAACTAAATGTGATTGCCCAATGACTTCATAGAAAGAGAGTTTATGAGTTTTAAGTTCCAAGTGATTGAGCAATTAAAGGACAATGCCTATTAGATATAAAAATATCTAAAGATAAAAGTGAAAAAAGATTTGTATCTTTGCAAATATCAGATCCATGGCATCACACAATGAACTGGATATGGAAGGGACCTTAAAAGTTCATCTAGTAGTGGAGTAATAATCGTCATGTTGCAACAAAAAATTGTGGTTAATAAAAAATGAGGGGTTAAAAAAATCATATTTCCCTGAATATGTCTACCTTCCTATAACTTGTAATTTACCTAGATTTTTGTCCTCTGGTATAGGCAGAACAAATGTTGGCTCTCTTTAATTCTACTGTCCTTCAAATATCTGAAGACATCTCCTCAACCTAATTTTCTCTCTTCCAGGCTAAACATCCATCCATCCTTCCTTCCTTCCTTTCCTTCCTTCCTTCCTCCCTCCCTTTCTCTCTCTCTCTCTTTCTTGTCATGTCAACAAATTATTTTCCCCATTTCCCCTAAACATTTAGAATTATGCATTTATTAGTCTTAAAAGCTGAAACAGTTGTTTTGCAAGCGGACTCAACTGAAAATTTAGACTTGTACAAGAACAGAGAAACAAAAATAATCTTTAGGGATTATTTTTAAAATTTAAACACTTCCTTTAGCACCATTTTAAAAAACAGACAATTTTGCATCATATTAGAAAAGCTAAGGTCTTCTGTAATTAGCATAATATCAGTATTTTATAAGCTTAATATTTTAAAATTAATTTTATGGTTTTAATGCACTATAAATTAACATTTTTTAATTAACCTGGTTTTGAATTAAAGAGGTTTTTTTTAAAAGCAAACTTATTGTTTGTATGTTCTGAGTCAAAGTTTCCTCTAAACTTGGGCAGTAACAACTGGTAATTTGCAAATGGATCAAGCTATTTGTAACAGCTTTAGTTTCTGCTTATGAACTTTTACATATACTAGGGAAAAAACAGGGAAATGTATTCCCTGAATACATCAGAAACTGATTACCTTAAGTGAAACAGACATGAAACTGGATCGATCACCTGAGGGCTACCCTGGTTCATGGATGCTAAACAGCAAAAAATCATAATGGCCCATCTCCTTTTTCTTCCTTTTTAGGTTTTATACACAGGGCTGTGAGACAGACCACTTACAGAGAACCCTGCTTGCTAAACCACCTGAGGACACATGCAATGATAACGAAAGTAGATAGCCAGGGGTCATGTGCTAATTTTAAGATACTCAACACTGATTTTGGTTCACCAAGCATGGAAAGAAAATCCTGGATGGAGTGAAGCAATAATATTTTTAAAAATCCTTACAATTACTTTTCTAAGACTCCAAATATTAAATGTACTATTATATGCAGTTCTCCAAATATAAAATAAAACTAGCTAATGTTTAGAACCACAAAATGCAAAGAGCTTTCATCTTTTCAAAAGTCATTTTTTGTGTAATTCTTGCTCATTTACCCAGTAATTAGTTATCAATGCCAAAATTCACCATGTTTATTAAATTCTAGAACCTGTATTATTCACTTCTGCAGATACTATGGCAGGCCACAATCATGTGGGTCACAATACTTTGAAGTTTGCTGGCCTAGCACAAAGTATTTTAGAAGTACCAGAAAATTCTTTGTGAAATGTAACAGAATGAATTAGACTGTTCAGGCCATGTCGTGTTAGCACAATGGAGGAACACTTTTAAGACTTTAAAGTCATGTAATGCAATTCTAGGCTAGATTTTTCTTGTTTAAAAAAAAAAAAAAAAAGTAGAATGGGAGTGATTGGAAGAGAAAAGGGCCAATATTTGACAACAGAAATCAGCATAACCTTTTAACTGCAGCAGCCATGGGTGACTGCCCTTTGACCTTGGAAGATTATGTGGGATTTCAATGACAACAGCTGGAAGTGAGCATGTGTGAATAGAGAACACAGATCTGAGGCCTGGTACAAAAGACTGCACAATCTCTGCCCAGATCAGAGTGCTGATTAGAAATTGTTTCCTGGTCCTGGCTTAATAGAGTGTGATCATGAAAGTTGGGGTGTGTGTGTGTGTGTTTGTGTTTTAATTCTTTCAGCAAGAAATCATTGGTGGATTTCTTCCATATCCATTCTACTTCTTCAGCCCCTTCAAATCTTCAGGATTTTCATATAAAACAGGCTCCTCTTTCTTCGAATAAAACCTTTGCTCCTTTTCGTAGACAAAATATCTTTAAGTTATAGAGTTCTCTCCTTGAGTTTTAAAATAACCTCTACTGCGGCATTTCACATAGGTTATCATTATTTTTTGTTTAAGGATCTGTCACTCGCAAACAGACAGACAGACAGACACACACACACAGCTTGAATAAGGACTCGGTTAAAGTGGGGATCTTACTTCTTTCATCTTTCTAATTCTACCATTTGTACAATGTATGACATATGGTGGGTACTCAGTATATCTATGATGAATGAACACAGAAATGAAACATCTATTCTTAATAGTTTTTTCCTTTTATTCTTGAGATGTAATGGAAGATTCCTGCTACTACGCAAACATTTGTACAATTTCATCTTTTTTTCAACCAGCTTCATATATATTTTAGCAATTTTTTAGTGAAGTCTTTAGGTGTAGTTTGCCAAACATAAACATATGAGAAAGATTAGTAATTACTTCCTTTCCAAGGCAAGGGAACTTAATCCAGTAGATACAGGCTACCTGGTGAATGTGGTAATTTCCATGCATAGAACCTTCAATGAATCATATTCACTGGGCTGAAGTACATGTACACTGACACAGATGCACTCTCAGATTCCTACACAGGACCCCATACTTGCTGACACTGCTCTGAAACCACCAGAATGATGCCATATGATTACTGAAAGGGCACTGGGTTATGACTCATTTACGTTGTTTTGGTTTTACCATACACTCTATCTTACCTTCCATTACTCTGGATTTTGCTAACTCTTTTAGCTCTGGATTTTGCTAACTACTCTAGTTTCTACATCAAATTAGCTGCGGTAGAAGGTGGCCTTTCCTCTATGCAAATACCTTGAGTCGGGCAAAAACCAACCTGGCTGAACAATAAAGGACAAGGAGAAGAAACTGGCGAAACTGTCTTCCAAATCAGACATGGGTCATCTGCCTCCATCCTTCTATAGCAACTCTAGATGTTATTCCAAACAAGCCACAGGACAGATTGTTTTTTCAGAACAGACCAAATCCATTTGCTGTTTCAAAATTCTATAAACAAAGTATTAAGGAATTCAATTCCCAGAGCAACTATATGGGTGTTGGCTTCAGTTTCATGGGAGCGTCTGCCAAGCTCACATATTTGTAGAACTATTGGTTTAGAGTGTCCTTTGCAGCTCAGAGCAGGAGGGACCATTGCTTGTGATCTCAATTCACTTTAAGGACTGGGTCTTGCTGGTGACAGGTATACATGATAAATGTTCCAGAAGGCTGACCTAATTTCCGTTGAAGTGAGTGTTTTGCTAAGAACATTCCCTCAAAGTGTCAGCTTGCAACCACGGATTCCAGCATGCTGGGGTCCATTCTCCTCAGCGATTTATTACCATTGCTTGTAAAACTTCCCTTAAAATGAAGTTAATTTCGACTTATTTATCCAACTTCTCCAGACTTAGTTTTGAACTTAAATAAGTTATATATCTAATGTAAAATATGTAATTATCAAACATAGTAAGTTTCATAGTTTTTAGTTGTTTGTGATCAGAAAAAAACAAATACTCAGGGCTAAATATGAATCGGGGTGTACTTGTCTTTTCTCTTGTAAAGGGATCTATATGGCAAAATGTTCATTCATCTTGCAAAAATCATATTTCCAAGATGTTATTTATTTACAATAAAGTGGGAGGGGCAGTATTACAGAAATTATAATTCCAAAATCCTAAGCCTCAATTTCCGCATCTGTAAAATGACATTAATGATTATACTTACTTCACAGGTTTGTCATTAGGAATAATGAAACAGTACATTTAAAATGCTTAGCAAAGAACCTAGAACACAGAATGTGTTCAAAAAATGATAACTGTTATAAATAACAAACATAATCTTTATATCTTAGATCTTCAATCATACAGGGAATTTTTAGTAGAACAAAATTAAGAAATAACCACATTCTTTTCACGTGGAATGTTAAATAATGCAAGTATTCTCATAAAAGTTGTCTACATAAATCAAAATGTAGACAATGTAATTTTATTTAAGTGAATTTTTGAGTAAAAAAATTATTTTCTAAAGGTAGTAACAAATTATTAAAAATAAATTCTCTGGAATTTTTTTATTTTTCTACAAAAAGTGAGAAATAACAGTACTTAGTCTCTAAGCTATTTTAAATGTTAGAAATCTAATTCCTAAATATAATCGTATTAGTATATATATTTATGTATGTTTATGAAAATAATTATTTATAATTCTTCAAATATTTTCAAATATAAATCACCATCTCTTCTTTAAATACATATTGAATATCTACAGGGGCCAAGCATTATTCTAGACATAAGGATACAAATTTTGGTCTTATATTTTTGGGATGATGACTACTAATATTCTAGAAATGGACCTTAGGTCGATTTTACTTGCAGGAGATCAAGTTTTATCTACTTTTTCATAAATGATGTACAGAAGTATATAGAGAAAGAATTAAAAATGGCTTCCTTTTTCCAGTTTCACTTTATTTTTTAAAAGACTTTCGTTTGCTGAAAATTCCTGTTGATAACTAAATATGCCATGATGCCTGCTCTAGGGAACTGAATTTAATTTAGAAATCTAATTTTATTTTTCAGTATTTTTTGAAAAAAAGTTATTTAAATTTTTTAGATATGAAAGTACTTCAGATGGTATAAAAAGGCATATAAAATAAGCAATTAATATTAACACTAAATGCAGAAATAACTTTTTAAAATAAACTACCCTCTAGTGCAGAGCCTCCACACTTTAGCTCCTTCCATCAATACAAATGGAGAATCATCAGAAAGCATCATTAAAGAAAGGGTCTTGATTCCTCATAGCTTTAAATCAATGCTAAAAGAATTTAGCCTTTTAGGCAGGAGAATGATCGACACATTTCACTTGACTGACTTTGATCACTGAAGCACTTTATGATCCAGGCCATTTCCTTGATTTTAGGGAACAGAACCTTTGACTCACAGAATGTGTTGAGGACATCTCAGACTCAGCTCCAAGTAAGAGCGCTCTCATTCTTCTCGGAACCACTACAATGTTTCTCATCAGGGTTATCAGCATTTGGAGGGGAATCAGTTCCATTGTTCAGAACTGCCCTGTCCCCTCAGGATGCTCAGCATCCCTGGCCTGCACCACTGAATGCCAGCAACATCCCCTCCTTGTGAGCACCAAAAATGCCCTCACACATTTTTGAATACCCTTAAGGAGGGCCATATGGTCCCTGGGGGAACATACCCTCTAGTGTATAGACACTGCCTTAAGACCTCAGCAGGTATTTAGTACTATGTGATCTTGCCACTGTTGAGTTGTCTGACTTACATTCTCTGTAATTAGAATATAAACTCTTATAAGGTCAGGGACTGTTTATTACAATTCTTTTGAAATGCCCCTTCTTCCTCAGCCATACCCTCTACTCCTCACCCTTACCCAAGTATCTAACTCAGATTTTATAGTGAGAACTTGATTTTAAAAATTGTTATATCTAAACTACTATCTTTGGTTGAGGGAGGTTGGGAGGAGACTCTCAGACATGTGGTCTATAAATATAAACTCGACACTTTGGACTTTCTGGAAGAATCTTGATTTTGAAGATTGGCTTGTCAGTCCGTATGTGGATGAGAGAGCACACTGGCCAAGCCTCCCTGATCTCCTTTTGTTGTTGCTGAGAAGGTGTGTTCACTGCACTAAAGCTCTCAGGAACACTCAGACAGCGTCTTATTTGTTCATGACAGCATCATTGTACCTAAAAGTCCACAGACTCTACGGAAATATGAAATAACATGTAAAAATTGAAAATAAATATGCATTCTGTTCTCTGCTCTCAACTCAAGGATGCAGGTGAACTAAAAAGACACAGCACCAAAATGACCCGTCCCTATTGCTAAAACCAAATGAACACAACCCTGAAAATATACAGGAAACAAAATTAAGCAACAACAGGCTACATAATGTCAACCAACCATGAATTCCAATGAGTGCCTTTGTTTCAACTGCTTGTTCAGAAGTAGGGCAGCTCCTCCAGCTCTAATTTTTTTTTTTTCCCTCTAATCATTCTGATACTTTATTGAATATCTGTCATTTTTACAAAATTAAGAGCCAAGGGCTGCTACCCAGTAGCAGGTTGCATGGAAGTCCTTCTGGCTTTGTGATTACCAAGGAGTACTCCCTTAGTTAAATTCCTACCTCTAACATTAGAAAATTGATCAAATCTCCCAAGGTTGCAGCGTAGTCACAGACCAGATGCAAAGTCCCATGTATGTGCATGTATACAAAAACATATATGTATGTGAGTTCAATTTCATTTACTCCCTCGAAAACCCACACAGAAAAAAGCACTTTCTTGTCAGATGTTAACTCTCAGGGGCACTTGAAATATTTTTCACTACCATAGGCATTTCTGACCCTCAGTGTCACCATTAGCAACAATGCCATGAGGGACATGATTTGTAGCTAATTTGAACATGGAGCCCTTCTGGCCACAGCTGGTGAAGCCAATAGCATTCTGCTCAATTATACAGTAAATCGTTAGAAAAAGAGTCAGTAAGCTCAATGGCTAATTTCTGATGTTCCAACTACCATTAAAAGGGTTAGAGAGAAGCTAAATGTAGTGTTTTTTTTGTTTTAGGTGCTTTAATTATAAACCTAAAATGTTTCTCTACAGCCTGATTTATTCATTCAACAAATATCTATTGATGCTAACCTATAAACAAATACGAACAGTGAACTCAGAACATATATCAAAATATTTCGTGTCATCAGGGCTCACAGATTAGTCAAAACTTCTTTCAAAGAAGAGCTAGTGGGGAAGGCTTGATTCACACCACGAAGATCCAGTTCAAATGTCACCACCTTCCGATATCATTTCTGTATCCTTAGAGCATCACAGGTCACTGCAATGTAGGCCTCAATAAATACTGATGACTGCTTGAGAGGAGATGAAAGTGCAAGTCAAATTTACGGGGGGCAACAAAGATAACCCTATGGATAGGAAGTCAAGTGTATATGTTGGAGGCAGAGTGAGTACTATTGTCAGACGGAGGTTTGAAGAGACGATAGAGCCAAAATTTGGAAGGTTTCAAGTAATTTTGAGAGTATTCTGTAAGTAATAATCAGGTGGAATAATAATTTAGTGCATTATTATTATTAGAGGAATATTTTTCTTATAGCTTATTATTTACTTTTACAAGTCAGACATGGGTTTCACTCAATTACTAGCTTTGTGACCTTAAGCAAGTTAATTAAACTTTCAATAATTTACCCAAGAAACCTTTGTTGAATATCTGTTCTGCTTCAGGTACTATGGTAGGCATTAGAGTGTACATCTTTGACCTTCAGGTCCTTGCAGTCCAGTAGGGGAGGCAGGCCAACAGAGGAACCATTACAATACAATGTGGTAAGGGCTCTGGTAGTGGAAGCAGGCTCTGAGGGCACAGAGGGGGGCATTAAACTAGTGAAAGGGTTAGGGAAGGCTTTGTGGAAGCAGTGATGGCCTATACAAGTCATCAAAGACCAGCAGGATTAGTGACGTGAAGTGCAGGAAAGTGACACAGTTTTTTTGTGGGTGTAAGAATAACAATAACAATAAAGTGATAAGAGCTAATATTTACTGAGTGCTCACTGCATGCCAGATATTCTCCTCAGCTTTGCCATGTGTTACTTCCTGTAATTTTCAAAGTGTTATGAGGTAGGTACTATTACATATTATAACTTCATTTTACAGACGAAGCACAGTCTAAGGTCACACAGACAGTAACTGGTAGAGTCGGGATTTCAACTTAAGCAATGTAATTAACTAATGCACTGTTCCCTAATTGCACGAGTAAGAACACCTACTCCAGAGACCAAAGCACTTAGAACAGGTTTGGAAGGTGATGATGGATTATAACCATTATTGTAATCAATGTGTACATACAAATTCCTGATGTGCACATCTAAGTACCATAGATTTTTTTTTCTCACCAAATGATGAACTCAGTAGATTTTACCCAAACCAAAACTCCAGCTTTACAGTCCAGGGAAAGTGTCTGATGGAGTGTGGCTGTTGCCCCCTCTAAATCTCATGTTGAACTGTAATCCCGAATATTGGAAGTGGGGCCTGGTGGGAGGTGATTGAATCATGGGGAAAGATTTCTCATGAACGAAACAGTGACATATTCTTGGTGTTGTCCTCAGGATAGTGAGTTCTTGCAAGATCTGGTTGTAAAGTGTGTGTCACCTCCCCAACCCCTTCCCTTTCTTGCTCCCGCTCCTGCCATGTGACCTGTCTGCTCCTGCATCACCCTCTGCCATGAGTGAAAGCTCCCTGAGGCCTTCCCAGAAGCCCAGCAGATGCCTGCAGCATGCTCCCTGTACAGCCCACACACCAGTGAGCCAATTAAACCTTTTTTCTTTATAAATTACCCAGTCTCAGATATTCCTTTATAGCAAAGCAAGAATGGTCTAATACAGTGTCATTCATCAAACAACCTGGTGGGAAGGTTGTTTCTTCCTTATCAATACCACTGAAGCCATTCTCTCTGAATACAATTTGTCACCACTAACACACTTCCCCTCTACTTCTTCTCCCTGGGCTCTGTCCTTGCCCTACTACTATCCTTGACTTGGTCTATCCTTGCCTACTACTTAATTTACTGCATTTCTGTTCATACGTGCAAGGATAAAGCTATGCCAAATTAATAGTAAAAGGTGGGAAAGAACACACGGGGGACAGAATTACTAAAAAGTATTTTTTTGTTTTGGTTTGATTTTTTTTTAATGTCTAATGAGATTCTGAATAGAATAACCCTTATCGTAAATAAGTCCTAATTTGAAGTTGGGCATGGTGGCTCACACCTGCAGTCCCAGGACTTTGGGAGGCTGAGGCAGGAGGATCGCTTGAGCCCAGGAGTTTGAGACCAGCCTGAGCAATATAACAAACCCTATCTCTAAAAAAATAAAAATAAAAATAAATACAATTAGCTGGGCATGGTGGCATGCACCTGTAGTCCCAGCTACTCGGAAGGATCACCTGAGCCTGGGAAGTTGAGGCTGCAGTGAGCCATGATCGTGCCACTTCACTCCAGCCTGGGTGGCCACATTGTCTAACCCTGTCTCAAAAAAAAAAAAAGTCTTAATTTGAATTTTTTTCCAAGTCATAACATTGGGGAGAAGGTCAGCAGTGAATTATAGAATGTCACTAAAAACCACAACTTAGGAGCTCATCTGGTTTTACCAATCATGTTAGATAATACGGAATTCTAATGAAGAAAATCCCTGGAGCAATGTTGTTATCTGTGTTTTTACCTGAGGGCCCCCTGGGCATGTGGACACTGCACTTACAGAGGTCTCACATGGACAAAACATGAGGGAGAGTACAAACCTCTTGCTTGGCAATGGTTTACCTCCATGAACTCTATTTCCCACACCCAAAGAGCAGGCCAACTGTGCTGCAACTGTGCACTCACAAGTCTACATAGGCAGGCTTATCATTACAGGCATATAAGCTTGCCTGTGATATAGAGTGCAGGTGTTACTGCACAGAATAGCTAACATATGGCTCCCCACACCTTGGTGGCAGCCAATCTCAATGAAATACCACAGTCTCCAGCACAGTTCCCGGTAAAGGCCACGGGAGAGGAATGCAATGGACACCATTTCCTAATACTCCCGATGTTATTTCTAGGAGCCTATGACTGCAAAGGTGATTCCAAAGGGCTCTTCACCACTGGTGGAGGTGCTTCAAGCCTCCAAATGGTGGGTGGATTATTTTATAATACTGAAATTCTTAAGAGCTTACAGAATACTCAAACATTGACAGTTAAGACTATATAGCCCAATAATTTGAAGATCATTCCATAATGTATTTACTAAATGGATTAGTGAATTATTGGTGCCACAATATATAGACATTTTGTTTATTAAATGGAATTCAATATGTTAGCTCTTCTTTTATCTTAATTTGATGATTCTCAGTTTGGGTGATTTGCCCCCAGGTGACATTTGGCAATGTCTGGATACATTTTTGGTTGTTACTACTGCAGAATGCTCCTGCCATTTGGTGAGTAGAGGCCACGGGTGCTGCTAACATCCTACAATGCACAGGACAGTCACCCACATATAGGACAATGCACGTGACGGAACACGGAAGTATCCTGCCCAAAATGTCAATGGTGCTGAGGCTGAGAAATCTTGACCTTATTTTTTTACTGAACTCCCTACAGTATGTTTTTTTTTGTTTTTTTTTTTTTTTTGAGATGGAGTTTCACTTTTGTTGCCCAGGCTTGAGTGCAATGTCGTGATCTCGGCTCACCGCAACCTCCACCTCCCGGGTTCAAGTGATTCTCCTGCCTCAGCCTCCCAAGTAGCTGAGACTACAGGTGCATGTCACCACGCCCGGCTAATTTTTGTATTTTTAGTAGAGACGGGATTTCACCATGTTGGTCAGGCTGGTCTCAAACTTCTGACCTCGTGATCCACCCACCTTGGCCTCCCAGAGTGCTGGGATTATAGGCGTTAGCCAACGCGCCCGGCCACATCCACCTAAATTTCTATACTTTTGGAATTTGCTTTTACTCCTTGAACTGATGAGAACCTGGAGCCATGTCTTTATCTACATAAGCCTTTGTGTGAATTTTCTTTTTTTTTGTTGTTTGTTTGTTTTCTCACTGTGGAAAGCAAGGGAAAAAGTATTAGAGGAAGAAGGGAGATAAAATATGTCCAGAAACATGAAAAGACTTAAGTAAGGAAAAATCATGCATACATTTGTGGGTCAGGGGCTTTTTTGGCAAGTGTGTGGGTGCTCATATCTGGCCCCAAATTAAAGATAACAAGTATTGACATTGGAGAAGGAGTCAAGACTCCAAGATTCATAGGAGTAACATGTAGGACACATGTCACACGTAGGGTCTCTTCATATTCAACCCTGACAACATCCCTCTATAGAGATGTTTGGCACTGGGCTCCGCATAATTACTACAACGTACAAAGTGTTAAAGTTCAGACAAAAGAAGGAAAGGCTTTGTAAGGAAAATTGCAGGAAAGGAGGAAGCTGGGGAAAACTCTATAGAGTATTCACAGACTTAGTGAACAACTAGTCTCTATCTACTCTGATGAGTGTGCAAATGGAAAATGGATTGAGATCTTAGCCCTACAGTGTAGGTTACTAAATGACGGCATGGATTTCTTATGGCTTCTGGAGAAGTGCTGGGTTTGGGGAGCTTTACATCAGCATTGGTTCTCAATCATTCAAAATAATTAGGTTATGGTTACTCCTTAGAATATAGCATTGAGTATCACCATCAGGGCTTCTGAATCAAGACAAGAACAGCAAAAACAACAGCAGGAACAGCGATGGTGATCATTTACTGAAGACTTACTATGTACCTGAAACTAAAGCTGCAAAGAAATGTGAAAGTTAGGTACTAACTTCTTTGCTTCCTGAGAAAACTAAGACAGAAAGTTTAAATGATTTGCTTGAGGTCACACTACTAGAAAAGGACAAAGCCGGGACGTAAACCTAAATGATTTCCAAGCCCATCTTCTTCCCACAGGGGCACCATCCTCACTATACCATGGTTTGCCTTTATGCAAAACTGCAACTTACTATCCCCAACAGCTCACTAATATAAAACAGTTCTATTTCGCATATAGCCTTTAAAGCATGAACCTGGATTATACACACCTGAGAGGGAAGTCTCGTCTAACTCATTTTAAAAAGAAATCTTTGCTCTCTCCTATGGTGTAACACTCAATGAGACCTTAAGCAATTTTTTATTATTGATGATGGTGATATCTTATGGATTTTTTTCTACTCATTTACTCCTTGACTTGTGCACTAAAATGGCAAAGCATATGAGCAACTACATTCATGTTTCATTAAAAGACTGTCATCATCACCTGCTTTCTACCATTACTGGAAAGAAAATGTGACTTCCTTCATCTCTGTCCTCCTCTGCAACATTCATACAGAGATAACCTGGCTGCTACTGCATTTTTCCAGCTTAAAAATGTAAAGCCAATAAATTCCAAGTACTACCAGGTTATTCTGCTAGACTTGTCCTTCATCCAGTTCAGCTACAGAAGGGGATAATGATCTGTCATAAAGGTAAATTCATTACCACGAAATAATATCATCATACTTCTACTGCCCGTTTTCACAGCAAGGCACGCTCTCTCTGTAATGCTATATCTTAGTCCTCTGGGGAGCAGTTTACTGCTGACACAATAATAATAACAACAACAACTGACATTTACAGGAAGACAAGACAGCCTGTATTTTCTAACTCTTGACAAAGAAGGGCTCCCCCTTCTACTTCAGATGCATCAGTTATCATCACAAAATGCTCAGAAAAATCCAGAGTCTTTAAAAGATGCTAGCAAATGGATCTCCTAAAGGTTCATGAAAGTTTAGCTGTCACAAACAGGTGACTCAATTGCCAACCTCATTGTGCTGGGGAAGCACTACCAGTGGCATTACTCCAGAGCAGCTTAATAAAACACAAAACAGAAGCGCAGTCATATGTGGGTAATGGAACTGATTCTTTATGCATTGCTGGCTGATTCAATGGATCACTCGACACACTTATCCAGGTGACTGATTCTCAACATGGCTTAAGAAAATCCCATTTTCTGGTGTTGGGTGGTGGTGTTGTCTTAGTCCTTCTGGGCTGCTGTAACAAAACACCATAAACAAGGTGGCTTATAAACAACAGAAATCTATTTCTCACACTTCTGGGGGCTAGAAAGCGCAAGATCAAGGCACCAACGGATTTATTACCCAGTGGGAGCACTCTTCCTCATAGATCACACCGTCCCCGTCCTCACGTGGCAGAAGGGCTAGCTAGCTCTCTGTGTTCTCTTTATAAGAGCACTAGTTCAAGAGGGTTCTAGCCTCATGACCTAATCTCCCGAAAGGCCCCACCTCTGAATACCATCACCATGGAGTCAGGATTTCAACATATGAATTTTGGGGGGACACAAACATGAAGGCCACAGCAGCTGCGGTTTACTGTAGAATGCAAAAATCCTTCCAAGCTCATGCCACTGCTCCCACCCCCCAGAAGTTTTTTTCTCTAAAGACACAGCTTTAATCTAAAATGGGTAATCTGTGCTGCATTCACCAACCCAATACTTTCTGAATTTTTCCTATATGGACAGTATCGAGTTAGATGTGACAGAGGAAGGCAAGGTGAATTAGAAAAGTTCTCCAAAAGGCATACTGGAGCAGACTGGTTCCTAAACTTTGGCTTAGTGTGACTCTTCTTATAGCATAAGAGTTTTCCGTACCCTGATATGACAAGGCAGACAATGCCTGGCTGTGCATGGATCTGCTGTTCCTATAGAATAACTCCTCCAGGACTCCAGGGCCAGCATGTGGACCACTGTGTGTTTTTGAGGTTGGGGGGTACGTATGAAAAACCTCCACAATCTAGGAAGTATTCAGGGGAAAACCTTACTTTGCAGGTACCTTGTTATTAATCAAGGTTAAGTGGTAAAAGTAGTGGGTGAACAAGAGAAAGCATTCGAGAAACAACAGCTGAGGGGAAAAAATACCACACCAAATCCTACAGCTGCTATTTGAGAACAAAATCTGGCAGCACTTTGGGAGGCCAAGGCGGTGGATCATCTGAGGTCAGGAGTTCGAGACCAGCCTAGCCAACATAGCAAAACTTTGTCTCTACTAAAAATATCAAAATTAGCCAAGCATGGTGGTGTGCACCTGTAGTCCCAGCTACTTGGGAGGCTGAGGCACGAGAATTGCTTGAACCCAGGAGGGGGAGGTTGCGTGAGCCGAGATGGCTTCACTGCACTCCAGCCTGGATGACAGAGTGAGACTCTGTCTTTTTTTTCTTTTGAGACGGAATCTCGCTCTGTCGCCCAGGCTGGAGTGCAGTGGTGCAATCTCGGCTCACGCAACCTCCCCCTCCTGGGGTCACGCCATTCTCCTGCCTCAGCCTCTCTGGTAGCTGAGACTACAGGCGCCCACCACCACACCCGGCTAATTTTTTGTATTTTTAGTAGAGACGGGGTTTCAGCGTGGTCTCGATCTCCTGACCTCGTGATCCGCCCGCCTTGGCCTCCCAAAGTGCTGGGATTACAAGCGTGAGCCACCACGCCCGGCCTGAGACTCTGTCTTTTTAAAAAAAAGAACAAAATCTGGGTCTCCAGGATGATAGGTGAAGTGGCTAAAAGGTAGGCAGGTAGAGAACCAGAGAAGTGAGAGAAGCAAAAAGGCTGAGTACAAGTCTCCGAAAATAATCAAAAGAAGGCTGGGCGCGGTGGCTCACACCTGTAATCCCAGCACTTTGGGAGGCCAAGGCGGGCGGATCACAAGGTCAGGAGATTGAGACCATCCTGGCTAACATGGTGAAACTCTGTCTCTACTAAAAAATACAACAAAAATTAGCCGGGCGTGGTGGCGGGCGCCTGTAGTCCCAGCTACTCGGGAGGCTGACGCAGGAGAATGGCGTGAACCCGGGAGATGGAGCTTGTACTGAGCCGAGATCACACCACTGCACTTCGGCCTGGGTGACAGAGCGAGACTCTGTCTCACAAAAAAAAAAAAAAAAAAAAAAAAAAAAAAAAAAAAAAAAAAAAAAAAAAAAAAAAATCAAAAGAAGACAATTTCTTGCTAACAGGAAAGCAATCCTTTGGAGCTAGGCTCCAGGTCTGGATTCTGGCCATATTCTTTTATTAACCAAGCCTCAGAGTCTTCTTCTGTTAAACGGGACTAATGTTGTCCATCTGAGGATTAAACAAGAGGGCAAGCCCTGAAGACAGGATGGTCTTCCCTTCTGTTTCCATCCTATTGGAAGAGCACTGAAGGAATCCTACCCCTCAAATGCATACATGGGGGCTTATAAAATGTCTAGGTTCTCAGCTTATCTGCCTAACAGGACTGCATGGATATCAGATTTCATAAGTCTACACTGCAAAACCACCACAGCTATGTAGAGTCTCCAGGTGTCTCCAGTCTCTAACTTGCAACCTCTCTAATACTTCTCTTGTTTTCTGCTGTTCATAAAAAAATGCAGAGACTTCTGCAGGTGCACAGCCAATGGCCGTCTTGTGTTTAATGGAGGTTCTGGCCTGATGCTTTGGGGGGCATGGTAATGAGTTGCTTATGGTTAACCTCTGCCCTGCTAACAGGTTCTAGGAACTGTGGCCCTTTTCTCCTCTGCCACCTCTTCCCATTCCCTCCTTCCCCTCCCCTCCCTTCCCCTTTGTATTTGCCTCTGGCTACCTTAATATCGATCATTCCTGCTCCCTACCATATCTCCATTTTCTACCTGACTTCTTTTCCTTCTCTCTCCTTTTAAGGGGTTACTGCTCTTCACTCTCCCATGCCCACAGCATTTCCACCGTTTTCTCCTTTGCCCCTGACTTACTTTATACTACACTATTTTTGTATAGAGTGAGAATTTTGGTTAGGGACCAGTAAGTGTCCATCTTGAAAAGAGAATAGAAGTCTACTCACATTTCATTGTGATCATGATAGTTGCAGCTAACATTTGATGAGTACCCTCCCTTAACCCCTGCTATGAGACAAGCACTATTACTATTCCTGTTGTCAGATAAGATTAAGAGACTTGAGCAAAGTTGCACAGTTACTAATTGGAGGTTTATGACTTTCCCTCATTTTGTACATCAGGAAGGAGGAAAAGGTGGTGCCACATTATTGTTCTCTTTCCTTATTTATTCCTCATACAGCTGGCTGTCTCAGGGAGCATTTGTATGTACTATAAACAAAATTTTGGGGGACCATGGGAACTTTCATCTCTTCAATCCTACAAAAAAAAAAAAAATCAGATCTTAGATCAAATGGCAAGAATTTGAAGAAGAACTGTTGTCTCTCTTCCATGGACCATCTCAGTGTCCCGTTCCCCACTGCCTCCTGAGGATATTCTACGAGTCCCATGTTCCTAGGCAGATCCTTGTCAGCCATATTTGAAACATATCCCAACTATAAACTCCCCATGTTTTCCATCCGTTTCTCAAACTTGTGGACAAGCAGCTCTTTGAAAAGGAATTCATACACTAATTAAAGATTTAACCAAAGGAATTTTAGGTTGATATAACTAATGCTTAGTATGCTTTTGCTTTAGAGGACAACCTCAAATAAACCCAGAATGGAGAGAGAGCATAGCTCAATGATGTCACCCTGATCTCTCTCTTTTTTTTTTTTAGATGGAGTCTCGCTCTGTTGCCCAGGCTGGAGTACAGTGGCCTGATCTTGGCTCACTGCAACCTCCACCTCTCAGGTTTAAGCAATTCTCTCACCTCAGCCTCCTGAGTAGCTGGGATGACAGTCATGTGCCACCAATGCCCAGCTAATTTTTCTGTTTTTAGTAGACACGGGGTTTCACCATGTTGGCCAGGCTGGTCTCAAACTTCTGACCTCAAGTGATCTGGCCCACCTTGGCCTCCTAAAGTGCTGGGTTTACAGGCGTGAGCCACCGTGCCCGGCCGATGTCACCCTGATCTCTTATTTTTGATTACTGTAGTAGAACCCTAGTTGGTTTCCCTTCTTCTGCCCTTGTCTCCTACAGTGTACTCGAACAGCATAAAGAGATTTTGTTTCTCCTATTCTCAGTTCCTGGAAATGGCATTCATGTTATTAAGAGGAAAAGCCAAAGCCTCCCAATAGCTTCAGTGGATCTCAAGTGTGATCCCTGGACCAGTGGCACTGGTATCACTTGGAACCTTGTTAGGAACGCAAACTTCTGAATCAGAAACTGTAAGGGTGGTGCCCAGAGATCTGTGTTTTAACAACACTTCCAAGTGATTCTTATGCTGCTGAAGTTGGAGAGCCACTGTCCTGCATGAACTGCCCCAGGCTTTTACCTGAGTTTCTTTTCTCCTACTCGCCTTGCTGTCTTCATTCCATCTACACTAGTCTTCCCCCAGGAAATAGGCACGTCGCACTCCCTCACCTTTTCTAGGTCTTGTTCAAATGTCAACTTCTTAGCAATGTGTTTGTGGCCATCATTGCCTTTCAAACCAAAACTACTCTGGACTCCCTATTCCTCTTTCTTTCTTAATTTTTCTCCATAGCACTTATTACCATCTCATGCACTAGAAACTTTTCTCACTGATATTTTAATTGTCTGTCTCCACCAACTAGAATGTAAGCTCCTTGAGGGGCAGGGATTTTATTATTCAGTGATGTATCCTGTGCAACTACCAAGGTATCTGGAATAAAGTATGTGCTCATTAAATATGTGCTGAATGTTGAGAGAAGGAATGATTACATTCTGCCTCTTAGAAGCCATTTGACATGTGCAAGGTACTTAATCTCTTTGAGCCTCAGTTTCCTCACCAATAAAAAGAGAATGAAGATGAAAAGCAGATACAGTGCACAGATCATTTAGCCATTAGATAAACAGTAGCAATTGTGACCCTCAAAATAGGAAAAAAACCATTTCAATATCATTAGAACCAAACCAGGAATAATGGTTTGAACTTTTAAAAGCGTTTTTAGAATGTGGAAACATTTTTGGGAGGTGGGGTGTACTAAAGATACATTTCCCTTTCTGAGAACAGGTTGGTGAAAAAAAGAGTAATTTTCCTATGCTGAAATTATTTTCCCAAAAGGCAGCATTTTGATGAATTAAGAACAAAGGAATTATAAACATACAATCTAATTATCCTTCAAAACAAAATACATATTGAATAGGAAACACATTGAAAACTTAGGTTTGTTTGTGGATGTTTTTTCCAAAATATTGCAATAAAATGTTTGGGAACATCTAATAAAACTAATATGCAGCTGGATTTTCCTGCCCTGAAACTAATTTGTGCTGATTACAAGATAGGTCACAAGGTCTGCAGGCTTTATTTTTGATGCATTCATTATAATTGTTACTATGGGCGAAGACTAAACACAAAAAATAAAACATCCTGTTGGGGAATGATCTACCCAACACACACCACATGTTTTCTCTTCTATCATTAGTCTAAAGGGGATTTCCACAAAAACTGAGATTCTTAGAAACTAAGCTTTTACTCATCATTGCTGCATATTCCCACTTAGTCACTGTCCTGGGACCTCCCAGTTGCTCTCTGATGAAATAAATCTGAGGTTGTACACTAAAAAAATAACTGTAGCTATGAATTAGCTATTTGGAGAACAAAACCCTCTTTTTGTACTGTTATGTTTAACAGTATAATATCATGATCAACAGCTTAACAATTTCTTAACATGACTGCATTCCATATAGTTTCTATATGACCAAGACTTTTTACAGTACCCATCTGGAGCATTTAGAACTAGGAGATGATACAGGTCCTAGCACACACTTCTCTGCTATGAATGAACAAGGTCAAAAGAGAAACTCTGCCCACTGCATGGAGAAATGGCAGTTGTCACAACACATACCTTCACACCTACCACTGTCTCCCCTGTGTAAATAACCCTATTGGTCTTAAGCAACAGTAGTGTGTCCAAGTAATACTGTAAATGGGAAAGTTCTCTCTCAGAGGAGAGCTATGGATGAGACTCAAAGAAAAGGTTACCAGGTCAGCAGCGGCTAAGTGCTGCCAACAACCACCTTAGGAAACAGCATTGTTGTTTGCTTTTGTAGGTGACCTGGCTCAGACAGAACCTACCATTTCACTCCCCTTGAAGAACCCAAAGTTCTTTCCACAGGAGAAACTGCTTTCAGGCAAGAATCTGATGTCAATCATTTCTGTTTGGAGGTGAATTAAATCAGCATGTTCATACTCTCTTAAAAAAGGCTCTGCATTCTAAACCTCATTTCTCTTTAAATAACAATAGACATTATACACTGTTAAATAAATCTTCAGGAAATCTATGAGGGAAGATAATGAGAGGAATTTTTAAAAAGCACTTTAAAAAATAACCACAAGGGTAAATGCTTGCTTTTCCTATATTCAGGAGCTTCAGTTTTTACCTTGTAAGGCCAGTCCTGTTTGTTTACTCTGTAAAGTCAAGTCCTTAAGAAAATATCAGTTCTTAAAAAACATCAGTGTGAACTGTCTGTGGCTCAGCTTTAATCAAAAGTTTGGCTGTGAGAAATATTTAAAATCATCCAAGGACTATGAGACCTACGTGCTTCTCAGGATTTATAAATTTCATGATGTGAATTTCTCCAGCTCTTATAAAAGTCCTGATGGATTGGCAGCAAGTTACTTTCATGGATCACTCAGAATCACTTTTATTGAGTTACACTTTTGTATTAGGTTCTCAGTTTCTAGTTAGTGGGCCCTGAAAGAAGCTATCTTACCAAATCCTTTATTCTATCTACTTGAATAGCACTGACTGTTAGCATATCACCCGGTGTCCTCCTGCTGAAGTTCTACGTGAGAAATTTACATCACAACTAAGTGCCAGGGAAAGCTTCCTTCCCTTGAGAAACTGGTATGTATTTTCTCATGGGTAATGAGAACCACATGATTAATCATATGTTTCTTTTTCCTTTGGCTGCCAGGAAACTCAGAATCAAACTTATATCTCAATGTTATTAACTATGTAGAACCATACGGTAGAACCTTTGTTCAATTTTTTTTCTCTGATTTTACCTTTCTACTTTAATTTACGTATTTCCTAATTCTCATTTTTTACTTGTTTATATTTTCTATCTTACTGTATGTATTCTTATAAGCCATCAATCTTTATAAAAATGGAGGTTTATACATGTGTATGTACCTCTATGTGTATAGGTACATATATATACACATACATATATACCGAGCTTACATATGGGTGTGTGTGTATATACATATATATACACATATATAGCCAGCTTACATATGGTATGCGTGTGTGTATACGTGTGTATATACATACATACATACATATACATATATGTGTATATGTATACTGGGTAACTAGAAAGACTATAATTTTAGTAGTCTATTTTCATGAGAAAGAACTAAAATAATATTGGTTGTAATGGATTAGTCATTGTGGAGAATTATTTTAAATAAATTTCTGTGGGCTATTGATGAATATATAGAAATAGCCATGCTTAATGGTACTTTCTGTAATATTTTTGTATAATATAAGTAAGTATTTAGAGTTCTTGAAATCTAATTTTCTAAATGGCCTTCTTCTTAAAAATTTCAGACAGGTGTCAATTTTTAAAAATTCAATATACTTATTACTCATACTCCAGTGAAATTGGTATAGATCTGTTGGAATATCATAAAATTATACTTAGAAGATCTGTAAGGTACCTCATGAGATAACGCATAGGCAAGTGTTTTGTAAAACTCTAGAGTGTAATTGTTAGCTATCACTGCTATTGCCTAAAACACATAAAATATGACCCAGAGATGAACTGTATCTTACTGGTAAGCATGGTAATTACCGTGGAAATGCGGAAAACAACTGTTGAAACAAGTTAAAAATTTTTTTTAATGTCATCCTCAGTTGCTTTGCTCCTTGAGAGGATCTGGCCAGCTCATGGATGAGTTTTTGTAAGTTCCAGAAACTTTTACTGGGACTCTCAAAAATACGGATATACTCACAAACCCTCAGATATTTGAAAACTCTTTCATCTCATGAGTAGAAAACAATATCTAATTTTAAAATATTCTGCATGACAAACAGAAGTAAAAACCTCAGAGATGAGAAGTTTCCTCAGTGAAGGTATTGGCTTGTTTGTTACTTTCTTTCTGTTTATTAAATACAACTTAGCTATTCACTAATAATCCAGGAAGCACAGAACTAAGACATTAACCAGCTTGTGTTCCAAACTAAAAGGAGGTTAAAAACAGAGCACTGTAATACAAACACAGCTTATAAGTACAGCGTGTGTACCTACTGTTCAGCCATTTAAACTTTGAGTCGCTGTACAAACAAGTCTATCTTGAGGAAACAGACTGGGTAATTTTCCATTTGGACTGTTTGAGATTTCACCAAGAGCCTCAAACTTGCAGAAGTCTGTGTTGCCAGACATTTTCCTCAAATTTGTTATCTACAGTTCTTCCCATTAAGATTTCCCTTTAACAAAAATGCTTTTCATAAAGGTTGTGCTTTCAGTGAAAGCTTTTCTTCTACAGACATTGAGATTAAATTAAAAAGAAAAATTAAAGAGGTAGTGGCCTCATTTTGGAAACATAAGTTAAAGCTCTCTTCTGGATAGCCTAAGACAGACCCAGATCAAGATTTCAAACACTTGAGTCTTCAAAGTTCAGAGGAGAGTTCAAAAGATTGAAAAGGAAGGTAAAATTCTAATCAATGAAAAGATCAAGATGCAAAATTGCTGGAATGGCACTAAATGCCAACAGTGATTTGAGGGAATCTTTAGAGCCTTTTGATACCGGATGGGAATCTGACAGGGAAGGAAAAATTCAGCACTTACAATGTAACTAGAGAAGATCATCTTCTTTTTAGCTTCTGTAAACTCACTGGAACACTCATGAACAATTGTAAAGCAATGGAAAAGAGCTCTAGTATACAATTATTTTAGAAATGCATGAAAGTACATTTCTTAAGTTCAGGTCTCAAAAATTTCAAAATAACTACTCTACAAATACAAGTGAGCAGTATTTCAGAATGACTATTACTGGGAAGGAAATAAATAGGATCTTATTTTCCAAGTTAATGCAGTCACTTTGAACACCGGGACTTTTCTCCCAGTGTGTTGTAAGTTATCAATAAGTAAAATAAAGTCCAGTTTAATTAAGATGGATAATGAAGTATAAAAATATTTTTAAGTTGTTTCTACTTTTTGAGTACTGGCTATATGCTGAGGACTCTGCTAAACACCTTTTATGCATGGTCTCATTTAAGACTCTCAACAGCCATGAGGTAGGTAGTATTATTATCTCTAATTTACAAAAGTAAACCAAGGCTCAGAGAGAGACAGTTATTTATCCAAAATCATAGTCAATTAATGGCTGAGTCAGGAATAGAAGCCTGTTTTCTGGGTTCCTGATTTAATGCATTTTCTACCAACATTCTGACTGGTTGAACTACAGAATTGGGTTAAGACAAGCTCTGGTGACAGTGAGTCCATGGCCAAAGTGAACTGATCGTTTCTTTGTCTTATGCTGCAAGGATTATCTAAAAGGGTAGTATGTTAGTCCATTTTCACACTGCTATAGAGAATACCACTCGAGAACTGGGTAACTTATTATTTTTTTTTTTAAAAAGAGGTATACTTGACTCACAGTTCTGCATGGCTGGGGAGGTCTCAGGAAACTTACAATCCTGGTTGAAGGGGAAGCAGACACATCTTAGTGGAGGCAGGTAAGAGACAGCATGTGTGAGCACAGAAAAATACCGTTTATAAAACCATCAGATCTCTTGAGAATTCACTCACTATTATGGGAACAACATGGGGGAAACTGCCCCCATAATCCAATCACTTCCCTCCCTTGACACATGGGAATTACAGCTCCCTCCTCCCCCGACATGTGGGGATTACAATTCGAGATGAGATTTGGGTGGGGACACAGAGCCAAACCATATCAGTTACACAAAAGCATGAATGCCTTACCTCCATCCCCTCATTACCTCGCAAAGGCCATACCACACTACTTGGCAATTATCCAAGCTCATCATAAACTTTCAGACCACACTATGCCTTTGAGGGTGCTTTTTTTATCTTTTTGGAACCTCTTTCTCTATCCTCCTTACCCTTCTCTGCTGGTTGAAATCTAACTTTCTGCTTCCTGTCCCTGAAGTCTGAATTAAAGCATTCTCTTTTCCACATTCTCAGAGCACTTTGTTTCACAGTTAGAGCACTTAGCATATTTACCCTGCATTGTTATTAGGTGCAAACCTGCCTATCACCTGCATAAAAAAGTATGGCTCTTAAAGGACTGCATCCAAAACATGTTTCTATAGCCATGTGTCTTCAACAGCACCCTGAACACAGCAGACACTCGATAAATGTTTCACGTAGAGTTAAAATAGGAAACTCAGGTACTACTACCACAACATTTACATCAAAGAAAGGACTATTCTCAAAGGAAGTAGGGAGTATTTTTGCTCACTCTTCTTTTTGAAAGGACTTTTCAGACAGCCTATCACCATTCCAAGGAAGGTAATGGGGCTATTTTTCTGTTTAGGAACGAGTGGTTTAAGTAATGTAAGCTATGGATCAGTGGTTTGCAATGATGGGGCTGATCGAAAGACAATCACACTCAGCCCTGCTAAGGTTAATGGCATTGCCTCTTACAGAGGAAATATAAAAGTGGAAGATAGGGAAGAAACCAATAAAAACATTTACACACGCCTTTAATGGTATGCAGAGTAGAACCCACTTAAATGAATACGAACTAATGAAAACATCTTGAAAAGAGAGTGATTTTTAGAGAAACCTTTTATCTACAGGTCCTATATTTATAGAGCAAACCTTTTAAATAAATACAGGGTAAAAAATGAATTAAACTGGTAATTGTTGTGACTCATTGTGGTTCATGTAACTTTCATTAGGCCAGTGAAGTAAATGAACCATTTAACAAAAGGAAGCTCTTCTCCACCAGTTTATGCCGTGTACTTCACATTATAAGTAAGAACCTCCTCCGTAGGTACCACAGACCAAAAAAATTGTCTTGGGAAGACTGGACTTTACCCATTCTGCTGTACTTCTAGCTGGGCACAGTCGAAGACTTTTCTAAGAAGAGGTGAAAGAATTCAGTTCAACCAGAAAAATGCATGAAAAGAGAAACATATTTGTCTTATCCCTCCCAATATATGTGAGAGGTCTTCCTTCTATGAAACTTATTATTTTTTTCTTTTTTAAAATGAACTTTGATGTCTTAAAGTTACAGGTGGGTAAGGACTATGAAAATGGAGGCTCAAAAGCAGAGATAAGAGTTGGAATCACAAGGTACTCAAAACTTTCTTCTAAAATCTTAGAAATAATTTGTCAGGGATTTAAATCTTATGCTTGACAGATATTTTAGACCAGTGGCTTAAGAAAAAGGACACTAATATTTCCTCTTAAGATCACCAAATACAAAGAAGAATTACTTGGGACAACTGTGTTCCTACAGCCCTCAGCAACTAATAAAATGTATCTATTTACCAAAACATCTTTGTGGTTAGAGCCTATTTTGTCTCCGAGCTGATTGTCTCCAAAAAAGAAAAGCCTAAGTAAAAGCCAATTCAAAGTGATCTGAATGTCGATGGGGAGAATATACTCAATGCGAATAAGAAAAAAGCCTGGAGATTCAAGGGAGTTTAAGAATAAATAAACGAGTCAATCTGAAGTCAAATACTGATAGGCTAACATAGTCGAAAGATTTCTTAAGTGTAGTCTGGATCAACTGGAGTATCCTTTATTCAGTGTTGTATTTATTTGTTTTGGCTCTTTGAGGTAATTTTGGATGCTTATACTTTTAAAGATTATGTTTGAAAATCTTAGAATGCCAGATCAGTTCAGAATAGAGGGTGAAAGTGATACCACGGTAAACACAGAAAGACACCTTTCAGTACCCTGAGGACTCTGCAGTCATGGGGGTGCACTGGTGTGCTGAATGTAAACAATGTTCCCCCTATGAGAGGAGTGTGCATTTCTTATGCAACAGCTTTGTTACCATATTCAACCTGAAAATGAGTACTGCTGGGCTGAAAAGAAGATATGCAATATAGCCACTGGTTTCCTAGCACTGTCCAGGGGACCTGGGATGGAAATGAAGGAATTCCTAATGACTCGAAATCATTATAATAGCTCATTTTACATATGGCTTGATTGTTCATAAAGTGCTTTCAGATACATCATATCATTAAATCCTTACTAAATCCTTGGGAGCAAAGAAGGGCAAGAAGCATTCGTGACCATTTTACAGATGAGGAAACTGAGGCACAGGAGGTCAGGTACCCTTCCTGAGGCCAGTTACAATTAGTAAGGGTTTCTGTTCTTAAAGCCTTTCACAGCCAGGTGAGCGGTGGAGTCAAGGTAGAGTCTCCCTTTCCCTCCCATCCTTGCACTTACCACGCTCCAATTAGAGGACCACACTCTTCCTTTCAACAAAGTTCCGCCCGAAAGAACTATCCAATGTGTCACTTCGAACTTCACCCATGTTCTGAACCCAGTAAGATCATGAAACAGACTGGGCAAGAGAGACACCATGTCTTTCATGTCCAATAGGAAATACGAGGCGGACATTGCCTTTCTTTTCACACAGGTTCTTGCTTCAACTCTAACCCAGAGCCCACTCCTAGTTTACTCTGGCCTCCCTTTGCTGAATCTCTCTCAGCACAAAGATCTCTTCACGTCAGTCAGCTTTGCCATGGAACGACTATTTCTCTCACACTTTGACTAGTTACAGCCACCTCTGCCTCGTATACAATTTTCTGTCAGAGTGCTGCACTTAGGACAGCTGATGGCTATGGGCATATGAGGACGGTGGTGGTGATGCAGAGGGAAGATCCAGATGTGGAGCCTGAAATCCTGCTACTCCTAGCCAAGGCAAACCTTTCTCCCTCACTGGCGGCAAACATTTCACACCCTGCTCGAAACCATCTTGCTGTGTCTGCAGCCCGGGGGCCTCCAGGTACCAGACGCACCCACCACAACATAGCAAGGAAAACTACAAGCTGCTTGACTGGACACTTAAGGACTGAATATCGAGTTCTGCAGAGGAGACGGACTGGGAATGACATGCTCTATGTAGGAGCCCACTGAATACGGACGGCACTGTTCACCATCTTACCGGCAGCAGACTCAGAGACAGCTCACGCTGCACACACTGCACCAGACAACAGGGATATAGCGAAGCATAGGAAATGCATTTAGTTCTGCATTTATAGTAGATATTTATTGAACACGTACTATGTGATAGGCACTGGGCTAATGAGAGAACAGTGAGTAAAAAAGAAAAACAACCCTTGCTTTCATGGAGTTCACAATCCACTTAATGTCTGCCTTTAAAGGCATTATTCAGAACATCACACACATAAATGTAATATGAAAACTGTGTTAAACTGATTCAAAATCCTACACAAATGACTTTCCAATAAACTTTACAACTTATTGGCAAATGAAAAGAATGATTTCAATCACCTTTCAAGTAACTTTTTTTTGGTGAAACAGCATGTGTAAGAACAGCAGAGCAGAAATGTAGGAGAAAGAAAGCTGGACAAGGAACCGAACATCAAGGCTCTCGGTTCTACAATGAATCTGCTATTAGACGCATGACACTTTACTTTTCTGTGATTCATCAGTCTTGTGACTAATGCCTGGAGCAGTATCTGCCATACAGCAGATGTTTAATAAATAAATATGGGTTGAATGAGTGAATGTAATATGTGAAGATTTCGTGTGAAGATTTTTGTAGTTCAATGTAAACATTAAGAAATTGGAGATGAGAAGAGTCAAGTAACAAAGACGCATGTACTGTGCTTATGGACCTGCAAATCAAACTTCTCTAGTAAACTGTGTCAAAGTGACCAAGTGGCCAGCAGGAAAATGTGAGAATCTGACCACTGGTCATACTTTTTCACTGCATCCCTCAGGCTTGAATTGTATTATAATTTAAACTCAACAAATGGACTTTTTCTGATTCCAATTCAGTAGGCTAGTTGGAATAGCCAACCCTGGCTAGCAACTTCACTGGTGCCATTCTAAGCCTTCTCTTCAATATTTACAGAATAAAAAGCAATTTTGGTTTGAGCTTTGAGCACATTAGATTTTGACAGCTTGGAAATGTCATTCTCAAAGCAAGGACTTCTCACATGCATAGAATTCTGGCTCTTAACTATTCTATAAATGCAAATGCAAATATCCTTGACCAGAAAACCTTGAGCATCATGTTCTAAGAATGTTAGTGAGATTACATGAAGTTCTTTTTAACTGTATTAGTTTCCATCCAACATCTACTAAATCGAATTAGAGTAAAGTGGGGAAGGCCTAGGTTCGAAAGGTGGATGCCAAAGAAGTCACATTTTAATTTCATCTCCATCTCTCATTTATGGATGCTTTCTAGCTGTCAGCCAGTCAGTCAGCAAGCTTCATTCCAAGGGAAACACGCTGGGTGACTGGCCATCCAAGAATTCAACATGATATGACTGGCGTATTTGAAACTGTTCAGAAACACTATGTCTTAGCCAAGCTGCAGCTTTACATGCTGGGTCCTTTCTGCCCCTAGGCCTTTACCCATAATGTTCCTTTTGTTTAACAAGGACTTTGCATCTTCCCTCTCATACACATAGAAACTGCAAATTCCATCTATCATTTTGTCAAGAGTGCCAGAATCCACTGATTGGGAAAATATCTTGATGGCACATTTCTTATTTAAAAAGGAGATTCCCAAGAACATAAATTTGCAAGGCTCAAGGAAAACTAAACAAGAACAAGAAGAGGCTCAGAGAAGAGAGGCAGGGAGGAAGAGAGGGCAACGGTAACATGGCAGAGTGACCTAAGTGCTCTTAAAAACGGAGTTGTTTAAAATCAATGTGACGCGGTTAGTATGTTCTGAGGCTTTACTGAAGTGCCCAAAATCGCCCTCCTACAACTTTACCAAAGCCAGCTGTACACATAATTTCTTTTTTTTTTTTTTTTTTTTGAGACGGAGTCTCGCTTTTTCACCCAGGCTGGAGTGCAGTGGCTCAATCTCGGCTCACTGCAAGCTCCGCCTCCCACGTTCACGCCATTCTCCTGCCTCAGCCTCTCCCAGTAGCTGGGACTACAGGCGCCCGCCACCACGCCTGGCTAATTTTTTGTATTTTTAGTAGAGAGGGGGTTTCACCGTGGTCTCGATCTCCTGACCTCGTGATCCGCCCGCCTCGGCCTCCCAAAGTGCTGGGATTACAAGCGTGAGCCACCGCGCCCGGCCACACATAATTTCTATAGGTGCATCAGACAGAAATATAGAGAAGGTGCTCAACCCAACATACGGGCACAGGACATGGAAAAGAGCATTGCACGGCTTGGGGGAAGATCTATGAAGTAAACTAACTCAGCAGGTGCAGGAATTGACAGCTAGAAGAGAACTTTTGCTGTAAGCATCCCCAGAAATGCACAGAAATCCTGGGATAGACTTTAGATTTCCTCAGGTTGTGGAATGGTGGGTTTGAGCTAGTTTTAAGGAGCAAGAAAGCTCTAAGTAACATCTAGGAACACGTATACACTTCAGCATTTAGGTCAAATACCTAACAAGCTCTTCTCTGAACACTTCTAACTTTACTTTTGTTGCTTCTTGCGTAGCCTTTATCACTTGTGCCTCTACCTTATGCCCCAAACACCATCCAAATAACTTTAGGAGATCACAATCACATTTTATGCAACTATCTGCCTAAATATCTGTATCCCTTGCTAGAATATGTACTCAAGGAGCATGGGGTTGGTATCTCTTTTATGTGGATATGCCCACTGCCTGGCACAGGGATTATATATTAATAAATATATGTACAATTAAGAAAGATCAATTGGAAGGAGGGGAATAACTTATGATTATGCATTATTTTCCCCTGAAAAGACTTAAACTCCTGAACACAAGATTCATTCATTTACCCATTTACTCATTCATTCACTCACCCTAAAATATTTATTGAGTGCCATTTTGTTTGGAATATAATACACTAGTTTCTGCCCTCAGGGAGCGCATAGTCTAGAATAGTGGTCTCCTCAAAACACAAATCACTGGAGCTTCCATTTATATTGTATCTTTTAAAAATAAGAAGTCTTTAAAAAATGATAAGCTTATTTCTAATAATGCATTCTCCCTCACATGGTACCAGTGTCAGGTGGTCATGTGTCACCCATGGTCTGTGAAGTATCCTGAGGAAAATGTGGAATTCTGCAGACTATCTCTCACTGGCTTCACTTTCAGCATACTATGACATTTACTATTTTCATTGGCTGGTGTTCAGTCAAAGTCCTAATAGATTATAAGGACTACAGATTACACATTGTAATATAATACATATTTACTCAATAATGTAATACATAATGTATGTAACACTATAACACATATATTATGTAGTATATCATATGACATTATGTCACCATACTTGTATGTCATATGCCATTGTTATTCCCTGACCTCAAGTCTATACTTTCCCTGGGGTAAGGGGACAGAACATATAGTCAATACATTGAAAACCTAACAATACGCCCCAAATCAACAGAATATACATTTTTTTCAGCACCACACCACACCTATTCCAAAATTGACCACATAGTTGGAAGTAAAGCTCTCCTCAGCAAATGTAAAAGAACAGAAATTATAACAAACTGTCTCTCAGACCACAGTGCAATCAAACTAGAACTCAGGATTAAGAAACTCACTCAAAACCGCTCAACTACATGGAAACTGAACAACCTGCTCCTGAATGACTATTGGGTACATAATGAAATGAAGGCAGAAATAAAGATGTTCTTTGAAACCAACGAGAACAAAGACACAACGTACCAGAATCTCTGGGACACATTCAAAGCAGTGTGTAGAGGGAAATTTATAGCACTAAATGCCCACAAGAGAAAGCAGGAAAGATCCAAAATTGACACCCTAACATCACAATTAAAAGAACTAGAAAAGCAAGAGCAAACACATTCAAAAGCTAGCAGAAGGCTGGAAATAACTAAAATCAGAGCAGAACTGAAGGAAATAGAGACACAAAAAAACCCTTCAAAAAATTAATGAATCCAGGAGCTGGTTTTTTGAGAAGATCAACAAAATTGATAGACCGCTAGCAAGACTAATAAAGAAGAAAAGAGAGAAGAATCAAATAGATGCAATAAAAAATGAAAAAGGGGATATCACCACCGATCCCACAGAAATACAATCTACCATCAGAGAATACTACAAACACCTCTATGCAAATAAACTAGAAAATCTAGAAGAAATGGATAAATTCCTCGACAAACACACCCTCCCAAGACTAAATCAGGAAGAAGTCGAATCTCTGAAGAGACCAATAACAGGTTCTGAAATTGTGGCAATAATCAATAGCTTACCAACCAAAAAGAGTCCAGGACCTGATGGATTCACAGCCGAATTCTACCAGAGGTACAAGGAGGATCTGGTACCATTCCTTCTGAAACTATTCCAATCGATAGAAAAAGAGGGAATCCTCCCTAACACATTTTATGAAGCCAGCATCGTCCTGATACCAAAGCCAGGCAGAGACACAACCAAAAAAGAGAATTTTAGACCAATATCCTTGATGAACATTGATGCAAAAATCCTCAATAAAATACTGGCAAACCGAATCCAGCAGCACATCAAAAAGCTTATCCACCATGATCAAGTGGGCTTCATCCCTGGGATGCAAGGCTGGTTCAACATACGCAAATCAATAAATGTAATCCAGCATATAAACAGAACCAAAGACAAAAACCACATGATTATCTCAATAGATGCAGAAAAGGCTTTTGACAAAATTCAACAACCCTTCATGCTAAAAACTCTCAATAAATTAGGTATTGATGGGACGTATCTCAAAATAGTAAGAGCTATATATGACAAACCCACAGCCAATATCATACTGAATGGGCAAAAACTGGAAGCATTCCCTCTGAAAACTGGCAGAAGACAGGGATGCCCTCTCTCACCGCTCCTATTCAACATAGTGCTGGAAGTTCTGGCCAGAGCAATCAGGCAGGAGAAGGAAATAAAGGGTATTCAATTAGGAAAAGAGGAAGTCAAATTGTCCCTGTTTGCAGATGACATGATTGTATATCTAGAAAACCCCATTGTCTCAGCCCAAAATCTCCTTAAGCTGATTAGCAACTTCAGCAAAGTCTCAGGATACAAAATCAATGTACAAAAATCACAAGCATTCTTGTACACCAATCACAGACAAACAGAGAGCCAAATCATGAGTGAACTCCCATTCACAATTGCTTCAAAGAGAATAAAATACCTAGGAATCCAACTTACAAGGGACGTGAAGGACCTCTTCAAGGAGAACTACAAACCACTGCTCAATGAAATCAAAGAGGATACAAACAAATGGAAGAACATTCCATGCTCATGGGTTGGAAGAATCAATATCGTGAAAATGGCCATACTGCCCAAAGTAATTTATAGATTCAATGCCATCCCCATCAAGCTACCAAAGACTTTCTTCACAGAATTGGAAAAAACTACTTTAAAGTTCATATGGAACCAAAAAAGAGCCCGCATTGCCAAGTCAATCCTAAGCCAAAAGAACAAAGCTGGAGGCATCACGCTACCTGACTTCAAACTATACTACAAGGCTACAGTAACCAAAACAGCATGGTACTGGTACCACAACAGAGATATAGATCAATGGAACAGAACAGAGCCCTCAGAAATGATGCCGCATAGCTACAACTATCTGATCTTTGACAAACCTGACAAAAACAAGAAATGGGGAAAGGATGGCCTATTTAATAAATGGTGCTGGGAAAACTGGCTAGCCATATGTAGAAAGCTGAAACTGGATCCCTTCCTTACACCTTATACAAAAATTAATTCAAGATGGATTAAAGACTTAAATGTTAGACCTAAAACCATTAAAATCCTACAAGAAAACCTAGGCAATACCATTCAGGACATAGGCGTGGGCAAGGACTTCATGTCTAAAACACCAAAAGCAATGGCAACAAAAGCCAAAATCGACAAATGGGATCTCATTAAACTAAAGAGCTTCTGCACAGCAAAAGAAACTATCATCAGAGTGAACAGGCAACCTACAGAATGGGAGAAAATTTTTGCAACCTACTCATCTGACAAAGGGCTAATATCCAGAATCTACAATGAACTCAAACAAATTTACAAGAAAAAAACAAACAACCCCATCAAAAAGTGGGCAGAGGACATGAACAGACACTTCTCAAAAGAAGACATTTATGCAGCCAAAAAACACATGAAGAAATGCTCATCATCACTGGCCATCAGAGAAATGCAAATCAAAACCACAGTGAGATACCATCTCACACCAGTTAGAATGGCCATCATTAAAAAATCAGGAAACAACAGGTGCTGGAGAGGATGTGGAGAAATAGGAACACTTTTACACTGTTGGTGGGACTGTAAACTAGTTCAACCATTGTGGAAGTCAGTGTGGCGATTCCTCAGGGATCTAGAACTAGAAATACCATTTGACCCAGCCATCCCATTACTGGGTATATACCCAAAGGAGTATAAATCATGCTGCTATAAAGACACATGCACACGTATGTTTATTGCGGCACTATTCACAATAGCAAAGACTTGGAACCAACCCAAATGTCCAACAACAATAGACTGGATTAAGAAAATGTGGCACATATACACCATGGAATACTATGCAGCCATAAAAAATGATGAGTTCGTGTCCTTTGTAGGGACATGGATGAAACTGGAAACCATCATTCTCAGTAAACTATCGCAAGGACAAAAAACCAAACACCGCATGTTCTCACTCATAGGTGGGAATTGAACAATGAGAACTCATGGACACAGGAAGGGGAACATCACATTCCGGGGACTGTTGTGGGGTGGGCGGGGGGGGGGGGCGGGGACAGCATTAGGAGATATACCTAATGCTAAATGACGAGTTAATGGGTGCAGGAAATCAACATGGCACATGGATACATATGTAACAAACCTGCACATTGTGCACATATACCCTAAAACCTAAAGTATAATAAAAACAAAACAAAACAAAAAAACAACAACAACAAAAAAAAGAAAACCTAACAATACGAATTATTTGAGGTTATTATAGCTGCTGAGTACAAAACATTTCAAAGCACACCGCTATCCATTATCCCTGTTTATTCTCAAAGCTCTCCCAAGAAAGATGAAGCAGGCACTTGCTTGCTATTGATCAAGAGAAGAGTTTCCTCGTCCTCTACATCTTAGAATTATTACATCAAATTAACATATTCAAACAATCTAAAGTTTATAGTACATAGTATTATTCGACCACAGTCCATTTCGTGCCTCTCTTATGAATGCACAGAAAAAAATCCACAGAGATCAGAGTCCAAAACTCAAATGTTCTACACACTTACGTGTGATTGGGCTATGAAACTTTGTTGGAATCTTTTGTTTCAAAGCTATGATTTCCTAGTCAATTTACAGAGAAGTACCACCTGAGTCTCCTACTCTGAGCTGCTTTCCACATCGGCCTCACTATCAATTCTGCTCAGATAGAACTGAATTCAACAATATCTGCTGAAAAAACAGTGGAAAGGGGCACAATGGAGATGATGGGCAGGACCTGCAACAACCAGTCTCGACTGGCTATTCCTAGCACCTGCTTTTCTCTTCTTTCTTCTTTTTCCCTAAGAGAAAGTTAAAGGCTATTAACCAGTGGTCTACAGCACAGGCTTCTGTTTCTTCTCACCATTAAAGACAACTTGTAATCATTTCCTCTCATAGGGCCAGCTTCTCGAAGTATTTAATTTACCATCTTTGCTAAATAATAGATAATTCATCACTCCCCTACCTTTCATTAAATGAATCCAAACTATAACTGCCAGAGTCTCTGTAAGTATAAGAGAACCCATGAGTTCATAAGCATAAAGTCAAAAGCAAAAATCTTCAGCCAGTGCAGCTTTATCTAAGGGGAAAAATGCGTAATTTCTTTTAAGATTTTTCCTCTGGCTCCCTTCAAGGACCACCAGTCGGTAACTACTGGTGGAGCACACGCTAAGGTTTACTTGCATGCCTTTCATGATATTGTGCTGCAAATCCACTAGAACTGAAAGGACATTGACGTTCTGCACTGCTACTTTTAGAACTGGCTCAAGCTCGGACAACAAGGTGCTTCATTTTCCCTCTTTCTATTGTTTAGGATCCTACTTATAGTTCAAAGCCGTAACAATGCATTAAACTGAAAAGCTTTCAGTTTGGGTAGCATTTGCAATTTTAAAAGAAGATAAACCTCTCTATGGAGTTAACATGATCTGTGAATGTGGGACCTGCTAGGAATCAGATATCCTAATGAACTTTGTCTTGCTCACTTGAAATGGAGAATTAACCAATTCTTTTAAATAATTCAGAAATCTAAAATGAAAGGAATAGGGCGCAAATTTCTATTGTACTGCACAAAAAATGGGGAATAAAAAAACATTTTATGTTTTCAATAAAACTATACTCCTACATCTTTTGCAAGTGAAACACTTTCAAATTTATTGGCAATCATAATTGTTTTATGCCATCTAACAAACATAATGGCATCTGGTATAAATACCTTGCAACTAACCTCATTTTATAGTCTCCACCTTCAGCAGAAAAATCAAATGAAAACTCAGTCCATTGTTTAAAAACATCTATTAAAGTACCATATACTCATAATACTTGAGACTGTAGAAAAAAAGAACAAAGTGTTCATTAAAAAAAGGCATGTAATTTTTCTATAAAAATGTATATTTTGTCAAAAAAAAAAAAAGAAACTTAAAAAGAAGATGTCCCTGGCACCTGATTCATGTCTATGAGGCAACGAGGTGGATAGAGAGAAGGTGAGCTACATTTTATTGAGTATCTATTATGGATTGTTTTGTATTATGTATTATTATGTATCTATTATGTATCTATTATGGATTGTTGCAAGTGCTCAGCACTTTCCACGTATCTACATCCAGACATATAATCCACACGGAAACAGTCCTGTTAGTTCTGAGGACATAGTTAAGCCTGTGGGTGCCTGAACAAGGCTGAGGTAGATACCTGGGAAGATGAGATAAGAAATAAAGGAAGAGATGACGATCCTAGATGAGAGCAAAACAAGAGGAAGGAAAACGAACTAACGTTGTTTGTGCTCAGAACAAAACAGCAACGAAAACACATTTCCTGGGAAGGTGATGACATCGCACCTTATACATTAGAAAACAAAAGTTTGAGAGTTTAAATAACGTGTTCAAATTTATACAATCAATACATTATAGAACCAGAGTTTGAATTCCATTCTTTCTCTAATATAATGTCATGGTTAAGCAGTTAAGACTGGACTTAGAGTGAGTTTGAATACCCTTTATGCCTTCTTGACTGTGAAGCAAGCTACTTAAATTCTTTGTGTCTCAGTTTCCTAATCTGTAAAATGGGCACACTAATAGCACCTACCTCCACGGGATTATATTAAGATGATATAATATCATGAATATAGAACTCAGCACCGTGCATGGCTCTGGTGGCCATGAATAAAAATGGGCCACCCTGATCACCTGGTGCAAGGAACATGGTTGCCTAACAGGGCTGCTCCTCTGAATCCACCACCACATTTGCTTAAAGGCCACACTTCCTCCAGGCTGCTTCCAGCCAATCACTGAGGGGGAGGATACCAACACACACCCATTCCTATAAAACAAAGAATTCTTCCAACAGGGCACTTAAGCTCAGGGACTCTCCATTGGCATGGCCAAAATTTTCTTAGAAGCTTACTCCAGGCACAGTGGCTCACACTTGTGACCCCAGCACTTTGAGAGGTTGAGGCAGGTGGATCTCTTGAGCCCAGGAGTTTGAACCCAGCCTGGGCAACATAGTTGAGACCCTTGTCTCTACTAAAAATACAGTAAATTAGCGTGGTGGCATGTGCCTGTAGTCTCAGCTATTTGGTAGGCTGAGGTGGGAGCATCACCTGAGCCTGGGAGGTTGAGGCTGCAGTGAGCCGTGATCATACCACTTCACTCCAGCCTAGGCAATGGGAGTGAGAGCAGCCTAGGCAATGGGAGTGAGAGCTCTGGGATTCTTCCAACTCAATCCCTCATTCTTCCCTCCTCCTTTCCCACCTCTCAGAACTGTACTGCAGCCTAAAAGTTCTCTCAACCTACTCTTGCTCTGTCCCTCTTTATATTTTATAGGTATAAATAAAGATAAATCTCTTGCACATCTAATCCTATCAGGACATATTCTTCTTGGAGGACCCAAACTAACATACTGGCACACAGGAAGTCTACAATGAATGTGGGCTACTATTATGATTATTATCACCAAAAATCATTATTTTTGTTATTATCTGGCTTTAAGCCCAATAGAGTTTAACCCTATTTCCACAATTGTTTTCCTTGAATCTGTGAACATTACTCTTTTTTAAAGCAGGAGGATTCAAAGGTTACACTATATTTCTTTGACATGTTCAAACAAGATTTGTCATACCTAGCAAAGTTGTCCCAATTACAAATGAAAACATATACATTTATCATTCCACATTGCACATGAAAAATATGGCCCCTTCTATTTTCAAGTTTATCAGAAATGCCATTTCTCTACTTCACCTTTGGATGTGCAAATTCCAAATGCTCTATTATTTGACTGATTTCCTATTTTCATCATCTTTCATGAGTAAACGGTCTGCCAGTAACTGGATGTATGGGCTCACATAGTGTCCCAGTGGCTTACTCAATTAATATACGACTAATTAAACTTATACACTCACTTGCATGGGCTGAGTGGCTCTCAACTATTATACTCTACCTATTGACTGTGCCTCACAAGTGGTTTATTGTTCCAAGAAAACTACTGGGCTAGGTACCAGCAGATGCGGGAGGAATGGAATTTAAGCAGCCAAGTCACTAGAACTTTGTAGTACTCTTCCCAGATTTCATTTTCAGTGGGTTAAATTTCAGTGGTTTGACCTTTTGTGATCAGTGAAATCATCACAGACTAATGAAACCTTTTCATACACTGCTGTTACTATTGCCTACGTAACCTCCACAGGGGTATGTGGAGAATTACAACTGGTTGCCAGATAAAACACAAAACTTGGTCTAGACAAACAATGAATACTTTGTTTGTATAAGTATATTCATGCAATACTAAAAAATTATTCATTGTTTATCTGAAATTCAAATTTAACTTGGCGTCTTGGTTTTTTTTGGGGGGGCATTGGGGACAGAGTCTCGCTCTGTCACGGGTTTTGCCATGTTGCCCAGGCTGGTCTCAAACTCCTGGCCACAAGTGATTTACCTGCCTCGGCCTCCCAACGTGCTCAGATTACAGGTGTGAGCCACCAATGTGCTACATCTGGCAACTATTAAGGAACAAAATCCACCTTCACGGTGAATGTATGTGAGACCTGGGGGTTATAATCTGATGGGGTCACAAGAGCAGGGTTAAGCTGAAACTCCACAGATTTAGACCTCTATTTTGAGAAATAATTGTTTACACAATTGGGTATGTGAAACCAAATATTATTCCATGGAAGTAACTTGGCTTTTAGTAATACATGCATGAAGGAAAACCTCTGGAAGTACTAAAAGATATTGCCATGACAAATCAAAGAGTCTCATTCCTTAACAATGCTATGAATTAGGCCTTCGTGTAGAACTCCACACTAAACTCTGTCTACTTTGCTTCCCACTGAACACTCAGTATCTAGAACAGTGACTATCACAGTGTAGGGGCTCAGGACATATCTACTGTATCAAGAAATGAATGGACTCGTATGTGCATTCTTCCCGAGTATATCATGGCTTTTCAAGGATGTGCCATATCTTTTCCTTGGCTTACAAGATCCGATATGATTTGCCTTCCTGCTACTCATCTCCAACTATTCTCTCCCTTGTTTGTACCCTTCAAGCCACACCAACCCCCTTAGTGTTCTTCCAGCATGTCTCAGGGCTGTTTTATTTTTTTGCTTTTTGTTTTTGTTTTTGTTTTTTTTTTTGAGACGGAGTCTCGCTCTGTCACCCAGGCTGGAGTGCAGTGTTGCGATCTCGGCTTGCTGCAAGCTCCGCCTCCCGGGCTCACGCCATTCTCCTGCCTCAGCCTCCGGAGTAGCTGGGACCACAAGGCGCCCGCCACCACGCCCGGAGAATTTTTTGTATTTTTAGTAGAGACGGGGTTTCACCGTGTTAGCCAGGATGATCTCGATCTCCTGACCTCGTGATCCACCCGCCTCGGCCTTCCAAAGTGCTGGGATTACAGGCGTGAGCCACCGCACCCGGCCAGTCTCAGGGCTGTTATATTTAATGTTCCCTCTTCTTAGAATAAAAGTCCCTAATATCTGCATAATTCACTTCTTTGACTTCATTAGGCCTTAACTCCAATGTCAACACATCAGAAAGGCCTTCCTCTACCACCCTTTATAAGACAGTATCCATGTCCTCCCTTCTTTAATCCCTTATATTGCCTTATTTTCTTTTATAATGTTTGATGCCACTTGGCATGTGACATGTGTATTAATCAGCTGATTGTCTCCTTCCCTAAGAAGGTAAGCTAAATTAAGAGCAGGATTTTCTGTTTTGCTCAGTGTGATGCCTAGAACATGCCTGGTTCTTAGAGTGTATTTGATAAATACCTGTTGAATGAATGAATGAACAAATGGTGTCTTTTCCCTTTTACTAGACTATCAGGTTCTCAAGAGCAGGATGTCTGCTCTATCTCTGTATTCCCTTAACACAATGGAGTCTTGCTCTGTCACCCAGGCTGGAGTGCAGTGGCGCGATCTCTGCTCACTGCAAGCTACGCCTCCCAGGTTCATGCCATTCTCTTGCCTCAGCCTCCCAAGTAGCTGGGACTACAGGCACCCGCCACCACGCCCGGCTAATTTTTTTGTTTTTTGTTTTTAGTTTTTGCAGTAGAGATGGGGTTTCACTGTGTTAGCCAGGATGGTCTCAATCTCCTGACCTCGTGATCCGTCCGCCTTGGCCTCCCAAAATGCTGGAATTACAGGCATGAGCCATCCCGCCCGGCCTATCCAGGAATTCTTAAGAATGATCTGTTAAATTACTTATGAGAAAACTGAGGTACAAGTCTTTAAGTGACTTGGACAACTGATTTTCCCTTAACAGATGCTCAGTGTCGGGCTTTCAATAGCAACTCTCTTTTGCGAATTTGACCTATTCGGAAGCTGTGATTTGGCTTCTTCTTGTTCATCTCTGAGTTTACAAGTGCTACTTGCTGAGAAGCTCTCTGGTTGTAAAACACCTACAGAGATCTAAGAAAACACTGACTTTCCTTCGTGGAGAGATTGTTGGAAAGCTATTCCTATTTTGCTGAGCCTTGCCACAATATCCTTACATTTCTCTTTTTGGATATTAACCATATGATGCCTGTGGATAAGCCATATGAGACTCCCTGGTTCCCTTTGGGTTAAAATCAACCAAGTATAGAAATTCACAACTGAGATGGGGCAGAGTAATCTGCAGCAAATAGTGCCCCCTCCCCTCCATCCCTATTTGAGATATCCCAGTAGATTTCCTTAACAACAAGCTAATACCAGGGGGGAAAGAGTTGCCTGGAGCTGAGTAAAACCTGAAGAAGAGAAAAAGAATGAGGAAGCTGCAGGGAGAAAAGGTGCCAAAAATCCTTGTGGCCGCATGAATTTTTCTAGCAGGCAACTAATCAATCTGGATTAGTGACTCCAAATCCCCAAATACATTATTTATATTACATTCAGTTTACTAATATTATCCACAAATAGGTAATTGCTTCCAAAAAATAGTGTACAGGCTTAAAAACAACAAATTCACATTCAAATTTAAAATCAGAAGTGACCCTATTATTTGTGGCAAGGAAAGCTCATACCCAATTCCTGACCCCAGCTCGCCCCCCTGATCTTTCACCACGCTGGTTTTTAATTGATGGGGAGGTATGAAAAGTGGCCATTAGAAGTGGTCCTTCTAAGGATATCTCTGTCAAAGGGTCCTGTCATACTAGTTCCAGGCTTAGATCACAGGGAAAACAGAGCAATGGCAGATGGAGCTGTAGCCAAACGCCAGGTGCACCTTCTACCGCACTGTGATTTGATGATGGCTCCTCACTTGATTTCCTTTTTGAGCCCAATTCAAATACTGCATAACTTGTATTGCCTCATATTTTCATATTTTTAGAATCTAGATCTATGTATATATTTACATAATTCCAGATACATTCTACACACTTTAAAATGCTTTTCTACTTGGAACATTACATTCAATGGGCACTCCTGGGTCTCTCCTGGGATAAGAGTCGCAGGCACAAATGAATTTGAGGACCAGAAAGAAATCCCTTTTTTTTTCTTCTTTCCTGTGTAACTCTTTGTGTGTGAAGGGCTGGAGGTGGGGGGAGTGGGGAGGGGAAGATGTCTGAAACAGACCACCCAGTCAGTCCATTTTAGAACTTGAAAATCAGGGGAATAGGATCTAAAACATTTCCTATTTTGGCTACTATCCAACTAACCTAAAGTCTGTTCAGCTAGTTATTCTCTGTGTGTAGACAATAAAATACTCATAATGTGTGAGGATAAGACTACTTTAAAATGGCTACAAATCTCCCCCCACACCCTCCATTTTTCAGTTGAAAAGGCGCCTTAAGTACACTGGATCCTGTGGCTTAAGCTCTGCAGCCTCCACTGCGTCATGCACTTGGGGAAGCCCCCAGCCTAGGACGGCACCTCATCTTTCACAGAGAAAGACTCAGGAATTTCCTTTGTCTGGAGGCATTTCTAAGGAGCCTTTGCAAACAATGATGGGTCACACCTGCTAACGATACTTAAGAAAGCAAAATTCACCTAGTTTCAGACAGAAATTTCAGATGAAACCAAATTCTAGTTCCCTAGTCTCTTAAAGAAGAGAGACTAGCTCCATTGCATTGCTGAAAATTCATCAGTCAGAATTTAATTATACAGATCTGGAAACCAGAAGGCATTTAGGTTTTAATGTTTCCCTGAGTTGGGACCTTTACATATTTTAGAATATTGATCATAACTGTTATTGCTGCTATTTTGGTGGTCACTCTACTGTGTCTATCCCTGTGGGGTTTTTTGAAGGAACACTGCAGAGAAGAACTGTTGCTAGTAATTGTAAAAGAAAGTCATGCAAATTATGAAATATTGATATATTGCATTTACAAGTCAATGGTGCTAGAATGCTCCTTCTTTCCCAGTAAAACATAAACTGCAAGGTTGCATTGCCTCGAATTTTTTTAAATCACCCAACTAAATGACACATTCATCAAAACAGTTCCTAAAACAAGCAGTCCATCCAGCAGTGACCATTTTTGCAGTTTTGAATTATCGGTTTTATTTTGCCTTCCCACTATATATAAATATTGCAATATAATATTGTAATATAACTACTATAAATGTGAGGAGGTAGTAAAAGCAATTTAAAACATTAAACAAGAAGACCCACAATTTTTAAAGAGAATAATGTCAGATAAAAAAATGTTCATCAAAAAGAGAAAAAGAAATTTATAGGTTTCTTTTCTCAGCCCCAAATTACAAAGTAAATCCTACACATAAATTTTTTATGGATCTCATTCTGTCACCCGGATGGAGGCATGGTCGACTCACTCACTGCAACTCTGCCTCTGGTTCATACGATTCTTCTGCCTCACCTCCGACCACCCGCCTTGGCCTCCCAAAGTACTAGGATTACAGGCGTGAGCCACTCTGGCCGGCCCTACATATAAATCTTAAGTCAGGAAATCAGTTGCATTAAAACTTAATTTCGTAAACATTAAAAATTCAATGAGTTAAATAATAATGAATGAAATACCAACAACTGCGGATGAAAAGAAGTATATTCCTTGTTCACCTAGCAACATTTAACAATGATACCTCTTTTAACAATTCAGGATGTGAACGACATAAATGAAGATGGTGAACATGAACGCTAGATTCAACCAGTACTCCAGGGTAATTTTCAAATTGGCAGGTAGAGCTGGAAATTTTCAAAATCTGGGGCAAGCATCATGATTAATGGGCTTCCACTGATTGCAAAGACCCATCTGAGGGTTGATGCCACCAACATATGTGCAACTACCAGATAAATGAGGAGGAACAAACATGATTAAACCTAAAGGAAATCATCTAAATACCATTTCTGATTTCTTGTTATAAATATCACATTTTAAAAACCACTATGATAAAGTTACTACTAGCAGTCTGTGAAGGTGATGAGAAATGGCAAATAGAAGGGAAAAATAACCAGGTGAAGACAGCATTTCTTTCTGGCCAGGGAGCCCCACATTTTCTTTTTTTAGTTAAGGATGCTTTCACGGATAACAGTGAGAGCCAGTGGGGGTGTGTTTTCAGAGTGCCAACGCTGGCCTACACTGTTGCCTCAGTGTTGCCTCAGACACTGACTCAGTGCAGCCCTACAGAAGTGTGCCTTGAATTAAGTAAGAAGGCTATCACATGAGCTTTATCCTCATTAATGACTGACCTGATACACCACAGAATGCAAGCTTTGGAGGACTGTTCACAGGCCCTGTAAATATCAGGCAGGCATTTCAAATGCTCTGTCCCATAAATATGTTTAAAGTAACCAAAGTATGTCATGGGAGTTCACAAAAGTTGTTTAAATAGATGTTCTAAGTCAAAGTCCAACAAACAAGGCTTAAAACCTTCAGGAGCTCTGGAAAAGCCAGATTCAGTGATATACCAAAGGATTAAATGATACCAATCAGAGCTGGGAACTTTGTCTGAACTGCATTCCCTATGGTAATCAAGCATCATGCATAAACTGAAATGGTGATATTTCAAACATCTGACCACACCTGCTCATTGAAGTGGGGGTGGGGGTGGGCAGGAAGGGGAGAGGGACAACTTGATGTCCTATTCCCATTAGTACCTAGCCCCCAGCTTTGGCTTCCTAGACCTACTAGTCACATCTATTAATCTCTGTCCATGCGTCTGAGTACAGCCTTCCCCCACACCTAAATTAGGTTTTCAGCTTCTCCAGAGCGTTTTTTTTTTTTCTTAAAATCTCTAGGTAAATCAAGAGTGAATAGATAGTCCAAAAATATTTGGGAGTAACGACAATATATTCATCTACTTATTAATTTTATTCATTAAGCAAATAAGTATAGGTACCCACTAAGTTCAAGGCACAGATCTGCGGGCTGTGCAGGATTTTTTTTTAAAGGAATTTATCATAAATCCTACCCTTAATCAGCTTATAGTTTTTAATAAGCCAGATTCTATTTGGTTTGTGCCAAGGAAAAACTCAGCTAAAATTAAAGACATCTAGGAGGAGTCTCTTCTTTCCAGAATCACCTTCTTGAGCACTCATTCTGAAGGTTCCAGCAACTCTGAATCCTTTTTGCAATTCCCTGGTTCTCAAACTCATGGGAGATGAACAGATTGTGAGGATAAAACCAAACGGGAAAACAGATGTGGCACCATGGGCATTGTGGGGATTTGGGAAACCTATGTCTGGCATTTCAGAGCATGGTAAGTACCCACTAAAGATGTCTCAAAAAGTCTTGATATATTTCTGACGCCATACCCTTCCACTCCAAGGCTCCCAGCTTTGGACCTCTTGAATATACATACTCGTTGTAAATATGACAAGCTTTAACTGGAAGGTAGTAATAGTAACCTTCCTTTGAGAACCAGGCAGAATGCTATTTTGTATGCATATTCTCAGTTTAACACTCATGAGATACGTCCTTTCAGTATTTTATTTCTTTTTTTTTTTTTTTTTTTTTCTGAGATGGAGTCTTGCTCTGTCACCCAGGCTGGATGAAGTGGCGCCATCTTGGCTCACTGCAACCTCTGCTGCCTGGATTCAAGATAGTCTCCTGCCTCAGCCTCCCGAGGAGTGGGATGACAGGCATGTGCCACTATGCCTGGCTAATTTTTGTATTTTTAGTAGAGATGGGCACCATGTTGGCCAGGCTGGTTTCGAACTCCTGACCTCAAGTGATCGACTCACCTCGGCCTCCCAAAGTGCTGGGATTATAGGCATGAGCCACTGCACCTGGCCTCCTTTTCGTATTTCTGTTTTACTGGTAAGAAAGCTGAGATTGGGGCGTACCTTACTCAGTCACTCAGCTATTATTTAATTTGAACTCAGGTCTTTCTGACTCCAGAGGCAGAGTTTTTACCCATTATATTATACCAATTTTGAGTTTCAGAGATTCTGATATTTTATCTCTGGGCTTCAGATAATTCCTTCAAAATTCCCATCTAATGCTCTAATTGGACAAAGATTTGTTTTCTTTTACAGTTGAGTCTTAAGGGAGTACAAGAAAAGAAAGCAAAAATTCCACAGAAAAAACAGACTAGTTGGACAGGGAAGAAACAGCTGCATCCACTTTACGTAAAGTTACATGGCCCAGTTTACGGTTTGGGATGAAACAGCGTGTTACCATTTGTCTATTCATTCTCCATGGTTTACTAGGGAAATACCATACGTTTCCCATTACCTTTCTTAAGAGCTAGGATAAAAAGAATATTATTTTTTCGCATATATACAAACATACATATATATATACACACACACATACATATACATGAAGTAATGAGTTCCCATTTTATTTGAAGAATCAAGTCTGTTACTTCTTCAATCAGCAAGATTCCAAAATTTCTTAGAGCTTCGTTGATACACCTATGAGAATTCCCTCTTTCAAAACAAAAACAAAACACATAAAAACCTCTCAGGAATTCATCTTCATATCCTGAGGTAACGAAAAAGAGGAAACATTCTCTTGATCAATGCAACACCAGAGAGTAGAACCTTATCTAATGCATGTACATACCAAGCCCTGAATCTTCATTTATTCCTTTTGGGATTATGTGTCTTTAAGGAAGAGAGAAAAATCATTTTTCCTCCACTAACTTCATCTGAGATTGACAAGAGGCAGAAAACTGAGTAGGCTGATAATTCTTCAACTGGGGCTAAGATAAGCCAGCTTCTACTACATTTTCTTTGAAACAAATAGAAAACTGAAAGATAGGAATTTATTACTTTATCTCCTAGATATTAATACTTTCTTTCTTTGAACTCACATGATTTCCCAAAAATGATAGTGTAAATCCTTGAGGTAGCATCAACTGATCTGAGGTTAAAAGTGAACTTGGCTAGTATCTCTCTGCCTTTGGCCAAAAAATCCAGGCTCAATCCTGGTTGCTTTCTGGAATGGGAAACACACAATATTGGGATTGCAGGCAGCTCCAGAAAGGCATGCCAGGCCTCTCATGCTCTCAATTTATATTTGCATGTGAACAGCTTGTTGGCCATTTTATGAAGACAGATGAATCGCAGGCCTGCTAGAGGGGCGGCCAGACCTAAATACGCGAACTACACACCCGTACAGTCCACACATTTTTGAAGATGAAAATAAAATTATACCTCTGGAGACATCTTTAGGGAGATTATGCACAAATACAATACGTAGAAAAAAGTGAAACTTTGAAGGCATCACCTACAAGTCAAGTGGAAAATAAAGAACGAAACTAGTCTATAAATACCACTCTTTAAAATGTCAACAAAAAATAAGATGTAGCTGTATATGACACTAAAAACAAACCTCCAGAGTTCTCTTTTTTTTTTTTTAACTGCCTGCTTTAAAAAGACAACTTTGATAAAGAAAATATCACCAAAATACCAGGATGAGGAGAGGAATTGCCAGGCAGTCCATATTTAATGCTAGAATCCAGCAATGTAATCAAATTTTTCATGGGTAGGAAATGAAACATATTCTAAAAAATTAGTGATAGGATAGCTAATGTGGTAAACTTGATCCTTCACCCCACAATACCAACATAATTCCATTTGCCTATCTTTTCCAAAAGATCGGATGGAGATCAACATGGAACAATGTGCAGAACAACAAAAGGAAGAGACTCAAGCAATGCGGTCATTCAAAGTGGGTGAAAAACAAAGTATGATAGAATTATATTGACAAGAAAAATAATAGAAGTCATAATGAACCACAGCTGACATTTTTAAAGCATAAACCCTATGAAAGATACTGATAAGCACATTACACATATTATCTTACTTAACTCTTCAACAAACAGGTAATATTATTACCCTGCTTTAGAGGAATAAATCAATACTCTGAGAGGTTAAATAACCTATTCAGTATCACACAGGTAAGAAATAGTAGAGGCAGAATTTGAATACAGGTCACAGCCTGAGCTTCCGCCGCCCCGCCTCCCCCGAGATGGAGTTCTGCTCTGTTGCCCAGAGCTAGAGTGCAATGGTGCAATCTCGGCTCACTGCAACTTCCGCCTCCTAGGTTCAAGCAATTCTCCTGCCTAAGCCTCCCAAGTAGCTGGGATTACAGGCACATGCCACTAAGACTGGTTAATTTTTCTATTTTTAGTAGAGACATGGTTTCACCATGTTGGCGAGGCTGGTCTTGAACTCCTGACCTCGTGATCTGCTAGCCTCAGCCTCCCAAAGTGCTGGGATTACAGGTGTAAGCCACCACGCCCAGCCCACAGCCTGAGCTTTTAATCACAATGGCATATTCTCCCCACAGGCCCTTCAAGGTAAAGCATTCCACCAGAGTCCTCAGTGCTATCAGCAAAGAAGAACATTTTGGAATTTTATGAGATGGTATCTGTGAAAGTATCTAACACAATGTTTGGTATATGAAAGGTACTGCTAGTTCACTGAAGTCTCTGTTTTTATTGAAACTGACAGTTTTATTCAATATAAAATTCCAACCCATGACAGTATTTTTCATACTTGTAGTGCCTGCCACAAATTCAAATTTTACCAGATACTATGATATTCATATATAATGTATGTTCTATTTTAATAAAGCATCTGCAACAGAAAATTTAGATATTTATGCAGCAGTGGAATTTAATGCTGTCCTGTATCCTCACTATTTTATTTTAGACAATTTAAGGTAGAAAAATCCTTCAAAGCATAGATTTTTTTCTTTCTTAAAGGAACTGGCAAAGTGTTGAGCTCCCAAAAGGCTTAAAACTGCTTGTGAATGAATGATCTTAAATCACCAGTGAAGATGATCATGGAGCATTTGCCACATTAAAGAACTAAAATGAAATGAAAAAGCCATGACTCCTCACTTAATGCTATTAAAAAAAATCTGATTTGGTAAATTAACCCCACTTCTCATAGTTTAATTGGGTAATCAACTTTCTTGGGAATTCAGGTTCTCATGGGCACCCTAATAGTGTTTAGGGCCAGGGGGTCCTGAGGCTGCTGGGGTCATCCCGAGAACAAGAAGTTGCCCTATTAAAAGTAATCTACTTGAGTTTTTCCGAGTCTTTGGAGTTGTTCCTACTGTGGGCTACTTATAGGGTAGGCCCCCAAATCCTCACACTTAGTCGGCCTGCTGGCTGCTGTGGACTCTGAAAGCAGCAGCTAGAGTCCCAAGCTAAACTTACCATTTTCTGGCTGGTCCTTAATGTCAGCGTCACTTGGCTGGCTGGGACTTTCAGATTGACTTGAATCTGAAAAACATAAAAATACAGCCAAAAATTACAGGGTCTGCAAGGGAAAGTGGATCAGAGGTGCCAGACTTTCTCAAAAGGTTCAACCTATAAACTAAGAATGGGAACGTTACAGAAATGACATGAGACATGAAAAAAAGAAAAGATGGAAAGAGAAAAGAAAGAGAGGGAAATGCAGCAGCAGCCTGTGCCTTTAGAGAGGACGCTCCAGTTTGCTGACACCTACAGTGGCGCTGGCTTTTGCCAGATCACAACTTGAAGCTCTTCAGCAACCATTCTCTTAGAGAGACCATTTCCAAACTGTTCTTCTCCACTATTTATACACTCGAGTCTGATAAAGACTTCATCCTTCATTACACACATCTGAAGCTTGATTCAGAACATAATAAAGTGTCAAAACATATTTTGAAGCTGGTATATAAAAGCAGCCCAAACAACAGTAACAAGTTCTGTTGATATTTAGCTCTGCATTCCAGCAACAGACTACGCAGACTAACACCATTAAATACTAGAGTCCTAATATTCCATCACATTTTCTTGAAATAACTGCATAACTCAAAGAAGTCTTTCTGAAGGTACAAGTTTCCCCACTTTATAAGAATTATTTTTTTCTTGTACTGATGCATTTGGGAGATCCTAAAAGGACTTGTTTGCAAAAACAGATTTTTGTACACCTCTATAGAATTAAACATTTTTAAATTTAAAAATATAATCATATTTTCAAACTAAAAAAGGAATTTGATTACCTTAATTTCTAAATGAAATAATTGAAAATCAAAGTAACTTAATTTTTAAATTAGATAAAATTAACTTAGATCAAAAGAATTTCACAAAATTAGAAACAAGCATATTCCTGGTACAGTTTTTGGGGAGAAGAGAGAAAAAACAGGCAAAATGTTTTAAGGGGAAAAATTTTGATATAAAAATAAAGCGTTTTCTGAGACTTGAAGTCGTTTACAACACTGTTCAAAAGCAAACAAAAAAATTTTTTTTCAACAAAACCTCTGTATCTGTGGAGAGCTTGCATCCTAACTTCAACTTGACTTCACAGGTTTAGAATTAGCTGCCTGAAATTTAACATTTCTGCAAGTTTAATGTAAGGTCAAAAGGTCATGACACTTAACTGTGATTAATCAGAAAATATTACTTCTATAGCAACCAAGTTATAGCATCACCCTTCTCTTTCCTGGAGATGCTGCAGAAAGAAGTGGCACTACTAGTGACCTTAGGTCTAGAAATGCTAATTTATTACTTTAAAAGACTCCCTGCTTTTAAGCAAACGAAGATTTTAATTATAAGAAAGTGCTATAGCAAAAAATGTCTATTTAAAAATTTTCAGATAATCTTAACCTGGTGACTACAGCAAAAATTCTATGTTGATTCAAAGGTTTAAATAACAGAAGAGGCTAAAAAGTGAATTTTTATTTGAGTCTGGCAAAGTGACAGCTTTTATTGTTCTGTAACAATTGCCACAGAGAAGACACAAACAAAATGTATTATTATACGCCAAAAACCTTTAAAGAAATCCTTCAGAATAAACCACAAAAATACAAAACCTGGACTAAAAATTAGAAATGCAAACAAATTTACATTGACCCATATTTAAAATTTTAACTACATAAATTAATATTATATATATCGCAAACAATTAAAAAATACAGCATGACTACCTTTTTTTTCTTCTAGGAAACAAGCCTGTAATTTTGCCATTAGAAATCACACATTAAATATTTTGAGTAGTAACTCAATATATTTTAGGAGAAAGACATGCCTCCATTGTTTTTGTTCTGGAAAATCTTAAACCATTAATTTCTATAACTAAAATGAAAGCAAAATATCTAATTTTGTTTTAGGGAAAATTAAAATTCTTGATTATGTCCCGAAACAGATACATAAAATTTTGCCAAACATAATATTTTCTTTGGAATAATACTAGCAAACATACATCTCTATCCATGTGCTACTTCTACGTGTAATATCTTTATAATTAATCACCTCTCTATGAATAAATCGAAAATAGTTTTATCTCAATTATTAGATACACAATAGCCAATTACTTTTCCGATATTTATCCATGAATATTAAAGCAAAAAGGGATCAGGAAAGACCCTAAATTTTTTTTATATAATATGAAAGTGGACTTCTTTCTTCTTTTCACTTTTTGTTTATATTTGGTTTGTCACCTACCTTTACAGATACATAGCATAATAATAGAAAACATGAACAACAATAAAAGATGAATATTAGGTATGTTCAAAGAAAGTTTAAAATTCCAAGCCACAGAAAAATAAGCAAACCAACAGCAAAGGAGTGAGTGGCAAGAAAATGCTCAGAGTTGGTCTGCAAGGGGCCGCCGCATTCTCGTGAAAGCTCAGATACAAACACTGGAGAAGGCATCTAGCCAAACTGAAAACGGAATTTAATTTTTCTAGTTTTATTCAAAAGCTGGAGACACTGCTATCCATCCGAGGACTGCATACTAAAATGCACCATCCTGCTAAGGGGCAGGCAAAGCCAAAGATCTACAAGAAAATGTATATGATCTCAAAACTTCAATAATTATTTTCTACCCTCGGCCGTTCAATACCATTTTCTTTTTCAGCCAAGAAGGAGCAAAACTACCCAGCCTTAGTGCTATCCTCTGCTGAGGACGCATGGACACTCTTTCTGGTATTGCTGATGCTGTTAAGTGTGGAGCCAACCAGATGACCAAAATTACAAATTAATTTCTACCCATGCATAATTGATACAAATGAAAGATCTCTTTCTCAAACATTTGCATTAAAACACTATCAAGAAGGTTAACAATTAATTTACTTTTCTCCTTTATATACTCCATAGACACCTGTCAGAAGCCAAGGTAACTTTGTGTCTTACTCTTTTGGACAAATATCACGTGGTGGATTGATTTCTACCACCTTAAATAATTAGGAACCTCAGAAAACAAACCCAACTGCATAGAACTGGATGTTCTTCTTATATCTGAGTCTCCCATATCAGTGAGTTTCTCTGGCTTACTGGTTGAAAGCCAGAAGATTTGTATATTACAATGAAGAGAATATTACTTACACTGTGTTTAAAGGATGGGGTTGGAAATGCATTAGGGTTATCCATTTTTTTTCCCTATCTAGGGATTTGCTTTCTGTTTAAGGAAACATAGACTTCAACCTAACCTTGAAAAGCAATGTTTCTTTGGGTTTTTAAAAAATTTATGAGCAGAAATTTAAACCTAAAATAGACAGGGTTTGCATATGGGAGGCTAGGTTAAGAACTCTTAATTGAACTGGTAGCCATCCATCTATGCAGTTTTATGGCGCCTATAGCTATATTGCTGCAGTACTCAGACAAAGATAGTTCACTGTCAACGTAGTCACTAGGGAAAGGAATAAAATAAATCCTAATGCCTACATATTAGTCTCTGCTTCCAAACGCTTGTACAATGCAAGAACGGAAACCTTGTACTCGATTTGCTACATGTAAACATATTCGGCTCCTCAAACCTCAGGTCTACTCCCCTTCAGAATGAAACTTCAGTATTCCTTTGGGGAAGGTGAGGAATGACAAAAACATGTTAGTATGGTAAAATGAACGAGGCAAAAATATAAATATCCCTTCCATGTATTTTATGTTCTTTAAGCAAGAAACAAAGATAGAATATCGCTACATCTTCCCTTTCACCTAGAATTAAACACTTTGTCCTCTTCAGTCCGTCTTTCATTGCAAATGTATCTCTTACAGTGTGATTAATATGCTGTAGTAAGGTGAGTTTAAACCATCTGAGAATGTCAGCTTCTAAAGAAAGGAGTTCCTTCCTACTCTTCTCTTATCGCCAGTACTTTCCACAGGGTGCCTGGCCCAGCCAAGGAGTTCAATAACTGCTGAACTGAAGAGATGAAATTTCAATTGTTGTTCAGCTTTCTAATACTGAACCACTGTCAGTGACTGCAAAATATGCTAAGCTTACACCTGAAAGGGGAGTGGGACTTCTAAGATGAGAAAGGAGGGCAAAAGTCCTTTATCTCTGCTTGATGCCTTGCTTCTTGAGTCCTGGCAAGGGAATATAAGGCATATCCCTCTGGTTTGTGAGTGATTTGGAAATCTTACACAGTGTTTAGAAATTGCAGACAACCACCTCCTATGATCCACTGGCCCACGCAGCACAGAGGCTGAGCTGAAGCCGTATCTGACACATAGGAGGGCCTCCAGAAATGTATACAGGTTAAAATGATGAATGATGGCGGAATATTTCACACATTTAAAAATTACAAAGATTAGAGAAACCCACCATATTCTGGTGTCTGTAGACTGCCTCAAAATCCTCACAACTGCTGTTGTGAATTGCTTGATAAAGGAAAAGCAGACACACTGGTGAGGAACCCTTCCCACCCTAAAACAAACCAACATCATTCCTGGTCCGTCAACAGGATAGCAACCAAAGTCTATGGACCATAAAAGCACAAATTCTGGTTCCACTAGAAAAAATAATATAGCCTAAGTTTCAGCCTCCCTACATGCATAATGATTTGGCTAAAGATGCAGTCTGAAGAGCCTTTGTTAGAATTTAATGTCCAGTTTTAAATCTCCCAAATTAAAAGACGGTATGAAGAAACCAGAAGGCATCCAAACCCAAAAATATTAGTGAAAGAAATAAAGTGAAAATTCCACTCTCATGAGCTAGAGCTGTTTGTAGTATAAAAACTAAAAGGCAAAGACAGGAGTGAATACTTTCCTGCAAATAAATGAAGAGTTAGGAACATTTCTGAGGTAAAAGAAAGTAAGGAGTAAGGGTGATTAGACTCTGAGTGTAATAAGCGGTTACCCTCTACAATTGTAGCCCTTAAAGATGTTCAAAATTTAGGTAAGTTTCAGTTTCTGAGGGTTTGGGAAGATAAGTACTCTGCAAAAGAGTCAGGCCAAGGAATTCATTTTTCTACATCTATAAGGTTGTAATAGAGAAATAATTCTGTTCTGAGTAACATAATTTTTAAAATTACTCTGTTTTGATCAGCCAGTACCATAAGTTTACTACATTAACAAAATCCAGAAAATCAAATAGCTATAATCATCCCATTTTGCTTATTAGTCTCACAGCTGCAGTTATAAAAGAAATTATTATTGTAATACTTTGTATTATTTAGGAAAATTATCTATTTTTTCCAGTATGACCGTGACCTTAAAGACTGAAGTCTGAAGAAAATATTTGAAAAACCTTATTTGAGAATGTAGAATGTCAGCGTACAGGTGTACATATGTATATACAATTTGTAGCTTAAGGGTAAACATTGATGAATACAACACCATCAGCTAAATATAATATTATCCATCGCGGTCTGGTTAAGAACAAACAGAAATCTGTAACACCATTACTAAATCCGGACCACCGAAAATATGCAATTATTATTAGCATTTCCAGAGAATGAATAAAATCTTTTAAGCTCAGTGAATAACCAAACTAATATTTAAGGTCAATTAATGTACACAACTGTGGCCCGCTTAATGAAAAATTAACGTAAAATAACCTTGTTCCTAAAACAGATAAATTATGAGGTGAGTCATACCATAAAAGTTTTCTTAAGCTTTAAAAATGGAAACACTCTGTGGTTCTTTAAATGGGAAATCTTATCATTACTGGATTTTAAATACAAAATTTGATCTTTATAACTTTCCCAGCAAGCTAGAATTGAGTGTTTGTCTAGATATATGTACACGGTAACTGCAGTAATTAATGTATGCAGAGTAAGTCCTTTATCGAAGGGAGAAGGGGAGCTGTGGCGGGGTGCAGGGGAACTCCTAGCTCCAAAAGGACCAGGCTAGTTTGCACACATTGGTCCTCATCTCCTCTACTCCTGATTCAGACAGGGAGCAAAGTCTGTGTTCCTGCAGCAGCCACTTGGAAGGGATCCCTCCACCAGACCACCCTGGGGGCTGCCAGCTGCTCTGGAGATCCACCCTTTAGTCACTCCCCAGTACCGCATTGTCAAGGCCTACTTAAGATTGTTACATAATCTAGGTTACTACCATTTTCTTTCTCAAAACTTTTCTTTTTGTAATGCCTTTCTGGCCACGGGTTTGTGAAATATTAAATTTACAGAAATTCAATTTTTCTGGTATTTCATTAATGTTGGTATTCCAGGGCCCATCTGTTTAGTTGGTACTGTGTACAATGATAAGACTGTTTAAGTTGAAGAGTGAGTCAACTGCCTTATCACCTACTCATCAATGTGTTATTTTTCTACATGCACAAGGAGGTTGCAGAATGATACACAGTTCTAACACGTTGAGAAAAAAAATGAAATGGCATAACTATTGTGTTATGACAGTGAGAGGAGGATCATTTCTAAGCTTTAAAAATGACAAATTCAGTCACTCTGAAAGTAATGACAAAATGACTCAATCATTAAACCTTCAATCTTCGCATGAGGCTGAATTTCAAGTAATGATCAGCTTTTTCAGTGATGTTATAAATGAAGTCAATGGTAAGAAGCTAGTGATTATAAAAGATAGGCAAACATGATACTTTGACTAAGTTTGTAACTTCTCACATTTTCTTTGACAAGACCCTTTGACTAAACTAAACTAAAACGTCTAGGTAATCATTTTGAATTTTGTTTGCCCCATAAGAGGCGCTGTGTTCACAGTGGTGCCTGCTGATTAATTCAGAACTCAAGTTATTGAGTCTACCCCATCACCTACCCACTCCCATGTAAACAAAGACCTGCTTAAAAAGCCATCCCTGCAACATTATTGCATAGCAGAATTGTGCTTAATTTCCCTGTTTAGTCACTTTTTTCACAATCAAAATTAATCATAACACTAGGTTCTTGGAGCTCTTCAACAGAATGATATATACTTGAAGATTACTCCTACACCCATCTATACTACTTAATGTAGAAAATGTCCCTGTATTCTTTCCTACCATAAAATACATGCTTCAAATGAAAATGAAGCATAATTGAGTTATAATCTACATGCATTCTTTTCATGTACCTGCATGTCTGCACAAAATTTTATTGAAATAATAAAATGCCCTCTATCAAGTAAAAACATGCTATTTAAGTCCAGGTACCACCTTAAAGTACTAATTTTCTTGCATTTATATTCCACCATTGAAAGGAGTACGAAATGGTAAAAAGATGGTGCCCTAGAAACCTCAGCTATATAATTTAACTGTGCTGGATCTCAGTTTCTTCATCTGTAAAATGGAGACACTACTGATCATTTTGCCTAACTTAACAGGATGTTGTGTGGTTCAAATAAAATAAAGCAAGAAAACCTGGTTTTGAAACTCATAAAGGCCCCCCAAAATGTCCATTTACCTCTGCCCTACAGATCTTCACATCCCAACAAGTTTTTTGTTTCTTTGTAAAAATCAACCCCAACTGACACATGATGTGATTCTAGTATAAAACATCAGGAGCACAGACCTGGTTTTAAAGAACAGGTTCTTAATTCTCATATACTGGGAAAGAGATTATCTTTGATAATGGAAATGGAAATCTCAGCTTGCTGTTGTTTATTCCAGACAGACATTTGTGTGTTAAGTCTGTTTATCAGGCAACACTTTGTCTAAGCCAGGAAGTAGTCAGTCTTTGTAACAAGATGTATGCAAATGAATTTCCCATGAGTCTCTGCAGCAAATTGTAGCAGAGAAAAAATAATTCCTTGTTACTTTACCAGCAAGAAGCTACCTCAAAAGTAGACTAGAGACAGAGAACTATGAGCTAGACTATGCTGATGAGTTTAAATGAGTCCTAAACATGTGCTCACAGTCTGTTGCTCTTTATTCTAAGCAGACTTGGTGCATTACATCTGTTTATCAGACAACACTGTCTGGATATTCAGGCTTTGGAACCTGTGTGAAAATGAACAGTGACCATAATCCCATGAAATAACCTGTCTGTGGCAAAACTCCAAACCTCCTGCACTTTAAGAATTCTCACCAACAGAAACACCCACAAAACCTTGGAAACTTTAAAAAAAAATACATCCAGCTCTAACTCTTTGTCACCTTCTATCATAAATAACTTTTGTACAGGCATTGGATTCCCTAGTGGTAATGACAGATTCATGTCAGAATGGTGAATTGCATCAGGCAAATTAGACTGATAATAAAATATTTGCCAACAACAAATGTCTTATTTAAGTATCAAAACAGAGCTTTTAAAATAAAATACTTTCTATCACAATAGAAAGTACTTATTCTTTAATTCTATTATTAAAATATTTGTCCCACGTCTTTTTTTAATCCTAATATAACCAATTCTTTTTTTTAAAAAAAAAATTCTATACGTGAAGAGTTGAACAGTGTATTCATTTTCTTTTTGTTTTTCTTGTCGGTTTTCTACAGGGTTTGAAAATCTTACCGAAGGAATCGAATTGGTTTAGCTTGTCTTCCTAGACAAAATAAACACTTTAGGACTCTACTTGTTTGTATTCTCCTCAGTGGCGCTGTATGCATCAGCAGCTAAAAACAAAGAAACTTTTTAGCTGCTCAGACAAAATGCAGAAGCTTCCCAAACAACGAGGCAAGGGAGGGGACACGGGTTCAGGGGACGGTGGGGGTGGAGTAGTGTGCGGAGAGTCTGACAGTCCATTCAATATAGGGATGATGGCTATAATGCATCCAGGGTCCCCTTGCTAATTAAATATGCATTGGCACAGTTTTGATCGATGCAAGCCATGGATCAGATGACACACCTGCAAAATCTTGAGCCCAGAGCTCCCAGGAAAAGGGAAAACACAGTCTTGTCTCCTTATCTTTGTTTTCAAAGGCTCTCAATTTCTGTGCTTAGATATCTAATTTAATTCTCTCACCCCTCAGCAAACTGGATTAGGGAAGTCAATACTGCCTTTGTGCATCGACAGGAAAACACAGCTTTCCTTTTATTCAATTTAGCTATGACCTTTAGACAAAGATAATGACAACTGTCTAAAAGTAAGGTTAAGGCCTCAAGAAGACCCTCAGAACTAAGGCTCCCTAGAAATTTTGGATGACAAGGTGGTAGGGTTTACTGTGACATATCCCTTCCTGGTGAGAAAAAAAGGAAGAAAGGGAATTAAGAGTTGGTGTCGGGGGGGTGGGGGCAGGGGAGTAGAGGGGCAGGAAGATAACATGGTAGAAGAGATTTGAAACCACAGAATAAATGACTAAACTCTGAAAAAATCAACTGGGTCTTGTCATATCCATAATCAGAAAATAATTCTGTGAAAGGATAGGAGTAAGAATGGCACAGTAACAATTTGCCTAAAAAATGCAGAAGCCTTAATGAGAAGGTTGAAGATTCTGTGGTTGGGTAAATCAGGAATTTCTTTTCCCCTTGAAGCATTTGAGAAAACAGGATTGTCTATGGAGTTTTGCCACAGACAGGTTATTTCAGTGTGTTGGTGAATCCCACTGCTGAGGAAAGCTATAACTAGAGATTCTAGACAAGTCTGGGATTCTGCAGTCATAGCAATATTCATACCACTACTCCTACCCAAAGGGGAAATGATACTGGATCATTCTCCTCTGAAACAACACAGGTTCTTTTTTGATTTAGTTGTCTTTGGGCCTATCCATCTCATTCATTCATTCATTCATTCATTCGCTTGGCATCTACTATGGTGCCTTTCACCCTGTATACCTGGAGATACAAAATGAAAAAAGGCAAGGTCCCTCCCCTCAAAAAGCTCCTAATCAGGATAAAGATTCTGTGACATCCCCTCTTGACTAAATCCTGTCTCCTGGTGAAATTGGGGTAGAGCAACAAGTTGTTGTGTACATTCATAATTGCTTTTATTCTTTTACTATTAGCAGCAATCAATACCACTAAATGTGCCCTTGGAACAATTTACAGCAGCCCTGATACTAACTGGCGGTGGTAGTGGTGAGGGTCAGCTCTTCTAGTGAGATAAAGAGAGGTTTAGGCAGAATCTTTTTTTAAGTGAAATATTAAGCTATTACTGCAAAACTAGTGTTGCTGGAAATGGTATAAAGTATCCAATTTTTTTTCTCTTGAGATGAAGTCTCCCCTTTGTTGCCCAGGCTGGAGTGCAATGGCGCAATCTCGGCTCACTGCAACCTCCACCTCCTGAGTTCAAGTGACTCTCCAGCCTCAGCCTCCCAAGTAGCTGGGATTACAGGTGCTGCCACCAAGCCCAGCTAATTTTTGTGTTTTTTGGTAGAGACAGGGTTTCACCATGTTGGCCAGGCTGGTCTCGAACTACTGACCTCAGGTGATCCACCCACTTCAGCGTCCCAAAGTGCTGGGATTACAGGCGTGAGCCATGGTAGCCAGCCTAAAGTATAAAATTTTTTTTTTATATCAGACTTTTCTCCTTAGAAACAATTTCACAGATAGTACAGAACGTTATTCTGAATTAGGCCTGGTATCCTCCCTTTAATAGAAATAACAGTTCTAGCAGAAGTAGCTATGGTACAGCGAAAAAAGGCAAAAGGCACGACAAAAGAAAACCTGGGTTTGAGTCTCTTCTTGGCTATTTATATTAGCTTTGAGGAATTGGGCAAGCCCCTTTACCTCCCTGAACCTCAACTGACTCATTCCAAATACCCGACTCTAGAGACTACCAGGACTGAATGGCATGATTTACAGTGCCTTGTAAATTATGAGTGGCTATAATTCTCTAACCGTTCACTGCTTGGAAGCAGGTTTTCTAAAGTATATAGACTGGTTAAAGCATCATGCTATTTAATTTTCTGTCTCATTTTTACTGGCAGATAGCACCATGCCTGGAACATATAGATACTAACACATGTTTGTTGAAATGGAATTTAAACACAAAGATGAAAAAATAGCTCTTTCAGGCCAGGTACAGTGGCTCATACCTGTAATCCCAGCACTTTGGGAAGCTGAGGTGGGCAGATCACCTGAGGTCAGGAGTTTGAGACCAGCCTGGCCAATATGGAGAAACCCCGTCTCTACTAAAAATACAAAAATTAGCTGGGTGTGGTGGAGCGTGCCTGTAATCCCAGCTACTTGGGAGGCTGAGGCAGGAGGATTGCTTGAACCCGGGAGGATGGCTTAAACCAAGGAGACAGAGGTTGCAGTGAGCTGAGATCGTGCCACTGCACTCCAGCCTGGGACACAGAGTGAAACTCTGTCTCAAAAATAAAAATAAAATAAAATAAAAAAGAAAGAAAGAAAGAAAAAAAATTAGCTATTTCAGAGCCATAAAATACAATAGGGTCTCTCTTAGGAAAGGTCAATAGGTGTTTGGGGTGTTCTTTCTGGTTTGGGGGAGACTCTATGACTGGAAGATGGTATGTTTCATGTGGTAAGAAGGGTCTCTATGGGAGTCAGGAGGTCTACTTTCTGGCTGTAAATCACCCATTTTCCCCTGGATATGTAAATTCTCACCTCTCCAGGCCAGAATATCTGTAGATGAAGGTGGGGGTTAGATGTTCAGTAAAGGTTCTTTCCAGCCCCAGAGTTCTACATTTGAAACAGATCACTAGCAATTGAGCTGTTGGTCTTTGGCTGCATTCAAGGCTAAGACTCTCATTTCATCAAAAGGCATTGAGTGATATTTGCTTATTTGCTGCTGATCATAAGTGCAATTAGAAATAACATGAGTGCAATAATCACTACAAGTCATAAACCGTGTCTTCTATACTTTATAAATGACCGCAAATAGCCCACTAACAGTTGCAAATGTTTATTTTCAGTGACTTAGCTAACCCCTGACCACAGAAGGCCATAAACAAAGTTTTTTTCTTTATATCTTGACCCATCGGGTCTTCCAGAAAACTTTGTGTTTCAGGAGCTACTAAAAAGATATCCTCAAATAACTTAATCTAGGTCCTAGAATTTAGGATAATACTTAAAAACATATATTTTAGATATACCTTCTCTACGTTATATTATTAAATTAACGTGTTTTCAATGACCACATTGACAATAACTTTTCTGTAATAACTTGGTTTTTGAACCTATAACAAATACACATGAATATAGGGAGTTAATCATTTGGTAACCAATAAATGCTCCACAGACTTCCCATATTATAATAAACCTCGGGTAAGATCTGATTCTTCCGAAATTCACCCAAGCCTTTCATAAGTGGAAATAGGCATATATTTTGCTTCTATGTCTTTATGAGAGATGAAATTATTTAAATGATGTAAGTGAATCATTTCACTTATAGGAGCTTCTGTTTGAATTCTACCATGGCTTTCTCCCTGACATATGCAGTGCTAAGTTATTTAAAATTAATTGCAGTACAATATTTTAAAATTTCTTCACATGGTGCTAATCTCGAGTGCTTTGGATGTTTGAACCACACTTGGAAGCCATCAAGTTCTGTGTATCTTTATACTATGGAACAGTGGAACATGCTAAAAGGATTAGTCAGTAATTTTCCAGTGAACTTTAATCTATAACCAAAGCTATACTGAATTACAAAACTTCAAAAATGTATGAGTTGATACAAATGGGAAAACTGCAAACATCCTATATAACAAGGAAAAAACAAACCTAGATAACTAAAATACGTGAATTTGCTTACGTAGCTTTGAAATCCTGAAACGTTTTCAAAGATCAGTAACCAGTCATGGGGTCCCACCCACTCAAACCCAGCTCAGTACCAGTGTGCTTCTGTGCTCTCACCTTCACCCAAAGTCCATTCTATCTGTCATTTTCACCTAAGTACACTATCTACATTCTCGTCTGTAGTTACACTGGGGGGAGATAAAAATATTTTCCATCTCAGTAACTCAGTATTTGTGAGTAATTTGCTTAGTAATAATCCTAAAATTAAATTGTCTTCGTATAAGGACTACTAATAGTTTGTGTGGGATTTGCCAGATAAACTACCTTCGGGAAATTCTTTTTTTTTTTTTTTTGGTAAGGTGGAGTTTTGCTCTTATCGCTCAGGCTGGAGTGCAATGGTGCGGTATCAGCTCACTGCAAGCTTTGCCTCCCGGGTTCTGGCAATTCTTCCATCTCAGCCTCCTGAGTAGCTGGGATTACAGGTGTCCACCACCACGCCCAGCTCTTTTTTTTTTTTTTTTTGTATTTTTTAGTAGAGACGGGGTTTCACCATGTTGGCTAGGCTGGTCCTGAACTCCTGAGCTGAAGCAATCCACCTGCCTCAGCCTCCCGAAGTGCTGGGATTATAGGCGTGAGTCACCACGCTCAGTCAAATTCTTTTTTTCTAAAAGCTTCTTTTTTTGTCATCTGGATGTATTTTAATAAAAAATCATGTTTGCTGGCAGGACTCTCTCTAACATAGGTGCTATTTCAATAGCTGATCATCAAAAAGTCCAAGAGGGCGATTGGAAGTTTTACTCTGATTCACTTTTCAAAAATCAGCATGGATCCCTCACTCTAAAGAATGACTATTGATTAACCTTTCTTAGGAGGAGGAAGCTTGTTTATGTTAGTGCCTCAAACATTTGTTATCACCTACTGTGTGCAAAGCATTATTCAGTCTTGAAATAGCTCATCATGTTCACCAAGAATTCCATTCATTCAACTCTGTATCATTTATAAAAGTTTACACTTTTTTTTTTTTTTTTTTTTTTTTTTTAAGTCAGAGTCTCACTCTGCCACCCAGTCTGGAGTGCAGTGGTGCGATCTCTGCTCACTGCAACCTCCGCCTCCCGGGTTCAAGTGATTCTCCTGCCTCAGCCTCCTGAGTAGCTGGTACTCCAGGTGCATGTTGCCATGCCTGGCTAATTTTTGTATTTTTAGTAGAGACAGGGCTATGTTGGCTAGGCTTGTCTTGACTTCCTGGCCTCAAGTGACCCACCCGCCTCAGCCTCCCAAAGTGCTGGGATTACAGGCGTGAGCCACTGTGCCTGGCCAATGCTACTTGTTTTTTGAGAGTAGCTACTTCCCTCGTCTTCACTGGTGGTGAGAACATGGAGTTTCTCTGTGTTAGAACACTTGCCAAAGTTTATCAGGAGGTAAATATTCCTATGAACAGGTAATGGCTTATCTGTTTTATATTCAACAAAAATTACTTATCTCTTGGCTTTATGGTTTTTCAAACATTTTGGTTATGGTGGAAGCCTATTCACAAGAAAGAGCCTATAGGAAGGCTGGGGTGCCTGTGTGTAAAACACAAGTAAGCAGTTCTACCTGCCCATCATGCCCTGTTATCACACATCCTCACCCCACACTCCCGCCTGTGCTGGGCTCCTCACAGCAATGTTTAAACCCTGGCAGCATCAGCACAGCCAAGGCACTAACCTGTGGCTCTGAGTGATACCAGTACCACCTCTGTCTTTTTGCGGATTTACAGCCTTAAAGTAAGCAAAGAATAACCAGTGACTCAATCAGTTTGGTTAACATCTATAGACATTTCCTTTGGAAACTCTGTCCTGTTTTAGTTTTTGGTTACTAGGAAAGAAGATAAAAACAAATCATGATTGGGAAAAACAAAGTCAAAGGAGAAACAGTTGGAAAAGGAAAAAGAAAGAGGTAGTAATAAAAGAAGTGGTATCCTTTGAACAGGTGACAGAAATAGCAACTCTTCAAATGAGATGGGAAATTTTATTGACAACAAACGTGGGAAAAGTTATAAGTAAGAATCAGAGTTTATTCAAGAATTAAAGGTGAAACAATATGCGGCAAGGTGTCTCCGAATTACCAGGTTAGTGTTGGGGAATGGATGGAACAACACAGCAGCGCTACATGGGAATGAGGTGAAAGAAGGGATGAAAGTCCTTCTTCCATTTCCTTTGATTCTAGCTATCACCTCCCAAAATAGCACATTAAGAAATAAGGAGACTATTCCATTTAGTAACTTTGGGACAATTCTTTCTTGATACTTTTGCCCAAATGATTTCCAAAAAAATCACTGAGTGTGTTTTCATTTTCCATTTTTACTTTATACTTTAATAACTCATCTATTGACTTAATGATTCCCTTTTCTCCTCTAAATGGAGGTCCTATAGAAAGGAAAACATCGCTAAGTTTTAGTCAACAAAGCCACAAGTCTTGACTACACTCATGCTCATTACAGCCTCATGTCTACACCATTGTAGATACACATTCTTCCAGTTGGCCTTAAAATCAGCACGCCTTTTGTTTTAATGCTGCCTCGTTGGTACTGTAAGGACATGTTTAGATTTCAGACTTTAAACAAACATATTTATAAGGACTTTCATTAAAAACATTAGGCAAAACATTTTAAATTAGCAGAAAGTAACATCTCACCAGTAGTAGACAGAAATAAATTATTCAAAACTGTATAGAAACACTGAAGTCATAATGAACAAAGTCATGCTGTAAGAAACCTCACTGTGAAAAGCTGGTACTTGCACAGTAATTGGGAGTGAAACAAAATACAAATTTTCACATAAAAAAATCTTATTCGTTGCTTTTCATAACTCATTCAAAACTCTCCATTGTAGCACTCTCAAGGCACAAACTCTTTATTTCCATAAAGAGAGAAAGTATAGGACATTAAAAGTCCCAAGACTCTTAGAGAAGAAATTCATGCAGAACATCAAATGTTACTCAACATTTCAAGTAACCATAATATGTCAAACAGACCACATGATGCAAGTACATTTAAATATAAGTTTCTATTTCTGTTTTAAAATAAAAAAGATCAGAAATCTGAATCTGGAAAAGCAAAATCTCTTGCAGGTTTAGAAAGCATATACAAAACCTGGCAAAAGAAAACACTATTCACTGCCACCATCTGCTTTCTGGCACACTGAGGAAACTTTTACTAACAGCAACATTTTCTTACATTAGAAAATCCACTAATTAGTTTTGTTGTAATAAGAAAAATAACCTTTGCATGGAAGGCAGATCGCCAGCTTGCTTTTTTTGTTGTTGTTGGCTGTACCTTACATTAGGTCTGTAACATTTCCACGTAAAGTTAACCTCTTACTGAGTTCTCTTCTCCTAGAGTACTTTATTATTCCTGGTTAGTCTAAAGTAAGTACAGATGCACTTCAACTTATGATGGGGGTTGCATCCTGATAAATCCATTGGAAGTTGAAAGTATCATCAGCTGAAAATGCATTTGATACACCTAAACTACCAAACATTACAGCTTAGGCTAGTCTACCTTAAATGTGCTCAGAACACTTACATTATCCTGCAGTTGGGCAAAATCATCTAACACAAGCCTCTTTTATATTAAACTGTTAAATATCTCATGTAATTTATTGAATACTGTACTGAAAGTGAAAACCAGTATTGTACGGGTGATCAAAGTCCCATTTTTATGGAATGTGGATTCTTAAGTTGAACCATCATAAGTTAGAGACCATCTGTATTCATAAATGTGAGTGCAACAGAGGGGAAAAGCTTGAAGGTATTTGGCTTAACAACCCCTCAAAATGCACATCAAGTTCAGAATCAGGAAACCTGGGATTCAGAATCAACTGTTAGAAGCTGGGTTAGCCTGGGTCTTACGTACCTCATCTTTAAGGCCACTAAATTAAATGGGCTCCAGATTTCCCCTAAAATTCCTAAATTATTTGACTCTAAGTCATTTTTTTCCTAAGAATTGTATGTCCCAAGAAACAAATGACTTCACAAGAGCAAATGGAGCTTCAGACATCACTGATAAACACTAAATAACTTTAGAAATTGTGTCATAGATATACTGATTACAATATTACAAATCATTCAGCAACCAAGGAAATGGAAACTCTATGAAAATTTCTTGGCCGGGCGCGGTGGCTCACGCCTGTAATCCCAGAACTTTGGAAGGCCGAGGTGGGCAGATCACGAGGTCAGGAGATCGAGACCATCCTGGCTAACACGGTGAAACCCTGTCTCTACTAAAAATACAAAAAATTAGTCGGGCGTGGTGGTGGGCGCCTGTAGTCCCAGCTACTCTGGAGGTTGAGGCAGGAGAATGGCGTGAACCTGGGAGGCGGAGCTTGCAGTGAGCCGAGATTGTGCCACTGCACTCCAGCCTGGGCGACAGAGTGAGACTCCATCTCAAAAAATAAATAAATAAATAATAATTTCTTGATAATATACTCTAATCATTTACTCAGCATATCATTCCACAAATAAAACTACAAATATTTATTGAGCATGTACTATGTGCCAAGCACTACTGTGAGCGCTAGAGATGAAGTCGTGAACAAAAAAGGCTCACCAAGCTCTGTCCTCACCAAGTCTATATCACAGGAAGCTTGTCACCTAGCGAGCTGACATTCATCCGCTGATGAATTCATTCGCCAACTGCAAATCCCTACACTATGCAGAACAGAACAGTGACATAGTCTCTGGTGCCTGCTCACTGCTCGAAAAGTCTGCGTGAAAGTTCCTTAAGAAGACAAAACAAATGGGTACAAATACTATTTTCTGAAAAAGTGCATGGAAAATTGGTGTCATGTCCTTCGAAACAGAACAGGACACTAAGGCAGTAACTGTGACAGTTTGGACACAGCTTTTCTGTGAAAGATGTCTGCGACCTAAATTCCTCAAAGAGGCCCCGTGCCTTGAGTGAACACATTCACTAGTTCAAAACTCATCTCTTCCATTCTCTTGATTTTTTTCCCATAGGCTTGAACTCAGCTAAATTTAAAAACAAAGCTGCAACACAAGATGAGCTGTTGCAATCTCAAAAGTCCCTCAGCCTAAGGAATGAGTGACAGGCTACTGCAATTTGCAACGCCACTGGGATTGCAAAAACAAACCCATTCTACTCTTCTCAACGGTATGGCAACAATGGGTTTATTAACCCTCAACCGTCATTTAAAAACATTAATTAAAATTGTAACACTTTATCCAATGCTTTCTACCAAATATTTGAAAAGATTTCGGTTAAACTGTCCCAAAAATTGGCTTTGCTTCTACCTTGTTTACGCCAACAACCTTCTTAGGCACAGGAGGTAATTACACTCTTTCCCAATCTCTGTTAGTCACATGTATACAGCACAGATCTCTGTCTTAAATTTAGGATTCCATCCTTCTATTCTAACCAGTGTAGAAGATAACGTCAGAATCCTTTCCCTTCCTCTTGGCAGAACTCATCATTCCTTCCTCTGGCTCCCTACACCCTGGTTACTGAGAATGGGACTCAAATCCTAATTCATTTCCCTGTGTATATAACTCCCACGTGCATTCCCAACAAGTTATAAGCCCTTGAGGGCACACAGCTCGTACTTGCCTAAATGAAGTGCTTGCACATAGTAAATGTTCAATAAGTGAGCCTTGAATGGAAGAACAGAGAGGGGAAGGGCCAGTCTGGGCAAGATTTTAAAGGAAGAGTAGAAATCTATCTCAGAGATGGCTTATAGAATTTTCTATCTCCTAGCAGAAACAAAGTCCAGTTAGAAAAAAGCATAGATTTTTCAATTAAGGCTAAAATTCCTAAACTGGCTACACATTAGGGAGGAAATTTCTTCTCTTTATCAGGGATGGGCAAAATGTGTCATCTGTGCTCATAATAATCCTAATTGACAATGTAATATTTGAAATATAAACCAACAAAAATTAAAATTTAAAGAAGTGGATAGACAATTTTGACAATTCTTTGCAAATTTTGTAGGAACCAGAGTCTTTAAAAACATTTCCTGGACAGGCATGGTGGCTTATGCCTGTAATCCCAGCACTTTGGGAGGCCAAGGCAGGTGGATTGCTTGAGCTCAGGAGTTCGAGACCAGCCTGGGCAATGTGGCAAAACCCCGTCTCTACAAAAAAATTAGCTGGGTGTGGTGGTGTGTGCCTGTAATCCCAGCTACTCAGAAGGCTGAGGTGGGAAGGTCACTTCAGCCCAGGAGGTTGAGACTGCAGTGAGCCATGATCATGTCACCCCACTCCAGCCTGGGTGGCAAAGTGAGACTCTGTTTCAAAAAATAAATAAATAAAAACATTTCCTATTATCTGTAGTAGGAATCCATTAGTTTACACTCAAGTTCTGTTTAATGTGAATCCTGTTAGGTCCTTACTACAGAATATTTCTATAGTATGTGACTCTGGGCTTCTGCAGCAATGGTTTCATAATTGCTGAAGACCCCTTAAGATACATCAGACAGCAGGAACACTTCAGTACACACAGGAGGAAGTAAAACAACCACGTTGGGACTAGTGTGTCTACAGGTCTGCTGTCAATGAGAAGAGAAGAGCAACAAAAATAAAGACATCAGAAGTTACATCTATAGATGACTGCAAATATGATATGAAAAAGTCCTTTTGGTTTTCACTGTAGCATTCATTTAAAAAGATGGGTCTAGAAACTGTGTTGAAAATGTCAGGCTGGCAACAAACTCCAACATGTAGCCTGTTTCCACACCCTATCTCACTCAACTGAATTGCTTTAATCTTTGGCATGATGTATACACAATCACAGATAAAATTAAATTCTTTTAAAAATCTGACCTGCAGTTGAGAATGCTGCTTCCAAAATTAGCCAAAAGTTATGAAAATGGCTTATTTTTATGTATCTACATTTTATTAGATGCTATTTATTAACATACTGCAGGCATATTTAGAATATCCATAAAGTGATGTGGAATTGTGCAGATAATAATACATACTTTCAAGGCACATAGTATACATGATAAAAGATGATTAACTAATAATAAAGATTAAGGGTCCAGGATTACATCCCTGTAATCCCAGCACTTTAGGAGGCCAAGATGAGAGCATCATTTAAGAGCAGCCTGGGAAACTTAGCAAAACTCTGTCTCAGGAAAAAAAAAAGAAAAAAGAAAAAAGAAAAAAAAAAAAAAAAACAGCTAAGCATGTAGTCCTAGTTACTCAGGAGGCTGAGATGAGAAGATCACCTAAGTCCAGAAGTTTGAGGCCATGCTGAGCTATGATCGTGTGCCACTGCACTCCAGTTCTGGCAACAGAGTGAGACCCTGGCTTGAAAAATAAATAAATAAATAAATAAAGATGAAGGAAACAATATTCAAATAACATGAGAGGGGAAAAAGCTTCACTTATGAACTCAGTAGAGCTAGGTGCGGTGGCTCACGCCTATAATCCCAGCACTTTGGGAGGCCAAAGTAGGCAGATCACGAGGTCAGGAGTTCGAGACCATCCTGGCTAACATGGTGACACCCCGTCTCTACTAAAAAAAGTACAAAAATTAGCTGGGTGTGGTGGCGTGCGCCTGTAATCCCAGCTACTCAGAAGCCTGAGTCAAGAGAATTGCTTGAATACGGGAGGCAGAGGTTGCAGTGAGCCAAGATCACGCCACTGCACTCCAGCCTGGGTGACAGAGGGAGACTCTGTCTCAAAAAAAACAAAAACAAAAACAAAACAAAAAAAAAACAAACCTCAGTAAAAAATATAAAAAACAAAATCATGACTGGAGACAATTCTCTACCTCTGCACAAACATGCTTATCCTGCTACAGAGGACTAGTTAACTAAGCTGAGACAGCAAAGACACACTTCTGTCACGTTCTCACAACCTATTCTTGCCTCAATTCTCTGGGTAACTGAGGTAAAACGCAGCTAAGGATATTGGGTTTCCCTCTGGCTGAACAGAGGAACTGATCTTGAAAAACATAAATAAAAGAAACTAATTATTTGCAAATTTGCTAAAATGGACTGTAAAACAACAAAACAAAACAAAAAAAAACCCAACTGGTAGTCCTTTAATTATAACACTTAAATGCAGCTCTAAGTTGAAAGGTTTTAATTTATTTACCGAATTTATGAAAATGGTACATCTTTCTCTCTAGCCTTGAAGTTCTCGTCCCAGGCTGGCACAAGCACACACACATGCAGTGCCATGCATGTGCTACTGTGAGTCCTTTTGGGCCCTTACAACAGAGGGTCCTAAATAAATGATACAAGGATCATTTACTGGATCCTTGTATTTTGCTAACTACAGACCTGTGTAAACCATATTCTTGTAATCAAAACATGAAAGTATACAACATACAAGCACACAAACCATGACTGTTAATTTTCCTCTTTCTGTATTTCCCTTTTGACCAAAACATAACAAATAGCAGTATAAAGGTAGAATCTGGGCTCAGAAAATTCTTACTTTCTGGTTTAAAATGAACAACACTTAGGGACTAAACCAAGCTTGTCCAACCCATGGCCCCGGGGGCCACATGCAGCCCAGAACGGCTTTGAATACGGCCCAACACAAATCTGTAAACTTTCTTACAACATTAAGAGTTTTTTTTTTTTTTTTTTTTGAGACGGAGCCTCGCTCTGTCGCCCAGGCTGTAGTGTAGTGGCGCAATCTCGGCTCACTGCAAGCTCCGCCTCCCGGGTTCACGCCATTCTCCTGCCTCAGCCTCTCCGAGTAGCTGGGACTACAGGTGCCCTTTTTTTGTATTTTTAGTAGAGACGGGGTTTCACTGTGGTCTCGATCTCCTGACCTTGTGATCTGCCTCCCTCGGACTCCCAAAGTGCTGGGATTACAAGTGTGAGCCACCGCGCCCAGCCCTTTTTTTTTTTTTTTTTTTTTTTTTTTTTTTTTTTTTTTTTTTTTTTTTTTTTTGAGATGGAGTCTCACTTTCTCACCTAGGCTGTAGTGCAGTGGTGCGATCTTGGCTCACTGCAACCTCCGTCTCCCAGGTTCAAGCAATTCTCCTGCCTCAGCCTCCCGAGTAGCTGGGATTACAGGCATGCACCACCACACCCAGATGATTTTTTTGTATTTTTAGTAGAGATGGGGTTTCACCATGTTGGCCAGGCTGGTCTTGAACTCCTGACCTCACCTCAAATGATCCACCCGCCTTGGCCTCCCAAAGTGCCGGGATTACAGGCGTGAGCCACCATGCCTGGCCAACATGCTAAGATTTTTTTGCGATTTTTGTTTTAAGCTCATCAGCTATCATTAATGTTAGTGTACTTTATGTGTGACCCAAGGCAATTCTTCTTCTTCCACTGTGGTCCAGGGAAGCCAAAAAGAGTGGACATGCCTGGACTAAACGATATGCTAGGTATTTACAGAACTAGAAATACTTCCTAGTGAGCTTACATTTGGTCTACCTGGGGGCAGCCTAGCAGCAGCCACATTAGTTGACATGGGAAACTTGAGCCCCAAATTAAAAATCAACAAGCACAAGATCTGTATTATACAACAAAGTACCAAAGTTTTCATTTCTGTGATATATAAATTGTGTGATAGTAAGAATCCCATGATCCCGTGTGAGGTGCCAAGAAAAAAGAGGTATCTTTTCTACTTAGTTTCACAACTGCCAGTCAGGTGCCAAGGTGACTTGAAGACCAAAACTTCCCACCAAAACCAAACCCTAGGTCTATTTCCACTGTGGAACACAATAAAAATCTACTCTTAAAAGATTTTGAGTCTCCCACAAAGTAACGTACTTTTAATGTGACCAAATTTCAAACAGTTTACCCATCACAATAAGATCTGAAATATATATGGCATGCCTCCTTAGTCTGTTTCCCTTATTATACATGTGGTATCCTCTTTCTAAATTCAGACTTATGCCCCATTTTAGAAGGTCAGGAGAAAGTAACGCATCATGCAAAAGTATTTCAAGCAAATCATATGATATCTGTACTTGGTAATTTCTCATGGTTTTTCACCAAGAGAATCACTGCATATTGAAGATTACACATTTTTTAAAAGCTAGAACACTGAGCCTTCCTTTCAGACAATTCAAACAAGGAGCGTATTGCTGACACAGCAACACTGTGGTCTCAGACTGTGGGAAATGTCAAATTTATGGTCCTGGGAGTGATTGGTGGATGGTTTTGTGGTGTGTATGGTGTTTTGTTTTGTTTTGTGTGTGCTTTCTCTTTTCTCTTTTGAGCCTCTGACAGAAACAGAGCTCTACAAACTTTCTGGCGACCTCCCAGGAAAACAGAAGGAAGCTGTATCCTGTACTTCCCCTGGGATCTAATGAAATATACAGCCTCTGGGCTTCTTTCAATTTGGACTTTCAGATTGCTAAGCCAGTGAAAAGGGGATCCTAGCTGTCACAAACGTCACATGGTCAGGGTCACCTGCTGCTCGGGGGTTCTCATGCCAGTTGTTGACATAATAAGCCCCCCTTACACTTTAATTACAATTCACAGTGTGCAAACTATGCAATCTGCTTTAAGGCAGACTGTCTTTTAAATCAACACTAAAATTCTACTACTAATATGGCAATGCAATGTAGCAGAGGAAGGGTGTGTCCACATGACTAACTATATGCAGATATCTGCCATTTGGGAGAGAGTGGGTAGCATTTGCCAAAATATAAAACAGTGTTGCTGACCCTAATTCTGGGAGATGGTACTTGAATCTTACTGTGCTCTGAGACTTCTTTCAGTAGGCCACAAAAAGGTAATACAACATACTTCATGTGCAGTATTTTACATTTGTATAACTACTATTTTTTTTCACATGGCTCCATAACTGTTCTATGTACTAATCTTGCCTATCCAACAGGAGGAGTGTTGAAGAACAGTGAATTTCTACTTCCCTACTTCTTCCCCTTTAAACCTAGGGCAGTGCCAGTGATGTTTAACACATGCTTCTAGAGTTGTGTCAATGCTCTATCATTTACTGGATCCTTGTATTTTGCTAACTACAGACCTGTGTAAGCTATATTTTTGCAATCAAAACATGAAAGGTCATTTTAAAACAGAGCCCATTTAAAATGATATGACAATGCAGGGAGCTGTTTAAAAAGTGCTAACACATAATTATAGTCTACAGTTTTCTCCAAAAACAACAGTGGAAATTAGTTACAATTCTATTACAGACAACTGCTATAAACTTAGGTGGGCTAACCTCTGAATGAACCATCTCAGTACTCTGGGAATTGCAATCTCATTTTCAGTGCCACAAATGACGTAAGATGGAACACACAAAACAAACCCACACAAAGTACTTTTATGTTTATAAAGTCTTACTCAAACACCTTAGCTGAGCTAACCCGTATGCCTCACTGTAAAACACCACCACCACCCCCAGTAACAACAAAATAAATAATCAAACAAAATAGAAGAAATCCAAATAGAAAAAAAAAAGTTTTAAAAATAATAATGCCTATACTTGCTTTAATGAAGGCTGTACCTGAATTACAAATGCCATCAAGACAGATTAAATTAGCCAATAATTATTCACTGCTTTTTTTTTTTTTTAGTGTCAAACAATGGTAGATACCAAGACAAGTAACAACAAAAGGCAAAAGAGTTTATTTTATTTAGACATGGTCATTCTAACATAAGGAGAAGATGCATTTTCCTTTAAAAAACTGAGGTCTCTTTGGGCAAACTTTCAGTCCTTTAGCTATTAGGGTTTGTCTTCATGAAGGCAGACATAAAGCAATTCTGTTCTCTTCCTTATTTGAACACTTTTGGTCTTCACCTGGCTCTCTGCCACCCCAGCTAAACCACTTGACCTCCGATTACATAACAGTCCCCATCTGTGAGCTCAGCCATCCTCAGGAGATAGGAGGGGCCATGAGAAGCTCAAGTTCACCATGAGCCACAGCAGTAAGCCATGCTTTAGCCTCTGACCTGTGCTCCAATTTTGGTACAATGATTTCTGCCATGTTCTCCAACAGGTAAGCTCTACCTCAAGGACTAACTTCTGTACCTGTATTTGGTCAAGTGCCCTGGCTCATCTGGAACTGGAGATGTTGACTTGCTTTTCCCTACCTGCCTCCCAAGAACAAAATTCTGACATGGAAACCCAGGCTAACACGTGGAGACCTATGACCCACTGACAGACTTCTCTGACACTAACCTTCTGCCTGGATTACTGTCATCTGCTTATGTTCTCTATTTCTTGGTTCTGTCCAACTTTTGAGACATTCACCTGCCAGTTAGACTTCCATGTGGTATAACACTCCACTAAGCTTACCAGCCAGTGCCTATACTCTGAGCATTTGGGACATGGCTGGACTGAACTTCTTTACGGAACTTCAAAACTACCAATCCCAGAATATCAACCTTTACGTAATTTCAGGTCCTGGCCCTTTACACATCTCATCCCAAGATATAAACTCTATCTGCCAATTCCCTTTTCTTTCCCTTGGTAGGTAGGAAACAAAACAACTCTAAAACTCTGTAAAGAGTATGAATAAAAAATAGAATAGAAGTTATCTTATCCATTACTGTTAGGGCCAGTCGTTGATTGGTTAATTTGAAAAAATGGATGAAGAAGATACTCATTAATGAGACATATGCACCTTAAACATTTTAACTTTGAGCACATATATGTACATTCTTTGGCCAATCTTTTCATGCAGAGACAAGAATTTAAATTTAACAATAAATCTGTTAATAACTGGAGCTCCACAGCATCTTTCTTGTATAATGCATATCTATAATGCATCATAAAATATTTCCAGTTCCATTTACTTTAAGTAGAGGGAGAATTTAAAGACATTTCTAAAATAATCTAACAAAACTCTTATTGTTACAACCTTCTCTCATCTTCTGTAGTTATCTCACTCACATGTAATCTGACAGAAATTTTTGTAGCTTGCCTTTACTGATTCTTTCCAAGGCACTGAGTCAGTTTCATAGAAATAATACTTTTCCATTTTGAACTTGCATGCCATTGGTTCACATAAATTTAGTTAAATTACACAATTGGTGATACAAATAAGACTAGTATAAACAGGTCTGGAATAACACAACTGACGTGGTAAGCACACAACTGGTAAAAACAATAGTGCTAGGATGTGCTAGTAGGTAACTGTTGGCCAAGAACGTTCAACATGCCAAAGGAATCAGTTACAAAGAAAATAAAAAGTCTTAATCTTGCAAGCTGGTTAATACAGAGTTTCTGTTATGAGGGTCTATCCAAAGAAAACATAATCCAAATATACATTGAATGGATATTATGAGTAGGAATTGATGTTTGATGCATAATGCTTGATGCTGTGATACAATGTTGAAAAAGACATCTTTCCCAGCATTCTGGTATAGCTCTAATTTCTAATAATATCAAAAAGTAATTAGAAATAATTATAAGAAACTCCTCATTGGAGTTACTGTATTTTAAATGGTAACTGAATTGATACCTCTACCTACCTGCTGTAGGAGGCTTAATATTCAAGTTGATCTAAATGTATTTAAAGAACATGAAAAACAGCCAGCTTACCTCCTAATATAGTATTTTCAAATTCTGTACTCTACTTATATTTTTGTTATTTTGTATCATTATTTCTGTTTTCATTTAAATACATGATTGGTGAAGCAGTTTTTAAAATTAGAGGCACTGTGTTAATACAAAAAAATCAACTGCCATTTTAACATCACGTAGTCTGACAATTGAAAACAATCACATAACAGTCATAATTTTTCAGTATTTTATGATTTTTCAGGTTATGTAGCTATCAGGTTTCACGTGATTGTATTTAAGATCAATCTTTTAGCAATAAGAAGCCTTAATCTCAATCTTCTGCTTTTTATCAGTTTACTTATTATCAGCTTCAAAATAAATATATGACATAATTGTGCTACATATATGACAATAATGATGGTCACAGTAACAGCTAGCATTTATTGAATGTCTAGCAATAAAAATAAAGTGATTTACATATACATAACTTTCCCAGCAACTTTTGCAAAGTAAATATTACTATCCTCATTTCAGGGTAAGGAAACAGACAGCATTAAGAGAAAAAGCTGGAACTCAAAACCAGATTAACTCCAAACTTAAGTTTTCCCACTTCGACAAAGTGTGTGTATGTACATAGTAAAGAGATCAGAGTTCCCTTTCCAGTGAAATTTTTATTTGTACAGATGCATGAGTATGTAGGCATATGCGCACACAAATACACACATACACGTTAGTTAAATCAATTTCATATGCAAAAGAAAAGTGAGCCAGGGCTAAGTTATTAAAAGAAGCCTTTGAAGCAGAGAGTGATGATGTGTGAAAGACATACAACAAAAGTTTATTTAAACAAAGAACAAGCACAGAGGGATGGGACAAAAGTGAAGATAAGAGAAATGAAGGCTCTCCATCTTTTTTCTGTGTGTATGGATTTCTCATACATGGAAAAACAAAACAGTAAGAAAGAGATGTATGCAGTGTATGGAATATCCAAAAGTAAAATTAGTTTCAGCTAGGGCCCAGATGAACTCAACTCCACACTGATTTTTCAACAAAGTTTTTCTATGTGAAACGCAATCATGCTATCCTGTAGTAAAGTCCTTGATATTAAACATAATCTACTTCTAAGAAAAAACTCGAGCTATGATTTTAATAAATATTTTTATAGTATCTTTTTCAATGTCATGCTATGAAAGCAAAATTTTCAAGTAGGCTTCAGAAGAGAGATAGAGCCTTTTTTCTTTCATTCATCATGCTCTGTAGAACATTTCAATATCCCAGTGTACATTTCAACAGGCACTAAACTGGCCCATAGTTTTCTTACAATTCAAATTTTTGTCTGGTCATCTTAATTAAAAGTGAAAAATTTGGCCAATCATACAGAAATTATATTCATGACACACACCATCTAGATGATATGGAAGTGACATGGTACTTGTAAAAATAAACATTCCTCTTTTAGCAAAACAAAGAGCAACATTCACATTGCTATTGGGGAGCAGAACAAAAAGAGAAGCCAAAAAGCTGCAATGGAGAAAGGTCTTCTAATCTAAAGTGAAAACTAACTTTGTCTGCTTGCGTTTAAGTAGACATTATAAAAGTCTTATAGAGACGCTATGCTTACAGAAGGCATTATTGCCTTTGAATATAAATGAAAGCACATTTCTAGCACTTATATTATTACAAATATTGAAAATGGCCTCCAGAAGCTTTTAGCATGTACGCTTTGTCTTGTTTCCAAAGAAGCAATCCAATTAAAATAATCATTTTCAGCATAGAGGACTAGGACAATGAACCGTACCTTGCACCCGGCATCTTAGAAATACTTTGGGGAAAAATCTATGGAAAATAGATTTGAAACTTCCATATGCTTTCTGTGCACTTTTACTAACCAAGCATAATTTACCAATATTTTCCTAGAAAAGGAACTGCATGTGTTTTTCTGCCTCTTCCAGTAAGTATCCATCCATGATTATTCCAACCCATACCATGTTTGCTTCCTTGAATTCACTATGTCATGGTATATCTTGTGTATTCAAACTGTCAGCAGGAACATGGTAACGAATATTATTCTTTTTTTCTTTTTTTTGAGATCAAGTCTCACTCTGTTGCCCAGGCTGGAGTGCTGTGGCATGATCTTGGCTCACTGCAACCTCCACCTCCCGGGTTCAAGCAATCCTCGTGCCTCAGCCTCCTGAGTAGCTGGGACTACAGACATGTGCCACCACGCCCAGCTAATTTTTGTATTTTTAGCAGAGATGGGGTTTCACCAGAGTTTGAGGCCAGGCTAGTGTCAAACTCCTGACCTCAGGTGATCCACCCGCCTCAGCCTCCGAAAGTGCTGGGATTATAGGCGTGAGCCACCGCATCTGGCCATTATTCATTTTTGATACATTCCTTCTACCTTCCCCATCTAATAGCAAATACTCATGTTAAGCATAAAGAAGACACTTAATAAACGTGTCGGCTGAATTGTTTTTCTTACAGTAAGATTATTTCATTGTTTGTCCTAACTATAACATTTGGTTAGTAAAGTTTTTGATTTGTAGAAATTATTTCTTTCTGAAAAAAATCGATGTTTACCATGTTGCTGTGGTCTAACTTTTTTCAATTCCATAAACTTAATTATTGTCGCCATTTTTTCAATCAGTAAGTATGTAAGCACCTTTTATAAATTGTTTTAAAATAGTTTACACTACACTTGATACTAATGAAATTATAAAATAAAAATGTATTGTTTTATGTTTTTCAGGATATATGTCATAAAAGTTGGATGCCTTCCTTTTAAGACATTTGAATGGATCACCAAATAATTACCTACTTTTCTCTCACAACTCAGATAAATAATTAAAAGGAGATACACACAGATTGATTGCATACTTAAGAGTGAGAATCAATTAAAACAAAATTGTATGCATGTTCTTCCAATAATATATCCCTACAGGGACCGTGAGATGCTACCTTTACATTTGTAAAATTACTGAGGTCAGATCAGAGCCTTAATGCTATTTCTCCACGAGCATTCAGAAGTGGTTGTGCATGGGCATATGTGGAATTGGGGCTGGGGAAGATTTAATTGGCAATTTTTTAGTTATTAATATCTTCATAATTAAGTGCTTTAAAAGTTTCTTGTAATGCCCCAGAAACCAGAAATGGTCATTGAATATTTACTGAGCACGCCTAGAGTGGAAGTTTCTTATTTAAGTTGGTATTTAAGTTGGGATTGCAGTAAGGGCATCTTTCATAAAGAAACATTTTGGGATTACCTTTAAATAAACATTTAAATCCCCTTCATTAATTGTCTCAGAGCTCTCCGGTGCCACTTAGCAATAGGAAGCAGCTCTGCTCCAAACAAAAGAACACAGAGCTTTGGGAAGATGCCACTATTTGAGAAATCACACATCATAAGGAAAGGTGGTTACTTCTAATTTAGTTCTGTGGACCAATTCAAGTTTGGGGGTTCCAGAAAGCCTGAAACCCTACCTCTCAGGGCTGTGTTTTAATATTAAGGAACTGTCTAATTTGTGCTTCAAGAAGTTCTGTGCATTAAGTTTTACGAAATCCATCTCACCCAAGCCTTTTAGTTAAAAGGCTTGCATAATTGTGCACACAGATAAAAACTGCACTCATGATATTACATATTTTACTGCATTCTCCGTTGAATCTATCTGCCCATTATTATGGTTAATTATGCAGAGGTTTGGTTCTCTAGCTGGAGGGACAGCTAGCTGAGGGTGAGCTAGTTGAGGACCTTCATTTTTTTCCCTGCACCTAGTTTAGCAGCTGACATAGAAGGGCTTGGTAAACGCTGGCTCAATTAGATTTTTCAGAACTTTCTCAGACTAATGTTTGCTTATCACCGCACACATGTACAAGAAATACTTGAAACTCTTGAAAAGGAAATTTAGTCCTTTAAGGGCTCAGAAATAACAATGAAAGATAATATTCTCACCAAAAGAAACAAAAAAGCTCAAAACCAGGAAACACTTGATAAAGGAGCTCATGAGGATACTTATTCTCTCATTTATTAAACTAAGAAAGTTCTCAGGATCATGTTGGCAGTAGACCATTTCTGGCCCTGAGATGAATGCCCTTTTTTCAAGTTAAAACCGTGGCCCAGCTGTGAAATAATGATGGCTGCAAGGAACCCAATGGTGGCAGCAAACTCAACTCAAAGACCCAATATTTGTAGGCACCAAACAGAAAAGCCAGCAAAACAGGAGTGGTGACCAGATGTCAGCAACAGTCCAAGGGCATCCCTCTCACTTCCCCTCTCGCATAATGCTGCTTTCTTCCCCCACCCATTAAGTGTGGCATCAAGAGCAATTACAGCACACCCCCAGTGGATGGTGCCAGGCGGGGAGCTGTAACACCTGTCACAAGGCCTGCATGACATTAACGAGGACCCAGAAAGTAGCTTTAATGAGCTGACCCTGCAACAGATAGAACCTAGTGTGGTGTGGTGTATGCTGTGACTGTTCCAAAGATACTGCTCCCTATACCAAGAACCGGACCAAGCACATACATTCTGAAAGCCCAGTTCTTCAGAGTGCCACTGCATATCACGAAATGAAACATGAAATTCTGTGAAGTACACATCTCACTTGGTGTCAGCTTAATGTTTTGTCCATCTGGAAATCTTTACCAGTGGCATTCAGGTGATGAACTTGAGTTGTGTCTTGACACTCTTTTTGTGATAGAGTTGTAACTTTGGGAGTTGTAAGCTCCTTTAAGAAAAGATGCGTTTCTTCCCCATCTAGCTCTTCCCGGTGCCCAAAAGCCAAGTACATGGCAGATGGCTGGAAGAATCAATGGAAAAACAGATGATGTATGAAAATTACTTAATGCTTACAAAACTTATCATAAGACAAATGGTCAAAAAAGTAAAATGGTTAAGAGCCTGACAGAGCTCATTTTGGTTCACGATCAATAATTACAGGCAAAGGGAATGACTTCAGGATTCTTGAGCATCCAAGACACTGGCCTGTAAAAAGTCATGCAATGCTTGGTCAACTTAATAAAATCACTAATATGCTAAGATACTAAGGGTACCAATAAAGAACTACAGACAAACCAGTGAGCCAATTTCACATCAGGAGCCCAGCAGCTGATGTCTAGGAGTAAGTACTCGGTACACGTTAACAATGATTATACTTCTGATTGCAATAATTAATAAGGGATATTAGCCTAGTGATTTACAATGTGTCCTCCATAAATCAGTCATCCCACCTTTGAAGGGGATATTATGGACATGACACAAAGATAGTTGCTTCCAGATTTTTTTTTTTAAGAGTTGGAAGGAATCTGAGACATTGTTTTAGTCTAATCCCTTCATTTTTCAGAAGAGGAAACTGATGCCCCCAAAAGATTAATATACTGTATCTGAAGTCATGCAGGGGTTCTGTTTCTCTTTCTGCCTAAAAAGAACCATAATAACTAGCTTCTATCAACCCACACTGTCATAATAAATGATGTATCAAGAGTCGCATTTTAAGTATACGGCATAAAGGTTAGTACAAATCCAAGATAACGTTACTTTTTCAAAATAATGTTGATGAACATATCTACTGTTAATTCCACTCCCAAAACAACAATCATTACTACAACTATATTTATGTCTTAGCGACTTTCCGAGAGATCCTGGAAATGTTAATACTTGTAAAGAAGTTCCAGTTCCTCTTTTTAAACAGCATTATTATTAGATCTTCACAACAGGATAACTATATTTAAATACTAAGTAGCTTATGATTCATACCTTCGAAATAAAATGGTTCACCTCCATATGCAAAGCTTGTCTTCAAACTGTGGACATATAAAGCAGCCACTAGAAAACACTGGTTTTTAATTATGTGCCGGCTTTAGTTATTTTGATTCTTTGGGGTTCATACAGGGTTTATACGACTTCACTCAGTTTATGGGGTTCAGACAAGGCTCAGAGTGAATTTCACCTGGAACTTTTCACATGGTTTGAGCATTAACCAGGGATTCAGTGGTTTATAGATCATCCAAAAGAATTTCTGTCTTGGACTCTTGCCGTGAGCTCTAAGTATTTAAATTCCAAATGAATTTATATCACAGAATGACTACAGGTTTTTAGTAACTGTTTCTATTTTCTTATTTTTGCTATTTTAAATGAAAACCATGAAGTAGATAGAGAGGAGAATATGATAATCCAAAGTTTTAAAAAAACATAAATAAAAACCTAAATGTCTTGATATCTATGTAACAGTTTACAAAGGATTTTCATATATTAACTTAGTGGATACTAACCACTGACCTTTGTAGAATATAATGAAATCAGTATTTATCCTAATATTATCTCACTCTTTACCTATGTAATTATGTTTTCTAACTGAAATATTTATGAAAAATAATATTAATAGAATTTATTTTGTAAACAAAGTGTTAAAACCATTTTTATAACATTTTTTTCCCTGAAGAACAAAAGCTTGGACCATAATATATGGAAAACATTTTGTTGCCTATAGTTAGGACTTTGAACTTTGAAAATTTACTTTATGGAAATGCTTTCAGGGGATGTTATAATGAAGTTTTACTGTGTATACGATGTTTAAAGAGCTAACACAATGAATACTTAACAAAACAAAAACTATGCCCCTCAATTTAATTCTGCATACATAGTTTACAAGATTTCAGGATGGTGTCATAGCTTTTAGTTAAGAAAAACCCATCTAAATTTTAGAGGTTGAAAGTTAGCAAAAACCCAGGTACGTCCTCCTCATACTAATGCATGAAATGCCATTTTTGCTTATATTTTGAAGACTCAAATTCATCCCAGCCATTTTTCTATACATAATGTATGTTTGAGTTGGACAAACCTAGCAAGAGGACATTTAGTTCCATTTATTTCAATCTACTGAAAGTATTTAATGAAGAAAAAATGTTTAAATCTCAAATACCTCTCAGGGAATAGACCAGCAATTCATATTGCTCAGTCTACTTAATGGTTGACAATTTAAATCTAGACAGGTAGAAATAAAATTTTAGCATAATTTCCTGAAGTCTATTAGGTGTGTACGTAGAAAATGCATTTATGTGAAGTAAATTATTATGCCATTTAAAAGGAGGAGGATGATACTCTTTTGTTTGAGGAAAAATTCAAGATTTAGGCCTCTAGCCAGAACTCGCAAATAATCTAGGGTTTTTAAATAATCAATAACCAATTGTGAAAACACTGTCACATTATTTGAATCCAACTTAAAAGTGAATAATACTCTTCTGAGAATGTCTGACCCAAACCCAGGTGACCATAATGTACTAGATTATTTAAGTCCATCATTTGTAACTTATAACCGTATAATTTAACTCACATACACATTCAAGGTATACAACAGCTAAACCCCTAGCCCTCGAGTTTCCCTACACACAGCCTCTCTCACCTATCCTGGCAGACCCAGGCCTCTGGCTGTGAAGAAAACCACAATGTGGGGAGGAAAGCCTACAAAAGAATGAAAACAGAAAGTGTCTAAGGCCTTGGCAGAAGGACACTAAATAAAATAGAGAGTGGTGACTCATTTTGGCAGTGAATCCACCTCAACCCCTTCAAAGCCTTTGGCAAGAGTCCTCAGAGGAGACCCCAGCCTTTTGCCAAGCCACAAAACACCACAATTATTATCGCAGCAGTCATCAACAAAACAGATTTTGTAAACTCACTTGTTGGCACATAGATTAAAGAAGCTATAAAAAGGAATAACAGCTGTTTGGGTTGCCCTATGCAGAAAGCTACTATATAGAAAGTAAATTTTATATTTCAATACATACTTGGGTAGACACCAGCATACACATACACCCCATGTACTAATTATACGTGTATGCTACGTAGAAAAGGGTAAAATGCTAAATATACCACCACATAAATTTAAAACACAAACAACTCTTTTAAAGTAAAATACTCACTTTGGAAGGACTAATAGAAAAAATTTCCTAAAGAAAAGATTTCTGCAATTCACTAATTTAAAACACGGACTGTGTCTACAACAGCAAAATGAATAAAGTTTCTCTCGAAATACTAAAAAGTACTATCCTTTTTCATATAAGCAAGAATGGTGATGTGGGAATTTGCAAAAATATGCCTTATTCTACCTACGTAAACACTGCCTGATTGGCATTTTATACTATAAATCTAGAATTTTGTCATGCTTCAGGCAATTTGAAAAAATTCTACTTGCTTACATACTCATAACTTGTCATGAATAAGTAAAAATGGCATATTTTTAAATGATTTAATTTTTGCCTCAGCTACAACAACGTTAGTCATCTGGATAAATCATCAATGAATATGTAATAGAAAAAAACAACAAAATTGACAAGTAATAATCAGTATTATTTACACATTCTTAATCTGAAGATTTAAAATGCACTATGATTTACTGTAATGAGGTGTGGACTCTTGATTTTCTAATTTAAAAAGAAAGGTTTTATTCGGGCTCCTTGTCACTAACTTACAGTACAATATGTAAGAATTGACCAGAAAGACTTTTAATTAAACTATTTTACATTTGTAATATATAACATTACAAATATACTCTGGAAATACGTTAAGAAGGGATCTGCTACACACCTTGCATCTCACACATTTGCCCCGCTAACCTCTAAATGCCTCCATAGCTTTATGTTGAAATTTCCAGAACTGAAGCATCTTAATGAACATTGATCTTTTACGCTGAAGGATACAGAGTTCAGATTTCAGCTCTGTCAATAACATTTGGTTTTACCTACTGAATGATTGGGCCTTGGTTGACAATTGCTTACTAGGCAAGAAAAGACTAGAAATAAACATACGAGAAGCTTTGATGGCTACAAACATTGTTGCCTAAATGGCAGGAGAAAATCAGTAAAAAAAGGACTGAAAAGTCACATTTCTTGACTACCTCTTGTGATAGGGAATATACAAAATATACACACCACCTAAGGGCTCCATGATTGAACAAATCCTAAAGCTATAGATTTTTCAAAACTCAAGCTATATAAACTATATTGCTATATAGTATTATCACTAGCTGATTCCACTAGTGGAAGATAAAAACAAAACACCACTACCTTCATGACAACCAGCCTTTTTTAACAGCTACTTAAGCATTAAATAAAATGTTTTGTCCCCTAAAAACTATCTTTAGGAATGCAGGTCTCAATCAGAATATAAAACCTAGTCCATTGCTGATATTAAACAGAAGATCTATTTAAGGAATTCACTGACTAAACTAACTGCCTGGAGAAGTTAATTTATCTGCCTATTTTTTAAAGGATCACACAGAAAAATTTCAGCAACTTGTGGAAACATATTCACTTTTAGGTCATTCTTCAAACTACCACAAATCCTGCCATTTTCAACTTAGTTTAGTACTGATTATTTATATAATTAACCATATCATGGAGTACAAACTGCAGAGGGTTCAAATAAAATTCTTTTTTCCAGGCTTTGTTTTTCAAGTTCAAACTATCTTCCCTTATTACCATTTCCTCAGCTTCTTCTATCTACCTTGGAATCCAAGCACATTATGCAGCCAGCACAATGAACCAACATGCCAGCAGAAGTAGTATGCTCCACCTATCCAAGAATTTTAAAAGCATCCAAGCACACACACACTGTCTCCTGTGTAGCCTGGAGATCCCTATTGAGCTCATGCCAAGTGTCTGAAAAGTTGGACCCTGCATCCGGTATTTACACTAAGCTAAAATTCTAATCAGCACTAACAGCAGTATGTTTTAATTCACCCTTATGATTTTATTTCAATCTGCTAAGTACCACAACTGCCAGAAAGCAATTGCTATAAACTTAAGTAAACAAATGCAAAACTAAAATAAATCTTAAACCTGTTGTATATAAAGTTTGTGCCACTTTAGGCAAGCAGTACAAAAAGGCACAGCCCGAAGTCTTAGTTAACGCTCTTCGATCTCATTTAGAAAGCTCTTTGAAAGTATTGCCTTGTCTAGGCTTTTTCCCCCTTTCTAAAGAATTATTTGGTGCATATCAGATAAGGTAAAGAAAATGACCATGTTATTTTACAGTGGTTTTTCACCTCATGTATTCCTCTGAATAGTCTTCTGCCAAGCATGTGAAACAAGTAGTATGCGGTGACTACTTGAATCTCTGGATGACACTACAGCCACTCGTGCCAAGGAGATGGTGCCAAGTCTTGCATCTTCGGGTTTGTGGTTTTTTTCCTTCCTTTTTGGGTGGTAGTTGTGTGGGGGGAGGGGGTTGGCAGTGGGGGAATCTGACCAACAAATTCTGAGAAGTTGGTCACCATTTTGAACCTGTTCAGTGTGCTCAGACCTTGGCAGCCATCTTACAGCTTGGCAACCATTTTGAGAATTTGTTTGGCAAGCTCTCAGAATTCACTGACACTGTTTAAATAGAATGCTAGTTAAAAATAGTCCACATTAAACAATACAATGTGATATCAGGTAAAATAACCCCCAATAAATCCTGCCAACAAAACAATTTACAACATCCTCACTGAGGTAATGATATCCCAATTTCCTTAACTTAAACACATTGCCCGAAAGCAGCTTAAAATCTGATTCTTTAACCCTTTAACAGACAAGCTCTTAAGAAACAATGTCAGAGGGGCACCAGTGAGTAGGAAAGTGGAAGGTCTAAGGAAAGAAAGATGGCCAAAAACACAGCCACGATTGACATCAACACATTCCCAAGCGCTTTCAAATTCAAGATATAAAATAGAAGGGAGAGGTGCTGTCATCACATTCCATCAGGTATAATTCTAGAAAATGATCACAGTATTTCAGACTGTCCCACTTCATGTTTTATGAGCTCATGCAAACTCTCTTAAGGAGTCATGCGGCACAAAACTCTCCTTAGGTAAAGAAATTGTAAACCAGAAACATGTAATCTTATGAACTGGACTAAAAAAAAAAAAAAAACCCAAAAAGACAAAACTTGCAGGTGCTGATTTTTCCAAAACCAAGAGTTATGTATAGTTTTCTGACAAAGTGGTCCTATTCAACTTCACTCTTTTCCCTTACGTTTCAACATGTCTAACTCAATAAAAAATAAGTTCTGTCCTTGAAAATAGTTCTCGATGTCTACAAACCTGAAATACAAATGACAATTTTGCACTGGTGTGACTCTGGCATCATTACCAGACCTATATAGTTTGGTAGAAAATTGAATTAACCAAAATGACAGTGGGTGATAATTTTATACCATATGAAAAAGAAAATGACAATCTAGTAATTTGAAAATATCTTTTGTCCATACTGAAATAAATAACACTTTCATGTATACTTCAGTATCTTCTCTTCAGTGTTATCAATATTTAATATCATATCAGTATGGGGGGAAGATTTACGATTAAAAAAAGACCCTATTGTGTATGGTTTGTGGAAAAAAAAAAAAGTCTAAATGAGCTAGTCTGTTAACCTACTCTTTTAGTTAAATCATAAATATGGTGATAAAGCCTAAAGAATTTTGAATCTTGTGATGTTAAAAGACAAAAATTTGGAGTCATTAAATAATGTTCCTAGCCAATATTTGTTATTTGAATTTTAATGCTTTTGGGGGCATGATGGATACCTGACTTGTATTCTAGTTTCAGTGGTGATATAACTCATAATGGCACTGAAAAAGGCTAAAGCCGTGCATTAATAACAATGTTTACACTATTGCAGTGCTTTTTACACTTGAAAGCTGAATTTTAAAATTTCTATTGAAATTCAACAGAGAAAACATTTTACTTCACTTAATACTATACAAAGTGAAACAATTAGAACATCACATAGAAAGACATTATGCTGAAATGGATCTGTCTGAAGTCTTTATACTATTAGATGTCTCTTTATTGAATGACAGTATCTGCAGAGGTATGACGTAAACCATGCTAGAATAGTTTGGAATGCATTGATAAATTGCTCTATCGATCTCGTTCTGCTTCACTTACCATAATTATAGCACGGTAATGAAAGACATGAATGATATATTTTCACTAGAGAGGAAAGCCCAGAATTTGCCTATTTCTTTATGAGATTATACCAAATCCTTTCAATTAATACAGCACAGTTGATAGCTAACACTATCTGATGAAAAGACACCCAATTCTAGTGTTCCTTCTTAAATATTATTCAAATATTTGACAGTTATTTCGAATAATATATTAAGCGTTTAAAGACATAGCATTTGCTCCTCTATAAGATGCTATTTCAACACAATTTTATACAAACATTATTTCACTTAGAAAGCTATCTTTTGAAACTTTAAGCTACCTTACAAACACAATTTTATCATCTTGTATTCATTGAACATGCTAGAAGTTACCCCAAAGTTTTTTAAGGATAATTCCAATAAGAGTTATTATGTTGAAGAAGAATACATATTAGAATGAAAGAAAATATAGATAAGCAACTAAAAATATTTTCAGAAGAGAAAATTAATGATTTATTTAATTAATGTTATCTGATAGTCCTGATAACAAGAGATTTCATAGAAAAGACTCAAAATAAAAATAAACACTTTTTAACAGACATCACTTATAAGAATTATTCATTATCCATAATTATTTGGTATCCATAAAAGTAATCATTTAGTTTAAAAAAAAAAACAAAATGCATTAAAACCACACAAGCATTAGAGCTGTTGTTGTGCCACTTTATTCTTCCTGATATTGCCATTCTAGAGTATTACTAAGAAAAGACACCAGGTTTTCCCAAATGGATACATTTAAAATTAAAAGTGTCATTCCAAGTCATGCAAAAGGAATGTGAGAAATCCTGAACAGGATATAACTGAGTCTTAAACAACTTAGAGCAAGATTGGGATTGCTTTTATTTTAAAATATTCATTAATGAAAATATTTCATTTTATTTGCTTTTGCTGTGAAGAAGGAAAATAAATATTGTAAATTTTTCAAAGAAAAATCAATTTATGGAAAAGAAATTCCCCCAACAACTAAATGGTATAAAAATTGATCTATTCTTCCCTTCTCAAATTGCAAAGGCTATCGTGGGAATAAAATGTAACCCAGGAGAGCTGTGACAGCTATCAAACTTTCCCTGAGACATTATAATGTCTGAAGCCCAGACACCAAAGGTTTACATCAGAAAAACTCCAGCATGTAGGCAACAACTCAAAACCAACTATCGACCACGCTATTGATTTTTAGTGGAGAAACCAAGAGGGAAAAGCACCAGAAAAGATAGAATTTCTTTTTTCTTTTCTCATCCTCAACTTAGTGGCTGCCAAACTTAGGTCTTCTCAGGCCTGAGCCCTGTGAGCTTGCATTGCAGCTAGCCAGGATGTCTGCCTGAGATAATTCAAGCTGAAACCAAGCAGTGTACAGTGGAAGGCAATTCTCCATTGACTTGCAACATAACCTCAGAGACAAATGCAGTTTCTTGACACAAGGGTACAGGAGACAAGGGAACAACTGCAAAACTAAAACACATAATTTTCTTTTCCGATGATATTTGAAGATACTGCATATGACTCTGAAAGTTCACAAATTATGCTCGACTCAACAACTGCTAGGAAGCTAGGCCAATCATATTCGAAACCATTTAAATGTAGATCATGGACAAGGTGTTACAGATAGATTTATTTGGAAATTAAGGAGTAACCCACTTACTCCCAAATTCCAAACTAATGACACAGAAAACTCTAAGTTAATTTTTAAAGAGCTGACTTCTTCCCTTTCACATAAATTAACACAAAATGGGTTATTCGAGAAGCTAAAAGGTAACAAAGCAAACTGCTTGCTTTAGCTCCTTGGGGTCTTAATCACATAATCTTGAATTGGTTGAGGATCATTTACTTGGATCATTATAATCATATCCTACAAGTATTCTGCCATTTAATTTGTGAAATGCATGACCACAGAGCATGTACATTGAAATAATTATTAGACGCACTCATTTTACTATTAAATTTAGAGACGGCTTTGAGCCATTTAAAAATACTAACAATAATAATAATGATTAATAATGATGCACTTCCATTCTGACTCACAGAACTATCTCAGGAGGTTTTACAGCTGTTCACTAATTAAGTCTCATATTCCCCACCCCCTTACTAGGTAGATCAGTACTGTGATGCCAATTTTATATCTGGGAAAGCTGAGGCACAGCAAAGTGGTAAGGGTAAATCAAGGTCCTACAGCAGGCACAAGAATGAAAATAAGAATGTGGGAAACTCACAAAATAGTGCATCTTGAAATCCATATTTGAAAACAGTGATGGGAGAGGAGAAAAACTTGCACGGAATAACTAATGAAGAAACAATAGGGCTTATCTCCTATTGATTCTGTTGATTAAAGAACACCCACAATGGGTTTTATTTGTTTGTTTGCTTCCTTTTACCTATTCTGCCAATGATGAAAACACTATTTGTTTTCTGAATTTCAGTTTTAATATACATAAGCACAATATTTTCTCTGCCAGAGATTTAAGTATTTATCAGTCAATTGTCAAACTAATTCTTCTGTTGCTAATGTCATCCAACAAAGATGAGCTTCTCATATTATCTTTTGTTTAACAGAATTACAAATCACTACTAAAGAACTTACTCATGTAACCAAACACCACCTATTCCCCAATAACCTACAGAAATACAAAATTAAAATAATAATAAGTGCATATTTTGCTGAGTTGGGAGAGTGCTTTGACTTGCGACATGACCATGTAAGTTCAATAATGCAAATGAGAGATAACTATATCACCAACTATATTAGAGTTAAGAAATATTTTGATCATTTATTCATTCAACATGGGGGTAGAGAGGCGAGGCACATCTCCTACGTGCCATGCAGTGTTCAAGGTGCTAGGGATAGAGCAGTGAACAAGAGACAAAAAGTCCTCACCTTCCAGGAGCTTATATTAGATTGGACTTGAGAAGAAGGGTTCTAGATATGTATTAATTAATTCATTCAACAATTATGAAACACTTCAGCCTCTGGAATAAAAGTATGAAAGAGTCATTGGCTATGGCTTCAAAGAGGTTGTTTTGTTTTCTTCTTAGAAAATTTAATTTTCTTAAGATATTCTCACTGGTGACAAGCAAAAGAGTGATTGCCATAGCTCTTTGGGCAGGAAATGATTAGAGAAATGGACCATATCTGCCTATGGACTAAGTCCTTGGTTATGTCCTTCACAAGTTAATACCACTGATGAATACACTGAGCCATTTTAGAAAATAAGGAAAAGAAAGAAGTTGCAAAAATAACAAAATGATCACAAACAAGAAAGAAGTCCTTTCTTGAAAAAAAAAATCCTGTTTAGTACCTGTTAAAAACATATCCAAGTAACACTATTAGGCCAAAGTGTGGCTTGGAAGGTGTTTGTTAGCCCTACAACTTCGGCATTTTCTATTTCTCTGTGTAGTATTTTTGTAGGTAAGGGTCATGATTTGGGGTTTAGATGTGATGAAGTACATTGGTGAGAAATCATATCAAATAAATAATGTAAAAATTATATAAAACACCTGCCTTAAAAGCACAGAGCAAACATTGCCGTCTGTTATTTTGTTCAAAGATAGCTTGTGCCATATGTTTGGGGACCCTAACTACAAGTACCCTCAAGATACAGCCTCTGCTTCACACCTATTTAGCTAAAGAACTCTCTCAGATGGCTACTGGGTTTGTCAGCTCTAAATAGAATGGCTGTTCCCATGTTGATACTGACCTAGAGAAATTGGCTTCTCTCTGCCCTCTCTTTCCACCTTTTTTTTTTTTTAAGATGGACTTTTCTCCAAAACGATAAGTATACCTTGAATTGGATGCAGATGAATTGCCCGTTTCAGGCTGTTTTTAACGTGTTCTGAATCAGCAGTAGAACATAAGATCAGCCCCAAAGTAGGGGTAAGAGGAGGAAAGGGAAGTTCAGAACCATGTAAATAACATATCATTCCCCACTGATCTGTCATCCACATTGTCAGGCACTAACCTAAAACAACTATGTGTCTCTATAATAGCAAGACAATCTTCAGTTGAGTGGGGGAGCCAACTCAGTCTTTTTTCTTACAAATGAAGCTGATAAACCTTTTGTCTCTTTTTCTTGTTTTTTTTTTTTTTTTTTTTTTTGAGACAGGATCTTACTCTGTCACCCAGGATGGAGTGCAGTGGCACTATCACAGCTCACTGCAGCTTCAACTTCCCAGGTTCAAGCGATCCTCCCACCTCAGACTCCCAAGTAGCTAGGACCACAGGTGTGCATCACCACACCCAGCTTTTTTTTTAAAGAGATGGGGTCTCACTATGTTGCTCAGGCTGGTCTCAAACTCCTAGGGTCAAGTGATTCTCCCACTTCAGCCTTCCAAAGTGTTGCGATTACAGGCATGGGCCACCACACCCAACATTTGTTCATTTTTTTAAAATTTTTATTTATTTTTATTTTGAGATGGAGTCTTGCTCTGTTGCCCAGGCTGGAGTGCAGTGGCACAATCTCGGCTCACTGCAACCTCTGCCTCCCGGGTTCATGCCATTCTCCTGCCTCAGCCTCCCGAGTAGCTGGGACTACAGGCGCCACCCACCACACCTGGCTAAATTTTTTGTATTTTTAGTAGAGACGGGGTTTCACCGTGTTAGACAGGATGGTCTCGATCTCCTGACCTCGTGATCCACCCGCCTCGGCCTCCCAAAGTGCTAGGATTATAGGCGTGAGCCACCGGGCCCGGCCCCTTTGTTCATTTTTAAAAATTGCCTGTGATGTAGTAGTTTCATTCCTTTATTCACTCAACAAACACTGGTCCTCCTGTCCATTATGCCTTTCATTGCAAGTGGCAACTTATTTTTGTGGGAATAGCTTCTTTCTTAAGAAAGAAGTCTTAAAAGGGGTATAAAGGCTTGACTAGGATCAAGACAGGACCTACCAGGAGGAGGGAGGAACTAAAATAAGAAGCCAGGGGAACCACAGACAGATGCCAACTGGTATGGCCAATCACAGCTATTGTGTTTTTAGGAAATAATGCAGATGTAGCCACCTTTAAAAACAACAACAAAAAAAGGAAAACAACACAAACTGTATTTTTAATTTAAAAAGCCTATTCAGGAAGTGCTGGAAGTCAAAATACATACTCAGTCTTCTTGAGTAATTTGTAAGTCATCCGCTCTCAGACCATTAAAGCAGCACAGCTAGAAAGGAGGGAATATTGACAGTTTTATGGTAATATGAAAAGCACAACCTTTTTTTTGCCTAAAGTAGTTAAATACTGCATCTCTTGCTGGGACTAGAGCTAACCATTAGGGGCCTCTCTGAGGGACTACTTTCTTTTATATGCTAGTATTTATGAAGGGATTAGTAAGGGCAAAGTAATATGGTAGGTGGGTAGAAACATAGAAGAGAACAAACTTTCAGAGTTCACAGAAGAGCTGGCGATCGGAACAGAGGCAGATGTATAGCCGCATAACGCAAGGATGATCAGCATCAAGCATTCAAAACCACAAAGCTGGGTCTGTGGTCTCAGGAGCCACCTTTTTTTTTTTTTTTTTTTTTTTTTTGAGATGGCGTTTCAGTCTTGTTGCCCAGGCTGGGGAGCAATGGCACGATCTCAGTTCACCACAACCTCCGCCTCCCGGGTTCAAGCGATTCTCCTGCCTCAGCCTCCTCAGTAGCTGGGATTACAGGCGTGTGCCAACACGCCAGGCTAATTTTGTATTTTTAGTAGAGATGGGGTTTCTCCATGTTAGTCAGGCTGGTCTCAAACTCCCGACCTCAGGTGATCCGCCCGCCTCGGCGTGAGCCACTGCGCCCAGCCAGGAGCCACTTTCTACATTAGGTCTTTGTGTGGAAAGGAGAGCCATTCCCTCACTTCCCCTTCTGCCCAGATGATTTAAAACAAGAAACAGTTAAGAGGTCAAAGATCTTTTCACAGCTCTCTGTAGATCTACCTATAGATTCTCAGTAGAAAATAATAAATTATGCCAAGCAACTATTGAAACCAATGTAATGGAAACCAATTTTGTAGCTTTGTGGATACACTGACCCATGGCCAAACACCCTCCCAAGGAGAGACCACAGCTATCTCCAGGAGGCTGCTGGCACAGAAGGGAAAGTATAATTATTGATTGAGCACCTCTACGTTGGCACTGTGCTAGGTTTTTTACTAATGTCTGTTAATTTCATCTCACAAATCCTCTTTGAAGTGGTTACTATCATCCCAATTTTACAGATAAAGGAACTCGGGCTCAGAGAAATTAAGGAATTTGTTCAAGGTCATAAGGCCCCAGGATTTCAACCACCTCCTCCAATTATAAATTCAAATATTCATTCTTCTATTCACAGCACAAGTAGTAAGCACCAACTATGACAAGACTCCTCTGACTTCCCCAGTTTCAGTAGGTTCCCCTTCACTGGGCTCCTCAAATACCTGCAGCATGTTGCTACCATAGGCCTTTTTAAATAGCTTAGCATTGTGACGGTCCACTTACAGAACTTTCTCCCATCACCTATGAACTGAGTTTCTCAGTATGGTCTGTGGGCTCCCTGCATCTGAATCACCTGGTATTCAGAAGTATGATCTTTGGCTTCTAGTTCAGAATCTCCGCATTTAAGGCTTGGGAAAATACTTGCTTAACAATTCTTTCCAAGTGATTTTTGTGTACACAATAGTTTGAGAATAATTTCTGTATAAGATTTTTTTCTAGGCTGCCTTTCATCTACAAAATCCAATGCATAGCTTAGACAAGAATATAGTAGGTACTGAATCAATATCTGTGAAAGGCAAGGAGGGAGGGGGAAAAAAGAAAGAACATTTTTTTAAAAAGCAGTGCTCCAGAGTCCAGAGACAATATAAAGGCACTGAATACACACTCTAGGAGCTTAGAATTTATTTAGCGAAGACAATATACACTCAATTACAATTCTGAGAAAAAACAGAACAAACCAGAACTAAAAAAGTGGTTAAAACCCAACGAAAAATTCTTGCCAAATGAATTTATGAGCAATGAGTGAAAAAGCAAGAGTTCAGAAAAATAAACTTGGGGTGACGTAAGTACCCACAGAGAGTTTCTTGGAGATGGAGCTTGAGACGGGTTTCAAAAAAGAAAGAAAAATACATAAAAAGGGAAGAAAGTAGAAAGTGTTTATACTTAGAGCAGGAAAAACTAAACTAACCTGGAAAGGAAGATGTTTTTTAAAAAAACTCCTGTCACAAGTGTTTTTTAAAAAAATCTCTGTGCATTAATTTTTGCCACAATTAATGGAACTAATATTTACAGGCCAGCAAGTTTGAAATATAGTGCCAATAAAAACTTTTACAACTCTGGAAATTTCTAAAATTGGTTCTCTTTAAATTTGTAGCATAGGCAGAATACTGGATGATGTGGTACAGTAAAAACATTTTATTGGCATTTAGTTGAGATGACCTGCATAATTCACTTGTGGCTTTACCACTTATAACATGTCATCTCAAACTCATGGCAATAAAACTTTTATGTAATATTGCTGTACTATGCTTTACATAAATATGTATATATATAATATATATGGCTTAATTTTCCCTTTTAGTTAAAATGGGTCTAGCCCAATCACTCAGAGGAGTATTTGTAAACTTGGATTATTCATAATTAGTGGTTGTGGAATGCCTATAAAACAGAAGGGCTACCCAATGCCATGCTTTATTATTCAGATATAACCTACTCAATATTTACTTCTAAAAACATAGAAGTAAATTAAGGGAAAAACTATTAGAAAAATCCAGAATCACTGTTCTGTTCTGTTTAATCTTTGTAGACTTGCTTTATACTTTCCCAATGCATTACATTTCTTTTTTGCATATTGAGTTCTGTTTTGAGCCCTCAATCAAGAAACTGAAAACGAAGGTTCCAGCCTCAAAACCATCACTAACAGCTGGATAATGATAATAGTCACAGAATTTCTTTGAAAGTCAGTTTCCTTATCTATAAAATAGATGATATAGGCCCTCTCAGAATGCAATACTGTTGTATTATTTCTTGTTTTTTTGTTTGTTTATTTGTTTTTTTACATTGAGGCATGGTCTCTCTCTGTTACCCAGGCTGGAGTACAGTGGCTATTCTCAGTTACAATCACAGCTTACTGTAGCCTTAAACTCTTAGCTCAAGCAATCCTCCTGCCTTAGCCTCCTAAGTAGCTGGGACTATAGGCATGTGTCACTATACTCAGCTTAGACTACTATTTTTAATCTTAAATTAGCTGTTATATAAGCAGGTCTTACCTTATATACAAGCTTCTTAAAGGCTGAGCTATTTTACAATAGCTAAATACAATAGCACCAAGTTCAGTCTTAAGCACATAAAACAACATGGATAAATATTTTTTGAATGGATGTGAATTTTACATATATATAATTGTGTCATTTACTATCTTAAAGACATTATGTGATTACATTTTCAGCATATAAGCTAATGACATTAATCTAGGCAAAACATCTAACAAAGAAATGGTAAGCAGTGGCAACATAAACACAATTTATATCCTAATTCATAGGACTTTATTTTTATTCCTGAAAAAACATTAAACATTGGTCAAACTTTAGTGGTGACATCAAATATGTGTACAGTGATACTTTATATCCAGTCATTGCTTAGTTCCAATATGCAAAAAAAAAAAAAAACCAAGAAATTTTAAAGTAACTGTCCCAGAAAACAGCTGTGTAACTATAAAATTATCTCAGAAACATAGAACTTCAAGAGTATCAAATTTGTTAAAAATATACATTTCAACAAATAACAAAGAGGAGCTTCACACTCTAGTGGGGGCCACTAGTAGCTACAGTATAATGTGATAAGTACTGTGGCAGAAGTATACAAAGCTTCTCAGGAAACAGGGAAGGTAAGTCCCTAACTGCAAGAAAGTGTGTGGAATGGTTTTCCAAGTGATCCAGTGCCTAAACTGAATGTAAAGAGGAGCTGGAGTTTTCCACGCTGTGAAGCCATTTAGATGGAGAATGTCCTGTAGAGAAACCGGAAGAAGCAATGGCGCTGCACTGACACTGCAGTACTGAGGCACTAGTAAAGCACAGCACCTTGGTAAACCGTAAGCATGGCAACCCAGCTAGAACACAGAGCTGGAGCATGGTGTGCCCAAGTGTGAAAAATGGGATGTGGGTGAGGAGAGTGGACTTTATACAGCTGGTGAGGGGGAGTCAATGAAGGTATGTTAACAAAGGAGCAATAGTTGTTATTTCAGAAAGATCACTCTGGCAGTAGTGTAATGAAGGGATAGATGATTGGGAAAGACTCAGAGTTAAGAAAAGAGGTTACAAAGTCTAAGTTAGAAATAATAAAGGTCTAAAACTGAAGGAAACATAGGGTAGGATAGGAATTAATTTGCATGCTAATAAAAAGGTGGACTCGGGGAACTTAGTGGATTAGATACGAAACATGAAAGAGGAGTAAGAGATAGCTTCTAGGTTATGATTTGACAGAAATATTTAAGGGGTAATACCATTAGATGCCATTCCTTCCTATTCATCTAACTCTCATAATTCCGAACACCCACTTCATAGTAGGTCTTTCCATCAAATTACTGTCAAATTATTTTAAGGTTATTTCTAGATATTCTGTTTTTTATTGCTCTCCTGAATGAGATCTTTTTTCTGTCACAGCTTCTTATTGGAGATGATTGTATAACACAATTTTTGGCTTTGGGATGTTTATCTTTTAACTAGATCTTCTGCTAAATTTTCTTATTAATTCCAAATGTTTTTTAATTAAACCTTTTGTCTAGGTAGATAATTCTATCATTTCCAAATAGTGATAATTTCATTTCTTCCTTTCAGATAGTTATAATTCTTATTTCTAAGTCATATATTATGACATTGTCCAAAACTTCTAGAAGAACATTAAATAATAATGGTGACAGCAGCCATCTTTGTTTTCTTCCTGATCTTAGGGGAGATGACTCTAGTATTTCACAATTCAGTATGATTCCTTCTGTTGATATGACATAGATACTTTTATCCTGTTAAGGATACTATTCTCCTTTGCTACTGGTTTTAAAAAATTTGGAATCAATGCTAAATTATATCAAATTCTTTTTGCTCCAAATGACTTTTAGTAAGGTTTTCACACCTGTATCCTAGATTTTTGTAGAAAAGTCAAATTTAAAATATTTAAAATTTGATTGAAAAGGCAATAAATGAATGTTGGGGAGGAAGGAAAGACACACAGCTCCTGATTCAATCAGACTTTGATCACAGAGCAAGGATGGGGTTCTTATAGCACCTAGCATAGTAGGCACTCAATAAATGAACCAATATTGATTTCTCTTTGAGATGATGTCTAGTTTAACATTCCACTTTTGTTTGAGCTTATCAAACAAAATCAAATACAAGGAATTTTAATAAAACATTTCCTAAGATCTTACCTAGGGCAACAATGATGTTTTGGGGGCCCATGTTCATGAGAAAATATTTGAGAGATGGGATGAAAAATTCACTACGCTATAAATATATCACAAAATTTCAAGCATAAATACAAAAGATATTTATTTTCAGAATATATGACAGTAATTTGGGAGTTATATTGAGAAAAATGACATAGTAATTTATCTTTCTAAGAATATCTTTAACGTGATCTTATATTTTATGCTTTTTAATTCAATAAAATGGTCAAGTTGATTTGTACAGAGGAATTAAGAAACTTGGTTCCAATAAAGGAAAAAATTACGTTGCTTTTTTTTTTCTTTTACTCTGACTCCATTCATGACTTACTTCAGACAATTTGGATGAAATGTATTCATTTCCTCCCCTATATGAAAGAGAATGATTTGTGTATTATTTTGGGCAATATATTTGCATTCTTTGTTATTAATGGGTTCTTATAAGATTCTTTTAAGGTTGAAATAATTAACCTTTAAAGGCACAAATAATTAAGTCTTTTCTTTGTTCAGGATTGAGCTTATTGTTGCAGGCAAATGTTTTCAAAAGAAAAATTTATATCTCAGAATAAATGAGGAGATAATAAACATTCAGGAGCAAAGACATACAATGTGGCTGCCTAACGAAGAAAGCTTAAATCATAAGATATAAACATAAATCAGGGAAAATACTACTAATATGATCTTCAGGATTCTTTTGGATTTAACATTACACTGAAAACCTTCATGTACACATTTAAAAAAACAAAACCGGAAAGCCCAGTATTTCTACCAGGTCCAGAAAAAAATGAAATGAATGAATGAATACTGCAGAAATTTTAAAATTTCAGAAATGCCAAAAAGCTAAATCTCATAGTTTCTGGAACATAATAGTTTTTCTCTTCCAACATTAACCCTGTCACATTTTGGCCATTATTATTTGAGCCACACCATCCATTTCTTTGAACATCTTTCTTCAGGGTAAGTGTTCAATACTGAAGCCCAGTCCAAGCCAAGGATGCACAGATGGGTGGTTACAGCTGCAGCTCCTCTGACAGACTGCAAAAACCCGCTGGGACACTTCCCCCAGCTCTGTCTATCCATCTTGTGAGCTGGTGCAACTCCACCTTGCACACGGCTTTGTTGAGTGTATCACAGGACTTTGGCCAAAATGCTACAATTCGAATGGCTCTTATTAATGGGATGAAGAATGGACTCTGAAAACACACATACATACAGATCACATGTTTTTCCTGAAATGACTGACAATTCTAATAAAAAGGAACATTATAATAGCTTTTAAAAAACCTTCAGAAATATTGTATTCAGACTCTCTTTAGCAGAGTGAATGAGTCAACTTACTCAATAGGATCCATTCAGACTGATTAAATTGGAATCAAGCCAAAACAGATCTTCGAGATCTCAGAGATAGTGGCCATTGAGCCAGGAAGAGGGAAATGGCATCAACTTGAGAATGTACAGACCACAATAGTGATAGAAAATAATAAATTAGCCAGTCCAAAGGCTAGCACAAAAATTTATAATAATGAAACTTCCAGGCTTAAATATTCACAGCTCTCCTTATTTAAAACCTGAGATAATGAATCTGAAACACCTGCTTATGATACCAGAAAAGTCCATTTAAAGATTTTAATTAGGAATAGACTAAAGTTTCTAATCTGAAGTTTTATTTACTTACTGGTTACTTCATCTACCTTCCAAAAATGATTTGAGATGATTCATAAACATATAGTAAATTAGCACGCATACACATTTAAGTCCATGAAAGAAGAAAAATATGAACAAAAACTGCAGGGGTTAGAGAAGTAGTGGGGGCAAAAACTTAGGCTGAAATATTCACCAAGGTTAAGAATTAAATTTATCTTTGAGTTTCTTGGGAGCCAAGGCAAAAAGGGAAACAAGGCATTATATAATTTTTACGCCCTGATGAAAGAAAGAATACCGCCTTTCAGGAGTAAAGCTTTCTCTATCATGACTTTTAAAAAGAACGAATCAGTCTTCAAGATCCCATCAACAAATCGTGCCTGTTCTGCATGATTCCTGACCTAGATTGCCAAAGATTATGAAATCAAGCTTGATAAATAAATTATGAAACAGCTCAACCAATTTCTAAACTAAACAAAAAGGGAAAACCAAACGAACAAACGTTTCCAAACATTTAAAAGTTAGAACCACCCAAAATAAAATTGAAACCAGCGGCAAATAAAGCCAATCCAAATCTCAGCAAACCAGAATCACAAAACCCTGTCGCTACAGGCTTGGGAAAAAAATGCTGCTTGTCAGTCAAAGTGTCTGTCTATGGCATATGGGTAAAGGTTTCAGTCTGCTATCTCCAGACTCATCTTATGGCACTGGTTCAACACCAGTGAATGGTGCTTTAAACAAAAGGAGAGCTCATTCAAAATGGGCGTTTGAGAGTTACCGGTCAGTGTAGCTGTGCAGTTTGTATAAGTGAAAACTATTGGCATGGGAGAAATGAAGTGCAGCTCCCAGGCCTTTGGAGTTTCCTAAGTGCTGAAAAGCAGCCGGGAGGTTAAAGCTGGCTGGTCGGAATGGCATACTTGGCTGAATGCACAGCCAGGTGGCTTGGGCATATTGGCAAACAACTGGCAACCTGCCCAATACATATGGCTTAGATTGCTTTGCTCTTCCCATGAAGCCTTCTTAGACTCTTGAGCAAGCATTCATTTTAGAATAAAATGCATCTGAGTGTTAAATAAAAATTTTTAATAATATCTGTCTGATGTAAAATCCTTTTACCAAAAATAAAAATAAAAATAAAAAGATAGGAGGGATTGGTTGCCAAATGCATGAAATAAAGCATTTCTTTGTGGGAGGAGACTTTGCAGATCCCTTTTCAACCATCTTTGGACTGAATTCTTTGGACCTTTCAGTTTCATGGGGGTTAAAATGACCCCTGCAATCCCTGGGAAGCAGGGTTAATGTGAAGTTTAGGGATGGCTGCCAAGAGGTCAGGTGACCATGAATTCCTAATAAATACATAAAAATACAAAGTAAGTAGAGCAGGATAATGGATGTGAACAGCAGATACATTTTATAAAGGAATATTATTAAATCTTGATTGACAGATAACACTAAAAGGTGTTAGTATGGTCTATCATGTAAATACATATCTGGAGACTTGTTAAAACACAGTCTTTAAGTGCTAACTGTTGAGGCACATGTTACTTCCCAGGCTTTACCAAGTGGCTGCTTAATGTCGATAGCATGAGGCAAACTTTAGGTTTAATAACCCCAGCTGATCACTAATCTTGTAATGCTACTACTATCGTACCACATTAAATATTACACAAATACTACTTTCTTCTGAAGTTGGGTTTTCTTCTGTTACACATGTTTGTTGTATGTCCACTGTTTCATTTTAGTTTACTGGATATCTTAAAGGTATTAACAACTGATACATTAGTGAATTAGATTACACGGATTACTGTCAGAATCCTGTTTTACTTATAATAATTTTTAAATATATGTTTATGGTCCCTTAAAGTTGCAAGCCATTCATCTAATAAACTATGTTAAATCTTCTGGAATTACTATAGTCTACTCAGTAAAAAGATTACAGAGCTGGTGTTGTATTGTGTGTGTTTTTTAAGATTTTAAGCTCAGAAATAGCCCAAACACTGAAATAAATTAATCTCTCATACTAATGAGGGCTCCATAAACTCACAAATCTAAAATCTCTTAGGTAGATGCAAACATATATATTGTGATAGAAAAGGAATCATTTGTGCTTATTCAGCAAGTACTAAAGATGTCAGTCGTAGATACGAACAAGCAAACTTCCTTTTGGTGATACAAAATAAAATTTCCTGCTATAGTTGCTCCATCTCTTTCACATGAAAAAAAAAAAAAAGTACCAGCTGGGTGCGATGGCTCACACCTGTAATGCCAGCACTTTGGGAGGCCGAGGCAGGCGGATCACAAAGTCAAGAGATCAAGACCATCCTGGCCAACATGGTGAAATCCCGTCTCTACTAAAAATACAAAAATTAGCTGGGCGTGGTGGCGTGCACCTGTAGTCCCAGCTACTCGGGAGGCTGAGGCAGGAGAATCACTTGAACCCGGGAGGCGGAGGTTACAGTGAGCTGAGATTGGGCCACTGCACTCCAGCCTGGCAACAAAGCGAGATTCGGTCTCAAAAAAAAAAGTACTATGGACATAAAAACTCATGTAATGGCTTTACATTGAGTATTTACTGCATTTTAGGCTAAAACCTTCAAATCAATTTCCTTCTCACAGACTTTAAAAAAAAAAAAAAACAAAATATGTAAGTGATAAAAACACATTTTGAGGAATGGAGCAAACTTAAGGTGGAAGGGTTCAATAGATTCCTGTCATGAATCTGGAAAATAATATATTTTTAAAGTCTGTTTCTTAGTAGGGATAACATAGTAAAGAGCTTCATTAGTAAATCCTTCCAATACTCAAAAGTATGGGGTGAAAGGAGTGGAGACCTTTTAAAAATGGACTTTAGTGCCTCATGAAATGACCTTTGTAGCATCACATTTTCAACACCCTTATCCTCTCCTCTTGATCAGCAAGCAGTACCACTTAAGAGCTTTATTAGAACATCCCTTTGCCAACTTGGAATAGCTCCAGGCAACTCTGTCTTCCAAGGACACAGTTTGAAATACTTAGAGTAAATTGCAATGGACTGGATAGATGAGTAGAGGAGGTGAGACAACTGAATCAAGTATCACTGCTTCTGAGACAGAGTCCCCCACCACCAGGCACTTGGTACCAAATGGACACTAGAGCATATTAATTTTTAAGGGCTTCAGATAAGCAGAAGGGTCAGCAGGAAGATGATTTTTACACCAACAGGACTGAATCACAGTAAGTTTCTTCACTCAAAAGCAGAGAAAAGGCTAAGGGCATAATTTCTCAAAGTGTGTTTTGGGAGGTTAATAGGGGTTGCATGAAAAAAGGATTCCACTGACAAATAAATTTGGCTACTGCTAGTTTGAACAAAGTTCTCAGACCCTCTAATATATTAATGTGCGTCATGACTCTCTCCAAGAGAGACAACAGTATGCATACATATTTAAATCTTAATTCACCAAAAAGCACCTTTTTTTCTATGGAGCATAAGAGACAAGTATTAAGAAGTATATTTTGGCTAATATTAACTTGAGCTTTTAAAGGTTAGACTTAAGTAAACTTGTTTAAGATTAAATTGAAAAGTTAAGTTCAAGACAATAAACTAATTTTAAATATATTTTTAAAACTAATTTTTAAATATTAAACTAATATTAAAAACTAAGTAATAATTTCCCTATTTTAAACACAGTGTCTAACTGACCTTACTGTTTGTATCTCAATAAGTAAAATTCTATCGTATCAGCACTAAAAGTCCTCCCTGCCTCCAAATAAAACCCAACTCTAACACAAGCTTTTTTCTTCATATTAGGCAAGAACCATCTGGTAATTTGTAAGTAGAGAGGTCAGTTTTCAAACAGGCTGGTTTCTGAATATGGGTTTTAATTATTTAAAACAAAATTTAATTTTTCTAGAAGGTTTCTGAGATGAAGTTTTAGTTGATATCCTCAGAAAACCTCAAAGTATTTGTTAATAGACTTTAGCACCCTAACGATCTAGATTTTGGTATAGAGTTGTCCAATTGAAAATCTAAATTTTAATAAACAGAAATACAGAGAAGAGGTGGAGGATAGCTATCATTCTAAATAAAATTACTGTTTATTATCAAATGAGAATTCCACATTCAGACAAAATATTTACAAAAAAACAATTCTGGAATCATGTGGAATCTCAGAGAAAGTCAACAAGTGATCATAAAATTTTTAAAATATAACTTGAAATGTTTATCTTATATTCTAAAAATAAGTTAAAATTTGTGGAGTTTCCAAGTAGTCTCATTTTATATTCTCAATTCCCTTTATGAAACCTGAAAAACTGTAAGTTTGTACAGGTCCATCAAAATCCAAATTTTGTCTCCTTGCAAAGTACAGGGAAATGTTCTTCTACTCACAGCTGCATGTGATACCTTTCATTAAAGCTACTTTTTTAAAAAAGTGACACAAGAATATGCTTGGATTACAACACATCTTCCTGGTAAACATTTGCTGTATTTTATTTTTGCTTCTGGTCTCTATTTCCTGGCCAAAGAGTAGTCTCACCTAATGGTAATAAATGATTTATTTCTTGGTTAAAACTCCTAAAGAAAATGTTCTTTAAATAGTGAAATTTTATTTAACTTAATTTTCAAAAAACTGCTGTTAAAAAATTCCAGTTAAAAAGAAAGATTAAACAGTTCTAAAAATAAACAATATTTGGTTAAACAAATACACAGATTTAAAGCATATGGGTAAAAATGAATGTTAGTGTAAACATTCGGCAACATTTTTTCCCTTCAAAAAAATTTCAGAGCAGAAACAAAAAAAAGTTTGGTTTAAATTGTGAAGCCATTTTAATAAGTAATCATTTCTTCCTCAAGAAAAAACATTTGTATAGCCTCAGAAATCTGTTTCATTTCAGTCTTTGTATAAAACTGCACATGAAAAGTATATTTATAAAGGAAATACCAGACTTGGAATTATTTATGTCATCGTAGCATATATATAATAAATGACAGCTCACTGGAGATATACATATCTTACATATATGAAGGCTGAATTCTGTCTTAAAACCTACTCTAAAGGAGTATTCTAATTGAATCACATTTTAAAGTTCTATAAAGCATTATTTCAACATAACAGTGTTTTACCTATATTTTAGCAAGACAGAATCTAGCTTTTTACCAGATGTGGTACTGACTCTAAATACCCATCATTAAAGTTAGTAAGTTTGAAACTATACCTCTCAGCTCTCAGGGCTCAATTCTCTTCTTTTCCTAAGTTAAAGAAAGGCTATAAGAACTCAACCCTTAAGCTCCTGGTAACATTCACCCCAAAATGGGAAACTAGAGCTGAATACATCCGCATGTAACAGATGTTTCAAGAATGAAAACAAACAGGTTGAAAATATGCTAATGAGGAGAAAAGGCAAGGTACATAGAAACCCAACTGCAAGACTCTAAATGGTATAACGGAAACCTTAGAAACATAATGCAAATTACTTAACTTTCTTTGCAATTGGATACTGTTGGACTTATATTTAATATTTTACATCATTGCTATGAAAATGTTCTTTAAAGGTGTTGCTTCTGCCAACTAAATTTAAAATATATATAAGAAGAAAACCGTAAAACTTTTTAAACTTCTCCATAACAAAGAGCCCACACTATCCATTTCTACAGTAAAACTCAAAACATGTAGATCACTTTAAAACTTCATATAGTGATAGTGTTTAATATAACTTATTTTAAAAGTATCTTGTTTTAGAGAAAATTTGTGAACAAAAATGTTGTACAGAGTTCAGAGTGCTTTTGAAGCCCAAAGACCAAACGTTCAGTTTTAACAAACCAACAATGTCTGTTCATTTTGCCCAAATCTTTTCAGCTTAAATATTCACAATGTGCCATTATTACCGAATCATTATCTGCCTTTAGCTCTGACAACAGCATCATACGGGCTATGAAAGGCTCCTTTCTTCTCATGATTAGTCCCTAAAACATTTCCTCATCTTACAGTGCTTTTTAACTTCCCAGAATGCATTGCTCAATTACAGTGCTGAAATTAACTGTACGCCACTCTTATTTATTGAGAAAAGAATAATCAAGTACTCCAAACCATGTCATGGGTTGCCCACAATTTTATATCAAATTTCAACTAATAAAAATATTAACTCTTTCAGGATGACAATTTTTAAAATCTACCATTTATCTTTACTTTTTGGCTGTGTCTTGTAAAACTATCAACAGTTTAGATTTCTACTGTTCTCTATAAAATACAGCTTTTACAATAAATGCTAAGTGTCTATGGAAGGTCTATTTATTCTTAAAATTAAATTTTTTAAATAAGTTTTTATCAGATCCCTTTTAAACTTAAATTCCTTCCTTCTTTTCTCAGCAAAGTAGGATTTCCTTCCATATCTACTAATGCACAGTGTGAAACTGCTGCAAATTATCTTTCTGGAAGCGGGAAACAGAAGTAAATGAAAACCCTGATATCAAAGTGTAGAAATGTTTCAATTCCATAATAATTTTGTTTATACCACTAGATAGCACCGCTTCCTCAATAATAATAGTAATCTTATTAAATAGAGAATGTAATTTTTATACATACTCTTCAAACAACTTATTCTGATAGTATTATTTGAACACAACATTATAAATGAGGTTTGCCAATCTTCAGATATTATTAAATTGATTATTTCTGTGTTTTGGGGAAGCTATATTCAAAGTACTTAGTAAATTAAAAAATGGATTACTATCAAATACTAGTTGAAATATATTTAAAAGACATATGTTGGGTAAACAAAAACAAAAAGCACAGAAACAATGAATTAAAGCTATGATTGTATTCACACTGCAAGTATCTGTACGGAAAGGGATGAGAATATTTAACATGTGGATTTATATTTATTTGTTTTATACCTTCAGCCAACAGAAGAATGTAAATAAAAACACTTTTTAAACCTCAAATATACTTACTAACCCATGCATACATTAATCATTCATACCGCATGATTATTGTTCAGTATTTTCTGCAATAACAAATTGGAGGGTGTGGGGGTTATTGTGGGTTTCAGCAAACCACATTCTATTTAGGCAAAGCCAAGTATTAAAGAAAGGCCTAACTTGCCAAACCAAGATAAATACATGCCATTATTATGATTACATAAAAGCCACTGTTCCCAGCGTTACAATTTCTCTTATAATTGGCACTATTATAATTAAATGGATTCATATGTTTACAATTCTTCTTTGAATTGTAAAGTGATTTAGCAATGATAGTGTCTCTAATTTCTTTTAACTATACTGACAAACTTCACTTAATCAGTGGTCTAAATACCGCATTGCCACAATAAATTAGGTAAATACCCAGTAAGGCCTGAATTGCTATTGAGTTTAAGTATGTTATAATAAAGTAGTAAGTAACTTCTCCAAAGCCTGTTGCTGGACTAGCCCACAAACCCACAAATGGAGGGGATGGCATCAAGTATCCCAGTGGCATTTAAGATATTCTCTAATGGATAGGGAGGCAATATGAACAGGGAAAAAACACACATGTACACACACATGCAGAGTTAAAATCTCATGGGTTTTGAAAACAAACAGGAGGTGACAGATCATTACAAAAAAATATTAACACTAATGTTGTGGGGTTTACAGTCCTTGCTCCTTAAGACCCAAGGAGTTCTTCACTTGCTCCTTTCTCAACAACAGAAAGACAGGGGCATAAAACATGCTTCCCTATCATTGGCGGAAAATGCCGATGGGACATGCCATAGTTTACCTGCCACCCCCAAACAGAAGCTATTATGCTTTGTTTGTTTTTTTGTTTGTTTATTTATCTTGAGAAGGAGTCTCGTTCTGTCGCCAGGCTAGAATGCAGTGACGTGATCTCAGCTCACTGCAACCTCTGCCTCCCGAGTTCAAGTGATTCTCCTGCCTCAGCCTCCTGAGTAGCTGGGACTAAGCCTGCTCAGCCTCCTGAGTAGCTGGGACTAAGGCCTGGGCCACTGCGCCCCACTAATTTTTCTATTTTTAGTAGAGACAGGGTTTCACCATGTTGGCCAGGATGGTCTTGATCTCTTGACCTCATGATCCGCCTGCCCTTTTTTTTTTTTTTAGACGGAGTCTCGCTCTGTCACCCAGGCTGGAGGGCAGTGGCATGATCTCGGCTCACTACAAGCTCCGCCTCCTGCGTTCACGCCATTTTTCTGCCTCAGCCTCCCGAAGAGCTGGGACTACAGGCGCCCACCACCACGCCCGGCTAATTTTTTATATTTTTAGTAGAGACAGAGTTTCACCGTGTTAGCCAGGAGGGTCTCGATATCCTGACCTCGTGATCCGCCTGCCTCAGCCTCCCAAAGTGTTGGGATTACAGGTGTGAGCCACCGTGCCCGGCTTCTTCGTTCTATTATTTAAATGTTAGACAGTTGGTAGTTCCTTAGACAGTTTTAAGCCTAACTAGACTCCTCATATATGCCAAATCCATATATCTAATAAATGTTTAAAAATAGTTTAGAAATAATTGAGGCTAGTGGTTGGAAAAAATTATTTTACAAAGTATGCAAGCAATAATAAAGGGTAGAGGTTTTTGTTTGTTTTTTTTTTTTTTGAGACTGAGTTTCGCTCTTTCACCTAGGCTGGAGAGTAGTGACCCGATCTTGGCTTAGTGCAACCTCTGCCCTGCGGGTTCAAGTGATTCTCCTGCCTCAGCCTCTCAAGTAGCTGGGATTATAGGTGCCCGCCACCACACCCAGCTAATTTTTGTATTTTTAGTAGAAACGTGGTTTCTCCATGTTGGCCAGGCTGGTCTTGAACTCCTGACCTCAGGTGATCTGTCCGCCTCGGCCTCCCAAAGTGTTGGGATTATAGGCGTGAGCCACCGCGCCTGGCTGAGTTGATCAATTTCTTCTCACTTAGTTTTTTTTTTAAATGTTTTAAAAACACAAGTTAATGCTGCTTTTTTACAAAGATGATCTATAAGTACAGTCATGTTTGAGCAATATAGATCTTAATCGCCACATTAATTATAATAGTAAAAACTTGCAAACAAACTCAGTGGCAATCACAGAATTGGTTTCACAAATGATCCATCAATAACATGAAATACTATACGGCCACTGAAATGATTCTGTGGAAGAATACATAATAGGGAAACGTGCTTGTGATACAGAATTATTTTTTAAAGGATTTCAAAAATACATATATATGTTTGGAAGAATAAACCCCTACATAGTAAAATTTTAAGGATTATTTTCCCAAGGTGATTTTATTTTCTTCTTTTTGCTAGGATGTATGTTACAAGTTTTACATGATGAGGGTATTTTCGATTCGTGGTTGATTGAATCCATGGATATGGAACCCACTGGCATGAAGGACTGACTGTGAGGAACTTGAGCATCCGTGGATTTTATCATCTGTGGGAAGGTCCAGGAACGAATCCCCTGCAGATACCAAGCGACGACTATACTCCAACATACACCACTTTGTATATCAATTCGTGATTCTTTGACCTCTTGAAGTCGGTACACGAACATTCAGTGAAGAACCCCCATTTCCATTAGAAGATCCCCAAAGCTTCAAACATCTCTTACAATTGTAAGATATTCAGAGATGCAGAGGCGAAGTGAGAATCAGCAATGCCTTACAAAAAAAAAGAGTGGTACCTCCATTACAAAATATGTCTCTGCATATTTAGATATGTGTCTTTCTGTTTTACCTACTTAGCAACGATATGGTAAAAAAGTTGGCAAATGCTACCGAAAGAATGAAATATATAATCGTGCCCTAGGAGCTTTCTGCCTTAAGGTTTTGCTGAACAAGAAGGAAACCAACATTTATTAAGTATCTTCTCTGTGCCAGTGACTATGTTAAACACTTTTAGGCATTATCTCATTTCTTCTTCAAAACAGTGCCATAATATAGGTATGACAACTGCCCTTTTAGGAGTTGAAGAAATTGAGGTTAGTGGATAATAAGCAGCCTGCCCAAAGTCCCAGAATTCTTAAGTGGCAGAGCTCAGACTGAATACAATGTCTAATTTTAGGCCTATATTCTGTTACATTTAAGAGTTTATAAACCACTGAAATGAGGTTTATTCTCATTCTGCAGTAAGACTGTGAGCCTTTCCCCTCTAAAGCAAAGGTTAATCATGTATGGGGCTGTGAGGCAAATGTTTCATACTGACATGTGCCTACCAAAGTTCCATTTCCCAATCCTGAGCTTTTCCCAACCAGATCCAGCTCAAGTCCTGTGGGTCCTTCCCCTCTTGACTTCAGCTCTGCTATGGATTATGAAGCAAAACTCGTGTTTCTGAGCAGCTCTGGAAGCACAGCTAAAGGAATGCTAAGGAGAAAAAAGTACAGATCAACTATTCTAACCATAAATTTAATAATGACATATAGTTCTCTTCTGGGCATAATTATGTACATTAATAGAGTCCATACAGTAGATATAGCTATTGAAAAGTTTAATCGGCCAGGCAGGGTGGCTCACGCCTATACTCCCAGCACTTTGGGAGGCCAAGGTGGTTGGATCATGAGATCAGGAGTTCAAGACCAGCCTGACCAATGTGGTGAAACCCCGTCTCTGCTAAAAATACAAAAAAAAAAAAAAAAAATTAGCCAGGTGTGGTGGCATGTGCCAGCAGTCCCTGCTACTCGGAAGGCTGAGGCAGGAGAATTGCTTGAACTCAGGAGGCGGAGGTTGCAGTGAGCCAAGATTGCGCCACTGCACTCTAGCCTGGGTGACAGAGTGAAACTCCATCTCAAAAAAAAAAAAAAAGAAAAAAGAAAAAAGAAAAGTTTAATCAGTCTTTTTATTAATTAATTAATTTATTTATTTAGAGATGAAGTCTCTGTCACCCAGGCTGGAGTGCAATGGCGTGATCTTGGTTCACTGTAACCTCTGCCTCCCAGGTTCAAGCAATTCTCCTGCCTCAGCCTCCTGTAGCTGGGATTACAGGCACCCACCACCACGCCCAGCCAATTTTTGTAGTTTTAGTAGAGACGCGGTTCCACCATGTTGGTCAGGCTGGTCTCGAACTCCTGACTTCAAGTGATCTGCCTGCCTCGGCCTCCCAAAGTGCTGGGATTACAGGGGTAAGCCACTGCTTCCAGCCTCAATCCCCTTTTTAGAGAATACATATACAAACAATTAAACAAAATAGGACAGTAAAAGTTATTGCTACACACTAGTATCAGAGAGAGTATAGATATCTATTTCAAACATGTGTCTCAGAGGCAATTAATTTACCTGAGCAATCAATCATGTTTTGTTGAATTGAGCAGGTTTTTAAAAACTAAACTGACTTTCAGTTCAGCTGAAACAGTGAAACATTCTCATTTCAAGAGCCAGCTGAGATAACTCCTATGTTCCACCATGAGACTGCATCTACCTTTTACCCACAGCAGGAAGTAGAGGCCTTCTTTGAAATTTTTATAGTCACCTGAATATTCTTCACTTTCTTTTTTTTTTTTTTTTTGAGACGGAGTCTGGCTCTGTCACAGTCTGGCTCTGTCACCCAGGCTGGAGTGCAGTGGCGCGATCTCGGCTCACTGCAAGCTCCGCCTCCCGGGTTCACGCCATTCTCCTGCCTCAGCCTCTCCGAGTAGCTGGGACTACAGGCGCCCGCCACCACGCCCGGCTAATTTTTTTTGTATTTTTAGTAGAGACGGGGTTTCACCGTGGTCTCAATCTCCTGACCTCGTGATCCGCCCGCCTCGGCCTCCCAAAGTGCTGGGATTACAAGCGTGAGCCACCGCGCCCGGCCTCTTCACATTTTTTTTTAAATTTAGGGGTTTGTGGGGATGACAGATAAAAACTGAAACCCACAGTACTGGGTTGGGCATCCCAAGACATTAAAAACTACTGAAGCTATGCAGATGCATCTTCCAGGCGAAGATGATATGATGATAGCACTGGACGATTATGCAAACCTTACAGCCCTTCCAGAAATGTGAACTACCCAGCACCATGAACTGAACACAGTGATGTTCAACAATGGCCCAAACTCTCTGATACAGGGAATGGGTAAATAAACTGGAACCATGTCACTACAACATGGTTTACAAGAAGATATGGCTATCACAGTGCATCAGCACCATGCAAGGTTCATAGCCATCAATATTTGTCCTTGCACCTGGTAACATCAGCAATTTGGGGAATTATCAAGTTCAAGGCAAATAAGCCATCAAGCATTTCAAGAATTTACTTAACCAAAGCAAGGTACGTGAATGCTGACCCATGCGCTAAACTTTCATGTCCTGTTCATTTTACCTGTCTGGGTCAGACTGACCTCAGAAGAGCAAAGGGCAGAATCTGATGCTGAGTCACATAAAAAAGGGGCAAACGAGTCCTGAAATACTTCTGTTCATCATGTTACTTAAGTAAGTTAATAAACAATTCATTTGTAGTTAGCTGATTTCCACAGGAAATATAAAACAAGTCACTTATAAGTCAAATAGTATCATCCTTATTTAATTACAGCTTGATAGATATAAAATTGGCTTATCTCATTTACTTGAATAAGTTACACTTCTACAATCATGAGGAAATTTACTTTAGTTTTTTTCTATTCAGTGGTCATCAGTGGAAAGAACCTTACATTAATCAGCTACAGAAGGAACTGAATTTTTATTGGTGGAGTTAATCTAACTTTTTAACCAGTCTTTTACTTTTTTTTTACCTAGTTCTAAACATATCTAATAATATCTCCTAATAAAGTAATGATCTTTTGTCTTCAACAGTGGGTGATTTTAATGTTTTTGTTTTCAGAACAGGAAAACTTGGAACATGCTTATCAAAAATTTACAGCATTACATATCAGTAATTGCATGGACATGGTCCCACTAGAATTTTCCGACTGTGTTACATACAACAAAAATATTCTTGTAAGTTGTATGAAAGATTTTAGACTTCACATAACAGTATAATCATTTTTAGCAGTTTGACAATATTGAAGAATCCATCAAAGGTATTTTTTAATATCCTCATTAAAATACATTTTAAAACAATGATAAAATTTCTGTTTAGGTACTATTTTTTTCAGTTTTAAAAGAAATATATTCACTGAGAAATGTGCATTTTAACAAATATTTCACTGCAGACACTTATTTTGTTGAAGAAGTCGTACTATGAAGTCCTATCATAGTACTATCTGGCATTAGGGAAGTGGCAAGAGTGTATTCCTTGATCTCTGTAGCCCTTTGCAAATGATTTTATAATAAAGGAGTTACATTTAAGGGTAACTCGGAGCTAAGACCTGTTTCACAAATGGTGCTGGTTTTAGCAAGTCAAGCATAAAACTTCAGTGCTGTTTGTTATACCGGCTACTGAGGTAGTAAACAAAGTATGTACTTACAAAACATCTTCAATTCTTCTATAATGTCAAATATGACATAAGACAGGGAAGGTCTCAGAAAGCTGAGCTTAGCTACTATATATTATAGAGGTGAAAGCAAGGGGACTGGGGACAGAGGTCTTGTCATATATCCAGATTCAGAAGTCACCATTTAATGATTTGGGGAAAATCTCTTAAATTCTCAGAGCCTCAATTTTGTTATCTATAAAATGGAAAGTGGTAATGATGATAATGATAATAATAGCCGTTCTTTCTCAGCAAGCAAGTATGAAGCTCAAATAATATGTGGGCACTTAGCAAGCTGTTAACTGATATATAAATGTAGTTTATTATTAACCCAACTTTTAACTTCCATCAGCCAAACACCACTCTCTGGCTTCTACTCCCAATTCCCATCATTGAGATTCTATGTAAGATACTAGCAAAATTCTGGCTTTCCAGGATTTTCTTTTTTTTACTTGCAAGGACTGAGGCTGGAGCTCCACTTAAGTGGTTTGATCCAAACTGGAAAAGCAACTCTCATCAAGGAACATCCAGATAAACCCTTTGCGGAACAAAAGAGTGGGCCCCCTCCTGACCACAAAGATGGAATCCACTCTCCTTGATACAATCCACGAATTTACATCTTTTAATCGGCTGTCCACTCAGGCCTAGGCGTAGTCAGAAAATGACATCCTCCACACATGTGTAAGCAGAAATTAGCTCAACCACGGCTGACCCTATGTAGTTCTGGGTTTGACTGGGGAGCACTTTCAAACTCCTATACTTCCGATGAAACTCACTGGAGCTTTTAAGTCACACAGTTCAATAATTTGTATCCCACCTTCCTGGGGTGTATCTTCCCTGCTACTCATGAAAAGTACAACCACGAGCCGACACACACCTGGTGCATCAGCAGGACTTAAACTGTCTGACTGGTGGGTGAGATCAGGGAGTGTAGGGTGGTGGTGGGCATGATCTGTGTGCAGTGTGACAGAGTAGGAGCAGCCAGGAGAAGCTGGGCAACATGCACTCTGACCCATTATTTCAGGCCATCAGATTGCAAGGTTGTTGGTAAATGCTAGGGAGAAAAGCAGATTTTTAGTACCGCTTTATGAAACCCCTTGTGTCCTTTCCAAGGAACTGTACTCAAGCAATCATAAATACTCTGCATACAGTATGTGGTACCAAGGGCATTTTATCCTGGGAAAACAGTAAAATAAGATCACTACAGAGCTGAGGTTCTTCTAACTCAAGTTCAGTTGGGGTGGGAAACCATGTCCATGTGCCAGTACAGATTTAAATGATCTATCATCTGCCAGAGAGGAAAACAGAAAATGAAAAAAACACAGGCCCATCATGAACAGGGTTACATATATCAGCTCATCCTTGGAGACTTAGACTTGCAGTCTGTTTCATGTGAACACATATCTTCACAAGCCGCATCTCCTGTTGACATTGAAACATTCACACGTCATCTATATCAGGCGCACCATGCCTCCAACTGAAATGGTATTCAAATCTGGAGCATCAAGACTGATACTCAATTATCAACTGCCCACCAGGAACTTCTTTTTTTTTTTTTTTTTTTTTTGAGACGGAGTCTTGCTCTGTCGCCCAGGCTGGAGTGCAGTGGCACGATCTCGGCTCACTGCAACCTCCGCCTCCCGGGTTCACGCCATTCTCCTGCCTCAGCCTCTCCGAGTAGCTGGGACTACAGGCGCCCGCCACCACGCCCGGCTAATTTTTTGTATTTTTAGTAGAGACGGGGTTTCACCGTGGTCTCGATCTCCTGACCTCGTGATCCGCCCGCCTCGGCCTCCCAAAGTGCTGGGATTACAAGCGTGAGCCACCGCGCCCGGCCTCACCAGGAACTTCTAAGGGTCTGAATCAAAGTATATGAAACCACTGGAGGACCCACAGCATTTTCATATCCTGTACATCAAACTTGGGTCACTTTAAATTTAAAATTTCATTATTGCTGCCCTCAGGGTTATACTTTCCTGATTTTTGTCTTTTTCTTTTGATGCAGTCATTGCAATTGATCCAACTGCCTGATACCACAGAACATAGGAAAAGTCAGGGAAAATACTAGGATGGGCAGGGAACAGTCAAGAGGAGCAATGGTGAGCCTCCTCCGATATCTCCGCCAGACCACTAATGGTGACCAGGCCACAGTGTGAAGGCAACATTAGCAGAACCAGGCAAAGCTGCACGCTTTAGTAAAAAGCTAATGCAGCTGCCAATTTGAAAATAGCTATGGTCTATTTTCGATTATCCACAAGTGGTTTAACCACACGGCCTCCTTCTTCCTCTGGCTCAACCTCAGTCTGGGCTGCAACCCAGACACTGAGCAGGGTGGGGGTCTGCAGGTCTGAATGCAGTGTCTGTGCCTGAAGATACAGTCCCAACTATACTGAATAGTAAATTTTCTTTTATGCATCAAATCACAAAGTTCTCTTTTATCAATAAGGACAATTGCAATGTATAAAAATGAAATTGTTAGTAAAAACTATGTTTTACAGCCTCTTTTTAATGTTATATAAAATGAGGTTCTTTAAAATTCACAAGCAGATGTTTAGTAGATGATAGAAAACTTTATAAATTTTATTCATTAATTCAATTATTCAAAAAGCTTTAAGAAGTCCTTACCACATTATCTGCTGGACATAAAGATGAAGATAATTCATGGCTCACAGACAATACTGCATAATAAACTAGAATTCAAAACTCATGTTTTCTAAAATCTAAAATATCCTTATAGATTAATATTACACTGTCCTTGGAGTAAATGTAATTTATTTGTTAACTGTCTAGAAAAATAAGCTTTAGTGTGTCTCAAAGGTGACATCTTAGAAATTTTCAATGGAGTAAAGGTGAAATGTTAGCACAGATGGAATCTGTCTTTGATGTTCTGCCCCACCTGTGCCCTTAAGCACTGAAAGCTCCTTGCTTGCTTATCCCTCTTTTAAAAGCAGAGCCCTATGCTATCACCCCTACTTAAAAATCCACAAACAACCCCTTTCTGCTACAACTACAAATCCAGCAACCCAATTTGCTAATTTAAATTCACACCCTAAGTGTATAAGACTCATGAAGACTAAAACTTCTAAAGGAGTTTTCTCACATTTGAAAAATAGCAACCAATCCCAGCACTTTGGGAGGCCAGGCGGGCAGATGGTTTGAGTTCACAAGTTCGAGACCAACCTGGGCAACATGGCAAAACCCAGTGTCTACAAAAAATACAAAAATTATCCAGGTGTGGTGGTGTATGCCTGTAGTCCCAGCTATTTGGGAGGGTGAGGTGCGAGGATGGCTCAAGCCCATGAGGCAGAGGTTGCAGTGAGCCAAGATTGCACCACTGAACTCCAGCCTGGGTGACAGAGCCAGACTTTGTCTCGAAAAAAATAAAAATGAAGAGAAAAATAGCACCCTTCTCTACAAGTCTCTAACTGACAGAATATGTGGGAGAAAACATGTTTAATTGGGTGTAATATTTCCTGGTGTCTCTTATTTGCCCTAGACATCTATGAGAAGCTATTTAAGTTCTCTGAAAATTGACTTTCTTCATCTATAAAAAGGCAATGATAAAAATATAAGACTTAAAAGGTTGTTGAGACAATTAAATGAGATAAACCATGAAAGCATTTAGCTTGGTATCTTTTTAAAAAATAAGCTGTTACTATTTATCATCATCATTACTACTTAAATATTATCATTACTAATAAATAGTAATTCGTAATTCATTTCTGAACTGTGACCAACTGCTGACTCAAAAAAAGAAGACAAGGAACCAGAATCTTCTTAATATTATTAAGGCTTCGTAAGGTCTCAATGACTGAGAAACATAACTTCTGGTACTGTAATCTTCCCAATTAAAAACTGGGTACTGTTTGTTTTTTGAGTTAATATATGCAATTCAGGGCAAAGCCCCTAGAATGTAGTCATTATGGAGGCAGCAGTCATCACAATTTCTTCAGGCTTTTGAAATGACACAGTTCACTCAACCAGAAAAGGTTATACTAAGATACCCATAAGCCACGAAAGTGTACAAACTTCCTTCCTAATACAGCATACTCCTTGCAATCTATTTTCTTACTTGAAATTTATTGCTATAAATACAGAGCATGAAAAATGTGAAATGATGCCAGTTCAGCCATCACATTGGCCCTGATCCTTTGCTAAATTTATGCATTTCTCTAGTTTTCTAAATGCCAAAGAGCTAGGCAAACTAGAAGAATATTATGCTCTTCTCTTCAGTAAAGAAGTCCACCTGAGTGTTGCCTGTAGATGGAGCCGAGAGAGCCAAGGAAAGGGGATAAAAATGTTCACTTTACAGATGAGACTGGCAGGTTTGAGGTGTCCAATAAGGTAGGATTACAATGAAATCATCCCTCTCTACACGTGATCTGTGGAAGTCTTGCACACTTCCCAATGTCATATCCGTTCTTCCAGTCTTTGTTCAATAATGGATAAATTTAACGGAACAAGGTATGACTCAGCATGGGAACTGTCAGAGATGCATGGGCCATCCCAGAAAGCATCTATAAGGAAAGATCTAACTCAATAGAAAATAGTCTTTCAGGATTCAGGACTGTGATAGATGCTACAAAAATTTGTACATGCTTAATGATCTTCCATCCTCTCATATTTAAGTCTCCTTCTGCATAAGTGATAATAATTTAAGCCCTTAGGAGAAATGTTCTGGGGGGAAAAAGTATATTAAAGCCTGAAGTTGTTCAAAGAAATGGTTTTTTTGGTTTTTTTATTTTTCTGAAAACAGGAATACCATAACACAGCAAAATTGGGTTGTTTCATCACCTTTGTTACCTATCACAGGGGCAATGTGAAGATTTCTTTTGAGCTTACCAACCTTCTTTTTGCAATCATACTCCACTTGAGGAAAACTACATTTCCTGCTGCAGAAATGAGACAGCGCTGAGCTAAGGAACCCAAATGTATTATACCCTTCCCTGTGATTCTGCCATCCCCGTTTTTATGTCTATACACTTTGCCTGGCTACCACCAGTTTCTATCCTACAACACCTGGGCTCAGCATGAGACGATCTTTTAGGATATATCTGTATTCATAATCACAAATAGCTAGCATAAAACTCTGTACTAACAGAAAAAGGCTGGAAGGAAGTATACCAGGATGTTAATGTTAATTATTTTTGGACAGTGAAACTGTACATGACTTCTCTTCCATTTTTCTGTATTTTCCAAACTATAATAATCTCATATTACTTTTTAATTTTTTTTTTTTTGAGACAGTCTTGCTCTGTTGCCCAGGCTGAGTGTAGTGGCACAATCTCCGCTTACTGTAACTTCCATCTCCTGGGTTCAAGTGATTCTCCTGCCTCACCCTTCCGGGTAGCTGGGACTACAGGCACACACCACCATTCCTGGCTAATTTGTTGTTGTTGTTGTATTTTTCATAGAGATGGGGTTTCACCATGTTGGCCAGATTGGTCTCAAACTCCTGACTTCAGGTGATCCACCCACCTCAGCCTCCCAAAGTGCCGGGATTACAGGTATGAGCCACCGTGCCTGGCCTCGTATTACTTTTTATAATTAAAAAACTTTAAAAATAAAGATGTTTGTTTATTTGGGGCCTATCTGCATACTGTGATGTGTACCTTGAGAGCTGTATGATCCCTGCCCTCACAGAGATTATATGGAAAAATAAATTTTAAAAGAACACAAAATAGATAAATAACAACAAAACCATTTGGGGGAAGGGAAACCTGTTTAATCCTAGCTGGCTATTGATGGCTTCCAGAAGAGCAAATCTGTATACACACAACGGCTTTTTACACAATGAACAGGTTGCATTTCTCTAAGGCAAAATATATAAATCTGATAGATAATGCAGTTCTCTCAAGTATTACTTTTCCTCTGAAAAAATCCATTTCCATTTAATATCACTAGAATACAATGGGCCAATATCTGACAGGGAAAAAAACAAAACAAAACTCTTGTGTTTTTTAGTTTCCAGGTTTCCTTAATTCAGCAGTTCTTTTGGGTCTTTTGCCCAGGGCTACTCCAGTGCAGCAGGAAATTCATCCTGCTCCCAGGCAGCGCTGGGAATGACTCCTCTACTCTGGTCCCCTAATTAAAGGGGCTGTTACTGTTAAGAGCTTCATTCAGTACTTTCTCCTAAATGTGTCATAAAACAAGTATCTCTGACTGCCCACTACTTAATCATCAAGAAACCAATCATGTCTGAGCCCTTTTTAAAGTCTTCCATCTTAGACTTCAGACATGTTTATTAAAATTTTAAACTATATTCAATAATAAAGCTTAAGACATATCATATTTTGTGAAAATTAACAGTAGGAAGAAATGCCAGGACAACCTTGTTAATACAAGAATAATAACAAGCCACTATATGTAAGGCTCATAAGCAATGTCTTATTTAACCCTTATAACAATCCTATGATATACTTCCATATTCCTATTGTACAGACAGCAAACTGGATCTTGGAAAGATTAAGTAGTTTGTCTGAGGTCACAACACATAGTTTCAAACTCAGATCTTCCTGACTCCAAAGACAGGGCTTCCAATATGTCAAACTGCTTCTCTTTGAATTTAGAAATAAAGGATGGGAAAGAGAATTTGAGTCTTTTCAAGACTAAAAGCCAAAACAAACATATAGATAGAAAAGCTACCAGAGTCGTCTTTTCCTCTTCATGCTCTTAAACCACTGTATATTTCCCCTTCCTCTTCTGAGCTCACTCTGCCTGGCATGGACCATACTTTTCCAAACTGGCTGCTCTCAGGAGTATGGCAGAAAAAATGATAAAACTGGGCAGACTTGCTTGCAATAAGATTTTCAGATGCAAGATTTTACTGGTGTACAAAAACAAGAGTTCAATCATAATGCAAACAGGAAAAAGCAAAGGATGATCTAGTTATAGGGAACGGTTCACCTAAGTGATCTCTCTTAGCTAAATATTAAAGAAAGAAAGCACTTGACCTGCTCCTGCAACACCACAGGTCTACTGGGAGTTCTCACTTTTTAAAAAGTGCTTCACGCATTGCAGACAGTGCCTTACCTTATCCATTTGTGAAGAGCTGCATCAAAAAAAAAAAAAAAAAATGTGCAGTGCATTTCCAAGGCATACCACTACCCAACTGGGTGAGACTCCTTTCACTCCTCATTCCTTTTCCTCAGCAAAACCCCCACACAAATGTGCACATTTCCCTTAAAATGGTAACTCATGAGATGTTATTAATATGGAAGTATGTTCTAATCTTTTAAAAACTTTTGTCTGAATAAATAAAGGGCCTACGCCTAACAAAAGCAAAAGGAGGCAGAAACAGTGATGGAAATGGCAGCACCAGAGAAGGCTTTTCATTTATGAATCGCTTTGCTGTTGGTGCCACAAAAATCCCACTTCACAGAAGAGAGATTCATAGGAATTTCATCTGGCCACATCTGAACAGCGCTTCTGTGGTCAAAGATGAGTGCTCACAGCTACAGATTTCCCTGCACTGCTCACACACTCTGACTATCATCAACTGAACTCTAGATGTCTCATGAGTATCCCAGTTTGTTAAGAATGACAGCTACCACACTGGGGGAGCTGGGAGGAAGGCACCCGTAGCTAGAATTAGCAAATTATCTGAGAGAAAACCATGAAGTTAAAAAAACAATAAAAAAAGGAAGAAAGATGAACTGTTTAAAGTTGGCTTGTGGTCTTGTTTTAAATCTAAAAATCATGGAGAGAGAGAAAATATGAATAGATGTGAAATGGGTCTATTGTTTATGACTCAAAAATAGTTTCCCAGTGAGGGTCTAAATTTGAGAGAAATAAAACAGTCAACGTAAAATATCATTTCTTCCCCAAACCAATCATTCATTAAATTTTTGTTTCAAAATTCTGTACATTGTACAAAATTTTGACAATCTTCTCATCTAATTTTCTAACCCACTGCAGCTACAAAATCTCTGAACCACCTCAGCAGAACCATTCCCTCTCAGATGTAGGGTCCCCAGCTCCTCCACAAGTCTACTGTTGGCCTTCTTCATTGTCATAATGACTTTCTTTGCATGGAGTTGACAGCTATTTGTCCTCTAACTCCCATTAGTCCTAGACATACATCAAAAGATGTAAACAGTACCTTTACTTATTCTTTCATGTGACAGCACTTCAGAATAACAGGTATGTTAGTCCGAAATATGCAAAATTTTGCAAATAACAGTACAAGGGTGTGTTTGAATGTGACTGTATGTGTGTGTGCGCTGCCATGAGGTAGGCTGGGGAGGGCAATCTTGAGCAGAAAATAACAATTCTGGAAGAAAAAGAGGAAAAGAACAGCTCTAAGATAATCCTCAGCTCTTTTCCAAAGGTAGCATCCAATGAATTTATATTTATCTAGATTACACCTTGCATCTTTAAAATGCAACATGTCATCTAAAATAGAAGAAATTCCATCTGGTCAGAGAATGCACAGAAAAGAAGGCAATATGTGTCTGAGGTCACATTGACAAGAATTATCAATGCTGGTGAAAGAAAATCTTCAGACTAACTTCTAATCATGCTCACGTCCAAAAGAGATAAAATGCTAGTCATTGGTTTCAGTCTAAAGCCCATGGAAGTTCAATCAGTTTTCTTCCCTAGTCAACACAGTGAAATTGGTCTAATCTGAAAACTTGTTAGCAGCCAAGGTAGTATCTGTAGCTTCTCTTCCTAAGAAAAGGTTGTTACCAAACAGTAAAAGTGTTGCAGAAAGAAACTCTGCATCCAATCTGACAAGATTCAGTGTGCTGGCAAAAAGACTGATTCCATACAAATACAAAACATTGAAAAATGAAACACTTTTCAACCAGGAAAAGCCTCACATTACAAAATTTTATGTCTTAAAAAGTCTTATATAACAATTTTTATAACAAAAAAGTCTTATATAACAAAAATTTTATGTCTTAAAAATGTCTGCAAAATAAGCCCGAGGAATAGAGGGAGACAAAAAATAACTTTAAAAACATTAGTTGGGCATAAAAAAGTTAATTGGTGCACACCTGTGGCCCCAGCTACTCGGGAGGCTGAGGAGTGAGGATCCCTTGAGCCAGGGAGGTCAAGGTGCAGTGAGCCATGATTGCATCACTGCACTCCAGCATGGGTGACAGAGCGAGCAAGACCTTGTCTCATAAAAAAAAAAAAAAAAAGGCTGCAAAATAAAAAGAGTAAAACCTCAGTGTAGGGCATTTGCTGACTACTGTGAAACTGTGAATCAAGGTAAAACATGGTAACCTGTGTCAATGCTGAAACACTGACTGGAATAAACATGAGCCTGTTGAAGTTCTCGTCAGCTCAATTCAACAAACCTCTCTGGTCTTGTCTCTTTGGATAACCAAGTGTTTGAACTCTGCCCAGTCTCACAACTTTCTGACTTCCTACTTTCACTTTTTAACCTATTTATGCCTAGTGTTCCATTATTGGAACACTAAGCATGTGGAAGTTATTTATATCCTACTGCTCAAGATCATCGCCAAGGTCTGATTGCAAAAATTCAAAAAATTGCAACCTCCAGCATAAATGGGTTAAAACGAAGACACTGGACCCAGTGCTAGGCCACAGCCAGGAGCACCAGATTTGCTCGATTCTAAAAGTTTCTCTATTTTGACATAATTACTGCTATGCCTATGAGAAAGCCCCATCTCTGAGAGCTTTTTATACAAGTGCTAAGACAATTGAGTTATGATGAAACATCTCTTGAATCGAGAAAATCTGTTAAATGGACCTGCACAGAAATTGAGATGCTCTACATCATTTAGGCTAAGTCTTGCTAAAATTCTCAGGCAACTTAGTATAATATTAAGAGTACAGACTTGGGAGTTAAGACAACCTCGGTTCAAAACCCATTTCTATAAAATATCCTAGCAGTATGGCCTTCAACAAACTGATCCACTTCTTTGTGCTTCAGTTTCCTCATTTGTAAAATGGAGATAGATAATAACAGTATTACCTTATAGGATAGCCATTAAGTACCTAATTGAATTGATAGTGAAAATGAATTTATAATTGGCAATGGGTTTTAAATCCATCAGTGTATACTAGCATCTTCCTAGTCCTGTGCTAAACCTTCTCAACAAAGTAAAGTATGTTTGAGCCAACAGAATACAATCCCAGTGCCTAGAATGGTGGATGCCAAGTAAATAGTCATGGAGTGAATGAATGAGCAGGTTTTTAGAGAAAAAAGCTCTACCTAAATGTTTTCAATATCACTCAGAATATGTCAGAAAAATGCTTACACAATAAATGAATCATGGGCTACAGGTGTCTTCAACTCACCATCCCTGGCAGGTAAGAACAGCTGAGTTTGTTCTACTAGTGAAGGTTAATGTCTAATCTCCAGATAGCCTCACTATCTTCAGTAACCACATCAACACAAGGGAGGGGCGACAGAAGGTGGACTAAGGCAGACATAATACAAATACCCACAGCTAGAAATTAAATCAAATTTTAGTGCATTTTTGCTGCTTTGTCTTTATAAGGAATATAGATACAAATAAAATGGAACTCACGTAACCATCCAGGATTGCACAGAAAAGGCTGTGCAAAAAAAAAAAAAAAAGGTCCCTCCTGCTGCATCTCACATTAGGTACTACCTTTAGGGTCATTTACATCCATGCTCTAAATCCAAATAGATGCATGGATGAGATATTCTATAGAAAGTTCTGTGGCCCAGGCCAACCTTCTAGAAACTACATAGGAATCAGTTTATGCCTGAATAACATCCAGTCCACCAGCCAACTGGCTCAAGTTCACTAATCAAAACCCAAGTTTAATTCCTTTGAGCCTATGCCTAAGATGACAAAGATCTTAAGACCATAGACTAATAAGAAGTTCTAAACTAGACCCACTTCAAGAGGGCCAGAGGAAAAGCGGGGGTCTCTTTAATGAGAGCAATGTGGATGCAGAAAGGCCCCCGTCCAGTTCATCATTTCATAAACTGCTAGGCAGTTGGTGGCAAAATACATCCCACAGAATTTACAGAAACGGAAGTCACAGCAACACCTGGAAAACAAACCAGTATCTTCTTTGGGCAAAAATGAGTAGTATTCACCAACTACAGCTCATACACACACCTAAATATCTGCCCTGAAATAATGGGGTTAAGCTCTCACATAATCCAAATGGAGCCTGGCAACTGGCCACGATCTTGGGGATGTACAGAGTTCCCTGAATGTATCTTTATCACTCAAAGGCCGGCTCCTACTAAAGTCGATTTCTTTCATTTTTTTCTTTAATTCAGTCCAAACAAAAGTTATAGGGCACCCACTGTTACAAGAGCATCACAAGCACTAAGAAAACACCATCCCAGTGTTCAAGAAAACATGGCCCGGTGTAGGAGACCTCCTTACACACAAACGACTACAACGTAAACCAGATTTAACCACTACATGGCAACAGAAACCATGTACAATGGGTAGAAGGGAGAGGAAGAAGGCTAATCAAGGAAGGCTGGACAAAAGAAGAGATATGTGTTCCCCACCTTCTTCCACAAAAGAGTTGAGGCAGCCTGAAGGATGAGCAGGGTTTCAACAGGCAGAGCAAGAACCAGGCAACCCAGGCAGAAAAACAGGCATAGAAAAGGGGGAGGAGGGCACAGCAGGCTCAAAAGATACTTCTGTTTTATAAATAAGGGAGGGTGGTGAGCCGTCCCGTGGAACTCGTGCTTTAATTTTGACATGTACACTTGAGCACTTGAAGCGCTCACTTTTATACTTTCTCCCTGTTAGTAATATTACTGATAGGTTCAAAAGATTCTGGGGCTTATCCCAGTTTCGCCTGCCTACAATGTCTATCCCACTGCTTAACTCCTTCATTTAGTCAGGGCAGGCTTTAACATGTGGCTCATGGAGAAAAGTGAAACCATAGACACCAACAGAACTCGGAATAAAAAACACATTTTGAAATAAAATAAAGGTTAAGCTCTCACACCAACAGACCTTGCTTGATCAGCAAAAATGTAGGTGTTAACAGGAAATCGCTATATTGTGTAATCCCCATTTCACCCTCCACAAAATTGCACTATAATTCAAAATAAGTGAAGCAACAATTGGACGGATGACCAGTTTTTGTTGTTTACATAGTTTAATGCACAAATGTGCAGTTTCCATGATTTTCAGAATGACGTGATTTACATGAGGCTTTAACAATAAATAAACTTGAAGTGCTGTATATAGTTAACATATGGTGAAATTTTTAAGCAAAGCTTTCTTCCACTCCCTGCAAGACATTGAAAATATTCTCCCCTTTGTGGTCTTTCATTTTTATTTTACATCCTGCTAATTCTCCTCCTGTGCAAATATAAATTTTTTTTTTATAAATAAAATGTAAGGGTGGAAAATAAAACAAAAAACATGTTCTTTATGTATTATTGCCACAATAATCAGTAACAACTGCGCATAGACTTTACAGATATTTATAACTTTGCCATTTTAAAAGTTAGTCATGGATGACAAAAATACTTATATTACTGTGTAATAATTTATGATATTTCTATAGACCTGGTATGTATCATCCTTCTTTAACCACCTGGCATGTCAGAATATCTAGGAAAGGATTAACAGAATTATTTGCAATAAATCTCAAAAATGTACCTTGTGAGGATCATACACAAATAAATCCTTAAACAAGGATGTACTCTCTTGTCAACTTTTTAAAAACCCTGCCATATGAATCTTATATATACAAGACTTCCCGGAGTCTTAGGGAACATATTTCGACCAAGGTGAAGGTCATGCCTGTATTCCATCCTCCTTCCCCAAAATTCACCACAGTGTTTTCCTGCCTTTTTCCTAGTTGGATTTTATTTAAAGAACTCTAATCAAGTTTATGACCATAATTACACTATAGGGAGATAACGCTTTAATTCCCTCTTACCAGAAATAGGAAGCAAGCCATAAAGGTGAAATCTCAATCTTAAGTTACCATTGGCACCTATCCTTCTGGAATATCAGGGCAATTGATGAGTTTGCAATGTTATGTAAGTCACGATCTAACACCTGCCCAAATTGGAAGTCAAGCAAGGCCAGCCCTGCAGTTCAATTTTTAATGGCAAATTAAAGAATGCATTGGAATCTGAGTATTTTTTTTAAGATTTTCTTACACGCGATAGTTGTTCAATAAAATCATCAAGAAATAACAATGTCAGCATACTTTATTAAATACTCTTAGCCCAGAAATTGCTACTAGAGCTATTTGACAGTTTTTATTTGGAGCTACATTTCTATTCGCACTTGCTACAAATCTTTTACCTGAAATACTTTGTATGGAAACTCATTAAAATGCTCTCGTGAAAGGAGAGCACACCACTGCCTTCGCTTTGTCTAATAGCTCAGGACCTCTCGCTCATAAATTCATTCTAATTAAATTATGCTTCTCAAGGTGCTCCCTCTCACACAATCCTTATGTAATTGTACCTAATATTTTCTCCACAACTGATGTTACATTAAACAGGCTTTTACTACCTAATGGCCCCCACTCCTTCCTCCTTCCCTTATTTCCTTTTTCCTTCCTTTTTTTTTTTTTTAGTTGAAAGGAAAGAGAAATCTAACCTGACAAGACACTTTTTAAAGTTTGCCTTAAGCTTTTAAGTTCTTTATAATTTTCTTAATGTGATACATAAAATACACAAGGACTCAAACAAATGTATCTCTTTGAGCACCAGAAAAAGAAAAAGAATTACATTTTAAAGTTCAATGAAAAAACAGAAAACAGGTCAGTTGATACTATTAGCCAGTTTTATCGCAAGGAAGTGTGCTATAGAGGAGCGGATGCGTTGATTAAAATTAGTACAATGACTCATAAAATTATCAACAATCATTATATTTTCCATAGATAGGATAAAAGATACTGATTCTTTACGCTATCAGGGTATGTGATACTTAAGGTAACAACAACAAAAAAGCCAAATCTGAGAAAATATGTGAGATCTTACTACATATCTTGGCTTGTATTGCAGATTCCCATCAGAATTTTCTATTTTTAAATAAAACGGAGAGGGAGTCATTGTTTTCCCTTTTACACTTTGCTGTGTTTCAGCAACCCTACAGAATAAATGGGAGTTTTATAAGAAAGGAATCGTTCATACATGAAAATATTACAGATGGCAGAATTTCATAACTTTGCTAAGTCTGTAAATTATAACTTGTCTACAGCCATGAGAAGCCACTTAAATGAGTACTACTACCTTCTATTACTGCTAGTATCACAGTTAGAAATATTATTAGCATTGTACACATTATTAAAATTTCTGGAGGTTTTTTGGTTTGTTTAGCTTTTCTTCATCTTTTCTGTCATTACTTGGGGATGAATACACATTTAATTATGTGGTTGTGATAATTCACTGGACTGAACAGGTAAATAACTCTAGAGCACTTGTGGAACTTAAGTAGATATGTCTTGTCTACCCAACATGACTGGTACCTTTTTAAGGTTTATGATACTGTTTTTTATTTTGGAGAATGTATACATCATTTTATAGCAGAAGCTCCATCAGCAATTGTTGACTGGCAGATCAAATCAAGAGGGTGACTCATTTTAATTAATCAGATGCTATACAAAGGCCAGTGTTTAGTATCAGAATTTTCTAAAGAATGGATCAATTAATCTTAATTTCTTTTTTTTTTCTGTGTGAAGTCTAAAATGCGTTGATTAATTTTAGCTAACCTCTAATGGGTACTTTCAATGTTCCAGGAGGAAGATTCTAACTGTTTTACATGGATTAACTCATAATATTATTATCCCATACAGATGAGGAAGCTGAGGCACTGAGAGGTCAAGTGATTTGCACAAGATCACGACGCTAGTCAAAGGGGAGCTGAGATCTAAAGCAGCAACTGGGCTCCAGAGAGTCCATGCTGCTAATGACTGCGCTGCCTCCTGCTGTCATTTAAAATACCCCAGTTTGTCATCACTGCAAATGGTGACTAAGGGTCAATAGGGAATTGCATAATTCTAGCTCAATATATATATATATATTTTGTGTGTGTGTGTGAGTCAGAGTCTCGCTCTGTCACGTAGGCTGGAGTGCAGTGATGCAATTTCAGCTAACTGCAGCCTCCGCCTCCTGGTTTCAAGTGATTCTCCTGCCTCAGCCTCCTGAGTAGCTGCGATTACAGGCACGCACAACCACGCCCAGCTAATTTTTGTATTTTTAGTAGAGATGGGATTTCACCATGTTGCCCAGGCTGGTCTCGAACTCCTGACCTCAAGTGACCCACCTACCTCGGCCTCCCAAAGTGCTGGGATTGCAGGCATGAGCCACTGTACTTGGCCACTCAACCTTTTTTTAATACATCACCAAAACTTAGCATACATGGAAAAGCATACACACTTGGAAGTACACCACATATCTATGAAGCTAGGATTAGAAGGAACCAGAAAAAAACTTCCATTTTCTTCCCAGGAAGGAAGCAATGTAGTATATACAATCTCGAGTCAAACGGATCTGAGTTCAAATTTCACGTCTACTACTCACGAGATATGGTACATAAGATTGGAAATGGTACATAAGCCATAGTATACTCATCTCTAAAATGAGGGTGTTAGCAGTTGCCACAGAATAGACGTGGTGTGAGAATCAAATGAGGCAACACAGGTAAATCATTTGCATTTTTCCTTAGCATTTTGTAAATGATCAGTAAATGGCAGCTATTAACAGATATCCTCAACCAGCAGTATGTCTTTTTTGCTTTTTACAAAGGGACCTACTTCATTAATTTTGTTGTTACTGTTTTCCAAGAATGCTCCATCTAATCCTATTTTAAAATTTCAAATGTAAACATAAAAAGAGCTAAACATATTCACAAAGAGAGGACGGCATTAAAGAGTGATCGGTATGAACCACTGGAAACACGGGAACCACATTTCTGGTCTTTAGAATTCTACTGAAGGGTACGAGCCACATTTCGTCACACCACTCCTTCTCCCTTAAAATACGGACTATTCTTATTTCAAAATGGGAGGTGAGAGAATTGGAGAGTGATGATTTTTTAGTGGGCAAAGGCCGTTTTCCAACTCATTCCTGAGGATGGCAAACATAATACTTCAGAGTGATGAAGGAGGGGGGCAAGCCGGGGTGGTGAGGTCTCTGCCTTTTAAGCAAGCCAGCCAGCAAACACAAATGCATGCAATTTGAAATTTTAATTAGGGTGCCATGTGCTGGTGACATATGGCGACACACTGACAGCTGGGCATCCAGGTTCAGGAACAGACCTGGGTTCTGAAGTCACAGTTGGCAGAAGCAAAGTTCTCTGCTTGTGCGCTAGGTGCTAGCATGCCTGGAAAGTGCTCTGCCAACATCACCCCACTATTCAGCACTGCCTTCCGGTCGCATACAGACGCTGCCTGCCAGAGGACCACGACTGCAATTCAGATACAGAGTGAAGAACGAACGAAAAGGAATAAAAAGAGTAAAACCCCCAGGTCCTATTCTCAGTTGCAAGCCCAGATAACATTCAAAACAATACAGCCATTGATTTTTGGTGACCTCTCAGTCAAAGACCCTAGTACTTTCACACTAAATCACCCTTGCAGGGGGTGCTCTCTCTGTCACCATAACAGAACACACATCAAGGCACTGCCATCAAGAGCTCTGTGTTACCTGCTCCAAAGTCAATCAGAAGGAAGCCCTTATATAAAACCGAGTATGATTTAAAAGTCTGATTTGCATAGATTGGAAGATGAATCATGCTAGCAAAGAACTGTATCAAGATTGAATAAAGACATTTTAAGAAAACTTGTTAAACCGTGAAGGTCAAGTTTTCTTTTTTCTTCTCCCAGAATTTTTTTTCTGTGATGAATTAAATGTTGGTCAGTTTGACCTTTGAAGCTTCACAAGTTGCCTGAAAATGTCTTAGAATGGGTTAATGAATTGCCTTGTGGCTTTTTCATCCACTCTTCCTTGCCCCACTTTGCCTGTTTACTTGAAGTGGGAATAGTCTATGTCTGTTCTTTCTTTTTCCTTTTTCTTTCTCCCTTCCTTTCTCCCTCCCTCCCTCCCTTCCTTCCTTTCTCTTTCTTTCTCTCTCTCTCTTTCTCTCTTTCTTTCTTGCATAGTTTCACTCTTGTCATCCAGGCTGGAGTGCAATGGCACAATCTTGGCTCACTGCAACCTCCGCCTCTTGGGTTCAAGCGATTCTCCTGCCTCAGCCTCCCGAGTAGCTGGAATTACTGGCACCCACCACCACGCCCGGCTAATTTTTTGTATTTTTATTAGACATGGGGTTTCACTACATTGGCTAGGCTGGTCTTTAACTCCTGACCTGGTGATCTGCCCGCCTCAGCCTCCCAAAGTGCTGGAATTACAGGCGTGGGCCACCACGCCATGCCTACGGCTGCTGTTTCTAAGCAAGCCCTCAACTCACAGTAAGTTGAATAATAACAAGGTTTCTTAGCCAAACCATGCAATATTAAGAGAATCATATTTGAATCCTTCTTTATCTACAGAATGTTTTTGAGGTATAAATCTTTCTCTATTAAGAACCAGAGTAGTGGCCGGGTGCGATGGCTCACGCTTGTAATCCCAGCACTTTGAGAGGTAGAGGTGAGTGGATCACAAGGTCAGGAGCTCGAGACCAGCCTGGCCAACTCAGTGAAACCCCGACTCTACTAAAAATACAAAAATAAGTTGGGTGTGGTAGCAGGCGCCTGTAACCCCAGCTACTCAGGAGGCTGAGGCAGAAGAATCGCTTGAACCCAGCAGGCAAAGGTTGCAGTGAGTTGAGATCACACCACTGCACGCCAGCCTGGGTGACACAGCGAGACTCCATCTCAAAAAAAAAAAAAAAAAGAACCAGAGTAGTAAATAAGCATGCCAAACTGCACCCTCTACAACTCTGTGGGAAATCTGAGTTTCTAGCCATTACATAATGAAATTCTTCTGGAATATTATAAATACGGAGTCCAAACTCTTATCTCTTCCTTGCATTCCGAATACTGCTATCACATCAGCCAAATGAATTTAAGGTAGAGCCATCACTCAAGTGGAAATTCAAAATTCATCAACTTGATTAAAAGCCAGCAATTCCCTGTTTAATTAAACACAAATACATATGCATTACACACACACGCGTGCGCGTGCACACACACACTCCTTTAAACAGTGTGACCTATAGGATACTAGACTTTATTTTTTAACTATTGACACTGTTATGAGTACGCAGAGAACTCGATTTACATCACATTTTATTCTACTTCAAGTTAATTTTTGGATAGCAACAAAATAAGCTGAAGATTAACATCAGCCGTTTTAGGCTTCAGACAACACTGCTGCAAGCTGGAGAATACAGATACTAGAATTTACACCCTCAAGTTGTAAGCCCATTAACTAGTTTGGACAGCAAATATGCATTTGCACACAGTTACCCTTAAAAAAATTAAACATGCTGATACAAAAAAAAAACACTATAGTCTCCTATATATTAGCATGAGGTCTTTGAAATAAAATACCACCGGCCAGTCATATTGCATGCAACCTTTGCTCTACACTAAGAAATGTATTTACATGTACCCTTAAGAGTAGCAGAGAAAACAAAAAGAAAATATATTCTCAATTCTAGACACTTTCCAAATTTATCTTAAACCAGCTTTTAGCTGGTTCAAGTGAAGACTTCTTTAACTTAATTAAGAGCTCCATAGCCATGACCTAGGAATTTACTAAGTAAGGCAGAATTATTGGACATGAGGATGCAAATTTTTGCCCTGCAAAAATCCTTTATAAAGTTTATACAAATTTCTTATTCAAATCAAATTTTAGTATTGATTCCCTACTCGAGGTTTTCAATAGCACACTACAGCTATAATTTTCTCAGAAGATACCATTAAACTCTGTTTAAAACACATCTATAGCACCTACACATAAGACAAGAACAAACATACCTACAAAACAAACTGACTTTTAATTTTCTTTGTAAAATTCAAAACTTCTAAACATGTTAATTACAGGGTTTAAAATATACTTTGCAAACAACATTAGTGGATTCTGAATTCATCTGTAGAGAAATAAAGCAAAGTCTGAATAAAAAGATCAAATCTATGGTACAGAAAAATTCAGTTACTCTGTAAGAAAATCTAGACTCATTTAAAACGGTTAAATACAGTATTTTACTCTGCTTTCTTTATACATCACATTTTTTTCTAACACAAGAACTAAGTTAATAAAAAGTGCAATTGAATTTCTAGCCTCCAAAATGACATTATTAAAAAGTAGCATTTAAAAGAGATATTTCTTGTGGTTCTAAAAAGTATGTAAATTTTCACTGTTTTTCACAAAATGGTAAATTCATTATAAAACATTTACAAAAAATAAGCATCACCTTTGAATAGGCTAAAACTGTAAGGGGATGAAAAATTTATAAATCTGCAAAAGTAAAATTTTCAAATACAATTTAAATGCAGATAAAATGGATAAGGTGGGCAATTACATTTTAAAATGTCTTAACTCTTAGTGACACAATATAGACAAAATCAGGAAAATGATAATATACAGACAGAGGAGGGCACACAAGAAAGGTCAGAAGAACAATATTGTTTATGGGAATAAATTACAGACTAGACCTTGAAATACAAACCATTCAACAAAATTAAGGTTTTGGTGAAAGACTTCCGGCTCCTTGGGTTGCATTTCACATACAAGTTGCGCATATGTCTGTCATTTTCTTATATGGCAAAGATAATATTAACTAATAGGGGAACACATTCGTGATGCCGTAAGACCCTGTCATCATAGCAGTTTTGACAAAGGAATCCCAGTTGAGCAAAATTAACATTCCACACAATTCAACAGATAAGGAAAACTTATAAATGTACACCAAGAATCCCTGCAACTGTTCATGCTGCCGAATAAATAAGAATTAATGAAAATATTTCAGTATAGATTCCTGGTTACCATGACTTAAAATGTGGCAGTTGAAGTCAGAATAACATATACAACAAGAGGTGGTGAGAGAAAAAAGCAGAGGTTCACAGAATTGATGTCTCAGAAAGCTATAGAAAAGAGCCACAATTTTCAAAAGGGGAAACTGATAGGAACTTGTGAAGAATTCTATGCTGTGCTTACTTAGATATCTTGGAAAATGAAAAGAGCTCTATATAGTCAGAGTATCTGGATTTAATCCAGACACACTCATTAAACAGTTTTGAGAACCCTAGAAATTAAGAGCTGTAAGCAACCTGTCAATGAGAGGCCAGGAACAGGGCAGTTTAATTAAAAAGACAAGTGATCAGCATGGGATAGTGGGAAGGGCACTGAGTTCAGATCTACTTTATCTTTGCCAGTTCCTACATACAGGACCTTGAACATGGTGCTTCTTTACCTGCAAAATGATGGGGTGAAGTCAAGGCCATATTTCTTTCCAGCTCTACAATTCTTTATCTCTATAACCTAATATCTACTTTGCCTACCTTACAGGGGTTTTGTGAAAATTAATTAAGACAAGTTTGCACGAAAATTATAAGATGTTATTTTTTAAAATATAGGGACAATTAACATGACCTAAAGGTGATATAAATAAGGGAAGGAGAAATGTTCCAAGTGCAAAAAGATGGACAAAATACAAGGCAAAGACATGATGCTTGCACTACTGATGTCTTCAGAAAAAGAAGTGACTCTGTGCACTCAAAGAAATCTGACGGCGATCTGAGACATGGTGTCTTTCAGGCAACACATACTTTAAAAATAACAGAAAATAACAAAAGGTACTACCGTCCATCAGTGACTGGCCCAAGTGTTGTGCTGAGCACTTCCTAACTTATCTCCCCAATTCTCACTACCTTCTGGGGTCAGTGTTTTTATAACATCTTAATGGATGGGGAAAAAAATGAGACTTAAAAGAGTTTAAAAGCAAGGTCATCTACAGTAAGGATTTGAACCTAGGTCTCTGCCTGACACTAAATTATCTTGTTAATCAAATTAATTAATTATCAAGTCAAATCAATCTTGTTAATCTTAACCACCACATTATACTAATGCTGTTCCTCTCTGTACAAGCACTTCCCCTATTTTAATTAAATTCATCAGGCCAATTAGTTAATTGGGTCCAAAAGTTAAGTTGACTCTGGATGTATATAGACAAAGCCCTGAATAAAAATGTAGGCATAAGGAGGCATTCTCTTAAGAATGTGTACTACACGTATCACTTCTATTAAAGTGGGATGTTTGCCTTTTGGTATTTCCAGGAAAGGCACTAAGGACATACCGGGGAAAACATTAAAAGGAAAAAGTGGTCATATTATAAAGTAAATGCATTAACCATCAGAATTTTATTTCTAGGACCTAGTGGTTTTGCAGCTTGTTCCGCAAATATTTCATATTTATGTATCATCTTTGGTAGAAACAAAATACACCCGACTACAAATGATAATCCTTCATCTCTTCTCTACTCCAACTAATGGACAAAACATTGGCAGAACTACACTGAAAGGCACCTACAATGAATTTTGCCAACAGAGGAAGAATGACTAATTTTTACTATACATTAAAAACTATTTGTTTCACCTAATTCAGGAGCTATTCCCTCTCTCTTTGGATGGGAAGGGAAAGTAGTCATAGAGGAGACAGAACACCAGAGAGAGAGTGACTTCCACTTGTCATTAGTTGTCACTTCACCTAAGAGACCTCTATACACAGAAAAGTTTGAAACACACACACAAACAAAAGACCCTTCTTGTAGTATTCAGTGATCATAAGAAAAATACTGCAAGTCATAGCAAAGCTTCTTCTCTTATTATGCTTTTCTGCTCAATTTTATACTCAACTATTCTGAATAGCAGAGATAACAATTTTCATAAGCATGTGAACATTTTATAAATTGGTCCAAACCAAACACATGGACACGTGCCAACTTTGGTAGGTTTTGGAGGCACGTTCAATGATAATAGCCACGTTTTCCCCCACATCAGAGGATTCTGGCAGTGGTTTCCAGTTTTGAACGCTATACTAGGCTAATCTGAAAAATATTTAACAGAGGAGTTTAAGAATCTGAGTACCAAAGTTTTCAAGAGTGAGAAACAAAAATGTTCAAATTTTAAAATCTAAGCTAGGGCCAGGTAAGCACAAAGGCCAAGATGCAAGATGAAAATAACCAACATCTCCTTGGAATGTTGGTCATCTCCTTGGAGTGTTGGTAATGAGACACATTACCATGGGTGATTTATGGAGTTTCCTCTTTAGATCAGAAATACTTCCCAAACCACCTCCCACTTGGTGCTTCGGCACTTACAGTAAATGAAGTCAAGAGTGAAAACACACACAACTCCCTCCTTACTTTGACATTTCTTTTTTTTTTTTTTTTTTTTTTTTTTTTGAGACAAGAAGAGTCTCGCTCTGTCACCCAGGCTGGAGTGCAATGGCGCGATCTCAGCTCACTGCAACCTCCGCCTCCCCAGTTCAGGGGATTCTCCTGCCTCTGTCTCCTGAGTAGCTGGGAGGATTACAGGTGCCCATCACTACGCCCGGCTAATTTTTTTTGTATTTTTAGTAGTGGTGGGGTTTCACCGTGTTGGTCGGGCTGGTCTCAAACTCCTGAACTTGTGATCTGCCCACCTCGGCCTCCCAAAGTGCTGGGATTACAGGCATGAGCCACCACGCCCGGCAAGGTATTTTGACATTTTAAACCTCAATAAAGGTTCGGTTCCACATGGTGGCCTAAAACTCGCTAATTTAGAAGACTAAAGAAAAAGAACTTTTCCATTGGATTATTTCTAATATACTTGTTATTTTTTGGCCAGGTGTGGTGGCTCATGCCTATAATCCCAACACTTTGCACGGTGGCTCACGCCTGTAATTTTGGGAGGCCAAGGCGGGCAGATTACAAGGTCAGGAGATCGAAACCATTCTGGCTAACACGGTGAAATCCCATCTCTACTAGAAATACAAAATTTAGCCAGGCGTGGTGTCACACGCCTGTAGTCGCAGCTACTTGGGAGGCTGAGGCAGGAGAACTGCCTGAACCCGGGAGGTGGAGGTTGCAGTCAGCTGAGACTGCACCACTGCACTCCAGCCTGGGTGCCAGAGTGAGACTCCGTGTCAAAAAAAAAAAAAACAAACAACAACAACAAAACTTGTTATTTTTAGTAAATTTTAAGTCACGTGTTTGAAAGTTAACAGGTCTCTGTAAGGGCAAGGCCAAATCCCAAACTCACGTACTCAGACGACTGTTAGAGTTACTTAGCATCTAGAAGAAAATTTATGGTTTTTTAATGATTTACCAGTATCTGTGGGGGGAGAAAAGCAGATCTCTGATTAGTGCAACCACCCCCATTTTGTATGATGGATGTGGGGTAGGGGAGGGGAGAGAAGAGAAACAAATTGATTTGAATGCCATGGCGTCACCAGGTTGAGAAGGGATCGGAACCCAGAAAGAGGCACATCACAACAGCTTCTCAAAGTTTTTCAAACAGAGCTACTATCTACACACCAGAAGCTGATGGAAACAAAAACCTTCAGCACTATCTCCTGCCTAATTGAATTGCTGCCTGTAATGGGAGGAAGCTGTTTCTCAGAACCCAAAATAAATGGTGCTGGGAAAAGGAGGAGGCCAAAAAAACCAGGCTAGAGACAAACAGAATTGGTATAACAGGCACCCAGATTCTCCGGAAAGCAAATCCCGTTTAGCATTTATCCACCCAGGTCACGGTGAAGCCTGTATCATAGCAACTTGATACTTTAAATACTACTATTCATTTGGTCATTAGTTTCTCTTGGTTCCTTTTACTTATCCGTATTTTTGATAGCCAAATCCTTAAAAGAAAGCAGAGACTATGAGAATGTTGTCAAATTTCAATAATGCTCAAGGGGGAAACAAATCGCCAATCTCTTAATGGTTTGGTCTAACATTCTTTCTGGAGTTACCCAGTAACAGATTAATGTAGCTAAGCATTGTAACATTGAGCTAAAGTACTAAGAAAACATGCCTGAAATTTACAAATAGGCTGCCCTTGCTTGCTTAAAAAAAAAAAAAAAAAAAAAAAAAATCCTTCATTTTCACTGCCAGTTTCTTTCTTTATTTATCTTTAATTTATTGTGGTGTCAAAACCCATGTCTGGTCTTGGAAAAATTTTGGCACAAAGTTGGCTTTTTATAGTACCAGACCATTAAAACTATAAAACCTCAATTAAAAAACTGCCAGAAAAGTTTGGTGCTCAGCAGAAAAAAATGATACAAAGACTGCCATGGAGAAAGGAAGAAAAGAAGTTGGTGTTGCAAGAAGTCTAAATCATGTGACTAAAATTTTGAGTACCAGGGTAACCAAATATGGTCTCTAGTGAATGTATGTTATTCAACTCATATTCCTGGACCCTGATTTCCCAAACATTCTGATTAGTAACTATAGGTCATAAAATTTGTTTGTTTCAGTGGATGCCTAGACACAATCAGGTATATCACAATATGTGTTAATAACATTTGCAACAAACCCTGAGATAGATTAGCTGTCATTCTGCCTGACTTGTTTGATTAAATGTGAATCATTCTTGTGATGTAACCATAAACATGGGATAAGATGTGTGTCTGTTTTATAAGGAAAATAGTGGAAGCCACCCATTTGGAACTTTAAGTCCCAATTCTGACAGCAGCACAACTCAGGAACGTGGCCTGGCTTCCAGAAATGATTCCACACTCCAATCCATGCCCGGCATAATGTTGGTAGCACAGAAATAACAAACAGCTGGCAAATAAAGGAATCACCAACCTCATGGTGCTGCTGGGGAAACAATTAATTAGTGCAAAGCATCATGGAGATGGAATCTATTCTGATGAAGACCATGTTGTGTGGTCATTAAGACCGTGGCCTCTAGTGTCACCTGCCTGGTGCCAATTTCCTGGTCAGTACAACATGGGGGGAAATAGTACTACCCCTATAAAGAGGTGGTGCGAGGATTAAATGAGGTAACTGATGGAGAGGCTTCCAACGCTACCTGTGTGCCACATTGGAGCACTCAACAAATGCTATTAAAATATCATTATTCTTTAATATCACATTTAATTTCATTAAATTCACTAAATATCATTATTAAAATTAAACAGCATGGTAATCAGAACAAGCAGTATGTGACATTATTCCTTATCCTAAAACTGTAAATGTGAACTGAAGTTCCCCAAATCCAAGATGTGATCCAAACCCAATCCACTCATCAATAAGTATTTAGTGAGTTTCTAGGATTCAACATGCCTGGCACCCGTGTTTAGCCAGTCTCCTTGAATGTAAGAAGACAGGAAATCTTTTTAATACAGGCAAATTGAGTCTGCATAATACAACATTAGTAGTGAACTTACTGATATAGATCTACTGACTTGAAAGCTGGAGATACAACCTATGGCAGACCTTTTTTTTTTTTTTTTTTTTTTTGAGATGGAGTCTTGCTTTGTCGCCCAGGCTGGAGTGCAGCGGCCTGATCTCGGCTTACTGCAACTTCCGCCTCCCGGTTTCAAGCAATTCCCCTGCCTCAGCCTCCCGAGTAGCTGGGACTACAGATGCGTGCCACCATGCCCAGCTAATTTTTTCTATTTTAGTAGAGAGGGGGTTTCACCATGTTGGCCAGGTTGGCCAGGATGGTCTCGATCTCCTGACCTCATGATCAGCCCACCTCGGCCTCCCAAAGTGCTGGGATTACAGGCGTGAGCCACTGCACCCAGCCAATGACTTTTAACCACACTCTAGAGCACTCTCTCCAAACCTGTAACTCCAGGGCCTGAAGCCATATGCAATCCAGGCAGAGCAGAACAGAAGCAGAAGGGCAAGAGCCACTGCCCTAAGGTCAGGGCCCAGCTCCACACCCTAATCTTCAGGGCTCCTTGTCCTTGTCTGCTTAGCTTCTGAATCTGTCTCCTCCATACCTTGCCAGCCCGCGACTTGCCAAGACCACTGCTTTCTCTGGGCCACAGAAGACCATGTCTTTCCTTGACCCGTTACCCGACTACACCGCCTGATACCACGACTTTGATTTGATTACAGTTATCTCTTTGGTCCCTTATTTGCCTGACTGGTCATAATGCCCCACAATTTTTAAGAGACACCGTACTGGCCATTTTTTATATAAATCCTGTGTCATTTTCACAATGAGCCTATTAAATAGATAAGACTATCCTTATTTTACAGACAAGGAAGCACTTATTGTACCTAAGTAATTTGACCCAGATGGAATTGGACAAACAGGAGTCTGAAAACTCGCTCAGGCAGCAATTAGTATGACTTCAATATATGTAACTTGGAAAAACCCAAATTAGGTATGACCTGGTAGCAACAGTTAAGAGTAAAAGAATGACTAAATCTGGCCCTAGTTTTTGAAGATGGGAATTTTCAGATACACTAAATGACTGATTTCTACATTAGAAGAACAGATTTCTGTCTACCATAAATGCCCTAGAAGATTCACAGAATTCAGCTAAAAGATGACGATGATGATGATGATGATGATGATGATGATGATGATGACGACGACACAATAGCACAAAGTCAAATAATTTGCCTAAAATCAAACAGCATCCAAGTGGCTGGGCCAGGATTTAAACCCAGATTCATAAATTATCCTGTTTTAAGATCCAAGAGTAAATGCACAACTCATATGGGGAAAACAAGTTTTTCAAGCTAAAATAGAACAGAAAAAAAATTCCTAGCATCTTGTTATTAGTTCCCAGCATACATCTTTCTTTGCAGTCCACGACACAATAGATGTTTTTGTTGAGCTCGGAGGGGCTATTGCTATGTTGTAACTCTGTGTGCTTTCTGGGATCATGTTCTTCCTTCTCTGAAATCTAAAGATGGTCATGTAAGAAAACTACCAGGCTGGCCAATACAGTGAAATCCCATCTCTACTAAAAATACAAAAATTAGCTGGCGTGGTGGCACACACCTGTGGTCCCAGCTACTCGGGGGTTGAGGCAGGAGAATCACTTGAACCCGGGAGGCGGAGGCTGCAATGAGCCGAGATCGCACCACTGCACTCCAGCCTGGGTGACAGAGCGAGACTCTGTCTCAACAAAAACAAAAAAACAAAAACAAACAAACAAAAAATGTTCAAGGGTAAGCTAACCCTGCTTCAGTTTAACTGGCTAAACCAGGCCCAACATCTCTGGGAACGTGGAGTCCACCTCAACCAGGAGGCAAAGTGAGAGAGGCTATTCAACCTCCTGACTGCAGGGCTGCCTTTTCCCCACCCTGTGGAGAGGGAGGGCACAGCCCGCTCTCACACAGACCCACTTCAACAAAAGGAAAATGGAGATGGGGCTGTGATGAGACCTGCCCTGGTTTTCAGCAGGGACAGGGCTTTAAACAGTGGCATTTATATGGTTCTGAAGTCTTCAAGACAGGGAAAACATTAAATGCTTTTTAAAAATCCTGCACCACAGGAACAAGACTTAAAGGTAAGTTGTGGGCAATCAATACTTCTCTACTCCTGCTGCTAAGCAAAGTTGCAGAGGATAGGCCAGTTTGTGGTACTGAGTCTACAAAGGAAGGAACAGATCTTTCTGAGACTGTTCTCTGACACTGCAGAGGGAGTGGGTGGCAATATTGAGTCTAAACGGAGCGCATCTCCATGCCACCACCACCGCTCCTTACACTTCCCCAGGAAAACAAACTGCCTCACAGATGCATCGATTTCTGAGTTGAAATATAAAACGAGAAGAGTAATTTTTAAATGACTAAGGCAGTTATGGCAGTTGGAGAAGCAGCTGAGGGATGGTGCTAGCAACCTGGGTAGGATGCCATTTCAACTGCTGGGAACTTGTTCTCTTTGGAGGTGGATATACCAGCATGGATGCTAACATGAGAAGGGGGGCTTGGGCAGGTCACAAGGGATCACAGATCTCATTTCAATATGGCATAATAATAATAATAGCAGTAGTAATAGTAGTTACAGGGAACACTTGTTAAATGCTTACCATATGCCAAGCAATATGCTAAGCACTTTACCTGAATTATCTCATTTAATTCTCGTAATCACCCTATAAGGTAGGTGGATACTTTTACAGTTGACATTTTACAAATAAAGCAACAAGGGCTAACAGGGTGAAACTGGCTCTTTACTGAATCCTTCCAGGGCTTCCATATATTATGAAAGCAAAAGTATAGCACCACTGGGATGCCAAAGTGACTAAGCAGGGATAGCACAGATGTCCTAAGAGTGAAAACGTACGAGATCCCAGCACTGACATTTAATAGTTATATGACCTTGGGCATGCCACATAACCTCTCTTTGGCTCACTTTCCTTCTCTGTAAAATCAGGGTGATAACAGTACTGTTTCATAAGGCTGCTGTAAGGGTTAAATGAGAGAATATATGTAAAACAGAGTCTGGTGCATTAGTAAAAGAAGTACATCGGTATCCGTTGCTATTATTTTATTATTATCTCTAGGGGACATATTTTTACCTAAAAAGAAACTTAATCTGTCTCAAATGCTACTTCCTGTAAGGCATCTTTGCTGTCTACTTAACAGAGGCAATTGCTCCCTCTTTTAGAATTCTTTAATATTCTGTTCACATAACGTGAGAGGTCTTGGCACAATGTATGGTAGGTAACTTGCCTATTTACATACATGTCTCTTCCACTAACTGAACGATTTAATGGACAGAACTGTTTCTCATCAGTTGCACGCCCATTGCCTAGTACCGAGCCGCCACACTGCCATTAATAGCAGTGGCAGCAACAATAATAGTAATAGCTAATATTTGTGTGACCAGAATTTTACAATATATCACATTTAATCTTCACAATAATCCTATGACGTAGAAAGTGTTTTTACATCTCACTTTACAGATGAGATACTGAGGTTCTGAGTGGCTGAACCACCTGCGGCAGTTCATACAACTAGTCAATGGCAGAGCCAAGACTCAAGCACAGGCAGACGGATGGCTTACAGCTCTGTCTTCTCCCAACCAGGGTGCTCCAACGACTCTCAATGGAGCACTGAAGACTTTCGTTTAACAATGTATTTTATAATACAATTCTTATGAGTATAGGTAATAAAATGTAGGATTGAGTAAAATTTAAGGTAAACGAAATATTTTGGAGTATTCTAACTTGCCCAACATTTTATTCCCAATGTGATTAGGTAAAGTGCAAAAGGTAGAAAAGAAGGTAGTAAATGTAGTTTGCATCCTTGTGGGACTGACATCATAGTACAAAAGAGAAATAAATAAAATGAGTAATCAAATTAACAAGAGCATTTCTGACTGTTATTAGTATTATGGAAAATATAAACAGGAAGACCAATTTTAGACAGAATACTCTTCTACAGGGCTATCATTCGAACTGAAAGAACTGAAAGGTAAGAATAAGCCAGCCACAAAAGGAGCTGGGAAAAATGCATTCTAAGCAGACAACAAGTAGCAAAGGGGATGGCAGGTTCTGAAAACTGAAAGGAAACCAGTATGGATGGAGCATCTAAGGAGTCACGGTATAAAAAAAAAAGGGGGGGGGGGCTTAGAAAGGTAGATACAGAAGCCAGACAGATCATGCAGTGTCTTTGCAGGCCAATGCAACAAGTTTGGATTTTATTCTAGATGCATAAGGAAACACTAGAAGTTCTTACACTAGAAGTTCTTACACAGAAGAGTGATATAAACTAACTTTTCTTTGAAATACCACTCTGGCTATGGTGTGAAGGAACAAGAATGGAAAAAGGGGGAATACTCAGGATTACCCAAGTAGTCTGGGTAAGGATGATGGTAGCTTCAACTGGAGATATTCCCCCTTTTTTTCCTTTTGATTGACAAATTTCCACATAAAAACTAGAAATGTATTTTATACTTATTCCAGTTGTTTATTCAAATTCAATTTCTTTAGGGCTCAGAAGACTACTACCTATCTTCTTTAATGTCTTCATTATACATACGTGGAAACAGGTACAGTGGGCTTAACGTTACTTGCTAATGTCACAAGAGTAATTAACAGGAAGACTTGACTCACTTAACACGTCAGGGTGCAAAGATAAAGCACGTAAGTTTAAAAAGTTTTCTGTTATCCCCCAAAAGCCTGCCAAGTTTTCATATTTGGAATTTGCAGCTATCCTTAGACATTAAAATCTTTTAAAAGTGTTTAAATCTCACATTAGTTCTCATATTAATGTTAAGCAGTCCAGCATTCTGCTCAGACACAGAGATGGAACTGTCAGGGTTAAAAGAATGTAAGTCAAGTCAGAGAACTGTGTGTTATGTCTGGGAAAAGTTCATAAAAGTAACTTTAAACTCCTCTGTTTTCTTTCAGTTCCTTCCTTCGTGTTTATGTGCAAATTATACCTTACTCTCTAGGTTGCATTTTACCATTTTCCTCTCGTTTCTCTAAGAAAGCTCCCCAAAGTGACAATGCTTTTTTAAAAGGGGCCAGTATGAAGTTCTTCTGAGTTCCTGCTCTCTTGGAGCACGGCTCCTATCACACAATAATGTGTTATTTTGTTGAATTTTGGCATCCTTCTAGCTTGTTTGGTCAGAAGCCAAAAAATTAGAGTGTGTCGGTCCACCAGTTTCTCAGCAGAGAAGCTCTCTTCTCACCCAGCGAGTGTGCTGTACCCTTGGCCTCTGGCCAAGAAGGGAAATCCATTTTACATAAAGAATGCACAAAGCTCAAGTGCTCAGAGACTTTTTACCTACTAAAATAACTTTATGGACAAATGCCAGTCTGCTAGACACATTCAGCAAGAACATTTGGCACGCAAAACAAGGTAAAGTACTCTGTGGAGGTAGCAAGTTTTTTAGAAACAAGGAAATGGCTGTGCGTGCCCTCGTGGCATGTCACGTGGCTTGACACTGCCGGCTGATTGGCTGTGGCCGAGTAAATACAGCCGCCATGTAAGGAGCGGAACGTCGCCCTTCAGTGGCTCCTTAAAATGGCGGCCTGAACCCACACCAGGAGAAGCAAGCGGAGTCCCATTCTCAGTTTCCCCTCTGAAGTTTTTTGTTTTGTTTTGTTTTGTTTTTGGGGGTTTTTTTTTCCCCCCCATAAACCTTACGGATCTGAGTAGAAACAGATTTCTCACAACTTGCTTCTCCGGCTTAATTTCACAGTTCGGCATACACTCAGGCTCTGTCAAAAGCTTGACAGTGTTCCAGGGAAAATATTAACTGTAAACTTTCCAAGAGGAATTAAAGGAGCAGGCAGAAATGTCAGGACGTCCTCTCTTTTGAAAGCACATCCCAAGTTTGCGCACGTGTACGTTTTGGAGAGAAGCACATGCAGCAAGCTCAAATGACATCCAGTATGGCCCCACTTTACCATGTCACGGTGGAAAGGGAAGGGGGAAAAAAAAAGGACATATCCTCTTTGGCTAAAAGGCACGGAGGTCTCTCCCTCTCCCTCTCAGGCCTGACCAGTTGAACACTGCACACTCTGATGTATAAATATTTGCCTCTGGCTAAAGTTCAAGCAGCCCTGTGTGGCTGCCAGACACAACAGAAAACCAACATCCAAGGGAAAGTGTTTACTGCAGTGGGGGCCAAAGGAGCAAGTGCCAGCAAAAGATCACATCTGATTGGCCAGGCATGTCTGTGGTGTTATCATAAAGCACCTGGCCACTGGCCACTGGCCACTGGCCGCTGGGGTGTTCCCACCCTTTTAGTGATGGTTATGTTATTTAATGCACAGCCTTGCTACAGTTAACGCAAGACCAAAAGACATCCTGATGGTTTATCGGTGTTCCTCCAGAGTAAGGGGCTTGAATGAGCCAAACCACCCCGCCACCACTACTGCAAAACAAGCATTTGCTCCTTGAAACTACCTAGATAAGGCCTGTGACCTTTTTGCATGGCTCCCACCTTCTGACGTGCACGCCTCCTGCAAACCTCCCAATTCCCATCCCTAAGTATTCTATAATTCTGTAGTCCATAATTCTATAATTAAATTCATCAGTCATCATTTGATGAATTCAAGCATCTCTGAAATTCCTGCAGGAAAAGAAATTAAAAGAAACCTCTGATAGGTGGCTGCAACAAAATATTTTAAAGTAATGGATCCTTCCAAGTCTCCCTCCAAGAACCAAAATATACACTGTGCCATGTTACCAGTACTATAGTTCTGAAACAGGTAGAAATAAAAGAAGCTGCCCATCAAAAGATTACGATCTCTAATTAGGATAAAGGAAGTAAATGAATACAGGATCTTGAAAAAGATCTTTTTGGAAAACTTATGAGTATAGTTAATGCTAAGCATGTAGCTGTCAGGGCAAAGCCTTTTCATGGTTTTCAATATTCGGGGAAGAGGTTGACTACAATCATAAGTAATAATATTTTAAAATCACTGTCATCTATATAACATTTCTATCTTCATAAACAATAATGAGTTAAACTTTTCCCTAATGCTGCAGATGAAATGTCTCTTTTTGGCTCAACCAAAAAGCTATACAGAAAACAGGACAAAAAATTTGGGGAATATGAAGAGAAGAACTTACTTTAAGTAATTTTTTTGATATTACGGAACAATAACTTAGGTAAAGCAAGCCAAACTGTTATGATTTCATCTGTTTCAAATAAAATATACATTTGCTTAACTGAAACATTTGCTGTTTGTTGAAAATAAAGATTTTACGTCCCTACACAAATTACAGTTCTAACTTTGAAAATTCTTCAAGGTCCTGAATCTTGATTAATCTTAGGTTTAAGGATATTTCTAAAGTTGAATTTGTTGCAAAGCTAAAATCATGCATCAATTTCATTTTCAATTGTTTCTGAAACTTTTAACAACTTCATTGGTTTTGTCTAATCTAACTCTTAACCAAACATGCCACTAAGTGTGATCTGTGTTCGACCTTAGAAGCCTAGGACTTATAGTATCAAGTCCAGCTTCCAAGAGATCCCAGCGAATCATGTGCAAGGGGATCACAGAGGAATGTTCTGTTCCCAGCTGTGAACAAGACAGAATTAACTCTAAGATGCTTCCTCCTGCTGCCCTAGTGGACAGAAAGGTCAAGATGGTTAGCTCATGTAGTCACAGTATGAACCGTCAAAACAACATGTATGTTAAAAATAGATTGCAGGCAACCAAAATACAAATACAGAAAGAATTTAAAGTAAAAATAGTTTTTATATATTTAAATTTCAGCTCCAAGTATTTTCAAAGACTGTAACCTAAAACCAAGGAGAAAAAGGACAAAGTAATAATTTTCCCAAATGCATTCACTTAACAAACTTTAAGTCTTAAATTTTAAAAAGCCACCATTCTGACCCATATATGACACTTTTCTTAGGAAATTCCTTGGATTCACAAGTAATTCATTGGGAATTAAAGCACAAGAGGCACATTTACCACTTTTATTTTATATTTTGATAACTGCATTTTTCTCAGCCCAATTTCTATGAAAATAAAAATACTATTTACTATCACAGGAATTTCTTTATGTATCAGTAGGGAATAGAGTTGAAATATTATGAGGTGGTTTTTTTAATGCAATGAAATTATCAAGACATTCCACAGTGCTATGATACATCAGTTCTATCACAGCCATGTAGAAAACCCGGGGTAACTGCTGTTTTATATGTAAGTAGATACTTAACACTTATCACCAAGCAGCATGTTTAATAAAGTACGTTGCATTTGTATGATAAAATGTTAAAACAATAATAAAACTAAAGTGGAGATGAAAGTAATTCCATCTTACAGACTTTCACACTGAACAAAACTGTACCTTCTAAATAAAAATTATGTTACAAATGTAAATATTCCTTTTAAAGCTGCTGAACGCATCCCTTTACTAGGAAAGGCTTAGCTATGTTATTTGCAATTCTCTCATTGCACAACAATGTACATTACTGTCTGTAAGCTCTAATTTGGCATGGCGCATCATTAATGACCTGAATGGTGGCTGTTTCACACATACATATTTAATTACAACAGCTGAACAAATTACATATTTATGCTTTATAAAGGGGATTGCCAGTCTAATTCATTTGCTATGCATGCAGGTACAGGACTCCATCTGCAACAGCATCTGCACAACAAGAGCTAACAATTATCCATTGTACAGCAAGTAAGCATATCTGGGGAAACCTGTAAGGGAGGCTGTCATATTAACTATTTCACTGCCTCAGGCACTGTATTTTTTTCCAGGGGTCAAAATCTTTTAAAACCTTGAGTAGTAACTCAATAATAAAAATTTTAGCTCTTATATGCCAGCCCAGTCATTGAGAAGAGTCAGCCAACCCTCTAATCCATGCTAACTTCCAATGGGTTTAAGATGAGACAGAGAAATAAAGATTCTAAATCCTGTACTATAGTGAGGTTGTACTTTGTGTGACTTCTTATCATAAGCAGACATTTTCTTATAAAGGAATAAGTTGAATTTGCAGCCCCAGAATTCAAGCACTGGTCCTTAATGGCCCAATAACACAGTTTGCCAAGATGTCAGCGGGTCTTACCATCCACCAAGATAGAAGCTGAATCTTTGTTACCATGGCCCCATCAGACCATCTACTTGGGTGTTTATAAAGGATGGGCCTAAATAACTTTTTTAAAAGAAAGCACACTCTGAGCCTTTTTGAGAGTCCCAAGACTTCTGTCTGCTGAGTCATGCTTATCATCAATATATTCCAGCTAAGCCACAACTAAAAGCTACTCTTCTCTCTTGGTAATAAAGTCCTATTCACCAGTGCTGCAACCCTATCTTAAATGGCTGTAGGACTTTTGTATGTTTAATTTAATATATCCAATGAGTAATATAAATATTCTGGACCATCACTTCTACTTCGAAACCCAAAGAGGAAGAATTAAGAGTCAGCTAATCAATAGTGAGGTTTCCCATTATCATTTAAGGCTTTTGCTGGGCAATAAAGAGGCTCCATAGTGATGGCCCCTAAAAGCTCCTTACGGCGTCTTTGCCTCTTTAGGCCACAAAATCAAAGTATGAGTCAGAGGTGTGGGGTTTTTAATGTTCCCTCTTGAGGAATGGAGTTCAAGTCAGGGGCTAACTGGGGTGGGTGGGGTTAAAGAATGGCAGTGCTGGCCATGACGCTGGATGGGAGGGGACACAATCAGGGGCATCCACACTGAAAGATCAGTGTGACTCGTCCTGAGGAGTCAGGAGGTGCTGCAGAAAGGATGCTCAGGCCATTCTCAGCTGTGTGAGGGCCAAATTCACATAATGCATAAAGAGTCCTGATTGACTTGATATCAGCCGCCTGTGGAAGATAGATTGACTTGATATCAGCCACCTTTGGTCAGAAGATAAACAGAGTGAAAGAAATGAAAACCACTGTGGCTTCTTCTAAAGGCTGATGGACCTTTAGTCTAGTGCTTGATATATGGGGTTGTAAATCCAATCAAAATCAACTTTCACCCCCCAAAAAATCTCTGCACTCGATAGGGAACTATTGGAAATACAGTCTCACCTGGTGCACAGCAGGGTTAGCAACTCTCGGTAGGCCAGACGAGAGAAAGGGGCCTAGACAGGGTTTGAGTCCCTTACCCTTGACTTCCAAAGTGTCAGGATATTTGAGGACAGGCTTCTTGAGCCAAGATAGCAGCCTTCAGGTGTGTCTTGTAAAGCAAACAGCTGCCCTCAAAGCTCTGCTAGCATCTAGTACTCCACCAGATTCCTCAATCAGGAGCTCCAGTGGCAATGACTCAAAGGTGGCATGTCGCTTTATCATTTACAAACGCCTTTATGAATGGCATTGCATTTGATCCCTGTGAGGCAGCTATGTCCACTTTATAGCTGAGAAAACTGAGACTCGAACAAATTGACTTGCCCAGCATACAACTAGTAAGTGGCAGAACTAGGAACAATACCCCAAACTGCCTGATTCCAAATCCTACCTTCTTCTCCTAAGAGGAATCCTAGCTTCACTTCCTCCTCTCCTGTCTCACTTATTTATACAAAGTTGTCACCCCCAAAGCCAGGTGCATCAGTCTGGATGCATCTTTATCAGCACTGGTGCTGGCTTCAAAAACAAATGTAACAGAAACTATTGGTGTCCTCCCCACATGCTGCTCACACTCCGTGGAGGTCACCTGCAGCTGGGGCAGACATGCTGTCCAACTTGAAGCACAAACACCGTAGTCTCTCTGCCTCAGGGCTTTCTCTGTCCACATGGCAAAGTGGGGCAGGCTGAAAGGGCAGGGGACTTAATGAACTCAGGAGCAACTCTCAGCTAATGAAAGACAAGAAGTTGCTTCTCAGTTAAACAATGAGGCATGTTCTACAGTCTGTCAGGGAGGTGCCCACAGGGAGGGAGCCCAATCTCTCACAGTGATAATCTGCTCATTAGGGCATCCGTTATTGAGTATACGCCCTCACCATACTTCCTAGGATCATCTCCCAAATCAACTATAATACTTGCACTCAAAACCTTGTTTCAGAGTCTGCTTGTGAGGAAACCCAAACTACAGAAACAAGTATTAGCTCCTTTAGCAATGAAAGCCTGGCTTCAGGGTCCACTGCAAACTGTAAGCTCATGCTATTCCACTTCAATTAATTTGTTATCAAATATTATGCACAGAGTATGCATCATCCTTTTAAACAAGTGGATGACTTCCAATAAGGCTGCAGCCTTACCACAGTCACAGGGGCAAATATTGGAGACACCCGGATTGAATCCTGATTCTACCCATCTAGTTACACATATTCTTCAGCAAGTTATTTAACATCAGTGATGATCAGCTCCTCCTATGTGAAAGGAGGATAATGGCTCCTACATCTTGGTAGAATTTTTTTTTCAAGGCATTTGGAAAAGCACCTAGCATACAGCCTAGGCACTTAGTAAAAATTCATCCTTACCACTAATATGGAATTAACCACGAAGCCAAAAGTATGTCAATATGATTTGGACAAATGTTAAAGAGGAAAAAAATTCTCAAGGTAACAAACTTTTTCCCCTATTACTTTACCTTTTAGCCATTTTTATTTAACCAAGCACAATTCAAATGCTTTGACAAACTAAACTAATACTTGCCAGTGTGGGTGGTACCACCCTAAAACTTATGGATGATACTCAACACCAGCTCTAAGTCAATGCCACAGGTACCTCAGCTGACCTTGGCAAATTTTCAAAGTACAAAGCCACCCTCTCCTTCATTTCTGCCTTGATCTCTGGCGATCTAGGGGAAGTGGGCAAAAGTAATAACTAGGGACCCACATAAGATAAATGAGCTCTTGTAAGGTGCCATATACCAATTCATGCGCTCGAAGGGAGATGAATGGTGCCTTGAAAGAGCTGATTTACTGTCTACGGATAAAGTCTCCTATAGATCTTCATTAAGAATGCTAACTTCCCAAGGTTGATTTGCAAGAGTGGCTACTGTGTGGGAGAAAAGGCAAAAAATAAAGTTTGCAAATGTCAAGGTCTTACAGAACCAATAATAGAGTTGGTTTATTAAAGCTCCTCTCTATTCAGGATGGTTCAAATTTGAGGTGCGGGGTTATGGAAAGGGGAGTCAGACTAGCTGAAAATCAAGAGAGACTTATAAACTATAATGGTATTCCAACACACACACACACACACACACACACACACACACACACACACACACACACGATAGAGAAAACATTCTTACTATAAACACTATGCTAAATATTACATAACCTTTTATGATTCAGAACATATCTGAGGATCTTAGCAAGACGGAGTTAATTTCTCCATGCTTTGATTATCTTGTTAGAATAGGGATAACAATAGCTAAAGTTTTAAGCATTAAATGAGATAATGCATATAGCATCACTAGATAAATGGGAAAGTGTTAGACAACTATTACTTTTCAAAATCAGGATTATTATTATGACTCTCATTGTGAATTCACCAAATCCTGTTGAAGATGTGTATAGAAGGCATAGGAGATTGAAATAACTTGACACATTTAAAGCAATCTTTGAACTATCTCCTGATAAGCTTCTTTTGTGTTTTTTCATAAATAGAGAGACCCAAATGTGGGAAGGAGAGACATACAGTTACTTCTACTTTCCTATGTTTGATATTCCCAATAATTGCCAGATTTCCCTGTAGAGCATTTGAAAGGTTTTACCAAGCAAAAATGAAGATAAAGCATGGAAACATAACAAGTATCTCTTTTTTTTTTTTTTTTTTTTGAGACAGAGTCTTGCTCTGTCGCCCAGGCTGGAGTGCAGTGGTGCGACCTCGGCTCACTGCAAGCTCTGCCTCCTGGGTTCATGCTATTCTCCTGCCTCAACCTGCCGAGTAGCTGGGACTACAGGTGCCCACCACCATGCCCAGCTAATTTTTTTTGTATTTTTAGTAGAGACGGGGTTTCACTGTGTTAGCCAGGATGGTCTCGATCTCCTGACCTCGTGATCTGCCCGTGGCAGCCTCCCAAAGTGCTGGGATTACAGGCGTGAGCCACTGCGCCCAGCCCAAGTATCTCTTGAATAAATGAATTAAAAAAAAATCAGTTTATTGCAATTTGATTCTGCTCATATTAAAGAATGTATACAAGCATAGAAAAAAATTTTTTTAAAGAATATCCAACTATCATTTTATAGTAGTTCTTCAACTAGTAAGATTAAGGTTAATTGTAGTATTCATCTATGTAGTTTTTCTTTTTCCAAATTTTCTAAACTTAAGATAATATTACTCATTTATAATAAGAATTTTTTAAAATATCAATAAATTTTCTATGAAAAAAAGTTTTAAGTGGAAGTAAGCAATCAGAGGGGAGAAAATCCACTCAGCCAGATGTTTTATCTTCTGGTATGCTAAAAAACCAAAATAGATTTTATTTCTATCCTGTAAAATATCTGCTGAGATGAAAGGGGAACCTGGTAGGACTTAGTTTTATAAGGCAATTTAAGAGGCCTTTACTATTCACTAATTCATGCCTGCCTCCTGCATCCCACGTTTACGTCCCAACTTAAAATGACAGCATTTATAATAAAAAAAAAATGGCAAAAATTAAAAAGGGTCGGGGAGAATTATCACCCGGTAAAAGATAAGTATGGCCCTGCTAGGAGACTTTCACCAGCTGCCATGAAGCCTTCCACTAGAGGTGACACAGTAGTTAGCTGCAGGCTTTCCTAAGCAGACTCCTGCCTTGCTCTTCGGCCCTGGGCAGAACTAGGCACAACTGCTGGAACACACCCTGTTCTCCCCAACCTCTCTGCTTTTCTTTACACATGCCATGCTTCCTATCTCCATCCTGCACCAACCCTTTGCCATTCAATTCCCACTCATCCTCTGCAACTTGGCTTTGATGAGGTCTCATGCAGAAAGATAGCCCGGGGCACTCTGCATTAATTCTATCACAAATCAAGCTTTATTGTCTTTGCTTTTCTTTCTCCCCTGGACTGTGAGCTTCGTGATGGCATGGCTATTACAGTTTGCGGCACAGAGTAGGTGTCAAAAAAATTGTTGCATGAGCAAGTGAGGAAGTGACTGACTATATAGCTAGCTGTAACCTAAGAAGGAGAGAGACACTTGCAGAAGGCAATCACATGAAGATATAGCTTACCTGTGAAATAACTGACTTACACAGACTATGACATGTGAGAATAAATAAATGTAAGAATCATCTGCATAAATACTGGCCTACTAGAATAAGGCTTCCTATAGTGTAGGTTCATTTTTAATACTGCCATTTTTGAGGACCTGGAGGAGGGATAAGGTATGACATTGTTACCTTACTAAATACCATTTGGTACTCTACCCTAACAATTACAATGGTAGAAAATGACAACAACATTCAATAATAGTTTTGCCCATCTATAGTTATACAACATTTTTCATAAACTCAAAATCATAATAAGGGCCAGGCGCTGTGGCTCATGCCTCTGATCCCAGCACTTTGGGAAGCCGAGGCAGGCGGATCCCTTGAGGCCAGGAGATTGAGCTCAGCCTGGCCAACATGGTGAAAGCCTGTCTCTACAAAAAATACAAAAATTAGATGGGTGTGGTGGTGCGAGCTTGTAGTCCCAGCTACTCAAAAGACTAAGGCAGGAGGATCACTTGAGCCTGGGAGGCACAAGTTGTAGTGAGCCAAGATTATGCCACTGTACTCCAGCCTGGGCAACAGAATGAGACCCTGTCTCAAAATAATAATAATAATAATAATAATAATAATAATAATAATAATCAATACAGAAAACTTTAAGTGTCAATGCTGAATAATGCTTTGGTGCCTGGTCTGTTAATATTCAATAAGTGCCAAGGTTTGAAACGTGTTTTTTTTTTTTTTTTTTAATCCTTTACATTGGCATTGGGGAAGAGGCCACACTTTTAAGAATACCAAAATCTAAGCATGTTCTAGCTACAAAGGTGCTCCTCACTGCATGCCAGGATTCTTCCCAAATAAACAAATCATCTCTTGTTGGGTCCCATCAAAAGTGCATCCAAAAATGCTAGCTTTACAAATGCAAAGCCCAACTTCAGTCTCAGCAAATATGACTCAAGCTAAACGTCTCAAAGACATGATCTGTGTCTTCCCATCCTTTTACCCTAGGCATATGTATCCATCATAGTATCAGGCACACAGGAGGTACTCAAAGTTTATCACATAGAACCAAAACAATTTGCCCTTCCACATCATCTTGTGGAATCAAAAACAAAACCACACTCCTCTCCTCTTTCTCAGTTTTCAATGCAAATGGCAGATGTCAGCTACTCAGTAGTTTTGGAGCACAGAGTAGCAGCTTCATTTACTTACTTCCTCTTTCTCACCTCCCCACTCCAATGCCAGATGAGACCAGGAGTAACAAATTCTTCTAAAAGGTATGGTATACCATCCCTCTGCCCCTTGCGCTGGATTCATAATTGAGTGTGGAATTCCCCAACCTTTCCATTAAAAGTCCATTTCATTTTTAGACCACATGGAAAGCAAAAGAAACCATCTGCTTTGTGAAGTGTGTGTAGGCACACTTGCAGCTTTCAGAGCAGGTAACACTGCCTGGGAAAAGCCTCCACAACAGCTTTGCAAACTACCCTGGCCTGCTGAGAGCGCATGTGTTTCAAAATCAGGGAAGGCTGGGAATAGACCCAAGGCAGGGCTTCAGTAACCACATTTAGCCGCCGACCTCTCCATCTGCATAATGCCCTCACCTTCTAGATGTCTCTTCCTTCAACACACCTCACATCTGAAGGGGGAAAAGATGAGAGACAAAATGAAAGCTGAAAGATAACAAACAGTGCTTAAAGTGGAGAAAACAGTCAAATCCAAAAGCCATCCGTGTCTCCATCCACTTCTCTCATCACCTCTACCCTTAGCATTTATCTCTATTCACTTTTCCCTAACACAGAATAATATTTATTCAGAGGATATTGAGTACCAGTCACTATGCCAAGGACCCTACATCCATTACCTCACTTAATTCTCTTAGGTACCACCGTCACCCCAGCTGTACAGAATAAACTGAGGCTGAGAAAAGCTACCACTTTTCCTGGTTATGCAGCTGGAAATGGGCAGGGCTGCACTGACTGTAAACCCAAGGCTCCCTCCGTGGCATGTACTCTCATTCCCCCAGGAACATCTTCAGAGCCCTGGCCAGAGAGGTGAGAGAAAACATAAAGGGGAATTAGGGCCAGGCACAGTGGCTCACGTCTATAATCCCAGCACTTTGGGAGGCCGAGGCAGGTGGATCACTTGAGGCCAGGAGTTCGAGACTAGCCTGGCCAACACGGTGAAACCCTATCTCTATTAAAATACAAAAAATTAGCAGGGCGTGGTGGTGCATGTCTGTAATCCCAGCTACTCGGGAGGCTGAGGCAGGAGAATCACTTGAACCCAGGAGGTGGAAGCTGCAGTGAGCCGAGATCACACCACTGCACTCCAGCGTGGGCAACAGAATGAGACTGTCAAAACAGAAAAGAAAAGAAAGAAATCTCAAGCAAGGAGAAGTCAGTGACTTGCCCGTGATCGCACAGTGAATGAACCAGGGCAGGAGGCCAGGTCCCTAGACCCCCTTGGTCTTTTCCTGTTTTACTTACTAGCCAATGTGACTCTCTCGGATCTGTCTCTCCTTCAGATTTCCACATTCCTCAGCAAGAACTACCAATTTTTCTTTCCTGGATAAGCAGTGAACTTTCCAAGGGTATCAAAACGGAATAGTGGCAAAAGCACTGGCTTTTGAGCTAGGGTAAAATCTAGGGGGCTCCAGTCCCAGTCACTGAGTGGCTGTGAAACCCTGGGCAGGACTTACAAGCACTCAGGTTTCAGGTTCCTCATCTGTAATTTGGAGGTAACAATACCTGCCCTCTACCCTCATGGAGTTGTCAGAAAAATCAAATGAGAAAATGAACATGAAGAGTTCCTTATAAAACTGCAAATACTGTACAAATATAAAGGATTATTATTTTTGGATTCAATAGTCTTTCTCAAATGAATGAAGCCCTGTGTAGCTGGATGGTCAAGTTATGTTATAAATAACCAAGAAAAATGTTCTGATTCTCGAAACAATTTTACCAGCCTGCTCTCTCCCATGAAAGGACACTGGTTGTAAAATAAATTAAATCAGCACTCCTTGCTATCTTCAGGACATAAATTGTTACTGGTTGAGGACAGGTAGGGGAATGGATATTTTCAAAGGCATACAGACCTCTGACTATAAAAAGAGCTGACCTTCCCTAGTCTAGAACATAGGGCTTGGGGCAAGATGGAAAAACAAAGGAGTTTCCTGCTTGTTTTACAACAAGAATTATCCAACATGGACTGCCTCATCTCCAACAGTGGCTGGAAGGGCTCAGATGCTAAAGTCAGCTTCTTGTTAAATATTTCAAGGATGCTAATGGAACCAAAAGATCAACTCTGTTATGCATCAACAGGCTGGCTTTATCCTAAAACCAATTATAAATAAACTTCTAAATACAGCCTGCTTTAAATTTGTATTTTAAAAAATACATCCAACCTTCATGCCATTCGTCACCAGCACATATCCACATATCTGACTCATCTAAAACCCACTTTTCTCTGGGGATACCATCCTCTGCTTCTGTGCCCATTTGCCTCCAGGATCGTGGCTAATATAGCATTATTTCTAATAACTTCTAAAGGTTCCTTTCTCTTTAGGAAGCAGAAATTCACTGCCAAATACACTGCTTCCATTCACAAGATTATTTATGGCACTGATAATTAAATTCCAGTCACATGACTAAGGAAGCCTGGGTTGAGAGGGGAAAGAACTCAACCGTAATTTCTAGAAAGATCCATAAATTACTGCTTTTCTCCCCCAAGGTTGAAGTCCTTGGAGCTCTATGGATTCTTCCCTAGCATTGATTCTAAGTTTGGAATCATCACAGAAATTCCTTTCTCTGCACTCAGTGACAAAGCTCTTAAGGTAAACTCTTTGAAATTACTCTTTGTATCAGCCCCTGAGAATTTCTAAGGGGTGCATAGGAAATCCCCTCCTTTTTCAAGGACCAAATGCTGCTGTCTCTAGGCAAGCACACAGTTCCTATAAGTACGGAAGATTAGAATTAAGGGTACAACCCTATGACAGTCTGTGCTCTCTTTCCCCCAACAAAGGCACACGCCATCACATCCACACCCACACAGGTATAGCACCATAGGCGTGACAGCCACAGGGAGGAGGATTCTCTTATTCCTCCTCAAATTAGATCAGCAGGCCATTTTCTCCATTTCTTCAAGAAAGACCTACCAAAAACCTTTCCTAAATAAGGAAACTTCTCCTCTTCTCAAATCCCATATTCAATGTTTTAACAAAGATGAGGCTTTAATGAGTCAACGTGGTACGCATGACAGATAACAGTTATCTCTTATTATCCCTTGGCTCAACCAGAGAAAAAAAATGTCACTACAGTTACTTGATTACTTTCAAAATATTTCGTAATTATGCTTAAAATAAAAATACAATGAATAATGGCAGTCTAGAAGGAACATTAAACATTTTTTTCTCTAAGAAATACCTTCTAAAATATATCACATTTCGATTTGCTTGGCTTTTTATTTCAAGTAGGTGGGTTAAACATCATCATCCTATTCTAATACTTTTTTTAGCCTGGAATAATTTTAGCATTTTAGAATTTTTCCACAGTCCTTTTTATTTAACGGTTTCAGAGAATATAATAAACACCATTTGATAAAAGATTGGGAATAAAAGAAACTGAGAGTGTAAATAAATCTTCCAAGGTTACATAGCCAATCTGGTATCCATTTTAAGGCTTTATACTAAGTATTAACACAAGCAGCCATGTAGGCATGCCTACATAAACACACACACACACATGCACGCACACACACATGCCACAGAGCAAAGGCAAACACTGCATTAGCAAGTTAGACATTATTCTCCATAAACTTTCTGCCCTTTTCTATTTAAGAAAGAATGTCTTTTTTTATGAAACTGAAACAGTTCAATACTGTTTAAAACAACAACAAAGTCTACTTCTTTAGAAGCTTATCAAGACCAAACACCTTTGTGGGTGCACCATCACTGATGTTGGCACAGCTTTGTGATAAGTGTCCAGCCGTTAAAAAGGCAGGGACACTAATTTTTGCTCAGTTCAGACCCTCTTCCAAAGTTCCAAGGTAAAGAAATGCTTCCTACTATACACCACAAAGAATGCAATTTTGTAGGAAAGTTCAAAATGTTACTGATAGTTATCCTTGTCATTTAGATGGCAAAAAAAGGTCTGGGGGTGTGGGGGAGGGCGTATTCCCAGGCAAGAGTTCAAGTTCGGTTACAGTCCTAAGCATCCAGAAATCCTACACAGGCTAGAGTACAGGGAAATGCCAAACGCTACGACTAGACTGTGGGCACCTCCCAAGGCTATTTATTAGCAAGCTGGATTTCTGGGCCTATCCTAACAATGTAGGTCTTGTCCATAATTTGCCCAAGAGCCCTACAGCGTCTTGAAGGTCAGCTCAAGTTCACAGGCATTCCTCCTCCCCCATCGAGGTAAAAGGAAGTTCTAGAAAATGCTATGGATCAGAGCAGCTGTGAACCTGTCTAAATGCCACCGACATTTTAGAAATCTTTCAGGGAGACAGGTGTGAGATTCATTCACTTAACCTCTGGGGTCAAGGATGCCTTTGGGAACTTGATGAAAGCCACAGCTGATGGTGTCCAGAGGTTGCAGTCAGACAGTTGTCTATGCATGAGGATCTCCAGGGTAGCTCTATATAGCCAGATGAGGAGGCCAACACAGTGCCTACAGGTACTCAATAAAATTGACTGCCTGACCTGTGCTAATTTACCATGCCTTCCAAACAAAGAACAACTACATGGGTACGTGCCCAACAACTACATGGTAGGGGTAATGGGGAAAATCTTCCTTTCTGTACCACCAAAAATCACAATATAATGGCAAATAGAACAAATAACATTACTTTTATTTAAACACCAAAGAAGAAAGCTAAAAATCTTTGCTGTTCGAATTCAGTCAGAAGAAAACTGGTTTACTCAACTGATATGGCTCAATGACCATTTCTTGAGCAGCTACTACGTGCAAGAAGCCAGGATTCACAGAGGACACCAAAGAATTATAAGGCCATTTCTACCAGTTGGGAATTCAGAACCAAGTTGGGGAGACAAAAACCAAGAAAGAGGTTACTGACATCACGGGCCATGTTTTAAACTGTTCGCTTTCCCCAGTGAGTAACACAGCGTTTGACAATAAGGGGCATTTAGCAAATACCGGTTGACCACTGAACATTACTGAGTACACGAACATCTAACACGAAAGGTAGAATGAGAATACTGAGTCCAGCCAAAAAGTAGGTAAGATAATTGCACTGGAAATTGTGGACCCCTTTCCACATTCAGTTGGAGGTGTCCATAAAGTCTTCAGGAAGAGCTGATAGCATTTAAAATGCAGATTGAAGGACAAATAGGATTCTATCGGACAGAGATGTGAGGATGGAAAGAAGAGTATTCCTGGGGGGGACAAACTAAGAGAATGCAGGGTGAGAAGTGTCCTGGAAACAAACAGCAAGAAATCAAGTTTGACTGGAAAACAGAATAGTGGGAAGGAAAAAGGAGTAAATATTTAGAATCTTCTCTTCTGTGCTTGTTACACAGCTGGAAAAACCAGGCTTCAGACCTTCTATGTTGCCTTTTAAGCTTGCAGCAGCAGGGGAAAAAAAACTTGGAATATTTATCTAAAAGCTTTCAAGATCCACTAAAATGACTTTTTTTCTTTTAGGGAGGAATGGACTAAATTTTGCAAATAAAAGATCCCCTTAAACAGAGTCAAGGCTAAGTTTAACAAGTTGCTATTTTATGCATTTAGGCTTCCCACAAACAGAGTCTGATAGAAGGAGCAGAAGTTTCACAGGTTTGTTCTTTGTTTTATATAGCTGCATCTTCTCACCAACAAAATTATGATAAGACAGACTTTGTTTTCTAAACAAACTTAGGGCCTTCCATAAGCAAAGGAAGCGAGTCTTGCTGCAAAACAGAAAATGCTGATAAGTTGGTAAATGAAAAATATTTAACAGCCATTCATAATTAAGTTTTCAAAAAACTGTGACCAAAGCTGTGGATTTGTAGACAACACCAAGATTGCTATAGCCAGGGCTTAATTTTTCAAGCCTTAGAAAAGAGATACATAACCTCCATCCTAGAAGCATGAAATAGTCCTGGAGTATTCCAAATATATTTTGAATTTTAAGGAATATAATCCAAGAATTTTTCATTGAACACCTTTAAAAATGAAGGTCATAAGAATATGTCGGTGTTCATAATCTCCACACCTCTCTAGTTTAGGAAACTGAAGCTAATTCCTTTAAGAAATTCCAAACAAACAAAGTCTCACTCAGCTGTATATTTAATTCTAGTTAATGTTATAAATAATGCTGTTTTATTTAATCATACCCCATCATAAAAGGGCAATTTACTAGGTTATTTTTTATTTCAAAAACTGTAACTTTTTAAAATATATCTCTCAATATATACCTTTAATATACATGCACATGCAGAGATAGCCAATTTAGGCAGAAGTAGGTGTCACTGAAATCAGTTGCTTTAGAAAAATAATGTAAACATAAATCAATGCTTGCACTTCCACAGAAGCAGTGGTTTTTAAAAATCACAACTGGTCTTTGCACTATTGATTAGGGCTTTGCTTTTCTATATCTGTATGGGTTAATTCCACAAGCTTATATGATTATTAATGCTCCAACAGTTAACATAAATATATGTGCTAAACTTGGCTTAAAAATGTATACCTAAAGTAACACAAAAAAAGCTCTGACAATGTCCCCCACCACCTTCGATCAAAGCCCAGACCCACTAGCCCTCTGATGGTCCTTTATCTGATCCAACATGTACATGCAAGGTATCAACTGGCATAAAATCTTCCTAATCTTATTAAGTGTACATCAAAATCTATATATGTGGAGAGCATCCAACACTGGAATTTAAATAACCTTCAGGATTTGAGCTAGGGGTTTTGCCAGGCATACCCAGAAATCTACCAGAGATAAAAATAAGCTGTAAAATGCCTTTGAAAGCTTGGTGGTAGAGAAAATGAAATTAAAAGAAAACTAAAAGGATCATAACACCTAAAACCTGCAAATGTTTTAATGAGAAATAACACCATTTTTGGCTCAAATAAATAACAACAGGATTAATAGTTGTAGATTTGTCCCTTCTACTGAGATCCTTTTTCAAATTATTTCAAAAAATGAGTATGTGAGAGATTGATTTTTAAAGCCATGTAAATTCTTAGAGACAATGCAGACTGACTTAATTATAATCAATAAAATCTACAGACATTGATGCAACCCAGCAGAAACACTGCTACCAAAAAAGCATAGCATAAAAATCACCCTGTGGCTCCCTTTGTACACAACAGTAATATGACCTTAATAAATATTTCATTCCTTTCAGTGAATAACCAAGCATCAAGATAGCAAATTTTAATAGCTATGAAATAATATCATAATGACTCTACAAAGAAAATGCCTCCTTTAGACAAAAGTAACCTTATTTTAAAGTAAAACTTTTAGTCTTCATTTCCAAAACATACTCCAAATCAGTACACGATCATACATGAGTACACTCATCTATCTTACTTGCCATATACAGATTGATGTATTGCTTAAAGAGGTTTTTACAGGGTTATTTTTCTCACTATGGGAACATAAGAAATGTTTCATGGGAAAAGATGTAAATTCTTTTTTTTTTTTTTTTTTGAGACGGAGTCTTGCTCTGTCGCCCAGGCTGGAGTGCAGTGGCATGATCTCCACTCACTGCAACCTCCACCTCCTGGGTTCATGCCTTCCCCTGCCTCAGCCTCCCGAGTAGCTGGGACTACAGGTGTGTGCCACCTCGCCTGGCTAATTTTTTGTATTTTTAGTAGAGATGGGGTTTCAGCGTGTTAGCCAGGATGGTCTCGATCTCCTGACCTCGTGATCCGCCTGCCTCGGCCTCCCAAAGTGCTGGGATTACAGGCGTGAGCCACTGCGCCCGGCCAGAAGGAAGGAAAAGATGTAAGTTCTTTAAGTACAACAAGAACACTATCTTTTTATCCTCACACAAAGTAGGTCCTCAGTAAACCCTCCTGAATTGACTGTAGGGAAGAGACAATAGTCATGCTGAGAGACAGCCTATACTATGACTCCCAGGTTTCTTTCATGAGTTAAAATGAACACCTAAGAGTCTATAAACTATAAGTAGTTTGGTAGGTGTTTCTTCACTAAGTACATTATCATATGTTTACCCATATTTAAGCCCATCTGCTATTTTTCTTCTCAGTTGGCCTTCTGATATAGGGAAAAGAAATGAGTATGGAACACAGACGGAGCTGGGTTCAAAGCTCAACTCCAAAATGTACTGAATACATATCTTAGGCAAGTCATTTGGTGTGGACTTGGTATCCTCATCAAGGAAACAGTGGTAACAAAAGCTAATTTATGAGACTGGTATGAAGATTAAAGACAGCAATTTCAATGCATCTGGCATAATCTCTCACATTATAGGTAGATATTGAATGGAAATGTACTATATTTTCCTATACAAATAGGTTTCCCTACTCTTTTCTTCCTTGTCTCTAAGAGTCCCCTATTAAAACAAAGCAATAATTATAATCCTACTATAAAGCAGATTTTCATAGAGCATCTGGACAAAATTTTTATTTTTAATCCTAACTATATTATTTGGAATAGCGGACTGGTTCTCATATCTATATACCCTTTCAATCCTTCTAAAAGACTGTCTAAGCATAGTCTTCCCTAATAAAACAGTTTTGCCCTTTATCCTATAGCTTAACTAATTATCCTAGTATTACTAAAGATTCCACTAACTTGCTCAGCCTGACAAAGTGATTACGTATTGGATTACATACTGTAAAGGTTCCCATGCTTTTAAGGGTACTCAGTAGGCAGTCAACTCACAGACCCTACACTTATGATAGTAATGTTGAGGAGTAACCCTTCAGATTATCTGGGGTTCTTTTTTTTATTAACACCTAGATCATGAAAACCCAAATTTACAACCCAAAGAAGAAATGATCAGGACCAAATTGGCAGAAATATTTTTCTCAATTTATCTACACGTGGTGACTTCCTGTATTTGTCAAGGACATTAAAGAACAGCTAACTCAGCAGTTAAGCTGCAGAAAGGTGTAAGCAAAAATACCACGAGTCAATTTGCTAGAGTCAAATAGATTTGGTTTTCCTTTAGTGCATTCTTAGCTGTGATTTGGAGTTCTTCAAAGTTCCATGATTCTTGAGTTTAATCAACTAAATACATATGTGGTTTGGGAGCACTTCAACTACATACATGCATACAGAATATACTTTTAATCAGCTTAAAATGGCTGCTTTTGTAAAGCATTCTGCAAGAATTTCCCAGTGTCTACGTATACAGATATTAATAAAAAGAGAAGATTTCTTTCTAATAGAGATTACCAAAATCAGGTAACAATGATTTACAAAACAGGCATTTATCTCAGAATAAAAACAACTGAAGGGAAGTGTAGTTTATCCATCATTTTTTAAAAATAGAGTAATTCATATATTAAAATGTAATATAGCAGTACGGAAATAACATTAAATGGTATTTTCTTCTCTAGCTTCTCCACTAAAACTCTAAATAAACTTTTCCAAGAAATAAATTTATACAATGTTCCCTCAACAGTCTGCGCATTGTTAGCAATGACCTATCTTATATATAATACGAAACCATTTAAACAAAAAAATAAAGCACTGGCTGCCTCTCCGACCCTCCCCCTTTCCACCCAAATGATACTTTCACTTTATAATCCTCAATCTGAAGATTTTTGATAAATACTGCAGGCCACAGGGTCTTCAGGTCCTGCAGTTGGGTTTCATGTTGAGTTAGCTGCTGAGCCAGACAGCAACTGTTCACTAGTAAATGCAACAACGATTTCCCACTTCTTCACCATCTCCCACTGTAGAGGCTAGAAAGCTTGAGACATTTGGCTGGGTGCGGTGGCTCACACCTGTAATCCCAGCACTTTGGGAGGCCGAGGCGGGCGGATCACGAGGTCAGGAGATCAAGACCATCCTGGCTAACATGGTGAAACCCCATCTCTACTAAAAATACAAAAAAATTAACTGGGCATGGTGGCGGGCGCCTGTAGTCCCAGCTACTCGGGAGGCTGAGGCAGGAGAATGGTGTGAACCTGGGAGGCGGAGCTGGCAGTGAGCTGAGATGGCGCCACTGCACTCCAGCCTGCGTGACAGAGCAAGACTCCGTCACCAAAAAAAAAAAAAAAAAAAAAACTACACAACAACAACAAAACGAAAGCTTGAGACATTTTCCCAAACTTCCTTGTAGCCAGAATGACCCAGTTTTGGCCAGTAAATCATAAGGGATGTCTCCTGTGTAGTTTCTGGAAAAGTTTTCACTTTTCCTGAAAAATGGAACAAATAAGGCTAGTCTAATGTATCCCCTTCATTATTCTACCTTCAACATACATATGGCAACCATAAATGACAAGCACTTTTTTTTTTTAAAGTCAACAAATGAAGCATGTCAGGACACGCAATGAAGCATGTTAGAAAAAAAGAAAGTTTCTAAATTCTTGTTGGTATTAGTGAACAAATAAAACAACACTAGCTATTATTGCTGGACTCACTGCTATGTAAGAAAAAAAAATCTTTGTTTAGACCACTGTTAAACTAAAATTTTTGTTTCTTGCAGCCAACAGCATTCTCAAGATACAGCTGCAATTATTTAAAGCATCCTATGATTCATGTAAAAATCTGCACTTCCAGATTCTTAGGAAAAAATTAAAAGAACTGACAACACTGGGCCCAGATTTTCACACAGCACCAATTGGCTAGAGCCAAGGGGCCTCAACTGGGACTCATGGCCTTTCAATGGGACATGGGCTGTTGCTATGCCTATGGCCTACTTCATTCCTTTAGTTACCTCTCTAGATGCTCCAAGCATTTTAAGACTCCAGCATACAAAAATAGATACCATGCATTATAAAAACAAAGCACCATTAAAACCAGCATGCTAGCACCATGCTAGTTAGAATGCAGGTGTCCAGCGTAATAGTCACAGTCTCACTTATAAAAGTATGTCTTTTTTTCTGACTACTAACGTTTACAACAGGCACACCAATTTTGCTTCCATAGCACATCACCAGGTCACCAAAGAACTACGCAATACTAGTTAGGTCTAAAAACAATATCATGGTGACAATAATGATAAAAATAGCTACTATTTACTGGAACTATAAAATTCTAGGCAAAGTGCTGAATGCTTTACAAATACTATGAGGCTTAATCCTTTACAAAAAAAACAATTAGGTAGGTATATTACCTTTGCTTTAAAATAAAGGGAGTCTCAAAGAAAAGAACTGATCCAAAATGGCACAGCTAACAAGCAGTAGACTGAGAATTCAAATCTAAGTCTTTCTAAGACACATAACTCTTAACCACAGGTTATACTGCTTCACAAAGAAAAGACCAAAATTATCTGATTATTTTTGAGAAACATTCCATAAAGTGTCTTAGATCCTACATCTTATTCCTATGTAGCTACATTCTAACATGAATATTATGTCAAGTATTTGATTTTTAATGCCCATTAGTATAAGTCTTGATTCCGGTATAGGGTTTTTCTTTTTTCAAAAGGCACTTCCTTCTTAAGTGTAACTGACCTGGTACAGTAAGTTCTTGAGATTCAAAAGTGACTCCTTTCCAAAGCTCCACACATTAGCAGCTGGTATTATTCAATCTGAGATTTAAATTTATAATGTACTCTTGATAATGTACTCCCAATACATTTTTCACTTCTCTATCTCTTGAATGACACAAGATAAAAGATCTTTAAGGTATAAATATTTTATATAAACTTTCACTCTGTTTTTCCTCAGCCATTTTCCATTTGCAAACACTAGACATCATGCAAAAAAAAAAAAAAAAAAAAGGTTGAAAGAGTTTTATGGATTATGTTGCGGGGGTGGTGGCTGAGAACTGCTTATCCATTCTGCTGTGGCAGCAGACACCACAGCTACAGGCCTAACTGCCCTTGCTGGCTAATCAGAATGTTCCACCCTCCATGGGGTCTGATTCAGAGTACTATTTTCCATGGGACAGATAGTGGGCTACAAGGAACAAGTTCCCAGCATAATCTAACATGATAGAAACTAAGGATACAGATAGTGCCTGTGGAACCCTGGTACTAGGATGCCTCCTTCAGCCCAAAAGGTAAGGACACAGCCATCCCACCCAGGCCTTGGGTAGAAGAACAGAGCCTTCCCAGGACTCAAGACCCCAGGTAGGCATGTGGCTTTTGGCACATCATTTATAACTCTGTCTTTTCACATTTGAAACATGAAGAAGTTAACCCATCAAAGATTTTCAAACTATGTGCACAGTTTCCCCCAGGGCCTTGCTTCTCAAAATGTGGCCAGTGTATGTTTAACACATTAGGAGTTTATCTGAAATGCAGAGTCTCAGGTGCCTCCCCCAGACACACAGGATCAGAATCTGCATGTAACAAGCTTCCCCGGTGACTCCTCGCTCTAAGGGCTGATTGCAACTGGGGCTGCTTCTGGGAGAAAGAATAGGTGGGCCAAAGTTATTAATGATATGGATCCAGTACCCGCATACTTTTCAACTTAAAAAAATACATACACGTACATAGCTTCTCCACAGATTTGGTCCTGAAGAAAACACTCCTATTTAAATAATATTTGAAACCACTGGAGAAAATTATCTATGAGGTCCTTCGTAACTACAGATGTCTATGACTTTATAAATTTACAAAATTGCTTACATTCACCACTTTAATAACTACCTGTTTTCTACATTAACTCATTTTGGAGCAAAATCTTCCATAATTTGTTACTAATATTATTATATGCAGAAACATGGTTTAATCTTTTCCTAAAGATATCATTAAGAACACAAGTTAAAGTGTTCCAATATAGTGAACACCCAAACAACTATTTAGGAATTTAAGTATACAGGATTATAGGGGTGTGTGTGTGTGTAAATAAATGTAAATGTATACGGATACACATACACACATAGACATATGCTCCTCAACGTGTGACGGGGTTACATCCTGATAAACTCATCATAAAGTCAAACCGTTGAAAGTCAGAGACTGTCTGCAAGTGTGTGTGTGTGTGTGTGTGTGTGTGTGTGTTGCACATGGTGCATGTCTAGAGAGAAAGAGAGGATCTCAAGCTACTATCCACCTCAACCTCTTGGACAGTGTCTCCCATGTCTTTCTTCATTGTTCAGCTGCCAGCTAACACCTCTTGTTTGTTTCTAGTTTCCAGACTGAAGCAGCTGTCCACTATGACTTTATTTGCTGCTCTGGAATGAAAAATCAGACTTATGTCTAGAACAGAAGTTGTTAGACCTCATCGAGGAGGTCTTCTCTGTACATAAAGATTATGCTCTCTAGCGCTTGAACTTGGTAAGTTTTCAGATGTATTTCCAAATGTACAAACAAAAACTGCAGATACAGTAAATATAACTGTAAATGACTTTAAGAAAAACATGTACTGCCGGGCACGGTGGTGCACACCTGTAATCCCAGCACTTTAGGAGGCCAAGGTGGACGGATCACTTGAGGTCAGGAGTTCGAGACCAGCCTGGCCAATATGGTGAAACCCCATTGTTACTAAAAATACAAAAATTAGCTGGGCATAGTGGCAAGTGCCTGTAATCCCTGCTACTCAAGAGGCTGAGGCAGGAGAGTCACTTGAACCCAGGAGGCAGAGGCTGCAGTGAGCTGAGAACATGCCACTGCACTCCAGCCTGGGCAACAGAGTGAGGCTCTGTCTCAAAACAAAACAAAACAAACATGTATTTGACTTTCTCAGTTCCCCTCATCTCACAAAAATGCAAATAATCTAGATTGTGATCAACTTTTGAAAGTTATTGAAAAGTCTATAAAATGTGACTTGGTGCTATATCATGATGACAACCATTCGGGGAATAGGAAGAGAGAAAGGAGGAAACTAAAATGGAAGAGGACTTTCTCAGTGTGTACAGTCATCTGCATTAGTCAGCTTTTGTGGGCCACTAAGGCAGCCCCAAAACTGGATAAGCTAGACCAGTGTAAGTCAATGCAATTATAATCTATCCCGAGTTCCAGAGAGGTGAGGTTTTAACCGTCCGAGTTCAGTCCTCCTTACCACATGCTCAATGCAATACAATCACAGAAGGTTCAATTCCCCAATCTTCCTCTACCTGGGAGATGGGCAAGTGTCTAGAGATCACACAGATAGGCTTTCTGTTGGCTGAACCTATAAAGAGAAGGCTTAAATATCTCATTTCAAAGTTGGATGACACTTCAGAAAGTTTCTCAAAATTTAGCTGCATCAGAATCACCTGAAGAGCTCATCAGAAATTAGATTGCTGGACCCCATCCCCAGAGTTTCTGATTCACCAGGTCTCGGAAGGGGCTAGGAATCTAACATGCATTTCTAGCAAGTTTCCAAGTGATGCTCATGCTGCTAGTCTTGCAACTACCCTTTAAGAAGCACTAACCTAGGTCAAGCCCTTATTTTAAAGATGACACAACAGGGGACCAGGGGAGATGATTTGGCCAAAGGCACAGAATGAGTACTAAGGAGGCAGGGATTCCAGTTCCTTTCTCCTGCCTCACAGTTCCAGGCCCCTCCTATGAAAGAACAGCCCACACTGATTTGATGAAAGGTATCCAAAGAATGTCTGTATCTATAAACAAAGATCCTTGCTGCCTTATGCTTATTTGACACTTTAAAATTACATCCACAGGCCGGGCACAGTGGCTCACGCCTGTAATCCCAGCACTTTGGGAGGCCGAGGCAAGAGGATCACCTGAGGTCAGGAGTTCGAGACCAGCCTGGCCAACATGGTGAAACCCCGTCTCTACTAAAAATATAAAAATTAGCCAGGCATGGTGGCAGGCGCCCGTAATTCCAATTACTTGGGAGGCTGAATCAGGAGAACTGCTTGAGCCCGAGAGGCAGAGGTTGCAGTGAGCCGAGATCGAGCCACTGCACTCCAGCCCGGGCAACAGAGCAAGACTCCATCTCAAAAAAAAAAAAAATACATCTACATTATCTAATTTTATTCTCATAACCCAATGAGGTACGCAGAACAAAGATTAATATCTCAATTTTATAGATTAGGAAACTGAGATGCAGAGTTGTTAAACAGTATACCCAAAGCCACAAAGTTAGCTAAGTGGCAGAGCAGACCCTTGCTATTCAGGGTGTGGTCGGAGGTTCCACAGCAGGGGTGTCTCAGCGAACTTGTCGGAAATGCAGCATCTCAGGCCCACTGCAACTATACTGATTCAGACTCTGCAGTTTAACAAGATCCCCAGTTGATTTGTATGCACATTAAAGTTTGAAAAACACTGGGATAGATAGGCCTAGAAACCAGGTCATCTAATTCCAAGATCAATGCTTTCTCTTCCCCCTTTTTTTCTCTCACTCTCTGAAAACTACTGGTAAGTGTCTTTTTGATTTGTTTTCCAACATGGCCTAATTAAGAAGTTAACTCTCACCACGTAGAAAATGTTTACAGTGTTTTGCCTTTAAAAAAATACTAAACTAGGTTAAATTACCTTTATTACTAGTCTTGGTAATTCCTCGGTAGCTATTTCCTTGACTGATGTATAGACCCCTAAGAAATGAATCCTCGGAGAAGAAGATGGAAAAAAACAAGACAGTGATCAATGGATTCAATTAGTTACAGTATAATTCTACCAAGATGAAAAAAGATCAAGATGCAATGCAACTACTCCAGGGTGGCTAAAATACTTTACCCAGAAAGTACACCATTTCTTTCCCACATTCTTCAACTATCAAGTTCAGGAAAGCACAAAACAACTGCTCCTAAGACACCTGGGAAAATAACCAAAATAAATGCACGGCTCCTCACAACTGGAAGTATTTAAATACTGCTTTAATGGTGTAGGCATGATGACAACTGCATTTCTTCACATACAGGAAGTGTTATACAGACCAATTTCTCTAATGACAGCAAATAAACCCCTCTCGCGACATAAAGTCAACCAAGAATTAACTCTGTGGTTACTGTGAGACCACAATTTTGAAATGTGTATGCACGATTTTTCCTTCAACTTTTCAAATCAATCTCTTCCACTGAGATTCTCTGTTAAATAGAAACCAGAATGCTGAGATAGTGCACTTATGAAAAGCTGATTAATTCAACATGGGAAGATGTAAATTCAAATGATTTCTTGTAAAACATATTAATCCTAGGCAACTGAATGAGTAAATATAAACACAAACACAAAAGGGTTTTTTTTGTTGTTATTTTTGGTCATTTCAGAGTTGCTTTGTACAAATGCATGATTAGTAAATCAGGGTACTATGATTCCAATTATTAAAATTAATGTGCAGGACATAGAAACAACCATTTATAATACCTGAGTAGATCAGTATATTAAATAAAACCTTCTGCAATATAAAATTATTAAGAAAGATGCACATCTAGTAAAAAGGGTTTTTTCCTAATTTAAAAGTGTGGTTAATTAATAAAGCTGATCAAGTGATTAATAGAATCCACAATCTTAATCCTATTATTTTCAAAGATGAAAAGGCTTTTCTGCCAAAAGCCAATTGTCTCCATTTGCTTAAGAACAATAAAATCTGACTATGATCTACCTACTCTATCTGAGATAATGTGTCATAGGCATACCTTTAATTCTCTTTGCATTTCTTTATAAGATACACAAAGCTGTTAGTGGTTTATCCCTCTGAAACCTGGGGATTCATGTAAATAACTTTTAACAGTGGGATCACACATAACAATTTACAGAGCACTGTGGCATAGTGCAATTCAAAGTTGTGCTTGATTTAAAATGTTTAAAGTCCAACCACAGTGTCAGTCTGCCCAGAGAAATCTCTTATGAAAGTTTTCACACTCTGTTGGGTTAAGAGACAGTGGGTATTAATCCTATGGCTTCTACGCCAAGCTTCCTTTTTGTGGTCAGCAGAGAAGCTATGTGGTTGGTCTGAAGGAGTCCAAAGTCTTTTTTCTGTGTTAAAACAAGGGAAAGTGGGCCGGTTACAGAGTAAAAGAAAAACCACAGCCAGCTCACTCTGCTGTGGCTTTTCCCTTAAATGTGGCCTACAGCTATTCTGCTTTCCAAAAAAAGGTTTAATTTAAACCATACACAGTGCTGCAGGCTGCCACGTTTCCAAACTCAACATTCCTTTCTAATCTGTGCACTTCAGAACCAACATACTCTGTTTCCAATGGTACTCAGACAAGCTTTAATAAATAAAATATCACTGCCCATCCATTACTTAATTTGATAATAATATGTCCTTTTTTTCCCTTCCTCTATTGACATTATTCTAAGTGCTCATTCGAGTGTGTTGAACTGTTGTAAACATCACCTCTAAAAAATCAGTTCTGCTCTCTTTTGAGGGGAGTGGAGGGAAGGAAAGAGGGAGCTACAAAGTGAAGGAACTTATGAATGTTACCAAGTAGCCCAGAGCTCAAGAAAACGATCACTTTGTGAAAAGGCTGCATGTGCCAAAAATAGCTTATTATTTTTATGTCGAAAACAAAAAAACAAAAAGCCAAAAAAAACAGTGTTTGTTTATTCCTTGGATATGATACCAGAATCTATGCTGTCATTGAAAACTATCACCAGAAAAAATAACAGTCATCATAGCTCACAGCTACAGAACAGCCACACGACCAATGCAGTTCTCTTTGGCCACTGGTGTGGCCGGTACTGATCACCACACTGGCCACAGTGAACAGAATGAATACCCCACAGCTGGAGAGCTTTAATTTTTTTTGCCTCAGTGTATTCACTTGTATGTTCATTAAGAACTCCAACCCCAGCAGGCAGCCCCCGCACAAGGTTTACTATGTGAGTTGCCATGCCCTATTATACATGACACTTGTCAATTAAAGAGGAAACCCTTTTAAAGCAAAGTGAAGTTAAGCTGGTACTTTCTTCAACATCTGATTTACCGCTGCTGTTATCTTCCAAAAGGAAGTTTGTTTTAGAACAATGATAGCAGTAGTAATCCTCCTATTTCAGTAGTGAGGGATTTAAACACATTCAGGGCACTGGGACCAGTCAAAAGGTCTCTTTCAACAGAACTATGTATTTTTGGTAGTAAAAGGAAGGTCTTACTGATGGGATAACTGCCAAGACTGGACAATTTTTCAGCCTAACAGTTTAGAGAATATCATTTTAAACTACCTGGTATAATAAAACTGTGGCACAATAGATCAATGCAATGAATTCTCTATAGTCAGTAAAATGCTCTCCCAAATAATGAAATCCATTAATAATGATTACTGCCCTGGTGCCTTTTCCACAAAAGTAATGCCCAACACTATGTCTCAATGGTCTCTAATAAATACATACAAGTCCCACAATAAGAACATAATCGTAACGTGGCAAATGAGGGCTGACTCCAGTGACGGTACAAATTAAAAAGCCATTATGAAGGATACTCACTGTTGAAAACTTATTTTACCTTGGAAAATATACTTTCCTTATCTGGAAAATGGGGCTTAGAGGAGATAACCTCTTAGGTCCCCTCCAGCTCTATGAGTCCAGGAGGGTTTAAAGTTTTCTCAAGGGTTTTAATTCTTTTTATTTTGGAGACAGAGTCTCGCTCTGTCACCCAGGCTGGAGTGCGGAGGTATGATATCGGCTCACTGCAACCTCTGCCTCCCGGGTTCAAGCAGTTCTCCTGTCACAGCCTCCCGAGTAGGTGGGACTACAGGCACACGCAACACCAAGCTGATTTTTGTATTTTTAGTAGTGACGGGATTTCACCATATGTGGTCAGGCTGATCTCGGACTCCTGACCTCAGGTGATCCACCCACCTCGGCCTCCCAAAGTGCTGGGATTACAGGCGTGAGCCACTGCGCCCAGCCAAGGGTTTTAATTCTTAATGAACTCACTTTAGGACTTTCACCAGCACACCAATAATAATTAATGCGAATATGAGTTTGTGAAACTTTTGCAATGAAACTTTAATTGGGATTGATCTAGAGGGAAAAGGAAATGTAAGAGAAAAATTTCAACTCTAGATTTTTAAAGTCAGACATCATTTGTTTCTCGAAAAAACTGAAAGCAGCACATTTGGAACATACAATTGCTAGAGCATACAATTTCCTGGAAATGTATATGGACGATCCAGCATGTATGAGCAGTCTTAAGAAAGTATACCTTTACACTCTTCTTTAAGAGAAAAACCTCAATGCTCAGAAATATATTTCAATTATATTCTCGATAAAAATGATCATGAATATTCATTGTTTCTTCTGTAACCAATATGATGATAAATCCTTTGTATGAATTACTCTAATTTATTCCACACAGTAAGCCATTATTATCCCCATTTTACAAATGAGGAAACCAAGGCCTAGGGAGACTTAAGTAACCACTCCAAGGTGACAGAATTAACAAGTAACCAAGACAGAATTAAACCCAAATTAGGAACCCCAGAGCCTAAGCTTTTAGCAACAATGTAGACACTATCTCTTCTTCTTAAATTATATCTAACCTGGTTAAACCAGGCTGCTACCTTTCAAACCCTTTATTTTTGTGTGATGTGGACTGCTTTAACAGTCATAGGTCACATCTCAACTTAAGACTGGTTTATATGCAGATTACTTCTACACTATAGATCTTTCATCTGCTCTATTTAAATGTATGTTTGGCCAGATGCAGTGGCTCACTGCCTGTAGTCTCAACGCTTGGGGAGGGTGAGGCAGGTGGATGGCTTGAGCCCAGGAGTTCAATACCAGTCTGGGCAACATGGCGAAACCCCATCTCTATTAAAAATACAAAAAAAATTAGCCAGGCAGCGTGGCGTGTGCCTGTAATCCCAGTTACTCAGGAGGCTGAGGTGGGAGGATCACTTGAGCCCAGAAGGCGAGGGCTGCAGTGAGCCAAGATCATGTCACTGCACTCCAGTCTGGGTGACAGAGTAAGACCCTGTCTCAAAACTAAAATAAGGCCGGGTGCGGTGGCTCATGCCTATAATCCCAGCACTTTGGGAGGCCAAGGCGGGCGGATCACCTAAGGTCAGGAGTTTGAGACCAGCCTGCCCAACATGACAAAACCCTGTCTCTACTAAAAATACAGAAATTAGCTGGGCATGGTGGTGCATGCCTGTAATCCCAGCTACTCGGAAGGCTGAGGTAGGAGAATCTGGGAGGCGGAGGTTGCGGTGAGCCAAGATCGCACCACTGCACTCAAGCCTGGAAGACGGTGTGAGACTCCATCTCAAAAATAAAAAAATAAAATAAAATAAAACAAATGTGTGTTTTTAAATTGTCAATTTACAATATTCACCAACAGCCTGAGTTGAACTGTAAAAAATGATTCTTCTTAACTGGAGAGCCAAGTTTTCAAATTGTCTCCCAATCCTTTTAACAAATTCCAAAATACTCTTGACTAAAGGGAGAAAATGTAACAAGGGCCTTTGGGTAAACTCATATAGGAAGCTCTTTTCAGCTCACTGAATGTAAAAGCCAGGTTTTGTAGAGCCTTCTCTAAGCTGACCAATAAGGAGACAATTGAAAAGACATGAACTGCATGTGGATAAACAACTCAACTTGACGCTCTAATGACCAGGGCAGTTCAGCAACTCATAAAAGAATAAACTAAGTTCTCACCTAGAATCCTTTGACTATCACATGTCTAATAAGGCAGGAAGACCTGGGAACTATTTTTCATATATCAAAACTTCAAACAAAAACTATACACTTACCCATGAAACAACTGAACAAGCTAGCTGAAACGTCAACCAACTCACTGCACAAACACTTTTATATTCATACTGTTGATGGCTCATTTGTGTGCTCAGTTACACATGTCTGTTTTTACAACGGGAAAATTAGTTATTAACCAATGCAGTGTGTCTGGAACACCAAAAGTTTTCAAATATGGAACAAAAAAATAATAGTTGAGGTCCTTGATGATAAAAGGGTTGAAAGAGAATTACAGTTACAGTCAAAGGCATCAACGGCTAACCTGAATCTCAGATTTAGACCCTTACTATGGCAACGAAAGATCACATGATCAATAATTACAAGGAATCATAAATGCTTATAGACTCTGCAGGCAAATGATAGAAGCAGGCTGCTGATATAACATAATATAATAGGGAACAGTGGGGATTATGGCAAACTAGAAGGCACAGATTCCATCTAAAGACATTCCAATTCAAGTGTTTGAAAACACTGTGCTGACAGTATTCAACCCACCAAAAACAGACTTACTAGCCCTTAACGCAACACACTCGTTTCATTGATCAGAAAACTTGTTTTCAGGAAAGTAAAGGGACTTGCCTAAATTCACTGCCTGAATTCACTCCCCACCTTTAATGACTGGATGAAGACTAGGAAGAAAATTTCCTGACTCTCACCCTGGGGCTCACTGACTGAACAAACCCAGTGCTTATATTGCCAAGGCCCTCTGGTGAAACCACGGCCAGAAAGACAAATGATTTAAGTCCCTGCCCTCTCTCTCCTTAGAGTAAAAGACACAGACCAGGAAACAAATATTACAATACAGTATTAGCCCTACAATGATTCTCTGTTCTCATAAACGCAATGAGAACACAAGACGCAAACAGAAGCCACTTTAGTGGAGGCAGAGCTCAAATTTTAAAGTGTCCAATCTTTGCATGTGTGTACTCCTATGTGATAATGTTTCTGGACTTTATTTTTTATATCTTCAAAGCAACACATTCCACAAAAAGAAAAAAAAGGCCTTAGACCATGATACTCTTGGAAAGTCTTAGAGAAAACTTTAATAGCCCAGTGATAAATCTTCTAAAATGAGAATTTATAATAGAAATACTGACAGACCTTTAATTACAGCAGCACTGTGGGGCTTTGTATAATAAAGCCCACATATTTTCAGCTTAGATCATTATTTATAGGATGCCTTGGAAAGGGTTTTATTTACAAGTGCCTGCCTGAATCAATGAGGTAAAGTTTTACACAAGGAAAGGAAGTGCAAAGTACACTGTTTGAAAAAGCAGGGATTTACCTCCTGGGGTGCAGGAGGCCCAGGGTGCAGGGGTTTCAGGCAGTGAATGATGATTTTGACTCCTCCAGTTTGTATAAAAGGTTGAAGTTCAGTCTGGCGCAGTACAGCATTCCACAAGACCTGCTGCCTCTTTGGGCAGGCGATTAATCTCATGATCGATAGACCATATGATTAGGCACTAATAGCTGATAGGAGGAGAGAATAAACAACCATAAATTTGCTTTGTACCAAGTAATCCAAGTGTAGGCAGGGTCATTTAATGGCCCCATTGGGTCATGTTACCTAAGGGGCCATATGGAATAAAAATGGAAGATACATACATTTTTAAAGATCTTCAGTTATTATCACAGTGTTATGGAACCAGGACAGGACTCTCTGAGCAACACCATGAATTCAGTGTTCTTTGGTGAGAGATGCCAAGGTTTCCACATTCTGAGTGTAGTGGGTGATTGCAGAAAGAATAATGGAAAAGTCCCATTGTTGAAATAATTCCTCTATAAGCACTACCACCATCCACCCTCAGTATAACATAAGTGGCCCTGGGTGGTCTAGCTCATCACTCTGTGAGCCGGTGGAATCTGTGCCTAGGGGAGAAATGAAAGGGAAGCAGCACTCAGGACCCAGAATAGTACTATGTGTGTCTCTCGGTCAAAGCAGTTGCTGGACTACTTAATTTTGCCTTTGCATGCAGATCACTGCTCTGAGTTCCAGGGCTGTTTCTCAGGGTGTCATGAACTTCCAGTATTGGGAATGGTTACGCGACATGAAAGCTGGGATCCAGAGGGTCATAAATCTCATTCATTCTTTTCTCCTTTTCCCTGACTTCTTCTCCCTTTCTAAGACTCTGACCTCCTCAACCAGCCCCTTGAAAGAAAGAAATCAATCACCTCCAGACTAAAATGAAACCTGAGCCTTCTCTGCACATTGGGTCGTTTTTCCTTACCTATGATAAAATTAAAAAAAAAAAAAAAAGTTGCATTAGTCAGCCATGGTGGTGCAAGCCTGTAGTCCCAGCTACTTGGGAGGCTGAGGAACGAAAATCACTTCAACCTGGGAGGCAGAGGTTGCAGTGAGCTGAGATCGTGCCACTGGACTCCAGCCTGGGCAACGGAGTGAGACTGTCTCAAAAAAACAAACAAACAAACAACAACAACAGAAACTGCAAAATGTCAATTTCCTCTTATGTGTGTCCTTCTCTTCAGCCTATCCTGAGCCCAGGGAGGCAAGAATCCCTTAAGCTCTTGCTATCAATGGCCATGATAAAGGAAAGAAGACACTTCGTTAGCCTAGAAGAAACATGATAGAGAAATTAATTGGTCAATTAAAAAAAAGAACATCAACTGGTCTTGCACTGCATCTTCAGTCCCACGGCATACTACACAAATCCCTTTTCTTTGGAAACTATCTGAGAAACAAACCCCTCCAATCACCCTCTCCACTTCTGAATTGTTCCTCCCAGCCTTCATTCTCTTCACCCCCTACCTCCCTCCCCATTCTTACTAATATGGTCTTTGTTAATTTCCAAGCCTTGAGGGAGCAACTGTTCACAACCCATCCTTCTAGTCTAACTGTTCAATACTGTTGATAGCTCTTGAGCCCACAGAAGAGTATTCGATCGGCCTCTTTGAGAAGAAAGCAGGCGCTTCAGACACCCTGGGGTTTGTTGGGGGAATTTTGTTGTTGTTCCCAGGAAGCTGAGAAATCCACTCCACATTCAAAGACAACCATTATCGATACCCCTAAGAAGTCCAGTGTCGTAAGCAGTTGCTCTAGACAAGTCAGATAAGAATTTTAAAATTTTCCCCCAAAATACCTTCTCAGTATATATTTATTCAAAGCATTTCTAGTTATACAATTTCTGAGCTGAAGACTTTTGGCCAGGTGTATTGTACCATGAAAGGATGCCCCAAAATGTCAAATCACAGGGTTACTCCAATGCCCAGCCATTTTTCTGCTAACACTTCTTAGAACAGTAAGACCAGCCCAGTCCTACTGGGGCCACCCACATCATACTAACTCCCCGTCAGGAGGAGGCACTTGCCTGGGAAGAAAACAAACTATAATCCTTTGGTCCAATGTACTCAACTCACAATGGGGGGACATGGGACACAGTGATCTAAAGGGACTTGGCAGAGAACACAGAGCTGAATGGAGCAGAGCCTGGCCCCGCAAGAATAACTCACGGGTCAGTGCTCTTTCCTTCATACCAACCTGCCTTGTAACGTGTATTTTTTAAAGGTCTTGCTTAGTAACTAGTATCCATTTCTGGCCATCTCTGAAACACTCAGAACATAGGGAGGGAAGAGGCTCTCAGTTCCCTTCTTAAACCAGTCTGAATTTTCTCCAGAGGAGAAAAAGGAAAACCTTTTTGAAGACACACGATGGAACCTGTTTAGACCTAAATCAGCTGTTCTGCCCTGATCTTGGTGGTTACCTGTAAGCTTGTCCTTACTGAAACACTGAAGGGCTTATAGCCACCTTGGCTCATTGCAGTAACAGTGGTCAAAACAACTACCATTTACTAAAGATCTAATATAGACTAAGACATTTATCATTTCTCATCATCAAGCCATCCTGCAAGTTAATATTGTCCCCTCCACTCCATTTTACAAATAAAAAAACAGAGACAGGGGAACTCAGAGAAGTTAAGCAACTTGCCCAAAGTCACACAGCCCATCAGCAGTACAGACAAGATTTGAATCACACTCATTTAACACAAAGGCTAATTAGCTTTCCATTAGATCATGCTGTTTTCCACACTGGCTTAGTAATTTAATACTGCCCTATAGCTCTCAGGAATTAGTTGGTACTGGTACCAATAACTGGCTCTTCTCGTTTACATTTTTGCAAACATGAAAGGCATACAGTCTCACACCATTCCTATGGATACAAGAATCTTATATCACTAAAGCAATCAAACAAGATGAGTCAGTCTTAGCAAAAGCACTAAGTATAGTCTGGGGCTAGAGCTATGAAGGCCAAAAGAAGTGTAGTAGAAAAGACAGGGAATTTTAAAAAATATATTATTGTAAAGCAAAAGGAAAAAGAGGTAAACAAAACAAACTTGGTTCATTTTTTTTTCATCCTCAGCAAATGTTAGCTGAGCTCCTACTATGCACCAAACTTTCCTATGTTAAATTAGAAAGGAAATGGTTCAGGCTGGGTGTGGTTGCTAAAGTCTGCAATCCCAGCATTCTGGGGGCCTAGGGTAAGAAGATTGCTTGAGGCCAGGAGTTCGAGACCAGGCTGGTCAACATAATGAGACCCATATCTCATCCAAAAAAAAAAGAAAGAAAGAAAAAGAAAATAAAGAAATTAACCAGGCATGGTGGCATGCATTTGCTACTCATGAGGCTGGGGCAGGAGGATCCCTTAAGCCCAGGAGTTCGAGGCTGTAGTGAGCTAGGATCGCACCATTGCACTCCAGCTTAGGTGACAGATTAAGACCTTGTCTCTAATTTTGAAAAAAAGAAAGAAAAGAAAGGGAATGGTTCAATTTCCCAACTTCTTTTTCCCTGTTTACCCACTTTAGTATCAGCTCTACCAAAGGTAATTCATCAATAGTTTTCCTTCATCTTCCCATTTTACCCTGATACTGATGCTATAAATGGAAGAGAATCTGCTGCTAACTTAACTTCTGTTTCAGTTACTGTAGCATCACGTTCTGCCCATATCTAAATGGAAAGTACCAATAGTGTTTGGAAGATGTACATGCAAATGATGCAGGCACCTGAAATGATCCACATTCTCCTGAAAAGAAGCTTCAGATATGCAGCTTTCAATGGTGCCACTAGTCAGCAGCTCTCTGTTGTTACCCAAAGAGATATGTTATCATAGAGATATGAAAAACAAACCAGGCCTTCAACCAAATACCCACTATGATGCCTCTTAAAACGTCTTCTAGAAGGTGCTAAGTCATAAAGAACCAGCGGGAATTAGCCAGACAAAGAGGATAGGGGACAGGGAAGGTGGTGTGAGAGTCAGAGGGAATGATGGCCGGAAAGAATGTGGAGTATTTAATAAGCTACAAATAGAATATTATTGCTAGAAGGTGGGGAGATGAGAAGCCTACAGAGGTAAGCAGGGACCAGGATTTTTAAGAGACTTTGCCACAACAACCACTCATTCATTCTTCTATTTATGTTGCAAATGCTAATGAGCATCTACTACATTAGATGCCAGGCCCTGGAGATACCAAGATGGGTTAGCAACGTCTCAGGATACCTGCACCACAACTACTCAACAATGCGCTGTACCTTAAACAGCTAGTTAATGTTGAGTGTATAATGCAAACTGGAATACAAGAAAACACCCCTTGCTTTTCCTAATCGACCCACTAAATTAAACTATTCACACCTGGAGGGGAAAGACTCACTTGCATTGGTGTACAAAGAACATTAGCCAACCCCCTAGGATAATGTTGGACTTCTGCCCACTCGTCAATATTAATTACAATATATATAGATGCAACCCTGTGTTCTCCCATTTCACCAATTTCAGCCCTCACACCAAGCTACTTTTCTTAATCCAACCGAAGTTTCAGGGCACACACTTCAGTGCAGCTGGGACTATAAAAATTCACATGGTATCATTAAGCACCACTAGGTGAAAAAAACCAAATGAAAATTACATGCTTTCCAACAACACAGAAAGCCCAAGGTCTATTTTCAAAGGGAAAAAAAAACCTGCCTGAATGCTGTTAAAAAGAGGCAAAATGATTTTCCAACAATGACCATACTTTTCCACATAGTAAGATTCTACTTTAAAATTTTTAAATAAAAATGTCTCAATATCAGCGACTTGATTCCATTACAGTAACTCAAAGTTATTAAGCCAAAGAATATCTTCTTTGGTGACTAAAACTGATTTTAAGAATTTAAAGATTCAGGTCAGGCGCAGTGGCTCACACCTGTAATCCTAGCACTTTGGGAGGCCGAGGTGGGCAGATCACTTGAGGTCAGGAGTTTGAGACCAGCCTGGCCAACACTGTGAAACCTCATCTCTACTAAAAATACAAAAATTAGCCAGGCATGGTGGTGCCCACCTGTAATTCCAGCTACTCAGGAGGCTGAGGCACGAGAATTGCTTGAACCCAGGAGGCGGAGGTTGCAGTGAACCGAGACTGCACCAATGCATGCCGGCCTGGGCAACAGAGCAAGACCCCATCTCAAAAAAAAAAATAAAAGAATTTAAAGAATCAGGTATTCACCTTGATTTCCATCACTTCCAACTATGCAGAATCTACCTGGTTTATGGCAGATTTGCAGCAACACAGTGGGAAGAACGGTGCAGAGCTTCAGAATTATATTCAACTGAAAAAGAGCCATCCATAAGATTCACTAATCCACAGCTCAGTCAGGTGTCCTAACAATGTAATATACAACTTAGGGAAGCCATGTGATGCCAGTCCTTCCTGAACGAAACCTCATCACACCCTACTTTCGGCTTCTGGTAAATACCTTTTTAAGTGAAATTAAGTTAAACACACATAAAACTATTTTTAAAAAAACTATGAAAGATGAGAATCTATTCATTGATACAGAGACTTTCACCAAATGTCTTCTGTGTGGTCAGTAGAAGTAGTCCCTTTCTGGAGAAAGCACACCACGTGGGGGTGGAGGGTACGGGGACAGTGGGCAACAAGTAAATCCACACAATTACAACAGGAAAGCTTTGATCATGGAGTCACTTACACAGAGTGTGACACAGAATCACAAACACGGAGTACTATACAAGCCCAGGAAAATTCAGGAAGGCTCCCTGGAGGAGGGGTTTTTGAGCCAAGTCTTGTGGAACAGACAGCAATTATTAAGAAAATGTTAGGTAGTTGTGCACATATAATTAGGCTCTGCCAAGTTAGCAACATTTGCATTTTAGAGTGTTTTCTGCTGGGTTGGGTTTCATAGAATGGGAAAGACTGCTCAATAAAACCTGCTCCTTAGCAGCTCAGCCCAGGGACACTGGAATTTCTCACAAGGTATGGTCGGCCGAACAATGACCAACCACCAAGATGTCTGTGTCCTAATTTTCAGAACCCATGAATACAACAAAAGGGACTCTGCAGCTGTGATCAAGTTGAAGATCTTGAGGTAGACAGATTACCCTGGATTATTCAGGCAGGCCCAATGATGCAACTGCAAGGCTCCTTAAGTGGGAGGCAGGAGGCTCAAAGGTCCAGGAGAAGGAAGTGGAGCTCGAATGGAGTGATGCAGTGAAGAGCCAGCCTCTAGATACTGGAAGGCCCGAGGAACAGGTTCTCCCCTGGAGCCTACAGAAGGAACCAGTCCTCGGAAGACCTTCATTTCAGCCCAGTAACACTGGATTTGAGACTCCCCGCCTCCAGACCTATCAGGGAATAAATCTGTGTTACTGTAAACCACTATGTTCATGTTGATTTTTTACAGCAGCAATAGGAAACTAAAACACAGGACTTGCAGTCATACAAAGAAGAGCTGAGTTAAATCGGCAGTGACTTGATCCCACAAACCCAGGGCACCAGGACATGTCAGAGAAGAGAGAAAATGTGACAGCGTTCATTAATGAAGAGTTAAACTTCACCGATAAAATTTAAAGCAGAAGAACGCCAAATGGTTTGACCAGATTATATCACTGAGAATCAGCAATCATCTACAGTGCAGGAAATTAACATGTGAGTGCCCGTGATGCACCCAACACCACCCTAGGCTCAACACCTGCATATAACGCACTACTCCAGAGACACCTACACACATGCCCATGTGTAAAAAAGAAAGTAACCAAGTATAGTACCAAGAGGGCAGAGACTTTTGTCCCATTCATTCACTGCTGTATCTTTAGCACCTAGGACAATGCTTGGCACATAGTAGGTACTCAATTAATAATTAGTGAATTAATGAACATCTGGAGATAAACCTTGAAAATCTATTGGTGAATAACATCTAAGTCATCCAGTAGATAATGTTTCTTCTGAAAGGTTATGTGACCAACCAGACCCTACAGATTTTGAGAAAACATCCTCCTCATAATTGTACTTTGTTTTAGCCATGCAGTCCAATATGTAATAGAAACAGAAAAACAAAAATTTCAGAAAGAATACCAGTGAAATCAGGTTATATGGCAGTATGTTAGCTTCGTGTTCCTACCATGCTTAAGGGAAGCATTAATTTCCTCAACAATTTTTCTCCTTGGCTTAGTGCTGAAATGGCACAAAATAGGCGGAGGTCTGATTCTGATTTACTATTAATGCCACAAGCATTTCAAGAATAAAATATCTACAAGCAGATTTGGAAGCCCCTTAATTAAATAAAATTTTAGAGGCACTTGAAATATTCCAAAATTAAGAGGTAAAGAGGAAGGCAATATCACACTCTGACTGATGAGGATGAAGTAAAAGCAGTGGCTAAACTGAGGCAGGTCACACATTTCTAAGAGGACTCGTGTGTCAGGTGCGCCTTGATGCTGAGTCCCATTATTCTTTTTTCTTCTGCTAAAAACGGACCCAAGTTGGAATTAAGTAGCTACAGACCTTGAGCTAATGGCTAATACAAAGGAAAATAAACATCTACCCATTCTTTCAAAGATTTGTTCTCTGAGCACGTACCCTGTGCCAGGCCAGGTGCTGGATCCTGGAGAGAGAAAAGCAATTGTCACTAGTTACTGGACATTTTCTTTGTACCAAGTAGCCATGCTACAAACGGAGGTATGGTCCTATTACTGTCAACCTCATTTGCACAATGAAGAAACTAAGGCTTAGAGAGTTTTCCTAACTCTCCCAAGTTCTTGTGGCTAGTGCTTGGCAAAGTAAGAATCTGAATTCAGGTACATGTAACTCCAGGGCCCACATCCTTAGGTACAAATGTCCAAGTGCCTCTGCCCCACAGAGGCCCAGCATCTGAGCTTTGCCAATCACTAAATGCCATTATAAGGTAAGACCCCCAACACTCACATGTACACACACCCATAGCAGTCTGGGAATGAATCAGGAAGCAAAGTTTTCCAGAGAGCTATCTGCCATAGGAACACAAATTGTTTAAAATCTTCTCGAATACTGGTTCTCACACTTTCACATACATCATAATCATCTAGAGGGCTTGTTTAAAATCAGGCCCCACCCCTAGAGCTTCTGAGTAAGTCGAGGGTGGGGAACCAACATTTGCACTGCTTACAAGTCCCCATGTTATGCTAATGCCACTGATCCAGGAACTACACTTTTGAGAACCACTGATCTATTAATCTGCAACATCACCTCTGTCAGAGCAAGGATTCTTTCTTGTTCACTGTATCTAGAACAATCTACTTGGCACATAATAGGTATTCAGAAAATATTTGCTGAATGAATCAATCTGCTTTGTATTTGAAAAACAGATAACCAAATTTATTAAAATTGTGTGTAAACTAAGTAGATTCTTACTGTGGCCTAGGAAAACATTTCATGATTAAGGGCTTAAGCACCTTAAAGAATATTGTGGCATATCCTTTGGCCTCTCAGAGGCCTGACGTCAATGTATGGGGACTGTTAACACAACCTTTCTCAATCTCGGTGGTATGGCACATTGGAAGGAACATGGAATCAGAGCTTATCCTGCACTTGCTGAATATAGACTAGATATAGCTACTCTATATGGCCAGGTGTCCTGGGATAGGTTCCAAACCTAGTGGATCAGAAATAACATATGAAGGCAAGGCACGGTGGCTCATGCCTGTAATCCTAGCACTTTGGGAGGCCGAGGTGGGCAGATCGCTTGAGTCCAGAAGCTCTAGACCAGCCTGGGCAACATGGTGAAACCCCATCTGCACAAAAAAATACAAAAATTAACCAGGTGTGGTGGTGCACACCTGTAGCCCCAGTTACCCGGGAGGCTGAGGTGGGAGGACTGCTTGAACCCGGGGGTCAGAGGTTGCAGTGAGCTGAGACTGCGCCACTGTACTCCAGCCTGGGTGACAGAGTGGGAGGGACCCTGTCTTTAAAAAACAAAAACACAAAAACCAGAATGACATATGAAGTGTTCAGCTACATGTCTTGTAAGAAGTTCTAAATGGTAGCTATGATTAACTTAATCACAAACATACGTTTGTCAAGGTCATCACAGAAATCTTGTTCTTCAGCAGTCATTCCCTTAAATGATTTTCAACAAACATTTACTAAGCATGCCACTGACTCTGTGGGGCACATGTGATTCTCTGATGCCACGCTGAGTAATAGGTTAAAAACAAAAATCTCCATCCTAAATTTCTTGCCACCCTAAAAAGTTTGTTCTTCTAAAAGCCCAAAAGAGCATTCTGGAAGAGCTTAGGGACAAGAATCAACAAGAGTTATGTAAACAGGTGAAGCCAGGTGTTCCTCCTCTCTGAGGAGACACGAAGAGAGTTGAGTCAACAATCCTACTCGCTCCTGGGCCAAGCAGTCGCCACACAAGCGGTTCTCCTCGCCAGGGTGAGTGCATCAGAAGAGAGGCTGCACTGTTCAGGAGCCACAGCAAGGAGGGTCCATCCCCGGCTCTCTCTTAAGTTCTTGGCACAAGGGCAGGCGCTTTCTATGTGCCCTAAGAGCCTCTGTCTGTGTCTTCCTGTCTCCTTACCAGAAAAACTAAAGGCAACACATCTTGTAAAGTGCCCCTCCCTCCCGAAAACACTTCAATGAAAGTTAATATCTACTGTGTATATATTTGCATCAAGTTATACCGTTAAGAAAACTAAAATTGCAAGTAAAGGAATCAGACAGCAGAAAGTAACCTTTACAATTTCATAATCCTGTGTTCATTCATAATGTAAAAGACTTAGAAAGGTACCCATTTGGACTCTTGGGAATAGGAAAATCCCAAAACCATAGTTTACTATTTTCAAAGGAGTTTCAATATGGGCAAAAATCAAGAATACTGTTCTTCAGGCTAAGTTTATATCCTGAAATATGCTTCTTGTAAGAAATAATTTTAAAATGTGGAATCTAAAATTAAGCAAAAATAACATACAGTATGTTCAGCTTTGAAATTTGCCGGGACTCAGCCAAGTTTACCATAAACAGAAGGCAGAATTGTCTATTTTTAACTTTACAGCCCTTGGGTGATTAAAATTTTGAGCCATAATAAACAACTTTTTTCTTCTTTGCAACATAATTTCTCATTTGAAATTGCAGTCTTTTTAGTTGTTTAGGAGATATGGATTGAGCACTTCATGTTTTTAAATTCTTTCTTAAATGGAAATTTCTTGCAGAGACTAAATGCATGCATTAGCATGCCAAAAGCACAATTTTTTTTTTTTTAAGGAAAGAAAAGGAAAAAAAACTCACTAAGGCCCAAAACTGAATTGCCTTCTCTTCTTTCTATTTTAACTGTTTACCAATTAGCACCTTTGGCCAGCTGCATTTTAGGAGAACATAGTAACAGATCCCCCACTCTGTTCCCGTAAGTAGAATGGCCACAAACACCTCACCATCACGGGGCAGATTATTGGGCAATTTGGCATGTTTGCATACCTATTATGTCAGCAGAAACTGTATCTTCCCACTAGGAAAGACAGTTGCATATGCAATAAACCAATAGCCTTTGACATGTCAGTTAATTACATCAGTTAGCCACTATCTCCTGTGCATGATCGCTGTGTTAATGAAACTATTTTGGTGTGGAAATGAAACAGGTCAAGACAAGTAGATCAGGAAATAGAAGGGATTTAGGGTCATATAGAATGTCAATGTGCTGAGTCACACAGAACTTAACCTTGGCCTTCAGAAAGGATATAAAATTTTTCCCTCTGCTGTGAGTAATGTTAGTATTCCTTTTTCTTGGCATCACTTCATGCTAAATAGCTCAAAACTCTTTAGAAATTATCAAGTTTAACAGTACTGCCTCCCCTTCAAGGGCTGTTAACAATTGAGTTATTGGAGATAAACCAAAGACCAGTATTATAGGCGCTGACTTTAAAAGACATGGTTTTTTTTTTTTCCCTGAGTAAAGGGGACCAGTCAAAGATGATGCCCGGTTTCTGGTTTGGACGACAGGGTTAAGAATGGTGACAGCTACTTATTTTGAAAGAAGATGAGCAGATGTATTGGAAAAACAGATCAGACATTGCAAGGAGATGTTAATTCGGGTTTCTGTTGGTTTTTTCATGCTGAGCAGGGGTTTGAGGCTCTAGAGAAGGACTTAACTCCTTCTTCAATCTTCTAGCACATCACCCCTACTTTCACCAGACACTTAAATATTTAAGCTTGTTACTGAGGTGATTCTAAGAAATCTCTTCTCCAACTTTACATACATGCCTTCTTCAACTGCCCGTCACATAATATGATTTCCCAATTCATTGGCATCAAGTCTCCATTCTGTTGGCATTCCTCTTAGCATTCTGTGCCCAAAACTGGGCAAAAAAAAAAAAACAGCTGTGGTCAGACCACAGCCCAACTACAGCACTAGCTTTTTGAATGGCAATGTCACACTGCTGGCCCCTGTTAATCTTGTGGTCACCATACACTCTTGGGTTAGCTGTCAAATTAGGGTTTCTCCACCCTGCTTTTGTATAATGAAGTTTCTAATCCTAAATGCAAGATGCCCCATTCTGAGCCTGTTTGTATTTAACAGAAAATGGCGATTTTCATCCCATTTTTATCTTACCCATTCACTCCCCAACTGCGCCACAATGCCCAGAGGTAATAGCCTTTTAGAAGGAGCTTTCCCATGCTACATTCCAGCAGGGTAAAACAATCTGAAAATGTTCTTGCCCCTTTTATCACTGAATTCTCCATATCCCAGGCTATTTTATAAATAGAAGTTTTCCCTACAGAAAATATGTAAAGCCACTGCGAAGAGAAAACTTTTCTACACATAGAAAACAAGATAATTTCTCATTAGTCTTGGAACAATACAGGTCTACTCTAAGTTGTTTCTTATTCTGGAGTACAAAATTTGCATTTTATAATGTAAATTTGGACACTGTATACTAGTTTTCTCCCACCCCTTGCGTCCCCCCGCCTCTACCCGCCAAAAAAAAAAAAAAAATACAGCCAGATATTTACCAACATCCTAGAGGCAGTAAACAATTTCGGTTTTTCTGCAGGCAGTAGTACGGAATGTTGATTGCATTTACTTAGCTATCAGTATGTAACAAGCTGTACAGCCTTCAGGCCAGGGGTACAGAAAAGTGTAAAGGAAGGAGCTATGTTCAAAAAAAATGTATACGGGCCAATTTTCAGTACTTATCTCAGCCTTGCAGCCCCACTGCCTCCCTGTCTCAGGGTCATACAAGGATTTAGAGCTTAGGGGGTGAGTGGTCTCATGGCATTTAACTCTTTGGATATTCCTATCATCATTTATTGGGTATCATTCGAGTTTGGTGGAGCCCAATGTCTGGATTTCTACCAGGTCATGCATCTGCAGGAAGAGCTCTTCTTTCACTGAGTTTTCAAAACATCCTGCTAATTTGACCCATTAGCAGATACCAACTTTTTTTTTTTTTTTTTTTTTTGGTAAATTCCCTAAGTATAGAAAACAATGTTATACCTCTGTGGGAGATGTTAGGAGAAATATGCTTAGTCTGATGCTTATCAACTTTAAAACGTAATAGTTCAGCTCATGACATAGTCTTTTAAAGAAGAATGGGAATACATCTGTTTGGGGGTAATTTAGGTAGCAGTGCCTGAAGGCAGGAGGAAAGACAAGATCACTTCCCAATAATTGTACATGTTCATGAACAATGCCACCACAGCAGGCACCAGTGACTCAGAATTGAGACGAGAGAGAATATTATGAAATCTCATAGTTAGGAAATGCTGATCTGTATCAGCTACTAACTCCCCAGACTAGCTTTCAGCAAAGTTACCATCTTTCCCTACTTTCTGATCCGTAAAATAGATGCCCAGAAATCCCTCGGGTGAAAGATGATCTCTTTGAATATCCCCAACCTGGATTAAGAGTCGGCTACAGGCCCACTTGCTCGGCTGCACCAGCAAGCTGCACGGAGCCCCTCGGCAAAGCCTGCCCGGACCAGCAGCCTAAGATACTTGTACCTCGGTTACCTAATAATGGGAGCTACATGGGGAGTTCCGGACTATCCTCTGCAGGTTTTTTTCTTCACTTTTATCCTCAGAGTAACCAAATGTGTTAAGAATTATTTCTGTTTTACAGATTAAGAAACGAAGGCCCAGAGAGTTTTGTTCTTTTGTTTTGTTTGAGACAGTCTTGCTCTGTCGCCCAGGCTGGAGTGCAGTGGTGTGGTCTTGGCTCACTGCAACCTCCGCCTCCTGAGTTCAAGGAGTTCTTGTGCTTCAGTCTCCCAAGTAGCTGGGATTACAGGCACCCAGTTAATTTTTGTATTTTTAGCAGAGATGAGGTTTCACCATGTTGGCCAGGCTGGTCTCAATCTCCTGGCCTCAAGTGATCTGCCCACCTTGGCCTCCCAAAGTGCTGGGGTTACAGGCATGAGCCACTGCACCCAGCCCCAGCGAATTTAAAATGACTAATTCTAGCCAGGCGCGGTGGCTCACGCCTATAATAGTAGCACTTTGGGAGGCCGAGGTGGGCGGACGACTTGAGGCCAGGAGTTCAAGACCAGCATGGCCAACATGGTGAAACCCTGTCTCTACTAAAGATACAAAAACTTAGCTGAGTGTAGTAGTGCATGCCTGTAATCCCTGCTACTTGGGAGGCTGAGGAGGGAGATTTCTTGAACCCAGGAAGCGGAGGTTGCAGTGAGCTGAGATTGTACCACCGCACTCCAGCCTGGGAAACAGAGTGAGATCTTGTCTCAAGAATAAATAAATAAATAAACAAACAAATAAAACGGTAATTCTTTATCAGAAAGTGAGAAACCGGGATTTACCAGAATTCTGTCAGGCAACAAAGACTCTTTCCACCTCTAAGGGTTGTGGGGTAAGACCACTGTATTTTGAAAATAACTTTGGCCAGAGCAGTGGCTCATGCCTGTAATTGCAATACTTTGGGAAGCTAAGGCAGGAGCATCACTTGAGTCTAGTAGTTCGCGACCAGCCTGGGCAACATGGTGAGACCCTGTCTTTACAAAAAAATACAAAAATTAGCCCTACGTGGTAGTGTGTGCCTGTAGTCCCAGCTACCTAGGAGGCTGAGGTGGGAGGATCAGTTGAGCCTGGGAGGCCGAGGCTGCAGTGAGCCATAATCTCACCAGTGTACTCCAGCATGCGTGACAGAGAAAGACCATGTTTCAAAAACAAAAAAGAGAAAAGGGAAGAAAATATTTTGTTTTACTAAGAAATTGGAAAAAAATACTCTTGCTCTTGACTTCTCTGAAGGGAAAAGTTATCATAATCACTTTTCTCTTCACTCCATCTAATTTGGCCTCCTTCAATAGAAAAAAAAAAAAGAGGTGGGAGAGGGAGAGAGAGAGAGAGAAAGAAAGAAAATGCGCTAACATTAAGAATAGACAGTGTTTAATTTTTACATGCTAATTAATGCATAAACAACATCTATCACCACTGGAAAAGATTTCACAGCTTCCGTATTTCTTCTTCCAAACAAGCAAGAGGATCATAATCAACCTTGGCAAATCTCTGCTAAAAGTTAGGCTTAATACTGTAGGCAATCGAAACACCTACGCCTGAGGCAGAGGGATTGGAAAGCAGAGGTCTTCAGTGCAGGGTGCCTACCTAGAATCAAAACACCTACGCCTGAGGTAGAGAGATTGGAAAGCAGAGGTCTTCAGTGCAGGGTGCCTACCTGGAATCAAAACACCTACGACTGAGGTAGAGAGATTGGAAAGCAGAGGTCTTCAGTGCAGGGTGCCTACCTGGAATCACTAGAGGAGCTTTAAAAAATGCTAACGCCCAGATCCCACTCCAGGTGATTCTAAATGGGCAGCCAAGATTGAGAACCAGAGTCTGAAAGCAATGGAATGAGGGTTAAAAAAAACAACACAAAATAGGTTTATTTAGAACTCACCCAAGGATGAAAAGAGCCAGAAGGGAGAGAGATTACATATCTCCGTAATTTATATGACAAAGGTGATCTTTACAAGTTATGAACATACCTGCACTAGTTTGCCATCCAACTACCCCCAAGAACTAGGCCAACACTGAGTTCCAGTCCTGACTTTCTATGCTAAAATGCAATTCACCTAGCCTTTCTGAATCTCTTTTTTCCTTATCTGCAAAATTAGGTCAATAATAACTAACTTGCAGAGTTGTTATCAATATTAAATGAGATGGTAAGGTATACAGGATGTTTGGCATGCAGCACTTAAATGTTTCAACCTACTCTCTCCATTTGGCTGCTGTAGGCTTCAAATAATTTGCTTCTTATGTTTGAGTCACCTTTTCTTCCAAAAGCTATAAGCTTCTGTCCGCTAGCATTTTCCCTTAAACTTATCTTGATCCATAAGATTACGCACACAGTATTTACATTCATAATCCAATTCTCACATATTTATAGGATAGTTTGCTTGAAACCACTCTTAACTCAGTGGAAGTTCCTTCTAAATATGGGGTACCTATTTTTGAGCACCTATTATGTGCCAGGCATTGTACCAAGTGTTCTATACTTACTATTTTAATTTTTTAAAATTCTTATAAAGCCTCTTCAGGAATAGAATTATTTATCTCATTTTATAGATGACGAAATTGGATTTCACAAAGGTGAAGTAACGTGCACCGAAAAAACCCTCCCCAAACAAAAAAGCTAGTAGGGGAAGTTGCTAGAATTTGAACCCAGGTCTGTCAAAACTCCCAAGTCAGCCCATAATCGTGTCTCCCAGCATATAAAGATCCATAAAATTCTTTGTGCATAGGTGTTAACATGCCAAATTCTGGAAGATGAATAAGTATAGCCTTTACTTTTATATTTAGAACAACATAATAAAATTAGTTTCTAAATCAATATTGAAATTCATCCAGTTTCCACGTTTCGCAATTGGTTTTAATTTGCCTCTCATAGGCGTTAGAAAGGCTCCACAGCACCTCCCCCAGCCCTTTTATACTACTCAAGCTTTTTATTAGCCCTAATGTTGATTGCCTTCCCAGGGCATCTACTAGTTTGCGTATAATTTGTCTAATTAAATTTAAAGAAGAGATGTTTCAGGGAGCACCATTTCATCATTTCTTCTTATACTCCATGCTGTGGGCTTTAATGGGGACCTAAACCCCATCTTAACTCAGCCTTAGTTTCAGCACAGATGAACTATGCTTGTTAAGACAGTCTTCAGTTGTCAGGAAAAATAGCTTTATTAAGGTCACAGAATGCAGAGAGTTTGATTAAAGCTAATCAAGGAAGAAAGCCAGGCTGTGGCACGGTGAATCCAACCTCAGTACAACATGTTTAACATAACTTAACCTAGCCTATCTGTTAAATGCAGACATACGTAAGATCAGGTTTCCAAAAAGAATGCATGGACAAATGCAGACATATTAACATGATGTAGTATATCTCCTGGGTTCAACTTAAACAATGCTTTCAATAAGCAACATATATTTTAAGCTACATGTATGCAAGCGTAAGCGGAGGGTTCTGATTTTTTTCAATAGCCCTTGCCACTTAAAAAAAGCTGTGGTAGGGGAGCTTCCTATATTCTTTCAGATTTAAAATGCGTGCTCTATGGATATGTCCAGACAAGGATAAGGATGGCACATAGACGAAACTGTCTTATTAACCTGAAAGTTGGTTTTCTGGTTCAGTAAACCTGGGTGACTGTCATTAGCAAATGTAATGCTAAGGTGGTCAACACGAACAATATTTTGGAAAGTTCTCCTAAGGTGGGGCCTATAATATTGATTTATGTTTAAGAAAATTCAAATCCCAGCACTTTGGGAGGCTAAGGCAGGAGGACAGCTTGAGCCCAGTAGTTTGAGACCAGCCCACACAACACAGGGAGACCCTGTGTCTACAGATAATTTTTAAAAATTATCCAGGTGTGATGGCACATGCCAGTAGTCCCAGCTACTTGGGAGACTGATGTGGGAGGATTGCTTGAGCTCGAGTTTCAGGCTGCAGTGAGCCATGACTGCACCACTGCACTCCAGCCTGGGCAACAGAGCAAGACCCTGTCTCAAAAAAGAAAAAGAAAGTTCAACAATCAACAGTTAGGTAACAAGAAGGCATGGTAAAAATTTAGGAACCTAAAGATGTAGGTTACAGTCTTGGCGCTAAAGAACCCAGTAGCACGACCTTGCAAAAGATCCTTGGTCTGGGCTACCTGGGCCTCAGTTCTCTTAAAAGCCAAATGAGAGTAGCTGTATTAAATGATCTCTTAAATCTAAAGTTTCCATGTTGTTAAAGTTGATTTCCAAAATCTAAAGTCTTACAATGCTTTTAAAGTCTGCTGCAGCCTATACACAGTTTTCTTCCTAATTTACAGCAACGTGTTAATATAAAGAACCTCCATATTATTTGTTTCTTAGATTTAAGAATTCCGATAGAAAAAATAAATGTGGGAAAAGAATGGGTGTAAAGCCTTGAGTTGTTCCAAAAATATAAAGTAATTGTCCTAATGATGCCATTAGGACATTCTATTTTCTTTTCAGTTTCTATCTTTTTCTCTTCCAGATGTACAACTCTGGGACATATTATTATTTAAACACATAAGCATACGCATAGATACACTTTTTTAAAAAAAATTTTATTTTTATTTATGATACTAGAGACAGGGTCTCCCTATGTTGCCCAGGCCTGTCTTGAATTCCTGGACTCAAACAATCCTCCCACCTCAGCCTTTCAATGTGCTGGGATTACAAGTGTCAGTAACCTCATCCAGCCTAAAAAGTAAATTATAGCTAATTCTATGACACAGACTTTAGTTTACTATGTTAAAATGCATGATTATCAATCCACCATATTAACAACTAATAAATACTTCAACTTAGTCATCAAACAATCTTAAGAGTGGTCATAACTAAAAGACTCTAAGTCATACGTTATAGCTTGTATAGTTCAAACAGATAAGAAACTTCATGAGACATGTAAGCAAGATTTCTGAGTCCCACAGAGTAACACGGACATGAGAAAACAGCAGACCCCGCTTTCCACTACAGCCTGACTCACCACCTTTTTCTGATTTACTGGAGGTAATGGAATACAGAGGCTTAGTAAGAACAGAGGAGAGCTGTGCATAATGGGATTTAAATAATCTGATTTTCCTAAGAAAAGAAATTGAGAAGCAAAGAGATAAAGGATTTTCTGTACACACACACACACACACACACACACACACACACACACACACACACACACACACACACACACACACACACACACACACACACACACACACACACACACACAGAGTCTGTAAAGCACCCTGTAGTTTCCAAAGCACTTTTGTATCCCTCAGATATCATTTAATCACCACAAAAACCCACACAAGGCAAGCAGGGCAGATACTATTATTCCTTTTTTCGTTTTGTTTTTGAGACGGAGTCTCGCACCATTACCCAGGCTGCAGTGCTCACTGCAACCTCTGCCTCCGGGATTCAAGTGATTCTCCTGCCTCAGCCTCCTGAGTAGCTGGGATTACAGGCATGTGCCACCCACGCCTGGCTAATTTTTGTATTTTTAGTTAGAGAGACGGGGTTTCACCATGTTGGCCAGGCTAGTCTGGATCCACCCCCTCAGCCTCCCAAAGTGCTAGGATTATAGGTGTGAGCCACCGTACCTGGCCCCTATTATTCCTTTAAGAGACAGGGTCTCACTATGTTGCCCAGGCTGGAGTGCAGTGGCTATTCACAGGCACAATCGTAGCCCACTACAGCCTCAAACTCCTGGCCTCAAGTCATCCTTCCACCACAGACTCCTGAATAGCTGGGCTAGTCCCAATTTTTTTAAAAAAACAGAGGAGCAAAGAAGTTAAGTGATTTCAGCAACAACATATTCTTGATTAATGGCAGTGATGGAACCAGACTCCAAGTTTTCTGAATTCTAGTCTAATGGTACCCCCATTAGGCAATGCTGTCAATTTACATTCATTTTTTTCACTCAACAAATATTTACTGAGTACCAGTTATATGTCAGGCACTGTTCTAGACACTGGGAAAACAGAGTGAACAAGACCAGTAAGTTCCCTTCCTCATAAAACATTCTAGTGTACATATGCATGTATTTATAATAACTATAGTTTAATATATATGGCTTTTCATACACTTTTCTATACCAGCCAGTTTATGAGACTCATTAAAAATTAAGACTACATATAAATATTTATTATTTTTTAAGAACTGCATTCATTAGGTCAACAGAGAAAAAAAAAAAAAAACCCAGCCACTCCCGCCTCCCTTCCTTCCTCATTCCTCCACACAGCTAGCCTTTTAAAACAATCTAAGTAAACAGCAAAGTAACATCTATTTGAGTTACACATTGGTTCACATGCTGAGAAGAAGAAAAAAAATGCCTATAAAAGTCTTTAGAAAAAGGAGAGCTTCAAAATTATGGAGAGGGGTTTTTAAAGGATCGTTTTAAGCACACACAGGATCTTAAAGAATGCACATGGACATCTTGTTTGGAAAAAGTTTGTTCTTTTTTCCTTCGTCTTTTTAATCTACACAAAGCACAGTCTTAAAAAGCCTGGGTTGGGGGGCAGTGTCTGCCCCCCATCTCTAGGTCTGTTGCTGAATGAAAGATCGACAGGAAATTAACGCAGTGGTAGGGACTTGCTTGCCAAGAGTGAACTCTGAAACAAAAGACCCACTATTGTGTAAGAAAATCTGACATCCATACCCTCAGCCATGTTCTGAACTTTGGTAATCCTTTAATATGATCTATGATTTGTTATAAGTTTTTAACATGTATATCTAAAGTGTTGTGTTACTCCTCATCTTCCAACTCCTCCTAAAAAAGAAACAGATTTTAGTTCCTTTGGTTCCTTTCTTCTTCCCTCCCTTTTCTCCTTAATTGTCTTTTTAGCCAGCAAGAGTTAGTCAATGAATTCAACCAGCTTCCTTCTTTCACCAGCCATGCCAAAAGACGCTTTCTTTGTGGCTTAAAGGATTTCAACTGCTCCCAAGTTATCCGAACTTATGGTACCTGAGGTTTGTTGTTTTGGACTGATGTTTCAGAAAATGCTCATTTCTTGATCCATGAGTGAACCTGACATGGCGGTATTTCCTCATTTCTAACAGTTTTTATAACATTAATATCGTGAAAAGAATACTGAAACTGAGGTTGGAAGTCTGTAATCTAAGAATCTAAAACTAAACCAAGTCCTCCTTGGGTGGATCCAGGAAGCATGATCCATTTATGGGATGAAGTTAAAAGGGGAGATTTCTTTTAGTAATGGGAGTGGACTGCCTGGCTTGACGTTCAGTGCTGATCTCTCAGATAACTTTTCTGAGGGATTTTCCTCATTCTTTTTTGACCAAATGACATAACCAAAGCTTAGCATATCTTCAGTGCTAATCTCAACAAGCAAACTGGGTTTACTTCATTTCTACCAATTGGCTTACCTGTATTTAATTTTTTTCTATAGAAGTGTGTAAAATTTTGACCTACCAAGACACAATTATGTTCCTCTGCTATTTAAATAGGTGCCAGTAAAGCCAGGAGTAGGAACAAGTCACCAAAGTATCAGCTGTAGAGGTTTTCTGGGCACACTCCAAAAGTCTACATCTGCTTGGCAACAATTCAGTGAAGCGATATGGTTACTCTTTTAACAGTAACAGAGCTTTCCCAGGCTTCAATGTATGAAAAACAGCTTGGTCTGTATCAGAAAAAAATTCAACCAGATCTACAAAAATCACATACTTACGATTCTGCCTGATCAACTTAAAAATTATTGCCATAAATGAAACCAAAATCATTAATGACATAGTTATCATAGAGTAGCCTGTTCACATGGTTTGAGAGTCCAAGTGGGAATCTTTTTTTTTCCTTTTCTTTTTGCAACATAAACACTTAAGCATTTAGTGATAAAATATTAAAAGCTAGAGGCTCCAGATCCAATGAGTACAAGTTGCTGATATAGCATCATATACCAAGGAAAGGTGTCAAGTATGCTAAAATATGGCTCTAGCTTAGACATTAGGGGCCCTACTCTTCCCCTAATATGCTTGCCTTGTTCCTACTGTCCACAGTTAAAGCACACATCAGCACTAAAACGCATCCCCTTAAAATCTAGGGAGGAAATTCAACACATCTATGTCAATGAACAAAGTAATTGTCATATCTATTCACTACAAACAACAGATCTAGACACTATTTTTAATTATAACATTAATTGATCTTTTGTAATCACTAATTAGAATGATAACATCACATTTAGTTACTTTCCTAGCCAGAGTGAACTTCCAGTTGCTGGAAAATGCATCAGTGAAGAAGAGGGTGAGGTGGGCAAAAAAGGAAGATTTAGCAAAAAAAAAAAAAAAAAGTCATACTTTTTTTTAAAAGAAATGTTTTACCATAGTCAAGCACATTTTATATTTTAATTAATCTCGATTCATGTGAAGATTTCATTTAGTCTCTTTGTAATTAGAGTTCATATTGGTATTACATAAAATGTTGCCCCACTGTTGGGAAATTACGAACAAGGAAGACTAGGTTGATGACCAGAAAAGCTACCTTTTGTGCCTTGAGGAAAAAAGAAACGTCATATGAACCTGTCACAGCCCTAGTCTCTGAGAAATGTAAAGGACTTTAATGGGTATTTTAGTAGAACCACTTAAAATTAAGTGATGAATTGGAATGGGAAAAGTTATTCCAATAAAAGCAAACAAATTAACTAACCTGACCTTGGTCCACATAAAAGATTCATTTTCTTAATGGAAACAAACTATTTGAGTCTAGCTCAGGTTTAACCAATGAAGTGTATGTGGAACCTAAATTAAGCTATAGAAACGTACGCACCCCAGACACTCAGGTGCACACACACAAGGAGGTAAGAGTTCTTACAGCTTCGCGATTTGCCACTGGCATGGTCTAGTAAGACCCTCTTCTACAATGATTACCATATGAGTCAGAAACCTGTTAAGACCCAATTAACAAAAATGTTATGCATCACTGATGCATGCTTTGTCCAGAGCTTAATGCCATCGTTTTCCTAAGTAAATTCTGTCTTTTCTACTCATTAACTTTCTCTTCCCTTGGGTACAAGTACCAACTTCTCTCCTATGTTGTTTAAAAAGGTTACAGAAGATCTGAAAGTTACAGGGCAATGTGTCTGTCTTTTCGTCCATAACTTAAAAAGAGTAAGATGACATCTGTCTGTTATACATTTGGTATCTCTGATGCCGTAAAAACCACGAGTCTCCCTGATTTCACTAGCAGTCTGAGAGGTAACATAATGTAAATCTCAGACAACTGGAAACAGCCTGGTTTTTTTCTCTTCTTCCTACCTGAACAACCAAAACTGTTTTAATACAAAGTAGAAGTAATTGCTGAATAAGTCATTCTGGAAGCATAAGAAAAGCTTAGAGTGTAGGCTGGTAAGACTATCATGCTTGAAGCAATCAATGACATTGACTTTGGCTATTTGGAAAAAAAGAAACCAAAGAAGGGTCTTCTTACCAATATAAGAACCACTACACCGGGTCAATTTCCTTGCCTATCAAGCCAAGATTCTAACTCTAACGGACGCATCCCCTCCGCCCTTTCTTCAGTGCACAGTCTATAGGAAGGTATGGTTGCTCTCTGTAGGATTAGGAATGTCTCTCCACATCTCTAACTTTATTCGATATTTTTAACATATTCGTTATCTCTAAAGTTCCCCTTGGAGAATGCCCCTAATGTGAAACACAGCAAAGAACTGGTAACTTCAGATTATAAAGTAGTATGACTGGCCAGGCGTGGTGGCTCACACCTGTAATCCCAGCACTTTGGGAGGCTGAGGTGGGCGGATCACTTGAGGTCAGGAGTTCAAGATCAGCCTGGCCAACATGCTGAAACCCCATCTCTACTAAAAATACAAAAAATACCCAGGCAGGTGGCGTGCACTTATAATCCCAGGTACTCGGGAGGCTGAGGCATGAGAATCACTTGAACCTGGGAGATGGAGGCTGCAGTGAGCCGAGATCACACCACTGCACTCTAGCCAGGGCGACAGAGTGAGACTCCATCTCAAAAAAAAAGAAAGAAAGTATCATGACTATTGTCATTCTGTGCATGTGTTTCAGTTGCGTAGAAACCATCCTTTAATCCTTTAAAACCAGGTTGTGTGGATTTATGTTAGATGACTCTGTAAAATAATGGCTGATATACACATAATAAACTAATTCTGGGACAACTGGGCTACTTCATATGGTCTAGAAATTACCTGTCATCTTTTAACATTTTAAAGATTTTTCTAAAACACATTAAGTAGGCCGGGCACGGTGGCTCATGCCTGTAATCTCAGCACTTTAGAAGGCCGAGGCGGGCAGAGCACAAGGTCAGGAGATCAAGACCATCCTGGCTAACACGGTGAAACCCCGTCTCTACTAAAAATACAAAAAATTAGCCAGGTGTGGTGGCGGGCGTCTGTAGTCACAGCTACTTGGGAGGCTGAGGCAGGAGAATGGTGTGAACCCGGGAGGTGGAGCTTGCAGTGAGCCGAGATCGTGCCACTGCACTCTAGCCTGGGCGACCGTGAGACTCCGTCTCAAAAAACAAACAAACAAACAAAAAACCATAAGTAAGCATCACCATTGGTTGGAAAGAGTACTACTGTTCTGGGTCTGTGAGCTTAGGAAAGTGCTTTCACTAAGTATCCTTATCTGTAGAGTATAGGGAATTCTATCAACAGATCTCCCTAAGGTCTCAAGTCTAAAATTCTCTTAACATATGTAAAATCATTAATGTCCATTTTCTGCAAGTCAGTGCTCATTTTCAACAACAACATGTGATTGGGGTTATAACACTTAGGCTACATTTTTTTAAATGTCAAACATAATAAAGGTCATCTTTTTTGTTTTTGAGATGGGGTCTCACTCTATCACCCAGGTTGGAGTACAGTGGCTCACTGTAACCTCCACCTCCCGGACTCAAACGATCTTCCCACCTCAGCCTCCCACGTATTAATAGCTAGGACTATAGGCATGGCTAATTTTTGTATTTTTTTGTAGAGATGGGGTTTTGCTATGTTTCCTAGGCTGGGCTCGAACTCCTGGGCTCAAGTGATCCACTCGCCTCGGCTCCCAAAGTGCTGGGATTACAGGCCTGAAGATCATCATTTTTGAAGAGGCTCTTCATTTTCCCTGTGGACCATACCTCACTGCGGTCCACTGTTCTTCCTCCTCATAATTTATTAAATGTATTAGGGCTTGGTGCAGTGGCTCATGCCTGTAATCCCAGGACTTTAGGAGGCTGAGGCAGGAACGTCCCTTGAGGCCAGGAGTTCGAGCCAGTGTGGGCAACATAGGGGGACTCCATGTCTATATTATTAAATAAAAATTTAAAAATTAAATTAAATTAAATGTATTAGGTGCTCAGTACAATTGCATTTTTAGGCCATTCAGCCAAAATAAAGTCACATGAAATGAGATTTGCCAGATGCTGGGTTCAGTGCTAGGGAGTCAAAGACTTGCAAAGGCCCCTGCCCTTGAGGAGCTCCCAGCCCACTGGGGAAAATAAAATTCTTTATACAATGGGTAAGTTCTGGGCTTACAGAGACATTCTTCAATACCACATCTGTTCTCAAAGGTTCCTGCAGACTAAAGGGTAACGTTTTGGTGAACAATCTTGGGCTTATAATCTAAAACAAAGGAAAGTAGGGGGAAAACGTGAACTCTGTAACTAAAAATTTAAGGATACTTTTTTTTAAAAGGCCTGCGGAACAATATTGCAGTCTCTTTTTCCATTTTTAAGGGCATAGTTATTCTTTCTCAAGGTCCAGGAATATCAAGAGAATTCAGGACATACTTTAATACTTTAATTTAGTCAGGCATCTTACAAGACCATTCACCGTATCTTCTGGATGAAATAACATGGTCTAGTGATGGCTGAGTTATATGAATTTACGGTCATTTGGGAAGCTCTCCTCAAAGAGGTTAGTATCTTCATTTGGCATGAAGTTCTCTACTCTGAGTATTTATCAATTTTTTGTTGTTGTTGTTGATAGGGAGTCTTGCCCTGTCACCCAGGCTGGAGTGCAGTGACACGATCTCGGCTCACTGCAACCTCCACTTCCCGGGTTCAAGCAATTCTCCTGCCTCAGCCTTCCAAGTAGCTGGGGCTACAGGTGTGTGCCACCATGCCTGGCTAATTTTTTTTTTTTTTTGTATTTTTAGTAGAGATGGGGTTTCACAGTGTTAGCCAGGATGGTCTCGATTTCCTGACCTCGTGATCCATCCACCTTGGCCTCCCAAAGTGCTGGGATTACAGGCGTGAGTCGCCGCCCCCGGCATTTTTTTTTTTTTTTTGAGATGGAGTTTTGTTCTGTCACCCAGGCTGGAGTGCAGTGGCACGAGCTTGGCTCACTGCAACCTCCACCTCCTGGGTTCAAGCGATTCTATTTTAATCTCAGCACTTTGGGAGGCCGAGGCAGGCAGACTGCCTGAGTCAGGAAGAGACCAGCCTGGCCATCATGGCGAAACCCCGTCTTTACTAAAAATACAAAAACTAGCCGGACGTGGTGGTACACACCTGTAGTCCCAGCTACTCAGGAGGCTGAGGCACAGTAATTACTTGAACCTGGGAGGTAGAGGTTGCAGTGAGCCAAGATCACACCACTGCACTCCAGCCTGGGCAAGAGAGCAAGACTTTGTCTTCAAAAAAAAAAAAAGAATCTGACAATAGTTACTGACCATTTTTCCAGAAAAATTCACATATAGGCTAAATCCTGCATGCAATTTCAGAAACTTATACATAGACTACAAGTTAACCTATCCTGTTCACCCTGTTCATTATTTTTATTAATGGCTTGACTGATGGCATACTAACAATTGGCTGATGAATCAGGCAGGGAAAGATGAAACTAAAGTATCTTCTGATACTCATATTCTTTGAGGCTATACCTCTAGTATTCAAAAAGAACTCCGTACGTTGAAAGATGGATTGCAGTCAATAAGAGGATATTTTTGTGTGTGTGTGTGTGTGTGTGTGTGTGTGTGTGTGTGTTCATTTTCAAAAAAACCAACTAGGTAAAAGATGGCAGAGGCCATTTTGGCAGCAGTGATTGCAAACATACCTGCATAAGGAAAGAGAATTGCATCATCTCTGTGATCCTCCTGAGGCCGAATCAGGACCAATGAGAGATGTTAATGGGAGGCAGATTTCAGTTAAATAAAAGAAAGCATTTTTAAAGAATCTGCATTATTAGACAGAAGAGGTTGCCTTAGCCATGAAGGGAGCTCTCCCTCATCCTGAGAGGCAGTTTAGTGTAATGCAAGAAGATGGACCTAGGTTCTAATTTCAGATTTGCCTCAAGCTAGACACCTGAGCTGAAGCAAGTTTCATGACACTTATATAAACTTAGTTTCCTCACTTGTAAACTTGAGGGTTATAAAACCTACACTCATAAGTCAGATGAGATAGCGATAAAGTACCTACTCTAGTATCTTGCAGATACTAGGTACTCAACATGAGTTCCTGCCAACCTTCATCCCCACCCCCACTCCCTCACTTTTCTCTGGAAGTATTTAAGCAGAGGCTTTCAGGGTATCACATGAGAGGTTCCTACAGAGGAAGGTGACTAGACATCATGACCTCTAATTTTAAGTCTAGGGTTTGGTTAGTAAAACTAGGCTTAGGTGATCTCTTCTATATTATGTGCACAAAGTAGAAAACAATTTACTTTCATCCATCTCCCTTCCTTGAGCAGCTACCTAAAAAAATCAGAATGAATGCTCTTATTTTTCTTCTTAGGTATAATATGCTTGCTAGCTCATTCCACTTTATTTCAAAGAATTTTCCATAAGCTCTTAAATGTTTCCATATGACACCATATTTTGCAGGTAACCTGAGTTCATACCATTCCCCACACACGAGTCCCTATAAAACGTTCCAGGATCTCTTTGTGTGCTCTGAATAGAATCTGTTAGGCTGCCAAGTCATTTGGTCTTCTCCAGATAGCCTTGTCGTTCCTAACTTGGTTATCGAATTATTTTATCAGCATATTTTAATCAAAGCCTTTCAAAACAGTCTAAGGGTTAGGAAATACCATAAGGTCTAAATGAAAAAGGCAAGAAGGCAAAACAGAACTACTAACCGGGACAAAAGCAAAGGGCTATTCTGACTTTGCTTTAGAATACAACACAGCGGACGCTACTGTCATCTCAGGAGGAAAAAATGCCAGCTCAAATGTCACATGTGAATAAATTATTGGCCATTCATAAACAACAACAAAAAAAGGGGATATTCAAGTTTTATTTCTAACCCATGGGGTTACAAAAGATCTTTAGTTAAAATAGTTTTATAAAGAGGGAATCTCTCTTTTGTCACAAGATCAACATCTATCACTTACAAATTTTTTGAATAAAATTAAACATTAAACAAGGAAGAAAAGTCCCAGGTTCCATGCCTCCTAAGGCAGCACAGATTCACTCCTCTAACAGTGAGAAGCAGAGACGGTGGGTGAGATCCAGAGTCACAGCTGCTTTGGAAGCTGCTGGGCTCTCTTGTCATTTCAGAAGCCTTGCTGCACACAGGCACATTTCAACATGGCCACCTGGATTCCCTCCTCTCATGGAGGGAGGCCAGGTTACAGTGGTTCCATCCACCACCGCGTCCTGAAACTAAAAGGGAAGGCTGCTCTGCAAGGTGTTTGCTGCCTCATACACAAGTTGATTTTTCAAATAGGGGAATAATTATAAAGAAAAATATCGCACTGCTTCGTCCCATCCGGCCCCAACTTTATCACTAAAGGTAATCGTTTCTTCTTTCATTATTATTTTCTTTCCATCACGACAATAAACACTTTTCAGCTAATAACTCATCAATGGAAAGCTATTCAAATAATTTTACACTGGTAACACAACAAACGTGGAACTGGAAAGAACCTTGTTGATAATTTGTTCTGAATCTCTCAGTATTCAAATACCTGGAATGCCTGCTCCTCTTGCATGTCAAAATAGAAAATCCTTAAGAAGGATTTGTAATACAAATCTTCCTGTCTACACCAGACAGAATTGACTTTTCCTGTTTTTGTGCACCCATATCTCATATACAACACTCTACATCGTTCAACCACAATATGTTTCCACTGTAAGACCTGGAGTTTCATAAGCATAGGACCCAGTCATCTTTGTCTACGGATCCACAATGCCTCGCTAAATAGGTAGCCCACAGAACATCCTCACATTTGCCTCAATAAATGGTTGCTGAATTGACATGAGTCAAAGGATGCACTGAAGGCCAAGAAGCTGAACGACTGGCCAATGATCACACACAGCTAGAACAAGAACTCACTCCACCAGCAGTCCTCTCTCTCCTCTTCCACGCCGACTCCCTGTATTACAAAACATGATCCTAATGGCTCATTATTTTATTGTCTTTCAAAACCAACTGTTCTTCCTAGAACACTGAAGCAACTCTTCCTCTAGGAGGAGGTATCTTTCTCAGCTTCAAGAAAAAGGAATCTGTTTTGCCCAGTATTAAATAATTTGATAAAAGCTGGTAAAACAGAAAGGTTTTTACACATGCAAATCTGCCCTTGCACCCAATTTCAATTCTCTTATTTTCCTGATCTATATTCCTGCTCTCCAGATGGACCATCAGCTTTATACCAATGCCAGCAACAGCTTGTGTATTGTTTGTTTAAAACAAAGATGATGGATTAAATATCATATGCAATGTGAGGAAAGAGGTTAAGGCTAATATTCCTGTTCTGAAATATATCATTAAGCCAAGCCCATGTAGCCTTCCCCCCTCAGTGGATTCGTATAAATAAAGATTTAATTTTATTTTTCAGAGTCATAAGAGGAAGCATGCATTCATCTAGAATATGGAGCCTTTCCATCGCTCCAGATTTATTCTTGTTCTAAGGCATCATTACCCTCCAAATTATACAGACTTATGTCATTTCACTGAAACACTCATTCACCCATCACATGCCCAGATCCAACAGTAACACTTTTGTTTTAGAATTATGCCAAAATGAGCAAACTTGAAATTCTTTCACCTATATTTGAGTACTATGCAAAATGTCTTGAATCATCTCAAATAAATTCCAACCAAAAAATCTACAATTTCAATACAAAATATACAAACGAAAGAAATCACAGTGTAGGTCTCTCTCTGTACCCTCTGCACTATTACATGAAGCTGCCTACAAAACAGCTGCCAGTAGGATGGCCTGCGTATCAAAACCAGCCTCACTAGGCAGGTTTCCCACCCTGGCTGTGGGCTCTGTCCTATGTATTTGAATGTTGTCTCCATTAGAAAAATGATTTAAGGGGGGAAAAATCACATTTAGAAGCTAGAATGGAAGAACTGTGCAAAATACAAAGATAATTCCATAAAGGGATTCTGATGATAGGATATCATTTAAGTAGATTATCATCAACAGAAGAATACTGATTAGGGGTTAGAAGTCCCATAGGGAATCTCTCTAGAAGAATCCAAAAGTAGAACTCTCCATTTCTCCTGGATACATGGACATACATACACTGAGTAGAAATGAAGAGCTTGGGCTGGGTGGGGGAGAGCATTAGGAAAAATAGCAAATGCATGCTGGGCTTAATACCTAGAAGATGGTTGACAGGTGCAACAAACCACCATGGCACACATTTACCTATGAAACAAACCTGCACATCCTTCACATGTACTCCAGAACTTAAAAATTTAAATTAAAAAAAGAGAAGAAATGAGCAGCTCATCTGGAACAGACAGAAATGCAGAGTCTAATCCTAGACACAGTCCACACGTTGGTTTCTGGACCAAACATTCTATTACTCTGCCATTTCTACCAACTGGTCAGGCTGAAACTTTATTAAGGCTGGAATTTGGCCCTCCCCAGTTGCACCATGAAGAGAAAATATTTAAAGAAAGGTGTTTTGCAACTCCTGTGTTTGGGATTAGTGATACAATCTTAGTGCTACCACCACTTTCTAGATGCCAGCTCAATTACTACCATTTTGTATGTCAGGAGAGAATAGTAGGTAGGGTGTATGTCTAATGAGACACTCAGCAACACTGTGCAAACTCTGGGATACATGCAAGTTAGTCTAAAACTTTACAATATAACTCTTATGGCAACTTGACTGCTGAAAGCACAGTTAATCCAGTCTTACTGCACTATAACTCTTTACCAGTTTATAATACTGGATTGCCATCTTCTCTTGTTAGTTTGCATATTAGTAGACTAAAAGGCATATACAAGCCTTTTAATGAGCATATTATTAGACTAAAAGGTATATTAGTGACTAAAAGGCATGTGAGCATATTAGTAGACTAAAAGGCATATACAAGCATCCAGACAAATAAAAAGAAACTATGATACAGGATGTTCCCATTCGTGATATTAAAAAAAATGGCCACAAATACATGATGAGTAAAATGACACACTAATAAACTTAACTTTTAAATATGGAAAAGTCCCATTCACAATCACAAAATATACATTTTTATCTAGGACCTGGATGCTAAAATGTGCATTAAATGAAACCTATGGCCCCTTGTAACTATAACATTCTATGATGCTTTGAGTGTCTTTTTATGTATGTATTTGCTTGGATATTTTTCTTGTCAGGGAAGGTAGCTCCAGCCTCCTTCTGGAATAGCTTTCCACCTACACATCTTCCTACTGCAATGACACAAATTGAGCTGAGTGCACAGTGATGTAACTTCAGGATTAAAAGAAAATAAAAAAGAGAGTTCTACCCTAGTCCTTCATGCTATCACCACCAAGGTCCAGCTAATGAACATTTTGTTTTATCAAAATACTAGAAGCTACACTAAAATGCTTCCTAACAGGTTAGGTTAAAAAATTCTCCTTTCTTTTAACTTATTGAGCGTAAGAGGGAGAAAATTACAAGGAAAGCAGAAAGATTCTTTTATGTTACACATCTACCTGTGTAGTACAAATCCTGTGTCCCATAAAGAAAACTCTATTTGTGCTGAATGTATATTTACCATTTCCTGCTAATGAAGTAAAAACTGATTCCAGATGAATAGAAAAAATATTTTAATTTTCACTGAAAATTAATTCCAGGGCAAAAATGCAAGGCAGTTTTTTTAAAACCCGTAACTCTGTTGATCCATTTCTGATTTCCTGTGCACGCACTTTACTCCCTAGAATTCTGGGGGAGGAGGAGGGTCAGTTTGTGATAATACAGCATACTTTTACATTCCGAGCAAAAGATTGCTAATTTCTACCTAGAAACCAAAGAACTCATGTTTTCTTTCCCAAAAGAGAACGTTTTTTAAACAGCAATAAAATAACAGCATAGTATATTACCTAATAAAACAACAAGAGTTCAAAGAGCCCTGGGAAAAGGAGAGTTAAAGATGATCATTTAATCAACCTTAACTCACACTAGAATATTTAGCTATTGCATCATTTGCAGTACACAAGTCACACGCTGTCCTCAGTCCACTCCATTGAGTAACAGACAATGCAATGCTTTAAATTTGATTTCCTAATGTCCTGGATGTCAATTTAAGACCTTACAATGCTAATACTTTTATTGTAAATGTACTGAAGATTTTTTAAACTGTCCCTGATATTATGGCTAATAGATACTGTTCACAAAATATATTACAAGGCACTAATTAGATATCATAAAATGCAAAGTATGGCCGTGTTCAAGTTTTAAATCTGAAGTGAGAAATTGTAAACTTGAAAGGATCTTATGCCCCAGAAATTTGACTTTTAATTTCCAATATTTCCATTTTCGTTAAATTTAGAACCAGCAAGGTATTTAAAAAGTAGTTTGTGGAAGAGCCACTTTCAGTTTTAAATGGACTTAACTGCAGATTGTTAATAACTTCAAAAACGCAAACTGTAGAAGGCCTCATATGTGCTACCTTGATCACTTTTAAAGAAATTTCCAATAATGTCTTTTGAGATGGGACCAGAAAAATGACTTCATTGCTTCCCCAAAGGCTTCACTTACAAGCTTATCACTCTTTTGATTGGCAGCTCTGTGTGACTGAAAACTGTCATGGTCACGGCAGACATGAAATAAGTGGACATTAGAATAACAAAACGACCAGAGTGTGCCTGGAATGCTCAACCCTGTGTAGTAACAAACGTTGATTTTGATTCTAACAATATTTCCAAACAATCCTTAAATCTGGCAGACAGAAAGAATACTAATCACCTAGATAAATGTGTTTCTTCTACATTCTGGAGGAGTGCCATAAGAATATATCAAGTTTAGTAAGCTTATGTGAGTGGCTCGCTGTCCCACTTGGCATTACTTATTGAATTTCATATTATTTTATTAGGATGTTGATACAGACACTATGTAAAACTCTACAATTAAGTTAATTCAATCTTGTCATCTCACATAATTACAAATATTACAGAGCCCAAACCAAATCAGTGGCCAAGTGTACACCACAAGATTTAAACCAAAGAAATCCGGTTTGACATACAGAAACCATAAAATTCAAGGAGAAGGGGGAAATCCCCTTTACCTTGGCCTTGATTATCCAAATATGTTACCCATATAGATCAGATTCCTTTGTGATGTGGGCATAACCTACATGCAGATAATGAACTACCAACCGTCTAAATATGCAAACTTCTTCCTTCAAATGTTTATTTTTCAAACAATATCAAAGTTGGTAAGACACAGATGAGCAGGGCATACAGAGGCAAGGCTGTTAAAACTTAAGAGCATTAAATACAAATATCTACTCACCAGGTATAAACCTGATGCATGATTACTAATTCTTCATGGAAAATCTATATACTCTCATAATAAGTATTTCTTCGCCAACAAGGCAAGCAAATACTATAATGAACACACATTTTGACAATAAAGATTTTCGGTTATAATAAGTAACTCAAACCTTCAAACCTAAGAATTGAATTTTTTTTAATTCAAATTTTAAAGTTTCTTTAGTCTGAGTCCATGCAAAACTTTAGCAAGAACTATCACAAGTTATTTCAGTCATACAAATTATTTAATGAGCACCCATGCAATCTATGCCAAATAAAAATGAAGAAGAGTACAATGCCAACTTCTCTGATTAATGCATCCTTAGCTTACATTTCCATACAGTTTCTCTTAATTAAAGACAAACAGAAATTTCCTCTTACTAAACAATTTTAGGTTCAAGTTTACTTTCTAGAGCTATTTCTAAAAGTGTATATCATTTGTTTTGCTGAGTAACTGAATTACCTCATATGATAAAGCTATTAATTCTGTGGACCTGGTAACAAAGGAAGAGCACTTGGCACAGGAACAGAGATGAGAGAGTTTACTAGTGGGGTGGACTTTGGGACTTGAGTAAGCCAGGTTTTGTAAGTAACACCAGGGGGAAACATACCTACATAAAAGCAAAAATTATCAATTATACGTGCAAATATTTAAGATTTCACAGGAAAAGATTAGCTAATTAAAAACGTTTGAATACATTGTATCTTTCAAAGGGAGATCATAATTTATCGTAATAATTTTTCCGAAAAAATTAACCTGAATAATTTCCTGGTTGTATTATAGGAGGAAAAGACCTATAATATCTTTCATATTCTGTACATTTTTTCAAAGACTACTGAGATGTTTTCCTAGATCAAAGCAATTCTCCTCTGATCTGGATGGCTACAGCAATTATTTCCTTGAATTATGTTTCGCACTTGCCCTCTGCTGCTGTAACAGCACATTCCGGAGTCAAATGGACCTAGATTTAAATGCCGCCTTTACCACCACCGCCTATTCTGTGTAACCCTGTGGCAAGCTGCTCTCCCTCCCAATATGAACTTTATTTAGGCCACTCTCCCTTAACTGTCCAGCCATAATGGCCTTCAGTCTCTGGTACACACACACACACACACACACACTCTCATCCCGACCAAACTTTTTTCACTTGGTCTTCTCCTTACTTGGATGCTTAGTATGAATGCGGCCTCATCCTTCACATTCCCATCTAAAGCAGTTCCTCTTAGTTATTCTCTATCACCTTGCCTGTTTCCTTTAGAGATCTATCACATTAGAAATTATTTTGTTTATGTACGCACATACTGTTTCCCACACTCAAAGTGCACACTCCATGAGAGCAGGGCTGTCTCTGTGCTGCTCACTGCTGTACTCCCAATATCTAGCACACTGCCTGGTATACAGCGGGCAGCCAACAACAGTTGGCTGAATAAATAAACCACCTAAAATAATATTGATGAAAACATCATTACATATAGAATTATTTTCTCCATTCAGATTCCCAGAAGTGATCATGCTGATTCTGAATAAGGATTCTTTTCCTTTCTTTAGCCAGACGATATTTCTTTTTTTTTCTTTTCTTTTTTTTTTTTTTTTGTTCTTTGAGACAGAGTCTCGCTCTGTTGCCCAGGCTGGAGTGCAGTGGTGTGGTCTTGGCTCACTGCAACCTCCACCTCCCAGGTTCAAGTGATTCTCCTGCCTCAACCTCCTGAGTAGCTGGGATCACAGGCGCCTGCCACCACGCCTGGCTCATTTTTTGTATTTTTAGTAGAGATGGGGTTTCACCATGTTGGCCAGGCTGGTCTCGAACTCCTGATCTCAGGTGATTCACCTGCCTCAGCCTCCCAAAGTGCTGGGATTACAGGCATGAGCTACCACGCCTGGCCAGCCAGACGATGTTTCATAATTTGTGCCCCATTGGAAAGCAACTATTGAACTGGTACCTACTTTTATCACGAGATTACAGAAATTTTGAGGTTACAAACTATGTCATATGCTTTCATCACTAAGCTCAGAGCCTTGTACCCAGCAGGTGCTCAATAAATACATCTGAGAGCTTTAATACTAAATAATAAACTGCAGTCTGTCAGGACACCGAATTATTAAGCAACCATTGTTAGTGAAATATACGATAACCTTGTAAAACACTCAAGATGTCTGCCAAGTAATATTAAGTAAAACACAAAAATAGGTGCTATATAGTTGCATTAATATAAAAACTATGCCTATATAGTTACATTAATATAAAAACTGTGCCTATCCAGGAATCTACATTTTTTTTCCTGTTCTTAACATTATTTCAGACTTGACAATAAAGGATTAAGGTGGAGAGAAACTAGTTCCTAAACATAAGACCTTAAACTTTCAGGAGGAAAAAAAAATGGTATTAGGGACACCAAGTGAATCCTATATCACAATCCAGTGATTCATTAGAAACATTCTTCTCTCTGGGGCTCATTCTTCCATCACTATGGAGGGATTTATATCCATAACCTCCATTAACATTAATGGAAGGTAGCCACATAATTTCACCAGAAGTCCACTAGAGAATCGGGCCTATAAGAGAAAAAGCTTTCATTTATTAAGTTTATAAAGAATTCCTAGTATAACACAAATAGCGGTGCCTCTGTTAACTGCCCTGATGGGTGCAATCATGCTGGAGAGGGTGAAATTGAACAATTAAACTAATTCTGCTATATTCACAGAAAATATAGTTCATAAAGCTACATGCTTCTAATACCTTCCACTCTCAACAAGAGACTATCCTTTGATTCCCTACTGTAATTTCAAAAGCAAATAGTATTTTAAAAGTATTTCTTGTCATAAAAAAGCATGCTTTAAAATGGAATGTTCTAACAAAATACACTCACACATGCAGGAAATAAGGAATTTACAAGCCAACACAAGGTCATTATTTAATTTTTAATTAGGTTTCACCTAACAATGGAAAACTAAGTCTTCCTTCATCCATTTAACAAAATGCTCATTTAGAATACTCCATGGCTTAGAAAGCTTCTGAACAGATGTCTAAAATGAGAATTCAAGACTCAGGAAAATATGAAACTCACTTTACTCTGTTCTCAAGTGATCTGATAAACAAACAGCCTCACCCACTGCAGTCATCGTTGATAACTTATTTCTAGAGTCTGATGACTACATGGCAATTCACTTTGCTGATGAAACATTCTTTATTTGGGTGGGATGCACACAGAAACCAACTTAACGAATGTCATTCCCACAAGATAATAGACCATCGAGAAGATGCATGCCAGGCAATACTGCATCAAAAAACCGCTTTTCACCTATCAGAAGATGCCTTAACAACTGACAGTGTTTATCAAGTGCACAAAACGTTGTTCCCGCTAAGCACAGTTTCAGAGCCAACTCTGTTTCTTCATTAAGGTCATCTAAACTTTCTCTGCCCATGTTTTCTGCGTATTTGCACTAAAAATCCTTACACTTGCAATTATTTATAGCAGCACTGGAAGTGGCAGATATGTACTGTAAGTTAAATTTTATTTTGTTAATTAACTTAGGGTCTCATTTTCACTGTATACAAGGGCTTCCTCAAATTCCTAAGACAATTCTACTGATAACTGAGAATTCTCCTTCTCCAAGATTATTTTAGGGTCTCTAACTTGGGCTTTGCTTTTATGCTATTTAACTTTGTTGTAGCTGAGGAGCCCTAAGATGACAAGAAATCAGCATCACATTTAAACTCTCCCAGGGGAGGAAAAAAAGGGGACTCCTCAAAACAAGGCAAAAAAAAAAACAGAAGACATGGCAGACGCGCCTCAGATCACTACTGGAAGGAAGGCAGAATCCAGCTGCAGAGTGAAAGAAGAAAAAGAACAGGGAGAACTGTGGTCTTCGCCACCTTTTTAGAGGTTCAAAAGTTTCATACTTTAAATTCATCAAGGGAACGTGAGGTTTCAAATGTACACTTGGGCCAAACTTTATGCCAAGGGATAACATGTCAAAGGCACTGTATGTGGACCTTCTCCCTCTCTGGGGCAAGGGCAAGTGGACAAATGTTTTCAACTTTGCCCATGAAGTTGGGAAGTTTCTCATGGGCAGCCTTGCTCAAGGGTCAGCACAAGGTAAAGCACGGGTGCTTGCTGAAGGAACAAGGATGGAAGTGAAGCATTACACACTCTATGCATGTGTGCTCTGCCTGCACGTGCTGTGTCCAGAACACACGCTACATATGCCTATCTCCATGCTCTGTCCCTGCATGTCCCTTGCCAACCTTCAAGGCCCTGCTTTAGGTCATCTCCTTCACAGAAGCCATCCTCATTCTCCCCAGCTCAGAATCAACCCTGTTCTCTCCCCAGCCAAGTAAATCCCTTGTAGTCTACGTGTAAGACAGCATTTAATATATTTCGCCTCTTCCCCTATGAATCTAGGGACATCTGGAAGGGAAGGCCAGCTTCCTGTTTTTCTCTATATTTCTTCTACCAACCTGTACCATGTTACCTTACTTCCAGTAAGTTATCAATATATATTTGCGGCTGGGTGCAGTAGCTCACACCTGTAATCCCAGCACTTTGGGAGGCTGAGGTGGGTGGATCACCTGAGGTCAGGAGTTCAAGATCAGCCTGGCCAACATGGTGAAACCCCATCTCTATTAAAAATACAAAAAGTTAGCTGGGTGTGGCGGCCTTTGCCTGTAATCCCAGCTACTCAGGAAGCTGAGGCAGGAGAATAGTTTGAACCTGGGAGGTGGAGGTTGCAGTGAGCCAAGATCGCACCACTGCACTCCAGCCTGGGCGACAGAGTGAGATTCTAACCAAAAAAACCAAAAACAAAAACAAGACAAACAACAACAAATACATATATATATATTTGCTTAATGTTGAAATGAATATTTCTACCTATGCCAGTGCATTCCAGCTTCCTGTCTGAAAACTAGATCCACTTTTCTCCTGATTGTATTAAAATACCCAAAATGTGGTATTTGAGATCAAATCTTTTCTAGTGTCTTGAAGGCACTCAGATTACATACTATGAACAAGGTAAATATAGAAAAGTGACAAGAAGAGTGATAAAAGTCACCATGCATACCATGTCCAAACTTATCAATGATAAACCATTAAAAGATAAGAAGAAAAGTCCAGGTCTTTCTCCTGAGTAACTCTGACATGACCTCAGCTTCCAATGAAGAGCAAATATTGACAGTGAAACAGGCCACACTCAAAAGAAAGAGAAACGTGCTCCCTTAAAGCCAACCTTTTAAAAATATATAAGAAAAAATAATCTGGAAATAATTTTCCTCTGAAAGGAGAAAGGAAATAATGTTTTTTGCTTTACGTTTTGAGAAAGGATCTTGCTCTGTTGCCCAGGCTGGAGTGCAGTGGTACAATCGAGGCTCACTGAAGCCTCAATCTCCCTGGCTCAAGCAATCCTCCCACCTCAGTCTCCTGAGTAGCTGGGACTACAGGCAAAGGCCACCACACCTGGCTGATTAAAAAAAAATTTTTTAAGATGGGGTCTTGCTATGTTGTCCAGGCTAGAATGTTCATTTTTTTCTATATAAGTCTTTCTACATATATAGAATGTGTTGCTATTTTAAGATAACAAAGAAATAACGTGTTTTATCGTATAATGTTATTTTTGAAGTTTCAAGTACTACTCAGAATCAGAACCATGTATTATTTCAAAAGTGCTCTTGCCATTTTGTATATTTTGTTTATGATATTACTCAGGGCACAGGAAATAAAAACCATCATGATTTATAATTTTGTGCCAAGACAAAGCTACTGTTCCACTGTCTGTCACTCTACTCTCGTTTTCAAGGCTCCCTACATTTGGACCTCATGATTAATCCTTTCAAAAAAACCTCTTGAAGCATGTCATATCCCTGTTCAAAAACTCTACATGATTCTTACTGCCTAAATCTTTAAACTGGCATTCAATACCCTCCACTACATAAACCCCCATTCTAACCAAACTCACCAACCGACCTACTCTGGGACAAATCGTGCATATGTCTGCTTCTGCAGCTGTGCTCATACCTTTCGCCTGCTCTCCAACTCTTGTCTCCTCTCCACCATGGCCTCTGCTCATTCTCTCATTTCCAAACAATCCTTCATCCATAACTCAAATCAGTTTTATCCAAGAAGCCTCCCAAATGGTCTCAATTCAGTATAAATTCTCTTCCAGATTTCTACCAAACATACTGTCTTTTTTTTTTTTTTTTTTTTTTTTTTGAGATGGAGTTTTGCTCTTGTTGCCCAGGCTGGAGTGCAATGGTGCGATCTTGGCTCATTACAACCTCCGCCTCCAGGATTCAAGCGATTCTCCTGCCTCAGCCTCCTGGGTAGCTGGGATTACAGGTGCCTGCCACCACGCCTAGCTAATTTTTTTTGTATTTTTAGAAGAGACAGGGTTTCGCCATGTTGGCCATGCTGGTCTCCAACTCCTGACCTCAGGCGATCCACCTGCCTTGGCCACCCAAAGTGCTGGGATTCCAGGCATGAGCCCCTGCACCCCGCCCAGCAAACATATTCTCATTTGGTATTTACATGTCCCTAAGAAGAAGTATGTTTCATAAAGCACGTCTACCTTGTATATCTAGCATGACATCCTCCACCAAACCTTGTACAACTGATACAAACCTGTGAATTAAGAAATTTATCTCAAAGACAGTAATTTATAAACCTTATAGAATCAAATTAAAAAATATATTGAAAGGCTGTAATAAATTAGGATTAGCTACATATTATAAACAATATGTTTTCAAAAGATGTACCATTTTAAGGAGAAATTTTCATTCCAATCTTATTCCTGATCTTATCACATTTTTAGGGCTAATAAAACACTAGAAATACTATTATAAATTAAGCATGCTAATTTTAATCCCTCAATCCATAGTCACTATAAAAATTAACAATAAAAAATCCTAAATTCTGCAGATGACATTGTATGTCCATATATGCACGATGTAATTAATGCAAGTTCCACAATAATAATCAATGCATATGAAATGAATGTTAGGCCTACAAAAGAAAGTGCAGCAGACTTTTGTGGGTTAGTATGAAAACTTCATTAATCCACTGTATGCAAACATGTCTCTAATTTTAAATGAGTTTTAAAGAAGATAGTTTATTAAATCACCCTCTAGGAAGCTAATGGCAATTGGGTGGCCATTAAACAGTAAGTGTCTGATTACAGATGTGAGCTATCACACATTTATAAGATCTGGGTAAAAACTACCTTTAATATACACCCTTAATTTTCAACAACAACAAAAAGACAATTACAAGACAATCTTAAGAGTCCAGCAATAGCCAAAAGAAACCTTTGACCATCAATAAACTATAGGAGCAGTTTAAAACTCTTACGTGCACAAATGCACACACTTACCTAACGCATGCACACATATACACACACATACACCTTCATCATAACACCTAATAAGTCATGGTTACTCTGTACTACTACATATAAATGATACTGTACCTTGATTTTAATTTCTTGTTACCATTACTTTAGGAACCAAAGTGTTGTGTGTGTTCAATTTTAAAAGTATACTAAAAATGAAGGATTCTAAAAAGAATAGAGAAATATATTATTAAGAAAATTGAAAACATTTATTTTTAAAAGGACACAGCTCAACATACTAAAGACATACTTAAGCTGCCAATTTTTAGAGCATAGTTTTTTAAAAAAAAAATCTTTCTATTTTGGACAAATAGGATTAAGCTTCTTAGACAATTCTTTGTTGTTTTGACTTCAACAATTTATGCAAATGAGATGTTAATTAGTGTAATTGTAACTTAAATTATGCTTGTGTAAACCTCTCCATTGGTAGAAAAGTGTGGGAATCTACACAACTGGTATTTAAAGTAGCTGTACTAACTCACTTCTGAAAGCCCAGCATAGCAAGATCACTTTCATGTCTTTACAATTTGTTTTTATGAGGTGATAACATTTTTACAAATACCATCATTTTTGGTTTTTTATATTGTAAGTGACAGTCTGACATTTTACAACTGGCTTATTGGAAACAAGAATTGAGCACTCTAGCAGTAACGGACATTAACTGCTGAATAGAGATTCAGATGCTAATGAGGTGAGAGGGGCTCCAGAAAGTTTTGATAAATGCTACACACACTCTAACTAGCTGTGAATGTGGGTTGACAAAGAACATCTACGCCAGGGTTCAATAAAATGTAACCCTTTAAATTAATCATACTGGCAGTATTTAATAGAATGCACAACAATCTCCTTTTCTGTTGGCTATAAAGCTGAAGAAATGCAAAGTCTTCACAAATGAATGTTCCCACATTCCCCACTCCACATTGCTACTTTCATTTGAACGTCTACAGCTGTTTCAAAAGTACTTACTGTAAATAGCAAAGTATAAGCAGATTTCAGAGTCTGACTCTTTCACAACATGAGATATAATTTTTTCTTCATTTTTACACCTAGAGTTAAACAAAAAGTCCTAAGTAAGAAAAAATTCTGAAGATCTGAGTGCTCAGTACAGAATAAGCGCACAGTAGGTTCTCAATAATGGCAGTTATTGTTATAGGAAAGATCTGGCAACTTATAAAAAGAAAAACCATCTGCTCGCACAGGAAAAAATAAGAAAATTCAGGAAGTAAAGCAAGCATTCAGTCTTCAAATCTACAAACTTAAAGTAGGCCTTTGTTCTTCAGGGACTGTGAGGAAAACTATTTTATAGCTTTTGTGAAGAATTCATCTTATATAGAAGGAAAGTAATTATGTCCTATTAAGTAAATCTATAATGAGTCAATTCTAACAAGTGTCAGAGAGCCTCTACTTATTTTATTTAATTTTTGATGCTCATATTAATCAAACTCTTCTATTGATTGCAAACTTGTAAGTTTCAACAGACTACAGTTCAAGAGATCACTCTTACATTTCTTAAGCAAATGCAGAACATTAACATGTTATTTCTTCTTAAAGTGACAATCCCTAATATCCTTTTTGGTTTTTGCCAATTTTAATCTTGGCAGGAAGTGGAAATCTGTGCACTCAGCAACACTGCAAGCTTGCTGGCTGTCAAAATTATGTCTCAGCCAATGCCTGAGTGGTATTCTTGTCATTTCACCGTGGTAAGAAACTTATCAGTCTGACATATAAAGCCTCTAAAAGTAGTGATTTATGCCAAAATGTAGATACACTTACCCACCACCTAAATTTCGTTTTTATAACTCCTGCAATTATTACAACTTCCCCTAATTATATATACAGATTGTAGGATGCTTTAAAAAATTCAGAGAATAATTATGACTCAAATAGCTTCGGATCAAAAGACAACTGAATTTTAAAAGTATACATTTTTCTATACTGATACGTGTGTGTGTATATATATTTGTTCGTATGCTTGCCCGCAGATACTGCAAATTTTTTAAAAAAATCATTTTCTCCCAAATAATCTCTATGTGAACTATACATTTTTCAGCTAAAAAATTAATCACTTCTCAATAGGCTGCATAAAAATGATACCTTTACCCCTCGAAAAGCACTGGTTACTCTTTGACTTTTCTAAGAGTAAAAACTCTCACTTAAAAAAAAAAGTGAACAAGTAGACAAATGTGTGCTATGGTTTAGAAATGGCCATTTAGCCAAATTGCATACCTGTGCTGTGTCAGCGCCAGGCAGAGTCATCTCATTCCACTGGTCTAATGGATGGCAATTGAATTTAATTAACAAAACTCCTTTGACTTAGTTTCATACTGTGCTGAATGTAATGGAATCCTCTCTGCCCCCCTTTATCTCTCTCTCTTTCACTCTCTCTCAACTAAAAATTGTCCTTAACTAACATCTACTTTAAGAATATTAAAGGCTATACATTATACTTAAAAGATACAATACAGTCATCCCCCTTTCCATGACTTAAATTATATAACATAAAATAATTGAAAAGATACTTTGATAGTGATACACAGTATAGATTCAATTACCACAATGTCTCCATTAAAGGTACTTTTATAGTATGAATAAAATGCAAATCCTCTTTGTGGATCAATACCAGAACATAATTCTACTCTTCCTCCTAAAAAAGGAAGTTAACTATTATAAATCATCTTCACATGAAAATGGTAAAAAAGTATTCCTTTGAAAATGTTCTGTTAATCTCAATATATTAAGAATGTTATTTTCTGTGTTACACTCATTTTAAAATTATGTATTCTAGCACTATCTGATACAACCGATAAACAGAAAACTTGTTGACCATTATTTTTCATATTTATTTAAATGCTTGTCCCTAATTTCAGAGGCATTTCAATTAATTAAATAATCTTTTCTAAATAAAATAAAGAATACACCAAAAAAAAACGCTCATAAGGGATTCTGAGTAAATATTACTACTCTGCCTAACTTTTGCCTGGCTGGGCACTCTGAGACAAGTTCCTATGATTGATTATTGTGGTATCTCTGAATCTTTGACTTTGAACCATAACCTTTTTTGTGAACAATGACAGTTGGGACCTACCATTTACCATCTGTAGAGATGGAGGGGGGAAAAGGACTTCTTGTACATTCATCAACCAATTAAGAACAGACTTAAACAAAACACTAAAGCATAATAAACCCCTTACTGCTTAATAGCTTTCTACTTTTAATAGTTGTCTTCCTGCAGTCTGCTCAGAAGATTAGAAGAGTAATCTATTCAAGTCTTAACAAAAATTACATGAGGAAAAAGGAAAAAGTAAACCCATCCAAACCAGACATTTTAAATTGTAAAAAAAGAATGCTACTTAAGGGTTCTATAGTTCAAATCAAAACGTAAGAGACTGATCCACACAACAGAGTATCAAAAAATCTCATCAGTATGAACTATGGTAATTCTTTTCCCTGAAATACCTAAAGTAATTAGTTCGTACAAATGAGCCTTATATTTTGAAATTTTAGATGACTGCATTCTTTAAAAACACTATTTACCCACTAATTAACAGATACTATACCACTTGGCATAAAGTAATTTGTGAGGAGAATCTGAGGTTTCAATTATGGTAGCATATACCAAACCATAAAATTTTTAAAAATAAGAGGAAAGTTAACAAAACTAGGTCAGGTCTTGTCCTTTCTCTGATTAAAATGTGAGCAGCAAAAGTAATATTTAAATATTAAGGCATTAACTCTGATTCATTCAGGAATTAAAAATAAATAGGAAATCAAGAAAAAAAAAATCAAGAATGCCCACTATCACAGGTTAATTTAACACCGAGTTGCAGGTCTTAGTGCAATGAGAAGGGTAAGGAAGATAAAAGCATAGATAATAGAAATGAACATCTTTCTCATTGTTTGCATTTGATATGATTATCGAAATAGTAAACAAAAAAGAATTTACCAATACATTATTGGCTAAAAATATGTAAATATACTGAATATAAGATCACTATACACAAAGTAACTGTATTTCTATACTAGAAATTAGAGTTTAAAATAAAATATTAAAAACAATTTGAAAAAGCAGCTTCACAAAAGTGTTCAAAACCTGGTGAAAAATAAAATTCAGTGTAACCAAGAATAAGATCTAAATAAATGAAGAGACATACCATGTTCATAGATAATAATATTTGATAGTTAAAAAAAGATGTCAATTTCCTTTATCTGTAGATTCAATATATTTCTAAACAAAGTCCCAATAGTATGTTTCACAAAACTTGACAAAGTAATGGCATGATATATATGGAATAGTGAGGGGTAAAGAATAACTAAAAACATTTATTTTAAAAAGAGGTGTGAAATTTTGCTTTATCATATATCAAGACTCATTATAAGGGCTTAGTAAGTGAAAAATGTGGTGATGGTAGAGGGTAGACAAGCTGATCAGTGTAACAGAACAAAGTATCCAGAAACAGACATACACAAATATAAAAAATAAATGACAGAGGTATCATTTTACATTATTTGGGGAATAGAGAAACTATTCAATAAATGATAAAGTGAAAACTGTTCATTCATACACAATAAAATGAAATTGGATCCCTACCTCACACCATACACAAATTCCAGATGGAATACAAACTTAATGTGAGATGAACACTTAAAAGATGTACAAAAAATACCATATATTTCTAAAGTTGGAGTAAAAAAGGATATCTTCAACAAGACAAAAAAGCAATAACCATGAAATAAAGATTGATAAATTTTACTGTATTAAAATCAAGAATTTTTGTTCATCAAAGATAACATGAAGAAAATTTTAAAACAAGCCAGAAACTACGAAAATACATTGGCAAACGTACACTGGCAAAAAATTAGAATGCAGAATCTATAAAGAACCCTACAAACCAATAAGTAAACAATGAGCAATAAAATAGAAAAAAATGAATAAATGACAAAAACATTTATTCCACAGGAAAGGAAAGTGGCTCATACATATACAAAAAGATGTTTAATCTCATTAGTAATCAAATTATAAATGCAAATTAAAACCACAATGAAATACTCTTTTTTAGCCTCGAGGTTGGCAAAAAGTAAAAATCTGGCAGTGGCAAATTCTGGAGAGAATGCAGATTAACAGAATTTTTTGTATACTGCTACGGCGAGTGATCGTATAAATAGGCATAACTTGTTAGCAAGATAAAATATCACTATCTTTTCTTAAAAAAAAAAACTTAACATTTACACACCCTGTAATTCAACAATTTAAGTCCTAGGCACATACCATAAAGAAACTTTTACACACGTGCTCTAGAAGACATGTTACAGTTCATAGCACTTGCTAAGAGCAAGAAACTGGAAACCTTCTATAGATCCATCACAGAATATTACACAAGAAACAATAATAAATTACAGTATATATGACATTATAAACGTATTGTAGAGTGAAAAAAGCAATTCCCAGAAGTGTGTGTGTATATGTATTTATATATATGTATGTATATGTATGTGTGTAAATATATATAACTTTTTTATAAAACTTAAAAAAACAAGCAAAACTGAACAATATATTTAGTACATATGTGTGATAAATCATTTATTTTATAGGAGGGGAATTACAAACACAAAATTCAGGATAATGGGAGGAATTTCAGGGTAATGGGAGAGGAAAAGAACACATGGGTAAATGAAAGGTATTGGTTGTTATCTTTCTTGGTTCACAGATTTTCAGTTCATACTATGTGTTATGTTACATATATATTTATATTAAAAATAAAGTGAAAATAAGAAGTTAAACCAGGAATGTTTGTTACAATAAAAGGATTTTCCACAATATTCTACAGCTTTTTAGCAACAGATTTGAAAAAGTTTAAAAGAAATACATTTGGATTTCCATTTTGAATTATTTTACTAACACTATCTTTTTCCCTAAGAAAATACAATAATAGTCAAATTTGGGGGAAATGTCATTCTTTTTTACTTGATTAATGTGAATAATTTGTAGTTAAAATCTAATCTCAGCTCCCCATGCAAACAGGGAGGGTGCAGTGAGGAGGAGGTAACTCCAGCATGGACAAACTCAAACAACAGCTATCCAAATGTATGTCTGACTTAAAATGCATTATCCAGTCTTTTAATATTTCATTTTATGTTCTGTTTACGTCTGGTTTAAAATAAACTTCCTTTCTTGAGAAGGGGCTAAGAATGAATGATCCAGGTTGCCGTAAATAGCTGTGCTGTAATATATATGCTGTAAATACACAGTGTTATATATCATATATATGAAGAAATATATATATGAATAAATCAGTAAGAGATAGACAGATAGATAGATAGATAGATAGATAGATAGATAGATAGATAGATAGATAGATAGACAGACAGACAGATAGATGGATGAGAGAGAAAGAGGATTTTTGTGGTTTGGCAGAAGAAGGGTGATAAATGAGTTCAAAGCTTCCCTCCAGTGGTAATATTCAATATCTGGTTACAGAACTGAGATTCTACAAATAATCTCCAAAAAACAATTTTTTTTAACCAAGTGAACATGAGTGGCACGCGACAGTCAAGGATGAATTTAACTGAATTGGGGAATTCTTTCATCAACCCGAGTCAGAATTTCAGCACACCCACTGTTGTAGGTGCACAGATATGCAATTCTTTTAAAAAGTATCTTTCAAAATGCCTTCCTAGGTGTGCTAAGTCAAGAAATGGCAATAGCAATGTCCATCCATAATGGAAATAATCTTCTCTCAGATACAAAAACATAATCAGAAAATTAAGTAATAATTAAATGAGTTAGAATTTCACTGATAAGCATTATACTCGCTGACATACAGTTACTCTCTACCAATCAAGATCTCTCCAATATGTTCCCATCTAAATATGCACTTCTCAAGACCTGAGATGTGTTCAACTAGCAACATCAAACAAGAAAAAGACGAGCACCACAAGGAAGGCCATGAATTCATTTCTGTAGCATCAACTACATGATTAAGTTAAAAATAACCAATTTTATCTAAGATGCTGTAATTCTGCTACTTAAACATCTTGTTTAGAGATCAGTAATACCCTAAGGAATAAAAAAGTTAAAGTTCTTCCTAATTCAAATTCTAAATATTAAACATATTGTAGTGTAATGTTAAGAAATGAAAAATAGAGATATTTACCTCCTCAATATCTACCTAGTTTTTGTCATTTAAACATAATTTGAGTTACCGTAGGAAAATCTACGTCTAAGTTGTTATTTATCCTTCATGAGATTCTTAATACTTCATAAGCAACTGGCCACACATTGACCTTGACCTGAATCTCACACTTCAGAAACATGGAATTGCAAGAAGATATATAAGAAAATACACACAATCCCCTATTATTAAACAGTTATAATAGGATGACCCTATCCTTGGAAGCGCAGCAGGAAACTCCTGTGCCTTATACCACAGTGGAGAGTTTGCACTGGTACACTATTTTCTCTGCAGCATTGAGACCTAATTAGAATGTAAGTTGTTTTAAAAATCCATTCTATTTTTCATTCCCCACTGCAATATTTTTGGTGATTGCTCACCAAAGAAGATCAGAATTTGGTTTCTTTTAGCATTCTATGAAAGCACAAAAGAAGACAATTATTCTCAGTCTCTTTAAAGCATTATATTTTCATGGGATTTTGTAAGTTTTTGTTTCTCATTAATTTTAAGATCTTAGTTTTAAAAAAAGAAATATATATTCTGTCAAAATGTTTTCATCATTTCTTGCTGAAACCAGTAGAAGCTTTTAGATATGAAAACAGGGCCAGACAGAAACACTTTATGGGAAAGTCTGCAGTAGAATGATTTTGATAATGAACACGCCTAGAGAAATAAAATCATGAATGCTGTATGTGTTGGGGGGAAGAAACTCTTATCTTCAGTTGGGTTCTGTTTCCCTTAGAGAGGCTTATGTTACCTACAATCAATAGGTCTCCAATTAAACAAAGAAGATTTACATATGTGGGTGCATTTTGGTCTAATGAAATTGGTCTAACAGTTTTAATGAGAGTAAAGCATTGGATAGGAAGGGAAAATTCTGACTTCACTATATCTAACTGGGCCCAACACCTTAATTGTCATCTTTAACTTTTCTTTTACTTCCTGTGCCTCTCACAGCTTAGGATTAAGTAACCATGCCAAAAACACCCTGTTAAGTGAGGACAGACATACAACGTACAAATGCTCAAGAGAAATAAAGACATGACTGACAGGCCCTTTTCCTGCAGAGCAAGACAGTATGTGATTCAAAACCAACAAAAAATGTGAGTGTCCACTCTGAAGAGAATGGGTCAATTTTTAATCAAAATTGTGCTCTTTAAAAATGCAATAGCATTAAATTGAAATCCTTTATTTCCTCCCCTAGCAGGGTACTCAGCACATAGTAGGCACTTGATAAATTATTATTGGTATAAAGATTATACCCTCACATATAAGCTAGAGCAGTTACTATATTACTCCATCATCACCAAATCATCTTTTCTAGATAAAAAGCTCAAATAAAAGTCAAGACCAGGATCTTAAAGGAAAAACAGCCTAAATGGTTTAGCATCATCAATTGTCTAGCATCATCAGACCTTTATTTTCAGAATTATAATTACTTACATGTCAGTAATTCCTTTGGGTTAATATGAAACTATGGATTTGGGTGAAGAAACAGAAATCCACTGACATGGTAGGGTGAGAAAGGAAAATCATTCTGTAAAAAACATAGGCTTAAATTCGGTCCTAAGGTAGACGCACGCCCAAAAACTATTTTATATGTTACCTAGTTTTAAGATTCATATTAGAAGCTTCTCAAGTTCTTGTTTTGTTCAATCCAGATTTCCCATCTAGTCGCCAGCTAAACAAAGATACTGAGTGCACAGTTAAGTGCCAGGTTCTATGCACCCCTATGTGGGGGTACAAAAACACTGAATACAACCCAGTCCCTGCTCAGAAAGAAATCACAGCCCAATCTGGAAATACAGATGTAGACAAATAGTTTTATTATAAAGGAAGTGCTAATGGCAAGTACTACTATGCTGCTAATGGATGCTGTGGGCATGCAGGGAAGGAGTCCTTAGCCTAACCTTGGGGGGAAAAGAAAGCTTCCTTGAGGAAATGATGTTACAGTTGAGCCTTAAAGTATAAATAATGTTAGCCAAGTAAAGGTGGGTGAGGACATCCCAAGTAGGACTACTACAAGGAATAAAACAAAAATATGCATGCATATACCTGTACTACAATAGAACCTGTGTACACAGGCAGGAAGATAAGATGGTTCCGTATGTTCCATGTACCAACATTTTCACATATGTCTTTGCACATGCTCCCACCAGTTTCAAGGTTCATTGTGTTCACTAATTAACTCAACCACAAAACGTAATTTATCCACTTTTATCGGGCCACATTTGTCGAAATACACTTACCCTTATTGAAATATTGTACCTACTGTTTTGATTACAAATAAGAACATGCAGTGACACACAGCATTGTTAAAGGGGCCTTGTCAGACGCACAGGTCATTCCACAACACTAAGTTTCCTAAGTCTTGAAACACCCTCTCAGACTTTAACTTCTACTTCCAAAAGCTCAAGGAATCAAAGATCTGAGGCTGATGTGTTAGAATTTACTGAAACATCAGCCTAGCAGGAGTATGCAATTGGGGATTAATTCCAAATTTAAAGACAAGCAATCGTTCTTCCAGATGTTGGACAGAGTTGGAGAAAGAAAATACTCTGAAACAATTTCCTTCTAAATAATGGATTAAAAAAAAAACAGAAAAAGATGTTAATGGCAATACTGCAGACTCATAATTCTAACCTGAAATAGATATTTAAAAATATATAGTATTAATGAAGGCTATTTATCATTAATGTGTTCAGTTTTATTCATATTATATGAAGTAAGAGAAAACTAAAGGAAACAGAATAAAGCTAAAACTTTTAAAATGCTATTCAAGATTACCAAAAAATAAGATAGGGAAAGAAGAAAAGGAGGGTATGATTCTAAAGATTTAGTGGCAAAAACAGAGAGATTTTCAAATTTTTTAAGCTTTCATTATTTGGAAATAAGACACTCTGAAACGAAACATCAAATATTGCTAAAATCATCAAGTAAATTGTGAGATTTGTATACAGATGGCTTCTTTAATATGAAGCAACGTGGTTTTCTCTTTCTCTGAAGGAACTGAACTGCTAATATCTCATGAACTATATCAAGTTTGCTTCATGTCTCTTACTGACTGTTAGACAAAGAAATCTGTCATGAATTTCATGATGTCCTATATGTTACTGTGACTAATCCCCAACCATTTTTATTTACAGTGTTCAGGATGAGTTTCTATGACAATCCCATGCCATTTCTTAAATGTTACAAACACATTTTCTGCTTTTTAAAAATAATTATGGAACAAATAATTTGTTCTGTGCTCTATACAAAGAAAAGCACACATATTAATGAATGGAGAAACAGATTTCACTTTCAGATTTAACAACCAGCAGATATAACAGAGAATAACAACAAATCCAATATATATTGGGCCACCAGATTTTTCTTGTTGTTATTTCATCTATCAGCCAAGCAATAGTTCTCTCATATTTTCTATCACCATCCATACACATTGTCCCATTAATCCACTAACACATGCTCACACTTAGAAGACCCCTTACATGCTTTCTGTTTGAATGTAATATGTATCTGTTTTCTTTTAATAAAAGAGAGAAAAAAAGGCAAATCAGCTTGAGACTTCTGACAACTTAAAATCCACTTCAGTGTAAAAGTCTCGAGACTGCTAACTTTTTTCCAAGAAGGAGCAAAATAGGGAATTTAGGTGGCTATGCTACTGGGACTTGGCTGTGTTTTAGGAACTGCCAAATGAATTCACTACCGCCTGCTCTCCAAGGCCTTCGCTTCCTTTCTGTTTTCTACTCTCTCGTTCTCCTGCTGTTTCATTTTCCTATAACGCTATTTGTTTTATATTTCAGCATTACTAGAAGGATGTCCTTTAAAAAAAAATAACTTTTCTGTGCACAACCAGCTTTCTTTAGAGAAAACATGCCATGGTGGTGAACTACTTTTTTTTTTTTTTTTTTTTTTTTTTTTTTTTTTGAGACGGAGTTTCACTCTTGTTGCCCAGGTTGGAGTGCAATGGCGCAATCTCAGCTCACTACAACCTTTGCTTCCAGGGTTCAAGCGATTCTCCTGCCTCAGCCTCCCGAGTAGCTGGGATCACAGACATGCACCACCATGCCCGGCTAATTTTGTAGTTTTAGTAGAGATGGAGTTTCTCCATATTTGTCAGGCTGGTCTCGAACTCCCGACCTCAGATGATGTGCCCGCCTCAGCCTCCCAAAGTGCTGGGATTACAGGCATGAGCCACTGTGCCTGGCCAGGTGAACTATTAAATAATAGAAAGCACCTGCACCATCTTCTGTCTGCTTGAATTTTCTTTACATTTACAAAAATATTTTTGATATAAGAAAACAAAAAATTTAACACAATAGAAATATAGTCAAATGATAGAATTCTTCGACATATACCAATTTTATGGTTAAAAAAAAGCAATGTTAATAACTGGTTCTACAAATGTTTAAAACTTCATATAGGCCAGGTTTGGCAGCTCACACTTAGAATCTCAGCACTTTGAGAGGCTGAGGTGGGAGGATCACTGGAAGCTAGGAGTTCAGTGACCAGCCTGGGCAATACAGTGAGACTCTATCTCCACAAAATATTTTTTTAAGTTAGCCCAGGGTGGTGGGATTCACCTTTAGTCCCAGCTACTTAGGAGGCTGAAGTACGAGGATTGTGTGAGCCCAGAAGTTTGAGGCAGCAGTGAGCTACGACTGCACCACTGCACTCCAGCTAGGCAACAGAACAAGACCCTGTCTCGAAATAAAAATCATCTTCATAAATTTTTTATAAGTGTTTTAAAAACTTCATACAGGCTATTAGTTGAAAGGACCCTAATTTAAAAACATCAAATGCTCTAAAATCTTGATTTCTGAGGAAATTATATCTGAGATGGCACTGACTTGTCTCAAGGTATTTTCTTCAGTTTTGCAACTCTGGAATCTATCACAGTGCCTAAGAAGTGCTGGAAACCTATCTGCTGAACGGAACTGCCAATCACACAGTAGAGCTTGTCAATAAGGGTAACCAAAACAGATCTTCTATGCCAACACCACCCAAAGAGCATCCGCGCTGATGGAAATGATAACGGTCTACAACTGCTCTCCAACTCACACAAGAAGCTCCCGTCTCCATAGTTTCCGGGATACATGGACTTAGAATCCTCAAATGTAAAAATGAAGATTTGAGCCTTAAGGTTCCCTTCAAGGTAGGAAGCTGAAACTAACACCAGAAAAGAAAAAGCTCTAATTTCTCATTACTTTTTCAACTACTTTCTAAACAGAGAAAACAATGGCTTTCAGAGTGTTTATGTATTTGCAGAGAATAATTTTCACTCCATCCACAGCTTCAAGTCTAACATACTGGAGGATCATCTTAGAGATAAAAACAGGCCATAGAAGGATCTGGCCTAGTTACTAATCCTAACCACTTATTAACCATATAACCCTGGACAAGTTACTCAACCTCTCTGGCTGTTTCCTCACTGGCATAAAGGGAACCATAAAAGCTCCCCTACCTAAAATTTGAAGTTTATATGAAGGGCTAATTTTAAAATGCATAAGAAAAGATAATTTAAATAATGTAGTTTTAGGGCAAAAGTCTGGGGTCTAAGGGAGTTGGCTTAAATGCTGGCTTTGCCTCTTAACTGTTGGTGTGGCCTCAAGTGAGATGCTCTCTGAACGTCTATTTCCCAAATAACAGGAGTAAGCTACAACAAAGGTCATCTACAATCTCTACTTCCCCGACACCACTCAACATTAAAAATTCTCCAAAACTTGGAAAAGTCAAAAAGGACCAAAAAAAATTTAAAAAAAACATGCAAAACCAAAGAAACTCACATCCACAATTTAGAAAATCCAACAAAGCAAATCCTAAGAAATGGTACCCAGATAGGCAACCTCCTTGAATTGCCAAAAGTGTTTAAAGAGTTGGTAATCGAATGCTCTATCACAAAGCAAAATGAATGGTTAATGCTGTTCTGTCCTGAGTTTTAGACTGGGTGACTTGGTAGTAAAAAGCCCCAAAATATGAATCTATGTTCCTCTCCAATCTGTCTGTTCCCCTCCAATTCTAATGTCTCAAAACACAGCTTCACTTATTCATCGTCTCCACCCCACTCCAGCACCTCCAAGATTCAACCGCACATAAAGTAAAAAGCTGTGCGTAATCAGTCTTTATACAGCCAAACTGAAAATGTCTTTCTTTGAAGAATTACAAAGCTTTCTGTCTGAAACCTCTGACCTTTCTAGAGAAATCAGAGTTACTGTGGTTTAAAAATGTAGGTGGTAAAAGTACAAAGGATTACATTTATCCATTTTGCATGTTTGTCGTCTTTTCTGGGGCCAGGGGCAAATATCTTTAGAACAATTAGTTCTTCAACCATAACATTTTGGACTGCAATATCCTCATTCTCCAAAGAACTGTGTATACATATATATATGGTTACACAGATATGGAACTGTGTGTGTATTATTATATATCCTAGATCCAATGAGATGGCACTTTTTTGTTAATTTTTGTTCCCACTTCATTTTACTGAAACCCTAAAATACATTAATTTTAAACCTTTTTTAAACATAAGATTTTTGTCTATACAGTGAGTAAGCTAAGAAATCAATAAAAGTTCATTTAAATATTTTTTTAAAACTGTAGTTACTGATTGAATGTGGGGAAAGGAGAGACTTCTAAAAGTATGTTAAGAAAAGAATTCTTAATAAAAGTCCTTGTCACATATTAAGAGGCCATACAATAAAAGTACTGCAATGACTATCTTTCCCTGACAGGAATGCACAACAATAGTTATGCTGTTGAACAGCATCATTACAAAGACTTCATTCTCAGAAGTTACTTGAAACTACTCTCCAAAAGAGAACCTCTACCATTTAAAAGAAGAGGGGGAGGAAAGCCAACTAAATGAATCCATCAGAAACTTTCGTAACTTAGTAATTTTTATATGGCGTGCATCCATCCAAAAAAATCTTGTTATAGTCATACAAAGACGCAAAATTTCTTATGCAAATAAGCTTTTGCCAAGTTCTTATCTAGAATCTTTGCTTCATTTCAAACGCTGGTAACCCACTTATCGTTAGTTCTCAATTATCTAACGTTGAAAATATGTTCTCAGGTACACAGTTTTCCATCAGCAACATGTTAATGTGTAATATTATTTATGAGTTACATTCAGCATAAAAGATATTTACAACTGTCATTGCTAATCTGCTATTATATCTGAGCCTGCACAACTCTGTTTAATAGTATGCAACAGGGGTTTACATGCAGATACACAATATCTTAATTACTTATTCTATAGTAAGCTCTTTAAGCATCTCCATCCCTCATTCATTTGGAATGTTAAAAAATGCCACGAAGAAGGGCTTGATGTCATCTCAACACTGAAAGCCATCTGTCTATGGCCCTCCTTTGACTTTACTCCTTCTGCAGCCAACATTTTCACAAAAGTTGATGAGAATTTGTCAACCTAAGGACTTGTCATGTCAGCTCCTTTGAAAGGCAATGGAATATTTGAAAGTGACAATGATGGGACCCTGTATGTACGATATTCATTTTATGTAGGAGCTTAAAATTAAATAACTAATCCCTTTAAGATTAAACTACACAGAATTCTAAGTGCATCCGACAGGACAAAAGGAGAGAGGCAAGCACATGTCAATGCAAAAGAGATGGTTCTGAATTTCTGATATTAAGTGACACGTCTGTAAATTTGAAAATTAAATGAAGATTGGTAATGTAACACTACAGTTTCTATTACCCACTGACAAATACCTTTCCCTACTAAAAATTACTACTCAGATCAAGCTATCTGACTCACCACAGATATATCTTCTCCAACAGCATGAATGCAATGTACTACCCAATCACTGGCTGGCAAAATTACAAAAGGAAATAAAATCAACCAAACCATAGCAACAAAGACAGCCTGAAAATGGCAGCTGCTACACAGACATTCATACAAATTTTTAAATAGTACGGTATTTTTTAAATGTTTTAATTTCGCCTCACTTTTTTTAACCTGTAGAGCACTACAGCAATAGCCATTTAAAAATTTATATGAATACACATGCTCTGAGAACTGTCTATGTCTGGAAACTCACAAGTTATTTGGGACCACCATAAGCACTTACCAGAGATATAAAAATACATACAGTATGGAACTGGATACAGTTGACAATGGGATATGAGTACTATTTTTTTAACCAATTTAATCACTTTTCTTCACATGCCTCAAACTCAGTTTTCCCTTTCTAGCATAACTGATGCTACACAACCCTAACTTTAAGATTCATTAATATTTCTTAAAAAGAAAGCTATTTTATTTTCTTTGCTGTAAGTTCAGTTCAGCTGCTTATTTTTAAATTAAACCTTAGAGAATTAATATGCATAATGAATTAATATAGTATAAATTATACTTATTGGTCATCTTTTTCTATTTACAATTATAAAAAATATGTTGAGTGAGGCTCTGAGTTTTTGCACTGAAGTCATCAAGAACTAATCTTGTCACTGGGCGCGGTGGCTCACGCCTGTAATCCCAGCATTTTGAGAGGCCAAAGTGGGTGGATCACGAAGTCAGGAGTTCGAGTCCAGCCTCACCAAGATGGTGAAACCCCATCTCTACTAAAAATACAAAAATTAGCTGGGCGTGGTGGTGGGAGCCTGTAGTCCCAGCTACTCATGAGGCTGAGGCAGGAGAATCGCTTGAACCCAGGAGGCGGAGGTTGCAGTGAGCCAAGATTGCACCATTGCACTCCAGCCTGGGTGACAGAGCAAGACTACGTCTCAAAAAAAAAGAACTAATCTTGACTAAGTTTAAAGAGTTAGAAACAAAGCTCATGGCCAGGCGCAGTGGCTCACACCTATAATCCCAACGCTTTGGCAGGCCGAGGCAGGTGGAACTCCTGACGTCAGGAGTTCGAGACCAGCCTGACCAACACGGAGAAACCCTGTCTCTACTAAAAATATAAAATTAGCTGGGCATGGGGACACATGCCTGTAATCACAGCTATTCGGGAGGCTGAGATAGGAGAATCGCTTGAACCAGGGAGGCGGAGATTGTGGTGAGCCGAGATTGTGCCACTGCACTCCAGCCTAGACAACAAGGGCTAAACTCCATCTCAAAAAACAACGACGACAACAACAACAACAAAAAAGCTCACTAATTCACTAATTTAAGGGCATGAAATTGAAACATGTCCATCTTCAATTTTTTTCCTATTTTAATTTTTTAATTTTAAACTAATAAAATTCCATTCTTTTCTCAAACATGATTTTGGCTTTATTTTAAATAATTATACATACGGCCATAACCAAAGGATTTTTTCAGAACAAAGTGAATTTTACATTTTAAAATCTAGTCATTAGGGGAAGTTAGAAATATATATTTCTCTCTCTGTAAATATATATATATATATAAATACATGTAATGTATGGGGGAAATTAGAAACATATATTATGTCTTGTGCATATAAAACTACGTCCAAAAATCTGCATAGTAAAAATTACATGCAATTTAGTTTTTTAAAATAGTGCTTAGTTTAATACACAAAGGCTTCTCAAAGCATCTAGAACCAATTAGTTTAACTTTGTCTTAACGACAACTAAAAATCTTAAACCTGTGTCATAATGCTTCTATTCACTAAATTTCAACATTATAGAAACAAGAAAGAACAAATCATTCCAGATTTTGACCCTAACACTGACAAGTGTAACATCATTTCTCTCTCTATCAAGTGTGGCCTCATTCTGTGGCTAACATCTGAACTTGACAGTGAAATATCTCCATGGGAGGGGTTTGTATTTTGACTTTTTATTTTCCCTTTGATTCAAGACAGGTGTGTGATACCATTAAAATGACATCCAACCCTAAACAATAAGATATAAAGAAGGATATAAAATGAATTTTAATTGTTTAAGAGCATAAGATTTGAAATCAGAAGACCTGGGTTTGAATCTTGCTCTGGACATGTAACCTGGCCACTCTAAAGAGTCTGTCCTCATCCGTTCAAATAGAGAGTGCATTACTAATTCATAATACTGCTATGAAAGAGACAGCAAGCTACAATATATGACTATGACAAACCTTACTCAGTGCCTGCTGCAGAACAGACATTCAATAAAAGTTATTTCCGTTCCTTCCTTCCATCTCCTTTTCTCTACTCCCAATTGATCTAGGTCCAAAATATCTACCACTAGGGAAGTATTTGAAAGACATGAAAAGAAGTAAGTTTAAAGTTCTCAAAGAATATTACAGTTATTCCACTTCAATCTCTAGTTATCATAATTATCCTCATCATTTCTTGTTTTAGGGTTAGCAACATTTTAAAGAAGACCAAGATTTGCCAAAATACACAACACAAATGAACTTCTTTTTCTCAGTTTTATCTTATTTAGCTTGTTTTACAAACAGAAAAGCAAAAATATCTTCTGCTTCAGAGTTGCTGCAACTTGTCATTTGTTGGACTTATTTTTTCACTTCATAAGCCATGTTTATTTAACTAGAACACTAACGGGAGGACTAATTCCATTAGATAAAATATGGTTTACGCTGTGGAATTATAACAAAACATGAGGAATTGTTTTCTAATATTTTGGGGAAAATCTAAGGAAAAAAGTCATTTCTGTCTAAGTAGCAACTAGAGAATTCTGTTAAGTTCAGGGACACAAAAGTTTGGATCAATAATGAGTATCTTACCGTTGCCTACTGGGAAAGAGCCAAAAACTTGACAATGCTCTGAACTGCCACCTTAGAAAGCAAAATAGTAAAAAGAATAAACATCTCCATGGCCCTTTTCTGAGCTTAAGTGTGCAATGATGTCTTTAACTGGACTCCTAAATTCTAAAAAGAATTTTTGCAAAACCTTTCCCTAAAAACTTGAATAAAAACTCCCAAAGCCCTAAATAGTGTCTTAGTCTGAAAAAAGCTATGCAAAAAATTGTGGGAAGACAAATTATAAAATTCTCCACTTGATAGCTCACTGCCCAAGATCGCTTTACAGTCATTACTTAAACGAAAATACTTTTACGGTATCTCCATTTGTGATTAAGTTCAGGGTTTTATGTTTCTCTTTAACAAAGCATACGAGTTCATTCATTCTCTTCCTCCTCCACCTGACTTCTTCCTTCCCTTACTCAACACCCATGGATTTACAATTTATAATATATTCAAAAGCAAGCTCTAACCCTTAAATAACCATGGGAAAATTATTACTAAAATGGTAATAAATCAGTGTTTAGCACATTTGCTGAACTCAATCTGCATTTTACGTTTTCTTCTAGTCTAATCCTCAAAATTGGTTTCAAAAATCTATGTTGACATTTGTGAGCCATTAGAATTGTTGCTGCTTCTGTGCAAGATTTAAAATGCCGACAGGCTGTTCCGTGTCCTCTGGAAGCAGCTTGAGGCCTTAACCAAATGAAACACCCAGTCCTACTGTGTACAGCAGTGACCACAACAAAGGCTGTGGTTTCTCCCACACTGGCCTTAAATAGGTTTAAATTAATGCTATTCATCACTGGGTAGAAAAGAAGACAAGGAAAATCCAAGCCAGAAGCATTGGGAAATTTTCTTACCAACACACTCAACCTCTTAGCCATAAATGAACTGACTTCCATTCAAAGGTTTACTCCAGAACAACTATTTCTCCCTATTCCTGTACACTCTCTGCCTTAAACTACCATCTTTTGCACTACATTCTAGGTAAAGGATTTTGTTACTACATTCTAGGTAAAGGATATTGTTACTATCCTCAAGTTACGCAGAAAACACTCAAGGATGTAAAATCAATATTTATCTCAAATTTGTTGACTGCTACCGCTATCTTTTTTGAAGAATTAAAAGATAAATTAAAATTTCTAAAAATATGCCATATATCAGTAATTTACAATAGCTCGATCAGCCACAAAATCCACCTTGAGCTTAAAGCTAGAGTTGGATAGGGTGATCCTTACTCTCCTAATTTAAATATCACTGTATATTACTTTTACTCCTTCTTTTTCCAAACACACTTTATTAATAATTACAAATCACAGGATAACTGCACAACTTTCTACTAGGGAGTTTATTAAGTTACTGAAAAAGTTTAATTACAAAAATGTATAGTCCTAGATTTGAATGTAAACACATATACATGTATCTGCTAACAGAATATATTGAATATATTTTAGATATGCAATGTTGCCTCAAACTAATGTAGGAAGTTACCTAAAAACTAAGAAATTATCATAATTAATTTGGCATAAAATTATAAACTGTAACAATCTAATGCGATTTATTTATAAAAATTATAATACTCTATATGCACTGAAAACTTTATCTGTATAATTACACTGCATTTAAAATACTAGCATTTCAAAAACGAAATCATTCCCATTGCTCAAACAGCACTCTGTGCAGCCTGGATGTGCACACACATGCACACGAAGCACACACACGCCCCTACACAGACACTCCTAATCTTACACCTGCTCTGAAGCAGTAGGAAGTGAATTCTCAATCTGTCAACATGACCATCTGGTCTATCTGCATATCACGGCTTTCTCTATTACTATATGAAGGAATGGCAATCACGAAGCCAAAATAAAACTAAAATGCACCTGAATGGGAGTAGCTCTCTTTTGGCTGAAATGGAATAATATGAGGTAGAGCAAAACAAAATTAGCAAGAATCTAAATAATTTGAAATGAGCATTCATGTCAGCATAATTAAGTGAACAATATGGTACAGGTAATGTGGTAATCAGTAATACTGTTGAGTGGTTTATAGGACAGGTACTAGGCTTCCGAGACACTGAAACAGCTCCTTCAGTGATTGAAAGGATCTCTGCTATTCCTGATGCAAGCAAAATTAAGTAAAGGTAATAATGGTAGTAGTATGGAAGCAATCAGTAACTACTGCACTAAAAGATTACCGTGCAAAAGTGTTCTCTTTCTACCTTAAAACTAACAAGTACTCATACTGCTGCCATTAGGACAATAGCAACTCGCTTTGTCACTGGCTGATTAACAATTAAAGCAATTACCTGACAAATTGTGGTCACTTATTAGTCTTTCAAACTGAATTTTAAGACTGCTAAAAATATTTCTAATGTTAGAAAATTCCTCATCTGCAAAAAGTGAAGAAGGCTCACTGTGATTTAGCTTTTAGGCCTAATGTCACTTGAAAATTAGCAAAGGCCTTAGTTGAATTAAACATAAATTCATTTGTTTAATTTTAGATTTTAAATGTCCCCACACAGCTGCCTCCGAGCTTTTATTCTACCCCGTGGCAGGTAATAATATCAAATATAAATTGTGAAACTGTCATTCTATGGCCTAAATATAGCAACCTACCTCTATCCAAGAAATGAGTCCTTAAAAAGTATAACCTTTCACAAAATCTAATTTGACTGAGAATCTTTCTAGAATCTGATTACATTACCAGAAGTTATACAGAAGTGGTTAAAAAAAAAAAACAACAACAACTCTCCAGAAACTTCTCGGTTGAGTGCCTACTAATGAACAAAGGTTAACTTTATCTAAAAGGTCAAATGCCTGGTGGCTAAGGTTATGACCTTAACAACTTAAATTGTGACCTTGCCACGTGCCGGGTATATTGTAGATTCTGATACAGATCATCTGGTAAAGACTGGTCATAAATTAGCTTTACTGTTACACACTCACAAAGAAAACCATTTGCCATAATACCATAATATCTCCAAGTTGTCATATGATACATGGGAAGGACAACTCAAATTGAGACCAAATTAAGGGCATAAAATGGTTTTGTTCTTTTAACAAGATGAAATTCTCAGGCTTATGAAATCACTCCAATTTCATTACACTTATTACTGTTTATCAGCCACAAAATTCACAGTTCTAATGCCACTGGATTTAGAGGGAAAAAACTGGAATGTAGTTTATGTATTATATTTTAGCATCTCAGTAAGTCTTAGAATAAATCACCTCCGCTTTAAAAAAAAAAAAAAAGATTGATTCTGCATTTGCTTCTAGTATTCTCATGTATGTTCTGAGATTTCAACTTCCTACCAAAGAAAGGTGGACACATAAAGCAAGAATTATTACACACAAATTTCAGAAGGAAAAGAAGATCTAATTTCTATGACCATCTAGGGGGAAAAAAAGGCATTCTGGAAAGGAAAAAAAATAACATTTTAAAAGAAAGAGCAAGAAAAAACGCATTATAGGTGAAAAGGCCACAATGGTTTTGGCATGTATCTTGAAGCACGTTTCAGAGTCTCTGCCTCCTGCCAATACTGGCAAGTTCTCAAAACTTTTAAGGAGGTAAAAACATTGTTTAGTGTTTACAAATCTTCAGTATTATAACAGATGCTTGTCAAATCAGTTGTATGTAAGTTGACCGATCTACCTCATATTTGTATTGGCAGCTTCCCTTCCACAAATAACAGGTCTCTAAATCTCGTAAATCAAATTTGAAATATTTTCAGACAAAAGACCCTTAATATTTTCTTTTACAATCTTCCTGTTGCGCGCACAGAGAAGCAGCCATTACTGCGGTCCCGTGAAAACCAATGGCCAAATATTTGGCTGGCATTCAGGCATAACAAGGGATTCTGGGATACATCAGGAAAACCAAACCGAAGGGTAGTCTGATCTATGCTGCTGTCAATAAATCTTTCATAAGCAATAAGGATGCTAACTCTCCTAAGTAACCTTCTAAATGTCATTTTACCAACATAACCCCCTTCAGGCATTGCAACAACCAACAACTGTTAGTTCAAGAATTGGAAGCAACAGCACAGTAACAAACCAACGACGAAAAAGAATGCATGTAATGAGAACAGCGAAAAGATTGCATTTCTTTAAATACAGAGAAATGTTTAAGACAAAAACTTAGAATGGACACTGCTTACACTGACAAAAACTTCACAGGTATTTCATTTTGATGTTATCTTATATGGAAGCACACATCATGATCTGCATCACCTGTTGGCACTTTCAAGTTTCGATGTTGGTCAACTATTCAGGATAATTTATAGGTTATATTTTTCTAAATATCTAAAAGGTAAAAACAAGATTTTAAGGAGTGCTTCTTGAAAGCACCTGTTAACACCTATACTTTTTTTGCGTTTTGCTGTGCTTAACATATGCTGACACATTATTTAAAAATTTTAACTTTGCTTTTTCAGTAAACAAAACAAATGAACAACAATAGGGTTAAGAGTGGGTTAAAAAAGGGCTACTTATTCCTGTTTAGAGATCACTTGAGAGGTGCTGACTTTTCATTCTTGCTACCCAGAATTGGCTAAAGCAAAAGGCAATTCTTATAATTAAGTATACATTTTTGAAAACCCAAATATTTGAAACACTTACAGCTCACATCCTGTAAAATACTCATCTATCCCCTGCCAACAGAATGCAAATGATGATGTGACATGCTTGCAAAGCTAATTTCTCCAGTTTCTCATGTAAGGGCAGATGGATAACAAAAGTTCTCTTTCTAAAACATATATTGAGAAAAATAGAGAACAGGCTATCAGGTGACTTCTTTAAAAACTCACTAACATTTTTAGAACTAAAAATATTTTGAAGAAAAGTGCAGCGTTTTTACAGGTAACATCTCTCCTTTGTAAAAAAAAAAAAAATACATAAATATTTGAACCCCAAAACAACCTACTGGTAGGATTCCACAACCCTCTTTCTTCCATCTGGCTCAAGTAACTGCCATGAAGGTAATCTAGCAAGACCGATATGTACATATATAAAGTCAACAAGTTACACAAGACCTGAGCGTTCACGTAGCACAATGAGCCTTTTGTCTAAAACAAGACGAAAGGAACAAAGTAAAAATGCATTATTTTATCCAGTCCTCAATAGTTTTATCCTGCATGCTATTCTAAACACTGAAACATGCACAAGTAAGACATGCCTTGAAAAAAAAAATTTCAGATTTTATAATAAATCAAAGCAACTCACTACATCAATTATCAAGAGCAATTTCTCAATGTGTTCATGCATTATACAGGTTGGTTATTTTTAATATTAACCTCTCCATCAATTACTGAAAGAGCTGGTTTGTTTCCCTTAGCTATCTGAGACAACACTAAGAATTCCTAAATACAAAGCTACTAAGTCTGCGTATTAATGTGATTATTTTTCCTTCCTAAATGATCAGCAATTTGATAGTAATCTTACCTCCAACTTAATTGGCAAGGGGTTCAAAAGGCCTCAGTAGGTTAAAAACACTCCCAGCAGAAAACCAACTAAAAATATTGCCTCAATACCAAAATAAATGCTTTCAAACTAGATCATTTGTCAGTTAAAATATACTCTTTATTAAAAGGGTTTTCACGAGGCTTCTCTCACCGCCTCATCAAAAAATGTGATTTAAACATATCACATATCTGATTACCAACGCCTCTGAAAACACTACTTACCAAAAGAGCTGAACTTAGTGAGAATTCGCTCAAAGCTATGCTTTTCCACCTGAATGAAGGTGGCACCTCAGACTTTGGTTTCTCAATCTTTGAAACCACACTGGCTTCATGTACGTGGCCTGCAACTTGGGGAGCTCAGGAAGGATCCGGCATAACGCGGAGGCCATGAGGAAAGAAACACACACAAGAAAGTGGGAGGAATTCTCACCATTGCACTTACCTGCTGCATGCACAAAGTATGCCAAATATAAATCGAGTTCCTTAACAGAAACCCCTATGTGATGGGGTTGGACACAGAGCCCTGGATTAGAGCATTGTGGGGACTTTACAAGGCGCTCGCCATCAGTACTTTCCAGCGGAATACCTTTAAACAAAATCACCATAACAAGGTCCAACCTCCAGACTTTATCTGCCTGGCGGAGGCAGTCAATTCTTCGCATCTTGCCTTTCTGGTCTGGGTTGGAAAGAACACAACATGGAGGTTTTTTCCCTGTAACTGTAAGAACAAAATCCTCTCGATATTCGGGTCGGATATCTTTCCGTAACTTTGCCAGAAGTCGAGATGCCCACTTCTGCTTGACCTCTGGTTTTTCACTTAGCAATTCATCCTTCACGGCTCTCTCTTCTTCTTTTGACATACGCTTTTCATGTTTTTTGAAGTATTTTCGTTTTCGGGCCTGCAGGTTGAACCATGTGTAGGCAAAGGCTCGGACGTGGGGCAGAAGTGCTTCGATGAAAGGATGAAATTCATCCTAGGAGAATGAACAAAAACAAAAATATAAGTAGAATGAAAACAAAAGAAAACAACTTTTCTTCAGCGGGTCACCTTAAGAAAGAAATTCCTCATTTCACTTGAAATTTGATTAGAGCATTCTGTTACCAAAATCATACACAGCATCCTATGGGAAGTCTGGGAAGGTGGGAGAGAAAACTATCAGTATCATTTCTTATGATTGGAAATAAAAAAAGGCTAAAAATTTAAAAACTCTTTTAATATGTTCACCAGGGTACACCAGCTGCTATTGTCGGGCCTAGCTCCCCATCCTTTAGATAGTAAGTGAAGTTTATCTAAATGCTTATAACAATGTATAATCTTAACCCTATTTCAAGGAAGGCATATCTAATTTTGTCCCAGCCTTGACCTCACCACTTGTAGTACAGCCAGGGCCCGGCCGCCAGATTGGCAAATCCTAAACATTTAGATGCCAGTCAATGTTTATGGAAGTCTAGGAGCAAAAAATCATCTCTACAATCAATGAAAACAAAGGCTTTCCCTCTAAAAATACTGCATGTAGATTCTGATATGTTTCTTACTCATTTTGCTAGTGTCTGAATTCCTCTTTTAAATATTATAACTACATATAATTTTTTTTAGTCAAAAACTAGGAAAAATTTGGCAGGTTCATATACAAAAGAAGGAATGAATTTGATATTTATTAGGCTAAAATAAAAGATCTATGCCCAAGACATAATTGCTAATACTATGGGAATGAAACAAAAAGGGGAAAGAAAGAGGAAAAAAAAACAAAGAAAAGCATACATGAATACATTTAATTTACTAATATGATTGTGAAGTGCTTTCAGTAATAATCATACCTAAAAAATAGATTATTTAAGTTTTGCAAATACTATTTCAGGATTTTTCTCATAGGGAAACAGAACCTGGTATTTTCAATATTTACAAGATGCCAGGAAAACCCTCATAGATGCCTCTTAAAATTGAAAAAAAAATTGAGTTTCAATAGTTAAATGTTTCTTCCTGTTTTGCCTAAAATGTTTGATCCTTATACATGACATTTTCTTAGGAAATAGAAATATATTTTTTTAAAAATTAAGCAGTAACCTCCACAAAGCTTTCGGAGTACGTCTAACTTTTGATTAACTAATCCACACTGTTACATAACTTCTCTCTGCCATACAACCCCCTCTCCAAAACACAGATTACCTTCAAATAAATGAGGCTTAGAAACCAAAGAAAGATTTGATAGCTTTTTGCTAAAGGGTGTAGGACAGACAACTATTATAAAATGCATTCTTTTTCAGTTTGTTATATCTAACTAAATATATATTTTCAAGGCACAGGTAGCAGTAATGTCCAGAATATTATTATTAATGCAATTACTAAATTTTTAAATGTTCAAATGTGAACTGATAAGGTAAAATTGGTAAAATATTTAATAGTCGTGTTGTTTAAAAATTTAGCAAATTATAATCATTTAAACACTACATATGACTGAGCTTTTAAAAGTATATATTAATATAATACATAATAAATCACTTCAATAACTGATTTTTTTCCTCTCTGCACAAATTGCAGGCTCTATGTTTCAAGTTTAGCTTTCAAAACTGCTCTTTTTCAATAAAAGAATCCAAAAGAGAAGTAGTCAGCTTTCGTAACACGTGTGCATTCTTTAAGTAGAAAGAGAATAGAAAAAAATACAGGAATTGTTATTCTTGCCATAAACCATTAACATTTTTAAAATTTCTGATGTTTGAGAATATTTCTTATTCTCATACTTGAGGTGACAGGCATGGGGGGCAAGTCACAGTTTATCTGCAAAGGTATACGCCAAACCACAAAGCATCTAAACATTACTAAATTCTGAGCTCATCCTTGAAATGATCTAAAATACATAAATTTTAGGTTTGAAACAGAACTTCACATTGACTGATTTTCTTATATATACAAGACATGCTAGGGACCAAGACTCTGTTGTATTATGCAAAAAACCCCTGGAGTCTACCTTAAACTACCAAGTGAGCTTCCACCAAAAGGAGGACTTCATTTTTAAGTTTCATCCCCATTTTATAATGCAAAGGATAACTTAGCTCCAAATGATTCATATCTATGTTAAAACGTTATCTTATTTAAAAGCTTGATTAATGCTAATAAGCATTTAAAATAAACATTCTAATATGGCATTTTAAGTGTTTGTAGATACTCCCAATATGCTTTTCAAAAAACTGCAAACTGCATGCATGCATTCGTGTTCAACAGGATTCTGTTTACCTGCCAACCAAATGCCCATATATCTCATCAAAAAATCCTTAAACAAGAACAACTATGTCAACTAGTCATTAAGAATAACCTAAGTCCCCAATTTTGTATCAAAAGTATTTACAATGTATTACTCCCCAAAGGTTAAGAACCTGCCAGTAAAAATCCACAATATTTTGTATAACTTTACTCATATGCACAATTAAAGTATTTTTTCTAATGTATCTTTCTCAAGTCATGATTTAAAATATTCCAGAATATCAAAACTAAAGAGTATCATTAGCTTGCAAGAAATGTCCAGGAATAGCATAAATGATTAGTTAAAAAAAAAAAGTAGTGTGCCCTTATAATTCATGTTGCTGAACATATCGCTATAAGCTACGTACTATTTCATAACATTCAAGAGAAAAAAAGAACATTTTACATATGTACTCAGTGAGAAAGTTATAGGCCACCAATAAAAACAAACCTGAAAACCTGTTTCAAAAGTGGTATTACTTTGAATCAGCATCTTAAACATTGATCTGTTTGAAAGTGAGCCAAGTTTAAGAACCACTGAATGCTGATATTTCTGGAAACTACTTTTTTTTTAAAGGTTCACCTACAAATTTCTGCTGGGTTATCATTATATGGACAGTACCTGATTTGATTATATGCCCATATTTGATTAAAATAAGATGTCTAGGTTTTACTTGGTAAAGTTTTTTTTAAATTGCCTACAAGTTAAATGGAGTTTCATTTAGAGTACTTTTCTCACTGTGCTTAATGATTTTTTTTTGATGAGCAATAAACTACCGAAGTTCTTCTGCCTAAAACTGGCTCTAAAACATTATAAATATCCCAGCAAGTTAAATAAATTGTAAATAAATTTTTAAAAGAAGAACCCATAAATTTATGGGCCCTCATTCACTATTTATTGTACATTTTCCTTACAAACTGTTACACTACATAAGCATTTCTCTTAGTGGTGTTTCCAGAAGAAGGCCTAGTGAATGCATCAATCAACGCTGCTAAATATGTAAGCCGAAAAAAAAAAGAAAAAAAAACTTTCTTAATGTCATAATAGCTCATGAACCAAGAGAAGCCAACTTTGTTAAATACCTGACTGTGCCCTAGGCCTGCATGGATATACAGGTGCCCTCATATATGCACCATTCCCAAATATAAATTTATATTTTCAGAGCTCAATTGAGAAGACACTAATGTATCTGTTAGGGTCCTTTCCCTTTATTGCAGCCCGCTGGTATTCTCTACAAGTTCTGTGTGTTGCAAACTTCTGCCAGCTAGACCTTCAGCCTTCGAATCTCAGCATTTTCACTATAGTCCGTAATTCATTCAAATTATCTTACACTTTGCATCTTATCCATATGCAATTGTGAACCTTGCCAGAAGTGGTTGGAAAAGTTTCATTCCATACTTCCACAAGTTACTAAAATAGGAACTTTGGAAGTTTGTTAGGGAAAAAAAAAAAAAAAAAAACTTTTACAGTAACTAAAAGTAACTGCTATCCATTACTAATGCTTAGGCCTAAATCCCAAACAGACCATTTCAACATAAAAGATGCGTTTAAGAGTCTTCTGAGATCAAATACCCGGTATCATTACTGTTAGATATTGCAATAAGAAGGGATGTCATGTGGGAAATAAATCCAGAATCTAGAGAGAGAAAACTACTGATACTTTTTAGCCTTCCAGAAACTATTCCGGTTAAACCGTTATCTCCCACTAAATGAAGGCAAGAAGTGGTAGGTTTTTTAAGGGAGAGGTGAATAAACATTTTATGTGAAGCATATAACTTCATGTAGGTGATTAAATGGTCAGATTGCGATGTACCAAAGCAGTATGAAAGCTCACGCTTAAAAAAAAAAAAATAGCGCAAAACCACTTTGACTTCATGCCTTTTAGTCAAGGAAAACAAATAACATATTCAAACGGGACCGGATTTGAAGTCTCGAAGTAGCAATATTTTGCCTGGGGGTGGGTAGACAAGGGAGAGGGATGGACAGGAGGGCGCGGAAAGGAGAGGCGGTGGGGCGCGAGAGCCCCACGCTCTGAGTTGAGTCGGAGGGGAAAAGTTGCCCCCGTCCTGTGCGCGGAGCGGCCGGAGTCGCGCGGTGGCGGTGGCGGTGGCGGTGGCGGCGGCGGCGGTGGCGGCGGCGGCGGGGGGAGCCGTGTCTGGCCCGGGCCGCCGCTCCGGCTCACGGCTGGGAGCCCAACTCTGCCCGGCGCTACCCGGCCCGCGGCCCGCGGCCTCCGGCGCTCGGCGCCCTGCACAGCGTGGGCTCGTCTCGGCCCCGAAACTTTCACTCCGGGAGAGCGAACGGGCCACCGGCGCGCGGTGAGGACGCAGGCTCCACCCGGCCGGCGCGGGGGAACGCGCGTCCACGCAGCCCCGCTCAGCCAAGGGCTCGCCGCCGCCTGCCCGCGTCCGAGGGGCGCTGTCCGGGCCGGGGCCGGGACGGCAGCCCGCGTCCTTCCCGCGGCCGGACCCCTAAGGCTGACAAACAATAAACAAAAGTAAGAGTTCGAGGAGGCGGCGGGAGGCTGCGGCAGCGCGGGCTCCGGGGAGCTGGCCGTTGGGCGCAGGCACCCGAGGTCTCCCCGCACCCGAGGACTGCAGCCGGCCCGAGCGTGCGGGGTGAGCGGTGGGCTCCGTCGGCGGCCCCCTCCCCGGGCGCCGCGGAACTACGGAATCCCTGCTCCCGGCAGCAGAAACGCTGAGCCAGATTTCTGCGTGTCATGGACTGCATCCCCACCGAAACACGTGCGGGGTGTCCGAAAACACTGCTGTTCCGCAGTCCGTCGCCCCGATATTAATTAACGCATTAATAAGAGGGCGCCATTAGCCATGTGCCCACACAAATGGCCGTGCAAGAGGAATGCACCCGCATGGAAACAAAGTTACTTTCTTAAAGCGGGATTCCCCCCCCCCACCCGCGGGCACACGCGCGCACACACACAGAAACACGCGCAGACACAGACACACACCGAGACGCACGCCCCGGGCCCGGCCGGAGCGACGGCCCCGGTGCCCCCCACCCAGTCCCAGGCCTGCCCCCAGCGCCCCGGCCCCCCAGCCCTCCGCATCCACGCCGCGGCTTACCTGGGTGAGACAGAGCGGAGAATACATAACTGCCGGGCGCTGGGGTATGCGTGTGCGTCTGGATGTGCGGTTTGGAGGTGTGCGTGAGTGTGGGTGAGAGAAGAGAAAGAGGGAGAGAGGGAGAGAGAGAGAGAGAGAGAGAGAAGGGGGGAGAAAAAAAAATCAAGCCTGCTTCTTGCGTTCACATTTCCAAGTCGGCTCAACTGCAGCCAGCCAGCGCTATTGCCGCTCCATGAGCTGAACTTTAACCCCGCCTAGAGTTTCCCTACACTCCACTATACATGCCTACTGTACGCGGGCGTTAAAGGCATAGCGCACCCTTTCCCGCTCCCGCGCCGGCCCGGCCGGGTGCCCGCGAGCTGCCCGCGCGCCCGCCTCCGCCTCCGCTCTGCACCGCACCGCACAGCCGCCGCCCGCTCGCGCCGCCGCCGCGGGGGGGAGGGGGTGTGGGGGAGGGGGCGGTTGCGGCGCAGCGCGGCCAGCCCGGTCCCGAGCCTCCGCGGCCGCTCGCGCTCGCAGGCTGGCTCGCTGGCTTCCCGGCTCTCTCCGTGGCTCGCTCCTTGCTCGCTCGCTCGCTCGCTCTCCCGCTCGCTCCCCGGCCCCCCCGCCCCCCTCCCCCGATCAGCGCATTACTGGGTAACGCAGTGAGGAGCAGTTACAGTCTGTACTCCCGGGCAGCTATAGGCTGCCACAGGATGTGCTTAAGCAAACAAAACTACTTTTCCTCGTCCCCATCCCCCCATCCCCGCTGCAGACCTCCGCGGACCTCTGTGGAGGACTTGGGCAACTTTGCCAGGTTGCCCCGCACCCCCCGGGCCACCGCGTGGGCACGTAGAGAACCGAGGAGGCGGCCGGGCGGCACATTTGCATGTATGCAAATTTCTTTGAAAAATCAGACCTCCTAGGTAACTTTTTTTTCCCCCACTGAAATGCAGTAAGGCTCAAAGCATTGTAATCTCTCCAGCGAAGCTTTCTGTGGGAATAGATTCGTCGGCAGAGGTAATTATGCACACAATCCTGCAAACTTTGTGCAGCTTCGGTCCTGTGGCATTCAGAAGTGGGGGTGGTGAGGAATCAGTGCCCACAGAAGATTCACCGGATTTGGGGGGCGGGGGTCTGGAGAAAAGAAGGCGGAGATTAATGAGCGTTCTCCCTCCCAGGACTGTGAAACTAGTGGGTTTGAACAGAGACGCCATAGAAAAAGTTCTATCACGTTCAGAAACAACAGTGGTTTAGCTGTGACATCTTTTTCTTTTTAGGAGGAAAAAAATATGTGAAAGGGATGTCCCCTTAGGGAAGGGAGATATTCTGATCCACAAACGCGTGCCCAGAACTGGACATAGGCTGTCATTACCGTCCCAGTTTCTGGGACACCTCTGGAAGGGTGCCTTTTAAGAATCCCTTTTTTCTCTCCCCCAGGTAATAGTTCTTAAAATGGAAAAGAGCTTCCTGCAATTATTTTAGGTTTGCTAAAGTATTGTTTTGGCAGAAAAGGGGGGTGGTTTTTAGGGTTTGGCAAGTTGCCAGTAAGCCTGCTTTTCCAGTTTTTTTTTTAACCTCATATTTTCTCTCTAGGCTCTCCTCTCTCGGAGAGGGGAAGAAGTATACCTGCCTCTTCTAAGTCCCCATCCCTTATTTTACTTCTTTTCCTCATGATGGTTTGCAAAATGCTGCATTTGACAACCCTTCTCAAAATTCCAAAAGGAAAGAGGTGGGTATCATGTTGAAGGACACTGGCACACAGGGGAATCTGCCCTTCGGTGGAGGTGACATAGCCAGAGAGTCTCTAAAGAGAGGACATTCCTGTAGGAAAGTGAAGGTAAGTGATGTGTTAACAAGTGAGGGTGAGTGATGTGTTAAGGCCACTCTCATTCAGACTTCTTTTCAAAGCAAGGGGCAGGAAATATTGTACTGGAGAAAGAGCAAAAGAGAACCTCTGAAATAATTCTGCATCTGTCTAAAGTTATTTTATGCTTGTACTTTAGTTACTTTATTGCCAAAATAATTCCCCAATGCTCAAGAACCATTCTCTCCCCCACCCTCCCTCCTGAACATCCTTGGAAATCTCTCAAGATTATTTACTAAGGAGTGAGGAGAAATAATGATTTCAGCCTTTAATGAGAGAGTCCATTTTCCCAAACTTAACCCACTGCTTTTCCTTGGTTCCTCTCAGATTTTAGTAGGGGAGGAATGTCCTAAAAGCCAAGCTGTGTTACAGAGACAATATCCCTGGCCACGAGAACCTTTGCTGGGATCTATAACTTCAATGCGCTCCAAGTTTCCTCGATAGAAGTTTCTGGCTGACGGTCCCAACATGTAACTGAGGCACAGTGAGAAGTTATTGTTCGGAGTGTGTACTCGGGAAGCTCTCTTCCAGAGCAGATTAAAATCTTTCTTTTGGTGTATTAAAAGATACACTTCACATCTGCCTATTTTCAAAACGGCAAAGATTCTTACTTTTGAGTCTCAAGGAAAAAAAAAGATTTTTAAAAAGGACTGGCACGTCGCCCTGTTTTTTAAAAAAAAAATGGGGGAAGTAATTTAATGCTGATATTTCTACTTTAAAAACTTCTTTTGTTGCAGCAGTGGATGTGCCCGCGATTTCCAGCTTTCTGCGGTTAGCAATATTATCTTAAGTAACTTTTGGCGCCCTTCGTAAGACTTTTGGATATGGGACGATTGTTTGCGCCCTCTAGGCAAGGGCTGGATCCAAGTTCAGCACCAAAGCCCTTCACATCCGCTCCTGCTTTCTCTCCTATCTCCGCCAGCTCCCGCTCCCTCCCCCGCGGAGGGAGGGGGGGAGGCGGGGGAACACTACAAAGCACAGTTCCAACTACAGCCTTTGGAAACAAGACTGAGAAAAATACAGTAGAAGAGTTACAGTTACAGAAAGGCTTCTGGTAACTTTCTCTCCAACAGGCATAAATTTAAACACACGCACAAAGAAACAGATGTTCCTCAAAGGGCAGACTGGGGGTAAAAAACATTTCCAACCCTCTCCCCTCTTCCCAAGTTGCAAAAGTAAATCCTTGTCCAGAGTTCACAAAGATACTAAGGCACTTGAGAGAGAGCAGGGATGGAGGAGGAGGGAAGAAAGAAAGGATAGTAGAGAGAGCAGTGGAGGAAACGCAGGTGAAGTATGGAAACTAGTTCACTGCAATCATATAAATGACCCATTGTTAGGAAGGATAAACCCCTTATTGGAAATAACCACTCCAATCATTTATTTTGCAAGTGGTAGGAGGCTGCCTTGAAATGGGATTGTCTCTGCGCAAAGGAGGCTCCTGTCATGCTCTCTGCTATCCATATTCTTCCTGGCACAGAGCCCAGCCTTGCATTTACTGTGTTTTATTTGCAGAAACGTTACCTTGCCAGCTTTAGTGAAATCCTCTTAGATATATAAATTACGTCAATAAGGTTTCACTTATATGTACATCTCAAATAGCTCTCATTTTGGAGGTTACTTAATAGGGAGATCTTATTAATATGATTTAGATTTTAATACCCAAAGCAGTGAAGATAGGACTGGGATTCATAAGCGACAACACCATAACTCTGTAGTTCTTGCCAACACTAACTTTATTAACTGGCATTTTTCAACATTTTTTCTTCTCTGGTTTTTGACCTGCTGGTCACTTCTGTGCAGATTTTTCTTATGTGCATATAATCCTAAATTGAATCATGTTGCTGAAGTGAGTGTCCAAGTGAATTCTTACATCAAATTTCCAAGCCAGATTTGACTGGAAGGCCTAAAGCCTTGGGAAATAGCTTGATGGGAATTTAATCCAAAGAAGGGAAAGAGCCCATATTATTTTCCATTCACTTCCCAACAGAATTAGGTGTCTACACTGCTCAGAGAGGAGGAGATGGAGATATTTTAGTCAGAGGCTGCCAGTTACTGTCTCCAAGACAAGCTACTGCAGTTGGTTTCCACTGGATTTGTATCAAGCACTTGTCCAAGAGGCCAGACTCCAACTAACAGCAAGTCAGCGATCTTCCATACTCACACCCTCCACAGGGGTTGTTGTGGTAACAAGGAGAAATGTGAACTTGGCCAGTCTTAACGTCCTATTTCCTACTGACCATATACTTAAAAAGCAGAATTCAAGAATAGCCAAGAAAAAACACTCCCCCCATTTCTTTCAAGTGTGTAAGACAGCTGCTAGTCCATGTGTGAAACATTCTCTCCTTTAAAACTGTTGTTTAGAGTTCAAGAAGAGAGGTTTACCTATTATTTTCAAAGTAATTGAAATGCCAAAGCTTCTAAGATAATCAGAGTAAGAAGTTTTGTAATGCTGAATACGCAATATATTACTTCCCAAAGCTCACTACAATCCCACAATTCAGGCAAGATTTAAGCCACACGTTTCTTAAAGTTGAACTTCACATTCCACAAGTTACCAACTTCCCTGAGCTTAAAAATAATAGCTAATGCAAAGTTAATAACTAATACAAAGTTATTTCTCTAGCAGAATGTTTCTTTTTCCAAAAGACAAGGAAGACAGCACAAGATTCATGCAAAACTCCCCCGATCAGCCTTTTTTTTGTTTTTTTCCTTAAACGCGAAAACTCTTTCCTATTGTGCTTGCTAAATCCGGAAGCGCTTGTAGCTTTGACAGCTTGAACCACACCATCCCCTTCAGAGCTGCAGAGAACTTCAGATCTCCTCTGCCCCGCCCCCTCTGGCTATTGAGAACTATTGTACACCCAAGCTTCCTTATGATTGGATAAAGCTTTTGTCAATCTCCCATGTTGTCCCATTGATTAGAGGATCAAATCGTCAATTATTCTCCGGGTCCAGACATTTCTTTTCGGGTTAGGTTGACTGCTGAGGCCAGACGTCTTTTACAGAACAGAGCACGTACAGGATTTCCCCCCACCCCTTTCTGGAACCGAGCAAGCGCTAGAAGGAAAAAAAAAAAATCTGTCAAGCTCAGCAATTTTTTCAAATCCCGAGGAAAAAAAAAAAGAAAAAACCCGGTCTCTGATGCACACAGCAAAAACACCATCAACAAAGCTACATCTTTAAAACAAAACCATCACAATAGACATTTACCCAGCAATCACTTAAGTGCATATGCGAGCTAGAGAAATTTTAGTCTTAGCCATTAAACAAAATCATTCTACCATTATTGTTTATAAAACGCATATCATATAAATGCAAAATAGAAAGTTTAAGATGTACCACGTACCATTGCAATGTAAAAAGAGTACGTGAGAAACTTTAAAATGCTCAGACGAATTGCTTCATTTGTTGTCCCCTTTTTTTTGCATTTAAAAAATATCTAAATAAACTTGGAACCGTTGAAAACCCGGAAGAGATTTTTTAAAAAGCTGTTGGCCAATTGCAGGCTTCTTGGAGAATTTTTTTTTTTTAACCCCAAATCAGAAGGCTTTTGCAATCGCAAGGCGCGCTCTCTCCCTCTCTCCCTCTCTCACTGTCTCTCTCTCTCTCGCTCGCTCGCTCTCACTCTCTCTTTTGAAAGCGATCCAACCCGGGCTGGCTGGTTCTCAGATTCTCTCTGGTTTTGCCTTGCGTGCTTTGGATTGTACGAGACTTTGCAGAAGTTGCAATCGATTCGGCAGTCCCTCTCTCCTCTCCCTACCCCCTTGTTTATTTCCGCAATCGCTTCAATTTGCATAGTAACCTCGCACGAGGCACCGGCGGCAGCCGGCGGCGGAGAGGGCCGGGAGGGGGCAGGGAAAAGGCCTTGCCCCCTTCTCCCCTCCTCCAGTCTCTCTCCCCGCCAGTCGTCTCCTCCCCTACGGCGCGTGGCCAATAGGAGCCCCTACATTCGGCGCAAGCTCCGGTCTGGACACCGTTCTGAAGAAAAGCCCCTGTGTTACTAGGCCCGGCTCTCGGAATCGTGCTGTTGGCGCAGTACAAGTTCCCCTGCTTGCGGACTTCGCAGCCGGTACTGGGCAAACGTGAGGATAAAGTACCTTTGCCTGCGGTTGTGCAGGTTTTGCACGTTTTAATCAAGTCTGCACACCTGCTTTCTCGGTTTCTTTTTCCAGGGCCTCTCGTGAGTTATTAGGCTAGTTCATGATGGTTAGTGAGAGATTTAACCTTTATTTGCACTGGTGTAGACCAAGAGTTAAAGATCCTCTTTGGTGCATTAAATCAAGAGAGTGCAAAATGTCACAGGGAACTTGCAGTGAAATAAAGCTTCTACCCTAGGTTAGAAAAGAAAAAGACAGTGGCTCTATTCTCTGCAGATGACTGAACATAAAATTGTTAGGTGGGCTCCCTCAAGAATAAAGCTGTTCTTTTAAGGCAGGAGATACGGTGAAATTCTAATTTAATTGCCAAGCATCTAATTTGTCAATATCCTTACAAAACCTAAGTTCCACAAAATTAAAGGAGACCCCTCCCCTTCCTACTCCCCTAAGAGAAGAGCTGTAAGAGTTTTGACATTTAAAAGGGGGTTTTTAAAAGATAATTATTGGAACATTAAGTCCTTCATCTCACTGATTCACCTTATTTCATTAACCCAGACTCTTTAAGACCATGTAGTCTGGATATTTCAATGTCAACGGTTTAGGTGTTTGTTTTAAACAACAAAATAGCCATTGGTGCAGAGCAAGGAAATAAGACTCTGAAGGGAGGGAGTTATCTCTTTAAATGGAAAGCACACAACCGGGCTACTGCGGTTTTCGTTGTTGTTTTTAAAAATGTGATTGCTGGCTGGGCGCGGTGGCTCACGCCTGTAATCACAACACTTTGGGAGGCCGAGGTGGGCGGATCACAAGGTCAGGAGTTCGAAACCATCCTGCCCAACATGGTGAAACCCGGTCTCTACCAAAAATACAAAAATTCGCTGGGTGTGGTGGCGTGTGCCTGTAATCCCGGTTACTTGGGAGGCTGAGGCACAAGAATCGCTTGAACCCAGCAGGCGGAGGTTGCAGTGAGACGAGATCGCACCACTGCACTCCAGCCTGGTGACAGAGCAAGACTCTGTCTCAAAAAAAAAAAAAAAAAAAATTGTGTTTGCTTTGAGTCAGTTAAGAAGCATAGGACATTTTGCTGAGTAACTTAGAGGAAAACGTGTGCTTACCTGGCTTGATTAAAAGTATCCAGTAAGAAGTCAAGAGTAATAGGAAGCAACCTGGCAGTTGTCTGATTTTCTTAACTGTCCTTGGTGAAGGTACCTAATTAATTAATAACAGGACCTTGCATAGTTAAATTGGAGGTGAGAGAAACCTCATATTTTATGTTGAATCACATTTTTTTGCTTTGGTCTGGCACTGTACAACTAGTCGACTGATGTAGCTGTACTGTGGCTGGCCTTGGCATTAGCTTTGCTGTTCTGGTCTGCCCTTCATAGATGCAGATATACAGCTCTTGGCTGTAGCAAGCCTGTGGCATTTAATCCTAGCCTCCTCCACTGAGCATCCATTTCCACTTGGTGTACTACTGTCACCTAGAAATACACTTGATGTGATGTAGCGGCTTCAGTTTAAATAAAAAATAATACTTTTGGAGGCCGGGGTGGGCGGATCACCAGGTCAGGATATTGAGACCAGCCTGGCCAACATGGTGAAACCCCATCTCTACTAAAAATACAATAATAATAATAATAAATTTTTTAAGTAACCAAAAAAAAATGTTTTGGGCCTGGTTTAGCTGGTACTAGACTCTGTGACCTTGAGATGGTTACATAAAACCTATAAAACAAGACATCAACCTATTGTGAGAGTGGAAGGCTGTTTTATCAAAAGGTAAGAACCTTTGAGATGGACAGGAGGTGTCAACCTGTATTGCATTGCTCTGTAGATGCTGTGGTCTGAATAATCTCCGATGCTAAGCAGGCCAGGCCTTGTAAGTAGGTGGTAACAGTGAATTTTGTGTGCATTGTCTGTAGTGCATTAACTCAGTTTGATATGGTAGGTTGGCACCATTTCCAAAGTGATCTTTTATATGTCCATCTAGTCAACAACAACATAGCATTGACAACATAGCATTGGCTTCAGAGTCCAACTTAGGTTTTTTTTTTTAGACAGAGTTTTTGCTCTTATTGCCCAGGCTAGAGTGCAGTGGTGTGATCTCTGCTCACTGCAACCTCCACCTCCTGGGTTCAAGTGATTCTCCTGCCTCAGCCTCCTGAGTAGTTGGGACTACAGGCGCCCGCCACCATGCCCGGCTAAATTTTGTATTTTTAGTAGAGACTGGGTTTCACCATGTTGGGCAGGATGGTCTCGATCTCCTGACCTTGTGATCCTCCCACCTCGGCCTCCCAAAGTCCTGGGATTACAGGCGTGAGCCATCGCGCCTGGCCTCAACTTAGGTTTTAATGTTGGTTCTACCATGTGTTTGTTTTTTTTTTTTTTTTCAGGCAAAACCTCTGCAAGCTTTAGATTTCTGATCTGGAAAATGGGAGATAGATAACATATGTAAATTAACTAGTACATTATGTGTGCTCAATATAGGCACGTTGAAGGTGCTAAGAGCTAGGGATACAGCAAAGAATGAGACATTATCCCCGCCTCTAACAAGCTTTCGATGCAATGGGGGAGATAAGACATAAAGCTAACTAATAGTGTAATGTAATAAGTGTTATGTCCAACATATGTGTATATGTATAAAATGGGCAGTGGTGATAGAATGATTCATTTTTTCTGGGTCATTAAGGCAGAGACAGTCATTAAGGCCTAAAAAAGAGACATTTGTGTTGGGACAGAAATATGCATTAGTCAGGTAGACAGGTGAGGGGCAGGGCATTCCTCTCCAGGAAAACACAATGATGTCAGTGTATGCAACAGGCCAAAGAATGGGGATGTGTTCAACTGTGGCTAGTTGTCTAGTTAGGATTAGCTTGTATAGTCATGTGTCACTTCATGACAGGGATACATTCTGAGAAATACGTTATTAGATTTAGTCGTTGTAAAAACATCGTAGAGTATACTTGCAGAAACCTAGATGGTATAACCTTATACACACCTAGGCTATGTGGTATAGCCTATTGCTCCTAGGCTACAGCTCTGTACAGCAGGTTACTCTACTGAATATTATAGGCTACTGTAACACAATGGTAAGCATTCCTATATCTAAACATAGAAAAGGTACAATAAAAATACAGTATTATATAATCTCATAGGACCACCATTGTATCTGCAGTCTCTCATTGACTGAAACGTCCTTAGGCGGCACTAGACTGTATTACTGTAACTAGAGATGACCTTAGAAAGGCAGGCAGAGCCAAGGTGGTGGAGAGCATTGAACCTTCGCTGGAGTGAAGTGAGCCCTTTGAACCTTCACTGGAGGGGCTGTATTTCACACTGGTGGAGTGAGCCCTTTGAACCTTCACTGGAGGGGCTGTATTTAACCAAGAGATATACAAAATAAGATTTACAAATTAGGAATATCATTCTAGTAGTGGAGGCAAAGAGAGTGGTTAGAAAGATATGAGAGAAGATGCAGTCCTGAGCTATGGCACCGCTGGAATGAATGAGAAAAAGAGAGAAAGGGAAGGAGGAGTAGAGGGTGAAAGAGAGGTAAGGAAACAAGGAAGACCCTCCATTGATACTGGTTTTCAGGGACTTTGATCAACAGAGGCAATTTAGAAGTAAATTTTTCCCAGACTCTTCTCAAAATCCAAATAGCCAGAAGATGTAAAATAAGGTCTGTTAGTGAAATAGGTTCTACTTACTCCACAAATTGCTGCTTCTAATATCCTTAAACCTAATATTAAATAATATTAAAATAATACCAGTAATAGTAGTTCACATGGCTTAAATGTTTACACTACATCAATTCTTCCCACCTTTGTGAATTTGCATTCCAGTAACCTTGGCTCCACCATGCCACTGGAAATCAGGTGCAAATCTAGTCGGGCAAATTTGGGTTGCTAACCCCATTGAGAGCCTCATGTTTCTGTGTAGGTTGGCTTTATGCCTTGAAAATAGTAGGCTCTTCCAGGAATTTTGCTTTGTTGACCCAAATAAAAACTTAATCCTCTTGCAAGACACTGATATGGAAACTAGAATGTTAGAGTTTTATAGAATTAGAAACATAATTCAAAATTGCAATATTTTTCTAATAATCAACTTAAGTTTTAATTTGTGAACTAAGTTGAATGTTGACACACAGAGATATATTTCACATTTTCTTGATGTGCCTGTATAAATCCTAGATCATTCAAATCACTTTTTAGACAAAGTAATCAACACAGGCATTCAAAGGACACACATTGTAATATAAATGATAAACACTACAAGCGAAATTAATCTAGGAATTGATGAGGTTCCCAAATAAGCAAATTGTGGCAGACTATTGCCTCCCCACTCCCAAATCTGTTCTTTCTCTATTCTTAGATACACACGTGAACAATTTAAAGTCAATATTAGGCTGAGCACAGTGGCTCACACCTGTAATCCCAGCACTTTGGGAGGCCAAAGCAGGCAGATCTCTTGAGGCCAGGTGTTCGGGATCAGCCTGGCCAACATGGCGAAACCTTGTCTCCACTAACAATACAAACATTCTCTGGGTTTGATGGCACACACCTGTAGTCCCAGCTACTCAGGAGGCTGAGGCAGTAGAATCGCTTGAACCTGGGAGGCAGAGGTTGCAGTGAGCTGAGATTGTGCCATTGCACTCCAGCCTGGGCAAAGAAGCGAGACTCCAGCTCAAAAAAAAAAAAAAAAAAAAAGTTCCTCAAGAGAGTTTGATCCCTCCCTACCATGTTTGAGAACCAATCCTATTAAAATAAAATCCTAATAACATAAAAATAAAGTTAATATTTCCTAGCCTTCCTTGCAACTAAATATGACACATGAGTAAGTTCTGTGAGCAGAATTGTTGACTGCAACTTCATGACACTTGCTTAAAAGAAATGTGTCCTGGGCCGGGCATAGTGGCTCATGCCTATAACCCCAGCACTTTCAAAGGCCAAGGCAGGAGGATCACTTGAGCCCCAGGAGTTCAAGACAAGTCTGGGCATCATAGATAGACTTTGTCTCTGCAAAAAATAAAAATAAAAAATTTAGCCAGGCATGATGCCACACATCTGTAGTCCCTGATACTCAGGAGGCTGAGGCAGGAGATTGCTTGAGCCCTGGAGATTGAGGCTGCAGTGTGCTATGATCACACTACTGTATTCCAGCCTGGGCAGTAGAGTGAGATCCTGTCACACAAAAAAAAAAAAAAAAAAAGGAAAGAAAGAGAGAAAGAGGAGAAAAGGAAAAGGAAGGAAAGGAAGGAAGGGAGAAAGGTGGTGGGGAGCAGCAGGGGTAGAGAGAGAAGAAAGAAAGAAAGGAAAGAGAGAGAGAAAGAAAAGAAAGAAAAAGAAAGAAAGAAAGAAAGATTGATTTGTCCTGAACTTGTGGCCCTTTCCAAAGACAGCAATGATACTGAAATACCAACTTCAACTACAAAGACCTGGACAATTCCCTGGGAGACAAGAGAGCTACGCAATGAAAGGAACCTGCGTTCCTGAATAACCTCCTGGAGCAGAGCCGCTTCTCAAGCATAGATTATATTTAGGCTACCGTAGTTGTGTTTTTTTTAAGCTACAGTGTTTTGAGGTCTCCGATACAGCAGCCTAATCTTCCCTATAACTAATAATCAAGATCATAAAACAATCTCATGGTATATTTTGTTTTCTCTCTGAAATCTCATGGCCTTTCTCCAATTTGATATATAATATATCTAATTTTTTTATCAGCCTACTTTTCCAGGCTCCCCTCCTGCTCAGTCTCTCTCTGCTGCCCCCTCATCCTAGCCACAATAAATGACTCAGTTTTCCCTTTTTATCACCTCCCAAATATACCATACATGTTCATCCCTCTTTTTCCTTATTTGTATGATTCTTTTTGCCCAGAAGACCCTGAAGTTGTCTCCCTGTTTCACCCATTTTCTCAAGGACCAATTTAATGCCGTTTCCCAACTCCCATAGGCAGAATTGGTCAATTTCCTCTGTGCTCTCTAACATCATACACTCATCTAAGACCGCTCTCTTTGCATTGTATATCATTTATTTATTTGTGTGTCTGTCTACCGAGCTATGGGCTTCTTGAAAATGCAGTTATTTTATTCATCCTTGAATGCTTATAAGCAAAGTGCCACAGTAGATCTTCAGTAAATGTTTGGTGAATTAATATGTAAATGACATGAACAATGGTTACCTTTTCTAGACTTGCATTCTGATAGAAAACAAGGTCAGGAGTATGGCTAATGCAAGACAGGGCATTATCACAAGGGTGGAATTGTCAGTATAACTAGCAGGGCATTGAATTTGCCTTTCACAGGCCTTCCACACAGGTCATCACCTTTAACCTTCCTACTGCATAAGTGGCTTAGACATTGTCATTCCCATCACAAAAATGAAGAAACTAAGGCTCAGAAAACTATGGGGAGTTTGTTACTCAAAGTCGTTCTCTTAGTGAGTAGTTAAATAGAACATTTAATTCATTTAGAATTGCTCCCCAAAGCTCTAGCCATTATATCTGCCTTAGGAAAGACTTCAGGATTCAGTTTTTTAAAATACAATGTTGATGATTACCTGGCTTTAATCATAATCAAAGGTAAGCATATGGTCCCATCCTTCTTACCTTCGACACACCACAATAAACTGCAGAAGACCAAAAATGATGTCCAATTGAAAAATGATGTTCAACTGAGCTGCTGAGGTGACCAGCAGAAAAAATCTTGACTAAAGTAAAGGCCATGGCTGGGTGTGGTGGATACTCCTGTGATCCCAGCACTTTGGGAAGCCAAGGCAGGTGGATCACTTGAGGTCAGGTGTTTGAAACCAGCCTGGCCAACATGGCAAAACCGCGTCTCTACTAAAAATACAAAAATTAGCTAGGTATTGTGGCAGGCACCTGTAATCCCAGCTACTCCAGAGGCTGAGGCACAAGAATCGCTTGAATCCTGGAAGCGGAGTTTGCAGTGAGCAGAGATCACGCCACTGCACTCCAGCCTGGGCGACAGAGCAAGACTCTATCTCAAATAAATAAATTAATAAATAAATAATAAATAAATAAAGTAAAGGTAGCAAAGTACAAGTTTACAATTCACAGAAGCAGAAAGCTGAAAGGGAACTCAGAAGTCTCCAACTACCACATTTTACAGATGATAAAACTGAAAGTAGCAGAGTGAAGTATCAAGCTCATGGTCACACAGTTGGTAAAGAATTCATCCCCAGTCCAGTGCCAGTTTCATTACGTCATGCAAAGGATATTCTGCAGGAATGGGAAAGGAGTGAATAACTGTCTCTGGTATCAAAATAGAAAAGAGGTCTGAGAAAGTGAAGAAATACTGTTGGTAGATCTGATAGGAGAAAGAAAATGGGTAATTGTCTAAACTGAAAAAGTGGCTATAAAATCCAGGCTAGCACTTGAAGATTTACCCAAAGATGTTTAGACAGATAAAGGATAATTTTTCAGGAAAAACAAATGAGGCAGGAGTGAAAGAAACAGTCTAGAACTATAATATAGAGAGTAGTGACTTGAATTTTATGTAGTTATTTAGAGATAGGGTCTCTCTCTCTCACCCAGGCTGGTGTGTGGTGGCACCAACATGGCTCACTGCAGGCTCAACCTCCCTGGCTCAAGCAATCCCCCTGCCTCAGCTTCCCAAGCAGCTGGGACTACAGGCCCGTGGCACCACAGCTGGCTAATTTTTGTGTTTTTTGTAAAGTCAGGGTTTCATTATGTTGCCCAGGCTGGTCTTGAACCCCTGGGCTCAAGCAATCCTCTTGCCTCAGCCTCCCAAAGTGCCGGGATTACAGGCATGAGCCTCTGTGCCAGGCTGTGAATTGAATTTTTGAGCTATGGGGTTAATATGCTTTCCTATTCTTTACTCTTGGTGACCTTGGGACAGTTTAATTTCTCTGACATCCTACCCATCCCCCACCCACTGTAAAATGTAAATATTGTCAGCCCTGCTTACCTCATGTGGCTTGGTGAGGATTCAATAAAATCATAAATGTAAAACTGTTCAAAATATGTAAGTTTCTATTCCCTCAATGCCTCTACCACCAACAGTTGTTAATAGAGGACTATATATAACAAATAATTTGAATTTTTAGCTAGTCATATTTATCCTGCCTATATTTTATAGGTTTTGGAGTAGAGGTATGTACACATACATACACAAAGTCTATCAAGATGAGGTGAAATTGAGAGTAAGAGTCAAAAACATATGCAATAAGATTCCATTTACTTTGCTAGCATTGACTTAAAATTTGACTTTGAGTTTCCTAATAATTTAAAGAGGAAAAACTAAAATTTATGAAATACACAATGTCCATGTGATTATAAAATTCAAGGCCAGGGAAGTTGACTCACTATAATCACAACATTTTGAGAGGCTGAGGTGAGAGGATCACTTGAACCTAAGAGTTTGAGACCAACCTGGGCAACATGGCGAAACCTTGTCTTTATAAAAAATACAAAAAATTAGCCAGGTATGGTGGCATGTGTTTGTAGTCGGAGCTACCTGGGAAGCTGAGGTGGGAAGAATCACCTGAGCCCAGAAGGTCAAGGCTGCAATGATCAGTGATTGCACCACTGCTTCCCAGCCTGGGTGACAGAGCAAGACCTTGTCTTGAAAATAAATGAAGAAATTCGCTGGGCATGGTGGCTTGTGCCTGTGGTCCCAGCTGCAAGGACAGCTGAGCATGAGCCCAGGAGGTCCAGGGTGAAGTGAGCCGTGATTCTGCCACTGCATACCAGCATGGGTGGGAGAGCAAAACCCTGTCTACAACCCCCCCCCCCCAAAAAAAGCAAGCTAACCCACAAAATTCAAGAAAGTTTATTCGAAAGCAACAGAGATGTTCTGAGGTCTGAAAAAATTTACCATGTAACCTCCCACTACCACCTTCACCATTGCCACACAGACCTGGGTTGTCATGAAGAGAACAGTCTTGACTGTGATGCACCGAACCATTTACTCCAGCCCTGGATGAGAGTCCAGCCAACGTAAGGACAGAGGGAGTGGGAAGGATGGGAATCTTCTCAAATGACTATTCTCAATGAATATTCTCAAATGACTCATCTGTAGATTGAGTGCCATGGGCTAATGGAAAGGCCTAGAATTCAGCAACAAAGAAGGGACAGAACTAGTTGGCATTGACCCCTCTGCCCCTATGGTTTTTCATACTTACTCTAATATTCCTAAGATCACATTACACCTCCCAAAAATAGTACAGAGAGGAAGGAAGCAGAAACTGGGCAATCCAGTTGGTGTGGACACCATGGCCTCAGACTCTTCTAATCTCTTTCCTTTGGCTCTCCGGCCTCTCCTGACGTCTTTCTTGCGTAAGGTGACTCAAAATGGGGTCAGCAAAGGGAGCTCTAACGAAGGAAGTTGTAGAATTGGGTTGTTGCTCTTTGATACAAGTAACAGTAAATGGGTATCATGCCTCAAAGCTCCGTTAATAGCCTAAGAAGCAGGACTTCAGGGCAACTGAAATCATTACAGAAAAAAAAAATGTATTTGTGGGTCAGAATAGGAGATAAGGTAAAGTCTGACCCTGTGCTGGTGGAAAATGACAATCTGTGTGTGTGAAAAAAATATGTAACATAACATTTACCATTTTTACTTTTTTTTAAAATTTGAGACGTGTTCTGTGTTGTTCAGATTGGAGTGCAGTGGTTAAATGATAGCCTTTGTGGGTCGGAATAGGAGATAAGGCAAAGTCTGACCCTGTACTGGTGGAAAATGACAGTGTGTGTGTGTGTGTGTGTGTGTGTGTGTGTGTGTGTGTGTGTGTGAGAAAATAGATATAACATAACATTTACTATTTTTACTTTTTTTTTATTTGAGACGGGTTCTCTGTTGTTCAGGTTGGAGTGCAGTTGTTCAATCATAGCTCACTAGAATCTCAAACTCAGCCTCTTGCATTTTAAATATATAAATATATATATGTGTGTGCGTATATATATATAATTTTTTTTTTTTGAGACGGAGTCTCACTCTGTCTCCCAGGCTGGAGTTTAGTGGCGCGATCTCGGCTCACTGCAAGCTCCGCCTCCTGGGTTCACGCCATTCTCCTGCCTCAGCCTCCCGAGTAGCTGGGACTACAGGCTCCCGCCACCATACCTGGCTAATTTTTTGTATTTTTAGTACAGACGGGGTTTCACTGTGTTAGCCAGGATGGTCTCGATCTCCTGACCTCGTGATCTGCCGGCCTCAGCCTCCCAAAGTGCTGGGATTACAGGCGTGAGCCACCACACCCGGCCTTAAGTATTTTTAAATGTACAGTTGAATGGCATTAAGTAGATTCACAAAGTTGTCCGACCATCACCACCATCCATCCCCAGAACTTTATCATCTTCCCAAGCTGACTCTGTATCCATTAAATAACTCCTCATTTCCTACTTCTCCTAGCACCTGGCAATCACTACTCTACTGTCTGTCTTTATGAATTTGATAACTCTAGGTACCTCATGTAAGTTGACTCTTAACGGTATTTTTTCTCCTGTGACTGGCTCATTTCACTTATAGCATTATGTCTTCAGGGTTTACACATGTTGTAGCTTATGCCAGAATTTTCTTCCTTTTTAAGGCAGAATGTTTCATTGAATGAACATGTATATGCACATATACACATCATATGTGTGTGTGTGTGTATATGTTATAGTAAGCTATGTTTTATATATATATATATGAAACATTTTGGCTGGGCGCAGTGACTCACGCCTGTAATTCCAACAGTTTGGGAGGCTGAGGCAGGTGGATCACTTGAGGGCAGGAGTTTGAGACCAGCCTGGCCAACATGGCAAAACCTCATCTGTACTAAAAATACAAAAATTAGCCAGGCGTGGTGGTGTGCACGTGTAGTCCCAGCTACTCAGGAGGCTGAGGCAGGAAAATCAGTGGAACCCGGGAGGTGGAGGTTGCAGTGAGCCAAGATCACACCACTGCACTCCAGCCTGGGTGACAGAGCAAGACTCCATCCCAAAAAACAAAAACACAAAAAACAAAACAACAACAACAAAAAAAACACACACACAGATTTTGCTTCCAAACCTTTTTGGCTGTTGTGAATAATGCTGCTATGAATATGGATATATAAATATCTCTGAGACCCTGCTTTCAATGATTTTGTATATGTATATACCCAGAAGTGGAATTATTGGATCATATGGCTATTTTTAATTTTTGAGAAAAAGCAACAATCTTAATTTACTATTGGAGAAAAATATTGAATGAATTCTTTAATGACTTGTTGCATTTATGGAGTTGATTTCATTGGCCTCAGGAAGCTCAGATTCTAGTCCCCATACTCCCGTTAGCTCTGTGGTCTTCAGAAGTCATTTGAGCCCCAGCATGGTGGCTTATGCCTGTAATCCCAGCATTTTGGGAAGCCGAGGTGGTGGATCGTTTGAGCCCAGGCATTTGACCAGCTTGGACAACATGGCAAAGCCCCCTCTCTATTAAAAAAAAAAAATTAACTGGGAGTGGTGGAGTGTGCTTGTAGTCTCAGCTACTTGGGGGCTGAGGTGGAAAGATTGCTTGAGCCTGGAAGGCAGTCAGCTGAGATCTCACCACTTCATTCCAGCCTGGGTGACAGAATGGGACCCCATCTCAAAAAAAAGCAAAAAAAGTCGCTCGAATTATCAGGACCACTCTGGGCTTCCTCATCTGTAAAGTATCTTTCAACTAATGGATATCTAAAGTTGTTAGAAATTCCATAGGTCTATAGTTCCACATAATAGAGCAATATGGTATATGGGTTCATCCATTCATTTCTTCATTTATTTCAGGAATACTTTATGAACGCTGGAGCAGGTTTTTTTCTCAACCAGAAATAAGAGTTACTCAGGAACTATGGGAATTGGGAGGGGGAAGGCTGGAGTGGAAAGAAGAAATAAACTGGACTGAAAACTAGTGGGAGAGGAGGTATCAAGATGAGGCTGAAGGGGTAAATATGAGTCAGAACATTTGGCCATAGTGACCAACTTCAAGACTATAGACTGTATCCTGACAGCGATGGAGAGTCATTGAAAGGTTTAAAGAAGGTGGTAATAAGATGAGTTTTTGTTTAGAAAAATCAGTCTGCCAGCAGTGTAAAGATTGGATTGCAGGGTTTCAGAAACAAGCTACCTTTCATTTCTTTCCTCCACTATCTCATGTTTTCTCTTTTTTTTTTTTTTTTATTTGAGATAAGTCTTGCTCTGTTGCCCAGGCTGGAGTGCAGTGGCACGATCTCCCCTCACTGCAAGCTCTGCCTCCCGGGTTCATTCCATTCTCTTGCCTCAGCCTCCCAGTAGCTGGGACTACAGGCGCCCACCACCACACCCGGCTAATTTTTTGTATTTTTAGTAGAGACGGAGTTTCACAGTGTTAGCCAGGATGGTCTTGATCTCCTGACCTCGTGATCCATCCGCCTCGGCCTCCCAAAGTGCTGGGATTATAGGCATGAGCCACCATGCCCGGCCTTCTCTTTGGTTTTAAATATGGAAGAGTTAGTCAAGATGTCCCGGAGCCTAACATAGAACAAAAGACATTTATATCTAACTTATTTCATCTTGGTAAACAGTACCATACTATACTTTTTACAGTGAAAAATGTTTGGTCACCATTTTATACAAACTTTGAAACTACTCAGCTGAACTCACTGCGGTTGGTAATGTATGCACATCTTCAGGTCTTTAGTCTGCCAATTGATATTTTAGGGCTATAACATTAGAGCAATTTAGAAAAAAAGTTCTAACTGGGTGCAGTGGTTCACGCCTATAATACCAGCACTTTGGGAGACAAAGGTGGGAGGATCACTTAAAGCCAGGAGTTTGCGACCAACCTGGGCAACAAAGTGAGACTGTCATCTTGCTTGAGCCCAGGAGGCTGAGGCTGCAGTGAGCTGTGATCGCACCACTGCACTCCAGCCTGGGTGACAAAGTGAGACCCAGTCTCAATTTAAAAATAGGGCTGGGCACAGTGGCTCACTCCTGTAATCCCAACACTTTGGGAGGCCGAGGTGGGTGAATCACTTGAGGGCAGGAGCTCAAGACCAGCCTGACCAACAAGGTGAAATCCTGTCTCCACTAAAAATACAATTAGCCAGGTGTGGTGGTGTGTGCCTGTAATTGCAGCTACTTGGGAGGCTGAGGTGGGAGAATCACTGGAACCTGGAGGTGGAGGTTGCAGTGAGACAGAGTGACACTCCGTCAAAAAAAAATAAAAAATTAGTTAAAATAAATGCAATAATAAGAAAAAAGTTCTGATGGGAAATTGTTATCCTCTTTAGAACATTAAAAAATTAAATATCCCATATTAATGTAATACCTTATATTTTATGGAAAAACTTTAGAAAATATATATTTTATTAAGTGGAAATTTTTTTCTTAATTGGGATGCCAAAAGTCTAATTCTGACTTTATATATTATTCTTTATATAAATAACATGGTATTATAAAATCATAAAATTACAGGGATACTGTTTTTCTTCTTAATATACCTATTATTTTCTTTACTCTGCAAGTTAGGAGTTGTGCTGCATCAGCAGAACTGGGTACCTATGGAAACAATGAGTGATCCCTGAAGGCCATTATTTTTTATGGGCCAAGAAAAAAAAAGTTGGTTTCTATCTTAGATCACATGAATGCAGAAATAAATTGTTTGGAAAAAAACTCTCTGGGTTTTAATATGCAAGAATAATATTTTGGTTTCCTGTAGATATTAAGATCAGTCCATCAGCAATACCTTGTTCAGAAAATAATGCTGGAAAGAATGGCATTTACCTTCAACAAATTTTGGCAGTTTGGGCATAATTTTTACTTTATGTGTACCAAGGAAAGAAAATAAAAATGGGAGCAAGTAGAACCAATTATAAAGAGTGCTTTAGTTTGGCGAGGATGTTCTAAATGGCCAGTTTGTTGTAAGCAGGGCCAGGCTGAAAGCTGAAAAATGAAAGTTTGTTAGGTCCTTGGTGTGTTTATAGTATACTGAAAAAAGAAGTACTTTTTAAAGAAAGAAGCCAAAGAATGGTGAATGTTTCTGGTTTTAACATTATCCTATTAGTTTGCTAGTCCTTGCAAGAGCCATAAAATTGACAATAAATCAAACATATTTTAATTTGTCATGAGATAGCAGATAGAAAAAAAATTCCCAACTGGTCTTCTGCCAAAGTATTTCTACTAGCCCTATCTGCTACCAAAATTTATACTTCTAACTTTTTTTTTTTTTTAAATTGAACTATCGAGTTTGTAAAATTTTTACTGAATGTTATTGGTGTGCCAGGTATTACACTGGGTTCTGGGCATACAGGAAAAGTAAGGGGCAAGCTGGTCTTTAAAAAAAAAGCAAGTGATTCTCCACAAGGCTAGATTACCTTATTTTCCATAAGGCCAGAGCATAATAGCCTTTTCTGGGTCAGTAACAACATTTGACACGTGACTTTGCACCAAATAATGGGTTACGTTCTACCTCACATCTCTCCTTCCAAATCCAGTTTCATAGTTAGTAGGACTATCTTTTGGAATTCTTATTTGAACATCAGATTACAGTAAATCCTATGTCCTGATGTGACAGCATAATATTCAAGTAAATTCTGAAAATGTAATATGTGTGATACTTGCTTCAACCCGTGTTAAAAATAGTTATTAATATTCAATTTCATTTCTCAAAGTTGGAATTTGAGAAGACAATTGAATCTTATGTTACCAATAATTGAAACACTCATTACAACAAGTGCTGTTTAAAGAATTTGATTTTTTTTTTTTTTTGAGACATGGTCTCACTGCATCACTCAGGCTGTGCAGTGGCACGATCATGGCTCACTGCTGCCTCGACTTCCCGGGTTTTGGTGATACTCACACCTCAGCCTCCCGAGTAACTGGAACTACAGGTGAGCACTATCACACCTGGCTAACTTGTTGCTATTTTTCTTAGAGATGGGGTTTCACCATGTTGTTCAGACTGGTCTTGAGCCCCTGGGCTCTAGCAATCCACCTACCTTGGCCTCCCAAAGTGCTGAGCTTGCAAGTGTGAGCCACTATGACTGGCCTGATTTTTTTTTTTCTTTTTTTTTCTGAGACAGAGTCTTGCTCTGTTGCCCAAGCTGGAGTGCAATGGCACCACCTCAGCTCACTGCAACCTCTGCCTCCTGGGTTCAAGCGATTCTCCTGCCTTGGCCTCCCAAGTAGCTGGGATTACAGGTGCGCACCTCCCTAGTAGCTGGGATTACAGGGGCACGTCACCACACCCAGCTAATTTTTGTATTTTTTGTAGAGACAGGGTTTCACCATGTTGGTCAGGCTGGTCGTGAACTCCTGGCCTTGTGATCTGCCTACCTTGGCCTCCCAAAATGCTGGGATTACAGACTTGAGCCACTGTGCCCGGCCCGATTTTTTTTTTTTTTTTTTTAAGCATAGGTAGGAGAGAGTATTTCTTAGTAGATAATAACATTGACACAGACACCTGTTATTTCCCAAGCTAAATGTTCTTAATTGGAGAGGTATTGAAAGGCTTATAAAATGTATCCTCACCAGGTGTGGTGGCTCACGCTTGTAATCCCAGCACTTTGGGAGGTTGAGGCAGGCAGATCTTGAGATCATGAGATTAAGACCATCGTGGCCAAATTGGTGAAACCCCATCTCTACTAAAAATACAAAAAATTAGCCAGGTGTGGTGGCGGGCGCCTGTAGTCCCAGGTACTTGGGAGGCTGAGGCAGGAGAATGGCGAGAACCCGGGAGGTGGAGGTTGCAGTGAGCGGAGATCATGCCACTGCACTCCAGCCTGGCAACAGAGCGAGACTCCATCTCAAAAAAAAAATAAAATAAAATGTATCCTTCCTTTTTTTCTTTTGTAAATGTAAATGTAAATGTGAATAATGACTCAATCTCATAGTTTTGTGTCTGTGTTGCTTTTACATTGTTACCTGATCACCCCAGTTGTTTCCATTTCTTCAAAGCCTTTTCTTCCATTTTTTAAAATGTAACATTGCATAATGTTACTTACTATTGTAAATTGTCTCCGTGTGTATGTTAGGTACAATAGTATGACTTTCATGGTCTATAGATAATATAATTATGTTAACTTTGATGTGCACCCACTAAAAAATCCTCAGGTTTTTTTTTTTTACAACTGATAATATGAAAGTTTAACACATAAATCATAAGTTGAAAATTAAAAAGCATTTCATTGATAGACCAATCCCAGTATGGGAAAATCTGAAGATTTTCCTATGATGTTTTATGTTACTTTAAAAATAAGAACATAACCAATTAACTAAGAAAATACCATAGTTAATGTTTATACTATTCAGATATTTATTATTGTCATTAAACAAAGTGCCCATTCAGTTTAGCAAAATGATCTACAGCAGCAGCATATTAGGAATTTTACTAAATATTTTCTATAAGAAATTTATTTTTGTGATTTCTTTTTTGCTTAAAAAAAATCTATACCAAGAAAGTTTATAAAAATTAACTCTGTGGTCTGACTATAGTCTCTATAATGGTGAATCATGGTTCTACCGAGGATATCACAAAGAGTTTCAATTCCGATAGAATTTAGGGGAGTATTTCATGAGTTTACGGTCTTGCTTAATGACCAACAGTCTTATTTGTTAGTTTTCATATGTTCATATGTGAATTTAAACATTTTGTTATCACTTTTGTAGCTGTAAGTCAGAATCACATCAAACTCTGAGGCCCTAGAATGTGAGTCTTTAAGAAAAAAGACAGTAGAAGTTTTGGTGCCTGGGAGACAGTATGGGTTTCCTTTGAATTGGTAGGTAGGCTGCCTTTCTGTGGACCTAGATGTTAACCTACTTCCATTTGTCTCTTCTGTAATGGTTGAATTAAAATATCCAGCTGGGGTGGTGGCTCACACCTATAATCTCAGCACTTTGGGAGGCCGACATGGGCGGATCACCTGAGGTCAGGAGTTCAAGACCAGCCTGGCCAACATGGTGAAACCCTGTCTCTTCTAAAACTACAAATATTAGCCGTGTGTGGTGATGGGCGCCTGTAATTCCAGCTCCTCATGAGGCTGAGGCATGGCTATAATTTCTCCTAAAAAGGAGTATTTTTTTCACATCATGGACAACGCAGGCCAACTTTATCAAGTTGAACCCAGGAATCACTTGAACCCAGGAGGTGGAAGTTGCAGTGAGCCAAGATTGTGCCATTGCACTCCAGCCTGGGTGACAGAGAGAGACCTCTCTCAAAAAAAAAAAAAAAAAAAATCCATCAAGTTATGGTAACATGAAAATTGTACAGTTTTACAAATAATGAGTTGTGAAACGGTACCCAAACACAGGACCGATTAAGTATGTTTTAAATGTTGGAGAAAATGAGATTGTTGGTGGTGAGTTCATTTGGGCTCATTTTCACTATTTTAGAAGCACATTTTAAAAAAGCTGTCTTTTGGCCAGGCACGGTGGCTTACGCCTGTAATCCAAGCACTTTGGGAGGCTGAGGTGGGCAGATCACTTGAGGTCAGGAGTTCAAGACCAGCCTGGCCAACATGGTAAAACCCTGTCTCTACTAAAAATACAAAAATTAGCTGGGCATGATGGCACATGCTTGTAATCCCAGCTACTTGGGAGGCTGAGGTAGGAGGATTGCTTGAACCCAGGAGGCAGAGGTTGCAGTGAGCTGAGACTGCACCACTGCCCTCCAGCCTGGGCGACAGAATGAGACTTAGTCAAAAAAAAAAAAAAAAAAAAAAAGCTATATTTCAACTATGTTGTAATAGCTTACTCCACTGGGTATATATCCACATTTAACTGAGATGGATTTTCACTGTGTTGCTACATCTAGCTTTTAAATTTCTCCTAAAAAGGAGTATTTTTTCATATCATGGACAATGCAGGCCAACTTTATCAAATACATTAAGGTCATCGGTTTGGCCTCTTTCCAGTCTCTCCCTTCTATTCAAGAAAAATGGGGTCCTCTTGCCCCTAGTATCTGCAGGTTGGGATTTCATATAACAATGAGGACTGCAGAACTAACCGGGAGGGATGGATCACCCTCTTTCTTTCTTCTTGGCAGTTACTCATTTGCAATCCGCTCTGCACTAAACCCTTTAAGTCTACATATAAACTTTGGGAAAGTTACATCACTGTAAACAAAGATATGCTGCTTAAGTTATTATTATGCAATACTGTGTCATTACTCACACATTCACACTGCAATTATCTTCCCAATTTGACAAATACCACTATGGCTCTGTAGTCAGCTTCAAGAGAGGTAAAAACCTAGGATAAATATATCAATGCCGTCTTTATGAATGGAAAAGTTTTCCCATCCCCTCAAAAAACATTCAGGTTTTGTCCTGCAAACAAAGTTGGGTGGCACAGCTGACTCCCAAGTCTTTGGAATGCCACTTTGTAAATGTAAATTATGTCTGGTGTGATCTATATGCTCAGCTATAGAAAATAGCAATTCAATAATAAATATGTGAAAGTAAAATTCTGGATGTGTTTTTAAATAAACTCACAGGCATCAACACACATTTCTAGAAATTAATTTGTTAATTAGCCACCTTCCTCCAAAAATTAAAAAAAAAAAAGTGTCTGTAACTATTGAGTTGTGTCTGCCCTAGGTGATCTCTACCAGATCTGGTAAAGAGATTGCCTCCTGCTGCTGTTCAGCCACTGCATGGGTTGGTGTTTAAGAAGACAAATCAAACATATTCTGGACATATATTTATTAAAAATTTGATAACTAGACAAAAATGATCAGTTTTAAAAGAAAAAAAATTGGTAACTACTGTCAGAAGAAAAAAGCGAGTGAGAACAAATGACCGGCACAAGTGCCTATGACAGTTTCTCTCCCTGGGCTGTTGCAGAGCTGACACGGTGGAGGTGGGTGAGGGAGGGAGGGACAGAAGGAAGAAACAGATTAAAAGTGTCACCTCCGGCCAGGCGCTGTGGCTCACGCCTGTAATCCCAGCACTTTGGGAGGCCGAGGCGAGTGGATCACCTGAGGTCAGGAGTTCGGGACCAGCCTGACCAACATGGTGAAACCCCGTCTTTACTAAAGTTAGCCAGACGTGGTGGCCGGCGCCTGTGATCTCAGCTACCCGGGAGGCTGAGGCAGGAGAATTGCTTGTACCCAGGAGGCGAGGTTGCAGTGAGCCGAGATCGCGCCATTGCACTCCAGCCTGGGCGACAAGAGCGAAACTCCGTCTAAAAAAAAAAAAAAAAGTGTCATCTCCCCATCTGCAAAGGTCTGGCCTCCCGAAAGCTCAGGAAACGGTGGTGGCCATTTTCATTTTTTGTTTTTTAAGGGAATAAAGGGGAAATAAAAGAGAAAAGGTATATCTCCCTTCTTGCGCCAACAGCTCGGCTCCTCTCCACAAATAAAAAATATATATTTTTTAAAAATCACAGGTACAAAACCCAATCCACACCCATCCTGTGAGGCTTCTGCTGTCAACTCGATTCCATTTGGCGAGTTGAACTAAAGGAGATAGGATCTTGAAAAATCAACCCGTGCTCGCGCCCCCGCGCCGCCGCCGCCGCAGCCGCCGCAGTGGCCACAAAATTAGCGGCTCCGAGGACATTTTTGCCGCAGTGCACGTCCGCCGTAACCACCGAGCACTCGGGTGAATAATGGAAGTACAGTGTGGAGACAATCAAGTTGATTTATCACGCGAAATAATTCTCTGCTTCAGTCCAGTTCTTGGTCCTGTCACTTTAAATCACAAACGCGCGCATACACAGATCCATAGGCGCCCACACATGCACGGTACACGTGTGTGTGAGAGTGTGTGTGTGTGCGCGTGTGTGTGTGCGCGCGCGCGCGTCAGAGCCAAGTGGAATGATTCCAGATTGCTTCAAGTATATGAAGTGGTGGGGGTGGGGGGAGAAGCGGCCGTCACCCCAACCCCCTACCCCAACCTTTTGCAGCCTGGACAAGTGGTCTGTAATGCAGCTTGGCGCAAAATAAAGTCTGAACAAAACTAGACTGTGAGACTAGCACGTCCTAGAGTGGAACTGACTGAGGTTAACGCAGAGTCTGTAAAGACTCTACAGACTCGGATCATTTGCAAGCAAACTAAAATTCCCTTTTTTAAAAAAGAAAAAATCATTAATTGGGTTCCGATCTAAAATACTGCTCTTAAAATGCGCTCACATGTTGAAGACTCTGAGATTGCAAGTTCTCGAGTAAACATCTGGTGAAGACATTCCAGGAACACATCTGAAAGGAAGAAAGGAGTAAGACAGCCCCTTCTTTATGTATTTTGGGCCAAAAAAGGGTTGTTAAAACTTTTTGTAAAGTGTGCTGTTAGTCTAAATACTTTTTATCAACTCTAAGGAGCAATCTGGTTTGGGGGAAGTAGACTGAACTGAGTGAACTGGAAATACGGAGTCCTGGGTTCCCTGTAAGCTCCAGCAGATCTTTCTTTTTCTATGCCCCCAACCCCCACCCCACCCTTTCCTCATCTGTAGAATTGCAGAGGGTAAATGATGTGGTTTCTAAAGTCTTTTTTTACACAGACGATCCATGATTCTATTTAAGAGGGAATAACGATGGGGGAGGGGGTTAATGTGGAGAGAAAAAGAGGTCACATTCCTCAGGTGGCATCTGTTTAAACTGAAGGTGATGAAAGCGATGAGTCCAGTATGCATGAGTCCTTAACAATCAAGATTGTCTGTATTAACAGCTGTTATTGTCCTAGCTCTGCAGTACATATAGCATATGACTGCTCTTTGAGAATGACAATTTAATCATATATTTTCTGGGGGAGGGGAAAAAGACCATTTTCAAGGATCAACCAAAAGTATATGGGGAATGGAACAATTTTCAATGTTCTTGTTTACTTATGATCTGTATATAAAATGCATTGAATCACTTGGATAGCTTATGGAAAGTAACTTTTCAGTGGGTAAGAGTTCTTCTGTGCCAGGCTGGCTGTCTAGATGGACCAAATTAATGGGATTAATTACTTCCTGTCTACTTTTTCAGAAAACAGCTCCAAGCAGGATCACATGCAGGGATCACTGTTCAAAACCCCTCTTGTCTGCGTAGTCAGTGGTCAAGGGCACAGGTGCGCAGCCAAACCACTAGCTAGTTTTAACATGCACTGGCTAAGTAGTAGCAGGCAAATTACTTAGTTTATTTGTGCCTCAGTTTCCTACATTTATTAAATGGAGATTAAAACAGCAGCTAATTCATAGGGCTGTTGTCAGAATTAAATGAGTTATCATATTAAAGTGCTTAGAGCAGAGCATGGCACATGTAGCAAACAGCTCAATGAATCTTAGAGGTTATTATTACTCCAATGTAAACACAGGGAAAGCAAGGTCAGATATAATAGGGGGATCTTTGAACTGCTCCTGGATTTCCACTGAGGCCTCTAAGCAGTTTATTTTATCTGGCTTTTATGATGTCAGTGTGAAGCAAGGAGCTCAGCAGTCTTTATTATTATTAAGAATAGGCCAGAACATTCCCTACCAACTCTGTTCCCATACATGGAATAGTTAAGCAACTATGGGGAATTCTCCACTTGACCAGATCAATGCAAATATGTAATGTTGGCTGTATATGTTAAGTGCATACTTATTAATGTGTGACTATCCAGGTGGGAGGAAGCCAAGGTTTCCTTTGGAGAGAAGTTTTCCAAGCCATGTTCCTGTTGCAATGCTTTCTTTCCTACACAACTTGTTACTTCAGGCCTAGTCTGTCACTGAATTATGAAGAAGTATAAACAATCCCAGGTCTCAGGTATGCTCCCTTTGTGTCATTATTAGTTTAAACTGAAAGAAGGCCATCCTGAATTTCTCTTTCTCTTAAGGACCCCCAGAGTGCTGACTTGAACAAGGCTATAGGAAGGGTCAAAGGAATGAAATGCTTAAGGGAGCAATTCTGCTAGTGTTTGCAATTTGGGATTGGAGGCAAGCTGCAGTTAAGCTTTATAGAGGAAGCAGAGATTAGGTGTTTCCAGAACAAGGTAGGCGCTGGCAGGCTGAGGTCATTGCTTGTTGGAAAGTAATGCCCCACTTCTTTCCTCCTTGCACTCTGCGAAGCCCCAGGTGCAGTAACTGTTTTACCAGCGGCCGGCAGAGAGACCGCCCCGTCGAGGGCAGGCAGGCCTGGGACGCCCAGTGTGGCATGGGACGCCAAGTTTAGTGGGTTGCAAGCCCCGGGGTAAAGTTCTCCATTAGTAGAAAGCATCTTGCTGAGAGCGCCGAGAGAAAAATTCATTCATTCCAAGGGCTGGCGTGAGCGTAGGACTCCACTTGATCAATCTTACACAATTTTCAAAATAATGAATAAAAATAGAAGAGGGTGTGCTACCTTCTCCTCCACCCGCCTGTCTCCCCCTTGCTCGCTTGTGGGGCCAGGGTGAGACTTTTTAGCAGGCAAGAACTCCCCACCCCACCTTCACTATCACACTCGCACACACCCCTTCGAAAGAGGCGCTGTAAGTATCAGAAGGGAAATCTAAGGTACTCATACTTCAAAAAATTTCGGGAGCCCAATGTGGGAGATCTGGCGGGCTTCATTTCTCGTCTGCAGCAACCTGGCACCCAGAAGTCGCGGGCGCTTGGCCTCGGAGCTCATCCCGAGACCTCCTGCGTCCGGGTGGGGACTCAGTGATTACTGTCCCAGGCGGCCCGCGGACTTTCCCAGTTTCAGAGCTTTTAGGGGAATTTGAGAGCAAATAAATTCAATTCTGCTCTCCATCGCCACCCACCCGGACCACGGGGATCTCCCACTGCAGGCCCTGGGAGGGACTGGAGTGAGGGCGGGTGCAGGGACCGAGCCTGAGGCGCAGGAGCTGCTCGGCAAGGTCACGACCGCGAGGCTGCAGGAGGAGGCTGTGGAGCGCTGCAGCCGGGCGCCGCCCTCTGGCTCGGTGGCTGACCCCGCGCCGCGCCCCCTTATCTGTCGCCCGCCTGGCGCATCCCAAGGGGAAGGAGGGGGCGACGCGGCAGAACCGATCCTTACTTTCGTGGTGGCAGCTAAAACCCGCCGGGCTCCTGAGCGAGTTGTCCTGGATCAGATGCCCAACACAACTGAACTTTAAATAAAGGGGTTTCCTGCGCTGCCCCCTCTCCCTAACGGCGACCTGTGAGAAACCTTTGTCGCCTTGCCTTTGCGTCTTTGAGCCCCGGGAACCTAGCCCGGACGGCCTCGTTCTCCACATTAATTCGTGGTCCACCAGCTCAGCAGCCTGTCCTCTCAGCTTCTTCTGGGGTGGCTTATAATGAAGGTAGCAAGTTCAATGTTTTTTTTTTTTTTCCTTTTGGAGGGAGGAGTATGTGAATTTAAAATCTCCTAGGCGTTCAAAACCAAAACCAACCAAACAAAAACAAAAAACAAACATAAACCAAAAACAACAACAGCAACAAAAATACTGTCTTCACTTAAGTGGATAGCGGAGTCAATCCAAGCCTTCCTTGGGCTAGTCTTGCTCAGACTGGAGTTCCTGAATCTTTCAGGAAAACAGAGCCCCTTTCACCCGCTTCTGGAGGGGGACTTAATAAGACTGCAATATATTACCATGTTTAAAACGTTTTGCAGAAGCAAGATTTCCTAAATACGACCTGCTGGCGATGCACGGGAAAGCAAATCCGCTTACAGAGAGGGCCCGATCTGGAGGAAGAGGGGAAGGCAGGACCCAGCCCCAACTAAAAACCAGCACTTTCCAATTTTTGAAACACAGCACTCAATGCTGTGGGGCTACAGGATGGAGTGGTGACGGCCCCCGAAGCTGACAGGTTGCAGACCTTCCGGGCTGTTCTTTACTGCTTACTGGAAGTCTTCAGACTTCTTTTGGAGTAACCGTTCCCCTTTTGTGTTTTGTGGGCATGTGTTTGCACCCTGAATCAAGCTTGTTCCCACACTTGAAGTGGATAGCTCTTGTTCTCTAACTGGCAGTGAGTGGTCCTAGAGTGGGAATGTTAGTGCCAGTGCAGACTAAGGTGTGTGTTTGTGCCTGGTTTGTTGTCTCGGGGAAACCACCACCTTAATTGTTTTGTACTCAAGGTGCCTGTGTTTTTAAAGTGAACTCCAGGGAAAAACAGCACAGTTTGCAAGTTTTGTGATTCCTCAGGCCAAGAGAGCCTGCGAAGGTCTTGGATCCCAGTATCTCTGGGGCGAAAATCATTAAGAGTATTTTGCGGAGAAAGCATAGCCTCCCAGCTTGATGAGGATAAGGCTGCTTTCTGTAAACCTTCAAACCACAGTGCACCAAGCCTCTACCCTCAACCCCTCTTCGAGAACAGAAATGCACTCCAAGCATTTCTGGTCCTCTTGTGGTTACCATGCCATTATGTAGCACCACCTGAAACTATCTCTTTGAATACTGATTCCAACTTTTACAAAGTTTCTTGCCCTTTTTGCACCCTGATAAGTTGTACTTGTCCTATGTGTAATGCCTCTGAGCCCTTGACATGCTGTCAACCCCGGAATAGGGAGTATTCTAAAGGTTACATTTTCGTCTTAAGGGATAAAAATGTTGCTTTCATCCTGTTTACCGAGGGTGCCCAGTACAAAGTGGGCAAAGTGGTAGGAAATGCGGTCTCTGGGCTTTGCCAATGTCGGGAGGATAGTTTCAGCATATTAGTCCCTGTCTGCTTAAATGCCGACGTTAGGTACCCGGGATGTCCTGCGGTTGAGCCCTCTTACTCTTACTCATCAGGTCCCGGCTGCAGCGCTGGGAACGCTTGGGCACACCTGCCGATTTTAAAGCAGCAAATTCAGTTCAGGCCACCGGGAGCGGGAGGGCTCGCTTTTCCGCTGGGGCTACCGCATGAAGCAAGCGCTTAAATTTTTTCCCTTCACAAAAGGGAAAAAAACATTTTGCTTAAATCTGTTTTTTCTTAGGACGCACTTAGAGACCAGGCCCGCCAATATTCCAGTTAGAGTTAACGCTACCAGAAAGTGCAGTGCTTTAGGATTCCAACTTGGGACTCGTTGAAGACCAGAATGTTACAGTCAATCTCGCCTTTCTCTTTTTGTTTCCAACACCCTATTTTCCCTTCAGTCTCTTTCCTCTTCGGTGTTCTCTACCTTTTGAAATATAAACGTTTAATAAAAACACCGCCCTATTTTATTTTTTAAAATAAAAGTTGACACTAAATTTGAGAGCTAGTGTTGCTACGAAGCTCTTCGGAAGTTTACTCATCTGTTCCCCAAACCTTTGATGCCTGTAATGTCAGCCACGATTGCTTCTTAAAATTCACTAAAAGAAGTCTTTCAGTAACTTTGAAAAAGTGTAATAAATGCTAATGGGGGGGGGGACTCCCAACTCTGATGGATTTTACTTTCTCGGATCAAGGAGCAGGACTCCAAGCAAAAGAATAAACTTTATGTAGTTTATTTTTAAACTATTCTATTTTCAGTAGCGATTTTTCTTCGTTAGCTAAATTACTCAGCTTTGCTCAATTCCACTTTTACCTTTCCCCACGCGTCCTCACTGACTAAGCAATTATCACCGAGTGAGACCCTAGGTAGTGGGAAGGAGGCCCCCACAGATATGCTCCCTGGCTAAAGCGCTCAATTGAAGATCTGAGAAAATACCTTCAGAAACTACAAATGGAGCAAATCATTTACCTAATTCACTCAAGAACTTCCACGGGAAGGACTCTGGAGGGTGAGTGTTCTCCTAACGCGGTGCTAATGAAAAGCCCCTTAGCCGGCTCTCCGGCCCAGCGCCGGACCGCGTCCGCTCGGCGTCTACGGCTGAGCGGCCCTGGTTGGCGGCGGCCGCGCATTCCCTCCCCACCTGCCCGAGGTGGCACGGCGGTCCCGGCGACTCCGGACGCCGCCGGGGCCACTCTCCGGAGCGCCGCCCTGCGACCCCGGACGCCCCCTCCCTGCCCCCACCCACCGGCGCGGGTCCTCCTCCCGCTCTTCCTCCTCCTCACGCTCCCCGGGGCTCTGTGTGGGGGGCTAGGAGGTGACTGGGGACGCTTCCTCGGTCGCGACTCCGGGTTCTCTGCGGCCTCCCGCCCGGGGGGGTTGGGGTTAAAATCTGGGAGTTGAGCTCTGCGGCGAAATCTCGGGTTCCCAGGGAGGGGCCGGAGGGAAGGAAGACCCCGCGGGGAGCGCGCCGGCCAGAGCCGCCCCCGCCCCGTGCGGCCGCTGTCCCGTGGGGAGGATGAAAGCGCAGGGCCCGGGCGAGGCCGCGGCGGCTCCAAGGGGCGGCGAGTGCGGGGCGGGGACTGCGGCGCTCGCGGTGACCGGGCCCCCCTTCCCATGCCGCGGCTCCTGGCCCTGCAGGTGCACCCCCAGCCCCCTTTTAGGCCCCTCCGTGGAAACCGCCTTCCGGCCCAAGTTCTATCCTTTGAGGCTTTGAAACAGGCCTTTCAGAAGTTTTTAAAGCTGCCCCGCCCCGCCGGCACTCACGGGGGTCACAGTCCCCCATCCCTCCACCTCCGCTACAGCTGCCGGCGAAGCGGGTGCCGGGAGGAAGCGGAGTGGGGGCCAGCGGGCCGGCCCGAGGGTCGGGGACCGAAGCGCCGCCCCGGAGCGCCAGGCCCGGCCCCAGCGCTTGGAGATCGCGCCGCGTAGCCCGACCTCGGAGGAAGCGCGGGCCCGCCAGCCCCTGGAAAGGGGAGGGCAGGGGGGCTGGGAGAGGAAGAGCGCCCGGGGAGGGGCACGTCCCTATCACCGAGGTTCCTGCGCTGAGTTCAAGCCAGCGGACAACTTAAATTGGCCTTCAGGGGAGGCAGCTGGTGACCCGTGTCCTCGCCCTCCAAGTTCTCCTGAGCGAAGCAGGGCGCCACCTACAGGCGAGCTCTAGATAGCAGGCAGGAGAAAGACGCGCCCGCAGGGAGTAATGTGGCCCCGTCCCAGCAAGCCTCGCAAGGCCTGTTGTGTCCACAGCCTCCTCTCAGCTGCCTGAGCCTGTACAGAGTTATAGGTCTGTTGGCAACAGCAAGAGCCCTGAGGGCACTCAGCGTGTGCTTTTGGGGAGTGGAGAACTGGGTGTTAATTTCAGGAACTGGGGGATTCCAGTACTAAAGAAGTAGCAGCTCTGATTGGACAGGCAGGTTACACCCTGACAATTTTGGCTGCGCTTTGACTCCAATATCTCGACTCCAGGCTATTTTCATGAGATGCACTACGTTTCCTTGAGAATAGCTGTGTAGCCTTGGGCAAGTTACTTTATCTCCCTGGGTCTCTATTTCTTCATCCCTCAAAAGAGGGAACAGTGGTACCTGTCTGATAAAGTCATTGTGAGAATTTAATGAGATGATGTAGGTAAGAAGCTGTAGGTGCCTTCTAAGGAATTTTCACCTATTTCTTTCTTTTTAAAAAATTGTTTTTATTTATTTATTTATTTATTTATTTATCTATTTATTTTGAGTCGGAATCTCTCTCTGTCGCCCAGGCTGGAGTGCAATAGCACGGTCACGGCTCACTGGAACCTCTGCCTCCCGGGCTCAAACAATTCTCCTGCCTCAGCCTCCTGAGTAGCTGGAACTACAGACACGCTCCACCATGCCCGGCTAATTTTTTGTAGTTTTTAGCAGAGACAGGGTTTCACCATGTTGGCCAGGCTGATCTCAATCTCCTGATCTCAGGTGATCTGCCCGCCTCGACCTCCCAAAGTGCTGGGATTACTGGGATTACAGGCCTGAGCCACCGCACCCAGCCAACTTTCATCTATTTCTAATGTGAAAACCCATCTTTTATTCTAAGAAATCTAACTTGTAAGACTGTTTAGCTTCTCTCTGTTCCTTGAAGATTAGGGCCTTAGAGGAAGTGGGAGAGAGCTAAGAGGTTTCAGTGTTTGAGTAGGAAACAGGCTGGGTTACGGGGAGTTTTGATAACTAGCTTATCTCCTCATAGACAATGGCTGTAGGCCGGGTGCTATGGCTCACATCTGTAATCCCAGCTCTTTGGGAGGCCGAGGTGGGCAGATCACCCAAAGTCAGGAGTTCGAGACCAGCCTGGCCAACATGGCGAAACCCCATATCTAATAAAAATACAAAAATTACCTGGCCGTGGTGGTACATCTGCAATCCCAGCTTCTCGGTAGTCAAGCAGGAGAATTGCTTGAACCTGGGAGGTGGAGGTTGCAGTGAGCCGTGATCACACCACGGCACTCCAGCCTGGGCAACAGAGTGAGACTCTGTCTCAAAGAGAAAAAAAAAAAAAAAAAAAAAAAAAGACAATGGCTATGTGGTGGCTCAAGCCTGTAATCCCAGCGTTTGGGAGGTGCACGGGTCACTTGAGCCCAGAGGCTCGAGACCAGCCTAAGCAACACAGACAAACCCATTTCTCCAAAAAAAAAAAAAAAAAAAAAAAGCTGGGCGTGATGGCCCATGCCTGTAATCCTAGCTACTTTGACAGCCAAGATGGAAGGATGGCTTGAGCCGGGGAGGCTGAGGTTGCATTGAGCTGAAATGGCACCACTGCACTCCAGTCTGGGTGACAAGCTAGACCTGTCTCAAAACAACAACAAAACAAGCCAAAAAAACCAAACAACATCTTACATTTGTGGACGACTTACTATTACTATTTACTATTTTTATTATCATTTGCCTCTATTAAATGATTTATCATTTAATTTTCACAATCCCATATGGTATACATTATCCCTATTTATTTATTTATTTATTTATTTATTTAGAGACAGGGTCTCTCTCTGTCACCCAGGCTGGGGTGCAGTGGCACAATCATAGCTCACCGCAGCCTCAAACTCCTGGGCTCAAGGGATCCTCCTGCTTTGGCCTCCCAAAGTGCTGGGATTATGAGCATGAGCCATCGTGTCTGGCCCATTATCCCAATTTTAAGGACGAGGAAATGAAGACATGGGGATGCAAGCCATAGTTGCTATATATTTTTTCTGCCTTTAAAAATACTTTTTGGCAGGGCACAGTGGTTCACGCCTGTAATCCCAGCACTTTGGGAGGCCAAGGCGGGTGGATCACCTGAGGTCAGGAGTTCAAGAACTGCCTGGCCAACATGGTGAAACCTTGTCTCTACTAAAATACGAAAATTAGCTGGGTGTGGTGGTGGGCACTGTAATCTCAGCTACTCGGGAGGCTGAGGCAGGAGAATTGTTTGAACCCAGGAGGTGGAGGTTGCAGTGAGCCGACATTACACCATTGCACTCCAGCCTGGGCGACAGAGCCAGATTCTGTCTCAAAAAAAAAAAAAAAAACAAAACAACTTTTTTTTGCTCTAGGAGCCCTGGATCTATATTCCACTGTATTTCAGAATCTACCTTTTTTTTTTCTTTTAGAGTTGTGGTCTTGCTATGTTGCCCAGGCTGGAGTGCAGTGGCTGTTCACAGATACAGTGATAGCATACTTGTAGCCTTAAACTCCTGGTCTCGAGGGATCCTCCTCCCTCAGTCTCCTGAGTAGCTGGTACTGAAGACTCAAGCCACCACGTCGAGTCAGAATCTAACTTTAACATTAATCCACCTTTAAGTACCTACTGTGTGCTAGATTACTAGACTAGGAATTTTAAATATCAGGTGTCATATAATTCTCACAACACCTTTGTGAAGTAGGACTAACTTCTGTCATCACAGAAGAGGAAGGAGAGGTTCAGGGAGATCAAGCGAGTCACTTAAAGTCTCATAGAGAAGTGGCAGAGCCAGGTTATGGAGAGCCCAGATCTCCCAGCACACACCCAAGTGTCTTCCACTGCATTACAACTTAAGAACACACCAACTGGCTCTAGGGTACTTAAAAAAGTTATCGAGAAGGGTGGCAGAAGGGTGGCTTCCTTGGTAGTTGTGCTACGCTAAAGATGTAAAAGATGGTATTTTCAGCCTCAGTTAATTGTAGATTATAATGTTTCCTAGGAAAATGTTGATGATGGAAGAAGGGAGCAGGGGTGCATTGGGAGAAACCAAAGAATGAGTGAATTTGTAATTTTATAAATATCAATAATTTATATTTATTTTATGACCAAACCGACCAAATGTCATTTTAGTGAATACATTACAATGAAGAGCTTAGTATAATCTAGCTATTGTCAAATCCTGGCATCTAAACTATAGTCATAGTGCTTTGTCCATCTGGTTATGGAAATTATTTACAATAGGTGTTTTTGTATAGCAAATGTTTTTGCTGGTCTGTATCCATGTAATAGGAACATTTTATGATGAAAGGACTGGATCGTTCAGGGAAGCAAATTATACTCCTTGCAGGAGTGTTGTTTTGTCATTGTGCAACAATTACTCATTAGTTCCCCTTCTTCTTATTTACCTAAGTAGCAAACCAACCCGTTCATCATTCCTAACCAGAAACCTCCTTTCCATCCCCAAGAACAACTGAACTCATCAAAAGGTGTGGAGTTACTGATAGAAGGGATTGAGTTGGGCATTGGATGTAAAGGTGTGCATTCCATCTTCTTTCTCCCACTGGGTCCAGCCATGATGCTTCTGCTTGCCAACGCATTTTCGTGAGCTCAGACTTTGGCAATTCATCTCTGGTTTCTTTACACTGAGAGTGTTTCTAATAATATAATAGATTTTCATTTTGAAACAGATGCCACAGAGGATTCGTTAGCAGGAAAACCCTACTGTGTAACTAACACTATAAAGTTATCAAATGTAAGGTTGGGTGGTTAGATTGTTAGCTTTTGGGGACCAGTTGGTAATTAGATAAGAGGGCTTTGTAAAGAAAAACCAGTTGAAACCAACACATATTAGTGGAATGTATTTTGTATATTCTTCACTGTTCTAGGTGCTAGGTGCTAGCAGAAATATGGGGAAATACAAGAGTATTTCTCCCAACATTTACATTATTAGTTTTAGGGTAAAATTTTCTCCCATTCTCCCATTTTTCAAGTTCATGCCTTAGTTTTGTTATAATAAAATCATGAGGATAATGTTCAAAGAACATATACCCTAGCTCAAACATTAAGCTGATAAATTTTCTTCCTGATATTACTATCTTCATTCTAGAATTTTAATGTTCCTCATTTCATCATCTTCATATAGCTAGGGCGACTTGAGAACAGACTTTAGGACTTCCATGTCATGGAAACACACATTTGTTGGTGTAAGAGTGTGGATTGGATAGGTATATTTCTGGAAACCTTAGCTACTTCTTTTTGGTACCATTTCCCAACAATGAGCAATCCAAGGCTCTTTTTAGTAAATAAAGGGCAGAGCTGTGATCCAGTCTATAGGCCACTTTGGTTATTTATTTATTTATTTATTTAGACACAGAGTCTCGCTCTGTCACCCAGGCTGGAGTGCAATGGTGTGATCTCAGCTCAATGCAACCTCCGCCTGCTGGGTTCAAGCAATTCTCCTGCCTCACTTGGCCTCCCAAGTAGCTGGGATTATAGGCATGTACCAGTATGCCCGGCTAATTTTTGTATTTTTGGTAGAGACGGGATTTCACCATGTTGGCCAGGCTAGTCTCGAACTTCTGACCATTCGCCTACCTTGGCCTCCCAATGTGCTGGGATTACAGGTGTGAGCCCCGGCGCCAGGCCTATAGGCCACTTTGAAACTCATCAGTGTTCTTCATATCACCTGTGTTGAATCAGAGCGTTGACCTTCCCAAGTGCCAGTCTCAGTACTTCAGAATGTGGGTATCTCCCTGAGTCATTTGCAGGGCACAGGCTGTTCTGTGTAGTTTTAGCTTTGGGAAAGCAGATACTTATTACAATGAAATGACTTTTTACAACAGACAGGAATAAGATTTGCTTATGAAGCTGAACTGCTGCTCTTGATGATGGGGGATGGAATGTTCAGTTAGGGCCACTGGTGAGAGTCTAATAAACTGTTGTTACTTATTATTGACATTAAATGAACCAGTCTCATGGGCCAGTTACTCCAAAAGCCAATTACCAGAAGCTTGTAGTAAAACTCAGTGTTTTCAAATAATTTAGATGCTCCAGAAGATATCAGTGTAACATGGACTGCTGAGTGTCTGTGGCAACAGAGCTGACTGAACATAAACAAGATGGGCATAGTCACATATTTATCTGAAGAACTCCTGAAGATGCCCAGAGCCTAGGGATCACGGGAACGGTTTCGAAATGGTTGAAAGAGAAGGAGGGGTTATAGCAGTACCAAAAGTATTTAGGCCCAAGGACATTGTCTCATTTAACCCTGTGTAATCCTCACAATACCAAGGCATAATTATCCCCATTTCACGGAGGGAAACAGAGACTCATAGTTCCAATTCGTAAGAGGCTTGGATAGGGCTGCTTCTGTGCTAGTCTGGCCCCAAAGCCCGTAGATTATCCGTTAGATTCTGGGCCCCTCAGCCTTCTCAGTCTGGGCTTGATTTACTTGTCCAACTTTACCTTCCAACCCGAATGATTGGCTCTTTTTTTTGACAACGTCATCTCGAACTTTCTTAATAAAGTATCTGTTTTCTAGGCTGAGCCTACATAGAACAACCTCTGAACTGCAGTGGACTCACGGAGATGTCCACACACAGATGCTCTGAGACTCCACTAGCCTATTCCAATACCCATCCTTGATTTGTTTACTCAGCTTTGCTGCATCTATTTGGATACTTAATCAAACCAATTTGTCCCTTTTTTGAATTTTTCTCTCGCTAATCAGCTTGCAAGATCCTATTCTCATTCTCAATAAGCGCTGCTGGTGCCTGATTCGGTGCTCGGCACGTTGTTGTCTCTCAAGAAATCCTTGCTGGTTGCTTCTATGGCACCTTCCTTCCCTTCCCACCCTCTCCTTCCCTTCCTTCTCCCTCCTTCCCTTCCCACCCTCTCCCCCAACAAAAGCTGGTGCAGAAACATCCCAAAAGGGGCCAGGTTCCACGTGCTCCGTCCCCTTCCTCTGTCCCCTCACTGTCACCCACCAGGCCCCAAATATAAAAGGCGAAAGGCGCCGTTGCAATCACAGCCTCAAAACAAAAGGCTCAAGGGGCGACTTTATTGACTCAGCCCCAACCAACTCAAACTTCCCCGTCGTCAGAATGTTCTTTCCCGCCACCACCCCGTCTTCCTGGAGCTGAACTTAAGACTCTTGGTCTGGCACTCAAAAACGCGTGAGGGGTGTGTGTGTGTGTGTGTGTGTGTTGGGGGGAAATGGGAGAGGGTAGCACTAGTGCCGAAGGTGGAGGCAGGGGGGTGCGGGGAGAACGTTTCCCAGGGAACCTGAGAACCCCAGATCTCGCGGCTGGCCCAAAGAAAGCCGCGGGCCTAGCTCGTTCATCAGTGTCACATTTCAATGGCAGCGCGGGGCAGCCTCGGCCAGGTGCCCGCGCGGGGCCGCGCTCCTTCCCGGCACGGCTCGGCCCGTCGGCGATTCAGACACCGCCAACCCACAAAGCCCGACGGGAGCCCGGGGCTTGGGGAGGCCCCGAAAGCCCTGCGCGCCTCTCCTTCCTGCCGCCCCCACTACCCGGGGCTCCTTCGCGGCCTGCCGCCGGGCAGTGCGGACCGAGTTCGGGCCTCAGTGGCTGGAGCCCGGCCGTCCCCGCGCCCCGCTGCCGTCGTGGCTTGGGGATTCTGTCCTTCCTGCCTTCGAAGGCCAGGTCCCTCCTTGCCCTCCACGCTGGTTCCCCCGGGAGCCACTGTCTGGGGCTAGGGGAGCCAGGCTTTCTGATCGCAGCCCCGCTCTGCGCGACAGCAGGGCCACAGACACAGGGTCCGCAGAGCGGCAAGGCACTTTCTAGACTCGAGGATCTTTCAGTTTGCGAACACGGTGGCGAGTAGAACTCGACCCCTAGTGCCACTGCTTTTACCCGGCCGCCGCAAGCTGACACCAGAGGGCGCCGTTTTAATGCGCTTCGGGCAAGGACGCACGCTCCGGGAGCGCCCCGGCGTCGAGGCCGGGCTGGGATCTCGGGACTCGCTGCGGCGCCCTCTGCCCTAGGGCGCTCGGCCTGGGGTGCAACAGCGAGCCCCGCTTCCCACTTCGCGAGGGGAGGTTTACTGCAGTGGATCGCGCCCTGGCTTTGCACAGAATGAGGGTTCCTTGCAGCCGTCCGGGTGAGGAGGAGGAGTGGCCCCTACCTGAAGCCATGCCCCCGCCTAACTGCTAAGGAACGCGTCTGCAGGCGTTGTTCAATTGCGAACGACTAATTAATTTTCCAGCACTTGTGCAGAATACTTTAAAATGGAAAAATGAAGGTCTTCGATGAAAATGAAGCTTGATAGTGTGCACCTGCCACTAATGTACGGTACACGGCAACTTCCCCTCATTAGAGCGATGACTTGGGTTGAGAACAAGTCATATAGTGAAAATCACTTCAACACGTGCCTGTTCATATGCATAAACTCCTGTGTACCAGATGGCAAAATATAATGACATCTTAAACAGCTAATTGCATAAACCTTGTAATGCAGATAATTGCTGTACCAAAGTAGGAGTTAATAATTTCCCACTGTATTGCTTGGCTGCAGAGTAATCCTCAAGGAAAGTTGTGACAATTCTAACACACTAAAGTTCACCAAGAGGTAATTAAAACTAGCACTTAAATCATTTGACTTTCAAACCCTTAATTATGATTCGGAAGAACTGCTTTGTGGAAACCCAGAATTTATGGATGGTTAGGTGATAACATTTAGTGCCTGTATTTCATCAAGTTTTCTTTCATATATTTTATTCTGGAAAGTTATTCAAATAGCAAGAGGTTTCCATTTTGGGGTAAGAGTGGTTAACTCCCACCCCTAGATGGATCTGTTGATTTTTTTCAATTAAACAATTATTTATAGAGCCCCTTCTATAATAACTAACTCTAAGCCTTACCATGTGCTTGGCATTGTTCTAAACGCTTTACAGGTATTATCTCATTTAATCCTCAAAACAACCATCTGAAATATGTACCACTGTCATCCTCATTCTCCAGATGAGGAAGCCCAGACATAGAGATGCTAAGTAATTTGCTCAAAGTTGTCTAGAAGTCACTTTCCCAAACTCCAACGGTCTGACCCCAGAGCTCATGCTATTTACCACTATAATCTATTGTCTCATGGATTAAACCAGGGCCTTAATAATTTAATATTTCTTTTTTTTTTTTTTGAGACAGTGTCTCGCTCTGTCGCCAAGGCTGGAGTGCAGTGGTGTGATCTCGGCTCACTGCAAGCTCCGACTCTCAGGCTCACGCCATTCTCCTGCCTCAGCCTCCCGTGTAGCTGGGACTACAGGCGCCCACCAGCACGTCCGGCTAATTTTTTCTATTTTTGGTAGAGATTGGTTTTCACCGTGTTAGCCAGGATGGTCTCAATCTCCTGACCTTGTGATCCGCCCTCCTCCCAAAGTGCTGGGATTACAGGCATGAGCCACCGCGCCCGGCCAATAATTTAATAGTTCTAATTATTGTCTAATAATATTTAGAAATAAAACTAAAATAACATAATTGGAGTATAAAAGTCAGTTGACTGGTAGATGTCTTTGCTGAATTTATCAGTGTATGTCATGATACAGTCCAGAAGCAGCTATCTGCTATTTCCACAGGGTAATTCTACAGCAGTGAATACACCAAGAAAAATAAGCCTTTGAAACTAAGTTTTTATTTCATCAATACCTAGTTTAGAAGGCATGTGTGTCAAATATTGTATGTTCTCATTCATAAGTGAGTGTTAAAAATGTGTACACGTAGACATACAGAGTGGAATGATGGACAGTGGATACTCAGAAAGGTGAGAGAGTAAGGGGGGGGGTGATAAGAAATTGATTAATGCATACAGTGTACATTATTCAGGTGATTGATAGCCTAAATGCCCTGACTTGACCACGTTGCAATCTATGCATGTAACAAAGTTGCAGCTGGGCACCATGGCTCACGCCGATAATCCCAGCACTTTGGGAGGCCAAGACTAACAGATCACTGGGGCCAAGAGTTTGAGACCAGCCTGGCCATCATGGTGAAACCCCATCTCTACTAAAAATACAAAAATTAGCCAGACGTGGTGGCAGGCACCTGTAATCTCAGATACTCTGGAGGCTGAGGCAGGAGAATCGCTTGAACCCAGCAGACAGAGGTTGCAGTGAGTCGATATCGTGTCACTGCACTACAGCCTGGGCAACAGAGTGAGACTCCATCTCAAGAAAACAAAACAAAGCAAAACAAAACAAACAGAAAAACAAAAAAGTTGCACACATACACCATAAATTTGTACAAAAAATGAAAAGCATGTGTGGCTTAGTGTTTCTCTTTCTTCATCTTCAAATAAGACTAAAATTAGGCTTCCCAGGATATACAATAATGAGCATAGAACAAAACACTCTTTGTAAAGTACACAGAGAACCACAGCCTTCCTTCTCCATATTGATATTGTAGAATTTCTCTTTCCTCAGTTTGGGTAGATGTATGGGGGCATAAAATGAGAGATGCCAGCTACCTCCTTAGTATAGGGGCCATAGCATTGGAAAGCCCATCATTAGAGATTATTTTCTGTGAGTTAAGTGCCATCTCATTTGTTGTTATGGCTGCATCATATTCCATGTCAATAAATCAACTTTTATACAGACTCCCAGTAGGGGAAATGGTTGGTGGTTTATTGCTAAGCTCCTAAATCCCTCTGGTCTCTGAGCTGATGGCTTATTTTCCTTATTAAGGGAGAAATCAGTTACAATCATGGCAAAATCCAGGACAGAAAACTTTAAAAATCCTTTTAAAATTGTTTTAAGATGGTAAATCTCATTTATGTTGGTATGCGACTAATTGCTTTGTAGTTCCAGTCTGGTTGTAGGGAGGGAAAAATATCACTCTCTAACACTGCTTGTAGAAATGTACCTTGGTAACCCTCTTCTGGAGGATAACTTGTCAGTATATAGAATGCCTTATATCTTCTGATTATCCGTTCTACTTTTAGGAGTTAATCCTAAGGAAATAATCATGAACTGTTCAAATATTTAGCAAAATAATGTTTGTGACAATGGTTTTATAATGTTGAATATTGGAAAAATTCTGATATTCAATAATTGTTAAAGTGAATTGTGGTATATACATACCTTGGAAAACCATGCAACCATCAAGATGTTGTGATATATTAAATGAATGAATTATGTTATAAAATAGTAAGTACCGCATGATCTCATTTTTGTTAAAAATGTTTGTATATATACATAGAAAATAGACCAGTAGGAAATACACTTTAGAAAAGTGGAATTATAAGTGATCTCTATTTTCTTCCTTTCTATGTTTATATTTTTTAAATTTTTATTTTATTTTATTTTATTTTTGAGACAAAGTCTTGCTCTGTTGCCCAGGCTTGAGTACAGTGGCACAATCTCAGCTCACTGCAACCTCTGCCTCCCTGGTTCAAGCAATTCTTCTGTCTCAGCCTCCCAAGTAGCTGGGACTACAGGCGCATGCCACCATGCCTGGCTCATTTTTGTATTTTTAGTAGAGATGGGGTTTCATCATGTTGTCCAGGCTGGTCTCGAACTCCTGAGCTCAAGTGATCTGCGTGCCTTGGCCTCCCAAAGTGCTGGGATTACAGATGTTAGCCACCGTGCCCTGCCTTGTATTTGCTAAATTTCTAAAAGTGGGAATGTCTAACTTTCATAATAAGGAAGCAATCATAATAAGAAAACATAATAAGAACATAATGTAAAATTATTTACAGTCATGCATTGCCTAATCATTGCATATATGATAGTGGTCCCATAAGATGATAACGGAGCTGAAAAATTCCTATTGCCTAGTGATACCATAGCTGTCCTAACATCCTCGCATAATGCATTACCTTTTCTATGTTTAGAAACACAAATAATTGGCTGGGCGCGGTGGCTTACGCTTGTAATCGCAGCACTTTGGGAGGCCCAGGCGGGCGGATCACGAGGTCAGGAGATCGAGATCACTATGAAACCCCGTCTCTACTAAAAATACAAAAAATTAGCCGGGCGTGGTGGCGGGCGCCTGTAGTCCCAGCTCTTCGGGAGGCTGAGGCAGGAGAATGGCGTGAACCCAGGAGGCGGAGCTTGCAGTGAGCCGAGATTGCGCCACTGCACTCCAGCCTGGGCGACAGAGCGAGACTCCATCTCAAAAAAAAAAAAAAAAAAAAAAAGAAACACAAATAATTACCACTGTGTTACAATTTTCTATTCAGTACAGTAACATGCTGTACAGGTTTATAACCTAGGAGCAATAGGCTATGCCATATAGCCTAGGTGTGTGGTAGGCTCTACCATCTATGTTTGTGCAAGTACACTCTATGATGTTCACACAATGACAAAATTGCCTAGTGATGCATTTCTCAGATTATATCCCCATTGTTAAGCAATGCATGACTGTATATTAAAAACAAAATCAACAGAGCAGAGTGTACATCTATCTAGTAATGGTGACAAGGTAATTTGGAGTGATCATCCCCCTGAGGACAATGAGAAAAGCTGATAAGAATATAAAAATATCTGCCTAAGGCATTCGAAAACTAGCAAAGTAGGGAAGAATTACCTGGCCAGTATCTAGAGCATTTGGGCCTAATTTCCACTAGGGCTATTTGCCCATTCTAGAGAGAGTGCCTAAGGATTAAGGTTGGGGAACAGAAATTAAACATCAGGGCCTGCTCAGGTTGAGAGGCCTGAGTTACAACGCTGGAAGGTCTGAACCCTGGGAGTGTGGGTGAACCAGAAATAGAGAGGCCCCACAGGAACTAAGATCCGTCTTGAATCACCTTTAAATTGGATTGAAGTGATTATGGCTTGAGGGCAGAGACAAATGGGAATCCTCTCTGGGGAAGATAACATCATCCTAGACCTCAAATTAATTCTATGAACAAATTCTGGAATACAAAAACTATTGCATAATAAGAAAACAACTAGGCATATAAGGAGATAAGATGATAGGAATGAGTAGTGGCAAAATCAACAGGGAATGGAAAAAGATCTATTGGGACTCCAGATATAGGAGTTATGAGACACAAACTTTAAAATTACCATATCTACCATGTTTACAAGAGACAAACCTAAGGCATAAAAATACAGAAAAGTTGAAGAAGAAGAATAAAATAATACATAATACTAGCCAAAACACAACTGCTATAGTTATACACATTGTAAACTATTACTAGAGATGAAGAGAGACTTTGCACTGAAAAAAGATCTAATTCATAGGAAATTGTAATGTACGTAATAACATAGTACAAAAATATATAAGGCAAGAATTGACAAAACTGAAAGGTGAGATAGACTAATAAATAGTATAATGGGAAATTTTAATAATCACTTTCAGTACCTAAGAGAACCCACAGACCAAAAATTAGTAAGAATATAGCAGATTAAAATGCATTATAATCACATTTAAATTAATGGACATGTGTAGAATAAAGCACACAAAAATCCCAAAATACACATTTTTTTCCAAGCACATGGAAAACTTAATAGACCATAAAGAAAGTTTCTAAAACTTTTCAAAAATTTTTATTTCAAGCAATTAAGCTAAAAATCAGTAGCAAAAACAGAATGGGAAATCCTCAACTATCTGAAAATTAATGAATATTGTTCTATAGTCCCATAGTTCAAAGAAGAAATGACAATGAGAATTAAAAAATAATTTAAACTAAAAAATTAAAAATATGTATCAAAACTAGTGTAATACAGCTAAAGTCATTCTTAGAGAAAGATCTATAGCTTCAAAGATGTATATTAGAAAAAGAGAAAGGCTGTCAATCAATGTGTTAACCATCCATTTCGAACATTTTGAGACAGAGCTGCAAATTAAACAAATAAAATAGAAGATAGGAAATAATAAAGATAAAAGCAGAAACAAATGAAATAGAAAACAGAATAGAGAGGATCAATAAATCCAAAAGTTTATTTGAAAAGGCTAATAGAATTGATAAATCTCTCATGGAAAAAACATGAAAAAAGGAAAGCAAAGAAAACAGAAAACACATCTAATGTCACAAATAAAAAAGGGTCATGATTACAAATATTACACACATTAAAAAATTTAATGAAAGGATAGTATAAATAACTATGCAAATACATTTGAAAATTTACATAAAATAGACAAATTTGCAGAAAAATGAAACTTTCCAAAATGGATAATAGTAGAAAGAAAAAATATAAATGATTTGATAATTATTAGATAAATTGAATCTATAATTTAAAAACTTTTATTTATTTACTTAGTTTTTTTGAGGCAGAGTGTCACTCTGTTGCCCTGGCTGGAGTGAAGTGTTGTGATCATGTCTCACTACAGCCTTGACCTCTTGGGCTCAGGTGATCCTCCCACCTCAGTCTCCCAAGTAGCTGGGACTCCAGGTGCATGCCACCATGCCCAGCTAATATTTGTATTTTTTTGTAGAGATAGTTTTGCCATGTTGCCCAAGCTGATCTTGAACTCCTGGGCTCAAGCTATCTGTCTGCCTTGGCCTCCTAAAGTGCTGGGATTACAGGTGTGAGTCACCACAACCAGCCCATGATTTGAAACCTTTTAATGAAGAAAATCTAGAACTAAATGGCTTTTCCAGCAAATTCTGTCATTTAAAGATGAGATAATGCCAATCTTCTGAAAATTTTTTTCAGAGAGTAGAAAAAGGGACAGTAATACCCCATGAAGCCAGAATAACCTTAATACCAAAACTTCATAAGTACAGTTTAAGAAAATTATAAACCAATCTCTCTTACAAAAATAGACATAAAAACTTTAAGAAATTAGCAAAAAATTTAGCAACATATGAAAAAGGATAATAAATCATGACTAATTTGGGTTTAATCCAGGAATTCAAGGTTGGTTGGACATTCAAAACAACCAACATACTGCATAAATTAAATAAAAGAGACAAATTATATGATCACCTAAATATATGCAGAAAAAGCATCTAATGAGATTCAACTCTATTTTTGATTAAAAACATCTTAGCAAACTTGCAATACAAAGGAATTTATTTATTCTGAAAAAAAGTAGCTACAAAAATCCAACAGCAAACATCATACTTGGTAAAATGTTAAAAGCTTTGAAATTGGGAACATCATAAGGATGTCTATTATCAACATTTCTACTCAATATTGTACTGATCCTAGTTAGTGTATGCAGCAAGGCAACAAGAGAAAAAAAAATGTACTGTCATGTGTCACTTAATGATGGGAATGCATTCTGAGAAACCCAGCATTAGATGATTGTGTCATTGTGTGAACATCATAAAGTGTACTTACACAAACGTAGATGGTATAGCCTACTTCACACCTATGCTATATGGTATAGCCTATTGTTCCTGGCTGCAAACCTGTACAGCATGTTACTGTACTGAATACTGTAGGCAATTTTAACATAATGGTACATATTTTTTTGTGTACTAAACATAGAGAAGGTAATGCATTGGGCCACGACTTTGAGATGACTATGAAGTCATTAGGTGATAAGAATTTTTCAGCTCCATTATAATTTTTCTTTTTTCTTATTCTTTTTGAGATGGAGTCTCGCTCTGTCACCAGGCTGGAGTGCGCGGTCTTGGCTCACTGCAACCTCCACCTCCTGGGTTCAAGCAATTCTTCTGCCTCAGCCTCCCAAGTAGCTGGGATTACAGGCACGCACCACTATGCTCAGCTAATTTTTGTATTTTTAGTAGAGATGGGGTTTCACCACGTTGGCCAGGCTGGTCTTGAAATCCTGACCTCATGATCTGCCTGCCTTGGCCTCCCAATGTGCTGGATTTACAGGCATGAGCCACCACACCCGGCCCCATTATAATCTTTTAAAATTAAAATTAAAATTTTTTTTTTATAGATGGGGTCTCACTCTGTTGCCTAGGTTGGAGTGCAGTGGTGCAATCATAGCTCACTGCAGCCTTGAACTCTTGGGCTCAAGCAATCTTTCAGCATCAGCTCCAGAGTAGCCAGAACTACAGGTGTGTGCCATTAGGCCCTGCTTCCCTTACAATCTTATTGGACCACTGTTGTATATGCAGTCTGTTATTGACCAAAATATTGTTACGCGGTACATGACTGCATAAAGATTAGAAAGGAAAAAATGAACTCTCATTATTTATATATGATATGATGGGGAATGTAGAAAATCCAAAATACCTATTAATTATTAGAATTCTTAATTGAGTTTAGCAGATCACTGGATACAAGAGCAATATGTGAAAACATTGTATTTTTATATTCCAGCCTTGAACAGTAATAAAATAAAAATTTAAAAGTAATCATTTGGCTGAGTGCAGTGGCTCACACCTGTAATCCCCGCACTTTGGGAGGCCAAGGTGGGCGGATCACTTGAGGACAGGAGTTCGAGACCAGCCTGGCCAACATGGTGAAACCCTGTCTCTACTAAAAATACAAAAATTAGCTGTAGATGGTGATGCACACCTGTGATCCTAGCTACTCAGGAGGCTGAGGCAGGAGAACCCCTTGAGTCCAGGAGGCAGAGGTTGCAGTGAGCTGAGATGGTGCCACTGCACTCCAGCCTGGGCTACAGTGTGAGACTCTGTCTCAAAAAGCAAAAACAAACAAACAAAAATAAATAAATAGATAAATGTAATCTTTTAAAATAACATCAAAACTTTGAAATACCCAGTAATAAACCTCAGAAAACATGTGCAAGAACATAACAATATTATGTTAAAATATCTAAATTAAAAAGGCATATACCTTGTTAAAGCTGGACAATACAATATTATAAATATGTTCTTTCTCTCCAAAATGATCTATAAGTTTAAGGTATTCCCAACGAAAACCCCAACTGGAATTTTAAAATGGAACTTGGAAAGATTATTCTAAATGTACGTGTTAATGCAAATGGCCAAGAACAGACAAGGTACTTGATGAAGAATACTGGGAGGGTTTACTCCATTGCATATGAAGACTGCAGAAATCAGTGTAGTATTGCCACCTGAATACAAAGTTAAAATAGAAATTCCAGCAGAGACCCATGCACATATAGCACTTGATTCAAAGTGAGATGTTGTTTCTAAAGAGACTTTCCCAAAACTGGGTCAGTTGGCTATCCTGATTAAAAAAATTAAATGACTTACTGCCTCACACCAGACTAAACATAAACAAATTCATTCACTCATTCCAGGTCACTGTAGACCTAAAAGTGAAGGATAAAACAATGAAGCTTCTAGAAGATAGCATAGCATAATATATTCACAACCTTGGGATAGGGAAATTTTTCTTAAAGTGAATAAAATGGGGCACAAAATCTCAAGAGAAATATTGATGCAGTGGATTACATAAAATTAAGAGCTTCTTTTCCTCTGAAGACACCATTTGGAGAGTGTAAAGGAAGCCATCAAATAGGAGAAGATATTTGTAAAATATATAACTGATAAAGCCTATGTCCAGAATAGATAAAAATAACTCTTATCATTAAAAAAAATACAAAACGACAAATCTGGTAGACAGGCAAGAGACTTGAACAGGGACTTCACAAAAGAAGATATTCAAGGCCAGGCACGGTGGCTCACACCTGTAATCCTGGAACTTTGGGAGGCCGAGGTGGGCGCATCACCTGAGGTCAGGAGTTCAAGACCAGCTTGGACAACATGACGAAACCCCTTCTCCACTAAAAATACAAAAGTTAACCAGGCACGGTGGCGGGCCCCTGTAATCCCAGCTACTCAGGAGGTGGAGGCAGGATAATCGCTTGAATCTGGGAGGTGGAGGTTGCAATGGGCCGAGATCACACCATTTGCACTCCAGGCTGGGTGACAGAGTGAGACCCTGTCTCAAAATATATATATATATTCAAATGGTAAAAATAAATAAAAGATGCCCATTAGCCATCAGGGAGTAAAAAATTAAAAACTACATAAAATATCACACATATGCCAGAAGGGTTAAAATCAATAGACTGAGAAACACCAACCATTGGTGTGCATGTGGAGCAATTGACATTCTCATACACTGCTGGTAGATGTGAAATTGATGCAACTACTTTGGAAAACAGTTTGGCACTCTCTGCTAATGTTGAACATAAGAATACCTTGTGACCTGGAAATTAGTCTCTAGGTATAGATCCAACAGAAATGTGTGCTCCAAAAATGTGAAAGAAAGTTCATAGCAACATTATTCAAACTAGTTAGAGATTGGGAACCATCCAAGTGTCCATCATCTGTGGACTAGATAAATAAAGTGGTCATATGTTCACACTTTGTAATAATTCACAACAGTGAAAAATGAATAAGGGCTGGGCGCTTTGGCTCATGCCTCTGTGCTTTGGGAGGCCTAGGCAGGAGGATTGCTTGAGGCCGAGTTCAAGACCTGGTCAACATATTAAGATGCTGTCTCTATAAAAAATTTTAAATAATGAACTGGGCATGGTGACACATGCCTGTAGTCCTAGCTACTTGAGAGGCTGAGACAGGAAGATCGTTTGAGCCCAGGAATTCAAGGCTGCAATATGCTATGATCGTGCTACTGCACTTCAGCCTGTATGACACAGCAAGACTCTGTCTCTAAAGAAAAAAAAAAAAAAAGAAAAGAATAAGCTAAAGCTATAGTTATAACTACTTATAGCAGAATGGATCAGTCTCACACACATAATATTGATTAAAAGAAGCCCAATACAGAAGAATGTGTAGTATGTGATTCAATTCATTTAAAGTACCAAAAAAAAAAAAAAAAAAAAAGAAAAAAGAAAGAAAAAACCAATGCAAAACCAAACTGTGCTGCTTATGGGTACGTCTGTAGGTGATAAAATTATAAAGGAAAGCAAGCACATAGTATTCATGAAAGTCAAAATCATGGTAGGTAATGTTTGGAGGGAACTAAAGGGAGGAGTTTCTAAGATGCTGATCATGTTCTGTTTCTTGACCTGGTGGTGGTATCACACACGTTCACTTTGAACAAATTGTTGAGCTGAATATTTTTGTTTGCATACCTTATATATTTTTGTTTAGTAATATGTTTTAGGTATACATATTTAATTTCATAATACAAAGGTTAAAGGCTGGAGTCACCTGTGTACAGTTTATAAGGTGGCACATTTAGATTGTGCCAAATTTCAGGAAAATATTTTTGCCCACATTAAGGGCAATAGTTATAAGAGGCAGCATATGCACAGCCCTTGTGAGTTCCACTCAACATTTCTTTTATGGCCAACAGACATCACCAATTAGATTGTGACATGCTTTCCAAAGGCCCAGTATGCCATTCTCAATCAATCTGACTGACTCATCATGGAAGTTGCAATCTATTCTCCGTCCCTTTTCTACATATTCTGACTGGTTAAATAAAGTTAAAGGGTCAGGGGAAGGTGCAGTGGCTCACGCCTGTAATCCCAACACTTTGGGAGGCTGAGGCGGATGGATCATTTGAGCTCAGGGGTTTGAGACCAGCCTGGGCAACATGGTAAAACCCTGTCTCTACTAAAAATTCAAAAATTAGCCAGGTGTGGTGGTGCACACCTGTGGTCCCAGCTACTTAGGAGGCTGAGGTGGAAGGATCCCTTGAGCCTGGGAAGATTGAGGCTGCAGTGAGCCGTGATAGCGCCACTGCCCTCCAGCCTGGGTGAAAGAGCGAGACCCTATCTCAAAAACAGAAGAAGGCGTGGAGTCAGACTAGTTTTTGAACCCAGTGCTGCATACCCTCTAAAGCTCACTATATCTTGACATGGATAAAGAAATTGTGCATAAAATCAACATTAGTCCTAGATGCAGGAACCTAAACAAAGAACTCCTGAGGGATAATCTGTCCTTGGAAAGTAAGACTGAACATAGAAAATGATACAACTATTACAGTTCTTCTGAGTAGAGCACATTTTATTTATTTATTGTATCAAAAGACAAACTAGGCACTCTTCTGGTCGCTTGGGACAAAGAAGAAACAGCACAAATATGATCCCTGCCCTTACGGAGTTTACCTGTCAGTCTCAGGCTCCCTCAGGCATGTGTGCCATTTTTCCTGGCTGTCACCCTCCTGTCTGATCCCCTACTGCTACTGTTTGCCATTCATTGCCATTGCTGCTATTCAATTCATCAAGAATTTGTTCACCATCCTGGTGCCTGGAACTGTGCAAGATGATACAAATGGATATAGTGAGAATATGAGACATATTCCCAGTCTGGATGCCATTCCATGAAATTCAGGGATGTAAGATCCATATTCACATTAATGAGGTAAAAGTACAGGACCTGAGTGAGATGGAAAAAAACTACTGTAGGATTTTCAAGGCAGGAGGAATTGACAAAAGTGTAAGTAGATAGAGAACACTTCATCGACAGAGTCCTTAATTAAAACTTTAATTAAATTTTTTCTTTTTTTTAGACAAGGTCTCAGTCGGTCATCCAGGCTGGAGTGCAGTGGTATGATCACAGCTCACTGCAGCCTTGAACTCTGGGCTCAGGTGATCCTCTTACCTCAGCCTCTTGAGTAGCTGGGACCCCACTGGCATGCGCCACCACACCCAGCTAATTTTTCTATGTTTTGTAGGGACGGGGTTTTACCATGCTGCCCAGGCTGGTCTGGAACTCCTGGACTCAAGTGATCCTCCCGCCACAGCCTCCCAAAGTTCTGGGATTACAGGCATGAGCCATCTTGCCAGGCCCAAAGCTTTTAGTCTTTTAATGTAAACCCCAGTCTTTTAACATGGCTTAGGAGCCCATTATGACCTTGGTGTCTGACAACCTTTCCACTTCCAACTCCTTGTTTGGTCAGTCCACACTTGACGTTCAAATTTAACCCATGCACCACCTCCTTTAAGAAGCCTTTCTTGATCTCTTGTCAAGCATATTTATGTGTCTCCCTCATGGTCTCCCATATCACTTATTTTCAAATAGCATTTATCACACTATGGTGATTAGTTTAATTTTTTTCCTCAATTCTGTAACCCTAGCACATATGCACAATGATTTTTACAGGATAAGTAATCAATATTTGTTGACTATTGAGGCAATGTATTATAGGAGATAAGGAAGTACATTAAAAGTGTTGATAATGACACTGGTGCATTTGCCTGCATGTAGCATCACGAAGAATATCTGAGAAGGGTAGGAAATCACTCTTTTCAGTAGTGCATCTGGGGTCAATTCTAGTGACTAGATTCACATTCTCATGCTTAGTTAAGTACCATACTTTTTTTTTTTTTTTGAGATAGAGTGTCACTCTGTTGCCGAGGCTGGAGTGTTTTGAGATGGAGTCTCACTCTGTTGCCCAGGCTGGAGTGCAGTGGTGTGATCTCAGCTCACTGCAGCCTCTGCCTCCTGGGTTCAAGCGATTCTCCTGCCTTAGCCTTCTAAGTAGCTGGGACTACAGGCACCTGCCACCACGCCCAGCTAATTTTTGTATTCTTAGTAGTGTCGGGGTTTCACCATATTGGTCAGGCTGGTCTTGAACTCCTGACCTCAGGTGATCCACCCACCTCAGCCTCCCAAAGTGCTGGGATTACAGGCATGAGCTACTGTGCCTGGCCCATACTTCTTCTTCTTCTTTTTTTTTTAATTCCTTCTGTCAGTTTCTCTATACTTGGCTTTGTGCAGTTCAACATTTCTATCAATTATTTGCATGAGGAATAGATGCTTCATTTAATAAAACCTACAGATGACAGAGAGCCGGAAGGAATAGCTAATATCGCAGATGATAGAATCAAGATTTAAAATAATCTTGATGAGCTAGAATATTTGTCCAAAAACCCGCAAGATGATATCCCACAGGGATATATGCAAAGTTTTGTGTTTAGATTGAAAAAAAAAATCAATGGCACAATTACAGAAGCCTAGCTTTATATAAGTAAACTGGAAAAATATTTAAGTGTTTTAGTTGATCATTGAAGGAAGTTACAGGCATCAGCAAGGAACCCTCCCCAAAAAACTCAAAGACTAAAATTACAAAATCAACACACATAATGGATAGGATTAGGTCTATACAAAAGTAACTTCAAGGGTGGAAACTGGAAATGCAAATGGAATTTGATTGTGGAATAATCAGTGATATTATGTCTAAAAATAGAAGGTGCCAGTCCAAAGGTAAATGGATGGTTAGCAAGAAACATAGAAAATGAAGAGCCAGGCCGGACGCGGTGGCTCACACCTGTAATCCCAGAACTTTAGGAGGCCGAGGCGGGTGGATCACGAGGTCAGGAGATTGAGACCCCCATCTCTACAATAAAAAAAAAAAAAAATAAAAAATTGTGGGGGGAGGGGGCCAGTAGTCCCCACTGCTGGGGAGGAGGCAGAAAATAAAATAAAAAATAAAAGAAAATGAGGAGCCAAAGTGGACCAATTGGTATGGTGTCAGAGGAGAAGTACATGGCCAGTGGGTAAGTACACAGTCAATGGGTAGGTACATGGCCTTGGGGTCACGCTTTAAAACCAAGTTTGCAAAGTACTGATTATGTGATTTTTGAGGAAGTTACCAATGCTTCAACAGTTCTCACCTATATTATGAGGAGAATCATGATCCCTACTTACAGAGTAGTGAGTATTAAATAAGATGATATGTGATGGTGCTTGGCTAGTCAGGGTTTAAATACATGTTAGTTATTATTATGGTTTTCTTCATTGTAGATTGATACACTGGCCTTTTTAGTTTCTACACCAGTCTTTTGTGAAATTCTACAAATGGTTCTTTCCTCAAGAGTGTGCTTCATTTTTATTGAGCTGAGAAAAAACTCAAATTCCTGAATGTTTGACCCTGAGACTACAGTCATAGTTATTTTTTATAATATTCATTATACATAGTTACCATGTAATGATACCATGGTAACTATGTTAAACAGACCATAATGGAATGTTTTATTAAATTATAAAAATCTATACTCTAAAAGTGGCTGAACAAACTGAAATATATCCAGGTTACCATGGCTTAAGAATGGCTAAAGAGCCAGAAATGCTAAAGGGAGCCAGTCTGGTTGTCTTCAATCCTTGAAGACATGTCATGTGGAAGAGGGAGCGGATTTGCTCGTCTCTGTGAAAGGAAGGCCTCCACAGTGAACAGAGCTGCCTCAGAGCACAGAAAGTTTCTCTCCCCTGAATGCACATATTGCAGGCCCCTGACAGGCTGTGGAAAAATAGCTCTTTGGCTTGGTTATTTATGTAAGGCTGGGCATACGCAAAGAAATCTATCAGCCATTATCTTAAGTCCCCATGAAAACCCTGTGAAATAAACAGGATGTGCAAATCAGTCTTTGGCTTCTAAATCCAGTGGGTTTTTTGTCTGTTTGTTTGTTTGTTTGTTTTATTTTTTGGTTTTTGAGACGAGATCTTACTCTGCTGCCCAGGCTGGAGTGCATTGGCGCGATCTCAGCTCACTGCAACTTCCGCCTCCCGGGCTCAAGTGATTCTCCTACCTCAGCCTCCTAAGTAGCTGGGACCATAGGCCCTCACCACCATGCCCGGCTAATTTTTGTCTTTTTTGTAGACACAGGATCTCGCCACGTTGCCCAGGATGGTCTGGAACTCCGGGCCTAAAGCAATCTGCCAGTCTCTGCCTCCCAGTGCTGGGATTACAGGTGTGAGCCACCACACCCAGCCTGTTGTTTTTTGAAAGCGTGTTCTGAAGTCACTTACATCAGAATCACCCATCTGATACCTGGGCCAATCCAGATACCTGTGCCATATTTCTAGAGATTCAGGTTCATTGAACCTGGAGCAGAGCCCAGGAAACTGCACTGGTTCCAGTCCAATGCTTTTCCACTTCTCTGCTAAACTTTCTACTATAATATCAATTTTAAGGTTATTCTTTCAACGAATATTTACTAATTCCTCCCATGTAGCAGTCATGGTTTCAGAGGCTGGCAGATACAGTGGTAAATAAGATTAAATAAGTCTATTTTTCTTGAAGCTTATAACTAGTGGGAGGATACATTTTTGAAATAAGCAAACCAATAAAAATTGAAAAACATACTGTGAGAGAGGCTTGTCAAGAAATAAACAGGGTGCTACTGCTGAGAGTAACTGGTGGCTTTTCTGGACTGGAGCACCTCTCGGATGGTGATGTTAACCTGAGAGCTGAATGATAAGAATGAAACCATCATGCAAAAGGTCAGGGTTCCAGCTAACCAGTTGTCTAGTGCCAAGGCCCTAAGAGGAGAATGAGCCTGTTGTAGTTAAGGAGCAGAAACAAGGGCATTGTGGCTGGAGTGTGCTACGTGAAGGCAGAGTGCAGCATCGGGTCAGACAGGTTAACAGTTCCCAGATCATGCACAGCTTTGGAAGCCAGAGAAACATCTGATTTTATTTTTAGATGGGAATTGGTTGGAGAGTTTTAAGCCAGAGTGGGTAAAATCTGATTTATGCTTTTAAAAGGTCCCTCTAGCTGTTGTGCAGACTCTACAGGGGTGTGACACCTTGTTATTAAATATATCATACTACCACTGGAGAGAACTTGCTTTTCGTGGGTGTCTCTGTTCATAGTATATAGCACTTTATAGTTTACAAAGCTTTTTTTTTTTTTTTTTTTGAGACAAGAGGCTTGCTCTGTTGCCCAGGCTTGAGTGCAGTGGCACGATCTTGGCTCACTGCAACCCCTGCCTCCCAGGTTCAAGCAATTCTCGTGCTTCAGCCTCCCAAATAGCTGGGATTATAGGCATGTGCCACCACGCCTGGCTAATTTTTTTCTATTTTTAGTAGAGATGGGGGTTTCAAAATGCTGGCCAAGCTGGTCTCAAACTCCTGGCCTCAAGTGATCCACCCGCCTCAGCCTCCCAGTGTTGGGATTACAGGCATGAGCCACTGTACCTGGCCTACAAAGCATTTTTATATACCCTATTTCATTTGATACTCTCAAAAATCCTATGAGATTCATATATCTATAATCCTCATTTTACTGATGAGGAAACTGAGGCTCATAAAGAATGAGATTCTTCTTATCTTTTAAAGGAAGACATTGGAAGATGGGGGAGATTTTACATAAAACTCCGGAATTTTTGCTTTTCAGAAAATAAAGGCTGGGCACTGTGGCTCACACTTTGGGAGGCTAAGGTGGGAGGATTGCTTGAGCTCAGGAGTTTGAGGCCAGCCTGGGGAACATAGAGAGGCCCCATCTCAACAAAAAGTAAAAAATTGGTTGGGCGTTCTGGTGCACCATTCAGTCCTGGCTACTGAAATTCAAAAAAACTAGCCAGGCCTGGTGGGGTGTGCCTGTAGTCCCAGCTACTTGGGGCGCTGAGGCAGGAGAATTGCTTGAGCCTGGGAGGTTGAGGCTGCCCTGAGCCCGTATCCTGCCACTGCAGTGCAGCCTGAGTGACAGAGCGAGACACAGTCTCAAAGAAAAAAAAACAAAAAAACAAAATATAAAGATGTCTTCATTGACCCTGCATTCCTCTTACTCCATCTCAAAAAAAAAAAAAAAAAAAAGGGAGGACTGCTTATTGTATCTCTATGTAAGGGCTCATCAGCCAAGAGGGCTTATGTATTATCTTTGACTGAGGGGTAAGAGGGAGATTAGGACTGGTTCTCAAACATGGTGAGGAAGGATCCAAACTCTCTTGAGGAACTTTTTTTTCCGAGATCGAGTCTTGCTCCTTTGCCCAGGCTGGAGTTCGGTGGCACGATCTCGGCTCACTGCAACCTCTGCCTCCCGGGTTTAAACGATTCTCATGCCTCAGCCTCCTGAGTAGCTGGGATTACAGGTATGTGACACCACACCCAGCTAATTTTTGTATTTTTAGTAGAGACGGGGTTTAGCCATGTTGGCCAGGTTGGTCTCGAACTCCTTGGTCTCAAGTGATCCTCCCGCCTCGGCCTCCTAAAGTGTTGGGATTACAGGCGTGAGCCATTGCACTGGCTGAGAAACTTATTCCTAATGTGGTCCCTACATTCCACAACCAGAGCTTCTGTTTCAGTAGGTCTGAGGTGAAGTCTGGAAATGTGTATTTTTAGTAAGTGCTTCAGGTCATTCTAATGCATTTGTTTAGCTGACTTATATTTGAGAATTCCTTGGCTAGATGATTTTTCAAGGTCTCTTTTAGCCTTTGGCATGTAAAATTCCAGAATGAATAGAAAAGCTGGAATACAAAGAAATAACTTAGAGCAAGGTAGTACTTTATCAAAGCATTTCCCAGGTCAATACATGGCTGGCAAAAGCACAACCTGGCATGTCTGTGTAAGGTTTAGTCTAGATTTTAATTTAAATGGTGTGCTAGCTAGTTCTAGTTTACAGAAACCAAAGAATTAGTAGCAGTGTCCATGTCAGAAAATGGAATCACATTTTAATTATCACAGCCTCAATTTGTGAACAGTCTGGGAAGGGCTTCTGGCATGCTGGTCTCATTTAATTTACTATGAAGTATTTTTTTTTTTTTTTTTTTTGAGACAGAGTCTCACTCTGTCGTCCAGGCTGGAGTGCAGTGGCGCTGTCTCGGCTCACTGCAAGCTCCGCCTCCCGGGTTTATGCCATTCTCCTGCCTCAGCCTCCCGAGTAGCTGGGACTACAGGCATGTGCTACCACGCCCAGCAAATTTTTTTGCATTTTTACTAGAGACGGGGTTTCACCATGTTGGCCAGGATGGTCTTGATGTCTTGACCTCATGATCCACCCACCTTGGCCTCCTAAAGTGCTGGGATTACAGGCGTGAGCCACCACGCCCTGCCAACTATGAAGTATTAATACTTTCTAGGAAAGATGGATAACTGACACCTTCAACAATGTTTATTTGCAAGAATGAACTACCTCGGCCAGGTGTGGTGGCTCATGCCTGTAATCCCAGCACTTTGGGAGGCTGAGGTGGGCAGATCGCCTGAGGTCAGGAGTTCGAGACCAGCCTGGCCAAACTAGTAAAACCCAGTCTCTACTAAAAATACAAAAAAGTTAGCCTGGTGTGGTGGCAGGCTCCTATAATCCCAGCTACTTGGGAGGCTGAGGCACGAGAATCGCTTGAATCTGGGAGGCAGAGGTTGCAGTGAGCTGAGATTGTGCCACTGCACTCCAGTCTGGGTGACAGAGCAAGACTGAGGAGAAGAAAGAAGAAAGAAGAAGAAGAAGAAGAAGAAAAGAAAAAGAAGAAGAGGAAGTGGAAGAGGAGGAAGAAGAGAAGAAGAAGAAGAAGAAGAAAAGAAGAAGAAGAAGAAGAAGAAGAAGAAGAAGAAGAAGAAGAAGAAGAAGAAGAAGAAGAAAAGAAAAAGAAGAAGAAGAAGAGGAAGTGGAAGAGGAGGAGGAAGAAGAAGAAGAAGAAAGAAGAAGAAGAAGAAGAACAAGAAGAAGAAGAAGAAGTGCTAACATCTTCTAGGTGCTAACTAGAATTTCAGAATTGCTGGAAAAAGAAGCATCCTTGTAGGGAAGACCTAAATCTTGGAAACGACAGCTCAGGAGAGAAAATGCCATTGTCCTGTATTTAGCCGAGACAGCCTGGGATTTGTGGAGCAAGCTAGCTAGTGTCAAGGAGTCTGCAGGCACTGCACATTAAAAGGCATCTCCCCTTTGATGAGTGTTTAATTTGGCCTTGTAAAGTGTATGAAGTGCAGGCATTTAATTTGTTTGACAGAAGCAAGCCCAAAGCACCTTCTGTAATACCATGCCACACGGTTTCATGACTCTTACCACATGTTAGGCATAGTCTGGGAGTCTATTAAATAAGCTTTGAGTCAAAACACTAGTTTGACAAAGATCTGTTTTAATTAAAAGACACAAACCTCTCTCTCCTGAGCCTCAAGCAGGGACATAAAGGAGAGCACCATCCACCCGCCTGGCTAAGGAACACTTTGCTCTTTCCTGTAAGAGGACAAAGATGCTTTGGGGCTGGCAGGTAGAAATCTATCAGTGGGTCCTAGAATGTCTGATGTTGCTGGCCTCCTGTAAGATTCTCTTTCTGCCAACAATGCTGGCTATCTGCCACAATATCAATTATCCCTAGCTGAGACAGTAAATGATCTAGGATACCACTTTTTAAATATTATGTTTTAACAAACTAGAATTAGGAAACTCTACAAAATTAATGCACTTTGACACCCCCTGCATCAATATCCAGATACTCATAAATCAACCATACCCATCAGGCTCTTCTGCCTCAAGCATGTTAAGTGACCATCTTTAAAAAATGTATTAAATATTTCTCCAATTGGAGTATTCTATATTTCCCTGTTATGGAGAATGCACACCTCTTGGAGAAGTGTGAGAGATGACAGAGTTGGCTATATCTAACTTGGAATCCAAATCATGCCTCCTTTGATTGGATCGTCCACCCTGACTTTCCATTTCTTCAGCAAAGGGCCCAAGCTTTCCTGTCCATCTCATCTCCTGCCACTTTCCCACTTGTTCTGTTTTCTACACGCCAGACACACTGGTCTTCTTGAGTTCCTCTATTATTTTATTTTATTGAGATAAAGTCTTGCTCTATTGCCCAGGCTGGAGTGCAGTGGCCTAATCTTGGCTCACTGCAACCTCCATCTCCCAGGCTCAATTGATTCTCCCTCTTCAGCCTCCTGAGTACCTGGGACCATGAGCATGTGCCACTATGCCCGGCTAATTTTTGTATATATATTTTTTGCGACAGAGTCTCACTCTGTCACCAGGTTGGGTGCAGTGACGTGATCTCGGCTCACTGCAACTTCCACTTCCCAGGTTCAAGCGATTCTCCTGCCTCAGCCTCCCAAGTAGCTGGAACTACAGGTGCATGCCATCATGCCCAGCTAATTTTTGTATTTTTAGTAGAGACGGGGTTTCACCATGTTTGCCACGCTGGTCTTGAACTCCTGGGCTCAAGCAATCCACCCGCCTTGGCCTCCCAAAATGCTGGGATTATAGGCAGGAGGCACTGCACCGGGCCTCTTGAGTTCCTTTAAGACCTTGATGTACTCTTCTGCCTCAGGACATTTAAAAAAGGCACCTCTCTACTGAGAAATCCCACCTGACTGCTAGCCCCTATGCCCCCAAACTCCTTCTACTTGTTTCTTTGTTCATTCATTCATTCATTCTTCCATTCAACAAGTATTACCGAGGGGCTATATATGCAGAACACTTGAGTGAATGCAACTGATTTAAAAATTCTCATAGCATCTACATTCTAATTGAGGGGGAATCAGACCATAAATAAACATAATAAATAAGTAGATTATGTAGTACATTCGAAGATGATAATTGATAAAGAAAAACATAAATGGGTAAGGAGTATGCAAAATGCTTGCAATTTTAAGTAGGATGGTAGGAAGCCTTTACTGATACTGTTACATTTAAATTAATTCTCAATTGTCCTTAGACTTCAGCTCAAATGAACTTTCTCAGGAACATCTTATCTTCCAGGATAGTTCTATCAGTGAGTCCTAGAGTATGTGACTAGGTCATTCCCTATTATGTGCTCTCAGAATTCCCAGTAATTTTCATTCATAAGTTCTTAGTACCATTTGTAATTGCATACTCAGGTGATTATTTATAAAGAATGTCCTGTCTGCTATAGCAAGCTGTATGAAGGCAAGGGTGAGATACTTTTTGATTACTGCTCTCTCTCCAAAGCTAGTTGAGTTCAAGTGCTCAATACATATTTGAATTAAATGAATGAAAGAACCTGTGGAGTATGGATAAAATATATACATCCAGACTACTTTAAAAGAATCAATTGGGATGAAGAATGCATGAATCCTTTTTATAAATTGCAAAGTTCTATAAACATGCCAGGCATCATTATTTCTGTGAATAAAAAACACTCTTGTATTAACATGGTTCTGTTTATTGATGTTGTATGCTCCTGAATCTCCTTATGGAGGCCGTGTGGTTTAGTGGACTGCCTGGGATGACTCGGCTCTGTCACTTACCTCGTGACCTCACTGTGCCTCCAGTTCCTGCTCTATAAAATGGGATAATAATAGTACCAACCTCACAGAGATGTCATGAGGATTAGAAGAGTTAATGTCTCTCAGGTGCTTAGAGTAAGGACTGGAATAGAGTAAGTACTCAGTACATATTATTATGATTATGGTTGTTGTTATTATCTGCCAAGCTTTTAACTGCATCTAGGCATTTATTGATTGACTGAAATCTTTCTTGGTTTCTTCTTAAAGATGAGTGAACTAGAAATTCATTGTTCAGTGATGTTTCTTTAACATAAGTCAAAGAGTAAGGCTGACTCTCAGGCTCCATCTTATAGCTTCAGCACCTGTTCTAGTTCCTCAGTGACTTCTGTTTTATCTTGATGGATCCTTTTCAATTGTTTTGACAGCTAGAAGTTAAGCTGGAGCCATGGATGACTGAGAAAACTAGGTTCAAATCCTGGTTCTGCCACGTACTGGTTGAAAGACTTTAGGCAAGGTATAAAACTCTCTGGGGTTCACACTTTCACTCATAAAATAAGACTTATAATCGCTCCTTCACTAGTTTGCAATGAGGATAGAGTGAGATGATATCCTTGAAGGGCCAATGCAGAGAGAAGTTCTACAAATATTAGTTTAGTTCTGCTTACCTTGCCCTTTCCTCAGGAGCAAATGTAAATTTTAAAAGAAACCTTCTGGAGACACAATGACATTGTGGTCTGCAAAGAAGTCTCTGACAAGCATTCTAAATCAGGGGGTTAAATTCAACACATGTGGAACCCACTATACATGCCCGAAAATAATTCATATTATTGGCAGAAATCAGTGCAAGAAGCACAGTGTTGTGCTGGGCGTGGTGGCTCATGCTTGTAACCCCAGCAATTTGGGAGGCCGAGGCCGGTGGATCACCTGAGGTCGGGAGTTCGAGACCAGACTGACCAACATGGAGAAACCCCGTCTCTACTAAAAATACAAAATTAGCCAGGCATGGTGGCAGAAGCCTATAATCCCAGCTATTCGGGATGCTGAGGCAGGAGAACCGCTTGAATGCAGGAGGCTGAGGTTGTGGTGAGCCACGATTGTGCCATTGCACTCCAGCCTGGGAAACAAAAGCGAAACTCTGTCTCAAAAAAAAAAAAAAAAAAAAAAAAAAAAAAAGACACAGTGTTCATTTGTTGTTCTATCATCCAGGGAAGAAGTTATTTTTGAAATATTCCTTTTATTACCAGAAATGTATCAATTTACATAGAACTAACTAATTAACCAGAAATACCAAACCAAATACATTTTGTGGATTGCAGAAAAATTTTACAAAACAACTTCTTCTTGTTGACTAACAAATACTAGTTAGGAATAGTTGATGGCATAATAATCATAGGAGTTAGAAAGAATCTTCTTGAATTGTTTGACGTTATTGTTTGATGCTTGTAATTAGGAATTGCCTAATTGTGTATGTATGTGTGTGATTGTGACAAAAATGAAAGTAATTCCAAAATGTTCCCTTCACATGCATGAAGACTCTAGACTTCCTTCTTTCCTCCCCTGAATGTTTTGCTAACCTTAGCTGATAATTTTCACCAATTGTTCACTTGCAAAATATGCTTTTCAATATATCACGGTTAAACCCTTCAAATTATGTTCCACTTCAAAAGACCTGGTTTCAGTTTCCAAATCTTCCTTTTCCCCATGTTTTGGGTTTTTGATCAACAAATGTTTATTGAGGTCCCACTGTGTAAATGGCAGCCTCCCAGAATGGCTTTCCCAGTGCCCTTGGTGTTCCAGATGTTGGATAAATTGAAAATCCATGAATCTGAAGTTAAAGCAGAATTAAAATTATGTGTGAACATGAACTGAGTGCTTAGAGGACAACATGCTGTTCACCACTGGCAGCAACAGAATTGGGGGATTTATTTTCTACTTATTGGCTTAAAATGTGAAATTTAGATGTGAGGGGGCCTAGCCTACCTGTCCTTAGGGAATCTTCCTGCCAAAGCTACTCATTTTAATTCATCTGACGTTTGTTTTTGCTTGGTGAACGCTCAAGCCACTCACTTGTTCTAGTTAGTGCCTTTGATAACATTTCATGGTCTATAAAATAAAATTTGGCATTCAAGGTTCTTCACGATGTGATTGCTGTGTATCCTTCCATTCCTATTTCCTTTTGCTCCTTTGCTGGCCCTTAATGGTCCAGCCGAAACCAATTTCTTACTGTTCCTCCTCATTCACTGAGTACCTATTCTTGGCCAAGCACTGCTTCATTAACTTTAAAAAATATTTTATTCCCTCCATTTTCTGGGAAGGAATTATTGTTATCCACACCTTTTAGATGAAGACACTGAGGATCAGAGATGTCAAAAGACTTGTTCAAATTCACGGGTTAGTACAGGAGTGAGTTGTGATTTGAGCCCAGGTTTATAGTGGAAAAGGATCTTCCCTCCATGCCATGATACCTCCTCCTCAAAATGCCCCAGCGCTGTCTCATCATGCACCTTTCTTCCATGTGATGGCAGAATAATGCCCCTTCCTCAGAGATGTCTATGCCACAATCCCTGGAACCTGTGAGTATGTTACCTTATGTGGCAAAGGGGGATTAACTTTGCAGATGGAATTAAGGGAGAGGATCTTGGATTATGCAGCTGGGTCCAAAGCAATCAGAAGTGTCCTTAAAAGGGAAAGAAGGAGGCAGAAAGGTCAGAGCAGGAGATGTGATGAGAGAAGAATGGTTAGAGAGAAGCACCGTTGCTGGCTTTGAAGATAGGGAAAGGGATCATGAGTCAAGGGATATGGGTGGTCTCTAGACACTGGAAAAGGCTGGGAATCAGATTCTCTTTCAGAGACTCTAGAAAGGGCTGCGGCCCTGCCAACACCTTGGCCAGTGAGCCCCATGTTAGATTTCTAGCCTACAGAAGAGTAAGAGAATAAAGTTGTGTTATTTTAAGCTACCAAGTTTTTGGTAGTTTGTCTTAGCAGCAATAGAAAATGACCCCACAAGTAGCTTTCTTTCTCTACACACTCCAGCTGCCCGCATGTCATGTTCAAGGCTGAAATCCACCATTCCCACCAAGCCCTCTTACTCTCAAAGCCTGCCCTTGGGGAAGATCTGAAGCCTATCTTGATGAATCGTAGACAGAGTATTTGCTGATTGACTAACTGAATGAACATAATAGGGACTCAAAAAGCATTTCTGGCACATAATAGGGACTCAATAAATGTTTGCTGATTGACTAAATGAATGAAAGGCAGACGGGTTTTCAGAATTTTCTAGTAGTTAACCAGCCAACCCTTGTAAAAAGGTGTCTTGAGACTCCTATAAGTAATCGCACCATCACCTTTTGTAGCAGGCTGGTGCTAGCTAGGGAGTGACGGTATGTCCAAAAGGCAATGAATTAAAACCCTGCTTTGGCATATCCCCTTTCAGAAATAGGAGCAGTCTTTCAAGCAACTTGAAAAATAGGCTTCAGTAAAAGTGTAAGAAAATATGTGCAATTAGACACAATCAATAAAGTTGTCCTTGTCTGATGCCTACATTTAAGAGAGTTTCATTAAATTATGAAAAAGGCCATTCTGATAGAACTGTCAGTCTGGCTTATCATATATGTACATAAACTCTGCGTGGGGTTTTCCTTCAAGACTTCTAGACCCTCAGTGAACACAGAGATACAAGGAAGTATCAACCCATTGCTTAAGAGGGGAGAATCTGGTAGGTAAGTTTGAGAAAGCAGGGGAGCTAAAGCCATCTGTCAGGTAGGTTGAAAGAAATGGAAATGCTGCAAAATGCTCTTTCTCCTCTCATTCATTTAGAAAATATTCATTCAGTATGTACTATATGTGAGGGACTGTGCTAGGTGCTGGCAATGTACTGGAGTAGAAAAGATAGTCATCAAACACATATATCTACATCTATGTCTATCTAATTATAAATTACATTTATTATGATTATGTTCCCCCAAGCCCAGAATGCCTTCTCTTTGTTATTTTGTTTACATGCATTCAACATCCTTGCAACAAACAAGAGGTAAGGAGTAATGCATTTTGTATAAAAAATATGTCGTGTCTACCTTGGCTGGGTGTGGTGGCTCATGCCTGTAATCCTAGCACTTTGGGAGGCTAAGGTGGGCAGAGTTTATGATCGGCCTGGCCAACATAGTGAAATACAACATAGTGAAACCCTGTCTCAACGTGGTGAAACAGCCTGCCCAACATGGTGAAATACAAAAATTATCTGGGCATGGTGGTGCATGCCTATAATCCCAGCTACTCAGGAGGCTGAGGCAGGAGAATTGCTTGAACCCAGGAGGCAGAGGTTGCAGTGGGCTTGGACCCTGCCACTGCACTCCAGCCTGGGTGACAGAGTGAGACTCTGTCTCAAAAAAAAAAAAAAGTTGTGTCTACCATGTGTCAGATATTGTGCTAGATACTGGGGACACAAATATATCTTCAAGGTGCTTACAGTTCTAATGGGACATGTAAGCAATAAAATAACCAATAAACAACAAAAATAATAATGCAAAATTAAAAGCGTAGTGACAGGGGTAAGCAAAGTTGCTGCTAGAGGAACACAGAGCAGAGGAGCTGCCTGCAACTCTCCTGCCCTCTCCTCTCCCATCCCCTTTGAGCACCTCTCTCCCTCCATCTTCTCCTCTCACCCCAGGCACAGAGGCTGGCCACGGGAATGGTAGAAATTGAATAATATCACCAACCCTTTTTACTAAGGAAAGCCAGCTTTGAATGAAACTCAGCACTTCTGCCTACCTTCTGTTCCTACACAAGCAGAGGAAGGTTAGGCTGCAGACAGGGCCATCCATCCTGGGAAGATGGGAGAGAAATTAAAACTGCTGCAATGAAAGAGCTTCTGGTCAGAGTAGAAGAGCTGCCCAGAGGAGGGGGTCCTGAAAGCTGCCAGAGTGTTCAAATCCCACCTGGACTGGCTCTATCACACAGTTAGTTGCTCTGAGGTGCCCCAGGCAGAAGGCACTGATGTCAAAGTCAGCAGCAGAACCGGTTGTGGCCAAAGAATGCTCAGCTAAATTTCAAATAGGAAATACATTTAATTTCATTAATTTTATTTAAAACATTCTAAATACTGTTTTTAAAGGCCGCTAAGTAAAAGAAGTACTGAAATACCAACAATGCCATTTTGCCATAGTACTGTGATCCGTGGCCAGGCTCACAACTAGCAGTCATGGGATGAATTGAGATTGCAGACACATTTTGCTGTTCAAGCACATTTTAACATTTGAGAATAAAAATGTCTTTAGATGGGGCTAAAGGCTTTCTTCTGTTCATAAAGTTCTGAACACTCTGTTGGCTGACATTGCCATATATGTTACATGTCTGATCCCAGAGGGCATTTGAGGTTGCAGCCTTTGATCTAGGCTAACCATTTTATTTTTCAGACAAAGAAGCCAAGGCTTGGAGGAAAATGTGCTGTGTGACACAGCAGAGTTAGGACTAGCATGCCAGTGTCCCCCTGCTCTAGCTCTCCCCATGACAGGCGCTCCTGTCATAGGAAGAAGTGGAGAAGTACTTTGTGAAGACAGTGTGCCCAGGCTGCAGCCAGAGCTGCCTTCTGCAAGGAAAAAAATCTCCTTTGGTACCAGTAAATGCAAGCAGTGGGGTTTGGGGGAAAACCTGGGTGACTTATGTTAGGTTCTTTGCAAACTATGCAATTGTTTGGCCTTACACTGAAGATAAATGACAGATTTCTCTGCATAGGATGGTCACATCCCCTGTCTCCCTGTAGGGTGCCCATTGCAGGTTAGAGATAGCTGGGTGACTACGGAATGGAAGGCAGGGCAGAGTTTGGCTGAGGGAGAATTCATCACTTTGAAAACCCTCTGAGCCAGGGTCACTTTGGAATGCCTATTTGCAAACTCAGATGTGGATGGGTGGGGAAGATTATGCATTAGGGCTTATCTCGCCCTCTCAGCTGGCTTTCTGTTATCCCTGGGCCCTGAGGTGGGGGCTGGCAAAGGCTCTGACCTATTTGCTTGGCAGTGTTGGTCTGCATGTGTTCGTCTTCCACACTCCCAAGGAGTGGGGCTGGGGGAGGTGGGGTGAACATGATAGGAATCCAGGTGGGAAAAAGAAATCAAATCCCCAAACTTAAACCCAAATTTACAAAAATGTACAATGACTGGCTGGCCCCAAGTATGGGAAGAAGGCAGGCCAACCATTTTGGGAAGAATAGACATCTGGGAGGAAGGTGAGCTGATAAACAGCCTTTTCCCCACAAGCCAAGGCATGCTCTGCTCTTGGGACTTTTACATTCTCCCAACACACTGCTTTCTCAACTGGCCCCTTCATCACCACTAGCTATGGGGGTTGGGGGTTTCTCTGGGTGGGGTTCCCAGGCTTATGACTCCCTAAAATTGGACAAATCTGGAGATTTCCCACCTACCTGGCATCCTGAAAGGTGACAGAAAATCAGTCCATTTGCTGCAGAGGAGCCTGTCACTTTTCTCAGAGGGTCCCAGGCAGAACTGCCATCTACTTTGCAGAGACCTTATAAGACACTGACAGTCCTCTCCCTCATCCCTACCAGCTGCATTCAGGGACAGCTGGAGGGACTGTCACCGTCACCCTCCAAAAAAAGTCTGGATGTGCATGATGTCTGCGTTCAGCACCCTCACCCTTGTGCTGACAGATGGCTTCTGAGGCCACCTCTGTTGCAGGAGCCCTGACCCTGGAGTAGAGACTTGGATTCTATTCTACTGACATGATGTCATTTTTTTTTCTATGGAAAGAGGTCTCAAAGTGTTTACCTTAGCAGATTAACAAAAGACCTCATGACTCCAAAAAAGGACACAGGACTCTTGTCCTAGACTGTGATATCCTTAAGAGAAAAAAATGATGACTCACTTATATTTTTGTTTTATAGGACCTAGTGCTGTGCTTAGCGCATGATTAGCGCATGGCAAAGAATTCTTAAATTTACAGAATGCTGATCATGTGTCCAGCACTGGGCTAATAAAGAAACAGATAAGGTATACTCTTTAACCACAATGAGGTTAAAATAACCTCATTAAAATTTAATGAGGGAAAAGATGCAAATAAAGTGTTCCCACACAGTAAAGAGGAGCAGAGCATCCTCTGTGGAGTGGAAGAGTGTAAGCAAGGGTAATTCCTCCTGCGCGACATCTCTTTGAATTGCTTATGAAGAAATAGCACCAGCCTTGCACCCTGAGTTTCCAACTTTCCAGCCGAACCATGTTGGGTCAGCTCGTGGGTGACATCCCTTATATACCTGAATAGCCTGCCCTGCTACCACGCGCCAGCATTCACGGTAGCTGGGCTCAGGCTGACTTGCTGTGTTTCTTACAGGTACTCATCCACTAAATAGACTCCTGGCTACCAGATTCACTTTGAGAAAAAGTTTTTGGTTGTCTTTTAGAGCTCATTTTTGAAAGATGGTCCACCTGGTGCCTGCTCCTGGGCGCTGGATGAAGTCCAGGGGATGACAGCAACATGAACTCGCTATGGATAACGAGTCCTCTGTTATGACTGGAAGCGTTTGCAGTGCTATAAATAACTCTATCAATATTGTGATAATGGCACTTTAAAGAGGTCTATTTTACAAGTGCTGAATGTAAGAGAGACCACAGCTGCACTCATTAATTCTGAAGTATGCCTCCCTCTATGTACAACTTGCAGGTGTAACAATAGGAGTGTTGACTCAATGAAAGTCTAGATAATGTTTGGATGAAGGAAAGGTTAGAGTAACATTGTTAGCTTCTCCATTGTGTTTGGCATAATGAAAACAAATTATAATAGCTTAATTGGAAATAGGGGGAAAAAGGCAAAACATAACTTTGTTACAGATTTCAGATGCTCACAAATAGCTCCTCCCCCCTCAAGAGCAAGTATCATAATTGACAGCAGTAGATCTTTTGATAATTAATTGCAGTAAATTATCACTTGGCACAAAGAAGGCATAATTGTAATTAATTTACAACCTTCCCAGCATAACGCTGAATTAGAAATGGCACTGCCGTAATTTTTCCAAGTGAGGAAACGGAGGGTAAAAATAGTGTACCTTTTTTTTCTTTTTTTGACATGCATTTGGAGTTGTAAGGCAAGCCCTGCTCGTTGTAATTTTTCTGGTACGATTGTGGCATCTCTGTGACTCTCTTGGGTTAGGGGTGTTTAATTTAGATTGTGACTGTTGGCTCTGGGCTATGAGAGTTACCAAGAGGGGTCTCCTGCAGAGCTCTGCCATGGCTTCCTATCTCTAGCCTCGAGTTAGTCACTTAACCTCGGCATCTTTCTGTGTCTGTGTTTCTGTATCTGTCTCATTCACCGGGGTGCAGGAAACCTAATTAATTCAGACAATAGGCATCATTGTGGTAAAAAATAATATTATATTTTTACTTTTAAATTTTTATTTCTAACAGCCTTATTGAGATATCATTGACATATACAAATTACGTATATTTAAGGTGTACAACTTCACGTTTTGATATACGTCATGAAATTATTGCCACAATAATGTTAACACATCCATTACCTTTACATAGTTACCATTTTGTGTTGTGTGTGTGCGTGTGTGTATTGAGAAGATTTAAGATCTATGTTCTCAGCAAATTATAAGCATATAACACAGTATTGTTAACTATTTTCCTTATGCTTTACGTTAGATCTCCAGAAATTATTTGTCTTGCATAACTAAAATTTTATACCCTTTGACCAATATCCCTTATTTCTCCTTATTATATTTTTTGTTTTCTAATTAAATGAATTAAGAAAGTTCTTTTTTTTCTCAAAATGTTTCAGTGTATCCTATTTGTAGGGTGATGCAGATCATGATTAAGAATCTTTGCCATAGTACAATTTTATGGTGATTGTAATAGATCAAGATTCAATCTAATTGCTCAACAATTAATTAGAAACAGGAATGAGGAATAAAAACTATTTTCACTGGATTCTAGGGAACAGTTTATAGCATTTCATCAGAATGCCTGCGAGAACAAATCATTAAGCTATAAAAGATTACATCTGGGCTAGAATTAAAGTCAAGCGGATTCATTAAGCCAAATGGTGGCCCAGAGATTACTGCCATGGGGTTGCTGCACTGACCAAAGGCTCAAGGGGTCATGGACTCTTCCTTCTCCTGCTACATATGTCCCCTTGAGAGAATGAGGAAAATGACCCTTCTGGCAATCAGGGCAAGAAATTGGTCTCAAAGTTCTGTGGAGTGGATGGTGATTTAAAAAAGAAAAATTAAAGATAAAGATCACGGCCCTACCAGGAAGACCAATATAATAAAAATGAGCCTTATTAAATTATTTGAATACTTTGAACGTTCTCCTTAGCCCTGTTGTTATAAACACTGAAATAAGATGACTTTGTAGCCAGAAGCCTTCACCACTGCTGCCTTGCCTGGAAAATGAACTCGGACTTGACCTATATGTAACACCTTCTCTGGGGGTTAATAAATCATTCAATCTTCATGCAAGTTTCCTTTCTCAAAAAAAAAAAAATACCCGAAATGGTTTAAGTAACTTCTGCTACCCTGCACTCCCTACCCCCAAATAATGTTCTCCAGTTGGGTTGAATTAGTCGTGATAGTTTTACTGTGCGAACTAATATTCACAAGTGTTGGAGTTCAAACTGTCTGACATATCTCAAGAGACTTCAAATTGAGCTCAAACTTTAGCCCTAGTTGCCAAAGGTCCTGATGCTTAATTTTACTGAACTCCCTATATGAATACCTAAAACACATTAGAAGGAAATGTAGACAACACCTTCAAGGGCTGCGTTTAGTGCCATAAACCTAGGATGTTAGAATGTTCACTGAGAATCACTGGGAACAGAACTCCAATTTTCCAGTCTAAAACTGAAACATGATTTCTACGGAGCAAATGAAGGTAAGAAATTTCTGACAGGCTGTCATCTGTAAAAGGAAGTAGATTTAGTCTGTGCTATCCTCAAAGGATTAGAAAAAGGATTCGTGAATAGATGCTTCAGAGAGGTAAATTTTGGCTTACATTTATAGTTGTTATGTAATGTTATGTTATACACTGACAGGCAAAAAGATGCCCGTCACAGGAGAAGTTGGACTAGAGAGTGGAGATCGTAGGCAGGCAGGGTAGAAGGGATTGATGATGGGATCTAGCAGGAGGTCTAGCCTAACACTGAGGGCCTTCTAAATTAGTATCCAGCTCTGTGGGTGGAATTATTGATAAATTAATGATTAAACTTAAAATCATTCATTTGTTCTTCCAATCATTCACTTATGCAACAAATGCTTCTGCAGCCTCCCAGTGTGCCAGGCCCTGGGTGTGCCCACTGCTCTGGACTTAGATATATTTCCTAGCCTGGGGCTCTTCTTAGTCAGGCGGGCCAGCGTGCCTCAATATTTTGGTATTTTTATTTCTCACTCTGACTAGTATCCCAAAGAAAGAAAATATACTCACTAATAAGAAGAAAATAGGAAGCAAAAGTTTCTGAATTCTATATAAGATTTAGCTTAGACATAAAAACTTGGTCTGGTCCCTGCCTGCCCCCTCTCTAACCTCATCTGATGCTTCTCTCGCTGTCATTCTGCCCCCCGCCCCTCCCCCTCACCCCAGCCACATTGGCCTTCTTTCTTCCTTTGTTTAGGTAAAATCTTATTCAGAAGCCCAATATGTAAAAGAAGTCGAAGCAGACTTGGCTAGGCTAAAGTGAAGGTAATTTGCACAAATCCAGGGCTGCCACTCACATGGGATTCTATGTGAAGGAATGATGTCCCTGTAGCTCTCTGTGTCTGTGGGCAACTTAGGAACTGCCACCATCACGATTACCTTCGCTTAGCCTAGCCAAGTCAGCTTTGACTTATTTTGTATATTGGGCTTCTGAATAAGATTTTACTTTAAGAAAGTGTTCTGCTACAAAACAAACCTTTTGAAACCTCACTGTTTGCTAATGTACCAGCTGAAGCTTGGGTACCTGAATGACCTATTCTTGACTTTACAACCAGAGAAGGGCAGAGTTGAGGCTTGAACCTGTGACTCTGGACTCATGGGGATCACCCTGGCCTCTTCCCTAGGCGGCCTGTCTAGGGTAGATGTGGCAAATTACAGAGATGACATAATGGGAAGTAAATCTGGGTTAGGTATTGGAAGGGACCTTGTGCAATGAAGGGGTGAAGACTGGAATGTTCCAAGCTAGCCACCATTTTGGATCCTGCCTGCATTGGTTAGACATGCTTATTCCTTTGCTCTCCCCTGAAGATATGTACCACCCTTGCCCTCATCGCAGCCCCCCACCCCCCCCCCAACTTCTACCTTGATGGGTTCCCCCGCCCCCCAAGGAAGCCTTTTCTTTCTCAATTTTGAGAACATTGGAGATTAACACCAGGGCCCTTTCTCTGTTTCCCAAAATTGCTGGTTGTGCAAATTCTTCAAATTCTACCTTATCCTCTGGTTTGGACCTAATTTAGACCTCCCATTCAGCATTAAGCTATGTCTGTCTCTAGGACTTTTCAACACCTCAGATAATCTTTTGCAAAGAATGGGAATGTTTGTTATTGCTGTTCTTGGTCGTTAGTCTAGCAAAAAGGCTAATTATTCTGAGAGTCTTTTATGCTTTCTGCTTTGGAGTGAAACAGTCATTCTCCTCTTGACCCCATGACCTCCCTAATCATGTGTGGCCTGGTGAGAACTTGGGGAGTTCAGACTTAAAAAGGATTTCTGGTAGTATTCAAATCCTGGCAAGCACAACTGTACTAAAGGGAAAGAAAGTTACTGTCAGTGTGTCTAGTTTGTAGTTACAGTCAGCAAATGTTACCAGTTTGAAGTATCTTGACTCACTGAATTCTCTGACAGGCTGGCAAAATCTGTGTTTTTACAGTGTTAGATGTTCTGGCTAGAGTATATATAAAATGGACATCAGCTGGGCGCGGTGGCTCATGCCTATAATCCCAGTACTTTGGGAGGCCAAGGCGGGTGGATCACGAGGTCAGGAGATCAAGACTATCCTGGCCAACATGGTGAAACCCTGTCTCTACTAAAAATACAAAAATTATCTGGTGTGGTGGTGGGCACCTGTAATCCCAGCTACTCGGGAGGCTGAGCCAGGAGAATGGCTTGAACCTGGGAGGCGGAGTTTACAGTGAGCCCAGATCATGCTACTGCACTCCAGCCTGGTGACAGAGGAAGACACTCTCTCTCAAAAAAAAAAAAAGGACATCGGATGGTGTCTCTCCCACCCATTAATGGAAACAAGACAAATTCAAACCCCCATTTCAATGAGTGTACGAGTACTAAAACCTCCCCAAGATGATGGAATCTTACCCTGTGTCTTCTGTTCTCTGGGTCATCTCTGGCGTTGAGCTCTACTCTTGGTTTAATCACCCCACCTTTATGGATTTTCTCATGCCTTGATGTGTCTGGTACCTTACCACATCAACTCAGGTGTGAACCCAACCTTTTCTCCTAATTTTACCAGGAAAACCACTTGTAACTAGGCTTTCAGGCACATAGAATGGGAGGAATTTTGATTGCAGTAACACAGAAAACTTGACAATTTCATATTAGGGATTTTTGTTTCTGAAATCTCTTTAGCCAGTTTGACAAATTGAACTCCAGTCTCCTGCCATGTGACAGAACTTACCCCCTATCTCTTTCCTGTCCTCTTTCCTGTCCCCTCTCCTGTCCACTCTGTCCCCTCCAGCAAATAAAAACAAAACAAAAACCCCATAAGTTTGTGTCATTTCCTCATGCAGGGAGGGGAATTGAGCTCTTAAGCTTTTACTTTATAAATTCAGACCTAAACCCATCAAGGTCTTTAGCAGGACAACAGGCCTTTCATGTAACAAGATGCTCCCCTCCTTAGAAATAGAAAGCACAAAAACAAGCAAAAATTGCCCTTGGTTACATATGGAATCAGTGTGGATTATGGAACATGAGAAAAGACCTATGGTGGGCATTAGCTGGCACAGGGGGTCCCGGTTCCCAGGAAAAAAGGCCTGGGCTTGCAAGCATGATGAGGAGGGACAAAGGGGGCAGGGTCTCTGCAGGGCATTTGCAGGCAAAGTGGCTTCCCTTTTGCTGACTCTGCATTCCAGGCGGCTGTCACCACTTGCTCTTTGGAAAGGGGACCGCAGAAAAACGTGCCTTGCTTAGAAATGACAAGCTCACCAAGCCCTGCTGGAGGCTTAGGATGGCTTCTGAGTGACAGGCACAGAGCTTGTGGTCTCAGTCAAGCATCCTTATTGCCGCTAATATGAATGAGTGTGAGTCTGTGCTGTGCTTCTGGGCAGGGCTTCCTCTTTGCAAGATCCCGGAGACGGGAATTTGAAAGATGGTTGATAGATCTATATTAAAATGGCAAAGCCAAGTGCAAGAAGCAGCTGGAGCTAGTGGGATGCATACAGGTTCAGAGTCAGGAGATTCTAGTACTGGCTGTCTCTGCTTTACACTTGCTGAGTGACCTTGGGTAAGTGATGCCTCATCCTCTGGCCTGAGTTCTGTTATGGTAAAGAGAGTGGTCTTTGGTTTTCAAAGTATGTTCTTCAGGGGTTCTGTGAGGCATTTGCATGACAGTGAAGAGAGGTGAGGGGAGAAAGAAGCCCCAACCAGGACAGCTCTAGCTCTGGTTTTCCCTGTTTTATTGCTAGTGGCATTTTTTTTTTTTTTTTTTTTTTTTGCATAAAGGATTTGGCTGTAAAAGAAATCTGAAAACTACTGCTGTAAAGGATGGCTGTCTTTGGTCTCTTCTAGCGCTGACATTACATGATTCTAGATGGAGGCACAAAAAAGAATGGATGCTGGGAAAGGCGCAAGCACAAGAAAAAGAAATTCCTGCTCCAAATAAATCCCTGGCCAATCTCTCTTAATCTCTGAAAGTTTAAAGATTTAAAATATACTTAAAAAAGAAAACCTGCAGTTCTCAGCAAATAAAAACTACTTTAAATTATTTAGGTTTGTTACCCCCACAAATCACCTATACAGTACATTCTAAATAAAAAGCTAATAACTCTCTCTCTGCAAGAAGTATCCCTTCCAAGGGCTATGTATAAGGCATTAACCTGCACTGGGAGAAAATACTAGTGATTTCCAAATTACACTCATTTTAGGAAATAACTGAAATAAATGAATTTGGCCAAATGCAGCCTGCTTATTTCTTCTGCATTGAAATGCAGGGGTAATATTTTTCTGCCAGCAAGTATTGGAAACAAAATCACTTAGAGCCGTACTTAAAGTAATGTTTTGGAATCCTTCATAAAACTACTTTAGTTACATTTCCAAAGCCTTTTGCTTTTTATAGTGCTTAGAAGAGTTGGAAAGGGGCTGAGGGAGGGAGAGGGGGAGAAAGAGGGACCCAGAAAGAGCCATGGGCTCAGGGCTTCAAATTCAGAGACCGTAGTAGTCATCCAAGGCAACCCTGCATCTGTCTCTGCTTGCAACATTCCTGCCTCTAGAAGACCCCCTCCAGGCATGGCTAAGAGTCCATTCCTTTTTCTGACAGATCTAGTTATTGGGAAATGCTTGGCACAGAGTAAATACTCAATGCTTGTGAATTAGTAGAAATAGCCTACCCTCTGGTTTTCGCCCGTTGGTTCTGGTCAGCCCTTTCTCTCTGCTGTACTTCTGGCTTTGCAGGGAGTGCACAGGACAATATTCCTTTAAGGGTGGCCCACAAGGGTCATTTCTCAAGAGGTGGTTGAAGCATGCTGACTAGAAGGGGCTGGGATGCTGAGGACACACTCTTTCTCCCTTTTGCCTTGGATGGTGCTGAATGGCGGGGCTAATTCAGTGTGTTAGCTTAGGTTGGAAAAGCAGAAGCGTCTAAGATGAATAAGACTAGGAGAGGCAGGCCGTGAGGGCACAGGCTATAGCACAGCAGCTGGAACCCTGAGTGCTCGTCCTAGCTGGGACCTTCCTAAAGGACTGATGGTGACACCTTACTTCCTGTGTCTGAACTTCCGTTCCCTCATATATAAAATGAAGATAACAATGCTTACTGTATAGAATGGCAGTCACAATTCAGCCCAGGAACATTTATTGAGCACCTATCGTTGTACCCAGAACTGTGCTGCATCTCTGCCTTTAAGGAGTTCACAGTCTAAAGAGTAGACAGAGGCCATGCTCAGTGGCTCACACCTATAACCCCAGCACTTGGGGAGGCTGAGGCGGGTGAATTGCTTGAGCCCAGGAGGTCAAGGCTGCAGTGAGCCATGATTGTGCCACTGTACTCTAGCTTGATAGACCAAGACCTTGTCTTAAAAAAAAACAACAAAAAAAACAGTACACAGATGAGTAAACAGACCAGGGTAAGGTAGTACAGAAAGTACTGCAAGTAAGGATAACTGCGGGGTGTTAGAGGAATACAGAGGAGGAGGCTCAACCCAGACAGAGGGTGGGAGGAGGCTCAGGGCAGACTTCTTGGAGAATGAAAAGATGAAGCGAGGGCTGTGATTTGTATTAGAAGGAGATGAGGCCAAAGTGCAGGCAGGGCCAAGATCACGAGGACCCTTGTATATTATGCTAAGAACTTGGATTTCACTCTTGGTGAAGGGAAGCCACGGAAGGATTTGATGTAGTGATAAAATTTGCTGATGTATTGGGAGGCACCTGCCACACAGCAGGCTCTAAGCAATGTTCATTTAAAAATTTTGAGCTGAGGTCATTTTTTTTTTTCAGGAGTGACCCGGCATATCTTGGCTTTATGCAAGTGAAGAAATTAATGATAACAGAGACTTAGTGCTGTGAAAAGAGCACTGGATCAGGAATTAAGAGACTTGGGTTAATCCACGCTCCCCTACTTACTAGCTGCGCGATCTTGGGAAATTCACTTAATATCTTTGATATTTGGTTTCATGAACTCTAAACTGAGATTAACAATGCCTACCCTAGCTACTCAGAGTGCTATAAAGGGTAACTCACTGTATCAATATCAGGTGTTCATGTTGTATTTTTTAGAGCTCCCAGAGGACTCTGGGAATCTAAGGTCATAGGACGGGGGAGGAACATGCAGACAGGGTCATGAAAACAGTTTTGGGAGGAGACAAATACATCTCTTCCTTTACTTTCTCAACCCACGCCTCCTAAGCCAGTGAACTATATATGCCATGTACATCTCAAGATGGCTGAAGCCGAGTGGCTGAGGATGGAAATAGCCCTGCTGATTTATGAGCAGGAGGCAGATTTGCTTTAATATCGCAACACAAGAAGTCAGGTCTCTTAAATAATACGGCTCATAGATTTACGGCTGTGCTGCGTGCTGCTTCGGTGCTGTCTCTGACCGTGGACGGTGCTTTACTCTGGAAAGGCTGAAGTCAGCAACTTCGGAGACACTGGGAAATAGATCCAGTGGCAGCAGCCAGTCCACTGGGTCAGCTGTTTTCAGCGGGGCCCCACTCCCTCCCACACCTTTGTTATATGTTGTCAGAATGCTGGGGACATTTTCAGCAAGCAAGGGGCTGGTTTGAGTCCTGCAAAGCCAGAAATACAGCAGAGAGAAAGGGCTGGTGCTTATAGGGTACTATTTTGGAGATACCAGGAAACCCCAATATCACCTTTGCCCCTGACCGATAGTGTTATGCCACTGGGGCAAGAAGCACTCCCTTCTTGGGCCTTTCAAAATGCATAGCAGAAGCGGGGCTCTATAAGTCATTGGTTTCTTAATAATAACAGTGATGTATTTATTCCAGAAATATTTAGATAGCACTTATTATAACCCAGGAATTCTTAGACTAGTCTCTACTTTTCCCTCTGATGTCAGGCTATTATCTTCATCTTACAGATGAGGACACTGAGGTGTAAGCAACTTTGCCAAGGTCACAGAGCCACTGAGAAATGGAGACAGAATTTGAACCTGACAGTCTGGCTCTACTGTCTGTGTTCATGATCGCTACGCCATAAATAATAATAGCACAACCCCAAAGACAGTAGCGATGGACATTCACCCTGTGAGGTAGTTACTATTATTTTCATGTTCATTTTGTAGATGAGAAAGCTGAGGCTTACAAGTGGATGGGACTGGCAGAAGGTCAGGTAGGTAGTAAGAGGCACAGCTGGGATTTAAATTCAAGCAATGTGACTCCAGAGCGTGTCTTGCTAAATGTGAATGTGGTGAGTGAATCTCTTCTTGTTCTTTTTGAGAAGAAAGTGATAAAAAGAGGGAGAAACCTTTAAGGGTAAATGTGGGAATAAGGAATAAACCTACCTATTTTAGCTTCCGCCAGGGGATGGCCCTGTCAGTCTCGCCTGCAGGAGGCCCATTTCAGTGTGGTGGGTTTGAGGGCTGACCAGGATACTGTCGAAAGTGCACAGTGTTATGGACAACCAGGCTCCCTGCACTTTGTTCTCTTCAACAGCGGGATTTGGTTTCCTTTCCATCCATTACGTCTCCTCCTAGCTCAATAGCTCCTTTGGCCATCAGCAATCATTCCTGTCTTGGAATCTTCTGTCTTGCCCACCTCTTATCCTCCAGTTCCTGTATCTGAGTCCTTGACTTCCCCCTTGTCCTTAATAGTTCAATTTGTGACCTGTCCATGTCCTATTTCCTGCAAGACTAGCCCCTGTTTTGCTTTCTCCAGGCTCCCAAGTGGAGAAACCCTGGAGGTTTGCCTCAGACCTCCAGGCCTGTGAATGTGGCTTGCTGTCAAACCTGCCATGTTGACGGAACACCTGCTTTTATTTCTTCACTCATTTGATGCACATGTATGGAGCCAAGGGAACACTTATCATGTGCCACATACTGTGTTAGATGCTGAGGATACAGAGACCCACAAGAATCAGTCCCTTTCAAAAAAGAACTCATGATCCACTGGGAGAAAACAAATCAGCAATTACAGCACAATGGATGGAGTGGCATGACAGTTGTGAACACGCAGCCCTATTGGAGCAGAGAGGAGGACGATCTTAAATCAGATGGGGTGTATGCAGATATGTGTGCATGTATGTGTATTGTGAGGGAGGGAGGCATGGGGTGGTGGAGAAAGGTTCAGCCTTGACATAGGTGAGTTTTGAATGTTGAGGGAATGGATGAAGAAGGAGAAGGGATCAGTGTTTGTACAGAGGAAATAGCAAAAGCGAAGGTCCTCAAGTTTGAAACAGTGTGGCCGGCTTGGGTAAATTTTAGCAACCTGATATGACTAGAATAAGGAGACAAAGAAGGGGGCATAGGAGGGTGTGGTAGCCAGAGCTGCAGGGGAGATGGGAGAAAAGGATGGGCCTTGTGCGCTGAGCTACAGAATCAGAAGTTCGTTTTGTAGGTGATGGAAACCCAGTAGATTTTAAACAGCGGCATGCTTATCATGTTCGAGTCACCTTTTCAGGTTGCCCACTCCACTCAGGCTGTCCACAGCTTACTGAGACATGCAATTTGTGCCCAATTTTCCTGCTCTCACCAAAGGCCCTGTACCATTGCTCTCCATCTACTCCAGAGGAACTGTGCTCCACCCACTAGACTGGATGCCCGGGAGCTGGGTCAGGTGCCCCACTCCATCATAGTCCTTCCCCCAGCCTGGCGACTCTGGTGGGCTCCCATACCAGTACTTCTGGGCTGTCTGAGGGATAGCAAGGAAGCCAGTGGGGCTGGCACAGAGAGAATGGGAGGGGAAGAGTTAAAATAGCACAAGGTCAAGTCCTGACACTGACCTACAGTGCCCTTACGGTGTGCTCTTTGTTACCTTTCTAATAAAGATTAGTGTAAGGACTTGATCTGGTACTTTTACTGAGATGGAGAACCAACCATTGGAGGGCTTAAGTGTAGACATGACATGATTTGATTGACATTTTAATAGGATCATGACAGCTGCAGTGTTGAAAAAAAACTGCAGTGTGGCAAGAATGAAAGCAGGAGCCTAGTTCAGAGGCTGTCGCCTAATCCAGATGAGAGAGGACGGCAGCTTGGATGAGGATGGGAGTAATGGACGTGGTTGGATTCTGGGGATATTTAGGAGATAGAGATATTTAGGAGATAGAGATAGAATTTCCTGTTGTATTGAATGTGGATTGTGAGAACAGAGAGAACGGAGAGAGAGTCAAGGGTGACTCCCAGGTTTATGGCCTGTGCCATAACCCTGATGGGTTACCATCGTCTGAGATGAGCAAGACACCTGAGTATAAAACCTTTCAGTGTCCCTGACAGATTTTGCATGAGTGTGACGTGACCAGGAGACCAAAGGAGAGGCCATGAAGATCACAGGGGTCTCTGAGGGAGTGGTGTCTTGGCCTTGTGGCTTCCACTACAGGGTCTAAGGTTTGGAATTTCATTATGGGAAATGTTTATTTCTGGAAAATACAAGCAACTTAGTCACTTCAGTCTTTTTGTTTTTTTGTTTTTTTGTTTTTTTTTTTGAGACAGAGTCTTGCTTTGTCACCAGGCTGGAGTGCAGTGGCACGATCTTGGCTCACCACAATCTCCACCTCCTGGGTTCAAGAGATTCTCCTGCCTCAGCCTCCTAAGTAGCTGGAACTACAGGTGCCCTCCACCATGCCCAGCTAATTTTTGCATTTTTAGTAGAGATGAGGTTTCACCATGTTGGTCAGGGTGGTCTCGATCTCCTGACCTCGTGATCCGCCCTCCTCAGCCTCCCAAAGTGCTGAGATTATAGGCGTGAGCCACTGTGCCTGGCCCTATTTTCAATATTGATATATTTCCAAGCACCTGTGTGCTACATCTGCAGTTCTATTGTGTCCTTCCGAAGGTGCTGTCTTACTTATCCTATTGCTAGGTGACAGGATTTATGGTGTCCTCTTGTGCCAGGCTCTGTGATGTCAATGTTTGCTAATCAGAAACTCTGGTGCAGGGACTCAGTAATGAATGGGTCTTTCCACAAGCCTTGTATGTTTAATAACTGCCTGGTTATCCCCAAGTGATTTCCATGGGAGTGAACCAAAAATTGCTTATCAGTCCTAATGAAGAATGCCACAATTTCTTCTGCTTTCTAGTTACTTTTTAATTTCCACACCACCTGCTCCTAGTTCCACCAGGGCAGACTCTGCAAGCATTATCATTAGGACTTTGTCTTCCTGTGATGTGTAACTCATCATATCACTGTCCTGTCCCGGCTCAGGAGCTTAAAGAAGTGCTTGCCAGTGTAGCAGTATCTCTGGCCTGAGAGACATAAAATGTGCTGCCCCACTTATATCTAGATTTTGGGCCCATCAACAAAGCATGCCACAGCATTACTTTCTGCGTGTGTATTATGTTTGGCATCAGGGTAAATTCCACCCAGGCAGAGTATGTGGAAAGTACAGGGGCCTTTGCATCAGAAAGAACCGGGCTCACATCTTAGCTTTATTACATACTAAGCTGGTGACTTTAGGTAAGTTAATTATGTCAATTATGTGCTTTGAGCTTCCCCAGCAGTAAAATGGGTATGGCATCTGCCTCATAGGATTGTCATGAGGAACAGAAGGGCATAGAGGAAGCCCCAGGAATGGCTTGGCATGTGGTGGGCTCATACTACTTGTTAGTTGCTTCACCTTGCCTTATGGGTACAGTCTCATGAGCTTCCTTGTCTGAAAATGGAGATACACTGAACATCACTAGAGGTCAAGTGCTTTGGTGCCAGGACACTTAGATCTGAGTCCTCGTTCCTCTTACTAGTTGTGTGGTCTTGGGAAATTACTTAATCTCCTTGCACTCAGCACCTAAAAACAGCTATTAGCCAGGTGCGGTGGCTCATGCCTGTGATCCCAGCACTTTGGGAGGCCGAGGCGGGCAGATCACGAGGGCAAGAGATCGAGATCAGCCTGGCCAACATGGTGAAGCCCCATCTCTACTAAAAATACAAAAATTAGCCAGGCATGGTGGCTCATGCCTGTTGTCCCAGTTACTCAGGAGGCTGAGACAGGAGAATCAGTTGAACCCAGGGGGCGGAGGTTGCAGTGAGCCAAGATCGTGCCACTGCATTCCAGCCTGGTGACAGAGTGAGACTCTGTCTCAAAAAAACCAACCAACCAACCAAACAAAAAAACAAAAACCAGATGTTAAGAACATTAGCTTCCAAAGATAGTTGTATGTCTTAGGTGAGCCAGTTAATTCATGGAAAACTTTTAGAGCAATGCTGGACACAGAGTAAGCTCTCTACAAATGTTAACTATCATCATTCCATAAGGTTCCTTTTCCATCAAGGGCACATTTAGTTTGTAGTTAACAAATCCCTTTATCAACTTTGCAAAGTCAACTCAGATACTTGATTTCATTTGATTCTCATAATCCTGAGAGGTAGGAAAATAACTTTTTTTTTTTTTTTGTGAGACAGGGCCTTGCTCTCTTGCCCAAGCTAGATTGCAGTGGCAGAATCATAGCGTACCTCAGCTTCCACCACTGGGTCTCAAGTGATCCTCCCACCTCTGCCTCCCAAGTAGCTGGAACTACAGGTGCATGTCACCATGTGTAGCTATTTTTTTTTCTTTTGGTAGAGATCAGGTCTCAGTCTGTAGCCAGGCTAGTCTTGAACTCCTGGGCTGAAGCAATCTTTACACCTCAGCCTCCCAAAGTGCTGAGATTACAGACGTGAGCCCTTATGTAGCTTTTTTTTTTTTTTTTTAAACTGCTATCTAACATACAAGTAACTGAAACACGAGCAAGAACGTAAATTGCTCTAGGTCACAGACTAAGTTAGTAGCAAAACCCAAGTTAGAATCTGTCTCCTTAGCCCCTATTCCCAATTCTTCTCCAGTGTGTTGTACTGATTCCCATCAACAGCTAGGTGGAGGGTATAGGCCAAGTCCTTGGAGAAGTGCGGAGTCTGGTGACCCATGATACTCTTGAATCTATGACTCTATCTTCATTTTTCATAACAACATCACAGTACATTCATTGAGCATGTTCTTTGTGTCAGGTACTTTACATATATATCTTGTTAAATAACCCCACATCCATCCAGATTAGGCGATAACATTCCTATTTCATAAAGAGGAAGCGGAGGTCCAGGGGTAATTATTAACTAGCCCAAGGTAAAGCAGTTGATGAGTGGGGCTCTGGGATTCGAATCAAAGTCTGTCAGGCTACTCCAAAGCCCATGCTTTTTTCAGTGTGCTATGCTGCATTCTTTAGTGCCCAAATCAAGCACTTTCATAGGCTACCTGGACCCCCTCATACTGCCTATTTCTTTGAGAAAGAACACTGGATCCATTTCCAGATATAGCTCATATTATTTAGTGCAAAGGTAATTGCGGTTTTTGCCATAGCTGCACAAATTTGAGTAAGTCATGTAACCTCTCTGAGCCTAAATTTCTTCATCTTTAGAGTGGGGATTACATATGCCACACCTGATCAGTAAGAGCAAACTTCATAAGACTCTTAGCCTACTTCTCTTTGGGGTGTTGGGAGAGGACTACGTATAAAACATATATAAAAAGACTTCACAGACAGAAACATGATTTACTATTCTATGTTTTTTTTGAGATATAACTCACATACCATAAAATTTAGCCTTTGATGCCTTTTTTTTTTTTTTTTTTGAGATGGGTTCCCACTATGCTGCCCAGGCTGGCCCTGAATTTGTGGGCTCAAGTGATACCCCTGCCTCAACCTCCTGAGTAGCAAGGACTACAGGCATGTGCCACCATGCCTGGCCAAATTTAGCCTTTTAAAATGTAGAATTTGCTTATTTTTTTATATCTGTGAGGTTGTGCAACTATTACCAGTATCAAATTCTAGAACATTTTTATCACCCCCCAAAGAAAACCTGTAACTATTAGTAGTCATTCTCAGATTTTGACAGTCATGAATCTAATTTCTATCTCTGTGGATTTGTCTATTCTGGATATTGTATATAGGTAGAATCATTTGTGACTGGCTTCATTCATTTGGCACAACTGTTCAAGGTTTATCTACATTGTAGCATGTGTCAGCACTTCAGTCCTTTTTCTGGCTGAATAGTCTTCCATTGTATGCGTATCATTTTTGTCTATCCACTCACCAGCTGATGGAATTTTGGGTTGTTTCCACTTTTTGGTTATTATGAATAATACTGCAATGAACATTCACACATTTTTTTTTAATATGAGTATGGTTTTTTTTTTTTTTTTGAGACAGAGTCCCACTCCGTCACCCAGGCTGGAGTGCAGTGGCACGATCTCAACTCACTGCAACCTCCGCCTCCTGGGTTCAAGGGCTTCTTGTGCCTCAGCCTCCCAAATAGCTGGGATTACAGGCAGACGCCACCACACCAGGCTAATTTTTGTATTTTTAGGAGAGACAGGGTTTTGCCATGTTGGCCAGGCTGGCCTCAAACTCTTGACCTCAGGTGATGCACCTGCCTCAGCCTCCCAAAGTGCTGGGATTACAGGCATGAGCCACCGCGCCTGGCTGAGTATGTGTTTTAAATTCTTTTGGGTATATACCTAGAAGTGGAATTGCTGGGCATATGGTAACTCAATGTTAACTTGTTGAGGAACAGCCAAACTGTTTTCCAAAGTGGCTGAACCATTTTATATTCTCATCAGTAATATATGAGCGTTCTGATTTCTCCACATTCTCACCAACACTTGTTATTGTCTGTAAGGCATTAATTTTATAAAGGCTATATCTTTATTTTGAATACTTTTTATCTTATATACCATTTAAAAGACCATACTACTCAGTCAAACAGATGAGAAGATTTTCAAATTTCATGGGTTCAAGAGGAAAAAGTAAATTTGCTTCCTTCTATTTGTAAAATAGCTTTAACGGGAAAGAACATGTAAAACTATTGGCTTTCATATCCTTTTTTTTTTTTTTTTTACCATTTATTACTAACATTTATTCTTATTTACCGTTTGTTCTTAACATTTCTTCTTTGTATTCTCTTGTTTTGAGAAATCATTTCAAGAATCTTGGAAGAGACTAAGTTATATGACCTTAGGTCTCTAAGACCTGCTGTTGTACTGGTAGCAGTAGTAGCAGTAGTGATTATGTATCTCTACTATGTGCTAGGCATTGTTCTATGTGCATCATGCATATTAACACATTTAACCTTTGCAACCACCTTATGAGATGGCTACTATTAAAATCTCCATTATGCACTGAGGAAATTGAAGTACAGAGAAGTTAAGTAACTTGGCCAAGGACACACAGCAAGTAAGTGGTGGAGCAGAAATCTAAATCTACAGTCCATGTATTTAATCACTTTCTGCAGTGGTATTAATTTTTATAAACTTTGCCTGAGGTTTCAACCTATTCTGGGCTAAAACACTCTCAGATTCCAAGGTGTCTGGGCAGAGCCTAGGCTTGTTGAAGTAGGTTTTTACAGTACCAAGGCCATACCAAGGGACTGTGTGAGTAATACTATGAATAGAAACAGCAAACAGAGAAAATTCCAAGTTCAGACTCTAAATCCTCCTTTCCTAAGACTTCCTCAATCCCCTCATTCGGAATTATCTCTTATGACAATTCAAGAAATATTTTTGTGCCAGACACAGTAATAGTTACTGAGATGCAGAGATATTAAGAAACAGTTCCTTCTAGCACCTATAGTAGTTTGGCTTGTAGTAATTGTTTACATATTTCTCTGTTTCTTCCCTAATTTTCTCTGTACTGCTCCTTTCCCCAGGTGAATAAAATTGAAAATAGAATCTAAGTTTCAGGGTAAGATTTTATAACCTTCATATATTTCTGTGATAAAAATTCCCCTAATTTTTCTAGGAGGAGAAGGTATGTGTTATGTGGTCTGTTTGTTTTCCCCCAAAATTCGTATGTTGAAATCCTAACCCTCATGGTCATGGTATCAGGGGGCAGGGCCTTTAGGAGATGAGTAGGTCATGAGGGTGGAGCCCTGATGAATGGGATTAGTGCCTGTATACAAGAGGCGTGGAGGAAGCTCTTCACCCTTCTATTGTGTGACGACTCAGTGAGAAGGTGCCCTCTGTGAACCAGGAGGTGGGCTCTCACCAGACACCAAATCTGCTGGCACCTTGATTTTGGACTTTCCAGACTCCAGAACCATGAGGAATAAATTTCTGTTGTCCATAAGCCACCCAGTTTATGATTTTTTGTATAGCAGATGGATGAAGACAGTATGGGATCCCCATTTCTTTTTTAACGGATTTGGTTCTGTCCCCAGGCTGGATCAGGAGACAATCTCCGCCAACCCTCCGGTTCACCCATTCTCTGCCTCATGGGATTACAAGCGTGAGCCACCGCGCCCGGCGGGATCCCCATTTCTTGTCTTCCCTCCCAAAGAGATACTGACCTGATTGGAGAGATCAAGAGAAGGAAGAGGGCATGCTGCTTTCAGCTTGCTTCTCTCCACCAAGCCTAACATGTTGCTCTCCAAATCCCGAGCCTCCTCTAGGAAGGCAAGGAAATGGCACCAACATCCACTCAGTTGCTCAGGTCCCAGATCTAATAGTGTCTCTGATTCCTCTCTCTTCCTCATCCACTACTTTGAATTATATGTAAATTTTGTGATCTCTTTCTCAAAAAAAAAAAAATCACACATCTGTCCACCTCCCTCCACCTCCACTTTCCCCTGGTCCAAGGACTTTCCTGCCATCATCTCTCACCTGGGCCACTGCTGTTAGCTCCACTCTTGTCTCCTGTAATTCTGTCACTACACAGCAGCCAAAATAATACTGTTCAAACACAAATCAGGTTACAACACTCTCTTGCTCAAAACCAGGCAATGACTTTTCATTGCACAGAATAAAATTCAAATTCCTAACCAGGGATAAGGCTCTTTGTGATCTTGCTCCTGGCCACGCCTCTCGCCTCTTTTCCTTCTAGTCTTCCCCTGCTCGCCCTTAATATTCTTTGAGTACTTCTTAAATAGCAAGATGATTTTGTCTCAGACTCTTTGCATTTTCTGTTGCTTCTGCTAAAATGTTTTCTAACCACCTCTTCTCCTGAAAACTTGGCATGGCTCATTCCCTCTCTACATTTGGGCTTCTGTAGAAATGTGACTTCCTGAGTATGGCCTTCCCTGACTCTATCTAACAGTTACCCTTTCTCCCTGCTCCCACCTCTGTCATTCTCTATCCCTTCTTATCCTGTTTAGTTTATATTTGTAGCAGCTATCACCAGCATCTTACATGTTTAATGGACTATGTCTCTCTCCTTTGTTAAATATATGCACCATGAGTTTCGGTCATAGTCTTAGTGCCTAGAGCAGCCAGCCACGTAGAAGATCTCAATACATATTCCTTGAATGAAAGGAAAAACCAAGCACCTGCAGCTCCATTGCTTTCCCCCTGCCCATTTCCTTTTTCAGAAAGTCCTGTTCTAGGAATGCACACAATCTTCGCTCCTATATGGGTAAGCTGACAGGTAGCTATCAGTTGTCTTTGTCCTGCCAAGGTCATCTGCCAGGGAGCAGATAGTCATGTGTTAGGTCTCAGCTTAAATTGTGAACTCTTTAGGAGTGCCTTCCTTGGCTACTGTATCCAAAGTAGATCACCCTCAATGAAGCTATTCTCTTTCTCAGCATCCTTTTGGTTTCTTTCTTCACAGGGCTTATTTTTTATTTACTTCTTACTGTAGCCCCTGCCACAACTGCAAAACTTCTTTGGGCCAAAAACCTTGCCAGACCCTTGGAGATATGACATGGTTACTGTACTCAAACAGCCTTCACCCTAATTGGTAAGCTGAGGAAGCAGAACAGACAGAAATCATTCTGTCTGCAGTGGAATTCTAAACTGTAGAATATGAGGGAGGAAACATTTGTTGGGGTTGTTGCTTGTACCAGCTAAGCTAAATTCACTTGCAATGGAAAGACATGACCCTTCCAAGGACTTACTATGTAATCTGTTTCCTTGTCTATAGCATAAAGATACCAATACACCTACCCTATTGGAATAAGGGTGAAATGAAACCGTATATACCTATAAAGTGCTGTCACTATGTAAGATACATGCTAACTTACAATGCTTGGTGTTGAAAAACAAAAATGCTTGTAATTTCAAACCAAAGACCATTTGATTCCTTCCCTTTCTGTTATTAGTGTTGACAGTTTGGTATGTATTGCAGCAGATTCTCATGGGTGTAAGCAGGTTGGTTATGATGGCGAGTGGTGCACAGGCGTTTCTTTTCTTTCCTTTTCCACCAGCACACCCTTCTCCTGTAGCTTGCCCTGGCGTGTTGGACAGCTAGCCCAACTGTGTCCCTTGGCAGAGCCAGATGTGCCAAGTAGAGCCAATAGAACAACAAAACTGAGACCAAATAAGGTGCATGGTGTTCTGGAGAGCACACAGATTGATAAAATCCAGCAAATCGCCCGACCTTGATGCAAGATTTTCCAGAAAAATGATTGGAGAAGTCAGGTAGAATTAGGCAGTTCAGCATCTAAATGGCCACATCAACAAGAGCTCTAGCCAGATAGAAATCAAGTTTTAATTCCAGTTTGGCAAATACCGAGTGTGTGCTCCACGCCAGGCCCTCTCGTAAGAATTGGAGTAAAGAAAAGCAGCTCAAATCCTTTCCTCAAGGAGCATACATTCTAATAGGAGGGAGAGGGACAATAAACATAATAAGTAAGTTAGGTGGCTGTGATGCAATTTTAAATAGAGCAGCCAGGCAAAGTGAGGCCTGAGCAAAGAGTAGAGGAAGATGAGCAAGTTATGTGTGAGTCTGCCTGAAATGCATTCCAGGTCAAGGGCAGGAGTGTGCCCTGCAGGTGCAAGGGGCAACAAAGAGACTGGTGTGGCTGGAGGAGACTGGGCAAGGGGCAGAGCAGTGGGAGATGAGGTCAGGGCAGAAACGGGCTCCAGGTACTGTGGGCTTGTCTCGTAGGTGGTCTTGAGATTGGGCTTTTACCCCTGTGAAATGGGGAACTATTGAAGGGTTTTGATCAGAAGAGTTGCCTGACACATTTAAAAGAAACTGGATTATGGAGGAGTCACTTGTGGAAAGAAAGACTGATTTGAGTACTAGTCCAATAATCCAGGTGAAAGATAATGCTGGATTGGGCCTGGATGGGAGTGGTGGAGCTGGTGACAAGTAGACACGGTGTAGACATGTTTGGAATACAGAGCCAACAGGATTTTCTTAAAATTACTGTTGATGAATCAAGCTGAGTTAATGTGCTTAAGAATGTTGTCTCTTTCTGCGAGTTTGTAAACGTTTCAGGTTATTATCTCGTGTGATCCTTATGACAATCTTGCGATGTGGGAGGTGCCAGCAGCCCCATTCTCAGCACAGAGAGGTGAAATGGTTCTCCCAGGGCCACACAGCCTGGAAATTGGCTGAACTGGGGCACTCAGCACCTCAGTCCCCTGACTCCTTTTCTAGTCTTTCCTTCTTGTCAACTTGCTGCCTTTGGACTTGTGCTCTTTCAAGAATCTTACTCTCTGTTTTCTGAGCTACCAATGAACCATCCCCATCTTTAATGGCTTCACTCATATCCATCCGAATTTCAAAACACAGTGATTTAACAAGGACAAATGGGAAAATCTGCAGTGCTGGAGGGAAGACTTTCTGGCTCCCAGGCCCTGAACTCCCTCCCTCTGTCTGTCCCCTCCCCTTCCAGTTCTCTGCTCCCTCCAACTCTGTGAGTCTGGACTGAATTCAATTATTCCTCGCACTCTCATTACAATCTGACCAAGATTTATGAGTTGATAATTGTCTGAAAGTAAGACCACAAAGTATCATTTGTGTTTGGGGCTAACCTTCCTGGTGACCTTTAGGATTAAAGGCAAAATGAAAAGTGTGATTTCTGCAGAGCCAAACAGGGTAATGTGATCCAACCCGGCTAATAATCCAAAGCCTCGGATTTCCCTGGTTGAGGACATATTAAAGCTGGGCACAAAGGCGGACAACTAATCCTGCAGGTTCATTTCACAAATTAATTTTTTTTAAGGCATCACAACCTCCCTCCCTCACTTTAGGGTGCATTCTGAGTGACGTTTTCCAAACAGGATGATGACAACAGCTCACACCTCTGAGGCCTTTATTGGATTATTTTTACAGGCCATTTAAAAACACTTTTTTGAGAGGTCCTAATTGAAAACAGACCTCTCCCCTTGCTTGAGTTAGCAAACAGAGCATCACTGGGGGTGAGAGGAAAATGAATTCATGGAAACTTTCCCAGATCGGTGGGTGAGACTTGACACTCACTTCCCCGAAGCACAGCACACCCGCAATAATGGCCCTTCCTGATAGCTCTTCCTCACGTGCACCAGCTATTCAAAGACAAAACTGCAAAGAAAACACTCCTTGAGACTCAATATAAAGCTTCCAGCCAGCCTGAAACATTCGTGAGGCAGTTGTGGTTCCCTGTTGGGAATATGTAATACTGTGTCATTCTGAGTTAGAAGGCCACTTCCTAAGGGAAGAGGGGCTGTTGGCCTGTGTCCCACGCAGTGAATCATAAAATGAAAAGGCCTAATAAATATGAAACTGTGATAATGTCTTCCCTCTGCTCAGGCAGCCTTGATGTTTAGTTCAATACATATCTATTGCATCCAGCGCTGGGCTGGGTCCTCTGAAAAATATCCTGTAAAACCTCAAGGACCTCACAGGCTGCAATAGTCTTTCACAGGCAAGCAAGGACCCAGGGCTGTGCTCAAGCTGGGCTACAAGGGCTGGACCAGGGTCTGCGGTTGGGCATAGGTTGGGCTGTCTTGCAGTTGCTGGCCTTGGAGAAAGGAGAAGCAAAGCCATTGTGATTGGAGGAAGGAGATTCAGGAAGCAAGGACAGCTCTTAGTGTCAGTTCCAATGGTTGGGTATGAGAAAGAGGGAGTAAAAACTGGGGCTTCAAGAAGGCAGGGACTATAGTTGTATCTCCTCCCAGTGTATTCACAGTGCATCTGGTTCACCAAAGGTAAGATCAACCATTGCTGAACTTAACAATTTGCTTCCTCCCTTTGTAGTCAATTGTGGTGATATCTCTAAATGCATATATTATTGTACACCAACTATTTGAGCATTGTCTGGGAAACATGTTTTTATTCCACTTTGGAGTATTTCTTCATGTATTGTTTGCCTTCTCTACGACATTTTAGACCCATCTAACACACACATGTACCTGTACCACATAGCAGGTACAACCACAATCTCCTCTGGGGTTAGGCTGCCTGTTGCATCTGTAAAATGGAGCTATCAATAGTGAGATCAACTACATAAAGCACTTAAAACTGCACCTGGTCTACATTAAGTGCTCAATAAACTTGAGCAATTATCATGATTAGTCACTAATATATGTGAGCGGTGTAGGTCTCACGGATATCTGTGACACATTCCAAAACCCTCCTCACTTGTTCCTGAACTATTCTTTTTTTTAAACAGGAGTTGGCCCCAGCCCTGTTCTGATCTGCACCTTCTTTGTGAAGTCTGCCTTCAGCTCTTTTGGTCTGGTGTTAGGACTTTATCTCCTATGTGTCTGGCTTTCAGCTCTCTGTAAATATTGGCTTGGCCTAGTCGTGTATTTCTTACCATTCCAGATGGCTTCAAGTAAGCTGTCAGTTCACATCTGGCCTCTTGAATTGCCACCTGGAATCCCTGTTCTGACACTGTTGCACTGGTCAGCCCTCTGTCCAAGTGAAGTCATTCCAGTGGTGCACTGGAGTGGATTGCAACTGCCCATGAGGGCCAACTATTAAAAGCTACAGAAATTTTGTAAGCTGGTCGTCAAACACAGACACTATTAAAAATTAAATGGTATCAATTCTCAAATAAAATATATTTAAAACAGAGTTAATAAATACACAAAAATCATTGCCTCCAAATTATTTTATTATATTTTACCATGTTCCATACTGTTAAGGTGACTTCATCCATGGCGGCTGTGTGGCAGGAGTACTATGTAACGGCGAGCTATTTGCATATCTCTTCTGTTCCGTGAGGTGATGTTGGCAGCTTGAAATTGATCAAGTGGGAAGCATTTACATCACAGAAATTGGTAAGAGCTGCAGATTAGGGCTTCTTTCCCCCTGGACAGCTGGTTGTTTAACACTGACCAGCACACCCCCGGTTCAGCTCTCCTGACGTGGCATAGGAGGCTGCTCAGGCTTCAGACAAACACAATGGCTGCAACTACTGGCATAGCAGTGTGTCCCTTACTGGACCGTTACCAGGTTGAGGGTGGAGGACCAACATCTATTTATCTTGGGTCCAGACTCCCTCTTTTTCTATGCTGCCCTGTCCCCAGCCTATCTGTAGAATAAACATTTGAATGTGAGTTTACAAAAAAAAAAAAAAAAAAAAAAAAAGGCCTCTGGTAACATCTGCCAAGATCTCTTTTTTGGGATCTTAACAGCGTGACAGGTAGAGAAAGGGTGAATGACAGCGAAGACTGTCATCCCATCCTCCCCACTGAAATTGGAGGGAGCTGGTGTTTGGTTGGGGTGGAGTTCCCCCCAGGACACTTAGTGACTAATCTACACCCACACATCTTGTGCCAGGCAATCTCCATCAGCAACAGGTTGTCTTTTGAAAATGGAGTAGGGGTGAGAGAGAGAAAAAAAGAGAGAAATTGAGAGGGAGAGAGAGAGAGAGAGTCAGTTGTGTAGACAGAAGAAAAGACAATATTGGGCTGTAGGAGGGAGAAGGTGAAGGAAGGATACAGTGGCTGTTACAATATTACTTAAGGATGCTAAACATGTCTCAAAGTTAGAGTTTTTGGTGATCAGACTATCGTTATAAATGCTTGCATTTAAAGCTTTTGCCTGATGCCTGCAGTGGAATGTCTAAACTGTGCACACCAGCTCCTTGTAACTGGAAATTGTAGAGGTGCCTAGGAAATAATAAATAGCCCTGGGTTCAGTGCATTCATAAATTTCATATAATGATAACTAGTTAACACTTTTCCAAAGGTCCAAGGAAACAGCCAGGATGACCCTTCACATTTAAAACTCAGCATCACACATTTTATACTTAAACTGCCCTCCAGGTGACTTATGACCTGGGATTTTTCCTTTTTCCTAATAGACTGCCTTGGCATCTTGCAGGGCTTGACTGTTAACCTGGGTGTCTGCCTTTTGGGAATAATCCTGAGTTCTGGAGAATAAAAAGCCATTGCTTGTGCTTATGCAACAGCAGACTTTCAAATAGGAGTCTCTGGCCACCTCACTCCCCAATAATCTGAGCCACATCGTTAGGAACATCTCTGTTAGGAATGTTGCAGGCCAAAGTTTGTGACACTGGGCACATTAAGACACCAGCAGAGATGAAATTGCTCTTCAGTTGGAAAGTTGTCTTCTAACAGGCAGTTTGGGACAACTGGGATCTTTAGGGCAATCAGTCTGAATCTGTTTTAAAATTTGCCTCAAGCATGCTGTTGGCTTTATTTCTAAAATAGTCAATTTAATTATGTAGCTACAGACTGTGGACACATGTCCTATGCCTGTAGGTTTCCCCGCTTAGTCAGAGCCAGGCACTATAGCATCTTAATGAAAACTAATGCATGTTTACTGTTATTTCTATTTAAAATAATAATAATGATGCTAGCAAACATGATTTTATGTATTATATATATTACATATTTATTATGGTACATTGCTATAAGCCAGGCAGCCAGGCATACTCTAAGAATTTAATATGTGCAATATCATTTAGTCCTATATAAGCTGAGTGTTGTTACTATCATTCTCTCTTTTTTTTTTTTTGAGACAGAACAGAGTCTTACTCTGTTGCCCAGGCTGGAGTGCAGTGGTGCTATCTCTGCTCACTGCAATCTCTGCCTCCTGGGTTCAAGCATTTCTCATGTCTCAGCCTCCCGAGTAGCTAGGATTACAGGCACATGCCACCACGCCTGGCTAATTTTTGTATTTTTAGTAGAGATGGAGTTGCACCTTGTTTTAATTCTATGTATATACATTTGTACGTACTGGGTTATCACATAAAATGTATATATATATATTTTTTTACTGTGGATAGCAGTAAAATAAAATTTGAAGAACAATTTTAAAGCTAGCAGGGACTTATAGGAATGGGGTTTTTTAAGTAGACAAGTGACTAGGCAACTAGATCACACCTGCAGGCCTGCCATGTAGGGTGATCAGCTGACAGCTTTGTGTAAGTGGGTTCAAGATGAGTTTGGGATGGAAGCAAGGTCAGGCAGGTGAGTTAGGAGTGACTGCAGTTGTCCAAGTGGTGGCTGATTTCTTTCCAGTCATGGGAATATTGTCTGCTGTGCATTTTAAAAATCTGCCCTATTCAAGGCAGGTTGCGGTGGCTCACACCTGTAATCCCAGCAATTTGGAAGGCCAAGGCGGGCAGATTACCTGAGGTCAGGAGTTTGAGACCAGCCTGGCCATCATGACAATACACTATCTCTACTAAAAATACAAAAATTAACTGGGTATGGTGGTGGGCATCTGTAGTCCCAGCTACTTGGGAGACTGAGGCAAGAGAATCACTTGGACCTAGAAGGCAGAAGTTGTAGTGAGCCGAGATAAAGCCTCTCCATTACTCCAGCCTGGGTGACAGAGTGAGACTCCATCTCAAAAAAGAAAAAAATCTGGCCTACTCTGTTCTGCTGAGAGGCAGGATGACATGAGGAATAGGGGCATGAACCCCAGCCATGTGGTCCTGAGCAAGGTCTCTAACTTCTGCCTTAGTTTCCTCATCTGCATGATGGGGATAATACTAGTACCTGCCTGTGGGCTTATTGTGAAGATTAATTGAGTCTGAGCATTCAACCCCCTAGACCAGGGCTCAATACACGTTGCCTAAGATAATTTTGAGATTGACAGGAAAATGGCCATGTTACAATTATGGATTCATCTATTTGTTGCCTATTCAAAAGCTGTTTACTGAAGGCCCACAGTGAGCCTGGAACTTTGCCAGCCCGGGAGATACAGGCCAGTGGAGGAGACAAATCCTGATGCTACAGCAATAATAAAAATAAAATAATTATAAGGACCACTGATATTTGTTTAGGGTGACTAGATAGCTCCATGAGGACATGGATTTTTGCTTGTTGTTTTCATTCATTGCTCTATTTTTAGCAATTAGAGCAGTGCCTGGCACATGGTAAATATTGATTATTAGATAAATATGCCAGCCACTATTCTAAACAGATGTGTATGTAATGATCACCCCATTTCACAACAGCCCTATGAGGTACAGACTGTTCATATTCCTATCTTGGAAATGAGATAGGTGAGCCCAAAGTCACTCATTTAGTAGAAGGTGACCCACAGCAGCTGATGCCCAAGGTTCCTGCTCTAGGCAGAAGAGATAGTGCCTTAAATTCCTGAAGCTGTCCCCATGGCACCCTGTTTAGGGCACAGCTGATACACAGCAGGGCTCCGATGTGTGTCACCGTGTTTGGATCTGAGCTACAGCGATTGGGGAGGATTCCAACACAGTTCCACTGTGGGTTGTCTGCCTTTGAGACAAAGTAAACATCTTAGAGCCATCTTTTTGTGCCCATCTCCTTTCCAAAGCACTCCAATCAATCAAATGATGTATCAGGCATTTACCATGCACCCTGCAAAAGCTGTGGGGAGGATGGGAAAGTGAGATGGAGTTTTTTCTTTCAAATTCCACAGACTCTCTCTAAGGAGAAAGGGTTTGCACACAAGGGGAGACTATGAAAGACAGTAGGGGTTTGTGATGAGCTGCAGGAGCTCTGAAGTGGAGAGCCCAGGGCCACTTGGGTGTTAGGTGAAGGTCTGAGACAGAGCTTGGACTCATACATCTCCCATGGGGCCAAGAGATGCATGAAACCCCGTCTCTACACAACCTCATCAAGCAGTTGCCCATTCTCCTAGCCACTGGTCTCTACTGCCCAGGGACCCTCATGCCACCTCTGCATAGCTTTGCCTCCTCAAAAGTTCTTTCTTACCAGCCGAAATCTGCTCTCTGGTAGGTTTTGGTTGACAGGATGACTTAGAATGGAAAGAGTGGATGAGAAGCTGCCAGGGAGGGAGAAGGTTTGAGGGGCAGCAGCATGTGATGGCTGTGAACCCTCATTGACTGAGGACTGGATTTCCCGGATGATAGCAGATGTGAGCTAATGTCTGTGCTAAGCCATGTGTCTTTGAAAAAGAACTGTTAAGGATGTTTTCCCTTCTTATTACACACACTAATTTCCTCACCAAAATAACAAGTCCTGAAGGCTTGCATCTGCTGGGAAACTGTATCCTCTGGGACCGTGTTCTGCGTGTAAGTTCATTTGGAGTTTGGCCTGCGCTGGGGAAGCCTGCCTCTCCTCAATTCCTCATGTTTTCCTTGGACAAAGGAGAGACCTGTGTTTGCTCCTTTATAAGTCTGAGAAGCCCCTCAGGGCTCGGGCCCCAGCTTGACACTTTGCTGTGTGGGGGACTCACCTGAGATGTCTCCTCCTGTGAACCCTGGGAAGCCCCCGCTGTGCAGACAACAAGTTGCTGAGTGGCTTGTTTTGGTTCATGGAGCTGACCCACCAGTCATCGGGTCCTGTGATTGATGCAGGGCCCGTGCTCTGGGTTATGTGAACTCGGAGTGTTTTCAAGGGAAAATTTTGGTCATAAGGCAAAGCCTAGCCAGGTTTGAGATAAGTGTGAAAAACACATTACAAAAGGAAACAGACTCGAAGTTTCCTGACAAGGGAAACATTTAACCCTATGTTTAAGCAGTGTGAGAAGCACACACTCAGAAACCATGCACGTCTGTGTGTGCACATGTCTCTGTGGACAGAACGGCTGAGTGTGTGTGATGGAAAGTGTGTGAGTGTGCGGTGTGGGTGTGCACGTGTTAGAGAGGGAGAGAAAGAGAAAGAGAGAACAGACGTGCCTGGGGAAGGCAGGGATATTAATCATGCTAAAAGCAATCTGGCCCCACGGGATTTATAAGGATCCAGCTAAAATCAATGGGAAGTTTTATGAGACAATTTTCTTCTTGCTGGCTCTGGGGATTGTTTGAACTCTCATGGAGCTTAGGATGGCACTGGCTCAGAGCTCCCCCAATCCTCACACCTGTGCATGAGACAATGTACATTCTCCACATCTGCGCCTCTCAGCCGACTTCTCTCCAAGGACTGCCATGGAGGGGCCCTGGCCTCCTGACCCCCTGGCTCTGTAGCTCAGACCTGCAGCTTCTGGTTAGGGGTTTGGAGGTCTGTGAGGAGAGGGAGAGGGGCGGAGGGCAGTCAGTGCACTTTGTCTGTGGTGTACAGATAAATGTGAGGGGCCAGGAAGATGCACACATGCCTGCGGGCCTCGAATAGCTCCAGTGGTTCCCTGTCAGTGTCAGAATACGGTCCAGAGATCTTGGTACAGCTGCTTCATACTTAGCCTTTTCTATTCTCTTTCACACCCGTGCATCCTGGGTTAAAGCGATGCTATGGGCCACTCCTCAGATGGGGTGCTTTTACAATTCTGTGCTCGTGGTGATGTTCCCTCAGCCTGGAGGGCCTACTCCTCCCCATTTCTCCCTGATACGAATCTTCTAGTTTAATTTTGAACTCTTTTAATCTTTCCAGAAAAGCACAGAAAATATTTACCAGAAACTCATATAGCCATCACTCAGCTTTAAGAGATGTTGATATTTGCTAAGGCCCTTTTCCCTTTTCCCTCTCCAGAGGTGAGTCAGGATGTAACCATTGCCAATGTATTTTTACTGTATTTAAATACAGTCACAAGCAATACATAGCATTGTTTATGTGCCCTTATATTTTGTATAGTGGTGTTAATCAGCCCATAGCCTGTGGGGAACCATTTGGCAATGCCTGCAAGGAACGTGCACCAGTAATTCCACTTGTGATTGTTCATGCTAGCAAAAGATCTTGCATATGTCCGAAGCATGTACGTGGAGAGTCAATCTAATAATGTAAAAGTGGTAACAACTTAATTGCCCCTTAGTAGACCAATAAAGATAAGCTGTAGTTTAATAAAATGAGATACTATATGGCAGTTAAAATAAATAAGATCTACTTGCATGATAAACATAATATATGGAAAAAAGCAAGCTGCAAAATTGTCTGCTCATTTTTTATGGCTAAGTTAAAAATGTAATCCTTCTCTTTAATGAAGTGTCCTGTGAAAAAATCCCATCTAAATGTAATTAATTGCTCTTTCTCTCCATAGAACTTTATAACTTTATTTGTTTAAGAATTACTTCTTACCCATCACTTTCCATCACACATACATTATGAGCTTCTTACATGCAGAAACTGGGTCTTAGTCATCTTTGTATCCCCAGTGTCCCAGCCTGAGAGCTTGCTTCCAGCTGGTACTCAATAAGCAATTGTGCAGAGAGAAAAATACGTATGTGTGTGTTTTAAAATACTCCCATGAAGGCCAGGCACGGTGGCTCATGCCTGTAATCCCAGCACTTTGGGAGGCCAGGGAGGGCGGATCACGAGATCAGGAGATCAAGACCATCCTGGCCAACATGGTGAAACCCCGGCTCTACTAAAAATACAAAAATTAGCTGGGCGTGGTGGTGCGTGCCTGTAATTCCAGCTACTCAGGAGGCTGAGGGAGGAGAATCGCTCGAACCAGGGAGTTGGAGGTTGCAGTGAGCCAAGATCATGCCACTGCACTCCAGCCGGGTGACAGAATGAGACTCCGTCTCAAAAGAAAAAAAAATAATACTACTGTGTATCTCAGGTCATGAGAGCTTTATTATCCCAGTGTTTCTGATGAGGAAACTGACTGAAGTGCATTATGTCAAATGACTTCCCCTCTGTCACTGATGGCAGTGAACGATGAAATCCAGGTGTCCTGTCTCTTGGCCACTGGGGGAAGTGGGAAGATGAGGATCCAGTCGCTCTTGCACAACATTGCTGTGTAATTAACTTCAAGACAGTGGGATGATTTAAATTTTATGTGACTGACCTGATATATATGAAAAAGATGGTGGAAGACTGTGTGGATATCAGGAGAGCAATACATGAAGAACCTTAGAGATCGAGTGAGAAAGCTGAGGCCCAGAGAGGGAAAGTGATTTCACTTCAAGTCAGCATAATTGAATAAATATATTTGAATATGCATTATGTGCCAGGTGATTGCCTAAGCCCACCCAGGTAGAACAAATGGAGAAATCACTGGAGAAGTGCCTAGCAGAGCACCGGAACAGAGCAGGGTTCAATAAATGTCAATACCCCTCCCACAACCTTTTTTCTTTCTTTAAGGGCAGAGCCAGGATGAGAACCCAGATTTCCAGATTCCAAGTCCAACATCTTTTCAACCATCTCGTGGTCATCCAGAAGGGCAACCAGGGAAAAGTCTGTAGGGAGATCATGCCTGTAATACTCTTGCTGGTTAAAAAGAATGTTATGGATTTTCTGACAGCTCTTTTGCTGTGTCACATCAGCCCCCTGTCTGATTTTATGCTCACATGGCCATTACTCTCTATTAGCATACTAATAAATGTTTATGAGATTATGCTGTATAAACTATAAACTTTTACATATTATTAATTAACCTCATACATTGGATTGGGAGCTCCTGAACATTTACTGACTTGTAAAACAGTATAGTGGCGTACAGGGAGCCGTGTCTGCAAAACTGGTCTTGTTTGCTCTATCTGGAGGAAGGGTTGCATTTTCAGTTTTGCAACTCTTAAGTGCAAGCCACAGATAGTATAGTATTTGAAAACAGAAGACCTGGTCTTGCCTCTTCCCAGCTGTGACTTTAGGTAAATTTTGTAAGCTCTCAAAGGCCCAGTTTCCAAAATGGGCATAATAATACCTATCTGTGGGGGTCCTTGGCACTTAAACTGAATGAAATTGAACCAACGCAGGGAAATGAGTGGAAATGACCGGAAGCCAGTTTGATTTGTTACTGATGAAAAGAGCGATGATAGGGATTTCCAAGAATGGATGGCCTGCATTCCGATATGGTAAATAATGTGCTCTCACTGGAGGTGTGCAAGAAGCTGGACAAGGGGATTCTGTAAGGAATGGGAGGGTTTCCTCCATTCCTATGATCTAATAATTCTATGACTCTCTCTCTCTTTTTTTTTCTTTTCTTTCTTTTTTTTTTTTTAGACGGAGTCTTGCTCTGTTGCTCAGGCTAGAGTACAGTGGCGCGATCTTGGCTCACTGCAACCTCCGCCTCCCCGGTTCACGCCATTCTCCTGCCTCAGCCTCCTGAGTAGCTGGGACTACAGGCACCTGCCACCAAGCCCGGCCAGTTTTTGTCTTTTTAGTAGAGACGGGGGTTTCACCTTGTCGGTCAGGCTGGTCTCGAACTCCTGACCTCAGGTGATCTGCCTGCCTTGGCCTCCCAAAGTGCTGGGATTACACGCGTGAGCCACTGCGCCCGGCTGACTCTCATTTTTTAAGGCCAAAGAGGAGGCAAAGTGGGAGTGGTACTTCAGGTCTTAGATTCTAGTTTTAACTTAGTTGCTGACGAGTTTTACAAATTAGTCTAGACTCCAGACACTTCAATCCTGTCTCTGTTCTTTTATCTGTAAAAGAGCTACACAAATTTGATGTGATCAGAGGAAAGAATGGCTAAGAAAGCACTTTCAATATTACAAGGCTGATCTTTAGAAAAATATTAAGTTTAGGCCGGGCGCAGTGGCTCACACCTGTAATCCCAGCACTTTGGGAGGCCAAGGCAGGCGGATCACGAGGTCAGGAGATCGAGACCATCTTGGCTAACATGGTGAAACCCTGTCTCCACTAAAAGTACAAAAAAATTAGCCGGGCGTGGTGGCGGGTGCCTGTAGTCCCAGCTACTCGGGAGGCTGAGGCAGGAGGATGGCGTGAACCCGGGAGGCAGAGCTTGCAGTCAGCTGAGATCGCGCCACTGCACTCCAGCCTAGGCGACAGAGCGAGATTCCGTCTAAAAAAAAAAAAAAATTAAGTTTAGCAGCTAGGTTCATTTCACTATTTTTGATGTTGATTGCTGAACATCCCTGCTTTGAATCTTCTGCAATGCTGCAAAAATGTTATGGGAGGAACCCAGACCTGAGAGTCAAGTGACCAAGTCCAGGCTCTGTCACTAAGCTATGAGACTTTGGTGGAATATTTCTGTCCTTTGCATCCCAAGTAACTGATCTCATGTCTGTAAAATGAAGCTAACAAATCTGCTGTGCCAACATCATGGGGGTGTCCTGAGAGTCAAATAAGGTAATGGATGTGATTTTGTGCTTTCAAATCAGCTCTTGATTTAGCTATTTCATCAGCTATGTTCTCATTTTCTACCCTACAAGGCTGTAAGACCTGTAAGTACAAAGCCGTTTTTTAGATCTTTGTATTTGCCAGTGCCTAGCAAAGTGAATTCATTGATTCTGGACACATTCATGAAATGCCTATTTGGGCCAGGGATAGTGGTAAGTTTTGGGGTCAGGGATGAAAAAGACATGGCCTCTACCCCTAAGGAGCTTGCTTTGCAATAGAGGAGTAAACTATAAACATATCCAAGAATACAGTTAAAAGAAACTGATACTGAGATCTAGGCTTTAAGGGGCCCCCCTGTGTGTGCGTGTCGCCACCTGCAGGGCAGGACAAGCTTCACCCCCTCTCTACTCTCGCAAAGAACTGACAGGCACCAACTTCTGTGTTTTTGAGGGCTGCCTCTGTGTTTCTGATGGCCACATAGTTTTTGGGTTTGTGTGTTTCCCTGCCCTTGGACATGTTCTGATGGAGTACAAAGTGGTAACTGACTCCTGGGGTCTACTCAAGGTGGCTGGATGTAAAAGACTGGTGAAATGATTTAAAGCTTATAGAGATGGGTAAGTCCCCAGGGGCTAGCAGGTACTTTCCAGGGAGGAAGAGGATGCCTCTTATAAATACAATTACTATTGATTACGTCAGATTCTTTTATCTGATTCCTGCCCATTAGGCCCTCTCTTTGTTGCTAGAAGCTCTCACTTGCCCTCTGCCCCATCTTACCTCTAGAAGTGCTTCTTAAATGAGTCCTGCAGAATCCTAGTGATCCTTGAATAGCTCATAGGTGCTAAGAGAGCATTCAGAAGAATACTTCAAAGCTTGACAATAAATAACCATTTTACAATTATGACATAAGTGGAAAGAAGGGCGAGCTCATCTCAAAATGATGGCAACAACAGCAAGGTCAGTGAATCCTTATCCAGCTGATTAGCAGCAAGAGGCTTTGAGTGGCACCCTGACTGTGAGAGTGTGCATAAGGGACACCTGTAGACTGCTTTGCATCCAAGGTATCTTCCCTTAGCTTTTGACAACAGTACCCTACTTTTGCTTTGGGAGAAGTGCCACTCCCTCATTCTCAGTCTTATACTTTCATATGTCCCCGGGGCCGAGCACTTTACATAGGCATAAGGCAATATGTGAATTTTATTTTCTGGTCATAGGAATGACCAGATGTTCCAGTTCAGGCCAGTGAGAGAGACAGAGAGTGGTGGTCCCAGGCTTGTGGAAGAACCTACTGGAAGAGACAGTGCTGTGTAGTGTGATATGTATCTGAAGCTGCTGGGGCAATGAGGAGCCTACAGTGTGAGTCTGAGAATGGGGCCATTACCCGAAGAGCTGAGTCAAGATTTGGATCCCGACATATTATCTGAGCCTGGGTCAAGCTGTGTCTGAAGCCAAATCTGCTCACAGACTTTCCAAGATATTCCTTTATCTAGTTTGAGCCAGGGCTGGTGGAATTTTCTGTCATTTGCATCCAAAATATTCCTAATATTATACAGTATGTGGTGTTTTACTTCATTTTTGCAACATGTTTGGCTAAACAATAATATATTACATAATAATAATATGTAATAATATATTACATTATAATATGTAGTAATATATTACATAATAATATGTAAGAATATATTACATTATAATATGTAATATATATACATTATAATAATATATAATAATATACATTCCTCTAATCATTATGCAAAGCTAAGAGGTAAAATTTATGATCAAATTTATAAATTAAAATACTGAGTCTCAGAGAGAATGAGTGACTCACCTGAAGATACACAGCTGATAAATGATTCAGATAGGACAAGAATGTAGGGCTCCTGACCACAATGATTGCTAAAGATGCATTTTTCCCAAGCCAGCTACTTATGGAAAGCAACTATAAAAGAAATGCAAGGGAAACCAAAGGTAATGCTGGTTGCCACAATATATTTTTTTGTTGGGAAATTTCATCCAAAATACATGGTTCCATCCAAAGGTAAAAGACCCTCAGCCATATTTCCTACAGCCAGTGCCTTTGTCCATCAGGCCTTTATCACTTCTCACCAAGTTCCCTCCAACAATTTTCTAGATGGTCTTTTGCCTCCAGTCTCACTTCCCTACTATCCATCACTCACAGTAGGACAGAATCATTTTTCTAAACGCAAGCTGGATTATGGTATTGTTTGCTTACAGCCTTCAATAGTTCGCATAGCTTTTAACTACAAATTTGGCTTTGCACACAAGACACTTCCTGATCTGACTCTTGGGTTCTCTTCTGCTTCATCTCCTCATTCCTCCGGTAATAGTGAATGACCTGGGGTTCTCTGAGGCTGATCCATTGCTCTACTTTTGTGTACACCATTCTAGCTGTGTGTGGAAACTGTCCCTTTGTTTTGTTTTGTTTTGTTTTTGCCCAGAAAACCCCTCTTGTCCTTAAAATCTCCTTCATCCTTCAGATGTTGTTTTCTCTAGGAAGCCTTTTGTGATCCCTCAGACTGATTTGGATGTTTCTTCTCTGTGCCCCCGCTAGACTCTGGATCTATCTCTCCTTGCACTCTCACACTGTGGAGTAACTGTGTATTACATGCCAGTGTCTCCTCTAGATTGTGGGAAACAATTGTGCCCTACTCCATTTTACATCAAGGGCCTAGCAGACAGCTTGGCACATAATAATCAGTGAATGTTCGTTGCATGGATGAAGAAGGAAAGGGAGGAAATAGGCCAGGCATGGTGGCTCATGCCTATAATCCCAGCACTTTGAGAGGATAACCGGGAGGATCACTTGAGGCCAGGAGATTGACATTGGCCCGGGCAATGTAGCAAGGCCCTGTCCCTAAAAAAACTAAAAAAAAATTTTTTTAAAGGGAACACATATGAAAGAAGAGGTCAGTACTTTCTCTTTTGTTTGACACTTTCGTTTAAAGTATTATACATTGATGTTATATAGTTTCTTTTATTAAATTCAGATATTATGTTCTTCCTAGCTTTAATATTTGAATAAATTGCTTTGCTTTTTTTTTTTTTTTTTTTGAGACCGAGTCTCGCTCTGTCGCCCAGGCTGGAGTGCAGTGGCGCAATCTGGGCTCGCTGCAATCTCCGCCTCCCGGGTTCAGGCCATTCTCCTGCCTCAGCCTCTCCGAGTAGCTGGGACTACAGGCGCCCGCCACCACGCCCGGCTAATTTTTTTTGTATTTTTAATAGAGACGGGGTTTCACCGTGGTCTCGATCTCCTGACCTCGTGATCCGCCCGCCTCGGCCTCCCAAAATGCTGGGATTACGAGCGTGAGCCACCGCGCCCGGCCTGCTTTTTTTTTAAAGAAAAATTTCATGGTGTTCCAAATTAAGTAAACAGTGTTTATTTTTCTGTGACCTCGAAACACTTGGGAAATATTGCATGATGAAGTGAGGAAGAGGGGTGGTGAGGGTTTTGTGAATGGTGAGAGAGAAAGTGGACATTTGGAAGCTGAGAGCTGAGGTCTCCTGGTCCCATTGCAGGATGAAAATGATTTATGTTAGGAATCTAAGAGTAGCTAACTTCAGTTTTCGTGGTCAGAAACATTCTTTCCCCAACATGTCAAGTCGGGGGTCTTGTGCTTACTGAGTCTGACAGTTGGTACGGAATCTTGTCTCCAAGGACCTTGTCTTAAATTTGCCCCTGAAAACTTCCAGGGGAATGGCTTTTGTTCCTTGGGTTTCTGCATTAATTGGGGTTCTTTCTAATTAAGTTGCTTACCTGCTGTTTCTGGTGAGTATTAAGTGCTGAGCAGGAATTTTCCATGTTAGATCTATTATTTTATGAAACTGATCCTTAATTATCAGCTCTCACATATTTGTAGAAAGTTTAGCTTCCATGTCAGATTTGAAAAATTCATGCTTCACCAGAGGCATTTTATACTTGCCCCAAAATGTGAAATGAGCTTTTGGCCACTTGATTTCTTGATTGGGTTATCTCACTGAACCATCCTCCCCCCCATCTATCCCTCTATTTATCCATCCACTTATCCATCCCTCAATCCATCCATTCCATAACTATTTTTTGAAATGCTTTGCTTTTCCCTGTACTTCTTCTGTAGGAACAATGAGGAGGGATACCTAAGCCCAGGGTGGGGGTGGGTGGAGGACAGGGGCAGAAAAATCTTCCTAGAGGAAAGATGCCTGAGATGAATAATAAGAAGGGAATGGGACTTAGCTAGATTGGTGGATGGAAAGCAGAAAGGGGGCTTATTTCAGGCAGATGCAGCAACAAGGGCCAGTGCCCAGAGGTATGAGAGGGCATGATGAGTTCCAGGGACTGAAAGCCATTTAAACAAATATTTACTGAGCGCTTTACTTGTGCCAGGGGCTGCATTGAGATCTTCTGGAATGAGCTTTGCTGCGTGGCTGCAACAGTGAAGGCCTAATGCTGAAGCAATTGCTAAGTATTAGGGTGAATGGAACATTTACTAAATAAATTTGACCTAGATGGCAAAGGCAATGGAGGAGCATGAGAGACAGGGAACTACATTCTATTTATTGTCTGCTATATGCCAGAAGCATTACCTTCACATTCTCTGTGATGTTCCATGTACTGCTATAGGAAGAATCCCCATTCGAGATAAAAGATAAAGAAATAGAATCCCACAGAAGAAAAGCAAACAAACACTTCCAGCTTTGGGGACTAAAAGCACCCATAATTTTTCTACTGTACCATTCTGTCTGTCATCAAGAAAGGTCTTCCCTTTGACAAATGGCTCCCAGGATTAGAATCTCCCTCATTTTTCTCTACAGCATTTGGAAACAGAGCTTAATCATACAAGCTACGACTGTAGGGAGTCTTTTCTGAAAGAAGGCCCCCTAGCAGGGAAACTGAATAGAAAGAATGGAAAGGGGATGTCAGGGAGACATTTGAGTTTGGTGCTTTGGGCCAAACTATGTTTCAAGACCCATCTTAAATCCCCTTTCCTTTGACAAGCCTTCCCTGACTACCCCAGACTCTACCCATCTCCCCCTGCTCTGCTCTGATTTAGGAGATGGTGGCTGTGCAATAGACTTAGCAATTAATCATACCTGCCCTTGTGACAGCTATTGTACTATTGCCTTAAACTGATATTTTACTCTGGCCTTAGAATTCATCTTTGTGCATGTACATTTTCCTCCAATGAGATTATAAGCACCTTGAGGACAGAGATTTTGTTATAAACATATCTTAAATCCTTCCTTCCTCCCTAATACCTAGCGCAATTCTGTCCACATAGTAAAGGCTCAATAAATGTTTTCTAGTTTCGTATAAAAGGCCCTGCAAGGATTTCTGAATCAAAAATATGATAGAAATCAAATAAATTAGCTTGAGGAGCAGGTGATTGAGATTTATTACTTATGGTGGAATGTAAAAATTGCCACAATAATTTAAAGCAATTCTTATCAAGAGGCAGAGTCTATTTCCTGACTCCTTGAATCTGGGCCGGCCTTGTGATTTGTTTTGACCAGTTGAATGTAGTGAGCTTAATGCAGTTTGAGGTCTGAGCCCAGGCATCAAGAACCCAGCAGAAGAACTGCACAGCTGAGACCAGCCCAAATCACAAACCTTCAGGACTGTGAGTTAAATAAATGTTTTTTTTATTATAAGTCACTAAGTTGTGGGATGATGTGTTAGGCACCAAAAGCTAACTGATGCACGATCTTCTTTAATTATCAGGATAAGCCCATGAGACGCATGTTAGCATCCTACTTTATGAGTTAGGAAGCAAGCATTCGGGAGCAGTATGATGTAGAATGATCATCATTAGCGTCTTTCAGAGCCGTTGTTAGTGTCTTTTAGCAAATGTTACCTGGATGGGGAAACATAACAGGAGGCACGTGTCTCAGCAGGCACTGGTCTGTCTGATGGGGAGGGGGACAAAGGAGTGTTTGTTGGCAGGAGTCAGGAAAAGTTCAGACCATGGAGAGTTCAACAATGTGTTGAAGGAACAGGCAAGACAGAGCTTGAGGGCTCTTGGGTCCATGCGTTCAGGCTGAAACGAGGTAACTTGGGAGTCTATAAAGAGGGAAATGATAACAACAGTGACTAATAAATTCACTGAACATTTCTCATGTGCCACAAGCTGTGCTATGTCTCTAATCTTCACAAATGTCCTAGGCGAGGCTGAGATAAATTAAATAGGTCATGTAACTTGTAAGTGATTAAATTGCCATCGAAACATAAACGTGTCTAACTCCAAAGGGAAATAACAAACAGCCAAAAATGCCCTATGCCCTTTTCATTATATTGTCTGGTCTGTAAAATCAATTTCTTCCTAATTTTCAACAAACCGAATGGGCACCTATATGTCATTGCAGGCAAAACTCTTCGGGTGCCTTGGAGCAAAGCCATACGCAACTGAAAACTCATGACTTGTCCCATATTGGGCATGGAAGGGTGGTTTCTCCTGTTTGATAAAATCAGGAGGGCCTCTCTGCAACATGTTTTTGCGATAACGTTATGTGGCTTAGCAACAGTTCTACAAATAGGGCCCCTTTGAAGGGATCTGTCCCTTCTGCTTTTGAAGTAGGGTGACCACAGCCCTCGAGCAGAGACCTTCAGATATCCTCAGGCAGTGGTTTCATTTAGACTAAACTAGTTACAAACCCTTCCACTTATCTAATAGTTTATGCACTGTGCACACATATATCTTGTTGAATTGAGTAGCACAGCTTTGTGGGATTCACTAGGCAGCATGTGTGATTCCCATTTTATAAATGAGAAAACTGAGACTCAGAAGTTAACTGACATGCTCAAGGTCATAAAGTTAATCTGGGGTTGAGCTAGGACTGGACTTGGTCTGTTTGACTCCTCCTCCCATGTTCTTGACTGAGTCAACACAAAAGCATTTCCTATGTATGAGGCATAGAGAGTACAGAGATGTTTTAGGCTGGGCTCCTACACCCAATAACAGCAAATGTCTGGTCTAAATGCTTTACTTAGAGTAACTAATTTAATGCTCATAACAACCCTACGAGGGAGTACACTTTTTACTCTTGTTTTATGCATGGGAAAATAGAGGTACAAATCAGTGAAATAGATTTGGGGTTCACATACAGGTGGCCTAGACAGGGAGGACTTTGACAGCCACAGCACCCCACTGCCCCTATGCTCAGGGAAGCTACTGGGGAGAGGAGTGAGATGCTGAATAACAAGGAGACCTATGACAGCCTGGTAACAGCAGGTCATGCCTGCTTGGGTTCAAATACTTGGCTTGAATATCATAAGCTTAAAGCTGTTTGGTCTTGGGTAAGTTTTTTGTGTGTGTATGTATCAGTTTTTTATCTGTAAAATGAGATTTAGATATTGCTCACTTCATAGAGAGGTATGATGAGAATGTAATCATTATGTGTGTATGTGCATGCCTATGTTCAAGTGTGTGTGCGTATGTGTGTAGCTAAGAATAATCTCTGGTCCTCCAGTTAGTATGATTTGAGTGTTTGCTATCGTCATCATTACAAGGCCATGAAGTGAACTAATTTCCAGACACATAGCGCAGACAAGAGTCACAGATTCTGAGAAGAGGGAGAATTTATTGTCAGCAGGAATGGTCAGGACAGGCTTCAATGAGGAGGTAAGAAGATGTTAAGTGGATCTCGAAGGATAGAATCACAGAGTTGGGAGTTGAAGAGACTTCAGCATTCATGCAATCATATGACTTTATCTCACAGAAGAAATCTAGGACTACAAGGGAGAGGTGATCATGCCATGTTTATCCAGCTAGTTGGAGGCAGGGCCTTGACTGGAACCCACCCAGGTCCCCCCCACACCATGCCTGTCTGAATTTTTCTGGGCTAGAAAGTTAGAAATCCTGCATCCCCAGTCAATACTGGTTCTCCGTCTTGTAGTCCTCACTCTAGTCTAAGCACCCTTTACTACCTTTCCTCTGCCATCCCTTTGGGAGAGATGCAAGTGCGCAATGAATTTGACAGTGATAGGAAAGACTTTCTACAGAAGCAAGGGACTTGATCACCTATAAACAGTTTCTGGGTAAAAACCATGAATGTGTACTGAGCACCTACTATCAGGTGCTTACTGAATTTTCTCAATCTCCACAGTAACTGCTATCATCCTTTGTATAGATAAAAAACCAAAAGGCTTAGTTTTGTAGTATCTTAGTTTTGGTAATTTTCCCAAGATCTCACAGAAAGAAAATGTTTCAGCCAGCATCCAAACAATGGTTTATAAGATTCTTCTATCCACCCACCCATCCATCCACCCACCCATCCCTGCACACACCCACCCATGCACACACTCACGCATGCACACACTCATCCACCCACCCGTCATCCGTCTATCTGTTCATTCATCTTTCCATCCAAGAAACCTTTACTGAGAGTGTGTTCCATGTAAGGCAGTGTGCTTGGTGGTATGGAGCTAAGGAGATACATAGCCCCCTGTCCTCATAGAGCTGAGTGGGGCCTCCTCGAGGGTACTGTTGGGATAGTGTTAGGGAGGAGAGCGATGAGGAAATGGTTTATGTGGAAACTGGGCACTTGGGAAGACCACGACAAGAGGATCAGTGGGTTGCTCCCTGACTCCTGCTTCTAAAGTTGCAGATGAGTGCCCAGCTGGCCACTGGCATAGTCTGCCTCTTTGTGTAAAAACTAGTGGAATCACATATGTGCTGCTCCCAGATGCAGTCTCGGCACCAACACCTTCCAAGCAGGAGGTTCTGTCATGGTGCTGCCTGCCAAGCCTTGTCCAGAGGACTGAGGCCACTTGGCCAGTTGCACTGGGCCCTGTGCCTGTGCAGAGACTGTCTCATCACAGAGGCTGGGGGCAGCAGGGAAGGGCAAGAGCTTCTTGTGTGTGTGTGTGTGTGTGTGTGTGTGTGTGTGTGTGTTTAAGCTGGAACGAAGCCCTTTTTCACTGCGCTCTGTACTTGAGATATTTCACTGAGTGGGAGACAAAGAGGCTTTGTGTGCTCTTCAAAGTGCTCTCTGCTGACTGTGATACACATCCAGGAAAACCCAGACCAAAGCCATGAAGTCACCTCAAGTTCAAACCCAAAATGCAATTTGCAGTGGTTAGAAATGACAAAGGATGGGTGGTAGGATCCAGAGAAAAAAACAGTGAAACCTGATGGACCTTAAATAGATCTGAGGACACTGATTTGATTATTTTTGGGTGAAATCTTTTAAGAAAATCTTGTCAGATTCTTAGCAGAAAATTTGGTAAAGCCTATATTTCATTGCCGGCCTAGCAAAGGTAAGACCCACGTTAATTTTCTTGGAATATTACTGTTGTTTTTATTCTTAGGGTGTATGTTAGGGAGAAGAGCAGGGAGGTAGTCTGTCAGATGTTGTTCTTTCCTTGTTAAGCTTCACCTGTTCTTAAGAGCAACTTGCACTTTGTCAGCCACAGAATAGTGCCTGCCGTTCAGGCTAGTGTTTTAGATATAATTGAATTGCTGGGACGCATTAAACATCATAGGGTTTTTAGCGGAGAAATAATTTAATGATGTGGCCTTTAGGATTGTTAATTAATACTGTCTGTATGAACATGTAACAATAACACCACCTACCGTAAAAGCGAATGTTCTACACTTCAGAACACTCATTTCTTTAGGGCTTCCCGCAGAGAAGCAGTCATTAACTCTTTTTTTGACAAATGCTTTTAGGCATGCTCTGTAGGGCTGTGAATTCACCCTTCCCTCCAGTCCTGAATCCTTCTCTGCATTTATCCACAAGGCAAGCTGGCAAACAGGGAAACAAGGAGAACTGTGTGCTCAGCCCTCCAGAGTGGCACGGATTATGAGGAGGTTGATGGTCCTTCCCTGCCAAGATCTTGAGACACTGTCACTCCAGGATCCAAAAAGAGATTCAGGCAAGGATGTGGGAAAGTTGGAACTCTGCATGCTGTTGGTGGGAATGCCAAATGGTGCAGCTGCTATGGAAAACAGTATGGAGGTTCCTCAAAAAATTAAAAATAGAATTACCATATGATCCAGCAATCCCACAGGGTATTTATCCAAAAGCATTGAAATGAGGATCTTGAAGAGATATTAGTACTCCCATGTTCATTGCAGCACTGTTCACAATAGCCAAGATGTAGAAATGAACTAAATGTCCAACAACAGATCAATGGATAAAGAAAATGTGGAACACACACACACACACACACACACACACACACACACACACACCCCAGAATATTACTTAGCCTTAGAAAAGAAACTCTAAGATATGTGACAACATGGATGAATCTTGAGGACATTATACTAAATGAAATAAACCAGTCAGAGAAAGATGAAACTGCATGATTCCACTCATGTGAGGTATCTAAAATTGCCAAATTCATAGAATCAAAGAGTGCAATGGTGGTTGCCAGGAGCTAGGTGGAGTGGGAAATGAACAGTTGTTAATCAATGGGCATGCAGTTTTAGTTAAGCAAGATGAATGAGTTCTAGATATCTGCTGTACAACACTTTACCTGTGGTCAATAATACTGTATTGTGCACTTAAAATTTTGCTAAGAAGGTGGCCCTCATGTTACGTGTTCTTACAAAGTTAAAAAGGAAAAAAGTAAAAGGATTGGCTCACTGGAGGAGAAGCTGTTGGCTTGCATCCTGCCTGCCCTGCTGGAGGGAATGGTCAGGGGCTGGTTTCTCTGCTAGAGTTCAGGCAGGTCTGTCTGAGCCATGGGTCTGGAGGAGGCCTGCATAGGCAGCAAGCACGCCACAGGTTTCTCTGGCTTCTTGAGAACAGAGCCTGATAATGATGGAGAAATGAGAGCTTCCCACTCCTTCTTCTATTTACATTAGAACAGCCAAGTGTTTCTTCAACCATCCAGCATTCCCTTATGTCACATGTCTTCTGAAGACACTTTACCTCTTCAGTGAGGCAAGAGCAGCAGCATGAAGGCATTTGAACACTAGATTGTGGCTTGTTCTTCAGTCAGCCAAACTTTTCCCTAGCCGTGTTCTAGGCCTTGATGTCTTCAACGAAACCTCACCTTCCAGCATCTCACGCTCTGGCCACAGCCCCCTGTCCTGCTACTTCTCTTACTCCTCTCTTCTCACAGCCTTGTCTGGCCTCTGGTCCAGAGATGGCAAATGCCTGGTGTGATTGTTGCCACTCTTCCCAGCTCATTGAGAACCTCACAGACTGATCATGCCACTCTCCTGCTAAACCCAGAGGTTGCTTTTGGATCCTTCTCAGCACAGGTTCCATCAACTGGAGTTGACGCGTGAGATGAAAACTATCTGCCATTCCAGCTCCAACTCCTTGATCCACTTTCTCTCAGCCCGTCAGGCAGGACAGACTCCACACACTTGCATTTGAACTCTTCATGGCACCCCTCCCCTTCCCTTGCACACGCACATGCTGTGTCTGTTCAATGATGTGTTCTCTCCACTTTCTCTACTCTCATGCCCACAGCACTAAGTATTTTTGGAGTATTTTGCATTATGATGTGTACTTAATGCCACAAAAAATTTTGTGGTTTCTACTTCGGAACTGTCTTTTATTTGTTCTTTGTTAGTATCTTCTCGCATTTCCCAGAGAAGCCTTCCAGAGACTATCTTGCCTTTTCAGTCCCCCAAACCACACCACCTCCCCTCCTTGTCTGTCAACCTCACTTCCCATTTCCCTGAGAAAACTGGCAGAGGCTCCCTATGCCTCTGCCCCTGCCTCATCCCCCACCCTCTGCCCACATGCACCCTGTCTCTCCCTTTCAGAATCTTTGTTATCTTTCTGCCTAGAGTGCTGTGGCCTCCCTCTTCTTTCTCCTGAGATGTTCCCTTTTCTTCCACACTCAGCAAAGGGTCATTTCCTTGACAAAACCTTCCTTTGCTAACTGACCCTCACCATAGGCAGGCTAGGAAGTTCCCTCCTCTCTCTTCCTTCCGTATCTTGTATATACCTATATTAAGGTATTAATTCCAGGGAATTGTCATCTCTCTCTCTCTTCTAGTCTACTTTTCATCCCTGACTCTAACAGTATCTGGAATAGGGCAATGATTCAAGTTGTATTTATTGAGTGAATGAATGAATGCATTGGGAAATTGAGGTAGTGAATAGATTTTGCGCATCTCCTGGAATTGGTCATCCCCTCATCCTTCCTGTTAAATTTCACCATCTGCACTTCTCTTTTTAAAAATGATATTTATCATTTTCTATCATTGGTGTTACTTATCTATGTACAAGTCTTATCATTCCTACCACACTGCAGCTTCCTTGAGAGAGTTATCTAGATCGAAATCAACTATGTGTCTCCCAAAACGCAGTAAGTCACACGTGTTGTTTTTTCAATATTTGTTGGATGAATAATTCTTAAGTTATCCTTGTATTACTTAGAATAAGGGTCCAATGCAGGCTTGTTGAATTAAACTGAATTTAATCCTTGTCATGGATATGCTGATGTCGTTTGTTGTGACCCTACCCAAATCTCTTCCTGAATTGTAGTTCCCATAATACCCATATGGAGGTTGTGGGAGGGACCTAGTGAGAGGTAATTGAATCTTGGGGATAGTTACCCACATGCTGCTGTTCTTGTGACAGTGAGTTCTCACGAGATCTTGTGGTTTTACAAAGGGCTTTTCCCCATTTTGCTATAGACACTTCCCTTTCCAGCCATCATGTGAAGAAGGACATGTTTGTTTCCCCTTCCACCATGATTGTAAGTTTCTTGAGGCCTCCTCAGCCATGCAGAACTTTGAGTCAATTAAACCCCTTTCCTTTATAAATTACCCAGTCTCAGGCAGTCCTTTACAGCAGCATGAGAATGGACTAATACAGTAAATTGATACCAGGTAGTGGGGTGCTGCTGTAAAGATACTTGAAAATGTGGAGGTGGCTTTAGAGCTGGGTAACAGGCAGAGGGTGGAAGAGTTTGGAGGACTCAGAAGAAGACAAGAAGATGTGGGAAAGTTTGGAAATTCCCAGAGACTTGTTGAATGACTTTGACCAAAATGCTGATAGTGATATGGACAATGAAGTCCAGGTTGAGGTGGTCTCAGATGGAGATGAGAAATTTATTGAGAACTTGAACAAAAGTAATTCTTGCTGTCCTTTAGCGAAGAGACTGCTAGCATTTTGCCTCTGCCCTAGAGATCTGCAGAACTTTGAACCTGAGAGAGACAATTTAAGGTATCTGGTGAAAGAAATTTTTTAAGCAACAAGGTGTTCAAGAGGTGACTTGGGTCTGGGTGTGGTGGCTCATGCCTGTAATCTCAGTACTTTGGGAGGCTGAGGTGGGCAGATTACTTGAGGTCAGGAATTCTGAGACCAGCCTGGCCAACATGGTGAAACTCCGTCCGTACAAAAAATATAAAAATTAGCTGGGTGTGGGCCAGGTGTGGTGGCTCATGCCTGTAATCCCAGCACTTTGGGAGGCTGAGGTGGGCATATCATGAGGTCAAGAGATTGAGACCATCCTGGCCAACACGGTGAAACCCTGTCTCTCTTAACAATACAAAAATTAGCTGGGAGTGGTGGCACACACCTATAGTCCCAGCTACTGGGGAGGCTGAGGTAGGAGAACTACTTGAACCTGGGAGGCAGAGGTTGCAGTGAGCTGAGATTGTGCCACTGCACTCCAGCCTGGTGACACAGCAAGACTCCATCTCAAAACAAAAAAAATTAGCTGGGTGTTGTGGTACACACCTGTAATCCCAGCTGCTTGGGAGGCTGAGGCAGGAGAATTGCTTGAGCCTGGGAAGCAGAGGTTGCAGTGAGCTGAGATTGTGCCACTGCACTCCAACCTGGGTGACAGAGTGAGACTCCATCTTGAAAAAATAAAATAAAATAAATAAATAAAAGATGTGACTTGAGTGCTGTTAAAAGCATTCAGTTTTATGTATTCACAGATATATTGTTTGAAAATGGAACTTATGTTTAAGAGGGAAGCAGAACATAAAAGTTGGAAAATTTGCAGGCTGACAATGTGATAGAAAGAAAAATCCATTTTCTGAGAAGAAATTCAAGCTGGCTGCAGAAATTTGTATAAGTAATGAGAAGCCACATGTTAATTGCCAAGACAATGGGAAAAATGTCAGAGACCTTCACAGCAGTCCCTCCCATCACAGGCCAGGGGGCCTAGGAGGAACAAATGGTTTTGTGGGCTGGGCCCAAGGCCTTGCTGCTTTGTGTAATCTCAAGACTTGATGCCCTGCATCCCAGGCATGGCTAAAAGGGGCTAAGATGCAGCTGGGGTGTGGCTTCAGATGGTGCAAGCTTCTAACCTTAGCAGTTTCCATGTGGTATTGAGCCTGAAGGTGCATAGAAGTCAAGCATTGAGGCTTGGGAACCACTCCCCAGAATTCAGAGGATGTAGGGAAATGCCTGAATGTCCAGGCAGAAGTTTTGTGGCAGGGATGGAGCCCTCATGGAGAACCTCTGCTAGGGCAATGTGGAAGGGAAATGTGGGATTGGAGCCCCTACACAGAGTCCCTACTGGGGCACTGCCTAGTGGAGCTATGAGAAGAGGGCCGCTGTCCTACAGATCCCCAGAATGGTAGATTTGCTGACAGTTTGCACCATGCACGTGGAAAAGCTTCAGACACTCACTGCTAGCCCATGAAGGAAGCTGGGAGGGGGGCTGTACCCTGAAAAGCCACAGGGGCAGAGCTGCCCAAGGCTGTGTGAGCCCACCTCTTGCATCAGTGTGACCTGGATTTGAGACATGGAGTCAAAGGGACCATTTCGGAGCTTTAAGATTTGACTGCTCTGCTGGATTTTGGACTTGCATAGAGCCTGTAGCCGCTTCATTTTTGCCAATTTCTTCCATTTGGAACACGTGTATCTACCCAATGCCTGTATCCCCACTGTATCTTGGAAGTAACTAACTTGTTTTTGATTTTACAGGCCCATAGGTGGAAGGCACTTGCCTTGTCTTAGATGAAACTTTTGACTTGGACTTTTAGATTAATGCTGGAATGAGTTAAGACTTTGGGGGACTGTTGGAAAGGTATAATTATGTTTTTTTTTTTTTTTTTTTTTTGAGACCGAGTCTCGCTCTGTCGCCCAGGCTGGAGTGCAGTGGCGCAATCTCGGCTCACCGCAACCTCCATCTCCTGGGTTCATGCCATTCTCCTGCCTCAGCCTCTCCGAGTAGCTGGGACTACAGGTGCCCTCCACCACGCCCGGCTAATTTTTTGTATTTTTAGTAAAGACGGGGTTTCACCGTGGTCTCGATCTCCTGACCTCGTGATCCGCCCGCCTCGGCCTCCCAAAATGCTGGGATTACAAGCGTGAGCCACCGCGCCCGGCCATAATTATGTTTTGAAATGATGTGAGGGCTTGAGATTTGGGAGGGACTGGAGAGAAATGATATGGTTTGTCTGTGTCCCCACCCAAATCTCGCCTTGTGTTGTAGTTCCCATAATCACTATGTGTTGTGGGAGGGACCCAGTGGGAGGTAATTGAATCATGGGGGTGGTTACCCCATGCTGCTGTTCTTGTGATAGTGAGTGAGTTCTCAAGAGTTCTGTTGGTTTTATAAGGGGCTTTTCCCTCTTTTGCTTGGCACTTCTCCTTCCTGCCATCATGTGAAGAGGGTCATGCTTCCTTCCCCATCTGCCATGATTGTAAGTTTCCTGAGGCCTCCCCAGCCATGCAGAACTGTGAGTCAATTAAACCTTTTTCTTTATAAATTACCCAGTATTGGGCAGTCCTTTATACCAGTGTGAGACCAGACTAATACATATGCCTAAATATCTGAAAAGGCCTGAAAGCTGACTGAATTGTTAAGTTCATGAGGGCAGGGATGGTGTGCCTATCTTGTTTAATATTGTTCCTAGCAGAATGATGAATACTAAATAAATATTTGTTGATGAAATAATGGACATCTTTTACCCTACCCTTAGGAAGTAGCAAACTCAAGTAGCTGAGAATAATTCCAGAACCACTTTTTATGAAGTTCTCTAGAGTGGACAGCATTTTTTCTCTCAGTACAACTAACAAACCAAATGTCAGGAGGGGAGGTTGTCATAAGCCATTCACTCCCTTCCTTCATTCATTTGATGAATAAAATTCCTTTTTATTTAGAATAGAGGTAGAATTTTTTTAATCCTGAGACTCTGGCATGGTGGTTGAGTCCCCAGAATCACTAGCTCAGACTGACAGACATGTTGTCTTTCCTGTTTAAAGACTTTCCTTAATAGATGGCGTCTGGTGCCCTTAAATGCAAGTGCATTCCCACATGGGAAAGTGGCCATATTTCAGCTGTAGTGATGGGGTGGGCAGTGCTCTGTCAGATCAATTATGTACAAAGCTCATCTTCTCTAAGTTTCTCTCAATTTTTTTTTCTCCTGACAGTTCACCTTGTGCCCAACCTTCTGTCTCCCCAAGTCAGACCTGCAGACTATTGCATGCCACCGGCTGTCTTCCCTCCTGAGAACATGACACAAAGGAACACTCCCTGTCAAGTTCTTCATTATCCTTCTGATGAATTTCCCCTGATTTAAACAAGTTGGTGGTAGACAGAGCTTTCTCGCATTTTCACAGACGTACCAGGAGGAAACCCAGCATCTCTCAGTTGCCTTTAAATATATGAGGTGGTATCTTATTGTGACCTCAGCTTTCTTCTATTTTCTATTCACCTCATTTTCTATTTCTTCTGAAGTAGTAATGCCACTTTGACCACAGTGAACAGGGCAAACCACCCCTGGGGCTATTTAGAAGAGCAGGGAGTTCTCTGCCAGTGGCTTCTCTCTTCTGTCTGGGTCAGCCTGGGCAGTGGTCAGGGGAGCTGTCTGGCTTCCTAGCAGGCGTTGTTGTTTGTGAAACTTTATAAAACCCTCTCCTGGGGTGTGCAGAGGAGATGACGGCATCAGATTCTGTTATTTCAGTGAAGTTTTTGTAGTCTGACTTGGCAGAAGCCGGTCAAAACATAATGAAAGCAGCTGTCAGGGGGGCACCATGTGGGAGTATCAGAAAGGCAGCAGCTCCTGTCCACTTCCAAAAGTGCAAAGTGGCAAGTCAGGTCAGCAATTTCCCCAGTTACATTCAGGATGTGGCCACTTCTTCATGTTGCTCACTTATACCTGATCTGAGCCAACATTATTGCTCCATCTGAAGTCCTGCAGTGGCCTCCCCTCTTGTCTCCCTGCATCTTCTTGTCCTCTCCAAACAGCAGTCAAAATTATGTTTTTATAATGCAAATCATTGAAAATATTTCAAATGCTTCCATGGCTTCCTCTCTTCATTAGAATGAAACCCAATTCCTTGTGATGGCCTGCCAGGCTCCCGAGACTTCACTGCCCCTCCTTTCAGACCTCCTCTTCTACCATTCCCTCACTCATCACTGCAGCCTCCTCCTCTTCTGTGGAGGCACCAAGTCCATTCCTGCCTTATGGCCTTGGCACTCGCTATTTCTCCTGCCTAGAAGGTGTTTTAACCAAACCTTTGCAAGGTTAGTACCTTCTCGTCCTTGAAGCCTCAGCTTATAGGCAACTTTCTTGGGTGAAACCTACCTGACTACCCAATATAAAGCAGACCCGCCCATTTTGCCCTGGTTTATTTTCTTCATTGTACTTCTCTCTTGCAGGACTCTTCTTATTTGTCTTATATGTTCCTGTATTATCATCTGCTGTCTCCAAAAGAAATTATTCCCATGACAGCCTTTTTTGATCATCACTATATCCTCAGGGTTAAAAAAAAATGCTTGCGATACAGTCGGAGCTTAATAGGTATTTGTTGAACATTTGAATGAATGGATGTAGTCTTTGCATCCTTCTGTGTCTTCTTAGACAGCCACCTGTATTTTTCATTTATACTTTCTTTAAGATGTAGTTGATTAGAGTTTAGGAGCTGGATTCTGACAACATTGTATTCAGGGTCCCATTTTGCTGCATGCTAACTGAAGAACCCTTGGGCAAGTTAACTCTCCAAGCCTCAGTTAACTGATCTCTACAATGGGGATAATAATCATAGGGCCAACTTCTAAACCGGTTGTGAAGATCAAATGGTGTAATACTTGATTGGCACCCGACACACAGCAATTGCTGATTAAAAACAAAAAGTTGGCCAATTTATGCAGGGTAGAGTGTATTCAACTCAAAGCCTTGAGAGGAAAAATAGAGGCCCACAGAAAATTTTTAATCATAGGCCTTGGTGCTAGAGTTATCTGGATTGTTTTTTTAAAATTTATTTTATTACAGGGTCTCACTGTGTCACCCAGGCTGGAGCACAGTGGTGCAACCATGGCTCCCTGCAGCCTTGAGCTCTTGGGCTCAAGCAGTCCTCCCACTTCAGCCTCCTGAGCAGCTAGGACTACAGGTGCATGCCATCATGCCCAGCTAATTTTTTTTTTTTTTTTGCATTTTTTGTAGAGACAGGATTTTACCTTGTTGCCCAGGCTGGTCTTGGCCTTCTGGGCTCAAGTGGTCCTCCTGCCTCAGCCTCCCAAAATTCTGAGATGACAGGCATGAGCCACCAGGCCCAGCCAAGATCTGGGTTCTAATCCTAGTGCCACTATTTGAGTGTCTTCTTTAGTTTTTGTTTCCTTCTTTGTAATGTGGAGAAAATTATGCACTCTTGTAGGGTTGAGGTGAAGATTAGAGGTCATCTTTACCAAAAGGCCAAGCTGGTGCCTGGATTTGGGCGCAGTAAGCAGCAGCCACTCTGACTGTGTCCTCGCTTCCTGGGTGGTGAGGTTTTCAGTGTGGAGAGGGAGAAGGGAAGCAGACAATCTAGCAATCTGTGGAAATTCTTTTCGAATGCTTTGATAAGCTCAGGCCCAGGGGCTGTCTCATTTGACTTCCTCTTACTCACCTTCCTGTCTGGTTGGCAGTCACCAGGCTGGAAGCCATGCCATGGCCCCTCACTGGTGGGTCAGTATGTTTTATTTCCCCTTAGTCCTCTCTAATGAAAAGCACTCGCATCCAGTAAATCTTTCTTTGCTCTTATTAAAGCACTTGATGTTGGTTATGGAGGTCTGTTCCAAGCTAGGTGAGAATCAATAAGGCAATCCACTTAATCACTTCAGCAATCAACAAGCTATTTTCTTAGCTTGCACTCTGGCCAGTGCCTACAGAAATCTAGGGGCTTATCAGGCCCTTGTAACCCAGGGAGCTGGCCGGAGACTTTCCCTTTCATTTCCCTCCTCCCTGTCAACCTCATGAAGTCTCAAGTGTTCTGAAACAGCCCTGCCCTCTACTTGGTCTCAGGGCTGTGTTGGGTAAGATAATGACAAGCTTGTGCTTCTATTTGTACTCTTGCCATTAAGGGCTCTAACTGTCTCTGGGCTGTGGGCAGTCAATACCTGATTACAGATGGTCTCGTTTTGGCCATTGTGGCTTTGCACACTTGGGCAGGGCAACTGCTTAGAATGAGGGTGACCCTATTCCTACTGGGCCAAGCCTTTCTTCCACCTCAGTATTCAAATTTCACTATTGCCAGGAAACCTTTTTGCAACTCCCAGGAAAAAGATCAGTCGCTTCCTCCTTGTAATGTTTTGAACATAGGTTTACTCTAAGGCATGCTGTACCATATTCAGGCTCTGTCCTGTTTTCCAGACAGCCTGTGATCTCCTTAAAGACTGGAGCTGTGTCTTAGTCATCTCTGCATTATCAAGACCACCCCAATGCCTGACCTGCAGGAGCTCAGTTGAACTTATTGAAAAGAAAGAAGGAAGGGAGGACAGTAAGAAAGAAAGAATGAATTTTTTTTTATAGTCCTGGAAAACAGCGTGGTTTCAAGTCCTGGCATTGCCAATAATTGCTGGGTGACCTTAGGCAAGATATAGAATTTGTTTCAGCCTCAATTTCCTTATCTGTCAGTGAATTAGATAATCCCCCAAACTCTTTCCAGCTCAAACATTTTGCAATCTTATGCCTATAAACCTATGGTTCTCAACTCTTTCATACCCAAAGCCACTTTATATAACAAGTATTTTGAAATCTCTTTTTGCCAACATGAAATGAAATGATTGAATATTACAACCTACCTTCATCCAATTAGGAAAAAAAATGCTCTAACTATAATTTAAAGGGGAAATAAAAGGAAAACAATTTATGATAAAATAATACATATTCCTTTATGTAAAAGTATGGCTAGTACCAGAAGATATGAGGAAGGAGTCAGAGCCTTGCACTACTATGTTGAATCACTTTGAATGATGTCACAGCTACAATGCAGAGTGATGCAGGTAGGTTACTTTGATGCCTCATATGCCACGAGAAGCACTGATGTCATTAACGTTCTAAACAAGCAGCACACAACATTTCCAGAATTGACACGGTAGTCACATTCCTGGAAAATTCGAGATATGTAAAGCAAAGGTAGATTTTAAGCTCAGATAATTAAAAACAGGCTTTTCAGCCATGTGAATATCTGTGGAACATTCAAAAGCTCTCTGGGAAGCAGGAAGATTCTTCATAGTTCAGAACTGTCCCTGACACTGAAGATCTCTAGAGTCCCTGGCTTCTGCCCACTATGAACCAGCAGGGCCTCCTCGTACCAACCAAGACCCTGCCCACCTACCAAATATTAAAAATGCTATCCACAAGGTGGTATCATTTCTTCCAGGAGCTAGTGCTCTCAGCTTTAAAATGTTCTGTACAGAGCAGGCTTCAAGGACGAACAATCTGTGTAGTCATCAAGGCTCCCTGCTCTTTGAAGGACCCTGTGCTTGAATACTCTGTTGTTACTCTCCTGAATTTCTTAACGATTTTTGAATAAGGGACCTTATGTATTCATTTTAAACCAGACCCTGCAAATTATGTAGCCAGTCCTGGCTATGTATTATGATAGGATTGCTGTATTCCTAAGCATCTGAGAGATGTTTAGTGTTGAAATGACTATTTTCCTTTGCCTAGTAGCGCTTTCTTTTAATTAGCTAGGAAATCCTTAATTACTTTAATTAATTTGTTCATTTATTAAACTAATACACATTGAACTTCTATTATACACCAGGTAGACTCTGGAGTGAGCTTACAGATTCTTGGATTCTCTGACTTTAACATGGAATTATTAATAATAACTCTCTTTACTTATTGTACAGAATAAGTGTGAATTTAAAAAGATATAGCATTTGGAAGTAAATTATACACTATGACATAAATGTCAGTTGCTAATTTTATTATTGTGCTACTCTTTATCTCTGGAGTAAAGTTTTCTCCTTTTTTTCAGTTAGATAGATCAAGGAACATGATGCTCTTGGCAGAACACCAAATATCAACTTTCCTACAAAAATCAGAAAACAGAGTAATTGGGTTCAGCAAAATCTTTCAATTTGGGTGTTACTAGTTTAGACTTCATGATAACTCAAAATAATTTTATCAAATTTAAAAAAAGATACGTTAAATTGAGTTTGTCACATAATCATGGAAATTTTTGGCTGATATAGATTTCAAAAAATTATCCAGTGCTTAAATCTTCTATAATAGCCCTATTGAGTATTTACAGAGCCAGCTTTGGTTAATTCCTGTGATGTGTCCTTTGGAAGCATGTGTGCCCTATGCTAGGAACATTTAAAAAAGCAATTCAGCAACCTTTGTATGTGAATTACAAATTATTCTCATCCACTCATTAAAGCAGGGCAGGGCAGGATGCCTTCCACTAGGCAAGACTTACTTAATTTAGTTGTATTTTATAGTAACAAAATTTCTCTGAAAAGATATACTTTATAATTCACACTTTTCACAAATTCAGTTCACCCCAAGCATCTAATTTTTTAATAGTAAGGTATTACCATATTATGAAGAAATTAAAAATGTAGGGAGTGACTTTCACAAGTATTAGAATCTACTGGGATATAGTTAGTTGGTTCAGAGATTATTAAGCAGCAACAATTTGTGCTTGGGAGGGAGATGAAAGCTGGTCTTGCCTTAATTTGTTGGAGTCATGGGCTGAGTCACAGTAAGGTCCAGGCATGGGATCAAGTCAAGGCATGGTCCTAACTCTGTTATCTACAGGAAGAGAAAGGGCCATTCTACTTTGAGACTGGGGTTCTTTCCTTTGTGGTAGCTTTATGAAAATAGAATTGAGAAGAGTCACATTTTCATATGGACTGCTGGCTGTATATGGTTTGTTGGTGAGAATTTGAAAATGGATATCTTTTGATAACATTAATAAAATGACAGATTTTATTTAGATAGTTTTATATGCAAACCTACTTATATGCATATGGATGTGTGAGTGAACACATGTGTGTTTGTAACAGGAGGCATGAAGAGGTGAAAGTTATGCCCTTTGATAATATCAGGTGGGATGGGCTATTGAATGGTTTCCTCTTGGAAGGACTCAAGCACCTTGCAAGCAGAAAGTGACTCTCCCTGTCCAAAGGGGTGCAAAACTTCTCCCACTGCTGAACCTCACAGGATAGAGAAACGATACAGCTCTCTGAAAAAGTGGAGTGGCAGGGGGTTCAGGTTAGGGAACAGGAAGCTGCAAGAAAATGCTGAAGGTGTTTTCAGAGTATGTTGGTGGCAATCAGAATTTTCCCTAGAAATAAATTATTTAACGCTTGGGACCTAGCATTTAAAGACTGAGTTCTAAGAAAGTGTGCAGGCGAAGACTAAGGGCTGCGAAGCAAGAAATGAGCATTTCTGTGTGGAAAGCTTGGGACAGGAGACTCGGGGACCGCAGGAAACAGAGAGAGACTGTTCTGTAGCCTCATTAGTGGCACGATTCTTCAACCAACCCACACCAGACTCACTGTGGAACTCATTAAAAATGCTAATTCCTCAGCCCCACTTCAGGTCTGGTGATTTTGGAATATGTAGTTTTAAGCAAGTTTCCTGGATGACTTTTAGTCACACTGAAGGCTGAGAATGAGGAGGAAATGAGTAATTATTGGTGTAATGCCTGTCTGCTCTCTATGTCTTCTATGAGAACAAGGACCGGGTCTTGTTCTGCAATGTTTCTCCGGCACCTCGTTCAGCCCATCGACCATCAAAACCATTCAATAAATAGTTTCTGAATAATTAGATGAATGAATGAATAAAAGGAACTATAAACTGATATGATAGCCCACTCTATACCTTTTATAATTCTTTGTATTTTGATAGTAAAGGCCACAGGTTCCAGTTCGTATTTAAGAACGGGGTTAGACATTTTCAATGAAATCCATTTAATGTTTTAAAAAATCCTGCCTCTAAGAGCTTTAAAGTATTGTTATATATAGGTATCTTGATTGGGTGGATTCTTGCTGATTATTACAGTACAGATGCTGGAGCTCAGAGTGGGGAACTCCAGGTGTGTGCAATGTTAAGAATTCTTTGTTAATTACATTTGTTTCTGTCTCTGCTGTCTATTGCACACTTACCTAGAGGGATTGCAGGGAAACATGTATGAATTTACAGTTAAAATCTGGAAGAAAGAGTTCAAAGACAAAGCACATCATATTGTGGTGGTTTGAACATCTTTCAACTCCCGCCCTGTTACGTAACTGAAGGATACAGTGGAGCTGCAACCTAACCCCAAGCCCTTCTTCCCCAGACAGAGGTTTTTTTCATAACATCCACTCAGGCCCTTCTTCTCAAGTTCTCCATACCCTTCTCACCAGAAAAAAGAAATCATTCATATCTAACAAAGGGTCTTGGATTCTTTAGATAGTTTCCATTATAAGTTTTTGGCACCATTATTACCTTCAGCTCAAGTTACCTTTCTGATCCCTCTTCTTTCATCTGCTGAAAATGGATTATTTCCTTATTAGCTCAAAACCGTTACTGTTCACTGGAAGCAGGCCTGTGTATGAACAATGCTACCCCTGGCGTATTCCTGAAGATCCCCGTTTGTTCAGAAACTTGCCCTTAGAGCAAGCTTTCCTGAGAGTGGAATGGCAGTGTCTTTTCAGGAAAGGCTTGTTATCGCCAGAAAACTTTCTAGACCCTTGCCTTGAGAAAGCTGAGCACGGCCCACAAGTGCTGGGAAACCATAACAAAGTATTTTCTGTGAAGATGTCTTATGGGTTGGCTCCACTGGGGGTTCGTGGGTCTAGGAGGCACAATGAGGAGACTTGGCAGTCCTTCCTACACAGCTTCAGCCAGAGTTTTTCTGCTTTGAACTATTTCATCATGGAAATTCTACTTCTTGGTTCACTTGGAAAAAAAAAGATCTAATTCCTAAATATTTTAGAAATCACCTTATAGACTATCTCAAATTTGAAATATTTCCTGAGGTTCTTAGCCAGGGTTCATGGATATTATTCAGGGATATTTGAATTTGGATGAGAAAATAAATTACACCTTTATGTTCACTAATCTCTAAAAGAAATTTATGATGTCTACTAATTAGGATGGTGAGCAAGTCTCAGTAGTATTAGCAAAAGCCAGGACTTTGTCCTCACTAGAAATCACAGATGTCTTCATATCACATTGCAGTTGTTGAAGATGTCTTGAAACATTATTTATATTTACCACTATCTTGAAATTCTGGTAGATATTAATCCCTCTTATAGAGCTTGCTTTGTGATGCGTGAATACAGAAGCACTATTCTTGCCATAGCACAATATTTGAAATATTTTGATACATGGATTTGATACTTATATATTTGATAATATGTGTATATTTGATCACAACATACTTAGTAACTTTGGTTGCTCAATGCACTTTCTTTTATGTATTTAAAAAACTACTCTGAGAAGAGGTCCATGATTCACCAGACTGTTAAATGGGTCCATAGCATAAAGAAGTTCAGAACCCCTGAAAGCAACTCAGGGTCTGCATTTTGTGATTGTAGTAGCTAATGAGTTGTGAGAAGTAAAAAGAGCCCTTGACTTGGAATCAAGAGGTCTGTGTTTGAGTCTCAGCTCTGCCACTTAACAGCTAAAGAGCAAGTCATGGGCTGCTTTGAGCTCCAGTTTCCTTACTGTTAAAAAGAAATAGAAACAATAGCCACCTCGTGGGGGTAATTGGCAGGGTGAGATCAATAGCATAAGATCTCTCTGTCTCTGGTTTTCCTAACTCAATTTTTAAACATCATACACATGCACACATTTTTCTTCTAAAATAGAATCCTGATGATATTATTCCACCCCTGCCTATAGGCTATAGTCCAGCATCTCGGCCTAGCACAAAGTTCTGGAACCTTCTCCAACAGTGCTCCCCACTCAACCACTTCAGCCATAAGGAGCTTTCTGTCATTTCCTTGTCACATCATCCTTTTCCTTCCCTTAAGAACTTTGTCCATTCAGTTGCCTGTCCTTGGAATAACTGTTCCAGCTTTTCCATTCAGAAAATGTATACTCAAATCGTGCCCTTCTCTCTGCAGCTCTTCCCCTGCTTCTCTCAGCAGACTCCCTCTTCCTCAATGCTCCCAGGGACGTGCTCTGCTCCTCTGTTATAACATTTGACACCCACTTATATTAATTCATTTTTACCATGTTTGAGTCTCTCATTCTCATTTATATTATGATTTTTTTCAAGCTTGGGATACGAAGCTGTATTAGGGAGAAAGGTTGCACAGCTTAAAAAACACGTTGATATTATCATCACATTGACTGGATGTTGGTCATTGTATTTCTTTTATTTTGGAATTCCAGATACCATGAAAGGATTTGAGGTTTTTTTTTATGTGAATCCAAAGATGGCATTTACAAAAGGTGGAGAAGCAGTTCCCTACTGAGGGACATGGATACAAAAAAGCAGATGACACAACCCATGTGAGCATTCCCCACGTGCGTTCTGGGGAGGCACAAGCAGTGGGGCCTTGACTGGGGGTAGGCATCTTCCTTTGGAAGTTTCAAAAAGCCTTTCTTTCTCTCCTTCTTTTTCAGCCCATAGAGTTCCCAGGGAAGAATGAACCCAGATTCTTGACCTGCAGAGGTGGTGTGCTGGCTGGAGAAATCTCTGGCTGGCGACAGTGCTATTCTGTCTGTCCACCTAACTGTGGGCTCCCAGATCACCACTGCCATGGGCGGGGGGCCGTGGGGTGGGCCTTCTCAGGGCGACAGGCTAGCCATGCTCCCATAGCAGAGGTGGGAGAAGGAAATCACATCTGGTGAGCAGCTATGTCATGCCAGGCACTGTGCTGTGTATTGCACACATCTCAAACCTTGTGACAAATGTGTAAGATATTTTTTACGTATTACAAATGAATGAACTGGGCTCAGAAAAGCTGCATTATTTGCCCAAATTGCAGCAGTGATGCAGGGATTTGAATCCAGGTTAATCTGACTCCACAACCCATGTTCTTTCACTGCATTCCCATATCCTTGTTCCCCCTACTGTCCTCACTGGTCAAGGTGAGCTTGGTCTTCCACAAACAGGCTAGAAAAGTATGCTTACTTATCTTTAGCTTCATGCTTTTAAACTAATTCTTAAAAATCTTTTCTGGATAAGTCAAAGACAATGGGAATGTGTATTTCTAATACATTAATTATAATACATTATTGGTTTACACAATGCCATCACCTTGTCATTTTCTTTGACACAACGTCCCCTTCCCCTCTAGTTTATAAATGAGGATGTTGAGGCACAAAGTGGTTAAGTGACTTGCCCAAGGGGGAGATTTGTCCAATCATAAAGATGGGCCTGAACTTTTTCTGCTTTGCATTCTTACTTGAAAGGCAGGAAACATATGCTCAAGAGGGAGATCTCATGATATTTCATGTCAGATCGTGCTCTCGCTAATTTAATCCTGTCATTCCTGGTTATATCCCTTTGGAAAAACCACCGCCAGTGCTTTCTCTTTTGATATATTTACAGTAAAAATATTCCCTGTACAAACCATCTCACTCTTTCACAAGGAACTGGCTTGGCCCTCTCCCCTGAAGTGGGTTGCACATCCACCCAGCCCATCCCCAGCTCACTCTAGCTCCCTTCCTGTTAGAATTTATTCAGAACTTCCCTTTCTAGGAGGAAGCAAGGAGGGGGCAGTTATCTTCGTGGACTTGGGTCCTGCCGGACCCTTTGTCCTCGTGGTTATGTTTCAAACAGAGCTGAGGGCTCCCCAAAGGGGAAAGATTATTTAAGTTTTGTAAATGCTGCCCTCCAAAAACCACTCCACATAAATGTTTCATGGCTTAGCTTCTGTGAGGCCAGAGCTGGAACATTCAGCTGTGAGGGTGTTTATATTTGTGGAACTCTCTTGAACATTTGCTGCGGGTTTTAAACAGCTGCTATGCTGAAGCTCTGGGGATAGGAAGATCATGAATATTCAGGTGAAGCCACCAGAATGAACAGCCGTTAATAGAATAAATGCCTAAACAGTTGTGTAAGGCTTATTAAGACCTATTGGGGCTGAGATAATAAATTCCCACTCTGACATGTTGCAACTACTGTCGCTTAAACACTCTGGACCACCTCTTCTGAACTGAAGGAAAAAATGATGTTAGTTCTCTGCGCGAACACAAAGAAACACCTGGAAGCCTTGGCAAGGGGATGAGATTTGGCAGAGATCTTTCCGTGTACCGATGCATCCTTAGGAAAATGATGTGCCGCTCATTGTTCCTGTTGTCAAGGTTATCGCAATCGACTCCAGGCTGGAACGGGCATTGCTCTTGCACTGAAGAAAGTCTGTCCTGACTCCCTCAGAATGCCTCAGCATCAACCAAGAGCCACCACGAACCTCTGGGGCACTCAGCCTGGCCACCAGCACCCCCACCCCAGCCCATATGGCCTGGGCCTCTCCCTTGGTAAGCCTCTTCCAACAGGGTATCAGAGGAACCAAATACACACTTACACTGGACGCTTGCTTTTCGTTCGCTTGCTCCATAATCTATAGCAGGGAACACAATGCAAAGATTGCCAGTGTAAAAATGACCTTTCCAAGTGGCAACGCCTGGTGTGTTAAAAAGTCCATTGCCGACTGGGTTCGCGGTGTGCACGCTGTAAATATGGGGAATGTGGGAAACAGTAGAGAGGGACTGTTTTCTCCTTCGGGTGTTAGCTGTCACATTGTGTTAGACTGAGCCAGACTCCTCGGTTCTGGCTCCCACAGTCACAAGGCATTAACCAAGGGTATACAGAGGAACTCACCCAGGTTCACACCTAGAGAAGACTCAGTAATATTTGATCAGCAACCTGCTGCCAATTTAGATAAACGGCATTTGACTTCAAATAAAGGTGACTAACTCAATGAAGGAAGCCTGTGCATAGAAGGCAATGTTTGCTTCTCCCATGCTGTCAGGGAGAGCTTGCCCACCCTAGCAGTGGTCGCTGATTTTCCCCACCTCTGAAGACATGATGGGGTCCTGCCAAAGACTCTGAGCCATCAGAATTCTGGAAGAGACAAACTCACACCAAAGAAATGCACATGCCTCAATGTGGCTTGGGAGGAGTAGCAGATTTTAGCAAACCTGAGTTTGAATTGTGCTCTGCCACTCAAGGTCTGAGTGTCTGAAAGAAGTTATTCCACTTCTGTGAGGTAGAGCTGTCTTGCCTGTAACACAGGCATTATTCTACCTGCTCACAAACTTGTTCTGAGAGTTAAAAAACAAATAAACCACCTGGTCGAGGAGCTGGTTCATGGTCGGCAACCCCATTAGTGTGTTTATTCTTTTATTCACATGAATCATGAACAGTTATTCGTTAGTTTGTTTACTTCTCTTCCTCCTCATTCTTTCTGCCAGTAACTTGAATAGGGTAAGGTTTTAAAAATTCCCTTGCAATGCAGAGATTAGCTTTTTTCGTATGCAGTTTCAGATGTCTCCATGCCTTTAGTGGACTGGATAAATCACAGATTTGCCTAAAAGCCAGGCACATGTAAGGGGACAAAACTTACATGCCCCTTTCCTTCAGCCTTCCATACTCTACTCTCCATCCATTATCGGTGACCTGGTTATCAATGTAAGAACTAAATCTGTTTCAGAACCTTTTGTGTCATGGTCAAAGTTCCAGAGGAAAGAACAGATGGAATAAATTAATTAGTCAAAGCATGCTTAACTGGAAGGGCACTTATTTCCAGGAGTGGCCAAAGGGTAGTGGAACATGCAAGGGAAAAGGAAGCAGAAGTCCCTCAAAGAGTCCAAAGGCTAGTGCTGAGCATCATTCTTTATTTTGAATAAAGATGTATGGTTTTTGTTCCCATTAGCAAATAAGTCAGGAGGGGTCTGACAGTCGTTGTTTTTCCAGAGATGGGTCAGAAAGTGACCCTGAAAATCTGTCCAAACGGTAACACTCTTTCAGAAGGGGGGTGGGTAGGAGAGCCTTTAATGTGATCTCGATGGAGCTGATCAGACACTCGTCTGTAATGATGCCTCCTGGCAGGAGCTTGCATGGGGTTGGCTGGACAGCTGCCTTCGGGAAGCTCTTGGCAAAGCCTGCTTGCTTGGCCAACAGCAGGGGCCCAGCTGATTGGAGCCCGGATCATACTGCTTCTCTTTCTCTCCTTTTTTCCTCCTCTCTATCATGGGCTAATACTTATTTCATCACGTCCCTGCTCCCCATCCTTGGCACCCTTCAATGTTGACTGTCACTCCCTGGGTTCTGATTTGAAGGGTACCACTCCAGGATGGAGGACTCTAAGAATGCCATACTGTTATTTTTATCACACAACAGGTGTGTACTCTAGGCAAACCCACACAGAGTAGAAGTCCCCTCAAAGCCCCAGATTATGGATTTAATATGCTAAAAATACCTGTCCTCCCACCCCGATTCCATCCCAGGTCTCTTTGTCACATGAAGTCACTCTCACCATCTCTCTTTCCCTCCGAACTTGAACAAACAGCAAATAACACATGCTTTTTATTGCTATTCTGGAAAAGAAGAGCTGTTTCCAATGAAAGCCCATGCCAAGCAGAGTCCCTCTTTTTCCAAGAGGTTTTGGGAATGAGTGAATTCATTTTCAGCCAACAAGCAGGAAAATAAATGCCAAATGGAGGTTGCTTCATAGACAACCAATGCAGGAAGGGACCTGAGAGAGGATCGCCTCTGACCGGCCAATGCAGGTAAGGAAATTTGGGGCCCAGAGGTTAAAAGATTGCCCCAATGTTAGAGAGGATAGGAGAGAGCCAACGCTCCCACTGGGAATAATAACGAGGACAAATTACGTTTACTGAGGCCTTTGTTTTAGATGCAGGCTTTCTGTCTTTACTCCTTAACAACCCTTTCATATTCAGGCAAGGAAACACCACTGCAGGTGGGAAGTTAGGTAACTTACCCAGGGCTACACAGATAGTGAGTGGCAGAGCTAGGACACATGCTTGGGCCAGTTTAGTTTAGAGGCTGATTGCTTCACCACAACTCACCCTCCACCACCTCCCATGGCTCCCCACTTGCAAGAAGACAACCAAGGATTCTGTGCTTACTCTCAAGTGGAAACAATTGGATCAAACTTCCCATGTTAAGTTGCCCAGATTTTCCTGGGCAGAGCCAGAGTAGGGGAAGTAGGGACACAGATCTCCCGTGCTGAACCTTAGCAAGCAAGCCTATGGCACTTGCTTAATCTTTGCGATCTTACTTTGCAGTTGTGGTTAGAGGTAATTTTAAATATGTCCCAGATGTGACTAGAGGGTAGTGAGCAGGTCTCCACATGGGAGAGCTGGGCCGTGTGTGCACCAGCACCTTGGGCTGGCTCAGGAAGTGGGTCTATCAGCTGAAAAGTAACAAACTTCCTTTTCCCTCTGGCCAGCGGAACTACTAGGTGGAATGGGGGAGGGGGCTGCAGCTGGCTTGAGTTGAATGGCTGGGAGGAGAGGGCAGCTCCCAAAGGAAAAGCAGCCCGATGTTCTGATGTTCTGTCTCTGTGCAGTGTGCTGGGGTATGCATGGGTTTTCAAGTCAGGTAGATTTGGGCCTGCCACTTTACATCTGTGGCTGGTAAGTAGTTTTAATTCCTCTAAGCCTCAGCATTCTCATCTGTAAAATGGAGATCTTTATTTGCCTTATAGGGCTGTTTTGAGCATTAGAGAGAAAGTATGCAAAGAACCAGGAACAGAAAATGTTGGCTATTATGTTAGTATTTTTGGGCAGGAACAATAATGAAATCAACAGTTTTTAGATTTGTATTTTTCTCCAGCTCTCTCTCTTTCTGTTCAACAGTTCCCACATTTTAAAGAGAACAGATCCCGAGGAATAGTCTTAGGTTTCCTGAGTAGGGTTGATGGCTAGGGGTGCCAGTTGCTCTACCAAAAGAGAGACATGGGGCATGGTAGCGGTGGCTACAGGAGAGGAATGAGTGTAGAGAAGTTGCAGGAAGGAGGAGAGAGGGAGGAGCAGCTATACAGAAAGGTGCTTTGGAGAAACAGAGAGATTTCCAAGAACGAGTTAGAGGAGGTTTTGCTTTATAATATAAAATGTGAACCTCTTCCTCTATCTCCATTAAGAAACTTTTGGTAAAACCTGCATTATGCTTCAATGCTTTCAGAGTATGCTTTGTGATACCTGTTGCTACAAGGCTGCAGGATACCAGTGGCTCAAAGTGACTCAGTTGTACTCAAGCTACTTTCAACAGTCTGTGTGCTGGGAAGGGTTACTCTGTATTCTCTGGCTAGTGCCTGGAGTGATCAGCTGAGCTGACAGCATAGGTGCCATTAGCAACTGGCACTGGGGACTGGCCTTGGGCGTTCAAAGAGCTTTTTTCCCCTTGGTAAGCTCCGTGAATGGGATGATATTGGTGGTGGTATGTCTAGGTATGTATTGATGAAATTCAGTCTCAGGCACTTGAATCTGGAATCTTTGAAAAACTTCAAGGAAGGGTCAGCATTTTTTTTTTTTCTTTCTTTTCTTTTTTCAGAGTCTCACTCTGTCACCCACGCTGGAGTGCAGTGGCGCCATCTCAGCTCACTGCAACCCCTGCCTCCTGGGTTCAAGGGATTCTCCTGCAGTTTTAAAGATGTTTTCCTCAACAGTATATATCGGGTTAGGGTGTGTGAAGAAGGAAGAACTCATGGGGGCTATTTTGGTCCTGTAGTATGCAACAGATGAGAGTCCTGGTTGTCTGACAGTAACGATAATCAGTGGATCCTACCCTCTGGGGTCTTAGAAGGAGGCCTACACAGGGTGGGGAGTGGAGAGAGAGTGCCCAGGCTAGGAGTCTCAGCTCCCCCCTTTCTTGTGACTATTGCCAAGTCATTCAGCTTCTCAGGTCCCTCTGCTGTAAAGAGTATCAACAGGGCCTACCACATTGGGTCGTTGGGAAGATTTAGCAGGTTATCATGAAAGTGCATTGTTAACTACAAAGTGCTACACGAATATACAGTTTACAATGATAGGGCTCTGGACTCAACCTTGGCTCTGACGCTTTCTACTTAGGTGACCCTACGCACCACCTGTGACCTCTCTGAGCCTCAGTTTCTTTGAAGAAAAGGAGGGGCAGCAGCACAAACTCTGCTGAGTTGTTGTGAGGATCAGAAGAGCAATATTGGCAAGTGTGTTTCATAAATGATGCAGTACCATAAATGAAAAAGTCTCCTGCAATTGCTTTTACTGCTTACAAATTTTAGTATCAATCTCATGTAGACTAAAAGAAAAATGGAGCCCTTATATTAAATGCTACAGAGGGCATACAGCCTTTTAATGCCCTCTAACGCTGATTTCCAGTAAGGGAATGACTGTAAGCCTTTCTGAAATGAAACACTCTTCCACAGCGTTTTATTTGAACTTAATTTTACTACGCACCTAGTGTGGACAGAGTTCCTCTATGGGTAATACATGACTCACCCCTCAAGCTTTTCCAACAACAGTGAAAAGTTTTAACTATTTGATTTCCCCAATAAAGAATTATTAGCAGTAATAAGCTCAGAGAATATTAGGTTAGGCGCTGTTATCCCAATTCTCAGGGGAGGCCCAGGCTTGAGTACAGTAAATATTTTATAATAATTCCCTGACTAAACAAAACAGATGCAGAGCCCTGGGACTCAAGCTCTGGATTGTAGCTGCCTCAGTGAATCAAGCCACTCGCCTCTGGCTCGGTCATTCTGGCTTGGGTGCTACGGATCTGAACTTCTAAAGGCTGCAGGACAGAAGGCTCTGCAAACCCCCAAATTCAACATATCCCAAATCAAACAAAGCATCTATTCCATAGACGTGACACAACCAGCTTTCTAGTTTCTAAAATTCAAGATTTCAGTGTCACAACTGACACAACCTTCTCACTTATTGAGGCCCATCAGGACTGGACTGTGTCTAGCCAGGCAGATCACCTAGTCAGCATTTGCCATTTGTCATGTCCTTCTATTTTTGCACCCACTGTCCCATGTCAAGCCGTCATTATTCTCAGGTGAACCATGGACATTTTGCTTGCTTTTAAAAATCTCATCTGGATCTCATTGTTCTAGCCACCTTTATTGTATCCTTTGTACAAACACTCTTCACGCATGGGCCATGCTGGGTTTCTAAAGCACAGGTATGAGCATCCCATTATCCTGCTCATAAGCTATCCATGGCTCCTTAGTGCCTATAGGGTCATGTTTACACTCCTTGGCCTGGCACTCTAGGACCTTCATAATCTGATCCCTATCATACCTTGTTCTTTAGCTATACTCAACTCCTTGCTGTTTCCTAGACACACTTTACTTTTCTTCCTCTCTTCCTTTGTTCATGCAGTTTTCTTCACATATAAAATCTCTGTCCATCTTCAGGGAAAATGTGAAGAAAGACACTTCCCTCAAAAAAGTGTCTTTTCCATAAGAATCCCTTAGCTGGAGCTAAATGCCTTTTTAACCTATATGCCCACAGAACTTCCTGCATCTTATACCAGCCCTTTTACTCACACTATAACATGAAATATAAGGATCATAGGTAGGAGGCAGCACAAAGGACACTTTCTTGTAATTGTCACATCTGAACCCTACCTTTAAAGAACATTATCCCCTATTATTCTCTTTCATAGAATTTCATTGTTTTTCTATAAAACACTTAACTGTGTTCATAATTTATATTTGTTCGTATGCCCATTATTTAATATTTGCCTTACTTGTAGCACTGCAAACTCACTTTGGGAATGGACCGTGCCTGTATGTATATGTCTATCACCAGGGCTTAGCAAAAGTGCCTGGCCCATAGCATATGTTAAATAAATACTAGTTAAGTAAATAAACAAAAAATGAAATGCCTGCAACTCTACCTAGACTGACAACTTCTTGTGGATATCTTTGCACTTCACTGCTCCATCTATCCCAGTCCTTTCGCTAGCAGATGCCCAACCAATGGTAACCGAATTGGATTTTAACATTAAGTCTTCATTTCTTTCTGTTGAGTAAGGAAACTATTGTGATCAACTTGTGGCCCTTTCGGTTTGTTCGTGAAAGAAAAGTCATCAAAAAGTAGGCAATAAGGTAGCCTTTGCTTGCATTCTGGCAGATTTATGAATGGGAGATTCCCAACATGCTTCCCAATAAAAGCCTTTTCATGGTAACGCAGATCTACAAAGTGGATGTTAGTTGCAAAAAGATAATTAACAAATCTCTGAGCTAAGTCTGTATATACTGCTACTGTCAAGGGTAATCATGTTAGTTTAAGAAAGACGTTTTGCCTTAATTCTAAGTGTTCACACATGAAAATGTTGTCAGGTATGGATTCTGGCTGTGAAATTAACACCTGCAGAAATTTATATATGTGTTCATATTGTGGATGACCCATAACTTTAATGAGGGCAGAACATAATTCATGTGTGAAAAAGTTGACCGGACAAATTGTTCAACCATTCATCTATTTGTTACTATTTTGTACCTTAATCTTTCATTCATTCGTCTGCTGACTTGACAAGTACCAGAGTGGTAATTGTGGGCTTAGTAGAGTGAAAGCTATAAGCGCACACAAAAGGTATCAGTACCAGCCCTCAGTGAGAGCTTAGTGTGCATAAAATGATCACAGAAGGCTTTATGGAGAAGTCAATACATAAAAAAAAAAAGCTTCTTCCCTTTAACAAACCAACAGAAAAATGAGATCTTTGTTCAGTAATTTTATTTTATTTTATTTTGGAGAAGGAGTCTCACTCTGTTGCTCAGGCTGGAGTACAGTGGTGCTATCTCAGCTCACTGCAACCTCTGCTTCCCCGGTTCAAGTGATTCTTCTGCCTCAGCCTCCTGAGTAGCTGGGATTACAGGCTCCCACCACCACACCTGGCTGATTTTTGTATTTTTAGTAGAGATGGGGTTTTGCCATTTTACCCAGGCTGGTCTCGAACTCCTGACCTCAAGTGATCCGCCCACCTCGTGCTCCCAAAGTGCTAAGATTACAGGCATGTGCCACCGTGCCCAGCCTTTTGTTCAGTAATTTTATATTGCTCTTTTCTGTTGGGCCCATTTGGTCATTAAACATACTGTGAGTGTGTGTTTGTATGTATACATTATGCATATGTGTGTGCATGTATATAGTAAACTAGCTATGCCTAAATTCTGGCTGTGAAGGAAAAATGGAGGAAATTAAAATTTCTAATTTTCAAAATCCATTATTTATGAAATGTCTTTAAACTACAGAACTCATCATTAATAATAATCTACTGTGTGGTGAGCCAGTACAACATATAGTCAGGCGGAAACACTGGTGGGAAACCAGGGTAGGAGGCACAGCATGGGTCACTCAACCGTCTGTCTCTAGAGAGTGTCTAGGGCTTTGAGTTATGTGATATAAAAATCTCTGGCTTAAATTTACCTCTGTTGTCTTTCTTTCAATGTTTTCCTTTGATTTTCAAAGTTTTGTTTACTAGATTCATGTGTTTAGTCTATCAAGAAGCAATCAGAATACAACTAGCAACAGACATTACTCTTCATGCATAAGATCCCTTCAGATATACAAGAATCTACCAGTACCCAGGTGAAGAAGAAACAGTTGTCACTTGCTAAAGGGTCTCCTGGAACCTTTTCTCCAGATCACAGTTAGTGAGCAGAGCCCTAAAGGGATCTCAGTTATGTCTGAAACGTTTCGGGCCCATCACACAGTGTATAAAATGATGAACATTTGGCAAGGTGCAGTGGCTCATGCCTGTAATCCTAGCACTTTGGGGGGCTGAGGCAGGTTGGATCACCTGAGGTTGGGAGTTCGAAACCAGCCTGACCAACATGGAGTAACCCCGTCTCTACTAAAAATATAAAATTAGCTGGGTGTGGTGGTGCATGCCTGTAATCCCAGCTGCTCTGGAGGCTGAGGCAGGAGAATTACTTGAACCTGGGTGGCAGAGGTTGCGATGAGCCGAGATCGTGCCATTGCACTTCAGCCTGGGTAACAAAAGCAAAACTCTGCCTCAAAAAAAAAAAAAAAAAAAAAAAAAAAAAGGTGAACGTTTACGTTACACCACCAGCAAAAGAATAACACCCCATAATTATAATGGAAGATCTCTACCTTTTCTTTAATTGCATTTCCTCTGCCCTCATTGCCCCCAGCCCCCTTGAGGTAACCACTCTTCCGGATTTGCAGGTCTGCCCTTATTTTCTGAGTGCTGTAGACGGCATTTTGGTTTGTATGAACTCTAGATTCAGTTACTCAGCAAGGAGAATTTCCAATTCTTTGGGATTTTCTGCCTTGGATGATCACAAATTCCTTTATTAGTTGATTTGACCCCCTGAAGATAATTTAAATTTGACTGGGGTATTTAAGTATGTGGATTCAACTTGAGTAAGTTGTTCCACAGAGACCATGGCCAGGCGCTCCATTAATTCAGTTCACTTATGGTGAGCAGCAGTAAGATTGGGAGGAACCAGGAGAATGTAAAAATGGAAAACTAAGGGAATCCTAAGGGAAGGCTAATGAGAAATATTGGGAACATAATTGTCATCCAACTATTTTAGGGACTGTCATTCTCCTTCATATTCCTGACACCTAATGGGTCATCAAGTATTCTCAGTTCCACTTCTTAAATATCTCTCAGCTCTGTCCCTTCCTCTTCATCTGCATACATAGTGCCTTAGCGTATTCAGGCCCCTGTCACTGTGGCCCGTTCTATTATAATAAGTCCTTCTCGTTTCCTGACTCTACTGGCTGCCATCTTAATTCATTCCTTTCACTGAACTCAGAAATATCTTTCTAAAACACACATCAGAGTAGGTTACTCCATTTTGCTTGACACCTTTCAGTGGCTCCCCATGGAGGTCAGGATACAATCCTGTCTTCATAGTCAAGGTCCCCACCTGCCTCTGCAGCTTCCTGGATCAGTTTTCTCTACTGCTCACCCTTGCTCCAATCATGCTGGGCACCATGTAGTGTCCTCCTCTCATGTAGATGTGCCTGTGGCTGCTGTTACTTCCTGCTTGTCCTTCAAGGCTTAGGTATAGTGTCACTTTTTCTGGGAAGCTTTCCTTGATTGGCTCTTCTCGAGTTCTCATGACACCTCCAGATTCTTCTATCTTTGCACTTGATAAACTGCCCTGTAAGGTTTTACTAGTTTGTCTCTCACCCTTTACTGTAGGTTCCTTAGAAGGTAGGGACTGTGGTGTTTATTTCTGAACTATGGCACTCCCCCACAATGCCTGGTCTAATCCATCCTTGTGAAACAGATGAATGCATGCATGCATGAGTGAAACTAATGGAGCACAATTGAGGGCTATTCCCCCACTTGCATGTAAGCTCCAAGAAGGATGAGGTTTTTGACTGTTTCATTCTTTGCTTAGCATCTGCACCAAGAATAGTGTATGTCACATAACTGGTACTCCATAAGCAGTTCATGAGAGAGTGAACTATGACTTTTTCTGTGTGGCAGCAAAACTGTGACTTTTTCTTGGTTATTCCAGGGAGACTGTCTGAGGCACCCATTCCTGCCCTCTGACTCACTACCAGGAGGCTCAGCCCTGTGCATGCCTCAAGCTCACCGATCAGGTCTGACAGCATGATTGACACTTTCTCTCTCCACTGGACAAGTAGTTTTCAAAATAGTGGTGTGTGAACCACCTGGGAAACAATTGCACCAGAGTCACCCAAGATGCATGTTAATATGACAAGTTCCTGGGTGCCACAGCACACTAGCTGAATCAGAATTTCTGGAGTGGCTCCAGGAATCTGCATTTTCGCCAACTTTCTACTTGTTTCCTATGGACACTAGGAAGATTCAACAGTGGCATGGCCTGCTCTAGAAGGGTAGTGAATACCCATCACTATAGAAGGTCTAGAAGAGGTTGGGCGGCCTAGGACTGATAACACTGGGCATGTGTTTCACTCTCCCACTGCACCTCCTAAATAGTAAAAGAGTAGCATAGTCCCTGGCCCAACAGGCACTCAGTAAAACTTGCTGAAAAGAATGGATAGATTCCGAGATTTGTTCATACAAAATTATGTAAACACATGTAAGTGTTTATTCATTATCTACATGCTCAGTGATTTATATGAACCAATAATTAGTCTTTTCTTTTTGGACTTGAAATTCTCTTTATGTTCTCAAATAGCACAGCTGATTTTAAGCCATTAAATTTCTTCTCTAACACTTTCATAAAAGTCACAATTTTCTGAGTATTACAAAATTCCCATAAAGAGGAATCCCTTAAAGTTAGCTGGTGTGAAGTTGACCTGGAAAAGGGAACGTGGGTCTTGAAATTGAGGAACCACAGTTATAACTACCTTAACTAATTTACAAAACACTCTCCATGAAAGAGGATGTAAAAAAATGTAAATGTGGTGCACACAACATAAACGATTTCTTTCATTTGACAAAAGATACCTCTTGTTCCTCTCTATAGTCGGCATGTTTCATCTTTAGCATTTACAAAGCATTGGCATTTTCAAGAATATTATTCAGATCACCTTGATGCTTTCCCTCCTGGGATCTTCCTTCCCAATCAATAGAAGTGCCAGCAGCAGAAAGAATCAAGAAATCCTTGTCGAGCTGGGAATGCCTGTTCAGAACAAACTGGGAGGATTTCCTGACTCGTTTGTCTTTGGGGTTTTCAGCAGGTGACCATGAATTCCTCCAAAGATGTACTTTTTGATCTTTTGATATAGTACACAGGCAATCATTTTTACCCCTCTGGATTTCACGAATTTCAACATCTGCATTTTCTATTGATTTAGATGTTTAAAGGAGATGATAAAAATGCTGTAACCCAGATAATGATCACCTTACTCTTCAAAAATATTGCCCAAGGTACTGCTGATTATCATTACCTCTCTGTATCTGGTCTCTTTCACTACATGGTAGGAAACTATGTATGGTGGGTTGAATGGCTGCCCCTCCTCTCCTGACTCCCTGCACTCCCTCCATTCCCCTCCCTCCTACCCCCAACAAAATACGTGTACATTTGGACCCTGAGAATGTGTTCGCCTTGAATCTGTGAATGTGAGGCAGGAGAATAGGGTCTGGAGGCTGGGAATATAAGGCCAATTCATGCTGACTTCCTAGAACTAAATCAAATGGAAACACTTCAGCTATGACAAGAAATATCCTCTCTATTTACATAGGGCATACACTGAGTAAATGACTTTGTAACTTTACTTCATCCTCTTCATTTACACAGGGCGTACACCAAGTAACCGTGGAAACCTCTAGAGGGTATTTAAACTCCAGAAAATTCTGTAAGCGGGGGTTTGCGCCTCTATGCTTGGGCCTGCTCCCACCCTGTGGACTGTATTTTCATTTTCAATAAATCTCTGCTTTTGTTGCACCATTCTTTCCTTGCTTTGTGCGTTTTGTCCAATTCTTTGTTCAAGATGCTAAGAACCTGGATACCCTCCGCTGGTAACAAATAGGACTTTATTTTTAGCAAGCAACTTTGCAGTGTAATTAAGTTAAGGATCTTAAGATGAGATCATCCTGGAATATCTGGGTGGGCCCTAAATCCAATGACAAGGGTCCTCATGGGAAGAGAAGATACACACAGAGGAGAAGGTGGTGTGAAGATGGAAGCCAAGACTGTTGATACCAGTTGGAGAGCACCAAGGACTACCCGCAGCCACCGAAAGCTAGGAGAGAGGCATAGGACTGTTTCTCCTTCAGACCCTCCAGAAAGACCAAACCTGCCCACGCCTTGATTTCAGACTTTTGGCCTCCCGCATTGTGAGAGAATAAAATTTTGTTTTTGAAGCCATCTTGTTTGTGGTAATTTGTTATGGCATTCCTGGGAAATGAATACACTGTACTTTGGACCCAGTATCTCCCAGTCACTACTATATCAGTCTCATCAGGCTAGAATTATCCTGAAGTTTATGCCTCCTGCTAGAGTAAGAGGGGTTTTACTCCAGAGTCTATGCTGGGCATCAGGGCCTTTGGGGACAACCGTGGTCATCTTCTGGTGGAGAAAACGAAAACTAGCTAATATTTGTTGGTCATTCGTTATTCGTCAGGTGTGCTAAGAGATTTACATGCATTACCTTAATCTTCACAGTAGATCTATGTTTGAAGTCAGGTCTGTTATTTCTTCCGTTTTCTAAGTGAGGAAACAGAGCCTCAGGGGATTTCTCCTGTATGAATTTAGAGAATCACACTGTCAAGTGTAGGGCTCAACTCCTAACCTGGATCAGCCTCATACCAGTCTTTTCTCTGTATCACAGGAATTATGGGGAAAACAAAGAGAGCCCCTTGAGGGCCAGGGCCATACTAAGCAGATCTTTCACATTCATGAATGCATTCTTAGAGATCTGTGTGACTTCCTAGATTCTAGAAATCTTTCTACTTGAGAAGGGGACAGTAGGCTAACTCATGAAAAAACTCTCAGGATGAGTGACTTAAATCTGATTCTTATTTAATCCCCCAAACAGGATTATGTGATCATCATTATTAACACTGCGATGAGGTATACAAGTCATGAGATGCGGAGGTTGCTCATGAATAGAAGAAACCACCAACATCACATTTCAGAATCTATTTGTTTTGCGAATCACTTTACATTTTAAAATGTATCTTTATCCCAGAAAAAAAATGTTGATGAATATCTCTCTAATCTCTGTGTAGAAAGGAATTTTTTAAATCCTTAAAATTAATGGAAGGAATCGCAAAATAAAATTTAGATAGGTTCGACTTCATAAAAATTAACTGCATGTCAGAAAGTATGTTAAGCAAAATTAAAGGGCAGACAAACATCTGGGGAAACACTTGCAGCAAATGTAAACAAAGATTTAGTAATAATATAGGCTGACTTTATACATATTGATAGGACAAACGACACTATTCTCCAATAGATAGATGAAGCAAGACGTTAACTATCTCAATGATTTTTACAAAGTGTATTCAGCAGCAGAAAGAAGCATCATAAAATGCTAAATCCACAAGGTAAGCTATAAAATCATGTTCAATATACTAATGAAAGGTAACATTTATTCGGGGCTCATCACATGCCAAGCACTGTATTGAGGGCTTCCCATGCCTTATCTCCTTGAGTCCCCAAGATAACCTAATGGGGTATGCACTGTTAGCATTTTCATTTTATATATGAGGAACCTGAGGCTCAGAGTGGTGGAGTGACTTACTTAATGTCATGCAACAAATCCCTAGCACAGCTGGGACTCAAACTCAGGTCTTTCTCTGAAGTCATAATTCCTTGTTTCCAATGGCTTACTATATGTTAAGTGACCTGGTGCTCGGCCCCTGCCTTTTGCTCTTTATACCTCTCATAGTACCTTGCAAATAATTCAGCCTTCTGAATTGTGGGAGGCAGAGTAATTTATTGCTTAAGATAATAGTTTTAGGATCAGAATGCTCTGGGTGGTCCTGTAACTGCTCCCATCTTCAGTCTTTTTACCACAGTAAACTGTGGCAAGGATTAAGTGAATTTGCATGCTTGGAGGGCTTGGGACATTCCCTAGGACATAGAAGATGATCAGAAAATGGCAGGGAATACTGAAGAGAATGGCATCATACTTCTTTGTGTGTAATAAGGCAAAATTATTTGTTACTTTAACAGTTGACACTAACAATATTTGTGTGTGTGTGTGTGTGTGTGTGTGTGTGTAAGGGGAGGAAATTGTCTTTGTTTGAGGGAAAAAACCCTTGATGACTCACTAAAGGTATTTGAGATCTGAGGGTATGAGTGTTTTAAACCCAGCCTTCAGAAGTCATTAGCACTCCTCTCCCTCCTCCCTTCCAAAAAAGAGAATTGTTTAAACAGTTGCATCTGAGAATATGAGATTTTTTTTTTCTCGTGAGAGGGGAGAGAAGAGAAGAGTACAAAGGGGTAGAGAATTATGTGGGGTGAGGCTGAGCTGGTGGGAAGGAAAGATGTGAGTTAGGGAGGTCTGAGTGAAGTGTCACTTGCAATCTTCTGCTTTTAAGATGGTGCCTCCTTTTACATTTAGTGCTTAACATGATGTTGTGTTGCTGCACCATTACTCCCTCCTCGTCTCTCCATATCGCAGTGACATCTGCCAAAAACCTACTGAACTCACAAATGCTTTGCAAGAGCTTTTATATAAATAGAAATGACCTGTCTCATGGACAGGTGGACATGGGCCGAGGCAGAGATGGCACTTAGAAAGGACCTTGTAGAACTGGATGACCATAAGAACACAAGCCTCTCCAAGAATCCTCAGAAATCTTAAAATGTCAGTGGAATAAGTGGGGATTCACACTGATTAGGAAGAGCTGGAGGACCTCTACTGATATTTGGTTCACCTTTGTTGCCCTCCTGTTCTTTGCATGTAATAATTGCTCAGCAAGAATTTCTTGAATAACTGAGGAGAACAATGAAAAGCATATCTATGTGGCTCAGACTCTAATTACATTGGAGTTCGCAGACAGGAGAGACCCATGTGCTAGCGGAAGCAGGGAAGCCTTTGTTCAGGTGTCACTCCTGACACCACGCAGAGCTGACCCAACAGCAAGTTTTTCTGTTGTCTCTGTGTTGATAGGAGCAGATGAATGGAGAGTATTGGTGAAGCCAGCCAGCTCTGTCCCTGGTTAGAATCTGGTATTGGCTATTTTGGACATCTCTGGAGGATACTTGGATATAGTGAGTGTGGTCAGAAGTGGACGGTGCTGTTGTAATCACAAAGGAAAGAGGACCAATTAATTCGTTTTGGATGGGAGCAGACAACTCCAGGATCCAGTGTAGGTGGTGTGGGCACAATGGAAGAGGAGGAGGATTGCCCTTGCACATAGACAGGACAGGATTTAGCCACAGAATGGTCACTTTGCCTGTTGCCTAGGAAAGGGCACTTAGGATGCCTCTCAGTTGGAAGATATTATCTCCAGATGGAGTCCTCTGCCTGTTGGCAAAGTCAACAGCATTATTTGGTAATATTTTGATGTGCTATTTATGTGGAAAGGGGGCTTATTGACATATTGTTCACATCATGCACAAACAGCTCTAACTTTTCTTTCTGAAAGGGACTGTTGCAATGAAGATGACAAATCTCAGAAGGGCACTGGGGGCGGGGGGCAAAAATGGGCAGGGCATGGGCTTGTGCCTAACACCATGCGTCCTGGCTAGAGTGCCCAGGCCTGGGTTTGATTTGCATTCAGGCTGCATCTTTGGTTGATGAAGCTGGACTCGCCTGTCATTCTGATGAATCTGGCAAAAGCTCCAGACAAGGGGTTTCAATGAAGGCAAAACACTTTGGAGGGCTGGAATGGGAGGGGAGGGCTTGGGAGAATTACCCGGGTGGTGGGGGTTTCATGTCATGTATTTGCATGTTCATTGTCTCCAATTGGGAAACAACAACTTCAGAAAAGCAAGCAAAGAGGTTCACATTATTTTAGTGACCCTGAAAAACTTGCACATTTCTGCTAGGAAATGTGTGCCTTCCCTCCGTGCAGCATTTGTTTTAAGTATTTAGCTTCCCTACACAGTCGTAAGTTCACTTGCCCGTTCTCTCTCTCTCCCTCCCTCCCTCTCTCTCTCTCTCTCCCTCTCTGTCTTTCTCTCAATTACTTTAGTCAGCACAAATTTGGAGGCAGAACCAAACCTAGTAATAGCATATCTCATGTTGCTATCAATTTTCCGCCAGAAGAACATTTCAGGACACAAAGTCCTTTGTCTATTTCCAGAAGCTCGATTCAATGACATTACATAAATGACTACAATACTATAGTATGTTCTGCACCGTTTCAAATTGTAACCTAAAAAAGGGAAGAACCTGGATCGCAGCCAGGGTGTAATGATTTCAGTTCTCAAGAAAATCCAGCAACCATTACACTACATTCAATATTTTCTTGCTGTGGAAATTTAAGATTCGACTCTAATCAAATAGCAACCCCCACCTCCTCATCCTCCACTTTGCTATGGTTCCTGTTAGTAACTGGCCTCCCACGTCTGTTTTGGCTTAAAAAAATAAATAAGTTTACAATATGTTTTTAAAAATCGGGCTGAATCAGACAATTGTATATTTTAGAAAATGAAGGCAAAATGTAAAACAGGCTAATCATGATTCCAAATTCAATCTTCAGGGCCCTAATTGATCCCATCCCAAAGGTAACATTCTATCTTAATTGACATGCTGAGATGGTTACAATTATGTAAAATAAAACTGGGCTGGTTGGAAACCCCATGTCTTCTTGTAGAACAGGAGATGGCCAGCTTTTATAATAGTTGATTGCAAAAGGATGCAACCACTTTGCTCATATTTCCTACTTTGGTTTGGCCCTTGTACATGTGCATTGAGGTTCCCCCATCCACCCTTTAAATAAAGTATGGACTGCAAGGGGAATTTGATGCCATTATATTTTCCTTGGTTTGGGGGAGGGCATCTTAGAAAGGGTCAACATTTTCAATACCTATTTTTTAAGTCAGGGGTGTGTGTGTGTGTGTGGTGTGTGTGACAGAGAGAGAGAGAGAGAGAGACAGAGAGAGAGAAAGAGAGAGAGAATGAAGCTGACATTTCCATATTTGTTGGCCGAGTGATTTTTCTGTGCAATTGTGACCACACGCACGAGCTTGTGTTCAGCCTTGATAGGAAACAGATGGCAGTGAGTGTGGAGATCACACGATGCTGGACCCACAGAATGGACTCACAGCCCTTCCAGGATGCCCATGAGAGGGCTTCACCCTTTTTCAGATCCCGCCAGACCTAGTGCCTCCCTGCTGAGAGCACCCTGAATGGGAGGCCAGGGCTCCCTGGGGTGATGCTGGATGCTGAGGAGGCAGGAAGGCGGGAGGCCTGTTTATGCAATCAAGAGAGGCAGAGGCCTCCTTCGATGGCAGGGAACACCTGTGCCTCTTGGCATCTTGCCTCCCTGGATGGGCAAACGAAGCAAGCCATGTGCATGGTGATTAGTATTATACACCCCCTCCTGCCGGCAACGCCAGCCATAGGAGTGTCGTGAACATCACATATCCATCTAGCTCACTTCTCTGTCTCTCAGGAATGTGGTCTGTGAGCATCCCCACTGACCCTGGCTTAATTCAGAGCCTCAACACGTCTCTCCCAGATTGTTGCAATGGATTTTCACGCGGCCTCCTATCTCAGCATCTCTAATTCATGTAGGAGCCAGAGTTGTACAAATCTGACAATGTGACTTCCCTGCCTAAGCCTTTCCACAGCTCCCCAAGTGACCACAAATAAAACACAACCGTTGTTACTTATTTGTGTAATTATTTGTTTAATGCCTATGTTGGCTGCTGATTTACTCCTATATCGATGGCATGGAACATTGTGTTGGGGGGCCTCAGTAAATGTTTGTTGACTGAATAAAAAATTCTTCCTTGAGAACCAAGGAAGACTGCACCTCTAGGGCATTATACAAGTGTGCTAATACATTTTTCCCTTAGCACCATATCAATGCCTTAATCAATATTTATCACCTCCTCCAGGCCCACATAGACAAACAACACAGTGACAGAAGCACCCTTTGGGCAACAGATCCAGTCTGGATATGCTTAGCTCTTCAGGAAGGAACTTGGACAGTAATTAGTAAGTGGAAAATATTCTATTTTGTGCTTACTTTTTCTAGACTTTAAGGACCTCATGGCTGCGTCGGTCTTAGATCACCTTGTTCAAAAAACTAATTTTCTAGGAGAGGAATTTTCTGAGCCCTGGAAAGGTTATGACTTCCTAGGTGACCTGTACTCAGTTATCGGCAGGGCTGCACTGAGCACCAGGGATTTCTTGTACCATATTGGGCAGGGGCCCATGTTAACTTGGGAATAAGCAAAGTCTCTTCATGGTACCTCCGTTGATTCCATTTCACTTTTACACTCCTCCTCCATTCATTTCCTATTTTTATGTTACTTATGCTCAAGGCCCCCATGGGGCCTGTTCAGAAGTAGGCTGGGACAAAGGAAGAAGAGTGGACCCCTGCAGTCGGAAAGACCTGGGTTCAAATCCAAGCTCTACTACTTCCTCGCTTTATGAACTTACACAATTTACTGAGTTCTCTGAGCCTCAGTTTTCTCATGATAATAATCTCATGGAGTTGTATGAGGATTGAATGAGGAAACATATGAAAAGCCTCTGACATACCATAGAAGCTTAATGAATATTCAATGCCTTTTCCTTCCCACAATTCTTTACCCCATCAACACTCAGCCATCTTGAGTTTCTGTGCCATACTCTCTGCCAAGTTACTTATACTATTGCATTTCTTCCCTTCTTTGCTTCCTCTTTGCACGTATCCCAAGATAATATGCACATTTCAACAGGATCTTTCTGGAATAATTTATAATAATTTCAATTTTATAATAGATATAATTATATAATATGTTATATATTATATAGCAAATTTGTATATATTTACATATTTTTCTTCTATAATAATAACTTTTTTTGTCAAAAAGATAAATAGAATCCTATGGTCGACAGGTGTTTAGAAAGGATGTGGCCTTTGGAATCAGACATGACTTTGAATCTCACGTCTCAAACTAATAGTGACACATCCTTGGGAGGGCTACTCTAACTTCTGAAAATTAGAACTTTCTCTCCTGTAAAATGGGGTTGATAGTTTCTACCTTCCAAGCCTGAAGTGAGGATTGAATGGAACGGTGTCCCCATGCCTGGTACGGAGGAAGTCCACAGGAAATATAGCGTCCTTTCTACCACCTGGTGCAGTCTGGGGCCCATAGGAATAAACCCAACAACTGATTGTTGAATTACATTGAATTTCTAAACCCTAAAGGATTGATTTTTTTTTTTTTTTTTTGAGACAGAGTCTCGCTCTGTCGCCCAGGCTGGAGTGCAGTGGCGCAATCCCGGCTCACTGCAAGCTCCGCCTCCCGGGTTCACGCCATTCTCCTGCCTCAGCCTCTCCGAGTAGCTGGGACTACAGGCGCCCGCCACCATGCCCAGCTAATTTTTTGTATTTTTAGTAGAGACGGGGTTTCACCATGTTAGCCAGGATGGTCTCGATCTCCTGACCTTGTGATCTGCCCACCTCAGCCTCCCAAAGTGCTAGGATTACAGGCGTGAGCCACCGCGCCCGGCCAAGGAGTTTTTCTTTTAGGCAGGGCTCGTAGGACATTCTTTCCAGGTGACGCTAGCATGTGAGGTGGGCCTTGAAGAGAAGGCAACTGATCAGAGTTTGGAGAAGACTCTATTGGTGGGAATGCCGAAAGGATGAGCTCTCTTAGGGCCTCCTGAAACATGTCTTACAGTTTATCTGGAAGCAGAATTGTTAGTGGGGTCAGAAACTGGTGGAGTACAGCTAACTGGAAATTGTCCATAATTGACATGCACTGACGCTGTTATTCCTGATCCCTAATGTCTTGGATGTCACTTTTCTAATTCCACCATGTTGGTTATAATACTCCAGGAGGAGGGGGTTGCTGCATAGCATCAAACTAGAAAAGCTGTTTGTGAGTGGACACACCAGCTCTGACACTTGCTTCATTCATTCAGTCATTCTTTCATTCACATTTTATGCTGATTATATGCCAGATATCTTCTTTGGCCAGTAGCATAGCAAGGGTAAATGGTATCCATTGCTAAGGTATTGTATCTGTTCTGTCTCCCTCTCCACCCACTTGGCCCATGTTGCCCAAGAATTTTTCTATTTTTGTTTTGAAATGGGGTCTTGCTTTGTTGCCCAGGCTGGTCTTGAACTCCTAGGCTCAAGCAATCCTCCTGCCCTAGCCTCCCAAATAGCTGGGACTACAGGCACATGCCATAGTGCCTGGCTTAAGTTCTGAAATTGTCAAGAGTAGCATCTTTGTGGTGGCTTTATATGCTGGTCCAGAGATGGGTGTCCCCCTACTACTCTCACCCCATGTACCTGTATTTGGTACTGTGAATACCACAATGATGTACAAGACATAGTCATGCTCTCATGTTTTCTGACTAACGAGTCAGATGAGTTGAGAGAAAATAGAGTCTTATCAATGCTATGATAGATGTATGCATGATATGATCTGAGGGACCAGAAAAAGAGAATTGAAACCTGATTGTGATGTCAGGAGGACTTCTGGGAGGAAGTGATATCTGAGATGCGGCCTGGAGGAAAAGTCTGCGAGAGTAATTTAGGTAACATGAGGAACTACTGTGTGCTGGGCACTATTCTAGCTGTGAAGTTTACAGCGGTGATGAGCAAAATAAAGTCTCTACACTTAAGGAGCTTTCTTTCTAGTGGAGAGAGAATGAGAGACAGAGAGAACACCATGTACAGAGAACTGGAGGCGTGATGAGGGAACAATATACAATTCAGGAAGGCTAGAACCTGGAGTCCACAGAGGAGGAAGCAAGGAGTGGGTGATTAAAAGAAAGATAGGACTAAGAGGTAAACATGTGTGTGCGTGTGTGTGTGTGTGTGTGTGTGTTTAAGTGATCGTGAATGACCTTGTTGTGTGTGTAAATGATCATGAATGGCCTTGCATACCAGGCTAAGGAGTATAAACTTTGCCCTGAGGACAGCAGGGAGCCACTGAAGAGTTTAAGCAATGAAGTGGCATGATCACAAGTCTCTCTTAGAAAAAGAAGTGGCCACAGAAAAAAAAAATCACTCTAGTTACAAGAATGAAAATAAATTGGAGGGAGAAAATTGTGCAACCTTGAAATAATTATTTAACCTCTCTGAGCCTCAGTTTCTTCATCAGTAAAAGGGAGGTACTGTCCATCTAACAGGGTTGCTGTGACATTAACTAAAGTCATAGCTCTGGCATCACTTGGTCCTGTGTACTCTTCATGTTTCAAGATGATTCCTTTTTTAAAAAGAATTAAAAATTTTAAATTTTTGTGGGTACACAGTATATTTATGGGGTACATGAGATATTTTGATACAGGCATACAATACATAACAATCACATTGGGGTAAATGGATGTATCCATCACCTCAAACATTTATCCTTTGTGTTGCAAACAATCCAATTATATACTTTTAGTGATTTTAAAATGTAGAGTTAAGTTATTTATTGACTATAGGTGCCCTTTTGTGCTATCAAATACTAGGCCTTATTCATTATATCTATTTTTTTTTGTATCCATTAACCATCCCCACTTCCCCTGTGCATCCCCCGTTACCCTTTCCAGCCTCTGGTAACAATCATTTTACTCCAAGATGATTCCTTTTTAAGAAGCCCCAAATGCTGAATGGATTTTAGCCCACAACTTTGAGAAAGAAGCCAGGATGAGGCTGGACTGGGTCAGGGTTTCAGATTGACATCAGGAGCACAGACATTCAGCCCTGAATTCAGAAGAGAGTTAACGAAGGCTGCAGTGTGTCTAAGGATTAGTGATGGAATAGGAGGTGGAGTGGTGGGGGGAGGGAGAGAAATATTGCTACTCTGAGGCAAATGGCAGAATCCCTGTCAAAGAGAAAAACCTTTGTCTCCAAATCATAAAGAGGCTCTGTAGCTGCTGGGCACGGTGGCTCAAGCCTATAATCCCAGCACTTTGGGAAGCCGAGGCTGGCGGATCACCTGAGGTCAGGAGTTCAAGACCAGCCTGGCCAACATGGCAAGACCCTATCTCTACTAAAAGTACAAAGATTGACTGCGGGCCTGTAATCTTAGCTACTCAGGAGGCTGAAGCAGGAGAATCACTTGAACTTGGGAGGTGGAGGTTGCAGTGAGCCAAGATCTCGCCACTGCACTCCAGCCTGGGCGACAAGAGCAAGACTCTGTCTTAAAAAAAAAAAAAAAAAAAAAAGAGGCTCTGTGGCACAGCCAGGAATAGCTGCGGGGAAAGGATGAAGAGAGCTCCAAACAGATACAAAGTAGCTGGGAATTTGGGGAGTTGAGAGCAAGGCAGAAAAATCTAGAGGTAGGAGGAGGAGGGAGAGAGGGGGAGAGAGAGAGAGAGAGAGAGAGAGAGAGAGAGAGACAAAGAGCAGCAGAACACCAGGGATTCTGAGGAGAAGGTAAGCAAGTGAGAAATTCCAAGTGGCAGGTATGGTGCAGAGATTTTAAGAAGAGGAATGTCTAATTGCTTAACAGTGACTCAGGTTGTATGCTGTGCTATTCCATTTTGTAGTCCCCCTTCCCTATTCTCCTATAGTCTCAGTAAACTGTTCAGTAGTGATGTTTGGGGTAAATCCAGGGGAAAAGTGGAATTTTGTATTGGAATCCACATGGAATAGAAAGAAGAGGACAGTGCCGGGCGCGGTGGCTCACGCCTGTAATCCCAGCACTTTGGGAGGCCGAGGAAGGTGGATCATGAGGTCAGGAGATCGAGACTATCCTGGCTAACACAGTGAAACCCCGCCTCTACTAAAAATACAAAAAAATTAGCTGGAAGTGGTGGCGGGCGCCTGTAGTCCCAGCTACATGGGAGGCCGAGGCAGGAGAATGGCGTGAACCCGGGAAGCAGAGCTTGCAGTGAGCCGAAATCACACCACTGCACTCCAGCCTGGGTGAGACTCTGACTCTTAAAAAAAAAAAAAAGAAAGAAAGAAGAGGACAGATACAAGAAGGAAAAGCAATAATGTTAACTAGATTTAGTAGGAACAAAAAATCTGAGTATCAAGAGATTGAGAATGTATAAACCCTGTAATCCACAGAAATCTTGGGGAAAAATATTAGATTTAACGTGGAGTGGGAGTGGGGGTAGTGTCTCAGCAATTTTGTCAGAACCTCAAAGAACAGAAGCGATGCCAGCTGACATTTGAGTTGCATACAGAATTTGCCGTGACCATTTGCAGAAGCACCAGGAAAAGTAGATGTGGCCTTCTGGGGAAAGCACCAAGCAAGCACCTGAGTTAGAGCCTTATCCACTTTATCTACATTTAAAAAATGTTATCCATCCACCCATTCAACCGTCTCTCTGTTCACCCATCCATTCATCCACCTACCCACCCACCCTTTCATCACTTCTATCTCTTTCTCTCATTGTTCTTTAGAGCCCAAACTGATAAAGTGAAAAAGTACAGGAAATCCTCTCCTATTCCTTAGACTTTCCACTGAAAAATGTGAAACTTTAGACCTTTTTGGACTCTTCCTGTTTTATTGGAGTTTCTTGCTAGTTACCTGCACTGCCAACAGGATCATCCTAAACAAATGTGTATAGCTTCTTACTTCACAGTTTGTGACCTAGATATGGGTTGAGGACTTCAAGACTTAATTAGAATCCATTTCTCCCCGTTTTGGTGGTGATTGAATAATATAACCTATATTTCAAATCCTCTTAACTTGACCTGAATCTGTTACTTCTGTTATATTTTCCCCTTAACTATTCAAATTAGTTTATTTATTTATTTATTTATTTTTAATAGAGATGGAGTCTGGCTATGTTGCCCGTGCTGGTCTCAAACCCCTGGCCTCAAGTAATCTTCCTGCCTCAGCCTCCCAAAGTGCTGGGATTACAGGCATGAGATACCTTGCCCAGGCCAGATTGGTTTAGAATAGATGTTTGGGAGATTGTGTCTTCAGGCATTAAAAGAAAATGAACATTTTTTTCTTGAAAGACTTCCATTCATATTTATTATCCACCTTCATTTTATCCAAAACCATTTGGATGGACAGCCTGTATTTTCTGAGCAAGTTATTGAGGCTCCCAACGTGGGTTTAAACATGTTGTGGTGAACAGGTCTTTGCATTACAACTCCATGAATCTACTCCTGAATTTTAAACTCTAGGGCACAAATGACTTTCAAAATAGGTTGAAGCCAAGTTTCCAGACTGGGGTTCTGAATGTAGAAATGCATAGCGTGGGGGAGTCTGAGGTTATGTAATAAAGGCAGAGGCAAACTTTAGCAAGGCCATGTGGAGAGAAGCACCTGGAAGCTGTAATGATTGCTTGGCTTCCTGTCCTGTAGTCCTATAATCCTCCAGGTGCAGCCACTTACTCCGCACCTGTGGGCTCAGCCTTGCCCTAGAATATGGAGTCAGTCCTGCCTCTATTTAATGATTAGTACCCAATGACTCAGATTTGCATCCTGGTTTGCTTAGTTTGCCTAGAGTTTATTCTATTCTGACCTCCTGTTGTATCTGAAGTCCAGTTTCCTGGGAACTGGTTCTCTGCACCCCCTTCCCCCATCCCAGACCACCTGCATGTCTGGATATTGCCAATGCTGTTGAAATCAGGATGTCATTTACAACTAATGCTTCGAAATGCCAGCTGCTTCTCTGCCTACATTTTCCCTATTTCAAGCATTTTCTTCATGTGTTCCCTTTAATTGGGGTTTGTTTAATCTCTGGATCCTGCTTCATTTTCATCTCTTTGAAAACTTCTGTGCATCACTCACTGTATTACCCAATACAAAATGCCAGGGAAGAGCAAGGAGGGGTATCCTACTCCTGGGGGTGATTTGGGGGTGGCTCCACAGAGGAGAAAACGTGAGCCTTAGAAGATGAGTAGGAATTGGCTGCGTAGATAAGTTAGATGAACATTTCAGTGAAACAGCAAGACAAAGCACACATTGAGTTTGGGGGCATTTCAAGCAGTTTGGGAAGGTTGAGGTATTGAATGGGTAGGAGGTGAGGCTAATGAACTCGGCAGGGGCCAGACCAGTGATGACCTTGTGTGAAATAATTATGACTTTGGCAGTGGTAAGAGTACAGAAGGATGTTGTTAATAATACCGAAGCCAATGTTTCTCTTTATAATATTAACGTAACATGAGTATGAATAACTTATACAATAAGAATAACTAATTTTTTTTCCCAAATGACTTTCCTAGGATGTTTCTGAGCGTTTCTAACATCCATGGTCAGACATTTGGGAATTGCTGTGTTAAACTGTGCTAACCAGGTTTCTTGGATCCTTTGATGTGTTGGTGTTCTTTGTGACTGGATGTGTCTAGAGGCGCTTTCCAAACATATTTGACTACCACCTTCCCTCTCTTGCAGTATTGCAAGGGACTAGAGTTTTGAGCAGCACACCTTGGGGATAGAACTAGGATGTTCTGCATAGTGTTGTCCAGTTGAGAGCACTTATGAACAGTGAATCCTGGCCTACAAGGAAGCACCAGCTGCAGGGCCCTTGCAAAAGTGTGATGCAGCTCATCTTCTACCCGCTTTGTTCTATCATCCGTATCTGCTAAGATGTTACTGCTAATCACTTAGGCATTGCACAAGGCTGCTCAGTGTTCACCATTTCTGAAAGTAAAGCACTGGAGAAAGAATCAAGTGGAAAGGGAGTGAACTGTAGTAAGAGAGAAATTCTAATAGTGGGAAGAAAAAAATGAGGGAGAAACTTTAGAATGGATAAAACATTCTCACTGAAATTGGACACGGAGCCCATTCTCAAGTTATATTTCTGGTTTAGAGACATTAGGCCAGGGTTCAAGACATCTGGGTAAAAATGACCAGTAAGTCAGCATTTCCCAAGCCCTGGAAAGGCAAGATCTTACTACCTTTTGTAACTCCAAGGGAGTCCCTCATGTGAGGTTAAATAATTAAATTTCTTTTCTCTTGGGGGCTTAGCCTTCTGTTAGTAGGCTTGTTGGTTTCCATTGTTGTAAAAAGTTTTCAGTTTTCTTTGAAAACAGTGGTTATCTTTGGGAGGTGGGATTGTGACTAATTTATATTTCGTGCTTTCTTTTGATGTGCATTAAACATTTATTACAATAAATGAATGACTTTTATAATCAGGAAACAACAATAATTCTTTAAAAGGTGCATCACTAGTTCTCCCTCAAGCAACTTTCATAGGTAGAAAAAATAGAAGGCTGAGGGAGTTTGCTTTCATGGTAACAAAAATGAATTCCACCCTCCTTCCGGCAGAGAAGGGTGGAGGGAAAGACTGGGGTTTCTAGACCCAACATTTCCAAGAATTGAGGCCAGCATAGTACCTGGTATGCAGTGAGTGTTCTACACATATCTGTTGAATGAATGAATATCAGGATGGTTGGTGAATTTATTATGCCGTTCATTCATTTCCCCTCCTAAAGATCTTTGCCGTTACACAATTCCTCCTACAGCCTGTAGGAGAGGAATGGGCGAGACAGAAACAGGGCCCAGACAGCTCGAGTGACCTGCCCAGGTCACTCTGTAGGTTGGGAGGTCAGTTTAGCCCCAGGGCTAAATCCAGAGACCTGGGCTCCCCCTCCCAGCCAGGCACAGCGGGTCTGGCAGGGTCTTCAGCCATCAGGGTGCCGCACAGCAGCGGATTGCATGCACAGTGCTGCATTCATTCCACCAACGGTGGTGGTGTTTTCAGCATGCAGCTGCCTCCTAACAGCCCTCCACTCCATGGAACATGGAACGAAAGTAACTTTGAAAAAAAAAAAAAAAAAGATCCTCACACACTAGCACCCTTCCTGCCGGCCCTGTTGTGATTCTGCACCGAGGGTGCATTTTAATTGATGAAATGTGCTACACAGCCCAACCAAATTGAAAAGTAACAACCTTCACTTACCATTTGGAGATGTGACGGAAGTGCCAGGAGTTAAACTCCGAGGACTAAATGAAATAACAGAAGCTCCCTATCCTCTCTTGAAGAAGCTCATTAGTTTTTGCTTTCTCACATTCTGTTTGCTATGGCCCGCAGCCAAAAAAATGGCGATGGCAGAGATAATAAGTGAGAGTTAAAAATACGAGGAGAGCGGTTGGGAGGTGCAGGACCTCAGGGAGCTGAGTGAGGCGGGGGAGGGGGGCGGTGGCTCAGGTAGGGCGAGTCTGGGAGGGGGCAGGAGGGAAGGATGCAGAGACCAACTGAGGGAGGCTGAGGAACAAAGAGAGACAGCTGCGTGCAGGGACACAGGGAGATGGAGAGAGGGGCAAGGGAACAGAGAGAGAGGGAAGGGCAGAGAGACAGGACGGGACACAGAGGGTGAGAAGCAGCGCACACACAGAGACAGACATCCTTAGGAGGCGCAGAAAGGGTGGAGAGTGGAAGAGGCTGAGAGAAAGATGTGGGAGATTGAGTGTGCTCTTGGCAAAGGTCTACAATAATTGGGGCGGGTTCAACGGTCAGGGCCATGCTGTGGGGAAGGACAGGAACAGGGTCAATTACATCCTGCGGATCCCTCAACACACCACCCCATGGCAGCATTTAGACACGAGGGAAACTGGATTTAATGTGAATTTTGAAGGCAGCCATGGGAATGACAAGTAGGACACATTGTCTTCAATGTGGCCAGTGGCCCATCGGGTAACCCAACCTGGCGCCTTCGTCTATGATGAAAGCTACAAAGCGTGATTCCTTGGTCCCAGCCCCTACTTTCCAGGTAAGCTGAGAGGCCCCTGAGGCTCACCTCCTCTTGTCACTAACTTCCTAGACTTCCAGGCCTAACACAACATAGACAAGCCAGGAGCTTGCTGGGTGCTGGTTGGCAGAGCACACAGGTGTGCCACCTCCTCCCTTCCTGCTACTTCTTGATGATGTCATACAGATCACTCCAGTATTTAGGAAATGCCTAAGCATCCACTGTGTGTGCCAGGCACTGGTGAACTGGCTCAGCCTCTTTCCTCCAAGACCATCCATTTCACTGGGAAAGACAGACTAAAACATCAGCGCTTCTCCCTAAGGCAGAGCACAGGGGTCCCAGTGAACTGCGACTTGGGCCAAACTTTGCAGGAGTGTTGCATGTACACGTCTTCCACAAATGCCACAGTGTTCAGGCAGACTTGGGTCTGAAAGGAAATGTCAGGGAACAAAAAAGGAAAAGGAAAAGAAAGGAAAATGCTAGCATTTACTCTTGTGCCAGGCACTGCCACATATGTTATTTCATTGAATCCACACAGTAACCCTGGCGTGTGGTTATTTTTATCCTCCTGTTTTTTTTTTTTTTTTAAGTAGATAAGCAAATAGAAGTTCCGGGAGGTGAAGAAACCAGTGCAAGTTCCCTCAGCTAGTCAGTGGCAGAGTTGCTAGCCTGGGTCTGTCTTTCTATTGTCCCAGATTCCTACCAAGGCCTCATGAAATTCATCATCCACTGGGCAGGCCCAGAACACAGCCAGGCTCTGGCTGCCACCCCCCCCCACCCCCATAAATGTATTTTTCAACAATGAGGTTTTCTCTGCAAGTTAGTGATTTTATGGCTCTCAGCAAAAATCTGTGACACCAGATGTTAAATGCAGCAGGAGAAAGTTATTTTCATCATTGGTGAAATCTTGCACAGTGCACCGAGTCTGGTCATATCTGACTTCAGGCAACATGTGATCTGATTTCTGTTCACAGAAAGAGGCTCTGCACGGGATGATAGAGAGACATGCATGTCTATTTGGGCTTCTGGGTGTTGGGAAAAGGGACAGCTCAGCATGAGACTGCCTGAGACTTGTGACCTGACTGGGAAGCAACACCTGGCTTTGTCTGTGGGCTCAGACCTCCAAGCCAGAAACCCCACAGTTCCTTGCAGGGGCTTGACAATAGTGCTCTTGGGACCTGCCCACCCTGTGGCCATCACTCCTGCAAGTCCTAGCTGGTGTGACAGATTGACCCCTCCTCTATTTCACTTCTGTCTTCTCTGTTCCCTCCCACCAGCATATTTAATTCTATCTGGGTTCCTGGCCAACTGTCATGGAGACAGGAACTATGGGGTTGAACCACATGAAATTGTCATTTTTTTGCGTGTAGGTAAACAACAGCCACATGTTGGTGACTGCATTTCATTCATGCTAATATATTGACAATTTCAGTATCGTATCCAGGGTGGTTTCCTTATTGTAAATTGGAAGGCTGTGGTAGTTGGATCATAGGGTTGTTTAAAGGTTAAATTAGATAATGTTTATAAAGACACTAAAGTCATTGCTTAGAACAGAGTCAGTGCTCTGTAAATGGAAGACAGTATTAGGATATCGTAACTATTGTCCCGAGTTCCTTACCCTATCTAGAGTTTCTTGCCCCCAAGAGGAGCCTTGCCTCAGACTCCTGCTGAAGGCTTACTTGTCCCCCTCTACAACTTGAGCCTTCTGGTACTCTGGCTTAGGTGCCAGGTTCCTACCACCAAAGACAGTGGCTCCAGGCCCTGTTGAACAGCCCTGAGTTTCTGCCTGCGTGGCCATTCACTGCGTCAACGTCGTTCTCTCATGGTCTGATTGCCCCAGCATTGCCAACATCTGAGCCAGTGGGTTTTCTCAGCCCCTGTGTTCACTGAGTTATGCAAGTCTTTGGTTTGCTTCCCATTGTATCTAGAAGAAATGAGTATCTTCCGGGGGGTGGGGGACAGTGATCGCTCAAGCTGGGCCTTACGAGGTAATGTACTTTGCTGAGTCCAAAGGCCTGGTTCTCAGTTCTGTAAATTTAGAAACATGATATTTGTTCTTAAAGTCAGAATAGAGCAGGGTTTCAGGACAGATTCCTACTAGCCTGGTGCGTGAGCTGGGCCAATTTATTCACTTTCAATGAGAAACAGAGCTGCCGAAGGGTTAGGAATGCTTGGGTCAGCACATGGTCTCCCTGTAGGAAAATCTGCAGGGGAAGTTTATGGGATGCTTGGTGAGCAGTGAATCTGAGAAAAGGAGGCCAGCATTTTGAAGGAGGCGTGAGGCCTGATGAATGTCCCCTGCCTGCAGCAGGGCACCTGTTTCCAGTGGCCGGCTAGTGTCACTGACAGACTCACTGGCTTTCCCTTCTGCAAGGCCAGGCAAAAACAGTCATTTCTTCCCTTTAGAATTTTTTTTTTTTTTGGCCTGTTCTATGAAGACCCATTTTCTCTGGTGAACACCATCTTTTGTACTATTTACCAGTGATTAGTTTCCTTAAATACAATTAAACCTCAGGTTTGCATTCCTGAGATTATCCAAGTTATAATTCAATTCAATTCCAAATGACAAATATTTCTTGTGCACCTACTATATGCCAGGCTTGCCTAAGATTTTCTACATCATATTAAATTCACTCTCTTCAATTAGGTTTAAATTGAAAAATATTTATTGAGCTAGGCCCTGCCTGAGACCCTGGGGAAAAAATGGTGGACAGTTTATATGTGGTCCTCATCCGGTGGTCTGGTTAGGGGAATGAGGCAGGCAAATAAGCAATTACAAAGCACTGTAGAAGGGTTAAGAGGAGCTGTACAAAGTGCTATGGGAGCTCACCAGAAAGGCATCTAATCTAAATTTAAGGTTTCTGGGAGGGCTTCCTGGAAGAAGTGACATCTGATCTGGGGCCTGAAGGATCAGTAGGGGTAGGGGAAAGGTGTGTTCGTGTGTTTGCATGTGTACATGTGCTTGCATGTGTGTGTGTGTATATGTGTGTGAGTTTGTATATGTGTGTGTGAGTGAGTGGGTGTACATGGCACGGTGAATTGGAATCGGAGAATTAGCTGAGGTGAGGCTAGGAAAGCAGGCAGGCGCCAGAGACGGCAAGGTCTTGTTGCCTCTGTTACGGAGTTAGGACTTTGTCCTGACAACAGTGGGAAGGTATTCAGAAGCCGGAAGCGGGTCAGGAAGTAATCCTATTAGTGGTTTAAGATGATCACTCTGGCTATGGTGGGCTTTGGGGGGAATTTCTAGTATCCTCTACTGATACTTTTACAGCTATGCCTTGAATTCTGCTATATGTGATTAAAATTTCCCCATGATTGATGGATTGTTTATTTTATGCATTATTTTCAAGTTTTTGATGAGGAGGGGGTGGGGGGATGGGAAACACTCTTTGTTCACCTCGTGAATGGAGGATGTCCTTACCCCCTCTCCCTTCCTGCCTGGTCTTGCTAGAAATGCATCACACCTGAGACTAGTAATAAATGATAGCAACGATGCTCACACAGAAAAACAGTTCTTCCCGTTAGCATTCAAACACTTTTTTTTTTTTGGTAGGAGCAAAATGGCCATAAAAATGACTTTAAAAATAAGAATTACTAACTCTGCGTTTGGTTGTTTAGGTTAATACATGATTTCTGAGTTAAGGAGGAGTCCAGCGTGTGAGTGACAGAGACATCTCCAAATGATAGGTCATTGATTACTTCTTTAATGGAACAGGCTCTGGGGAAGGACAAAGATAATCCTGTTAGAGAAATCAGCATGTTCTAATTGACTTATGTGTAGTGAAAGCAGAGGGCTCCATTCCTTCTCCTTCATTTGCTACCAGCAGGTTGAGAGGGAGCAAAGCTTGGCAGCTCCTGCCTGGAACTAGGTTTTCCTTCCCCAGGCAGAGGAAGAGGGACCTGACCCTGCCCTGTCATGCACCATTACCTGCCTATTTAGGGCTTCCACAGTGAGGCAGGGTAACGGAACAAAAGGAAACTTCCTGACATGTACAGAGTTACTCCTCACTGTGGTCCTGGCTTTAACACTCGGGGGAGTGATTTGCTAAACTGCCCTTCTTTTACCACTGTTAGCTGTTAAAAAGCGTATGTGTGTTGGCTGGGTGTAGTGGCTCACGCCTGTAATCCCAGCACTTCGGGATGCTGAGGCGGGCGGATCACCTGAGGTCAGGAGTTCGAGACCACTCTGGCCAAGATGGTGAAACCCCAACTCTACTAAAAATACAAACATTAGCTGGGCATGGTGGTGAGTGTCTGTAATCCCAGCTACTCGGGAGGCTGAGGCAGAGAATTGCTTGAACCCAGGAGGCGGAGGTTGCAGTGAGCTGAGATGGCGCCACTGCACTCCAGCCTGGGTGACAGAGCAAGACTCCATCTCAAAAAAAAAAAAAGAAAGAAAGTATATGTGTGTTCGTGCGCTTGATGTATGCAGCAGATAACAAGGGAATACAGCTCTTGACGGGACCAGTTCTGGACAATTCTGGAAAGCAGGAACTTGCGCTTGTGATTTCTCAACCCCCTTGGCTGTGTGGGTCTCCAGCTGCTGACTTCTCTTCCTCCCACCCATTGCATTCATAGGGTTTCCTTTCTTTTTTCCTTCTTCCTTTCTTTTCTTTCTCTCTTCCTCCCTCCCTCCCTCCTTCCTTCCCTCCCTCTCCTTCCTTCCCTCCCTCCCTCCCTCCCTCCCTCCCTTCCTTCCTTCCTTCCTTCCTTCCTTCCTTCCTTCCTTCCTTCTTTCCCTCCTTCCTTCCACCTCTTTTCACGAAGGATTAACTTGCACCTTACACTATTCCGTAAGCATTTATAGAGAGCCAACTATGAGTTATTCCTATGCGGGCAACAAAAATGAGTAGGACATAGGCCATACCTTCAAAGTCAAGACACAAGTAATTATTCTATAAGGCAGAATGCTTTGAGGGTCATAAAAGGATAGGAGAAGGCACCAACATTTATTAATAATAAGCACTTACTATTGGTCAGCTACTTTCCACACATTATTTCTTTTAATCCGTATAAAAACCACATGAGGTAGGCATTTCAATACCTATTGAGAAGATGAGATTCAGGGAAGGTAAATAGCTTGTCTGAAGTCACAAAGCTGGCATACGAGCACAGGTCCATTTGACTCCACAACACACGTCTATTTTTCTCGAGTTTTAATGTCTAAAGAGAATAAATACAACTTTTGTGGGAGAAAGGGGCTACCAGTGAAGGCTTCATAAAAGAATAATACTGGAGATGGACATTAAGTAGGATACTGTGTTAATATTTAAACATTGGGGCTATAGTGGGATAATATTTTTAATCAGAGAGTGAGGAAACATATAAGAAAACTTTCAGATGGGTGGTAAATGACAGAAGGTACCAAACAGAATTTTGACATGCAAATTGAGTTTCTGAGCTGCAGCAACGTGTAGGGGGAGGGGGGCTTTGGGTTTAAGCCCCACCTCCACCATTCATTAGCTTGCTTATGTGATCTTTGGCAAAAATAACCTCTCTGAGGCTCAGTTTCTGCATATATAAAATGGGAACAGTACTATCTACAGTAATATCTGTGAAGATTAAATGAGCACGTGTTTACAGCATGCCTGGCACGTGGGAGGCCCTCAGTCAGTGTTAGCCATCCTTAAGATACAAAGCTATGCACTGGGGTCCAAGCCCCCATACTTGCTCAGGAGAAAGAAGTGAGCAAATTCTCATTGTCACAGTGGGCGTGGGTGATGGCTGTCACAGGCAAACATCGTTTCCTCTAATGACACATCACTGGGTCACGTCTGGGAATGTAACTGTTTCCACCTTTTTACTGTACAGTTAGTAAATGCCTTTACAGGTTTCTGTTTCCTAAGAAGGCAATTTTAGAAGCATTTATTATCTTTGGTGCTTGCTAGAGGCTTTCTTCCCTCCTTTTTTGCATTAGTGGTAGGATACGCAAATGAGTGGCCAAGAAGAGCCTGGTGTTGGGGAGCGTTAAAATGCTTTCGTCCATTGTGGCCAGTTTGGTCTGTGCCGCAAAAGCCCTGTGATGTTCACGGCCCAAGAAGTCTGAGGAAATAGGTCTGCAGAACACAGAAAGTTGCAGCCTCATAACAATCCTGCCTAGAGCACCAGGATACAGGGTCTTGGGCCAGAGTCAGTGCAGTGAAAGATGGTCAGACACTGTGCGTGCTGCAGAAAGGGAACGTAATACCTCAAAGGCCCAAATTTACAGGAGAAAAATTTTTTACACTTCAGTAACCAGATCATGTCCCTCTCAAAACCCTCCAGCCACTTTGGTTCATACTGTGGCTGAAGTACAGGACTTGCCTCCTCTCTGCTCACCTGTCTGACCTCAGCTCCTACTACTCTCCCCTTTGCACATCCTACTACAGCCACTTTAGTCTCCCGGCTTTCCTAGAATGTTCCAGGCCTGCTTCCAACTTAGGGCTTTTCCTTCCATCTGGATGCTCTTTCCTGACCACACTGTTTAGTAGCATGCCCTCATGTCCTGGTACTCCTGTCTCTCTCACTGCATCATTTTTTCCATAGCACTCTTACCTTCTAACATTGTGATGGGTTGAACAGTGTCCCTCCCCAAATTCCTGTGTTGAATTCCTAACTCCCAGGTCCTCAGAATGTGACCTAATTTGGAAATAGGGTCTTTACAGAGATAATCAAGTTAAAATGAGGTCATTAGGGTGGGCCCCAATCCAATCTGACTGGTGTCCTTATAAAAAGGGGAAATGTGGACACAAATCCACATAGAGGGAAGGCAGTGTGAAGAGACACAGGGAAAAGACAGCCATCTGCAAGCCAAGGAGAGCACCCTGGGGCAGATCCTTCCCTCACAGCCCTCAGAAGGAACCAACCCTGCTGACACCTTGATTTCAGACTTTTAGCTTTCAGGTGAAACAAAATATTTCTGTTGTCTAAGCCACCCAATTTAGGGTACAATTTAATGGCAGCCCCAGCCAACGGATACGCAGTCCCTGTAACTGACTTTCTCAAAATTAAATTTATTCTCTGCCTTCCTCAGGAGAGCATAAGCTGCTCTAGACAGGGGTTGTTTTTCTGTGCTGTTCACTACTGTAACCCCAGTACAACAAGGATGCCGGGCATATCATTTCTGTTCAATAGATATTTTTAAAGTGAATTTATCAGAAGACAGAGAATTCATAAGTCTATTAGCAAATTGCCCATCTTAAGAACAAGAGCAGGAGGAATAGGTCTCTGCCACTGTTTGCTAGGTTTGTCTACATAAGAGTGAGTAGCCTCAGATGGTGGATGCTGTCTTCGCTTTGAGCAGGTTTGGGAAACTTGAGCCATTCTTTAGAAGACTTTTAAGGATAAGGAGGGTGCAGCCCTCCTCCATGTTCCGAGAGAGTAGCTCCAGATGGAGCATTTAGCACAGGGCTCCAGATCCAGTTACACTCGACCGCGCTGCCACAAGCACTAATAGGGCCCGACGGCCTAATAGGCTGTCCTGTGGTGAGGTTGTGTTGGGAAGAGGTTACCAATAATAAGATTATTCTTTTGATGGTTAGCTTGGCAGGGGTGGGTAGTGTTAGAAGTAGACTTGGGTCAAGGTGTGCTAGGCACGTGGAAATTCTGGCCTCCCAAGCCTGTTTCAAAAGCAGCACCACCTTCCCTTTTTGCTGGCTGTAGCATCAGACAGTTTCTCAGAGACACATAGAACCTTCTTTCTTTTCTTTGGCTCTTCTCTCATACTATCCCAAATGAAGAGCCGAAGGTTATTATTGTCATGGTATAACATGACATACAATTATCATGGTATAACAGCTTTTATTGAGCACCTACCTTGTGCCAGGAGGCTATTCTAGATCCATAAAGTGTGGGGAGAGACAGGGGTTAGGCACATACATTAGAGAGGTGTCATGGGGATGGAGTGAAATGTAGTGAAATGAAATGATGAGGAATGAAAGTGCCCAGTATCGCCTGTGAGTGTTGAGGAATATGTTGCCTTTCTTTTTTCTCTTTCTTTGGCTTTCAATGTGGGTAACAGCCTGGGGCAGAAGGCAGGGCATGTTGAAAAAAAATGGCAGGCGGTGTTCCTTCCTTATCTTTTCACTCCTAGTGCCAAACTGTGGTGTTTGTAAAGAGGCCAAGAGATTATGGTCTGAGTGTTTACATCCCTCCCAAAATTCATATGTGGAAACCTGATCACCAGTGTGATGGTGTTAGGGGGTGGGGTCATTGGGAGGTGATTGGGTCCTGAGAGCAGAGTATGAATGGGATTAGTGTCCTTATAAAAGAGATCCCAGAGAGCTGCTTCACCCCTCCTGCCATGTGAAGACACAGCACGGAGGTGCCATTTGTGAAGCAGAAAGTGGGCTCAAATCTGCTGGTGCCTTGACCTTGGACTTTGCAGCTTCAAGAACTATGAAAAATAAATTCCTGTTGTTTATAAGCCAAAAAAAAAAAAAAGAAAGAAAAGAAAAAAACGGCAAGCTGGTCTTATGGTGGGAAAGGCAATTTTGTGTTATAGGGTTTCAGAGCAGGGACACCATGAGGGCTGGAATGGTCAAGGGGACAGGAGTAGGTGCTGGAGGGTGAGAGGAATTCTGGTAAGGGGAGGTGGATGAAGGCATTTCTGCTGAGACTGAAGCTTGCATATGTTGTAGAGAGCTGTGGGTTTGGGAGGAGGCCCCAGACGCAAAGCTTGGGTCCCGGTAGGTCCGGGGCCAGGCTCTGTGCTATGGGCTTTGTGTATCATAGTTCTTTTAAAAGTTACTTGCTTCTGTAAGGTAAGTTCAGTTACTATCTCCACTTTATAGCTGAAAATATGACGGCCTAGAGAGGGAAATAACTCAACCCAGTTCACACAGGTGGTAGGAAGCAGAGCAGGGTTTAATTTTGGCCTGTTTGATTCTAAAGCTTATACCTTCACCCATGAACCTGATAAGTGGCAATCAGGAGCTAGTGAGCTGTAAAACAGTTCCTTGTAAAACACTTTCCTTAGCTCGAAGCTGCCTTACTCCAGTCTCTGCCTCCGTCTTCACAAGGTGGTCTCTCTGTGTGTCTGCCTTCACGTGGTGTTTTCTTCTTATAAGGACACCAGTCATATTGGATTAAGGCCCACCCTAAGAACATCATCTTCTAACTCGATTACATGAAACTGTTTCCTCCGTTCTTTCTCACTGTCAGTTTCTACCTCCTTTATTCCCACTGTTCTTCCAGGGTGTGGAAATACAATTCCTTTATCTGGCAATGTAATTCCTTCTGGGGAGCGTAAAGCACTTTTCTAGGTGTTATTTCACTCCCCCTCACCGTCTCTGTGATGGATAATTGCACCTCCACTGAGGCTAAATGAACGCCTGTGAGTATGTATGGGGTTCCTAGGGCTGCTGTAACAAGTACTGCAAACTGGGTGGCTTAAAGCAACAGAAATTTATCGTCTCACAGTTCTGGAGGCTAGAAGTCCAAAATCAAGGTATTGGCAAGGTCGTGCTCCCTCTGAAACCTGTAGGGGAGAATCCTTCCTTGACTCTTGCCAGCTCTGGTGCTTTCCTCGCAATGCTTGGCTTTCCTTGGCTCGCAGCTGCATTACTCCAGTCTCTGCCTCTGTCTTCCCAAGGTGGTCTCTCTGCGTGTCTTTGTCTTCATGTGGTGTTTTCTTCTTCTTACAAGGACATCAGTCATGTTGGATTAGTTCCCACTACTACTCTCTGGGACCCCCAAATCAGATAAAAATTTGAGTTTGTAAACTTCCAGCACTTTTTAGTAGTGGCTCCTTGCATTCCTCTAAATTCTCTACACTCTGTCTTACCTCCTCACTTTCACTAACTAAAAATTGGGATTATCCTCTTTCTTCCTTGGTGCTGGAGTGTCTCTTTCTTTAAGGCCTTTCGCCTCTGCAAATTGTCCTCTTCAACCCCAGCCTGCACTGGCTACTTGTTTCTCCAAACTCCGTAACGATTAGGGTCATCTTGTAGGTGGGTTGACTGTTTTACAGTTCACCAGTTCCTGATTGCCACTTTAAAAAATTTGCCTTATTTTTGACAAAGGTGCCAAGAACATACACTGGGGAAAAGACAGTCTCTTCAATAAATGGTGCTGGGAAAACTCGATATCCATATTCAGGAGAATGAAACTAGACCCCAATTTCTTCTCATATACAAAAATCAAATCACAATGGATTAAAGATTTAGGCTGGGTGCAGTGGCTTACTTCTGTAATCCGAACACTTTGGGAGGATGAAGAGGGAGAATCACTTGAGTCCCTGAGTTCAAGACCAGCCTGGGCAACATAGTGAGAACTTGCCTCTACAAAAAGTAAACAAAATTAGCTGGGCATGATGGTCACATGCCTGTAGTCCCAGCTACTCAGGAGGCTGAGATGGGAGGATTGCTTGAGGCCAGGAGATCAAGGCTGCAGTGAGCTGAGATCAAGCCACTGCACTCCAACCTGGACAACAGAGTGAGACCTTATCCCCCCTCCACCCTGCCCCACAAAAAAAAGGATTACAGAATTAAATCTAAGACCTCAGACTATGAAACTACTACAAGAAAACATTGGGGAAAATTTCCAGGATGTTAGTCTGGGCAAAAAATTTTTGAGTAATACCCCCAAGCACAGGCAACCAAAGGAAAAATGAACAAATGGGATGACATCATGTTAAAAAACTTCTGCACAGCAAAGGAAACAATCAACAATGTGAAGAGACAACCCACAGAATGGGAGAAAATATTTGCAAACTACTCATCTGACAAGGGATTAGTAACCAGAATATATAAGGAGTTCAAACAACTCTATAGGAAAAAAATCTAATAATCTGATCAAAAAACAGGCAAAATATTCAAATAGACATTTCTCAAAGGAGACATACAAATAGTAAATAGGCATATGAAAAAGTGCCCAACATTACTGATCATCAGAGAAATGCAAATCAAAACTACAGTGAGATATCTTACCCCAGTTAAAATGGCTTATACCCAAAAGACAGGCAATAACAAATTCTGGCAAGGATGTGGAGAAAAAGGAACCCTCATACACTGTTGATGGGAATGTAAATTAGTACAAATACTATGGAGAACAGTTTGAAGGTTCCTCAAAAAACTAAAAATAGAGCCTACTTTACCATCTGGCAATCCCGCTGCTGGGTGTACACCCGAAAGAAAGGAAATCAGTATATTAAGGAGATAGCTACACTCCTATATTTGTCGTAGCACTGTTTACAATAGCCAAGACTTGGAAGCAACCTAAGTGTCCATCAACAGATAAACGGTTAAAGAATGTGTTACATATGCACAATGGAGTACTATTCAGCCATGAAAAAGAATGAGATCCTGTCATTTGCCACCACCTGGATGGAACTGGAGATGATTATGCTACATGAAATATGCCAGGCACAGAAAGACAAACATTGCCTGTTCTCACTTCTTTGCGGGATTGAAAAATCAAAACAATTGAACTCATGGACATAGAGAGTAGAAGGATGGTTATCAGAGGCTGGGAAGAATAGTGGGAGTGAGTGGGGAAAAGGTGGGGATGGTTAATGGGTACAAAAAAATAGTTAGAAATGCTGAATAAGACCTACTATTTGATAGCACACCAAGGTGACTACAGTCAATAATAACTTAATTGTACATTTAAAGATAATGGCAAGAGTATAATTGGATCGTTTGTAACACAAAGGATAAATACTTGAGGAGATGGATAGCCCATTCTCCACAATGTGATTATTATATATTGCATGCCTGTATCAAAACATCTCATGTATCCCATAAATATATACATCTATTATGTACCCTCAAAAATTAAAAATTAAAAAGAAAGAAAATTTGCCTAACCAGGTATAAGCTCCTGATTCTCAGAGATAGAGACTAATCACGTCTTTGTTTGCTGCTTTAGGGTTTAGCGTAGGCTTAGCACGTTGTAACTCTCATTAAAGCCTTGCTGGATGAATGATATTTGTTTGTTTCTGATTCTAACTGCATGGCAGAGTCCTTGGAATAATGTGACCACCCAGCCTACGACGTGGAGAGCTAAGCAGTGAGCTCGTAAGGCTAATGCTTGCAAGAAGCCAAACTGTGCATTCAAGCCCTGCACTCAGTATACTTAATTTTTTTTTGTAAATTTGATGCATCTGGTTAATTACCTTAACTTTCCACCAGACTTAGCCTGTACCGACACAGCCAAAGCTGCAAGAGGTTTGGCCAATCTAAGGACTAGTAGGTCGGAAGCTAAACTGATCAGAGAACAGAGCAGGCCCAAGAGGATAATCTAAGTGTCGCTTTGTTCCAGGTGTCCTCAGAGAGGCTCCGCCCCAGGGGATCACATTGCACCTCCACTCCTGGGGAGCAGAATGCTTCTCTTCCCTCCCCAAAAGCTGGCAGGGGCCCTGAATACTGTCATTCTGTCCTCGCCAGCTGTTTCCCTTGCTGACAGCACATCCTTTGTGAGGCCCTGGCGTTTCCTCCTCCTTCCTAAGCACTTCCCCTGAGACTTTCCAGGGATGGCAGTGGGGCAGGAATGAGCAGAGCAGATGCTCAGCCCTTCTCTTTGTTAGTGGAGGTGACTGTCCCAGTGTTTATGACACCATGGAAGTTGGCAAGAATGTGAAATTTGGAATGTGAGAATTTTAGGCTGGATGATATCTTTGGGATAGTTTTACCCAAATGAACCTTGTTTTGCCAGAGGGAAACTTAGAAGTCAAACAATGAAGCTACAAGCTAAAGAGGCACTTTATGAGGATAAGATGGTAAATCTGAGATTAGGACACAGATCTTCCACCATTTAGACCAGCATTGTCTGCTCTCCTAGGTCATTTTGGGAGTCAGTGAGACAGGAGCAGGCAGGGATTCTGCCCCATAAAGGAAGTATGGGGAAAGGCTTCCCCCTGCATGTAGGATTAAATCCACGTGAGCTGGTCTCTGCTCACCTGTCCAGTCTCATTTTGCACCTCTCTTCCCCTTGTTAACAAAACTCTAGCCATCTTGACGTTCATTTCCAAGCTCCTTCAAACTTCTGAGCCTTCACACATCCTGTTCCCACAATCTGGAGTACTCTTTTGCCCACATTTCACCTGGATAATGCCAACTCATCCTCTAAGCCTCAGCTTAAATATCACTTCCTTAGAGCAGCCTTCCTTGAGCTCTGTCATCTAAATAACACACACCATTCATCGTGTTCACAGGACTATGCATTTTTCTTCACAGCATTGTCTATTTATTTGAAGTCTGCTGCTATGCTAGCTCACCTTGACTACAAGGCTCCTGACAGCAGGGATTAGTGTGTCATCTGGGCCAGGCACGTGGTAGGCACTCAATACATACTTGCTAAAAAAAAATGAATGAATGAATGAAATAAGAGACTGACTTTTTGGATAAGGTAGGGCTGATCTATTCATCTATTGTAGTTTTGTTATTGCTGCCATATTATAGAGAACTCATTATTCAAGCAGGTCTGGGATATGGGTATTATAATCCTCGAGTTTTCATACACATCAGCTGAGGGTCGGTGAGGAGGAGTACTTGCCCAAAGTCACCCAGATTATAAGTGATTCTATTAGTCTGTTCTCATGCTGCTAATAAAGACATACCCCAGACTGGGTAATTTATAAAGGAAAGAGGTTTAATTGACTCACAGTTCCACATGGCTGGGGAGGCCTCACAATCATGGTGGAAGGCAAGGAGCAGCAAAGTCACGTCTTACATGGCAGAAGGCAAGGGGGCAGGTACAGGGCAACTCTGCCTTATAAGACCATCAAATCTCACAAGAAGAGCATGGGAAAGACCTGCCCTTACGATTCAGTTATATCCTACTGGGTCCCTCTGATGACACGTGGGAATTATGGGAGCTATAATTCAAGATGAGATTTGGGTGGTGACACAGCCAAACCATATTAGTGAAAGCCTGGGCTGGAATGCAGGTTTGCCTGGCTCCAAAGCTGAATTTTTAAAACTATTTTATGATGCCTCCACTGTATGTCAGGTACCTTTTCGGTGTGCCCTTTGTGCATCAGATATTTCAGGGTCTGGTTTCCCCAAGATTGCACACCTAATTAGGGAAACAGCCAAGTTTCAACAAAACTTTGCTGACTCTCAAATTAGAGTTTTGTATGCTGGCTCCATCCTCAGGGCACACCTTGAGTATACAGTCTTTGGGGTCTAAGTTTCTGCAGGGCACACACTAGCAGAGCCCTGGGTAGCATGAGTTAAAAGAGAAGCCATTACCACATCCATTTACCATGAATCCTTTTTTTTTTTTTTTTTTTTTTAATTTTACTCTGAGTAACTGAGAACAAAGCTCACTTCACCAAAATATTCTGATGCTAGGGGTCCCAGTGAAACTCCCATTTTCAACCACTTGCACATAGTTAAGTGGAGACAGTTAAAACCCTCATTACTAAGCTGGCAGGGGCCCACTGACACCTGTAAGACATTTGGTACAGTGCAGGAAGTAATGCTTCCTTTCCAGTTTACATCACTATTTAATCTAATTATTCCTTCCAGTTTGGCTTTCACATATTCCATCAAAGAAGAGATTGCTCATTTCCTTGCGAAACTGTATACGTCCACCGTAATGCTATTTTTCACCTCTCGTAAGTAATCTGAGATTTCCTAACCTTCTCCCCCTACTGTATTCTCTGGCTAATGTACAAACTTGGAAGAAGTTTCTTGACAGAGAAGTCAAGAGGGTCTCACCTGTGGGACAAGCATTTCCATTTCAGAGAATTGGAGAGCTCAAAGGGGCCTTTTACTTCATCTGCATCAAAAGTCCATCCTTTTCTAATTGAGGACACTGAGGCCTAGACAGCAAACTCCTCCTGAGCTCCTGCCATGTGCAGGCTCTAGGAAAAAGGAGCGGATGAGGCCAAACAAAGCCCCTGCCCTCAAGGAGCTTGTGTCCAGAGAAGCAGAGAGAAATGAATGTAATTGAAAATAATCAATGAATTCCAAATGCTCAAATCAACGTGTAAAAGAAGTACAGGTTTTTAATGACAGGTTCCCTGAGTAAGTCATGCTTAAAATAAATCATAAAAATGAAAAAAGATTGCACCAGGTGAAGAGTGAAGAAAGAACACTGCAGGTGGAGGGAACAGGCATGCAACTGGGGTGATGGAGAGATGTCCGGAACAGTGGGAGTGGCCAGAGTAAGAGAGAACACAGTCGAAGAAGCAGCTGAAGCGGTGGGCAGGGACCAGTCCGTGAAGCTTTGGAACACCTGTTAAGTTCTCTCCTTGAGGTCAGGAATGGATACTCCGTTTTCCCCGGTAAATCTCTCTCCACCCTTTTGCACTCTGTGCCCTAGGAGACTGACCTCTGGGGGTCACCTTGAGACAACTCGGTTGCCCTCTGCTTTCTGTTTGGGTTTGGCCGCTAAGAGGCACCAGGGGAGACTGGAGAGCCGGAAGAGCCACCTCAGGGTATTCATTCTCTGGGCTGTTCCCCTGCTGGGTTGCGGGTTGGTGAGACACTGCACTAGGGAAGGCCCCCGCTCCTTTTAGGAGATCATCTCCTATGGGCTTCCCTTTGCTTGTTCCCTTAGGCTTAAGGGTGGTGATAGCTCTCTGCCTGGCCAGTGTCTGGTCATGTCACCTCTCTTGTTGGTGTCACCGTACCCTGCCCACTCCACCTGTAACCAGTCCTTCGTGAAACTCCCTTCAGTTGCTCTGAGTCTTCCGTCTTTCTCCTGCAGGGTCCTTTACAAAAGGGCTCCGGCATCAAAGGGCAGCCGGCGGTGGAGACGGCCCTCAAAGCAAGGACGTCAGTGATGTGGATCAGCGGCTGCAGCTGAGGAGAGCGGACTCAGTGTCAGTCCGCTGAAGGAGGGACATGAAGTCAAGGGAGACGCAGCTGGCAGACCTAGCAGGGGACCCTCCAAAATCCCATGAAAGTACACATGACCAAAAAAGGGCAGCTCTCAACTCCTGCCAGGCCCAGAGATCTCAAAGCCATCTAATGAAAATGCCTATTAAGTAAGAACTTTCCTACAGCCCTTTCTAGCCCCTATCTGTGACCCTGTGCCCCAACCATGAAGGGGCCAGACATCAGGATAAGCAAGCTGGAGGAAGAGATGGAAAGGAGAGGGACATTGTGAGAAGCAGAGCAAGCAAGCTCCTCGCACTCCCAATGTGTGAGGGCATGCCTCCTGCCCACAGCAACCAGCTCAGGAGACAGGAAACATCCATGGATAGATTCTAATCTCTATGTTGAGTCATTGTCTAAGAGATGTCAGAAAAGTCACAAGATTGCCAGAATTTTCATCCAGGTGCAAGGGAATGACTACTACTCCCACCAAACAGATTTATAGAAATCAGGAGAAACAAAACGCCCACACTTGCCTTCAGGATTACCCTTCATGAGACCCTTCCTTCTTGTTCAATTGACCAGTGATTTTAGGGAATGCTGCAAACTAAAACTGTATTGTGTTTACAAGTTGCCTATTTCACTGTTGAACTTATTTGACCATGCAACACTTTTTGGGACTAAAACCCCAGTGTAATTCTTTTCTTGCCATGTACTTTGGAAAATGTTGCTTTTGATACCAAACGCACAAGTAAACAAATAAATAAAACAAATAAACATTTTCTTCCTAGGGAGGACATTATAATGATGACTCGTTAGGGCTGGTATGATCCAGTAGGTAATGGAACTATTGTTTTCGGTGTTAATCTGCCCCAAAGCGCAGTTTTAATCTAACAATATAGTTGTATAATAAATAAAATGTCCATGTTCAAGACCAGGAAGTATAAAAAATCATCAGAGAATACTTTGCGTATGTCACATGTTATATAAATGGTAACTCATGCTAATAACGTGAACACTTTGTATTCCTTTAATGATCTCTGAGACCCCACAGCTCAAACAGAGTCAGGGGAGGGGCCTATTGGGCATTAAAGAGAGAGTGTTAATAGAATCATGAGTATTTGTTTATCATCTGTTGGCCATCAAAATGAAATGTGGTGGACTTTTCCTGTATAAAGTGATGCCATAATTTTATAACGAATTTAAAAGACTTGCTAGAATTACAGAAATAAAGTAATAAATGAAAGCTAGTGGCCAGGCTCTGTGGCTGACGCCTGTAATCCCAGTACTTTGGGAGGCTGAGGTGGGTGGATCACTTGAGGTCAGGAGTTCGAGACCAGGATGGAAAACACGGTGAAACCCCATCTCTACTAAAAAATACAAAAATTAGCAGGGCGTGGTGGTGCACGCGTGTAATCCGAGCCACGTGGGAGGCTGAGGTATGAGAATTGCTTGAACTCGGGAGGGGGAAGTTGTTGTGAGCCAAGATCATGCCACTGCACTCCAGCCTGGGTGACAAAGCGAGACACCATCTCAAAAATAAATAAATAAAGAAAAGCTAGGAAGAGAAAAACACCAGATGGAAACTTGCCCTAGAGAGGCTTTGGAATTCACCTTTGTCCCAGTGAGAGAGAATAGACCCAGCAGGCAGTCTTAAAGCCATGGTGTATCTCAGACACCCATCCTTTACATTTTCCCAGAGAGGAAAAAAATATTGAGGCTTGTGGGTGCTAGTGTAACAACTGTCACTTGGAAGGTGTTCACAAAATATGTGCTGAATGAATGACTCTGCCAACTCTGTTGTTTCCTAGGTGAGAAGGACACAGGTCCTACTGTGTCACTGTCTCCTTTCCTTTCTGCTTTGCTTTCTGCCAGTTTTTTTTTTTTTTTTTTTCTGGATTGTGTCTAAATGTCACAATATCACTACTAGGTAAGAACTGTGATTCTTATTTAATGGATGAGAAGACAGAAGCCTAGCAAGATCACACAGCTGGTGAATGATAGATAAGGTCTTATTGCCCCAGTGTGAAAGTAAAACTCAGTAAAATGTGCCCCTTCTTGGATCTATTGGACTGTTGCACACTTAGCCTATTAGATAATAATAACAAAGCATAGAGGAGACCCTCGGTATCTTTCTAAAGAGCTTTAAGTGTGAGAGTTTGGGGCCCTGTAGCTCTGAACATTTTATGAAACCAAGTATAATAATACTTGATGGGCATTTACATGGGTATGAGTTTATGAGACATCAGAAAGGAGGCCTAAGAATTTCGAGAACAGAGTTAAGAGGATGACGCATATTCTGATTTTTGACAGCATCTTGAAATGGGTGCAGTTTGTATTTGGTGCCCTCTCGCCTCCATTTAGTGCCTTCAGAAGCCAAAGGGCTGGGTATTTAAAGGTGGAATTCCAGGCACTGCAGTAGGCAATGGAACTATTGTTTTGGGTGTTAAATCATAAAGGAGACTCCTTCTTTCTCCTTGTGAGCATCTCCTTTGGCATTCCTACGAAGTTGCCACGTCTTCCTGCTCAGTAGAAAGCCTTGATTCCTATGGCTAGTCTTACTTTACAAAAGGAAATCCTGAGGCATGGAGAGCCAAACCAACTCAAGGAAGGGGCCGACTGCATTCTCCTTTGACCTCCAGACTTGTTAGTTCCTTGACTTTTGGATAATTTTGTTCCTTTACCTGAGTACACTAGGAACAGCTCATTAAATCACCTTTATTTAAACAGATCACGATTACAGTCTCTGCTACCTCCATTAGCACTCTGAGCTCATCTCTCACTATTCTTCCCCACCCACTCTGTTTTCAGCACATTCAGCCTCCCTGATGTTCCTTGAGTAGATCAGGTGTGCTTCACCTTTGCAATTTGCTTTTGCATTTGACCTTTGCACTTTGCCTTTGCACTTCACCTTTGCACTTGCTGTTCTCTTTCTTCCTTTGGGTACCCTCATGGCTCCTCACTTATCTCCCTCAGCATCTTATTCAAATGCCAACTTTTCAGACTCAAACTCATCTGACCACCCCATTTAAAATTGAGAACCTTCCCTTACCTGGAACTCCTTATCCCTTTTCCTTATTGCTGTATTTGTAGCATCCAGAACCAGAACAATGTCCAATACAGAGAAGATATCCAATAAATATTTTGAATGAATTAATACATTTAAGTAGCCTCTGCTTTAACTGGATTTCCTGCAGCCACTAAAAATTCTGAAATGCCTGTGCCCAGGTGGGGCTTCCTGTTCAAATACCTCTCATTTTTATTAAGCTCCTTCCTGGTCACCAGTCTGAGGTCAAACTCGCTGCCTAACAGGGGCAAAGAAGGAACACTGGCTTCAGTAAGCACAGGGAAAATGCTAGGAACGGCTACATACTTGGAATCAATCCTATATTCTACCTTTAACACCCCTCTTAAATCCCCTTTCATTTCAAATAAGGATGACAAATAAGAACCAACAACTCAGAGTTGTCTGGTTTTCAATGTTGAGTTAAATCTTAAGTCAGCCTTCATTTTTATCAATCTTTATTTTAGGGTCAAGAAGATGGGTTCTGGGGGTGGAGCATTTGGTTTGAGGTCCTTGTTCCATGCCATAGTAGCTAGATGACCTTGGGTAAGTTACTGCCTCTCTCAGTGCTCCGGTTTCCTCATCAGTAAAGAGAATATGATTATAGCTACTTCATGGGGTTGTGGTGAGAATTAGCTGGGGAAATATGTTTAATGCACTTCGAACAGTATAGAGGAAATGTTAGAAATTTCCCTTATCATATGGTGGGAATACTGCTATCTTTCATTGACCTTAAGTGGAAGAAATGCACCCCAGTTACCTATGTCAGCTCCAGACTCCTGCTCTGGGGGTGGAGGTGAGGTTTAGTGATTCTTTGGGTCTTATATCAGTGTGGCTTAATCAGACAAGGAGTGCCCAGTGATGCTGGTTACTTAAAAACACCACACTCTAGCCAGCCTGGCTGGGCCCTGGTGATTACTCCTGCCCACTGGCATCCTCTGGTAGCCACCGCCTGTGCCTGTTGGCTGGAGGAAAGACCACATTCGGCACTCTTGCCAAGTCATGAGTGAGAGGCAGGCTGGTGCCTTGCCCAGCCCCATGACACAGGAGCCTGTTGCCCCAACTGAGATAATTTTCTTGTCACTGGGCCTGAAATCCTCACTCGAAGTCATCTTCAAACTGGTGTTCTGAAACAGGGCCAAGTCCCCAGGCCTGAGTTTGCAGGTTGGGGAGCTGGTCTTCCCTAAAATGCACCTTTCTAAGAGAAGGAAAAAACTTAATACAGCTTGCCAGGGGGAATTAAGTGTCAGTGTCTGTTTTTTTGAATGGCTATTTGCATGTAGACAGGAAGCTTCACAGTCTTTTGCGAAAGCAGGGGGGAAGAATGAGAAAAGAAATCCCTCACCTCCCCAGGGAGACATTTGAGGAATAGTCAAGCCTGAGGGAAGTTTGGATGCCAAGAAAGCCGTGTTCTGCACTAGTCAGAATGTGGACATGGTGGGCGAGATTTGGGCAGCTGCACAGCTACTGGGCAGCTTTCTATTCAAACCCACTCTGGCAGAGGGGAAATGCTCTTTCTTTCATTCTTTCATCACTTGTTTTTTCTTTTTTTAAAGGAAAGTTAAAACAAATATTACAAAAGATCCAGAGACACACTGATGTCACTGAGAGGGGAAACCCAGGTCATCATCAAAAGTTGGTTTTAGGGGACCCCCCTCCACCCCACAAAAAAAGCTGAGCTCTAAAAGGCAGCCTAGACAATGGATCAGATGCCAAACCATGTGAAGTGCCCAGAGGCAACTCCAAAACACCCGGCCCACCAGTGGGTGGAGGCTGCCAAGGAGCCAGATGCTGTAGCTTTAAAAATATCTTCCGCTGCTTGGCATCTGCAATTGCAGGCTGCTGTCTCCAAGAAGGAGCGGGCGAGGGCTGGGACAGCTGGCCAGGCCGCAGCAACCGGCGTATATGTAACGAGAGCGCCTCTAACCACGGGGCTGCCCATTTGGCCTTGTTAAATCACCCTCAGCATATGGTGAGAGACATCTGCCCAGGATCTGGATCTCACAGCCTGGAAGAGGAGGGCTCAACACAAGCATTCTGAGGCCTGGGAGGGCCAGAGGCAGCTGGGAAGTCATTCCCAGGGCCCAGGGCCTCCTTTGACAGAGGAGACCTGGTTCTGAGAAAGAAGGGACTGACTCAAGGTCATGCAACAGTGTGCTGTCAGTGTGCTGGGGAAAAAGTTATTGAGATTCCTTCAGCCCCTGTTTACTTATCTGTGAAATGGGGTAAAGTGTATACCTCATGGGCTTGATGCGAGGGTTAAATAAAATAATTTAAGTGAATGCACTTTGCTTAATACATTTCAGTTGAAGATGATTCTCAGTCTTCAATTACAAACGTTGAAAGCAGCCACTGACATGTTATGTTTTCAAGAGGCTTTGGGAAAGATCCAGAACTCTCCCCAATCCGTCTCTACCTGCTTACTGCTGGATGAAATTCACTCACCCAGGAATTGCACCCATTTTTGGCTGCTATTAAAATGCAGCCTTACTTCCGAGGGTAAAACTTTGAACTGTGAAGAGTTTGCCCTCAAGGCAGGTTTTTGAGGGATAGCAGGGAGTCCTAAAAAAAAAAAAAAAAAAAAAAAAAAAAGGCAAACTAGGATGGGAGCCAACACCTTCATTGGAAAACAGCTCTTTGCCTCTTAGAGCCATTTAACTTTCCTCTACCTTAAATTTCGACCCCAAATAGCAAAACTATGGTTTTATTTATTTATTTACTTATTTTTTGGCTTCCAGATAACATTCTGTTGGATTATTTTTATACCACTACCCTCTCATTTTAAAAAGCCACTAGTAAGTAAATTCTTAAGTAGGGCAATGACCCAGCCTTGAAGGTAGTGGGGATATATACTCCCAAAGTGGTATTAAATAAGAAGAAATTCATACAGATATCCTGGTGGACATTGGCCATGCATAGCTATGGTAGCTAGAGACACACAACTTTTTTTCTCTTTATATAAGAGTACTTCATAAATGTCTCTGAAGACTATGACAAACCCTTGGAAGTATCCAATATCTTTCCAAGATCAAATCTGAGACTTTTCATTACAGTGACATTACTATTCTTTCCTCATATTTGTGGTTTCATTGCCAGCCTTTATTCTCACCTGTCTCCAATCCCAACAACCTCTAATTGTCTTTTAGAGCTTATGGGTTCCAGGTTCCATTCCAGGTGTGGACACATGACTGTGTTAATTCAAGCAGTGTCTCCTACCCTCTGGCCACAGTTTTGGTTTGAGAATGGGTCATAGGATGGACATGGATTCAAATAGATTGACTTGGGTTTTTTTTTTTTTCCTGGGAATGCTGAGACTCTTTCTTATTAGATGTAAGTAGGGAAGTGACTAGGGAGATTCTTGCCTTAAAACTCCAAGGAAGGCAGAATGGAGAAACTGGGTGACTGAGTTGCTAGATCAAGCCATGACTGAAGGCCATGCTACATTTGGACTTTTCAATGACAGGAACCAATGCAGTCTTTTATATTTTAAGCCTGTTTGTGTATCCTGTTTTCCATATTGAGCAACTGAAAACATCCAGATATGCTCAGGGAAGCCCAAGGAAGTTGTACTTACAGATATTTGGTCTCGGCTTATTTTTAGATGGTCAGTTGAGACATAAAAGTCTTTTTTGATTTGGTACATATGTTACTTGACACCATTAGAGCTTGGGGCTGAGCATGCTGACCTCTTGTAGCATGAAAAAGATACCACCCCTAGATTAGGAATGAGGATAAATGGGGGCAAGTCCTCTCTTACCACCAAAGAATACCATGTTTGTCCTCCAGTTCCCCACTTGAATTGACAAGTGGGACATATTAAATTAAGGTTTACTAAACTTCAGCCATTTATCCATTACCCTCATATTTTTTTCTATATTCACCTGTGCTGTTAGTTGCTTTAAATTAATTCACTTTCAGCATGCTTATACATTGTTGGTGGAAATGTAAATTAGTTTAGCCACTGTGGAAAGCAGCTTGGAAATTTCTCAAAGAACTTAAAACGGAGCTAACATTCCATCCAGTAATTCCATTGCTGGATGTACATACAAAAGGAAATAGACCATTATACCAAAAAGGACACATGCACTTTGTATGTTCATCGCTGTGTTTTCATAATAGCAAAGACATGGAATCAACCTAGGTGCCCATCAATGGTGGATTGGATAAAGAAAACGTGGCACATATACACCATAGAATACCATGCATTCATAAAAAAGAATGAAATCATATTCTTTGCAGCAACATGGATGGAGCTGGAGGCCATAATCCTAAGCGAATTAATGTAGAAACAGAAACCAAAATACTGTAGGTTTTCACTTATAAGTGGGAGCTAAACATGGAGCACACATGAACATAAACACGGAAACAATAGACCCTAGAGGGGAGAGGGAGGGATGGGGACAAAGGTCAAAAAACTACCTATTGGGTACTGGGTTCATTATCTGAGGCAATATACCCATGTAACAAACCTGTACGTGTACCCCCTGTATCTAAAAATAAAAGTTCAAAAAAATTAACTCACTTTTCTTAATTTTATAAATCATTTAATAGTAAAAGAAAATGTATATCATGATAGCAAATGTGAAAGTCAATATTTAATACACATTTAAATAAATATACCATTATTAACAAAAAAAATGTATGCCACCTAAAATTACCTTGCATATGATCCATTGGGAAAGTCTAGGAGTCGGCCAGTGGTTTTCAAGCTGTGTTTTTATGGAACTAAATTGTATTGTTGTGGCAGTGTTAGATGCAAATTTCATTTCGTAACATATTTTAACTACAGTCATCCATTGCTTAACGACAGGGATACGTTCTGAGAAAGGTGTCCTTAGGCACCTTTGTTGTGCCAACATCATAGAGTGTACTTATACAAACCTAGATGGTATAGCCTACTACACACCTAGACCATACGACATAGCCTATTGTTCCTAGGCTACAGATCTGTACGGCATATTACTCTACTGAGTTCTGTAGTCAGTCGTTACACAATGGTAAGTATTCATGTATCTGAGCATATCCAAACATAGAAAAGGTACAGTAAACATACCGTATTATAATTTTATGGGACTACTGTCATATATGTGGTATGTCATTGACCAAAATGTCATTAAGGAGCACATGACTGCATTTTGAAAATTGAAATAAAAATCTATGTTTAGTGTTAGTGTCAGTTTTGGGTTCCTTGTGTCTGTTTTTCATATTTATGTAAAAGAATATACTTGTCTCTCTCTCTGTCTCTCTATATATACACACAGGGACTTAAGTATATTCTTTAACATAAATATAAAATATTTATCAATATTTATAATAAATATTTACTTACAAATAATATTTATATTGGAGACCGACAATGTAATTATTTGAGCTGCTAGGCAACTAATTTTTATTTATTTTATTTTATTTTATTTTATTTTTTTGAGACGGAGTCTCGCTCTGTCGCCCAGGCTGGAGTGCAGTGGCACGATCTCGGCTCACTGCAAGCTCCGCCTCCCGGGTTCACGCCATTCTCCTGCCTCAGCCTCTCCGAGTAGCTGGGACTACAGGCGCCCGCCACCACGCCCGGCTAATTTTTTGTATTTTTAGTAGAGACGGGGTTTCACCGTGTTAGCCAGGATGGTGTCGATCTCCTGACCTCGTGATCCGCCCGCCTCGGCCTCCCAAAGTGCTGGGATTACAAGCGTGAGCCACCGCGCCCGGCTGCAACTAATTTTTATGTGTGCTCAGAAGAAAACATCAACAATCTCTGGAAATATTTTTAAAATAATTTTCATCAAATTTTTATTACAGAAAAAGACTAATACCACAAATGGCCAAAAATTCCACTGCCCATGGAATCCCTTGGGTGTTTAAAAAAATAATAATGCCTATCTGCATGTACATTCTAATTTCTTATAAGTATGTCATTGATTAGGAAGATTGTAGCTCTGCAATGGTCTTTCTGGAATTCAGACTTTTAATCTAAAATTGCACAAGTGAGTCACAGGTACTCCAAACAAGTGGCAGGCAAATATCTCATTTACTTGGCCAGTCCTGTTGTCAAGCTGTAATAATCTAATTCAGTTATGTGTGAACTTGCGATATGCTGATCCCCGTGAATCACATGTTATAGACAAATTTAATGTTAGTGCAAGTTTTGGGCTCCTTGTGTCTGATTGTCACATATATGTCAAAGAATATCGAGGACTATCATCGGTATTGTTACTAGCTCAACTTTGAAACAGAAGTGTCTCAGTATCTTGCCTTCAAGCTTCTGGCTCAGATTAAATGAAGAGTATCTTGAGATTGTGAGTCAAGCTGTTAATAAAAAACAAACAAACAAGAAGCCCACAGATGTTACCACTTTCACTACTTATCAGTGCAATCAGAATTTCCGTGAGGCCAGGCATTCAAATCAAAATGCCAAAATAAAGACAATAACCGAGGCTGATGTGTTTGCAAATATCATCCATAATTCCAATATCAAATGTTAGCACTCATCGGAATAACTTCATTGCTCTTTGTGGCTCAACTTGAAGAAGTAAATATTATTAATTTTAAATTATCAAATAACATTTTATGAATAAAGTAGCGATACACACACACACACACACACACACACACACACATTCACCTGCAACATCTGAAAACCAGTGGCCCGTATGATTTTTAAGGTATTCTTCCACCTCTAAAAATAAAGTCAACCTCTTAGGCTGACTCAACTTCAAAGTTGTGGTTGTGAAAAATAATAGGAAAATGACAGGTAACATTCATACAGTGCTTTGCAGATTCATAAAGTGCTTTGAAGAGTTTGAATTTCAATCCCTAACTCTAACCTCAATTTTTCTGTGCTGCTTTCTCTCATTGTCTCAGGCCACATTAAGCACATCACTGTCTAGGCCCCCAGGGTTCCTGCTTCATAATTTTGTACTGCCCTACCACAGCACTTTAGAATTATTTCTTTATCTGCTTGCCTCTGCCCCTGGATTGTAATCTCCTCAAAGATTACAGACAGATGAACAGACCGTATCTTGTTCATCTTTGTATTTTCAGTGCCTAGTGTAGTGCAGAGCATTTACTTAATGAGTGTTTGGCTGCTTAAGTGAATGAATGGTTCCTTGGGAGTGAACAGAAAAACTGAGCACTGAGTGATTATGTTTTTTGTTGTTTTTTTTCATCAGCTCAGCACGTGTCTTCCTCATCAGGAATATTTATTAAGTAACAGCATATGTTGTCCTCATCAAGGAATATTTATTAAGCAACAAATTTGCACATAAAATTTGGCAAGGTACCATTGTCCTGGACGCCCATTCTCCCCTCTCAGTCCTGACACTGTCCAAGTTCATGTCCTCATTAACTTGGGTCTGTTGCAAGAGCCATGAACTCTTATCAGCACACACCTGACCCATTCCTATCTACGAGCCTCTGCTCATGTGTTTCTCTCCACCTGGAACACCTTTCCTCATCATTTCTGCACATTTGTTAATACTCGTACTTCAAACCCTTTCTGATAGTCTCTTCTGGCCCAGTCCTAGGTGGAGTTCAGAAACGCCATCTCCTGAAATGCTCTAATGCAGCCTGTTACGCTTTCACTGTCCTTATTCTTCTTAAGGGGAGAGTTTATGTTGAATCATTTGTGTGTCTGTCAGAGCATCAAAAGCATATAGTACATGCTAAAATAATTGGTGAAAGAATACTTTTTATGGTCCCTATGGCTGAAACAAGCTAGCCACTGTCAGTATCAGAATAGAATCCTGGAATTTTGAATCAGGTTCATCTGTCCAACTAAGAACACAAAAGGAAATGATTCCTGTTCTTCATTGGTTCACACGTATCACAGCTGTGTATTCCCAGGACAGTTACTTAGTGTGTCCAGTTCCCCAGCTTTTCTTTTGTTAATCATGATTGGTAGCATATATCTGAAGAGCAAAATAGGTAATAGATGCAGATGTATCATTATAGGGCCTGGCACATGGGAAAGGTCAGGTCAGTGGTCACTACTATTACAGTTGTTTGTTGTTGCCAAATAATGCTGTAAAAAATCTTATAAAAATTGGAAATTAAAAAGCATGTGAGTAGCGGAAGAAAGCTACAGAGATTTTTTAGTTGATGAATTTGTCTCTCAATGGAGAACTCCCTGAGGGCAGGTTCTGCATCTTATCTATCTGCATCCTTAGCATAACACGATACTTGGTACTGAAAAGGGATGCATTAAAAGGCTCTCTGATGTAACTGGATGCATTTGTTGATAATGTTAAGATCAATTGTAGTATTCTGAGTGCTCACTAGGTGACTGCTAGTGTCCTAGATCCTCTCCTGTTTCATGTAGTCCATGCAACGTTCCTGCTAGAAATGAGCTATTCTCCTATTTCCTGGCAGAGGCCACAATGAGGAGGTAGCCTAGCCATGATTAAGATGCAGGTCTATTGGATTCTAAAGCCCCTGCTCCTCACCACTGCTATACACACTACAGTATTGCCCTACGAAGTTAGAAGGTTAATGCAATATTCCAGTCCCTGAACTAAGGAGGGGGCATAGATGATGGTGAGGCAGAGAAGAAAGCAGCAGTCAATTGACTTTGGAGACCGATTCCTTGGGGAAGGGAATTAAGAGTTGGATGGAGGAAAAGAAGAAAACTAATGATCACAAAGAGAATTCACGGGAGAGGCAAGCTAGTGAGCCAGACTGCCCAGGATCTAGAGCGATACACTTCCCACCACCCCAGGCTCACGGTGGCTTTCCTCGTAGGTTTCCTAACAGGCCATGACCGCAGTTGGCACTGGCCGGCTGCAAAGCAGGCCCGATCTGTAACAGCAGTGCTAATGGGAAGTTGGCCCTGCCCCAAGCGGGTATGGAAAGCGGCTGTTGGCTCTTGTAAAAATCCTTGGTCCCGGCCACTTTTCCACAAAGAGAAATTCACCATCCCAAAGAAACGCCATCGCCTGTTCCTGGTGCCAAACTTGAGGAAAATCAAGTCGTGAGACTCTCTCTCATTTGCCTGGGTGAAATGACAGATAGCAAAAGAGCTTTCAGTTTCCTCTACCCCCCAAAAGTCTGCCAGAGATATAAATATTTAAAAACAGGAGCTAGACTGAGAGGGTTAGCTTTCACTGTGTCTTCTTTGGCAAGCTTTCGATCCACCCACCAGATATCATTTTATTCTGTGTAATGGAATGGCAGTTCTGGGTCGCACATCCCAACTTCTGACACACTGGGTAGAAAAAAATGACTGTGACCCTTGTAAACTATTTTTGTAGTTTCAAACTGATACAGGCTCAGGTTGTGAATGCCAGATTGAGTATAGCTATGAGAGGTTTAAATGCTTTTTTTTTTTTCCTGCTGTTTCCTTATTTTTATCTCCTGCTAAGAAGTCCTCTTTCTGATTTCTGTCCAGTCACTTAACTCTTTTTCCTTGGTACACAGGATGCAAAAAACAACAACAACAACAACAAAAAATAAAAAAAAACTGCTTTCATTTCAAATTGGTTAAACAAAGTACATAAAAGTGTACAGTCTGCATTTCTTTGTTTCTCTCCCATGACAGTCCCCAAAATTGTTGATAGAGAAGACCATTCAAAATTATTAATTCTCTTTTTCATATAGAGAAGTGGGTGCAAACCCCCATGAAATTAAATAGGGTTGAATCGTCACAGATGACCTTCACAATCCAGGCCTTCATAATTTTAGGTGGATTAGAGAAAACTAATGAGGATTTTGAAACAGGCTTTGGACTAAAACTCTCATCATGCAAATCCACTGAAAGACCCCATAACTTTAAAGCACAATTAACCTGATCCCCAGTCTCCACCCTCCTGTATGGGACTCATTTTACTTCCTCTTATTCTACTGTCTTCACAAAACAATGACGACAACAATGCAGCAGATATTTTTCTCTATTTTTCATTAGATTCCGCTGTTCTTTTTCTTTGTTTTTCTTCTTTTCTTTTCTTTTTGTTCTCCATTGCTCTGTCCTCAGAGTCCTTTTTAATTTGGCTTAGGACTCACAAGAGTTAATAGGCGAAGGGGGCGGGGGGGAGGAACCCACTTGTTTTAAGCCTGGAGCCTGTCACCTTTTCTTGGCAATTACACTGCTAATGGCTGGGTCCCAAGCAAAGTGGCAAAGAATATCTCTTCTCACGTTCCCAACTCACAGTGCATTCCCAAATACCAGATGGTGTTTTTGGAATCCATTTCACTATGTTTGATATGACAATACTTTTGTATAATGTTAAATTATATATAACTATTGCAAATAGCTGAGATCAGAACGACCAAGAAGCGGAAAATTAGACACAAGAAGGAAAGATAGAAACTAAAGACTGTGGACTTTCATCTGCCCCCATTGTGCCCTGTTTCCCTTGGATTTCCTTTTAATCTGAAGAGGATTGGCAGGAGGGGTTGCGGTGTGGGGGCGGAGGGGGGGGTGTAGTGTGGAGAAGCATGGGGGGATGGGGAAGAGTGAAAAGTGGTGCTGCTGTGTTGTTGCAATGAAATTACATCAAATCGGGATCCTCTCCCTGTTAGAGTTTGGTACATATCATGAAAAACTTGCCAGACATTTCGAGAGCAGCGTCATCTCATTTCAATGGCCAAAAACCTCAAACTAAGCCAAAGAAGACTGATAAAGCCCCACGACCAACCCTTTTTGAAAGCTGTGTGTGTTTTTATTTTTTGTTGAGGGACAAGCCAGTGAATCACCAGACCTGAAAACCTCAGTCACCGCCTTAGGAGCCATGAGAGGGACAGGAAGAGAGAAAACAAATTCCCACCCAAAACAGTACAAAGGAATTCAACAGAAATAGTCCAGAGGTTTCTTCCTTGTTTGAGGGCATATGGATATATTGATTTGATTTCTAAAACAGTGGATGAAACTGGACCCTTGAAATAAAAATATCTCCAAGAATCCACCCTTGAAAAATGCGACCAGCACCAATAAAGCTGTATTTCTACCCTAGATGGCCAAATGGAGTAAACACACCACTTTAATTTTAATTTTCTGGCTATTTGACAATAGGCAACCTCTGGTCCTCCTTCCCCAACCTTCAAACAGGCCTTATCTCCACATTGCAGGACTTATTGATTTCAGCCCAGAGCGAATGCATTACAGCCAAGTGATAAATTGCTTAAAATTATTCTTAAATGAAAATGCTGGAAAAATGCAGCTTTTTGAATGGAGGGAGGGCAGGACAATTTCCAAACTGCATATATGAGAGATTCTTTCAGCTGATTGATTTCTTCTTCATCAGTCACATTACCAACCTTCAGAGGTGATCGTCAGAACCAAGGCCCTACCCTATTCATGCCACTCAGATTGTACGTGGCGAATGAGTTTTTTCCCCTATCACCAGTCTTTGCTCCCTGCTCCCCCTTCTCTCAACAATTAACCCCTCCCCTACTTCCTTCTTCTCCCAGCATATAGCTGAACAGTTCTCCCTGGAAAGCTCCTACAGCTCCAGTGACTACTACATAATTAACAATAACTTGTAGTAATGCAATTTAAGAGTCCTTTTAATGGGCAGCAATGGTAGAATGTATAGCCCATCTTTCTTTGTCATCTGAGAAAAGCGGCCTCATGCAGAGCTGCTGGTTGCTGAGTGACGCTTTGTTGTTTGCACCAGACTCAGTACCAGCTGCACTGGCAGGTAGCCGAAGTGCAAGGAGATAGCTGCCAAACTATGCTATACAAAGGGAGCCGTGCCAGAGAGAAAGAGACCTTTGCATGTGATGACCTTTGACCCCCAAGCCAGCATGGATCCCATATTCATCCCTTCCAGACAATTGCATCTTTCATTCCACCACAAACTATGATTAGAAAGGGACCATTTGTGATCAGGGTTGGTTAGCTTGTAAGTTCCCACCAATGGAGTTACTGGATTTTTCTTCCGTTTTAACTGTGACAATATTTTCCTTAATCTGGAAGAGATAAGCAATTAAAAAAGGGAAAATTATAAAAGCAAAACAGTAATCCAGCCATTGGTGAGGGGCAGGGATTCAGGGAAAGTGAAAAGGGTTTAGATAATGGCCATATGGCATTTAAAAAGTCAAATGGAAATTGAACTCTACCTGATCATGGGGACCTTCCCATAAGGAGACCAATAGAATTGTGCATTTTTAAGGAAATTACTAACTTTCTCAATACTGGTATATAATACTTCCTTTATTCCACCAGCAAAGCTTTTGTTTGGGCAACTTAGATTAATGAGAAACTAACAGCTTGCATTTGAATGTGTTCTAGCAAGTTCACTTTTGTTCTTCTTTGAAAAACATCAGTGATCTTTGGAAAACGGCTTTTATTTTGTGTTTTAAAGCCATTCTCCATCAGGACCTGTGAAAAGAAGCCTCAAGCTCAAGAAAAGACCACCTCAAAGTCACAGCAGCCTTTCTGAACCTAACTCTTCACCATCTTGTCTAGCGGGCAGGGGAATCAGTTGTCAGCATCACATACCTACCACAGCTGCATACCAGAGTGCACCTAGGAAACGTTCCCACAGCGACCAGAATATAATGATCCGAAGTTTCAAATTCTACATCTTTCCAGAAAAAAAAAAAAAAAAAAAAAAAGCCTGTGGTGCACGTGGGGGTAGACTTTGAGAGCTTTTCCAGCAGCAGAGGCGTTTCTGGAACAGCCCTTCTTTGATCTGCCTCCCTATCAAAGGCACCGTTCCTTTGAGGTAGGAGAAAAAACCGATACCTGCAGGCCAGCCTGGAGGAGCCGCACCTGACTTCAGGCTCCCATGTGAAGCCGTCTGTTCTTTATTTTCACTCCGTATGAAGTTAATGGAATTTGCAGTTGATTAACCTCAAATCTGGAGAAGTGATCCAGTCTGGGATTGCAGCTGGCAGGGCTAGGGCTACTTGTACTTCTTAACTGAGTCAGACAGCAACAAGTGTTTTTCCTCAAAAAGTAAAGACCCAGAGAAATGGGCATGAGAGGGAGAGTCCCACAGCTCCAAGAACAGCCAGCAGGCATGGAGACAGACTGTTTAGCGTCTGAGCTGCAAAAATAAGATGGTGGTGTCTAGCTGACAAATTAAGCCAGGAACCTGAGATCCTCTAAAGAAAAAAATTCACAAATAAATACATGGAGGCTCTGCTCTGTGGAGAGTCAGCAGTGTTGTGGTTAAAGCACGGATGTTGGAGACAAGAACTCCCTGGCTTTGAAACCTGGCTCCCCTACCTATTGCTGTGTGACTCTGAACAAAATACGGAACTTCTCTGTGCTGCACTCTCTTCATCTGTCAATTGGAAGTAATCAAGGAATTTTAATGAGGACTAAATGAATTAATGACGGTAAAGTGCTTAAGAATAGTGCCCATCATAAGCTTATAGGTATTTCCTTAAAAATACATGGATTTGTTTTTAGGAAAATATGCGAATACATATTTTTCTATTAAAGTCATTACTCTTAACTCATAATGCATAAAGAAAAATTAGAAAATTCTTCATCAGCTTCTAAAAGATAATAGTACAGGGATACGAATATTATGTTTGGCTAAATTTTTTACAAAACTAACTCTCATATTAAAATCGGTTGAATAAGCAAGTAAAAGGCATTGGGTTGTTTCTTATTGTTCCGCATCAGACAGCAAAGGTTGCTGCTGAATTTTCTGAGGGGAAGCTTCCACATATGGTATATTTAGTGCATGAAATGTGGCATTTGGATTCCTGTGTTTTTTTTTTTTTAAATTGTCATATAAACAAATAATTCCAAACATATTTCTTCTTCATGGATTTGTTTCTATTTTGCAAATTGTTTCAGGCATCAATAAACAGGATTACACAAATGTGCATACAACTGCAAAACTCATTTAGTTTAGCAAGTGCTTCTCACATATTCATTTACTCAACAATGCTACTTTCAAGTCATGTCAACATTACTCCATTTCTGCCTCATGACTAATACAGTGTTACTTAAACCCATTTCACATCTTACATCCAAGGAATGCCACCAACCTTTTTGGTTTGTACCACCTGGTTTCTAATTAAAATTAAATTGAGAAAGAAGCCTTCTGCAGAAGTGTAGATTCTTCCATAGCACACTTATGGGGCCGGCGTCCTCAGCAAGGATTTCAAATATAAGACCACTAATGTGAAAGCTCATTATAGGAAGAAAGCAAAAAGTGAAAAGCACATTAGACCAATTAAGAGGCTGTGAGTGAGAGGCATATGGGTATCCAAGAGCGTGATGCTTTCATTGTCCCTTCTTTCTATCAAGGAGAGTGAAAAGAATTTTTCACTTGTAATATAATACTGTGCCAATTTCAAAAATAGGTCCATAGTATATGTGGATGATAGAACAGGGGGAAACACAAACTGAAGCCCCTCACCCTTAGCATAATAATAAGAGAATCTACTATTTTGTGTGTGGAGTCAGAGATTTCCAAACGCTCAACCACTCTAACCACCGTAAACAGGGAAACAATACCCGTTATTCACTCAATTTTCTTGAGCTAAAAAAGGCAAATGATAACAACATATGCTCCAAATGTGACCCATGCAGTTTAGCTTAAAGGCAAAATAAGATAAAAGTCAGCATTGCACACAGAGTTTAAACAGAAACATACGTATCTATACACTTTCTTTCCCTCTCCATATGTTACCCTGTGGTGGGAATTATAATACTGTGCATCACACCTTTCACTCAAGGATCTCAAGCCCCTCTCAGAAATGAACACAAACCCTTACACCAGCTCTGAGAAGCAGGTGGTGAGTATTATTATTACCATTTTACAAATGGAGACAGTTAGTGTTCCCAACTTCTAGTTGATTGAACTCAAGGCACTGCCACTCTTTATTTGGGGAGGGGAGAGTGTTCCTTCTCTTCTTTCTGTCTCTCTCTCTCTGTCTCTCTCTCTCTCCCTCTCTCTTTAATTTCAGTGACAACACAAATGCATGGTAGCACTTAAAGGTGGCCTTATTCAATGATAGCGTAAAAGAGTTTGCTTCCCTTTCGTTTACTTTCCTTCACCCCTGAAACTGCCAAATACAACTCTTGATTCTAAGAATGATCTCAAACTTTCTTCTGTGTTTCTCTTTTGGATAGAGCTTGGAACACTAACAAGTGAAAGTCACAATCCAGGAAAATGAGTTCCTGAATTTGATGTTTTCATTACCAAGAGTAAAACGTGGGCAGCTTAGAACTGAAACTGACAAGTAGCACCCTCTGTGATGCAAACTTTTGTGCTGCAGCTGGGGAAGTTGACTTAGACAGCTTTCCAAAGCAGCCCAAACTCTAAATCCAACAAAGAGGGGTATGTTTCATAGCAGTGTTACCCAGGACAGAGCTTCAGTTGAGGTTCTCAGTTACTAAATTTTAACCCAAGCACAACTGCTTAGGAACCTGAGGTCCAAGTGAGCACACACAGAGGATGGTTTTGAGAGCAGGCTTCCCAGGGAAAACCAACCTCTGAAGTCAGCAAGTTGGAGCTTATGAATTATGAGCTTCCTGCCAGTTTCATGTCCTCTGAAGTTGGGCTTCAATGTGCTATAAAACTGGTCTTGTGTAGGTGACGTGCTTTCTGAATTTGACACAATAGATTATTGGGAAAAAGAGTTTTAAAAAATTATAAAAGTCAGTTTGCTTTTCAGGTCCATGTATCTAATTGAGAAGCGCTCACTTTGCTGATACAACGTTCATAAAAATTTGTGTTTATGGGAAACACTATGATACTCCTCATGAGATCCAGCACAGGGTGAAATACATAGAGATGTGGTCTTGGGAAGTCCTTGATTTTTTATTTTTAGGAGGATCACATATAGCCATAAGAGGGAAAAAAACACGAATCAGAGATCCCTCTTCCTCCCTTCCCCTGCTAAAAACAAAAAAAAAATAAAACTACAAAGGAACAAAAAGATGTATTTGTCTAATAATAGTAATAATAATAATAGCTAACATTTTTGAGTGTTTATTACGCACCAGGCACTGCGCTAGACACTTTGTAAGCTCACACCCTTTAAAAATTATGAGAAAACTGAGGCTAAGAGGGTTTAAGTAACTTTCTTATGGTCACACAGGAGGTGCTTTTGGACTCTAGGTCTGTTTGCTTTCAGAGTTCATACTCTTAATCACTTCTTATATTGCCTAAGCTGTTTACGTGAGTTACTATGACGTAATTAAAATAGGAAGCGAGTGAGGTGACAAATAGAAGTTACATGTAAAATAATTTCTTTATGAAGACCTGCCTTTCCTCCTCTGGATGGATCTCATCTGAATAAACTTTTACAAGCCTCCTAGAAGGCTAAGGGGCTGTATCATAATTGTCTTTGCCTTCTGAGTAACTAAGCCAGTGCTAGTCGCAAGTACAGGCTCAACAGAAGTTTATTTAATAAATCAATAAATGAAATGGCTCTTGGTTCTTTGAAAACACTTTGACCCATCAATGGATTATTGGTGACAACTTTTAAAACAATGGCTAGCTTTTCCAGGTGTTGAGCCAGGCTCCCCTTTCCTTTAGTCCGTGTGTGTCCATGGCGTGTAAAAGGATGGAGCCATTGTGAAAGACAGCATGGTGGTTCTTCAAAAAGCTAAACATAGAATTACCATATGATACAGCAATTGTACTTCTAGTATATACCCCAAAGAATTGAAAGCAGAGATTTGGACAGATCTCTGCATGCACATGTTCATAGTGGCATTATGCACAATAGCCAAAAGGGGCAAACAACCCAAATATCCATCAATGGATGAATGAACTAAAAAAAGTGGTGTATATATACAATGGAATATTATTCCTCCTTAATCAGATAGGAAATTCTGACATATGCTACAACATAGATAAACTTTGAACATTATGCTAAGTGAAATAAGACACAAAAGGACAAATATTGTGTGATTCCACTTATATAAGATACCTAGAGTAGCCAAATTCCTAGAGACAGAAAGTAGAATGGTGATTGTCATGGGGTGGTGCTGGGGGTGGGAAGGGGAATGCAGAGTTGTTGTTTAATGGGTACGGAGTTTTAGATGAAACAGTTTTGGCGATGGATAGTGATAATTGTTGCAGGACAATTAAATGCACTTAATGCCACTGAATTGTACACTCAGAAAAGGTTACAATGGTAAATTTTATATTATGTATATCCGACACAATTAAAACAAAAACCTATCCTCAAAGTCAGTGGGCAGTGGGCTGGATGTGTGAAATTGACGGGAAGATTGGGACAGGCCTAATCTCTCACAATACTGTAATGCGGGGGTCCCCAACCCCTGGGCCATGGATTGGTATCCATCAGGTCTGTGGGCTGGTAGGAACTGGGCCGCACAGCAGGAGGTGAACAGTGGGCAAATGAGCATTACCACCTTAGCTCCACCTCCTGTCAAATCAGCGGTGGCACTAGATTCTCATGCCAACACTGTTGTGAACTGTGCATGCGAGGGATCTAGGTTGCGAGCTCCTTGTGAGAATCTAACTAATGCCTGATGATCTGAGGTGGAACAGTTTCATCCTGAAACTGCTGCCCCCACCTCTACCGTCTGTGGAAATATTGTCTTCTGTAAAACTGGGTCCTGGTGCTGAAAAGGTTGGGGATTGTTGCTAATGGATTCCCAGTGCCCACCATCGTAGGAAGAGTGTGTTTGGCGAGGGTGCTGATGGCCTCTTGGCAAGCTCTCAGGGATGGGGAAGTGGATGGCAGATGCACAGCCCCAAGGGCTTGGTGTTTCCTGAGCCTGTTGGTAGGGCCCACCATCTGGCACACAGGGCCGAGAGTTCCCAATCTCTGCTTTGAACACCTTTTGAATTTGAGTGGGTCTAGGGATACCGAGCATAAAATCTCTGGGCTAACGAGTTGGTTCCCATTTATCACTGCCTTTGGCTTTTAACATGATTTCTGTGCCACAAAAAGCAATACCTTTTATCCAAGGTTGACTTACAGGACATCTCTCTTAGGCAAGGTCTCCCTAAGTAAAATGAGGGCACTAATAAAGCCAACTGAATCAGATGCCTAATGATTTTTTGAAGATGCAGAATAGCTCCTTTCACGGGAAGTGGTATGATTGTTTAGGAATCTAGAAAACTTTTGTAAAGATGAAGAGCAAAGTCACAAAACTGAATTCTGATCACTTCAGAAGTAAAGTGTCAGGACTTAAAGCTGCATAGGTAATGATACTCATCTCTTCCTATTTGTATTATTTTCAATATTTTACAGCTTTGCTTTGACATCTACTATTGCCACTAAGCCTTTGAGGGAGACAAGGCAGAAATTTTTTCTAGTCTACACCTGAGGACACTGCTACGAGTTCCTTTAGATCACAGCCTATGCCTTGTTTCCCATTGTATCTTCAGTACTTGGCCTTTCTACCCCAGCTCTGAACATAACAGGTTTTCCAGAAGTTCTTGTTGAATGACTCTGAATATACAAAAAACTTTCAGTTGATTGGTTAAGGTAGTTTAGTAATGAGAGCAAGGGCTGAAATTCCTTCAGCTTTCTTTTTCTATAACAACATCTTGATATAGGCTGGGCGCGGTGGCTCAAGCCTGTAATCCCAGCACTTTGGGAGGCCGAGGCAGGCGGATCACGAGGTCAGGAGATCAAGACCATCCTGGCTAACACGGTGAAACCCCGTCTCTACTAAAAATACAAAAAAATTAGCCGGGCGTGGTGGCGGGCGCCTGTAGTCCCAGCTACTCGGAGAGGCTGAGGCAGGAGAATGGCGTGAACCTGGGAGGCGGAGCTTGCAGTGAGCCGAGATCGCGCCACTGCACTCCAGCCTGGGGAACAGCGCAAGACTCCGTCTCAAAAAAAAAAAAAAAAAAAAATCTTAATATAAACAGTAGTTTTTCCTGCCAAACTCCTTCTGGAGACTCTGTCCACCTGTGAGGTTAAATACATCTTAGCTAACTGGCCACTAGCTTGGTGGGCTGAATGCCCTATGGTTTCCCCATAAGGAAAAACTGTACATCTTGATCGAAAGCTGGCAAGGTAATGGTGTTCCTCTAAGATCCCTCCATGCCACCCTGCACCTCACTGCGCTTCCTCTTGTGCTGAGCTCTCTGATTGGCCAGCTTCCGTCACCCCTTGCTGTCTGCGTCAGGTGATTCCCTGCCTGCCTCTAGACTAGCTGCTGCTGGCCAGACTTCCTTTATCTCTTGGTTTTCTATCTCTGTCTTATCAGGCAACCCCACTCCTGTTGCATCCTTCCAGGCCTCCCTGCCGGGTGCTGGGCCTTTGGTAGCAAGGCACTCCTCCTCCCTCCCCTGCCCCCATTTGCAGTGAGCTGCTTCTCTCCTTCCCTTCTCTCTGTCACAGTCTGCTCTGTTTCCTATTAGGGGAGAGTGCATTTTAAATGTCTCAGCAGCGTCTGTCTCCACAGTTCCTCTGCTCCCACCATCCCCCTCCCAGCCCCTTTCTCAAGTCAGACACTAGAGCGGGTAGCATCAATTTACAGTTTCTGGCCAGATACCAGATGTTCTGGATGGAAGCAAATTGTCATAGAAATGTTTGTAATTTCAGATAAAGATCAATGCTGAAACTGGTAAGGATGGAAAAAAACAAAGGGGAGTACAGTTTTTATTGTTGTTATCACAATTAATAATAGTCCCAAGCAGTCCTTCTTTCTCTCTTTCTTTTCCTCATCCGGTTGGAAATGATTATAAAGTTTCTTTCTGAAGTTTCCCCAGTAGACAGTCTTCATCCTGTCCTGATGTCCACAGTAACATAGCTGAGAAAGGATTTTTGTTAGACAGCAGAGAAAAGTGATAGGTAGTATCTCCAGGAGAAACCTTTGTTTTAATGAAAAGTTGTCATAGACTCTTAGGGATGGTACACGGAAGGTAATGCTGAAACAATCCAGTCTAAACACTTAATTTTGAAGATGAGGAGACTGAAATTGAAGCTCATAAAAAATAAAGTAACTGGACCAAAGTTACACAAGATTGAGAAATGTCGCTTATTATAAAATTGTTCTTAGAGAGTCACAAAGTGTAATAGCATGTTAAAGACACTGAAATTCAGCAGTCAATAAATAAGTTTAACTTTAGCTGGTTTAGCACATTCCTAACCTATTTCACCATGGAAACTTTATTTTCTCCAGGTGATTAGGAATTAGGGTTCTGCAGAAAATACTTTTGGAAAATCTGGCTTAACATAACAAAGACCAGCACCGTCTCTAGTCATAGAGGTTTTTAAATGGTATATTTGCGTCCAAACAACGATGCTTCATAAATAACTGGAATTATTCTGGAAATGATTCAGGGGACTTATAGAAAATACCGTGCCATTTCTCTGTGTTCTTTAGAGATAGTTGCTGGAGATAACAAAACTCTCACGTTGGTTTGGGGATATGTGACTAATGTTGATGTTAACTCCAAAGGGAGAAAACAGCTCTTCCTGTGGCACATCCAATAAGCGCTGTCTTACAAAGTTACAGGGTGAAGCCCAGGAGGAAAAATTCAAGTGAAGATTAGGTGAAATAAAAGTCACCAGAACTAGTATGCTCCAGATTTGAAAAATGATAGCTGCTTATCTGTGCACATTTACCAGGGACTGAGGACAAGAACAAATATTCTGTGATATTTCAAGTTTTTAGAGGTGAGATAGTAGAATCAATAGTGAGTTTTTGAAAGCAGAAGTGGATGATATTTGTCTTTAGACCTTTATGCCTCTGATTTTCAATTGCTTCTGCTTCTTTCTTTTGGCCTTCTCTCTCCTTCCTTGGTGGGTGCAGGGTGGGTGAACCAACCCAAACATTCACATTTGCTCAGGCTATCCTGACACTCCACTGGGATCTAAGAACTGATCTAGTAAACTGATTCACTCATAAGGGAAAGGACATGCTGTGCCCACAGGTGGCATTTTAGCCATGTGATAGCCTGTTATAGAAAGAATTGAGACTCTGCACCTATTTAGAGCATAGGTAACTACCTACCCACCTATGTGGGATCATTGAGAAAATAATGTGATCAAGGCAAAATGGTGGACTAAAGGGAAAGAGCTAGGCAAGCAACAGGTCAAATAAATCATTGCCCTCATTTTCAAGAGCAGAGGTTTGGGGCAACTTCAGTTCCTCAGAACCCTGATCCACAAGAGGAGTATGACACCATTCTTATGCTCTTGCAGATGACAGCAAAGGGAGAGAACAGACAGCATTCAAAAAAGAAAGTGATGTGGCAGTAACCAGATCTGTGGCCCTCACTAATACCAAAGTCACAGGCACTCACACACTCACACATGAAGGATCACTCAGTCCACCACTGTAGTGCAGCACAGAAGGTATAGCACAATGAGGGTAGACAGGAGTTTGATCAACAATTTGAGTAGATGAGAGATTATGAATCTCTTAATAAGCTTGTATAGATATTGTTGTAAGCTTAAATTCATATTGGTGAATTTCATTTTAATTTGTCTCATGGGAGACCTCATTTAATCCACACAGCCTCTAGTAGTAAAAGAATTCATTCCAAAGCAAAATAAACAAAACACCTTGATTATTCTGAACTAATTTTTTTGTTTTTCTATTTTACTTTTTTAGAGACAGGGTCTCACTCTGTCACTCAAGCTAGAATGCGGTGGCACAATCATAGCTCACTGTAACCTTAAACTCCTGGACTCAAGTGATCTTCCCACCTCAGCCTCCCAAGTAGCCAAGACTACAGGCGCATGCCACCATGCTCAGCTAATTTTTGTTTTGGTTTGGAGAAATGAGGTCTTGCTATTTGCCCAGGCTGGTCTCAAACTCCTGGGTTCAAGTGATCCTCCTGCTTCAACCTCTCAAAGTGCTGAGATTACAGGCGTAAGCCCCCGTCCCTGGCCTCTGAATGAAATTAAGTAGGAATGTGTATATTTCCCTTGCTTTCTAATTACTGTAATAGGAAAATAGGCAACTATAAGTATAGAAAATGAAATCAGTTTTTCTCAAAAATGTTACTTGGTGTATCAAAATTAACTGGGAAGACACTTCAAAGCATATCTGCTTGCCACCCCACCCCATCTTGGATGGCATATCAGAGTCTGTAGGCTATGGGCATGTGTGGAGGGGACTCCCCAACTCCTAGGTGTGCTTATAATGCCCTTTTCTAGGACCACTTTTAGGAGATTTGTCTCTAGCTTAGTTTCAAAGAAAGACCATGGGATTTGGGACCACCTTGGAGTAGTTTTATGATATGGGGAGATTTATTAACTCTTTCAATCTCAGTTCTTTTGTCTGGAAAATGGAGATAACAATACTTAACACTTGAAAGGGTGCAGATCAGTGTGTTTGAAAACGTCAAGCAAGTGCCTGACACACAGTGTAGTGTTCAATAACTGTGAATTTCCTCCTATTTCTAAACTGAACGTTATATATAGTCACAAATTGATGCTCAGAAACATGACTCTGAACTCTGCAAATCTTTACGCATTAAATAAAGATTCAAACTTAATTCTTTGTTGAGGCAGAAAAGTATGCTGTTGTTTTTGGGTTAACTTTCAGTTAACTAGAAAATAAAATCAAGTAGAGTAGCTCTTGCCTAGAAATGCTAATTGGTTGAGATATTTTTGTAGCTATTGACAAGTGCCCAGAGGATAAATCTATGACAGCAATTTGGCTCAGGAAAGGCAAAAGGTCTATAAATAATATTACAGTTATTCAGAATTAACCCTTTCCAAGCACAGAGTGTGCCCTTCTTTTGAGAAGTTTAAGAGTTGTTTCTTACATTTATATATAATTTTGAACTTAAAATGTTTATTTTCTGCTATGTAAATTCCAGTAAGCTCCAGCAAAACAACAAACAGACAAACCTAATACTTCAGGATTTTGACATGAATGTCATTGGAAGTATAAGGCAATTTGAGGGAAAATTGTTACATTTGAAACATTTAGGATATAGTATGTTATATCCCCACACTGGGGATATGTTTAATCAACTCTTCTGAGTAATGACTTATAGTTTATTCATTTAAGTTGCACATATTTCTTCTTGGGGTTACTTCTAGGTAAAACTTATATCATTTGATATTAGGTTAGTTGGCGCATGAAGAGACTAATTACTACTGTAACTTCATTATCTCATTTTCCAATTTATCAACATAAATAATATAAATAATAGATGATATACATATAATCTATTTGTTCTTATTTAATTGCTTTTGCTTTGAAGCCTACTTTGCCAGAAATTAATATTATCACTTCTACTTTTCATTTTATTGTTTTCAATACCTCTTTGCCATTCTTTTTATTTTTAATGTGAACGCTTTTGTTTTAGATATGCCTATTTAACGCAGCAGATATTTGGATTTAATTTTTTACTCCAGTTTGAGAACTTTTGTTTCCTAATAAAGGGGATTTAAGCCATCTATATTTACTGTCAAATGGGTTGCTTTGCTAATTTCTGTTTTTCTGTTCTACATGATTTCCTTTCTTTCCTTCCTTCCTTCCTTCCTTCCTTCCTTCCTTCCTTCCTTCTTTCTTTCTTTCTTTCTTTCTTTCTTTCTTTCTTTCTTTCTTTCTTTGCTTTTTTTCTGTTTTGCTTTAGGAGTTTGCATACATGGAATGTCCTGTGTGTTTTTAACTTCCTTAGTAATTCGGAAGGTGTATATCCTCTTTTCAACTTCACTTTAGTTTTCCAGAAGTCAGTTTTTGATCTTAATTTTTCTAATTATCAGAGTCAACAATTAAATATAATTTTAGACTCTCTTCTATGTGAGATAAGACAGTGAAATTTTACTCCTCTTCCTACTCTATTTTGTAAGCAATTCTTTTTTCTGTTTCTGGAAAGCAGGCTGAGTTCAGGAGTGGATTGCTCATTTATTTTGGCCTGGAATAAAGTAAACTTGGCTAAGTCTATTAATGTTTTGCATGTGCATCCTTTTTTACCCTCTTCTAGTTCAGAAAGTTTTTTTTCCTCCTGTTATGTCTTTGATTGTTGTTTCCTATTCAATTGTTCTGGTTTTCTTTGGAAATACCCTTGTAATTATTGAGTTGGATCTTCACTTTCTGGGATAGGTGTCATTCTCTTTCATGTGTGTTTTATGCTTTGGGTAATTTGTCTGTGTCTGGGAAAGTTATTGGAAGTATGACTTTCAAATTACTGATCAATTTTCACAGAGTTAATTCTGCTCCATAGCAGTCTTAACACTGCTAATGCATTATTAGTTTTCTTGCATTGCTAGTTTGTCACTCTCATTTAAAATTCTACCCTCTAGTTTTTATTTCTTATTTTCTCCTAATGGCTTTTGACTCTTGTTTTAAAGAACAGAAATTTTAAATCTGTTTCTTACAGTTTTTATACTTTATGATTTTCAGATATTTTCATTCTGAGTCACCCTTTGCTTTTCTTCAGCAGCATGTAACACTTTTCATTTTTGCAGTGGAAAAATACAAAATTTTTATCCATTTTCAGATGTGGAGAGAATTATCTGGATTTAGTATTTACTTACATTTGGGTATGTAGATTGTTCCTGGTAATCCATCCACTCTCCATTTGGGGTCTGGTGAATCCTCTTCCCAGATTTATAGCTGTACATAAGATTGATCTTCTGGTCTGATTTCCAGTGTAGTAGGACCTTTCTGCTATTCTGCTTGTCTGTGATAAGAATTTTTTTGTAACCCAATGCTTGACTCCCTAACAGTCAGAACAGATGGACTATATACAATTTAATTCCCAGCATGCATGTATACTAGGACTTTCTCTAGTTCTTGACTGTCTTTTGGGTTTTACTAGTGGGACCACACTTCAGATGATGCAGCATGTCACTGCTGGCTTCCCTGCCACCCCTACTTAATTGTTTTGTGGTAGTTACGTTATCTGAATGAGTGCAGAAATGTTAGTGGCAAAACAGGAATGACTATCTCTATGTGTTTTAGAATCTGTGTTTTTGAATTAGAAGACAGACAGTGTAGATATGACCAAAAATCTTCTATCTATTTCTTTGAGCACATGGGCCTTTTATTTTATTTTTGCAGCATAGCAGTCATAGGCCACTAATTGTATGTTTCTATTCAATATCATAGACATGTAGTTAGTGAAAATTCCTACCAGAATTGTCAGTGAGTCAATTTTTGATACCAGTTGTCAGTATTTTAAAGATGTCCTGTCTTCTTTCGTGCCTTAAGTATTACAAGGTTGGAAAGGTTCCATTAGGGCCTCCTAGCTAGAAGCCCTTTCAAACCAGAGGTCTCCAATTCTTTTAACTGACTTAGCATTGAGAGGGGCTAAAGGGGCTTAATTATTACACTTTCCAGGTCTTTAGTTCTGCAACCTTAAGTCCTGGATCCCCATGACAACTCTGTGGTTATTATTCTCCATGGGCAAAAATATTAATGATATGATTAATAACTAATGTAAATTTTAAACAGCAAACATTAATATAACAACATATTAAATTAGTTAGTATACCCAGGTGGTTCAGGCTATAAATTTTAGAGTATGAGTTTTGGGCCAAGGTTCAAGTCCTATACCAGTCACCTACTAGCTTTTTGAATCGACCTTAGGTAGGGTTACTTAAGTTCTTGGCTGCTAATCTATAAAATGTGAATACTTCATAGGGCTATTGTGGGAGAAAAATGATGTAAGACAAGTGAAATAGTCAGTGGAGGGCCTAGCCCATGGATGTGTTCAATATATGCAATCTATTACTATTATTTTTAATATTATTATTGAAAACATTCTTAAAGTTTCCTAATATAGTTTTCTTGAATAATGAAATCAAATAAACTCAAGATTAATACGTGTGTTATGGTTCTATCTCCCGAGGGAACAAAAGGTCATGGATATTCCAAAAAAACTACTGACTAAAGGTTGTTGAGCTGAACCTGTGACAATTCCAAGTAGCAAAAGCATGCTTGTAGTTCTGCATGAATTTCAGTGACACAGGAAGTTTTCTATAGGCTTCTCTCACTGAGTAATCGTCTTGGGAAGTAGAATTGTACCTTGAGAAGGGAACACATCTGCTTGGATGAAGTTTTTATCATAAAATGCAGAATTTCTACAGTGTGGGATAAGTCTATTGTTAGTTGGATGTTTTTCGTAAATTTTCTGTTACAGAGAAGATGTCTTAGACACATGGCACTTGTGTTAGGCAAATTCAGTTGTTGGGGCCGATTAATCTAACACAGTGGGAAAGTGATTTCTTTGCTTCAAAATCCAAATATACCCTCTTGAGTAAAAAAGTTTGTTAGATATTCTTTAACCACCTTGCTAACTCTGTTTTTTTTTTTTTTTTGAGACAGTGTCTTGCTCTGTTGCCCAGGTTGGAGTGCAATGGCGTGATCTCGGCTCACTGCAACCTCTGCGTCTGGGGTTCAAGCGATTGTCCTGCCTCAGCCTCCCAAGTAGCTGGGATTACAGGTGCCCACCACCACACCTGGCTAATTTTTTTTTGTATTTTTAGTAGAGACGGGGTTTCACCATGTTAGTCAGGCTGGTCTCGAACTCCTGACCTCAGTTGATCTGCCCGCCTTGGCATCCCAAAGTGCTGGGATTACAGGTGTGAGCCGCCACGCCTGGCCCCAGCTTGCTAACTTTCTAGGCCCCTGAATATTAATCTCTTAAAACACTATAGTTACCAAAATAATAACGATGATAACGATGAAAATGATTACAATCTTAATAGCTGATCTTTATTAAGAGTATGACATGTGTTAGGCAATATTCTCAGTGACTTATACAGATAATTTAATACTTGCAACAACCCATGAGGCAGGTACTAGCATTTGTCCAACTTACAGATGAGTGGATTAAGCAATTTGCCTGAGGTCACATTGCCTGTGAGTTGTGGAGAAGGAATTCAAAATGTGCATTCTCATTCCAGAGTGTGTGCTCTTAAACGAAACTCTCTTTATTAATTTCTCACTCTTCTTCCCCTTACAAACTCATGCACATCCCTTCAATGATCAATACTTGAAGTCACTGTTGACTAGGTGTGTTGAACTACTTCTCCTTTCCCCCATATGGCCCATCGTGAAGAGAAGATAAAGAAAAGGCCATGAGGGCTGGGTGCCGTGGCTCATGCCTGTAATCCCAGCACTTTGGGAGGCCAAGGCGGGCGGATCACGAGGTCAGGAGATCGAGACCATCCTGGCTAACATGGTGAAACCCCGTCTCTACTAAAAATACAATAAATTAGCTGGGTGTGGTGGCGGGCGCCTGTAGTCCCAGCTACTCAGGAAGCTGAGGCAGGAGAATGGCGTGAACCTGGGAAGCGGAGCTTGCTGTGAGCAGAGATCGCGCCACTACACTCCAGCCAGGGAGATAGAGCGAGACTCTATCTAAAAAAAAAAAAAAAAATAGAAGAAGAAAAGGCCATGAGGATTTTGGTAGAATGTGTCTATTTGCAGCCTGTGTTTTTAGGCTTAGTAATAGTAGCCTCTTCTATTCGGATCCCACTTTTTTAATTTTCAGAGAGGCTTTTTCTCCCTGCTGATTCATTTGATCTTTGAAACAGCCTCATGAACCATAGGAAAAATGACACTATTATTTTAAAGATGACAAAACTGACAACCAGAAAGTTCAAGGGGCTTTTTAAAGGCCATACAGATTATCGGAAGAAGATTTGAGACCATTTATCATATTGAAAGTAATAATAAAGCATTTATTAAATGTTTACCATGTGCCAAGTACCATGCTAATCACATCAGTGGCATTAACTCAGTGCTCCACAGTGATAGACGTCAAATCACATAGCTGAAGTCCACTCCTAGCACATGACAGAGCCAGGTCCCAAACCCGGGGTGGGGCTCTCAGCTCTTTAGTCTCTAATTTCTGTTTTACTAGAGAGAAATGGATTTTCTTTAAAGACATAAATGGGGAACTTTATGCACATTAAAACACCTTTCTGTTTGTGGCAAATATTAATTATGACAACAATGGTTAATAATATCTCAGTGTTCACCATGGCAGCCACTCTACTGTCTATGTGCCCACTGAATCAATAAACATTTACTTACCACCCAGGTTCTGTCCTGGATGCAAGAAAACATGTATGAGTAAGACATTGTCTTTCGTGGAGCTTATATTATTTTGGGAGAAACGTAAAGTAATCCAATAGTCACACATGTTTATAAGAACAACAGCTCTATTTGTTTATATAAAGGAACATCTGGAGTGTTCTGAGAGTTTATCAGTAGTGTTCTTTGATAAAGTCTGAGGATAGGGAAGTTTTCATGAAAAGGCCACATTCATATTGGGAATGGTGTAGAAGTGTTAACTACAAAGAGAGGAATGTTTCTAGGGAAAGCAGATTAATATGGGTAAGATTTGAGATTTTTGGGGTTTTGAGGAAGTCACAGAAGATTAACTGGCTAGAGTATGTTTAGGGAGAAGAAGAATGACTCAAGACAGGCTTGGAAAGGCAAAACTATGCAGGTCTCGTTAAGGATTTTGCTCTTTATCTAGGAGCAAGAGTAATCCGTTGAAATGATGATTACGTGTGTCTGAAAAGATCCTTTAGCCTTAAGTGTAAAGAATAAATTGTGGAGGGCAAGGATGCCATGAGACCAGTTAGGAAGCTACTACGGTAATGTGGGCTAGACAGAGAGTAGCTTAGATGGGGGGAGAGTGGAGGAGATGGGGAGAGTGGATGGATTTAGGAATTATCTAAGAGGTAAATTTATCAGGATTTATTTGGGATTAGATGTGGAGTAAGCAAGAGGAAGGTGTGAGAATTTTTCCCAGATTTCTGGACTATGCAATATGCATTGTTTTATCTAATCCTCCTAATGTACTATGATTATTTTATTTCCAATTTGAAGACATAAACAGATTCAGAATGTCACTGTCCATCCCATGGTTATATACAGCACATCCACGGCAGAGCCAGGATTTGACCAGTGTGCTTAATCAGAAATCGGTGCTTCTGACAGCTGCTACACTGGGAAATGGGAAATAGGAAGAACTATCTGACCCACTACAGAAAGAGGAGTCTTGGCCAGATGCGGTGGCTCATGCTTGTAGTGTCAGCACTTTGGGGGGCTCAAGGAGGGGGACTGCTGGAGCACCGGAGTTCAAGACCAGCCTGGGCAACATGGCGAAACTCCATGTCTACAAAACATACAAAAAATTAGCTGGGGGTGGTGGTGCGTACCTGTAGTCCCAGCTACTCAGAAAGGCTGAGGTGGGAGGATCTCCTGAGCCTGGGAAGTAGAGGTTGCAGTGAGCTGAGATTGTGCCACTGCATTCCCGCCCCACGCTGGTGACAGAGTGAGACCCTGTCTCAAAATAAATAAATAAATAAATAAATAAATAAATAAATAAATAAATAAATAAAAAATAAATAAATAAATAAATAAATAAATAAATAAATAAATAAATAAAGTCTTAAAAACAACAGTTGAGCAGTTGAGTATGGACTTTAGTGAAAAAAATGGGCATCACTCTACTTTGAAGATATGTACATCCTCAAAGCCCAGTCTTATGACATCTGCTACTGCCATTTTTATGAGATCAATGAGAAGAGGACTAATAACTTTAGTGAATATGATTTTGTTAAATGTTATTTTATAAGTAAAAAATACATGTTCATTGAAGAAGAATTAAAAGATACGGAAAAGCCAAAAGAAAAAAAAATGAAAATGTCATGTTAACCTATAACTGAAGAGAAGGAGAAAGTGCTTGCTTGGTTTTAATTAAATAATACCATACACTATGATTCTCTACCATGGGTATTTAGCAGAAAGCTCACTAGAGGCCTCAATTCCAGACCCAAACTTTGTCAATACTTCGACTTTGGAAGAATTTTAGCCTTTAGGGCTCCAGTCTTCTCCTTTACAAAATGACATGAAATGTTGCCTGCATATAATTATCACAGTCTTTTTTTGAGCCTTAGAGCATGACAGTGCTGGACCTATTAGCATCATCACAGCATAGGAGAACACAGCTTTGGGGTTTCTCAGACTATTTACTGGCTTCTTCAGCCCTATGACTCAGTTTCCTCATTGGTGCAGTGGAAACAATGATATTGATCTCAAAGGGATGTTTTGAGAAATGGCTCCCATGTGTGCAGAGCACTTGCTGGGCTCAGTGCCTATACAGAGCAAGCAGTCAACAAACATCACAAATCTCCATCAACACATGGCAGGCAGCAGTTTGCTGGATAATCTACCTCTTGTAGTCTTGAGGCTCCTGCTCTGGGGGAAGCAGAGTCCTGGAAGACCCACTAGCCCTCCTTGCCCTCACTTCTGCAACTTCACCTCCTGCTGAACTGCACTGTTTTTTTTTTGGGGGGGGGGGATGTGGGCGGGTAGGGAGGTGATACTTGCGAAAGGCTAGGCACTGGAGATATGAAGTGTAGGACCCTAGACTTTATTCTTAAGCAACAAGCAATGTAGTGGGGTTGGATAGTAAACAGAAAAACTCCAACACAATTTAATCAGTGTCATAATACTATGAGCAAGTGGCTGTGAGGCCAGAGGGAGGGGGCGGGGAAGTGACTCATTTTGCCTGAAGGGACCTGAGAAGGCTTCAGGGAGAAGCCTTCATTTGTACGTAGCCTGGCAGGAAGGGTACAGTTTGTTGGGTGGAGAAAATGGGCATGAGCATCAGCCTGAGTGCTATGGAAGAATCTTTTCCTGGAACTCGTAGTCCATGAGACCCTACGGATTCCAAATCCATGGATGAAAAATCTGGAGCCAGAGTGGAGGGAAATGGAGTGGGCAGGTAAGGCTCTGCTGGTCTCTATCATCACCAGCCTTCTTTTTCTGCATCCCCTGTGAATCCTCCAACATCTCCCAACATCTCTAGTCTGCCAAGTGTCTTTCCTGTGCCAGGGCCCCTTTTCCTACTTTAGATACTGAAATGGTCCTCTGCCTCTCTTCTCCCACTCACAAAAGTCTGCCAGGAAGAAAAGATCAGACGTGAATGGCTTAACCTGTAGTATAGTGATTTATGTGGCTTACATTGCTGTAATCCCTTTCCCATGTAACGTTTAAGTTTCTTTCTTTTTGTAGAATAAAACACTTTGATGCCAGAACCTCATTCTATCTTCTGATCCATGGTGTATGCACAATAGCTTTAGGCCCCAGGCAGCAGATGCATTCTGTTTGGTTAGTACAGTGTTGTATTCACTGTTGTTGTTTGTGGTAAATAGATATGACTTGCCAGTTTGTCACAGACCCCACCGTGCCCCACACACCCCTGTGTATACTTACCACAGCCCCACTGCCTCTTCCACTTAGCTGACCTGCCTGGTCTGAAGACGTGTGCATTTGTGCCCCCCATTTTTAGCTTTGTTATTTCTTGACTTTTCACTGAGAAATTATATCAACCCCTCCTATAGTTATTCCCCCTCACCTCAATTATTTATCTTTTTTTTTCTTCTGCAGTTCTACCAACAATACTGTATTGATGTGGACCTCAGTACTGGGCAATGTATTACGAGCATTCAAAGATTCCTTACTGTTCACTAGGACGGAGTTCAGGCTATGACACCTGTTAACAGGGTGTTTCTCACATACTTACAAAAACGAGAACTGAGGTTGCCATTTTTCTTTCTTTCTTTTTTTTTTTTTTTGAGATGGAGTCTCGCTCTTTCTCCCAGGCTGGGGTGCAGTGGCACTATCTCGGCTCACTGCAACCTCCGCCTTCCGGTTTCAAGCGATTCTCCTGCCTCAGCCTTCCCAGTAGCTGGGATTACAGGCGCCCGCCACCACGCTGGGCTAATTTTTGTGTTTTTAGTAGAGACGGAGTTTCACCATGTTGCTCAGGCTGTCTCTAACTCCTGACCTCGTGATCCGCCCGCCTCGGCCTCCCAAAGTGCTGGGATTACAGGCGTGAGCCACCGCGCCCGGCCGCCATTTTTCTTAAAGTAAGACACAACGAAACAATATGCGCTAATTTTACAGGAGTCCACCGTCATATGTGGTTTCACTTTCTGCAGTTTCAGTTACCTGAGGTCAATCTCAGTCTGCAAATAGGTGAGTCCAGTCCAATAAGATATTCTGAGAGAGCGAGCAAGTGAGCATGTTCACATACCCTTTTTTTATAGTATAGTGTTACAATTGTTCTATTATTAGTTATTGTTAATCCCTTACTAGCCCTAATTTCTAAATTAAACTTTATCATAGGTATGTATGTGTAGAAAAAAATAGTATACATAGGATTCTGTACTATCCGTGATTTCAGGCATCCACGAGGGGTCTTGGAATGTATCCTCCTTGGATAAGGTGGGATGACTGTAATTGATTCTTAAATGAATAGATGAAATCAATTATTTAGCCGACACTGTTTGTCTTTTCAACATTTGAAGAGGGCTTATCAAACCCAGCCGCTAAGGCATTTCCTCTGCAGGACTGAAAAGCACACATGTGTGAAGGAGAGGGTAGCTGAAGGATATTTGGGAGTGGGGGAGGCAGATGGGATCATTCTCGGAACAAAAATGTTCTCATCTCCTAGATGAGTTTAGACTTTGTCTACACCGAGGTCACGTGGGGGAGATGGGATGTGTAATGTGATATTTATTTGGCAATGTATGTGGCCAGCCACATACACTGTGTGCTCAATTCAGCTTACAAGTGCCGGCTCCCGGCTCTGAGGGCCCCATGTGCTTTGACTTGGTGGAAGGCTGCTCTGCCAGGGTTTACGCATCCCTACCTCTGACCTGGTCATTATTCCCAATTATCATCCATTTAAAATAGTCAGCAGGGCAATAGCATGTGCACATCAAGGATCACAAAAGGAACTTGGATTAGGAGGCATAAAAAATCTGTCCCACATGTGGCACTATTAAAAAGCTCTGGCTGAGACACACTGTTTATAGTCAGCAGTTGTCTGGAAAATAGATGTTTACTTGTAATGCGTGTATTAAGATCTTTGCCATTAGGCAATATATATCCTGCATTGTGTCTTCTCCTACAGAAAACTCTACATTGGGACAAACCTTTAATTAGCAATTCTGTGGCAACAAAAAGTATTCAACATCAATACTGTTATATGTTGGCATTTCTGCTTATTATAAAAAAGAGAGACGGAGAGTCAAAACCTGGAACTTTTCTTTGGAAGGACGGCCTCTTTTTTTTTTTCTTTAATGGAATGCTCCATTTAAAACTGTAAGTGAAGTATTTGCTAAATAAAGATTAAATTACTAACAGAAAACAATGTTCTCAATATTTGGCAAGAACTTAGACACACTGGGTTTCCCTGACCCGTGCATGCATCTTCTGATGAAAAGGTGCATTTTAATATGCCTAGGTGCATTCTTTGCATCAGACTCTCTCATCTATCTAATGAATTTCTTTTGTTGGTGATGAGACTAGCTTTTCTGCTTCAGAACAGAAACATGGACAGTGCTTCTGGAACAGGGACCAGGCACCACAAGACTTGTGTCCTATTCTTGCTTTTGACACAATATACGTTTTTTTCTGCCTCTATTATCTTAGCAAACAGACTTGTGTCCCCCGAATACCATCCTACGAAGGGATGATCCTACTTCTGTGAAGTTCTGAATAACATTACATTCTAGTGCTAAAATAATGAATTAACTTCAGACAAATTTGGTCTAAGATTAAGCAAGAGGACTCTATAGTCTGGGTGGCCCATCCTCGGCCTGGGCACATCCTTGGGCAGTGGGCAATGTTTTCTTAGTCTTGGTTCTTGTATATATAAAGCGGGACAATAATGCTTACTTCATAGGTTTGTGGTGAAGATTAAATGAAAAATTAAAAAAAATGTAAAGCCCCTAACATAGATTCTCACAGATAGTCATCAATCAATGTTATTCATTAGGTGCAAAGGGATTCCCTAGTGCTTTTAAAACTTGAAAGATGGCAGCTGGCAGAAGCAGCCACTGATTTTCACCCCCTCTGGCCCTTAGTAGGGGCCCAATACATATTTGGTGAATAGGTGAAGGAATAAAGGGCTACCAGAACAAGCCCCTAAATGTTAACTCCCAGCTCTACCAGTCTAAGCAACCAACTCATTTTGCCAGATCACACACTCCTCTTCATCTTCTGTATCTCTCAGTAGAACCCACCATTGCAATTAGAAGCAGGACAAATGGTCACATATTCATCTAGAACTCTCTTAAGCCAAATCAACAAATACTTATTGAGGGCAACAGAGGTGAGCAGAGTGAGGTCAGGAATGATAATTCTCAGCATGGTTTCCAGAGCATGGCTCTGCAAAGATATACGACACAGTAAAAATCTAGAACAGTGTTTTGTTTTCGTTATTTATTATTAATTTTAAATGATCTGATGGCATAAGATGAATCCTTACCCTCTTGTCCTGATCTGCTATTTCATTCCCTGCTAAGCACCCATTTCATCATATATGCTCACCTGGAACATTCAGACCTGCTGCCACAGTTAGAAAGATTCCTTTCTCGGCACCAAAGGGATCTCAAAATGGTTTCGAATGCCTGTTAGATTAACACCCTCACTCCTTATGGGTCCCCTTCTCTATTCATTCACTAATATGGGTGTTTGGAATTTGAGGAAAATGGACTACATTAGGGCTAGTGCAATCTATTTTTCATTTTCAAAATAGTGCGTCTTGCTTTCTCCCTTATAGTATTTCATTGTTTGCTTGGTTTCACAGAACTGTTTTGGTAAGAAAGTTTTGAGAATATCCTGGGATTACAGTCTTTGAGTGAACTTTCATACCCATAGTATAAGCCCCTTTGGTTTAAAACTATCCCACTTAAAAGCATCTACTTATAACTACCAGCTGCTGGTTCTTTTCTGTTCCTACTCATGAATGCACACGCAGACACATACAGATACATGTGCATGCCTGGTTGTGCGCGTACACACACACACACGCACACCCTCACGTGCACTGTGTATATGTAAACATCCAGAAGAAACAATGCATTGTAAAAATTGTCCTGTTGAGTTTGTAATCTAGAGTGAGTTACTGAGTGCTGATAAGTAAAGGAAGTGCAACCAGACAGTTTAATCCTCCAATTTCCTGTCTTCTAATCAGCCCCTGACTCTTTTGGCTTTAAATTAGAAACATTCCTGTCAATATTCAGTACAGGTGAAGGAAAATCAACTAGAAAATAAGTAAGGACAAAGCATTTATTTCACTGTCTAAAGTTCACAGGGGAAATATGAGTATAACAACAGGAAATCAAGATTTTTAAAAAGATAGTAGAAGTACATAGGCTTGCTTAAGTAACCAATCCCAAGTCTGAATGAAATACATTTGGATCATAATTTGATTTAAAGAAAAAAAAATAGGAACATAGTTCAGTGTATTTACTTCTCCCTAAAAATAGTAAATGGTACTTTAAAAGACGTTGTACAAGGCTAACCTAAAAGAAAATGATAAGGATAACTTCTTAATATATGTGAGAGGGAAAAAAAACCTGTCCCATTCAGATTTTGCTTGCAATCTGCTTATACTGTTAGAAAATAATGTTGGAGTGTACAGAAATCTTGTAAGTTAATGCATATTCTTAGAGATTAATATACTTACATATATTTATAATGGTCAATAAAAATAAAATTGTGCATTTAAAAATAAGCTCAGGTAGAGCCACTGCACTGCAAATATCTGCAAAATATCTGTGAAAATACTTAAAAATAGAGTTTGCAAATGCATTAAATAGAAAGTGTATAAATATGTTTACCATGGACTCTTTAAAAATATGCTGAGTGCTGGAATATGATATGCTTTATAATTTATTGAATCTCCTCATTTTGAGTCTTTTTATTTATAGATATTGTAGCAATTTCCTAGTTTATCATAAAAGCATAAATGCAAATTTATAGACAAATCTCCATTAGGCAATATCTTCAAATAATTATAACAAACCATCATTAAGAAGAGTTGTTCAGCTGAGAATTTTGAAAATTGAAATGGTAAATACAACGTAATATGTGAATCCAACACATCTTAACAACAACAAAAGTTTTCCATGAAATATGAGTTCTTAATTTTGTGTCTGCAGTGGTTAAAGCTGCCAATCATTTGGGAAGTAGGCTGGAGTTGAGTTTTTTTTTTTTTTTTTTTTTGAATTGTTGAACATAGTAAGGCAGTATTTCATAGAAGTATCTTGCTATTTTTTACATGTGTACTTTAAAAAGTAGGCATTTATACTACAAGGCACAGCATATTCTTTTTGCCCAAGTGTTTTCCTGGTATGCAAAGTTTGAGTTGTACAAGTTTGAGTAAGTGACAGACAGTTCTTGATTTTAAAAGTGTATGTCAAATTTTTGAAAGAGAATGCTCCCAAAATAAGTGCTTCAGGACCTAGCATGGGGTGAGGGGGCTGTAGGATAATTTAGTTGCCTTCATTTCACAGTCACTATGAGTTTTTAAATTGGAGGGCAGAAGCAAGACAAGTGCATTTTGTAATTCACATAAAAATAGTTCCATAACACATTGTTATCATTATGAAGAGGAGAATGTTCATTCTGCCTTCATTTCATGCCATATGGGTAGAATGGAGATAATTCTGCTGGACAGAATTATATTTTGAAGCAAATACATGCTTCTAGGGTGCCTCCATTTCATTTGGAGCTGAGGAAAATTTCATGAGGGTTTTCTTTAGTTTTCTATGGGAGAGTTTCTACTAGCGATGTCACAACACAGCTAGATTAAGTTGATATGTAATATCTATTTCTTGATTTGCATGATTAAAGCATTAGAGAAGTGGCTCAGATATCAAAAGGTTTCTCATAAGTGGCAGCGCCAAAGGTAATTACTGTTAAAATGTACATGCTTGAACCTTGGTTGCTTGTTAACTTCTAAGTTGTTTACAACCCTGTGGGTTTGAATAAACTTTTTTATTTGACTTTTCAATATCAAGACCCCTTTCTTGCTTCATTTTGATATAAAAAATGTATTTATCATTCTTATATCCGTGTCCCACAAGGCAACATTAGCTTCAACCAAAAAAGTAATGGAGGACAGAGATGGCACTTCTCCGTATTATATATTTTAAAATAACTGTTTCTTAAACAAAAGTAGTCTTTTAAAGACAAAGTTAAAATGTATACCTAAAAAAATTAAAAATTAATCGAGTCAACCGATTATTTCCAGTTAGTTATCAAAAAGTGTAGCTAAAGCCCTACTGTAAGCCTGAGTGAGTTATGAGAGGGGGTGGGGATAGAGAGGAAAAGAGGGGAGAGAGGGAAGGAGAAGAGAGGTTGTTATTCTCAGTCTTTTATTAACCAGTTTCTTTCATCCTAGTGTGTCTTTATTATTTAGAAAAATAAAAATGATCCAGAGCTCTACCCATTCTCACCTAAAATTCTGGAGTAGGTAATGACCGTCTACAACCTGGTACAACATATGCCCCCAAACTAAAACAAACAAACTCATTTGCCATACAAATTGTTTACGATTCATTAAAAAGCAAAATTGCATATCCCGTCGCTGGCAGCTGAGGCCGCGTCTCCACGGGCGGAGGGGGCATTCACTGAGTTGCCTTTGTATGCTGGGAGGACCAAGCCGGAGGTTCCCACTATGAGCCCGGAGTCTGTGCAGCCAGATGACGCATGAGGTAATTTTAAAGCTTTATTTGCCTTTAGTGTGAAACTCCGATCTTGTACTGTCCTTTGGTTAAATAACTATATCAGCCAGAGGGAAGTTTAAATTTTTCTTTCAGCTGGGGAAATTGTTTGGGATAGCGAGGTGGGTGAATGGAGGGAGAGGGAGAGCATGTTATTCAAGGAAAGAGATCTAAGAGAAAATGTGAAATTTGTATTATTTTAATTAGTTCCCTCCTCCTTCATCAAAGTCCTCAATTTCTCATCAATAATGGGAAATTTACATTAGAATTATTGGTAACTGACAGATCTGAAATGCCATGTATTTGGTCACCTTTGAGGGAAAGAAACAAATTGATTTATTCCCTATGATAACTTGTATAACTTCTTTAGAGAGCGCTCTGATTTCTCACTCCTTTTCAAAGCAAAGATCTAGAAGCACTGAAGTTGAGAGAAACTTCCCTGTAGTATGCAGCCTAAACAGCAGCATGTGAGCTTTCCACATTGTTTATTTTTAGGCAACTGCATTGCTAAATGTTTCCACCACTTTTATATGTTATATTCCCGGCGGTAAAACATCTGTAAAATAATTTTAAATGAAAAGCAACTTCCAAGTAAACTTTACAAAAAAGAAATTACAGTTTTCCAAGTTAAAAAAAGAGAAGCATTTGGTGATCTTTGCAAGAAAAAAAAAAAAGAGAGAGAGATGACACAATTTGCCATAAAAAGTAACAGTCTATAAAATCTATGAGCTCTTGAAATACAAGGAAGTAAAATGTTTCACCCAGAATATGACATCAGCACGCAGTTTTTTTTTTAAAAAGCTTACAACTTAGAAAATAATTGCGAAACCAATCAGTATATTCATTTCTAATGTTTAACAAGCTGTATAAAGTGAAGCAATAGGCAACATCATAGCATACACAAGTAAACTTTGTTCTTGCTGGCAAAAACTCTAATGGGAAAATAAGTGCCCTGAACAAAAGTTCAGGGTCAAAGTGGATAGTCTACTGTTAGTCTAATTAGCTAAAAGCTGCATGTAACATTGTCCTGAAATTACTGGTAAAGTTTCTAATGTCTAGTTAAGAAATTACAAGTTAAAACACACATGTGCACACATACCCACAACCACTTTAACTCAAGAGTCCTTAGGATGGACATACTGCATCCCAAGAAGCAGCCGGGTAGAATCCTGCGGTAGCTCACTTTTAACAGTCTCTCAGTCCTCCGAATTCCTAAAACTTGCCAAAATGATACCACCATTGGTCCAGGAAGGGGAAAAGAGAACTCTTTCTGCAGATCATACAGTGAAACCGACCATGCCCTGTTTTGTAATTCCATTTGCCAGTCTCCCCCTTCAACATCTCTCTCTCTCTCTCTGTTTTTTTCTTAAACTGATATCTATGTGAAATGAGCTGAAGTTCACGGTCCAGTTAGGAACGGATAATACATTCATTGTCCTGGCAGCAAACTTTTTTTTCACTCCCTGGAAGAATTCACGCTTGCCGCAAGAATAATAATTACGGAAAACTAGAAATGCACTGCTAACAAATTAATCCTTAACGGACACCACCCTAACGAGGGCAGTAATGATTTGAGGACTCTCTTCCTCACGGGACTTGCATCTCCTGTGACAATGAGCTATTGTGCATCCTCCCAACTCACTCTACCTCTTATAGATCCAAGATGTCAAAGGTTGTCTGTCCTGGTTGACCATGACATGTGAGTTAACTCATTCTGCTGCTACATGGCAGAACTTTATTCAAACTTTATTTATATCCAGAGTAACTAAAAGATAGAGTGTGCGGGTCTTTTCCACTCAGAGCTAGAATGCCTAAGAGACGGAAAACCTGCTCTGACATAAACGGAGAAAAGTTAGATGAGAGCTGATGGAAAATACGGAGTGGGGACCCGGAGTTCTCTCACAGGTGACTTTAGGCAATCCAGTTAATTGGCCAGGACTAGAATTCACTCAGAGGTTGCTTCTCCCTAGTGCCCAACACGCATCCTCAGAAAATACCACAGCCAGAGAAAACCATACACCCCATAGTCCCTGTAAACAAAAGTAAGGGGGATGTGAAACTGGAGAGAGGGGGCAAAACCTGAGGGCCGGGACGAATGTTTCACTTTTTCCCCCAATACTGACTTGGCTAAAATATCCACCTCCACCTTACAACTGATACTCTTTAAAAAAGAATAAAAAAAAAAATAGAAAACTCCAAATACTGTCCCATGGAAAATGAGGGCAAGCATTCCTGGGAACTCAAGTCGCAGAGTGGCAGAGAGAGGATGGCAAGAGGCAGCAGTGTGAGGCTGCCTCACTGAATAGTGTGAAAAAAATCAAATGTGAGTTTGATGAATGTGAGGTCTGGGACATTTTGTCAAAGAGGGAGGGAAAGTAGAAAAGGAAAAAAAAAAAAAAAAAAAAAAAGCAGCCCCGGCTGCCAACTCACCATCCACCAAGTTCTGGCCGAGATGTCGTAGCAGAGCTGCCATTTGATGGAGCCGTCGGAAGCTTTCCCTGCCATTACGCTGTCAGCAAGCTTCATCTGATGCTAACTCACGGGAGATAAGACACCTAATTGAGAAAACATTTGCAGTGGCATGTGGGGCAACATGTAGTCCGGTCCATACCATATGGAATCATGGGTAAAAAAAAAAATCTCCTTGACAATGAACCAATCTCTCACAGACCCAGTGGCAAGGTGAAGTGGAGATGAAAAGTCTTCTGCTCCTAGCACTGTCTTCTCCTCTCTCCTTTTTAAAAAACAAGAGCCCACTGCTACACATCAAAGGGAGGTGGTTAAAATTAGGGCTTCATCACTCAGATGATTTTGGTCTGCGGGGTTTTTCCTTTCCTTCCAACAACCAATCCCCCCCTCTTTTTTTTTTTTTTTTTTTTTTAAGGAGAATAAAGAGATTTAATAGGACAAAGGCAGGTAGTGGACTGCGGAGGGAGATCGCCACAGGCTATTAGCCTAAAATTTCTGCTTGACAGATGGAACTGCTTAGAGACTATCATGCAATGTTTTGGGCTTTTTCCCCCCTATTCACCCCCCCTTCTTCGACTTTAAGTCTGATTCAGTATCTGTTTTTCACAGCCACTTTTCTCAAGAACGTGAGCTGTGCATTTAAAAAAAATGTTTAGTTCAGTTTTGCTGTCTTACACATCTCTGTTGGAAAAGTCTCAAACTAAATCTGGGAACAACTGAACAGGTTTTCCAAGGAGTTAAAAAAAATTTCCAGGAAAAAAATATTTCTCTTTCCTTACTTTATTTTTTTAAAATTAACTCATTAGTTAATTTAGTCATGAAGGAAGATAAACAAGAGATGGCAGCATTCAAGTCTCTTGATTTTTGGTTTGGCTGGCATTGTGTTTAGATATATGTTTTTATGTGAGTAAATAAATACATTACTGATATTTTACAAGTTCTAACCTATGCTGGGCTAGGCACCACCGATGTTTTTTGGTGTCTTTTTAAATAAATTAATTTTGGACTTTTCCATTCTTTGTAAACAAAGCAATCAGTCATTATCAATTCGGTTTAGCACGATTCAGGCTAAACTTGACATGAACTCTTCCTTAATCAGAGGAAGTCACTTCTGATTTCCTTACTGTAACCTAGCCATCTTCTTCATAGGGGTTTTTAACCACACATCCTCTCTTTAGTGTGGAAAAGTAAACCACAACATGGACCTACCAATAAGAATGGTTGTAAAAATAATTTTTTTAAAGTGAGAAAAAGTCCAGACAATTGCTTCATTTCAAGTCATTTTACTTAGGACTAAGAGGGAGAAAGAAGCAGAGAGAATGACTTGTATTCATTATATTCTTTCAAATTGTGTGACACTAGGAACTGTAGAAATACCTTTATCAGGGTACCAAACACGTCCTAATTTTTGTGGATGTGCACCAAACACATCCTAATTTTTTCTGAATATAAGGGATCCTTTGAGCTCCAAGAACCTACAGTTTTCTCTGCTATGGGCCTTCAAAATATGTACTCCAGAATATGGGAGAATTGTCCATCACTATTTCTCAGGGCTGTTGAACTGTGATTATTTAAAAAGTTGTGCATTTACTGCCTAATTATCCAGTGGATTTTTGGTTCTGGTCATATTTTTGACTGAATAACTTATTCAGAGCATATTTTAAGTTCCAAAGAGGTAAATTTGGTGCATTTTGCTTTCCTATTTCTGATCTCTTCCTTAGTAGGTATTATTTTAACCATTTAGCATGCTGTTTTGACAAAAATAACTGTATTAAAGCAAATTTTATCATGTTGCACCAAAAATATTTCTAACTTAAAGCATGATGCACAGACTGCTTCTAGGAATGAACTACAAATACAACAAATATGGCATTTTTTTTTCTTTCTCATTCCTTATTGTAATGGGATTTCTTCTAATAAAATTGGGGTGAGAGGCGATAGCCAGAATTATTATCAAATGTAAATATTGTCATCACTCTTAGGAAGTATCTTTGTATACTTTATTACCTTGGTGTCACCTGTCTTTTCAGAAGAAGAGTCTGCAGTAGCACAGGAAATGTTATTAGCTTTTGTCCAACGAATACAATGGACATACTACCAGAAACTTGCCCTGAGCTTGCCAATGAAAACGTTTATTGCCATGTGTAACTGCAGCATCATTAAAATTACTTCGTTTTTCTTAAGTTTATCATTTAGAGAAAGATAAGGAAAAAAGTTGGAAATTCTATATAAAATGTAAAATATCATCAACCAAACAAAAAAAGGAGGAAAAAAAAAAAGAAGAAGAAAAGAAATGAAGTAGGATTCTGTCTTTGAATCAACCAACCTCTGATTCTACTTCATCCATTCCTACTTGCCTCTGACAAGCAGACAAAACAAAATTTCCCTGTTTTAGGGTCTCCTCTGCTTTCTCCCAGGGCGTACAGGCACATGGACATCTTGGACTTGTGGGTCCACAGTTTTACAGTTTCTGAGTTTATTCTGCAGCAACCTCTGAAGTTGGAGCTGTTTCTTGTCTGAGTCGCTGCATTTTTGAGACTCAGAACACCCTATGCATGCCCATTATTTATGAATGAATGGAGCACAAGGTAAACTGGAGTCCAGATTTCACTCTGTGAGTGATAGAATAGCTGGGAAGATTTTGCAGGAGAGGGCACATAGTTTGAACAAAAAAATGATAAATATTATTGGATAATAGTATTTTAAATCCAGAACAATTAGGTGCATTTAACTTTATCATTGTTCTCTAAGAGGCTGGTGGAAGCTGTCCTTCCCATGCAGCAATCAATCTTTTCACAGTGTGGCCCTTTGTTAATAGCCTTAAAACAAGATTAAATAAAACATGTTAAATATTGCAATTATTGTGGGAAATAAAATTATTTGGTGAGCATAATGGGGAGCAATTCAAGCATTTAACATGATCCAGGAAATGCTACTCCAAACAATTGCATTTGCTTTATGCATTTTTCCCCTTTGATTGCTGACAGATGCCTTTTTGGAAACAAACATCTAAATGGTTTGCCTTCAGTTAGAAAAAAAATATAACAGAAAGCGGCTACATGTTTTGAATTTAACTCTTGTCATTTGAATCCTTCTTCCCACTGCACATGAATGAATCCAAGGCAAAAACAGCGCTCTCATAAAGAAATAAGCCCATCAAAATTTGGCCTTTCATATTTCCTTTCAGTGTATTTTATAAGAAGTGGGAATCCCCCTAGATAGGGAGTCAGGTGATGAGGACTATTTCCTGGTGACAATGGGGAAGCATTAGAAAGGGAATTGTCTCCTTATAACATGAAGCCTCAGGCAAAGTGCAAGTCACTTTCCAGCCTCATTCAGGTCATCATGGCCAGTGCTCCCCTAATCAGCTATCCCCTTTTGCTGAATGGGAAGAACCCAGGAAATCTCAGAGGATGGTGCATTTCCATCTGTGTCATTGCTGCAGTGCATTCGGATAAAGGCCTTGAAGACTCTGCTGTCAACAGGTGTACAATAGCAACGCCAAGGAGAGGTTTTGGTTTCTGTTATATATTGCTAAAAGGAGATATGATATGGAATATTCATGATTTTCAGAGGTTGGGTCGTAGGGAGATTGAGAGCACTGCTTCTGCAATCTAGTTGTCCATATCTAGGCTCTCTTGGTTACTGTGTGACCTCTCCCAGGTTACTTAACCACTCTGATTCTGTGTCCTATCATAATCAGGAAAATGAAGATAATAATAGTTAAGTGTGCATGTGTGTGTGTATGTGTGTGTGTAGTGTAGTTAGAAGCAAAGAAATGCATAGGGTACATAGTCCCTGATATGTAATGAGTGCTTAACTGAAGTTATTGTGCTGTTGTTGATGTCTTGTTACTATTATTCCTCTATTGAGGGAAGCCCTCTTTCTTCCCCCTTCTGCTCCTGTGCTTTGAGGGTCAGTTGGATCCCTTCCCTCTGTTCTTTCATAATAACCTGTGCCTTGCTCCATTGCAGCTATTAGCACCCTCTTCTGGAATCATCTGCCTCCTAGTCTGTTTTCCCTCCTGGACCTTGAGATCCTTTTTTTTTTTTTTGAGACAGAGTCTTGCTCTGTTGCCCAGGCTGGAGTGCAGTGGCCCAATCTCGGCTCACTGCAAGCTTTGCCTCCTGGGTTCACGCCATTTTCCTGCCTCAGTCTCCTGAGTAGCTGGGACTACAGGCACCCGCCACCATGCCCGGCTAATTTATTTTATTTTATTTTTATTTTTAGTAGAGACAGGGTTTCACCGTGTTAGCCAGGATGGTCTCGATCTCCTGACCTCGTGATCCGCCCACCTCAGCCTCCCAAAGGACCTTGAGATTCTTAAGGGCAGGGACTGTATCTTGCCCATCTGAGTAGCTATAAGGCCAAGCACAGTGCTGGGCAGAGTAGGGGCTCCCTACATAGTTAGAGAATGAGAATAAAAAGGCGCAGGACATTAGCCACTTTGAAATTTGCATTCTTCTATTTACACAGCCTTGCCTTTTACCTTGGCTCAAGCTATTGCTGTCCTTGGACATGATCTCCCTTTCCAAGGTAACACCCTCCTGAGGACGCCAGCTCACAGTGACCCCTAACACCTTTGGTGCCCTGCTGCCTTCCTTATATGCACCATCCATTAGTACTACTTTGCATCAACTGACTGTATTATTATTTGTCTTTGATGAAAATGTGTCTTTCATTCATTTATTCACCCATTTAATAGCAACATATGTGATGCAGGCACTAAAACTTATTTTGTCTTTCTTTTCAAGCTCTGTTTCTAGGACCATTGGAAATTTGAAAGTCTAGGAGAAGAGCAATTTGATTTCGTACGTAGTAGCTCACGTTTACTGAGTGTTTCCTCTTAGCCAGGCACTAAGATCTTTATGTGTGTGCGTGTGTGTGTGTGTGTGTGTTTTTTCCGTGTGAGTCCTTATGAGGTAGGACCTATTATTAACTCCATTTTACAAACAGGATAACAGACTCCAAGAGGTAAAGTGACCTGCTTAGGGCTCCAGAGTTAGTGATGGAAGGAGGATTCAAGCCTTGGAATGATGACTTCAGAGCTTCACCACTCTGGTGTTGCCTCCTGAACCAAAAAAGGAGAGAAGTAACAGGATTTAGCACCTACTACATGTCATACAGTTTTTAAACACACTTTTGGGTATGATATGTCGTTTAACCTTCACAACAACCATAGGAGGTTGTTATTAACGATTTTTAACTTGCAGATCAGGGTCAAAAAGGTAAGAGTCTTGACTAAAGACACACGTTAAAGAACAAGAGGCAAGATTCAACCCTATGTCTGTGTAATGAAAAGCCCATGCTTTTGCTATTCCAACCAGCTTGTTCTCAGAAGATAATTTTTATTTTTTATTCATTTTTTTGGAGATAAGATTTATCTGTCACCCAGGCTGGAGTACAGTGGCCTGGAACTCCTGGGCTCAACTCAGCCTCCCAAGTAGCTGGGACCGCAGTTGTGCACCACCACACCTGGCTAATTGATTTTTTTTTTTTTTTTAAGAGAGACGGGGGCTTGCTTTGTTACCGAGGCTGATCTTGAACCCCTGGTCTCAAGTGATCTTCCTGCCTTGGATATTTTTTATTTCTTATGTAGAGTTGAATGTTGAGCTTAACAGATATGTATGGCCTTGAATCACCAGGCTCATGGAAAACATGAAATTAGAAATGTACCCTGTTGCTGAAGCTGCAGAAATGTTCAGTTTAGAGCAATAGGTATCCAAGATTAAAAAGAAAGAAAAGAATAGAACAGAAAGTAAAAGCTCTATTAGGAGGCATTAACTACTATTAACACCTAGATCTTTCCTCTAACCTTAATCAGGTGGAAAATCCTAAGATGGTGTTCAGGCCATCACCGTCTAAACCTTCGAGTTAAGATGTATTCACACGTTAAGTGTTGGGATAAAAAGAAGAATCAACATAAAAGGATAGAAAGTCTAGTTCCTCCAAAGCTCAGAAAAGTGTGACGGTCTTTGGTGGGAGATTTATCCTTTTTTGATGAAGGCAGCAAAATCCTCTGCCCAGGTACACGTCATTACTGGGTGTGAGTGTGGTGACTTAAAGAAACCAGCATTCCAAGTCACCTGGCATGGTTTACTCACTGTATGGCAGAAGTGAATGCTGCAAAGCTGAAAAGGGCAGAATTGAAGAAATTGCCAGAATGTCCAGACAGCCCCATCCATTTTATTAATTGGCCCAGGGATTGCTCAGATTTTTGATCTGGTATATATACATATACGTGGATATGGATATATATTTATTGCTCAATCAATCTATCCGTATTTTGCAAGGAAAATATTGATAATTTATTTTTGGCAGAAACTCACCCACAATGTCCTGCAAAGAATCGGTTTTCTTCTTGGCGGCAGATCTTGTGCCTCATTTCCATTTAGAAATTCTTTGACTTTTACTTTCTCTGCATTTTCTGTTAACCGGCTGCCACCCAAGATTGGACTAAACCCTCTGCCCCCTGTTAAAAAAGAAAGAAAAGGGGGAAAAAAAAACCATATACAACATAACCCTCTAATAAGTATATGCACAACTTCTATGCAAGGCGCTTAAGAAAACTAAAGGTTAATATATTCTAACTAGATGTTGGGTATAGAATGTCAGGTCTGTCAAATTTCATTATAACTTGCTGCTCATTGGAAAAGATTTGATTTCTTTTGCCACTGTCCTACTATGTTCAAGTCACAGACTGCCAGCAGCAGCCCACAGAAGACCACAGGCTGGCAGTGAGCGGGCTCGAGTGGGAAACCAGCCGCAAGGACCATCTGTTTCCGATTTCTAGCTGAGCCAAGATGTGCAGTGAAGTGCATTCCATTCACCAGGCCAGCTTCTCCCCTGCTCAAGTTATTAGTGTTACAAGTGAAATTGTCTTTTCCAAACAGCAGGGGAGCTATAATCCTTATGGAACAGGACACTTTAAAACACACACACACACACACACACACACACACACACACATGCACACACACACACACACACACCATTCAGACATCTTTTGTTAAAGTTGTGGGGAAGGCTGTTTGTAAATTTAATTACAGCCTTTATGGGGTTTATAAAGTGTGTTTTATTAAGCATGATAACCTCTGAGGCAGCAGCATATACATTGGCCTCATTTAGTGTAATTGAATGATCAAATATCTTTAGGATGCTTTTTGTGGGCATGCTTAAAAATGATAAGAAGGATGTATTTAAACCATCTTAAAATGAAATGGCTTTCAAAAGCATAATGGGTTTTTAGGAATAATCAATGGAAACCCTTGCCCAGCTGGCCCAAGTGAGCCAATCTCATGCACATTGACAGTGCTGAGGCTTGTCAGCCAGCTATTAAATCCCAACGGGGCCAAATGACTCATACCACCATTTAAGTTGGGAGACCGTAATAAGCTGCATGTTTGTTGTTTGAGATTGATCTTCTGTCTATCTCAAGATGAATACGTTTTAGAAAAATTTGGAGGGAGGCAAAGTAGCAAGGCCGATTGCATGATAGTGTGATAGAAATAGCAACAGGAGAAGTCAAGAGACCTTAATTAAGTAATGTTATAAACATGTATTTAGTAACAGGTACTTGCCATCACACTAGGTGTTCAGGATATGAAGAAGAAAGGAATAAAGGCTGCCCTCAAGGAGCTCCCAACTCTCACCGAGGAGACAGATAGAGGAGCAGGCAAGTACGTTACGGTGTGACAGAACCACGCTGGGCTTCTAGCCTTGGTTCTTCCTCATGCTCGCGGCTTGACTCCAGGTTGTCACACCCTCTCTGCAGGCTTCATCTGAAATGGGGATGGTGATGGCAGACTTTCAGGGACTGTTGTCAGAAGTAAATGAACTATAATCCACATAAGAGGACAAAAGTCTGTGAAAGGCACTTAGCCAGTGCTCAATGTATGTTAGTTTCTATTTCCTTTTAGTTATTCTTTGAATATGTGATAACCTTGTAAATTATAGCAGCTTTCTCCTTTGTGGATGAGTGGCACATTGATCTAGAGAGTCTGCCTCATTCGTGACTCCCAGTACAGGTCAACCAGCCTTAGGCCACACATTCCCTAAGGGCAAGGACTGAAGAGGGTGCTGTGCAGGGTCATGAATAATGAAATGCTTAATGTGAGCTTTTGGTTCATGGTGAATGACAAAATGATTTTTCCAAAAATGAACTTTTTTTCTTTTCAAAGCAGAAATCATATAAATTCATCTAAAATGAAGAGAGGGGGAGAAATATGATAAAGCCTCTTATTTTGTATTTAAGAAAATGAAGCCCAGTAGAGAGAATTACCTGGAGTCACTGAGCAAGTTAGTGACAGAGATAGGGTTCCAACTTAGAGACCCCAATTTTTGGTGTCTCTGCTGCTTCACTGATTGTTTCACAGTGTTTGAAAGGTGTTCTGAATCAGGTAATTCAATTGCATGCAGATGCATGTGAGTCCCTGCTGCTGCTGCTTCTGCTGATTGTGTTATAGACCTGGCAGTTGGATCATTGTACTTCACTTATGTTTACAGACAGAAATGGAGGTCATCTGGTAGAGTCCTCTTATTACATAGATGGGGAAGCTATGGGTCAGGGTCCCAGGTAGGTTCTCTGAAAGCAGACTTTGAGACTTGTATGAGAACTGTGAAGACCTGTGTGTGAGAACTTTATTGGGATGACCGTCAGGATCAACACCTGCAGGTAAGTAAAGGAAGGAAAATTGGGCAGAGGGAGGAGATGGCTAGACGAAGTTCTAGCTAATCCTACAGGAAATGTGGAAACTGGGATGGCATTGCAGAATGGTCCCAAATTAGGGCGAGGGGATGAGGATATTGTACTCCTATAATGGATCACCAGCGATTGAATGAGAGCTATTTTCAGGGAAAAGGAAGAGACTCCAGGCTGGACAATTCTTTCCAAGCAATCAAAAAAATGCAAGGGAGTTTCAGCTGAGAGCTGTCAGCTACTAATATTCCCAATAGGTAGGAGGGAATCTCCATGGTATGTCACAGGATCCACCTGTACCCAGAGAAATCAAACGGCCTACTTAAAGTTAGTGGCAAATTTGGGCTTAGAATTTATGGTCCGTAGCTCAACTCTTTTCTCCAATGACGGTGAGGAGACTTCGTGCTCTATTTGAACCTGGTAGATTCAGGAATACCCCTTCTTCAGAAACAACAGGGGATGGGGAAAGGAAAATAAGGCAATGAGGGCAATGTTGGGCATTTCTTGGATTCTTCTTCAGTTGTCTAGTGATTGTCACCTTTCTTGGCAGATGCAAGAGTTCAGTGAATGAATAAAAGAGATGTTTGGAGTGTGACTCTGAACACATCCTGTCAAATCTTTGTTTGAGCCTTGAAAGAGTCTCGTGGTAGAAGCAGGTGTTGGCATCTCTCTGAGGCCTTGTACCTGTGAGGAAGAGAATTTGAGAGAGGGGAGAGGAAGTACAAGGCAGCAGTGGAGTGAACCGCTGGTGTTTCTTAGTCCACATGTTTTCATCTCAAAGAAACTCTCCCTTAGAGCACCCAGTCAAGAAAAGAAAAAAAAAGAGAAACCCCCAAATCTGAAACGTTAACGGTGTGTGATTATTAAACTCTTTGCTTCAAAGAAGTTCTTTGGAGAACAAACCCAAGCTTCCATAATCTCCTAAAAAGAGCAAATCTGTTTGATATGGAGCCGAAAGAAGGCTTTTAGAGTCGCTACCCCTTCATACCTCCACCTCCTGGCTCTTTAATTTCTTTTTTCCTTTGTGTTCTCAGTGGGATTCTTTTATTTGTTATAACATTTTAAAAAGAAGCCATCTTAATTTTTGAGCCATTGCCATCTCTGCATTTCACTGGCAGTGAACATGATGTAAATTAGTCAGGAATCCATGGGCACTCAGATTCTCTAGTTAGTATCTCTTCTCTGGTCCTTGGTGGGACAAGTCTAGGAGACTAGTTTTTGCTTTATTCTTCATTGTCCCAATATAATGAACACACCCTTTTACAGGGGATCATGGACTGCCCCTCATGAGAAGTGGAAAAAAAGGGTTTCTACATCCATGTTTGGCAATTTTCCACCTTTTCCCTAATGGCCAGGTGTAGGTTCCTCTCCTACTCTCTCCACCTCTCCTTATCCTATTCAGAGCTTGTATTTACAGTTAAGAACTTTCATTTGTCTCTTCCCTCTCCCCCACTTTCCTTTCACCCACTTGTTCTTCATTCCTACATTTATTAAACTTCTCTTATATTCCATACACTGTGCTAATGACTAAGTGGGTACATTTATCATCAAGACAGAAGCTTGCCTTTATGGCACTGGACCTTGGAGCAGACAGTCTTGTACCCAAGTTGTCCCAATTCTTTGTGATAGATCCTATGATGGGAACATATAGGGTGCTAAGAGAGAGCAGAAAAGGGTACCTCGCTTAGTATGGACGTGGCGGTAAGGGTGGATTTGTTGCATTTCCTGCAAGAAGTAACAGTGAAGCTACTTTGGTTTGAAGGATGACAAGGCATGTGGAAGATAAAGGCAGATGCTGGGGAGCACGGGTAGCAGGAGTGTTGCAGGCTAAAAGAATAACAGAAAAGACCTGAGGGAGAGTCTAGTAGCATCGCACCCCTGAAAACTGTCCACTGTGGCTAGAGATCACTACATTTCCTGATCATTGTATTCTCCCAGTAGATGCATCTATAGTCCACCTACTATTTTTTATATGGCTCATGAACTAAGAATGATTTTTACATTTTTTAAGTGGTTGGATAGAAAATGAAAAGAAGAGTCATATACTGTGACACATATAAATAATATAAAATTCAAATTTCAGTGCCCATAATAAAGTTTATTGGACATAGTCATGCCCTTCATTTCTGTATCGTTTATAGCTGCTTTTGTGCTATAATGGTAGAGTCGAGTAGTTATAATGGAGACCGTAAGGCCTGAAAAGCCTAAAATATTTACTATCTGGTCCTTTATAGAAAAAGGTTTGCTGATCCCTGGCCCAGTGGATGGGGCTTAGGGCTTGGATTAAAACAGGCTTGGACTCAAATACTGGCTCTTCAACTTCTACCGGTGTGACTTTTAGCAAATTTCTTAGTGTCCATGTCAGTTTGCTCATTTGCAAAACGGTAATAATAATACTTCACAGCCTTGTGAAGACTGAGGAAAATATTGTCACATAAAGCTCCTGAGAATATTAAGTGCTGAAATATACTTACTTATTAAAAATAGTTAATGCCAATTTCAACTGCTTTGAGCTATTAATAACATTTGTGATAAGATAAGTATGATAACATTTTGAACTGCTGTATTCATTGCCATAATGACTGCTTTGGGAATTATCAGTCAAAAAATATTTTCTGTTAATAGATCAATGAGGAAAGAGAAAGTCATATTTGTGAGAGTGAGAGTCGAAAGCTGCTGCCAGAACTCCTCGAAATAATAAGTACAGTTAAAATTAAGTGCCTGCAATGACACAGTGCTGAGTACTTTACATTCATTGTCTCATCTGATCATCACTTCAAACCTATGAGGCAGCTACTGTCATTCATTTTTATAGATGGAGAGACTGAGGCTTAGAGGGGTAAATTTAATTCAAGTTACACAGACAATAGGAGGTATAGTTATGGCTGGAACCCAGGAGAGTCTAATGCCAAAGTTTCTGTCATAACCACTCTGCTTTTGGAAACATCTGATGAAAAGCAGAGATTCATATTTCAGGGCCCAAAACTGTTCCTGGTGGCTGGCACAGTGGCATATCATTCTGAGTTGAGCTCTGTAGAAGTTTCCAGTTAGAAAAATGCTATTGCAACTGCCTATATTCACTCTTGAGTCAGTTTCTCAGAAGACAGCCAGTGAGAACTACAACCCAGATTGTGTCTTGAGAGTTGTCTTATTAGGAGTGGTCTTGTATGTAATCTCTCTGTTACTTGGGTATGGGCATGTGGATGTGGCTGTACTAGGGGTGGAAAAATGGGTGTGTGTTTGGCTGTGCGATTGGGATAATATGTTGTGATTAATAAATAAAATCTGGTCTCTAAGTATTATTGACATGGTAATAAAAAATCAAACTATTACACACTCATACACAATAGTTTCAATTTGGTAACTATGTGCACATATGTATTTATTTTCAAAAAGATGGGGAAGGACTATATCAAGATATTCAATAGGTATCTGCCTCTAGGTCAGAGAAATAATGGCAAATATTATTTTATCTATATTTCTATTTCCAGAATTTTAAACAATGTTCATGTAATTATGCATAAATAAAATATATGTGATTTGATGCTGCATACCAAAAGACTTAAAAATTTTCAAATTCTTTTTTTTGAGACGAAGTCTTGCTCTGTCACCCAGCCCATGGTGTGATCTCGGCTCACTGCAACCTCCGCCTCCCGGGTTCGAGCGATTCTCCTGTCTCAGCCTCCCGAGTAGCTGGGATTACAGGCACGCGCCACCACGCCTGGCTAATTTTTTGTATTTTTTAGTAGAGACAGGGTTTCACTGTGTTAGCCAGGATGGTCTTGATCTCCTGACCTCGTGATCCACCCATCTCGGCCTCCCAAAGTGCTGGGATTACAGGCGTGAGCCACTGCGCCCAGACAAAAATCTTCAAATTCTTAAACTCAATTCTACCTCTAGTATACTACCATACACATTGTTTAACCATTCTATACACGGATATATGTTCATTTTAGTATTATTTGAAGTGGTGAACAAATTTAGAAAAAAATCTACATGGCATGACTACTTCAGAGCTTATTATGTAGCCATGAAAGAAAATGTTATTTACAAATGGAAAATGCTTATGCTATAATATTGTGAAAAAAGCATGAGACAAAATTGAACCTACAGAATGAGCACAATTTGGTGAAAACCCAACAATCTGTTCTTTAAGAGACAGAAGACACATTTGAGTCTTAAGAGTTGTTTATATAGTTGGTAGAATTATAAATTTTTTCTCGTTTTTTGTTTCTGTGCAATTTCAAAAGTTCATTTAATAAATGTTAATAAATAATAAATAATGTTAACAAAAGTTCATTAATAAATAATGAAAACAACTTTGATATTAAAAAACCATTGAAACTGGAAATCTATTGGCTGGTGATTAGGCTTAAAAACTCCCTCTCCTTCCATAGCTCAATTGCGGGTACCTTCATCTGTTTCCTTTTATGGTTATCTGGGTGTTTTCCAGATTAGGCACAAGAACTTTAATGAAAATGCAAAGAACACTGAGCTGGGAACCAGGAGATGTGGATTGTAGCCAGGGCCATGCCATTAACTCACTGTGTGCTTCAGGGTGAATCCATTTTCCTCCCAGGGCCTCAGTTTCTGTGTCTATAAAATGATGAGCTCTGGTTCCCTCCCACCCAATACAATTCAACACACACAGTTCTACTTTTATGGTTTTGTTATTGGGTTTACTGGAAAATTTTAAGTGAAAAATGATTCCTCTGTTAGTTAAAGTTTTAAAAACCGTTGGAATGGACGATCTAGATTAGTATAGATAACTAACTGCTTTTAGATTGTAGGTATTGTTTATATCTCTCTTTAAAAATTTATTTTTTATTGTGTTGAAAAACATAAAATCTACCTTATTAACCATTTTTAAGTGTACAGCACAGTATTATGAACTATACACACATTGTTGTACAGCAGATCTCTAGAACTTTCTCATCTTGCATGACTGAGACTATGACCATTGATCAGCAACTCCCCATTTTTTCCTAACCCCATCCACTTTGAGGTTTTTAATTACCGATTCAATTTTCTTACTAGTTATAGGTTTATTCTTACTAGTTTAGGTTTGTTCTTTTTATTTCTTCAGCATTCAGACTTGGTAGGTTATATGTTTCAGGAATGTCCATTTCTTCCAGGCATATAATTTGTTGGCATATAATTTTTGTTAGTTATATCTTATAATTAATTTTATTGATGTAGCATCAATTGTAATATTTCCTCTTTCATTTTTGATTTTATTTAGGTCTCCCTTTTTTTTTCTTAGTATAGCTAAAGGTTTGTCATTTTTGTTCATCTCTTAAGCCAACTCTCAGTTTCATTGATTTCTTTCTGTTGTTTACTATTCTCTGTTTCAGTTATTTCTGTTATAATCTTTGTTTTTTTCTTCATTTCTCCTAACTTTGGATTTAGTTTGCTTTTATTGTTCCTTATAGTTCTTATAGTTCCTTAAGATATAAAGTTAGGTTATTTATTTGAGATCTTTCTTCTTTTTTAATGTAGGCATTTATCACCATAAACTTTCTTCTTAGTATGACTTTTGCTTATTTGCATAAGTTTTGGTATGTTGTGGTTTTGTTTTTAATTTGTCTTAAGATATGTTCTAATTTTCCTTTTAATTGCTTCTTTGGTCCCTTGGTTGTCCAGAAGCATATGATTAACTTCATGTATTTGTGAATTTCCCAGTTTTCCTTCTGTTATTGATCTCTAGTTTTCATTCCATTGTGGTTGGAAATTGGTATGATTTCAGTCTTTTCCAATTTGCTAATACTTGTTTGGTAGCCTAATATGTGATCTATACTGGAGAATGTCCATGTGAATGTGAGAAGCATGTGATTCTGCTGCTATTGGGTGGAATGTTCTTTATCTGTCCATTAGATCTATCTGATTTATAGGATTGTTCAAGTTTGCTCTTTCCTTACTGATTTTCAGTCTGGATGTTCTAGCCATAATTGAAAGTGAGGTGTTCAAATCTTCTACTATGATTGCATTGCTGTCTGTTTCTCCTTCGGTTCTGTTAATATTTGCTTCATGTATTTGGGTGCTCTGATGTTGGGTGCATATACATTTATGGTTGACTTATCTTTCTGGTGAATTGGCCCCTTTTATAATTATGTGATGTCCTCTTTTGTCTATTGTGTCAGTTTTTGACTTAAAGCTTATTTTTTCTGATATATATAGCCACCTCTGCTATCTTTTGGTTACCATTTTCATGGAATATATTTTTTCTATCCTTTTCTTTCAGCCTGCATATGTCTTTAAATCTAAAGTGAGTCTCCCATAGGCAGCATATGGTGAGATCTTGATTTTTAAAAATCCATTCAGCCACTTGATGTCTTATGATCGGAAATTTAATCCATTTACATTTAAAGCAATTACTTATAGAAAAGGACTTAAGATTGACATTTTATTGTTTTCTGTCTTGTAGCTTTTTGTTCTTTTTCTTTCTCTGTGTTGTCATTTTGGTAGTGACGTGTTTTGAATCATTTCTTAATTTCCTTTATGTATCTTCTATGTGTATTTTCTTTGTAGTTAACATGATGCTTACATAAAACACTTATAACAATCTACTTTAAGCTGATAACAACTGCAATCACATACAACTCTACTCTTTAACTTCTTTCTCCTTCACACTTTGTGTTAACTCTTATACTATAATTAAAAGTGATTTATGGACCACCATTACAATATTCTGTATCTGTTTATACATTTATCTTTATCAGCAAGCTTTATACTTTCACATGTTTTTGTGTTGCTGTCTAGCATCCTTTTGTTTCAACTTGAAGGACACTCTATAGCATTTCCTGCAAGTCTAATGGTGAGGAACTCCTTCAGCTTTTATCTGGGAAATTCAGTGTTTCTGCTTTATTTTTGAATGTCAGTTTTGCCATATATAGTATTCTTTTTTTTTTTACTTTTCGCACTTTGAATATATTCTCCCATTTCCTGCTGGCCTGCAAGGTTGCTGCTGAGAAACCCATTGATATTCTTATGTAGAATCCTTTTCATGTGATGAGTAGCTTTCCTCTTGCTGCTTTCAAAATTCTCTCTTTGTCTTTGACTTTTGGCAATTTGATTGTAATGTAGACTTTTACAAGTTTATCCTAATTGGGATCCTTTAGGCTTCTTTTATCTGTATGTCCATTTCCTTCCCCAAATTTGGGAAAATTTCAGCCATTATATCTTCAAATAATCTTTACACCATTCTCAATCTCTCTCTCTCTCTTTCTCTCGTTTCCTTCTGGAATAGCATAATGTGTAATTAGTCTGCTTGACAGGGTTCCATAAGTCCCTTAGACTTTCATCATTCATTTTCATTTTTTTTCCTTTTGTTCTTCTGACTGGGTAATCTGAAATGATCTGTTTTTGAGTTTGTTGATTCTTTTTTTCTGCTTCATCACTTTTATTGTTGAACCCCTCTAGTGAAATTTTCAATTCAGCTGTTGTGTTCTTAAGCTCCAAAATTGCTGTTGGTTATTTAAAATTTTTTCTCTTTGTTGATATTCTCATTTTGTTCATTTATCATTTTTCTAACATCTTTGTGATGGTTATTTTGACTTCTTTGTCAGGTACTTCATATACCTCTATTTCTTTAGGGTTGGTTACTAGAGATTTATTTTGTTCCTTTGATTGGCGTATGTTTCCCTATTTCTTTATGTGTCTTGTAACTATGTTGGTATTCATGCATTTGAAAAACAGCCCTGTCTCCTAGTCTTTACTCACTGACTTCATACAGGGAAATAACTTCACCAGTTATTTCAGCTAGAGATTGTGAGGGCCTCTCACATCTTTTCTGGAGATGTGTTTACTCTGGTTTCTCCCAATTAGAGAGGTTTGCAAGTTGTTTTTTTTTCAGAGCTTGTAATCTCTTGCTCCCTCTGGTGTCTATCTGCAGTATTATAAGTTTTCTGGTGCAACCACAAGCAACTGAGTTTTTAGGTTTTTTTTTTTTTTGGTCCCTGTGGCCCTAAGCAAATGAGGTATGTTGGTTTCCCATTAGGACTCTGAATCAGATGAGGCAAAAACTCGTCCCTCAGGAAGCCCCCTGAAAAGGCAGAATGCTGGACACACATACCACCCTCCTGTTTTTTCCTAGGGAAAAAGCCACAGCTAGGTGCTTACTCCTGATAACAAGCCCTGCTAATTTCTATCTGTGATATTACAAGATCTCTGGCACTGCCACAAGCCCCTGACTCTCTTTTGCTCTCTGTGGTTCCCAGGCATCCAATGTATGTCAGTTCCCATGAATCTTCCGAGTCAAGTGAGACAGAAACCAGTTCCTTGGGCAGCCCCCCAAAAGCTGAAACTTTGAACATACGTTTCATTCTTTTCTGTACCTGTCACAAAAGAAGCTGTATGTTGGGCTTTTCCTCCCAGAGATGTGCTGGCTTGGGGGAGGGGCTGACATAGTTAATGAAATGAATTTCTTATCCATTTCAGTGCAGCTGCTCTTGGCTTTAAGATTGCCTGGGGGTATTGTGACTTCCTAACTGATTTCTAGGTTCTCATAAAAACTTTTTGTCTGTGTATTGTTGTTTAGTTAATGTTTCTGTGGGGGAATGGGGTCTGGGGTTTCCTATTCCCCCATCTTGATGATGTCATTCTTCTATATCTCTTAAATAATGAGAAATTAAAACTTGCTCACGCCACGCTCATATGTGCAAAGACACACACACCTTATTATCCTACCTATGGCCTCCTTTTTATTTCTGCAATTCTCCCCCTAACGTATCCTCTCTCTCAACATTGCCCAGCAAGTATGCCCCAAGGTCCCATGAATAGGTTTATTAACATCTTTAGACCTAAGCCATAGGAATCCCTGCTGTAGACCTTGTATTGAAAGATAATACATACCACAAATACAAAAAGACAGATTTATTTAAGAGCACATGGGCACCTCTGTCACTCAGGATCTGGTGTTGAGGGCTGACATATGCAGCCATAAACATTTGTTCTTACAACTAACATCTTCTGGACCTCAAGGAAAAACTTTTTTTTTTTAATATCTCTTAATATATGTCCCTGAAACATGCTTTAAAGGTTTGTGGTTTGTGTCATTGCCAGTGTTGAAGCTAGTCCCTATTTTAGAATGTGGGAAATATTTGAACAACTGAAGCATTTAGGTAAAAGAAGAGGCAAATTAGTCAATTTGTCAAATCTTTCTTTTCAAAAAGCTTTAATATGGAGATTCCTGCTCAATAAAGAATCATTTCTCAGTGACATGGAGGGTACTTTTTCTTGCTTCTCTGTCTTCTGGTTCTGGAGATACACCAATTGGTATGGTATTTATAGCAGTTATAGGTGGCAGATGAAGAACTATTAACTTTGTAATAGTTAAAATTTATATTACTCTGAAATTTATATATAGGAAGAACGAACATGTACAATGTCTGATACTGATTCTTTATCTTTCTATTAAATCTGGTTACTGTTTTTAAAATGGTGAAAATCATGAGAAAAGTGATAATTTATACAACGAAATTATAATAGTTTGTAAAGCTTTCTATGACAGTGATAATTTATCATATGTAATCCCACTATAATGTTTGCATATTCTATCTAAAATTTACAGATCTTTCTAAACCTAAGATAATAATCTAATTACTTTAATAATTTTATTGATAATTCCAGTTTCTCCTGCCTCTGAGGAGTGAGTTTTCTCTAAACTGAAATTAGTATCAACTTACCTAAGAGCTACAGTGACTCAGGAATAATTGTGTAATTTGGTGTTACTATTAAAGGAACAAAAATTATGTGACAATCTTGATTATAATAGCATAAAAATTTTTTTGCCAAAATGAAGGAAAGAAAATTTTGTGGAATTAGTGTATAGCAATTTGTAGATTATGTATTCCTTTATTTTAGTAGTCAACAAACATCAACCACTGATTAGAACAGTGGTTGATGTAGATCAGTGGAACAGCCAGACACGTACGATAATAGTTAAATTGTTATGTTTGATATCTTGTTTATTTTCAGTGACATAAAAATCATAGCTTCACACATGTTTTTAGATTTTTGTTTCTATTAAAGTATATTTGTCAATGTAGGGATGTAGAAGGCAGTTTATGTAACAGCTTACTAGTTTGATTATGAATTTTGAATTTAGACATCCAGTATAGGGGCCTCTAGCTATACTCTTGTCCTGAACCCATAAAGTGTTTGAACCGGTCTGAATAGGTTATGGCATGACAGCCAACATTTGTGACTACTGTGACACTGAAAGTATCTGAAAACATGGAGCTGTACTTCAACAACCTGCTGATCATATCTGTGGAGCTGTTTGAGGGTGCTCTAGAAGTGCAGTGCTCAGCCCAAGGAATGTGGGTGAGGGGAATAGGATATGGTTGAGGGTCCTGGTATGGCATCTTCTTTTTGTCCCCTTTGAGTGGCCTCAAGCAAGCTGCAGAATTACTACTCTAATCATGCGAGCATATTTATAGCTTCAGCACTGTTTAAAATACTGGGTTTGAGAAAATTTGACTTATATCCATACCAATTCACATTTTCTTTTTTTTTTTTTTTAAGTTCTGGGGTACATGTGCAAGATATGCAGGTTTGTTACATAGGTAAACATGTACCATGGTGGTTTACTGCACCTATCAACCCATCACCTAGGTATTAAGCCGAGCATACATTAATTATTTTACCTAATGCTCTCCCTCCCCCAACCTCACCCCCAACAGGCTCCAGTGTGTGTTGTTCCCTTCCCAGTGTCCACGCTTTCCTATTGTTCAGCTCCCACTTACAAGTGAGAACATGTGGTGTTTGGTTTTCTGTTCCTGTGTTAGCTTGCTAAGGATAATGGCTTCTAGCTCCATCCGTGTCCCTGCAAAAGACATGATTTTGTTCCTTTTTATGTCTGCATTGTATTCCATAGTGTATATGTACCACATTTTCTTTATCCAGTCTATCATGGATGGGCATTTGGGTTAATTCCATGTCTTTGCTATGGTGAATAGTGCTGCAGTGAACATATGTGTGCATGTGTCTTTGTAATAGAATGATTTATATTCCTTTGGGTATATACCCAGTAATGAGATTGCTGGGTCAAATGGTATTTCTGATTCTAGGTCTTTGAGGAATCACCACACCAACTTCCACAATGGTTGAACTAATTTACGTTCCCACCAACAGTGTAAAAATGTCCCTATTTATTCACAACCTTGTCAGCATCTGTTGTTTCTTGACTTTTTAATAATCACCATTCTGACTGGCGTGAGATGGTATCACATCGTGGTTTTGATTGCATTTCTCTAATGATCAGTGATGTTGAGTTTTTTCATGTTTGTTGGCTACATAAATGTCTTCTTTTGAGAAGTGTCTGTTCATGTCCTTTGACCCTTTTTTATTTATTTAGTTTTTTCTTGTAAATTTGTTTAAGTTCCTTGTGGATTCTGGATATTAGAACATTGTCAGATGGATAGGTTCCAAAAATTTTCTCCCACTCTGTAGGTTGCCTGTTTGCTCTGATGATAGTTTATTTTGCTGTGCAGAAGCTCTTTAGTTTAATTAAATCCAATTTGTCAATTTTTGCTTTGTTGCAATTGTTTTTGGTGATTTTGTCATGAAATCTTTGCCTGTGCCTATGTTCTGAATGGTATGGCCTAGAGTTTCTTCTAGGGTTTTTAATAGTTTGGGGTTTTACACGTAAGTCTTTAATCCATCTTGAGTTAATTTTTCTATAAGGTATAATGAAGAGATCCAGTTTCAATTTTCTGCATATGGCTAGCCAGTTTCCCCAGCACCATTTATTAAATAGGGAATCCTTTCTCCATTACTTGTTTTTGTTAGATTTGTGGAATATCAGATGGTTGTAGATGTACAGTCTTATTTCTGAGTTTCCTATTCTGTTCCATTGGTGTATGTATCTGTTTTTGTACCAGTACCATGCTGTTTTGGTTACTGTAGCCTTGTAGTATAGTTTGAAGTCCAGTAGTGTGATGCCTCCAGCTTTATTCTTTTTGCTTAGGATTGTCTTGGCTATATGAGCTCTTTTTCGATTCCATATGAATTTTAAAATAGTTTCTTCTATTTCCATGAAGAATGTCAATGGTAGTTTAATGGGAATATCATTGAATCTATAAATAACTTTGGGCAGTATGACCAGTTTCATGATGCTGATTCTTCCTATCCATCAGCATGAAATGTTTTTCCATGTTTGTGTCCTCTCTGATTTCCTTGAGCAGTGGTTTGTAGTTCTCCTTGAAGAGGTCCTTCAGTTCCCTTGTTAGCTGTATTCCAGGTATTTTATTTTCTTTGTAGGAATTGCCAATTCACGTTTTCAAAATAAATTTCATTATCTTTGTCAATGAAAGAAAAGAAGGCCCTTAAAATCTTATTAAAATTTTTATTTTTAATCGACAAATAATAATTGTAATTTTTATTACTTTAACTGTTTCACATTTTTAACAGTTGTAAAAGTGGTTTGATTTTTTTTTATCAACTACTTATAGAAAAGAGTCTTTTTCATAGTGATTATTAAGAATTTGAAGAGACTTTAAAAAAAGTCTTGATAAAGACTGTGTGTAGGATGGGTGCAGTGGCTCACGCCTGTAATCCCAGCACTTTGGGAGGCCCAGGTGGGTGGATCATTTGAGGTCAAGAGTTTGAAACTGGCCTGGCCAACATGGTGAAACGCCGTCTTTACTAAAAATACAAAAATTAGCCAGGTGTGGTGGCACAGGCCTGTAGTCCCAGCTATTCGGGAGGCTGAGGCAGGAGAATCACTTGAACCTGGAAGGTGGAGGTTGCAGTGAGCCCAGATTGTGCCATTGCACTCCAGCCTGGGTAACAGAGCAGACTCCATCTCGGGGGTGGGGTGGGGGGACAGGGAAAGACTGTGTGTAACTATTTCAGGCACAAAAACATCTGATAATGAAGTTCTAGTCACAGACACAAGCTCCAGTCTTGCATTACAATATGTGAAAATATTTTTTAAAAATATAATTTCAATTTTTATTTTAGACTCAGATAGTATATGTGCAGGTTTGTTACATGGGCATATTGTGTGATGCTGAGGTTTTGGGTACGAGTGATCCCATCACCCAGGTAATGAGCATAGTACTCAATAGGGAGTTCGTGAAAATATTTTTGAAAGTTACTTATAAATTCTAAATTTATAATCATTGCTAATGTTTTAAAATCATAATTATATTATAATGAAAATTTACTTTCTAAAACCAAGCCCCATATTTTCGTATACCAAGCCCCTAAATTTCTTCTAATTTACCCCAGTGTGCCTTATGAAATAGAGTAATTTTCTACGTGTGCCATAACATACAAAACACTGGAATCCCCACTTTATCTGATAAACAATCTTGGCAGCACTCTGTAGTCACCATGGGAGGTTTACAAAACACTCAGGCCTGGTCCACCCCAAGAATCTGATTTAGTTGGTCTGGTTTGGGGTGGGGGTTGGAAACTCAGTATCCTCTCTGTTCTGAGAGTGGATCTGAATGTTAGAATGGCCAGGAGAGCTTGGGAAACACAGATGCCTGAGCTTCACCTCCAACCACAGAGTCAGAATATCTGGATCATGAGTTTTGAGCCCCATACCACTGTTTAAGGTGATATCCTGCCTCTCCTTCAATGTGGCGGTAAGCCTCGTTGCTCAGCCTTCCAGGTAGAAGACTACTAAGTGAGGAATTAAAACATGGACATTGGTTTGAGGTTTACAAAATACTAACTCCATTACATCCAAGAATTTGGGACTTGGGTTGCAAAACATTTAGGAGTATTGGAAGCTGTCTTTTACGTGATGCCAGTTGCATAACACTGGTGGATTCTGATGGCCTAGACAATGATTTTCAACCCTGGCTCATGTTAGAATTGCCTAGAGAGCAAGAAACAAACAAACAAACAAAAACCCAAACATGCTTGGGCCTCATCCCAGACCAATTAAATGAGAATCTCCAGGAATGGGATCCATATACGGTCTGTTTTTCAGAAAGCTTCTCAGGTGATTTTAATGAATAGCCAAAACTGAGAACAATTGGCTTAAGGGAAACGTGCAGGACTTGATTTCCAATTGTTTCCCTGCCCCTGTTTGTCCAGTCACATTGGTCTACTCAGTGTCCAGTGTCCAAACCTGTTCCTATCTCAAATTTTGTGGTTCTCATGGACTACACTATCTAACATGGCCCTGCTGTTCTTGCCCCCTGTATCTTTTATTGCTCAGTTAATGACTTACTTTGTCTGCAAAGCCTCCCTTTATTGCCCCAGCTCTCAGTGACTGCTTCTCCTGTAGTTTCCTCTGATTATAACACATATTCTCATCTGTGAGAGAAGAAACAATGCTGTCTCCATCATTATGTCCCACCGTGAGGAAAGTCTACCCATGGCAGGTTTTTAGGAAATGCTTGCTGCTGCTTTTGCTGGCTGTGCTTTCCTTAGGGAAGTGAGTAGATTCCACTTTGTGGAGATGGCGAAGAACTGGAGAAACCCAAACTCTTATTCATCTGTATTTTTTCTCCTACTATTTGAGGCATTTTTAGAGGGAAGGTGAGAGTCCAGGATGTTGCAGAGGTATCCTACAGTGGTGGGATTTTCTGTTTTACCATGCTTACTTTATGCCCATGCCATGTGTGAGTAGGTGCTAGATGAGGAGCAATGTTCGTTACGATGAAAAATAGCTTATGTCCAAAATCACTGCCTTGGTAGGGGCCTGGAACAGTCCATAACTTGGATATGCACCTCTAGTTTCTAGCTCTCCGTTGGCATCTTCTAAATATCGCTCAATGTTCCCTTATTTGGAAAAGGGATCTTAACTCTAGCCCAAAGCTCATGTGAACCACTTTTATATTCATTCATTCATCTATCCACCACTCATTGGTTGAGCACTTTGTGTGCCAAGGACCCTGTTAGTCTCTGTGAAGCTCCGGTTAGGCCTGTCTGCTAACTAAGTGCTTACAACTTTCAGAGCTAGGATTTACAGAGTAACAGAATACTAGCTTCTTACAAAGGTTTTTCCTTCATTTTATTTTAAACTCATTTAAATTTTATTAATGAAACACTTTAGCTAAATTGTGCAGGCTAAACACATTTAGAAAAACAAAACTTTCACCTAAAAAAAGATGTAATCTTTGTGAATGTTTACAACAGTGAGGTAAATACATCCATATTCATGCAGACACAGACTTATAAATACAATGCAAATGCACATATGATATGTGTTGCTAATGCATATGCAGACCCTTGTAACATGTCCATTTCAACACTAAATATTTAAAGTCTTCTTAAAGATGCCAACAAGTTGCTAATTCATGGTAATTTCATTCTTCTCTAAAACCTTATAACAGTTCCAAATATAACTGGTACATAATTTTCAGTGTGGATATTGAAGCCTCAAGTTAGAAATTGCATAATTACTGTGTAATTATGTGGCTTTTGGTATGTATACACACTGAGCGGCTGAAGAAGGGCTTAGTTCATTTTGTACACTTATAAACTATTCACCTGCTTTGCTGGCTTTCTTGAATTTGCTTTCGTATATTCAAATAATACCTCATTTTATGAGCATTCGCCCATAGCCAAAAAAAAAAAAAAAAAAAAAAAAAATGGAGTCTAATGAAAACACAACCGAGTCATTGGTCTGTTTTACAATGTTCCCGAAACGTGAATCTCATTTCTAACCTCTAGATCTTTTGGTGACATAATCATTTCACTTGAATTTTGGAAGCAGAGCCTGTTTTTTGTTTTGTTTTTTTTTTTTCTTTCCGACTTTTATTTTAGGTTCAAGGGGTAGATGAGCAGATTTGTTACATCAGCAAATTGCACGTTGTGGGTGCTTGGTGCACAGATAATGTTGTCACCCAGGTGATCAGCATAATACCGACAGGTAGTTTTTCAACTGCCCCCCCGCCATCCCGCCCTCCACCACCATGTAGACCCTGGTGTCTGTTTTTCATTTGCTTCTTTATGTCCATGTATACTGAATAATTGGCTCCCACTTATAAGTGAGAACATGCAGCATTTGGTTTTCTGTTCCTGCCTTAACTTGCTTAGGATTATGGCCTCCAGCTCCATCTATGTTGCTTCCAAGGACATGATCTCATTATTTTTTATGGCTGTATAGTATTCCATGGTGTATATGTATTACATTTTCTTTATCCAGTCCACTGTTGATGGGCACCTGGGTTGATTTCATGCCTTTTCTATTGTTAATAATGTTGCGATGAACATATGCATGCATGTGTCTTTATGGTAGAATAATTAATATTCCTTTGGGTATATACCCAGTAATAGTATTGCTGGGTCGAATGGTAGTTCTATTTTAAGTTCTTTGAGAAATCTCCAGACTGCTTTCCACAGTGGCTGAACTACTTTACATTCCCACCAGCAATGTATAAGCATTCCCTTTTGTCTGCAACCTTGCCAGCATTTGTCATTTTTTTTTCTGACTTTTTAATAGTAGCAATTCTGACTGGTATGCAATGGTATCCCATTTTGTTTTTGATATGCATTTCCCTAATGATTAATGATACTGAGCATTTTTTATATGCTTATTGGCTGTGTGTATGTCTTCTTTTGAGAAATGTCTATGCATGTCCTTGGCCCATATTTTAATTGGATTGTTTATTTTTGCTTGTCGATTTAAGTTCCTTATAGATTCTGGATATTAGACTTTCGTCAGATGCAAAGTTTGCAAACATCTTCTCCCATTCTGTAGGTTGTCTGTTTACTCTGTTGATGGTTTCCTTTGCTGTGCAGAAGCTCTTTAGTTTAATTAGGTCCCACCTGTCAATTTTTGTTTTTGTTGCAATTGTTTTTGGAGTCTTCATCGTGAAGTCTTTGCCAGGGCCATTGTCCAGAATGATATTTTCTAGGTTTTCTTCTAGGGTTTTAATAGTTTTACATTTAAGTCTTTAATCCATCTTGAGTTGGTTTTTGTATATAGTAAAAGGCAGAGTTCTAGTTTTCATCTTCTGCATATGGATAGCCGGTTATCACAGCATCATTATTAAATAGGGAGTCCTTTCCCCATTGTTTGCTATTGTTGGCTTTGTCAAAGATCAGGTGGTTTTAGGTATGTGGCTTCATTTCTGGGTTCTATAACCTATTCCATTGGTCCATGTGTCTGTTTTTGTACCAGTACCATGCTGTTTTAGTTACCGTAGCCTTGGATTATAGCCCTTCATATAATTTGCGTCAACTCTCAAGTTCTTGTTTGTGTATTCTTTCCTAGGCAAAGTAACCTCATTTCCAGCCATGTTCTTGATATCATGTGTTTCAGTTCCTTTACCATGCTTTTTTCTAAAAGCATCATGGACGAAGTGTTGTTTCTACTGCCAAAGGATCCTCAGAAGAATTGAGTTTGGTCAAGGTCCTCAACTTCACTGGAATCTGCCCACACAGACCATCCTTTTTCAAGGGTCTCACCCTTTCCCATTTAATACCTTAACAGTAATACAAGAGATCCAATAAGCTTATGATACATTTTGTGTTGTAGTTCAGATACCTTTAGGATTAGATTTTTGGTTTAGTTTTCTGAAATCTCTAACTGTGGTTACAAGAGATAGGGTTTCTTTTAGTTTAGAAGCATTCTGGCTCTTTAACCAGACATATAACTGGATATTTAAAGCCCTAAGTTCATCATTTCTGCTCCCTCACCAAGTTCTCCATCACTCTTAGGAACAACATACCAACTCTTTGTTTTTACTAGAATATTCTAAGGCAGCAGTTAGTTGGTCACCCAAAGACCTTCTCTTCCATAGGCACTTGATTCCAGGTGGTACAGATGATAATTTAGGGAATAATTTTCCACTTCATGCTGTGGATTAGCAGTGTCCCTTTTACCACTGACAATTTGGTCATTAATGCCTTTTAATCGAGTCAGATTAGAAAACCAGGGGCTAGATTTAGGGAAGAGACTACAAATATCTAGGGTATAAAACATAAGGAGCACTTGCACCACCCTGAGAGTGAGTGTCTCCTTAATGTTTGCATCTAAGTAACTCACTTGTCTTACCCTAGTCCCTAGTCCAGAGAGTCTATTCCAGATTTCCAGTTGTAAAGTTTTGTGTTGCTGAAACCACCTCAGTTTTCCATTGCTACACAACAAACCACCTAAAAATTAGTGGTTTTTCAAACAGCCATTTATTTATTCATGATTCTGTGGGTTGGCAATTTGGACTGGGCTCACTCATGCAGTTTCAGATAATTGGTGGGTTTTCTAGGAAGTGGCTGGTCCAGATGGCCCCTTCATGTATCTGGGGCACAACTGGGACTCATCTAGGGTGGCTGCAGCAGTTGGGAATGCTGCTTTTCTCTATCTCTACTTATCTTTCTTACCATGTAATGTTTTATCCCCAAGGAGGCTAGCCTGGGGTCTATTCATAGAGTGGCAGTGTTCTAAGAGGGTACGAGGTAAGAATGAAAACTGTACATTGCAATGATGAGAGTAGAAGCACTAAGAAGCTAAAAAAGACAAAAAATGAAAAACAAATTTCTCTTGCTCTTCACCTTGGAAGTTGTAGGTCATCCCAGATGAAAGAGGTGTAGAAATAGACTTTCTGCCTTGGTGGTAGGAACGTCAAAGGATTTGTAGCCATTTTTACACTCTTCCTCATGAGTATATCCTCTGGCCACACTTATTTACATTCCTCCCATACACGAAATATATCCATTCTCTCCAAAGAGTTTCACAGCCTCATCCCATTTTGGCATAAGCTTGAAGTCTGTTATCTCACTGTCTGCATTAGGTCTAGTTGGAGAAGAGATTCTTCTAATGTGGCTTCTTATGGGTGGTTGCTCTTGATCCAGAGTCCTATGAACTAAAAAGACAAAGACTCTTTCCCTCATACACCCCACATACAATAGTGATATTAGGAAAGGATAACTGCAAAAGACATGCACGTTCTAAAAGGAGGGGTTTGGAAGGTAAATAGCATTAGCTGATCCATAGAAATTCTGGAATCCAGCAGGGTACATGTCAGAGCACCCTACTCCAGTAGTAAAATATGTTTCTTGACTAGGGTTCAGTTCTGCTCCCTGAGTGTGGTTCTCTAACTCACTGTCCTCCTTTGCTCTTCATTTCTTTTTTTTTTCAATAGAGCTCTCTGAGGTCTTTCTTTTTTTTGATAAATGATGGCCTGTGTATGCAGATGAGCATATTATCAGTCTATTTCTGCTAGAAAGTTTCAGAGCCAGCCATTATCCTTGACTAATGCAGGAGCAGAAAACCAAATAGTGTGTGTTCTCACTTATACGTGGGAGCTAAATGATGAGAATACATGAACACATAGAAGGGGACAACACACGCTGGGGCCTATTGGAGGGTGAAGGATGGGAGGAGAAGAGGATCAGGAAACATAATTAATGGAGACTAGGCTTAATTTCTGAGTTATAAAATAATCTGTACATTGAACCCCAACGTCACAAGTTTACCTATGTAACAAACCTGCACATGTACCCCTGAACTTAAAAGTAAAGTTTTAAAAAAAGAAAGTTTTGGAACCAGAGGGCTCTTTTCGTTTTGAATGGTTTCCCTTTTTTTCAGTTCATTTTTGCAGTGCTTTACTTAGTACAAGTCTGTTACAATTTTTTTGAGTTTCCTATGTACCTTATTAGTCCATGTCCCAAAGCCATATCAATATGTCTTTTTGAGAAATACTTTTATCTTATGGTGCAAATATGAGTCTTATTGGTCGATATCCTTAAGATATTTAGCTCTCATTTTGCTACCTGAGAAAACCTATTAGTCACTAACTTAAATTTTCCTGAGGTCTTAATAAAGCATCTTATAACCACATGCTTAGTTTGATTATTACCCTGAGGCCAGTTCTTAATTTTAGAATGTTTTACTGGTTCAAAAGACTAGGGGAATGTGAAACAGTTTTATTTTACAATTCAGTAAATCCTGAGATGTGCATACATGCACACATACATGTTCACATGCATACACACAAAGTGTTTGCTCATACCAGTACTGTTTGCATATAGATGAAAAAACTTCTGCTTGAAGATTGGTCATTTTTCTCTTTAGTTCTTTTCCCTGTTAATGCACCTTATTGTATGTAGATAAAAAGATGCCAAGTGAGGCTTTCAAAAGTCTGTTTGGAGGCTGGGCATGGTGGCTCACGCCGGTAATCCAAGCACTTTGGGAGGCCAAAATGGGAAGATCACTTGAGTCCAGGAGTTTGAAACCAACCTAGGCAACAAAGTGAGACATTGCTTCTACAAAAAAATAGGAAAAAATTAACCAGGTGTGGTGTTGTGTGCCTGTGGTCTCAGCTACTTGAGTGGCTGGGCTGGGAGGATCACTTTAGCCTGGAGGGTTGAGGCTGCAGTGAGCTGTGATTGTGCCACTGCACTCCAGCCTGGGTGATAGAGCAAGAGCCTGTCTTAATTAAAAAAAAAAAAAGAGCCTGCTTGGAAATCTTTTTAGGCAGGTCCACTAGATTATTGGGTATATAGTCTGTCTTCCAAATTACCACAAGTGACAGCTTTGCCAGTTGTTTCACTATTACATGATATGTTTTGCTCCTTATCTGCCCTCCAAGAACAATTTGATCACTGCTCTTTTAGTCCCTGAAAACAATGTCCTAATTGCTCTTCCAACCTCTGCTTGCTTGCCAGTCTCAAAGGCAATGCCACATATTTTATGTTTTATGTTATGGCAGCTTTTGACTTTTATGCAAAATTTTCTTTATTGGCCAGGGACAAGTCAGGGAAGCAGAGCTCCTGTGAGTGTTTGGATAAGGGATTGGTTATAGGAATTAGACTTTATACAATCATGGAAGGAGCTGATGAAATGAAGCTCCAAAAAGAGGGCTGACATATCAGAGAAATGTGTCACTAACCGATCTTTTTGAAGCATTGGTGCAACCGGACAAGCTAGAGCTTGCAGGGGTACTCAAGAAGGCAAGCATGACCAGCCACTGAGGTAGGACTATGAGGAAGCAGCTCACAGTGAAATCAGCGAGAAGTTGTTGCCTCTGTGTAGCTACTGCATGTGTGACTCTCCCAGCAGTGTCTTGACAGTAAGCCTGGGGCTGCTGCTGTTCAACAAAGCCTGGGGTATGGAAGAAGAATTGGACATGAATAGAAGAGTAAGGATAAACTGGAAACCACTGGATCTCTGTGTCTGTCTGTGTGTCTGACCACAATATGACCTTCAAAGAGTAATGCTCATTATTCCACCTCTGCTACTCAAATCTCACACAAGTTCCTCTTTTAACTGACCTGAACTCAGAATCATATTAAGAAGGAATTCTAGGACACAAAGTTTCCAGTTTAACTAGTTGACAATAGAACAATCCAGCATAAACACATTCATATCTTATGCCATTACTTACTACATGAACACAGAATTAGAAAATTTTGATGCTGTCTTGTTATTTTTTCCCAACTGCACAGTCTTTTCCCTCTTTTTGATTATCTAAACATCAATTTTATATAGCTCATTTTTCCCACTGGAGAAAAATTAATGTCCCTTATAAGAGCACTGTTTAAATAGCCCATAAATTTTAATAGCACCAACAGTGGCTTTCTGTGTATCATGTACTGTCTGCTGGTACCCACTTAATTTTAGGAATGTCAGGAAGAGCCTCTTACTGTACATTAATGGAAAATTAAATCATCTTACAGGGAGTTTCCTTCTTTTCTGATTATTTTTCTGGGAGAAAGCTGTATTTATTTTATTGTAACCAATTCTTCCTTTGATCTAAAGTATTCCAAAGCATTTGATGCTTTTCCTACTATCTTCCTTTGTGGTGAAAGTTCAGCCTGCACTGAAGAACTTCCTTATACTCTAGTAGCAATTTCAGAAAAACTACTTTAGTGCTTGTAAGGACCTCAGAGAACATCTAATATAATTCATGAATTTTTTAGATGAGGAAACTCCAGACCAGGGTGGCAAACTAATCCCAGAAAGTAGGTATTACCATTCCATTTTACAAATGGAGAAAAATAGGATAACAAAAGTTAAACAAATTTCCCCAAATCACACACCTAGTGGGTGGTGGGGCTGGGATAAAGCCCAGATGTGTTTGCTTCAAGGGTTATTTAACTAAACCATTTCACTTGAACCACGGGGCCATCATTTAAGCTCCTGATACAACACAGTTGTATTTTGTGCAGTGCAAAGGATCAGCCCATGAACCCTTAACTTAGGGATGGCAAGAGTAAAGGTAAGCATTTTGGAAGTGTTTACTTTTCTCCCTTCTAGAGCCCTTCCTCTTTTTAGCTCCTTCTAAATAGGTAATGTATGATGGCTGATTTGAACACTATCCTGGACACTAAATTATTGTCACCTAGGGTTGCTCTTGTTCTAGCTATCCTTTGACTATCTCTTATAGTGTCCCGTATTCCTTCTTTAGTCTTCTACAATCAGAGTAGGTTGCTTATTTAAGGTCTGAAGCTACTTTTATGCTGTAGTTAGCTCAACAGTTCTCCCAGAAAGCATTTTGGTATCCACGGCTCAAAATAACTACCCCTTCTCTGAACATAACACCTTTCATCTTTTATTGTAATAATTAAATTAGTTTCCTGTCTGTAGCTCAGACTGTGAACTTCTTCAGGGCAGGCATTTTGTTTTCCATTTTTGCCTCCCCAAGATTAAGATGATGCCTGACTCCAAGTGTATGTTAATAAATATCTATCAATGTGAATGCGTGTGGAGGATCCTCTAAGTTGGAATCAGTCTGATAAGTGTTATAAGCATAGTGCAGTGTTCACACTTAAAAGTTTTATGCTGTCAGAACCTCCTCATTCTATTGATGAAGAGACTAAGATCAGGGTTGAAGTGAATGACTCAAAATTACACATCTATATTTTAAGAAAATTGAGAATAGAATTCTGGATGATTCTTATCCTATAGGATCTTCCTATGGCATCTGTGTTTTTCAAACACTTTTTTGACTGTGAAAGTCTTTGAATGAAACAGCATCAGCCCACCACATTACATGGTTAGAAGTAGAACTGCTCTAAAGGTTGTAGTTAGTGTAGGGGGTGAGGGAGACAGAAGGCCCTGGACAGCACCTGCTGCTGTCACCACTCCATCCTCTGCCTCTACCCCTGGGGTCTACAACCCGCAAAAGGGTTCCATGGAATACACTTTGAAAAACACTGTGCTACATTGTGCTCCTTTGCTTTCTCCTTTAGCTCTATAAATAGCTAAACAAATTCACAAAGGAACAAAACAAAACCATGCACTCCCCCTCCTGTCTATGACCCCTCCTCTAAGCAGGAAGTTTTGCCCACTTGGTAACCCCAGTGGGGATCAGAGGAGTGAGTGTCATTTTCAGCCCAGCAGTACAAAGTGCCCATTCTTGCACTTTTATGGAAGGCAGTGCAGCCGGGCGGGTCTCCCACGACACATCTGCAGGGCTATATCTCACAGGAAGTAGTGCAGCTCTTCAGAGATAAGTTTCACTGGGGAACAAAGAGGGATTTTGTTCACTGCTTCAAGAATGATGCATTGAACCTGGGCCTAGCTTTTCAATTCATGGAGCTAGAAACAAGGCAAAAATGACCCAACGTGCTTCTTCCTTCTTCTCAAGTAAGGCAGAGTCATCTCCAAATCACCCTCCTCCTGCTGTCCAAAGACACTGAGAAAGCATTCTCTTTCCATTTCTGTACCAATCACCTCAGCTACCCCCACTGTACTCCCTGAAATCAATCTTGAACATTTAAAAAGTTGTGTTTATTTCACACATTTTTCCTCTTTTGGGTATCTGGGCTGTTCAGTCTGTTGAGATTAAGATGTCTCAAATTGTGGAAGCCATTGTTAAGGATTTCTGAACCTATTACTTGTAGCAAAGTACCACAGAGCCATGGTGTTAGAGCTTTTTTATTTTTGGAAAAGCATGCTTGTGAGTCAAGACGACTTGGGTTTGATGTCCAGATTCCCTTTGACTAGATATTTGACCATGACCTTGAGCAATTTGCAAACTTCTCTGACTTTCCTCATTTGCAAAATGGGAATAATGATATCTCAGCTCCCATTTTGAAGTAGAAAATGGAATCTCAGAGAGGTAGAGTGTTTTGCCAGATGTCCACAACAAGTTAGTGCCAAGGATAGCTGGGCAAGGCTTGTTATGTGCACTTAGGAAGCTGTACTGGCTGGTGAAGCAAACATATGACTCTCCGCTTTGTGTCTCTATCTCAGCTTTGGAGGCACAGATCTGACCACATTTGAATTTCAAGAAGCCATACATTTCCTGTGAGATAATGAGGTGTGGTATTGAGGCAGGCAGGATTTATATGGCAGTTAAATGTAGTTTGGTATCAAAAATATGATTGCATTATTCACTGTGGCATAGCAAAGATCACCTCTGCCCCCTTGCTTTTGGCTGGATCAGCAGATGTAGACCACGATTAAAGAAACACTGTCAAATATTTCTTTATAGTTTAATTTTCCTCTTACTCTCCATTGCTTGCAATGCCCTTGCCTCTGGGAAGAGTGGCAGAGTAAACATGGCTTTTCTTACTGGTTTTGTCCTTGCTTTTAGAGAGTGATTTAAGAATTCAGATTGGTCCTGGATTATCACCTTTGGTGTGTTGCACATGAGAATGGGTTAACTAAATAGGGACTGAGAATCTCCATTTGAAACTAACCAAAGGCCTTTGGGCAGCTGAGGTAGTGCTGGGATGGGGAGACCACCACTCCCCTGAAGCAGCCCATTTTATTTCCAGAATGCCTTCATTGTTAGACGCCAACACTTTCAAAGAATCAGAGAAGTTCCACGATGGGTTGGGTCAAATGTGGAGCTTTCAGTCCCAGGATGTAGTTAAACATAAACTGAATGTTCCCTTTTCAAGGAAGCTATCAAAGGGATTCCTGCTGGAGACTAGGCTGTCTTGAGTTTAAATATTAATTCTGCCACTTCTAAACTCTGTAAGTCTTAGTTTCTTATATGTAAAATGGGGCTAATAATGCTTACCCTACTGTGTTGTTCTGGGGGATAAAGTGAGACAGTCTGTATTAAATGCCTAGCAATAAATGTAGTTCTCTATTTACTACTTTTTTTTTTTTTTTTTTTGAAACAGGGTCTCTATTCTGTTGCCCAGGCTGGAGTGCAGTGGTGCAGTCACGGCTCACTACAGCTCGATCTTCCAGGCTCAAGCAGTTCTCCCACCTCAGCCTCCTGAGTAGCTGGGACTACAGGTGCACACCACCATATCTGGCTAATTTTTGTATCTTTTGTAGAGATAGTTTCATCATGTTGCCCAGGCTGGCTTAGAACTCCTGAGCTCAAGTAATCTGTCCATCTTGGCCTCCCAAAGTTCTGGGATTACAGGTGCGTGCCACTGCACGTGGCCTCTACTTACTTCTTTACAGTCATAGATATTTGATCTTTGAGTAAATTCCTTTATAAATGGAAAGATTTATAATGGAAAAGGTTCAGGAACTGTGGGAAATGGATGAAAAACTCATTTTGGGAATGCTGATATGATCATGTATGTATGATGTCAAGACCCTATTGAATGATCCTTCTCAGTGTTCTAGGTCAATGTAGAGTTATTTGATGCTCAGGAAAGCATCAGTGGTCCAGAGAGTTGAAGTTTTTGTTGAAGGAGGGGAGTATTTATATTAGCAGTGATACCATGGACTTGGGTTAGTTTGGATGGTGAGGGTGGGATGGGGCAGCGTGGTGAGAGGCAAGGGTCTATGTTTTGGGGAAATTAGTAGAGTTTGATTCTTATAGTTCCTTACAATCTATACTTGGAATAATTAGAAAGAAGGAAAATAAATGGTTGGAGAAAGAAAAAGAAATATAAAAATGTGAAAAGTAGAGTTTCTTTTGCTATAGCTAGGATACCCTGGGCAAGAAAGGGGAATGGGAGGTTAAGTTACACCTAGGGCTTGAAATCAAACTATTTGAAGGAGGGATCTGGGTCTTAGGTAAGAGGGACTGATATTTTATAGTTCAATCAATGTAAGCAGTAATAATAAGAGCAGGGACAGAGTATACTGATCTATTCTTATAGAAGGTTTTCATGGGCTTAATAAGGGAAAGAAGGAAGAGCAAGGGGAGAAGGAGGTAAGAGTAGGAAAAATTTGAATTTTCTCTTCCATACATGACATTTACACAATACTTGATACATATTTATAGATTTAATTGAAAAAATTTGTTAGGTAGGTATTACTATCCCGCTTACAGATAAGGACATTAAAGTTTAGAAGTAGGATATTGTTTAATGTCACAAAGCTAGAGGGTGGAAAAAATTGGCTTTGAAATTTGGTTTGCATAACCCCAGACCCTGTGTGCTTTCTATGGTTCCATGCTGCGCCTGAGCTGTATAAATTCCTAGATTGGCTAAGAAGGCAGGACTAACAGTCTGGATTTGTGGGTGGTCCCCTGAGTGAAGAAAAACACCACTTTGTTTGTACCCTAGGTGACAAAGTTGCAGATGAGGTAGAGAGAGTGAACTCTACCCCCTTTTTGAGAAGACTTTTTCTCCTAGATCTGGGCTCTTCAAAGAGTGGTCCCTGGACCCTGTCAGTTTATAAGCTATTACTGGTCTGCGATGAGAAAAAGACCTTGAGCCAAACTAAAAATCAACTTTGTAATTAAGCACACTGCTTGATTCTACTTATATACTTTTTGTAGCAAGACTTTTTGGATGAAAGAAGCAACACGTGGATTTACATTGTGATGTAATCGCCTCATCACATCTTGGAAAAGTACAAGCCTTTGACAGATTGGCTACTTAGCAAAGCACTATCCTAGAACCATCCCCTCACCAGGTCATGGCTAACATTTTAGCTGATAGTCCCTCAGGGGCTCTGCACCTCGCTCTCTGTTTAACAACTTTACCCGAGAAGAGTACAGCTCACGTATGAGTTGAGCCAGCAGCTGAGGGACTTCCAGAGAAACGCAATTCAAGACTCTGGGAAATGGGAGATTTCAAAGGACACAGGCCTCTGTTATCCCTCAGAGGTCTTCACTTAGCCTCTCAAGTGAGCTGCTATTCTGAACAAATTTGACATACTATAACCTAGCCTGTGATTTTCCTACAATATCTTTCATTATTTTAGGAACAGGAAGCATCCAGGATTTAGAAGAGAGCAATTTTTTCCCCAAGGAATTTATTCTGAGCTGATTAAAATTGAGAGCTGGTGGTGATCCTTCAAAATTTAAAAAGAAAGTGTTTTCCTTAAGAAAACCAAAGCATCTCAAGACTGGTGTACTTTTGGTCAGAATAGACGCTTAGATGACCATATGAAAGGCAAAGGTATCTTATTTTCAGGGAATACAAAGGTGGAATGAAAGCAAATATATATCAGAGAAGTTCAGAGTTCAAAAGGATTTTGGATACAGGATTAAGAAACTGACTTCATCAAGATGACGTTATTAGAGGAAAATATGTAAAGTCATTAACTGATATTGTCAAAACATATTTGTATCTTACAGGATTGGTTTACAATAGGTCATGCCTCCACTGCTCTTCCCTCTTATGCTCTAGTAAATTCCTGTTTGTGCTTCAAGATCTATCCTGAAGTTCACCTTTCCTGTGACGCCTTCTACTTTCCTAGGGAAAACATCTATCATTGGTATTCCTGCATTGCAACACCCGCCACAGGCAAACTTTATATTGACTATGTTTTTCCTCTGCTAATTTGTGAACTCCATGATCCAGGGGTAGTGACCTATTTGCCTTTGCACTTCTTGCCCTTAGCACAGTGCTTGACCCGGAATGTACACAATGAATCAGCTCTACTGCTCTGTAGGTTAAGAGCATGAACTGGAATACCGAAATAATGCCTGGGTTTGCATCCTGGATCTGCCACTTATTATGTAACTTATTATGTGAGTGAGTTGGTCATTTAACCTCTCTATGCCACAGTTTCTTCACCTCTTCACAGAGGGTAATAATTGTACCTATAGTGTTTGAAGACACAATGTGATAAACAATACATATAGAACACCTACGACATACCTGGAAAACAATAAGAGCTTTAGAAAGGTTAGTGATCATGTTGTTGTTGATAATGAGACTCTACAGGGCAGAATTAGGATCAGTGATTAGTGCTATCAGGGTAAGAAATAACTTTCTAACAAGGGGTAGGGATATCTGAAGGCTGAGTAGTTTGCCTTAAAAAGTAGTGGGCTATAGTTTTAAAATCAGTGTGGTGGCTGGGCATGGTGGCTCATGCCTGTAATCCCATCACTTTGGGAGGCCGAGGCAGGTGGATCATGAGGTCAAGAGATTGAGACCATCCTGGCCAACATGGTGAAACCCTGACTTTACTAAAAATACAAAAATTAGCTGGATGTGGTAACGCGTGCCTATATTCCCAGCTACTCGGGAGGCTGAGGCAGGAGAATTGCTTGAACACCGGAGGTGGGGGTTGCAGTGAGCCAAGATCGTGCCACTGCACTCCAGCCTGGCGACAGAGGGAGAATCCTTCAATAAATAAATAAATTAATTAATTAATAAAACCAGTGTGGTAATACCATAGGGATAGACATATAGATCAGTGGTACAGAATTAAGAGTATAGGAATAAGCCCATATGCATATGGTCAATTGATTGTTAGCAAGGGTGCCATGAATACTTAATAGGAAAATAACAGCCTTTTCAACAAATGGTGTTGGGACAACTGCGTATCCGTGTGAAAAAAAGTGAAATTAAATTCTTAGCTAGCACTATATACAAAAATTAAGTCAAAATGGATCAGAGACTTAAATGTAGGAGCTGAAACTATACAACTCTTAGAAGACAACATGGAGTTATCTATCTGACCTTGGCTTTGGCACTGATTTCTTAGACATGACACCAAAAGTATAAGCCATACAAGAAAAAATAGATAAATCTGACTTCGTCAAAATTAAAAACTTTATTGAATCAAAGGATAATATCAAGACAGTGAGAAGACAGAATGGAGGAAAATATTTCCAAATAGTATACCGGTTAAAGGTCAAATATCAGCCGGGCGTGGTGGCTCAGATGTGTAATCCCAGCACTTTGGGAGGCCAAGGCTGGCGGATCATGAGGTCAGGAGATTGAGACCATCCTGGCTAACACAGTGAAACCCCGTCTCTAGTAAAAAAGTACAAAAAAGTAGCCGGGCGTGGTGGGCACCTGTAGTCCCAGCTACCTCAGGAGGCTGAGGCAGGAGAATGGCGTGAACCCGGGAGGCGGAGCTTGCAGTGAGCCGAGATCGTGCCACTGCACTCCAGCCTGGGCAACAGAGCGAGACTCTGTCTCAAAAAAAAAGAAAAAGGACAAATATCCATAATATATAAAGAATTATAACTGAACAACAAAAGCAAATGTCCCAGTTAAGAAAATGGAGAAAAGGCTCGAATATGCATTTCTCCAAAGGAGATGTATCAATGGCCATGAGCACATGAAAAGATGCTTGATGTCATTAGTCATTAGGGAAATGCAAATCAAAACCACAATGAGATACTCCTTCACACACACTGGGATGGCTATAATTAAAAAAACAAAACAAAACGGAAAACATCAAGTGTTGGTGAGGATGTGGAGAAATTGAAACCTTCATCCATTGCTGGTGGGAATGTAAAATGGCACAGCTATGGTGGAAAACATTTGGTGGTTCTTCAGTAAGTTAACCATAGAATTCCCATATAAACCAATAATCCTGCTCCTAGTTACACACCTAAAATTATTGAAAACAAGTGTTTAAAAATGTGGTATATCCATAAATTGGACTATTATTCAGCCTTAGAAGGAATGAAGTACTGATACATGCTACAACACGGGTGAACCTCGAAAGCATTATATTGAGTTAAAGAAGTCAGATACAAAGGCCACATATTGTATGATTCCATTTATAAGAGCCATCCAGAATAAGCAAATCGTAAAGACAGAAAGCAAATTACTGGCTGGGGGAATGGAGAATGGGGAGTGGCAGCTTAATGGGTATGGAGTTTCCTTTTGGGATGATGATAATTTTCTGCAACTAAATAGTGGTAATGGTTGTACAAACTTATGAATGTACTAAATGCCACTGAATTGTTTGTTTTAAAATAGTTACCTTTGAACCTTTGTACATAGTTGGTGGGAATGTAAATTACTATAAGCACTATAAAGAACAGTTTGGAGGTTCCTCAACAAACTAAAAATAGAGCTACCATATGATCCAGCAATCTCGCTGCTAGGAATATACCCAAAAGAAAGGAAATCAATATATTGAAGAGATATCTTCACTCCCATGTTTATTACAGCTCTATTCAAAATACCCAAGATTTGGAAGCAACCTAAGTGTACATCAGCAGACAAATGGATAAAGAAAATGTGGTACATATACAAAACGGAGTACTATTCAGCTGTAAAAAAGAATGAGATCCTGTCATTGGCAGCAACATGCATGGAACTGGAGGTCATTATGGCCAGTGAAATAAGCCAGGCACAGAAAGACAAACATTGCATATTCTCACTTATTTGTGGGAGCTAAAAATTAAAATAATTGAGCTCATGGAGATAGAGAACAGAAGGACTGTTACCAGAGGCTGGGAAAGGTAGTGGGACGGTGGGGAGTGGGAAGTGGGGATGGTTAGTGGGTACAAAAAACCAGAAAGGATGAATAAGACCCAGTATTTGCTAGCAGAACACGGTGACTATAGTCAAACATAACTTAATTGTACATTTTGAAATGATTAAAAGGGTATATAATTGGATTGCTTGAAACACAAAGGATAAATGCTTGAGGTGACAGATACCCCATTGGCCCTGATGTGATTATTATGTATTGCATGCCTGTTATCAAAACAACTCATGGAACCCATAAATATATACATCTACTGTGTACCCACATACGAAAATAAATTGGTTATCTTTATGTGTATTTTACTGCAATAAAAAGAAGTAGTGAGCTTCTTTTTGTAGCAATTATTCAAACTGAAACTGAAAAGCCACCCTTTGGGGGTGCTGTTCAGGGCACTTGCACAGGGTGCTGAAGCTTGGACAAAATGACTTCAAAGGAAGTCAGTGACTGTGAGTGAGCAAGGCCTCTGCCTGTGATGTCAGGCAGGCTGGGAGCCAGGGTCCTGCATCCTGGCTCTGTGACCCTGGGTGGGGCTTAACCCTCTCTGAGCCTCCTCTGTAATGCAAGGACAATAATTACAGGGTTGTTGGGAGATTTATGGTGGGATCACAATGCCTGACACATGGTAAGTGCTCCATAAAGGCCAATCCCTCTTACAGTTTTCAGATTCTATAATTCCTTAAAAGAACCTTCCTCATAATCCAAACTACATTTTCAAAATAATTAAGAAGTGTTTGGGAGCTGTGAGAGGATCCCAGAAATCAGGGAAAATCCTTTTTTTCCCATCTTGTTCCTATGGAAAGCCACTGCCACGAGATCTGTTTTCCAGGTCTTGAATGCTTTTGTTCCTCATATCTGGGTTTTCTCTTTTCTCCAGCCTCTGCCTCTGAATGTGAAGGAAAACTGGACCAGCTCAGTGTCAAGCCTGTGAGTAGAACACCCTCTTAGTTCTTTCACAGTTGGTTTCTGGAAAACATCTCTATGTCCAGATTACTTTGTGGGTCTCAGCCCTCCCAGTGTTTTGGCTTCATGGTTTCTGTAATACTTCATTTCATTATGATATGACTGTAAATGGTCAGTCACCTTCACTTTCTCTAGCTAATTACACCCACAAGGATTTCCACAGGCCTGTGGCATTTTCAAAGAGCTCACACTCATGGATTTGCCAGAAATCTACAACGGAAATTTTAAATACAGGCATTCTTTGACTTCTGAATGCCTGATTTACAAAGGTCAAATATCTATGGAAGCATGGCCCTTGCTAGGCACGGAGCTGGGGCAGGCTTCTCCTTCTGTGGGTCCTGGAAAGGGAGAAAGAGTTTTGATTGCCATCTGTCTTTCCTTCTTCCTGTGGGGTCAATGGCTGAGGAATTAGTGAAGGGGATTGGGAGGCAGGGGAAGAGATGTGTTTTTGAGAACCCTGCATCTTCACAGGCATTGCATGATGGCCATACGTGATAGAACCTGGAGTTTGGGTATCAGAACTGGGTCAGAAATCTGGCTCTATCTTTAAACAGTTATCTTTTATGACTGTGTTTCCCTGGAAAATTATGTGACTTCTCTAGGCTTCAGTTTTTTCATCTATGACATGGAAGATAAATATATTTATCTTGAGGGATAATGGCAAAGATTAAATTAGATAAAATATGTACGACAGTACCAATAATAATGGACTTTTCTTTCTTTCTTTTTTTTTGAGACAGTGCTTGCTCTGTCACCCAGGCTGGAGTGCGGTAGCATGATCTTGGCTCACTACAACCCTTGCCTTTTAGATTCAAGTGATTCTCGTGTCTCAGCTTCCCGAGTAGCTAGGACTATGGACTACCACCATGGCTGGCTAATTTGTGTATTTTTAGTAGAGATTGGGTTTCACCATGTTGTCCAGGCTGGTCTTGAACTCTTGGCCTCAAGTGATTTGCCCACCACAGCCTCCCAAAGTGCTGGGATTAAAGCCATGAGGCATCGTGCCCAGACAATAGCCTTCTTTTATTGAGTACTCACTATGTGCCTGGAATTATTCTCTGTGTTTTAAAGTAATAACTTACTTCCAACAACACTAAGGGTCCTACTTTAATCCCTGTTGTATGGATGTGGGAGCCGAGGCCCACATAAGGGAAGGGCCTTGTCTCATGTTCAGAGCTGGGAAGTGTTTAGTGACAGGAGTCAAACCTAGGTAATCCAGTCCTAGTGCTCATACTATGCTAAGCTATACTGCCTTCTCTTTTCTTCATACAAAAGCTAAATTCTCACTATTACATAGCTTTCAAAATAGTTGTTGACAGGAGAAAGAGAGGGAGTTGAGATGTAAATCTGATGTTGCTGAGATTTCTAGATATTGCCTCAATGCTGATCTGTGTCAACACCATGACTGGCTTGGCTTTTGTGGGCCTTACTGGGGATCCAACTTTGGTTCATAAAATTCTTTTTATGGGAAAATGCCTTTGACATTCTAGAGAACAGGTTCACATGGGATACTTTTCACTAGTATTTACAGTAGTACTAGTGGTATAGTAATAATTGTCCTTACTCTTAGTGAAGGACAATATACTTAACATCTTTTTTTTTTTTTTTCCTTTGCTTTCTTAAAATGTTTAGTATGAGAGGAAGGGGGAATCGGAAAACTGGTTTTGGTTTTCTTTTCTAAAAGCAGAAAACAATGTAATTAGTGGGAAATTTACTCATAATCTTGATCTTTAAAATCTTCCGCCCTTTCATTCCATTAAGATTGCCTTTTTTTTTTTTTTTTAAAAGAAGGAAGAAAAGAGGCATAAATAGCCAGGCTACTAAATTCTCTTTAATGACTAAAGCTAATAAGAAGTGGCTCTGGTATTTCATCCAGCCTCTCAAATAATGGCTCTGTTGTTTTGATCTCAGAAGTGTAAGGGAAGCTTTATATTCAGGGATGGGCGTCCCTGTCTCAGGCACCTGAGAGACTGCATTATATATTTGAAAACCATTTTACAATGATGTCCCTTCCCAGAGTGTGAGGCCATTGATGCTTTGATGTGGTTAAGTAATTTAGTACAATCATGTAATAGATTAAATTAGATTTCAGCTTCCTTGAAAGTTTTGAAGAGTACACATGAAATGAGTGTATCCACAATCTTGGAGCACTGGGAGCATTTTCCATTTTTTATGTTTTATTTTTCCACAGGCTTCCTTCCCTTAATCTTGAATAGAAGCAGAGGAGAAATTGCTGAATTTCATTCTGTAGTGTCCCTGCTTGAGTGGGAGAAAAGAAATGCATGTAGGGAAGAAAAGAGGGAGATATTTTATAAGATAGAGTGGAAGAAGCTGTTTCATTTTCCATAAAATAAGTGTTTTGTGGTGGTGGAGGGAACAGAGGCAAGAACAAAGACTTCGGAAGGATTTGTAGAGGCAGACATGAGTTTTAGTCTTGAGTCTACAGTTTTTTTTGTTGTTGTATTATTACATTTCCCTGAGCCTGTTCCTAATTCTGTAAAATTGAAATCATAATATTAAAGTTGAAAATGAGATGATGTAGATAAAGTGGTGGACATAATGCCGGTCAGAGTCAACACTTAATACATGGTTGTTTGCTTTCGTCTGATTTCAATTTAGTCAGTTACATATGGAATATTTATTGATAAATCATATCAATATGTATTGAATATTTATTTTGAAACATACACTTGAGTGCTGTATAATGCATTGAGTTAGGCACATCAGACTATGCACCTGACATTTTCGGGGAATTAGAGTAGCCGAAACTTAAAATATTCCCAAATGAACTCATGGTCCCCACTTTTGCTAGTATTGCTTAGCTCAGCAAATGGTACTATCTTCACCTGACTGCTTTGCCTTCTTTTCCTAGGAAAACTAGGTGTCACCCATTAATCACTGCCTGTTCCTCACCCCTTATAACCAATTCATCATCATATACTGTCAGTTTCTTCCAAAATATTCTCAGATCCATTAATTTCAGAGCAATGTCTCCAATTTCACTCTTAGTAGCTGCATCCAAGCAATATTTATCATTTTCCTGAGTCATAGCAATAGGCTCATACCTCTTCTTCCTGTGTATTTTCTCATCTTTCTCCACCTATGCTTTAAAGAGAGAGCTTTCATAAATGTAAATCTTATCATGTTACTCCTCTGCTCAAAAGCTTTTACTAATTTTTTATTGCTTTAATGAACAAGACAAAATCTGTTTTGTTTATCACTGTGTACTAGGCACCTAATATTAATGCATTGCATATACATTAATTCAATAAATATTTGTTAAATAAGTGATCCCTTTTTTCAGCATCCATCTGGATGCTTTTAATGGCAAAACCCACACTTAACCTTTGCACCAACCTGTCAGATTCATCTCATCCACTGCTACTCGATATGCTATGTTTTTCACATATATAAACCTGCAAGGATGATAGTATAATTTTTGCTTTAAATCTTCACATATAAAACAATTAAGAGGAAAAACAATCTTTGATATTTACCCAGGCATTTAATACTTCCAACGGTCTTCATTCCTTCCTGAAGATCTGAGTTTTCGTGTTATTGATAGCCCTCAGTCTAAAGGGCTTTTTGAGAATTTCTTTTAAAATGACAAATTATCTTAGTTTTCTATCTAAAAATGTCTTTATTCTGCCCTCATTCTTGAAGGATATTCATGCTAGATTAGGATTCTGGGTTGGCATTTATTTTTTTTCAGCACTTTAAAGACACTGATACACTCTCTACTGGCTTCCATTATTTCTAGTGAGAAGTTAGCAAACATCTGAATCGGTTTCGCTTATGTGCTATGTGTCCTTTTTCTCTAGCTGCTTTCAAGATTGTCTTGCCTTTGGTTATTAGTAGTTTAACTATGATATGCTTAGGTGAGATTTTCTTCATATTTACTCTGCTTTGAGGTGATTGAGCTCTTGAATCTGTAAATTTATGTCTTTCAGGAAATCTGGAGAAATTTCAGTCATTATTTTTTCACATCTTTTGCTGTGTTGGTTGTCTTCTCTTGCAACTCTAATTACATGTATGTTAGATAATTTGATACTTGTCTATAGGTTTCTAGGATTTGTTTGCTTTTCTTTTTTGTCTTTCTTCTTCAGGTTGGATATTTTCTGTTTATCTTCAAGTTGGCTGACTCTACTGTATACTCCACTATGCTTTAAGTCCATACTATAAATTTTTAAATTTCAGATATTGTGTTTTCAGTTCTATGACTTCCTTTTTTTAACAGTTTATGTTAATTTTCTGATATTTTCTATTTTTATTTATTATGAACACATTTTTCCTTATATGATTGGGCACAAATTATGATAGGTTTTTAAAATAATTGCTTTCTAATTCCAACTTCTGGGTCATCTTGGGGGTTGGTCTCTGCTGATTATGTTGTATCTTGAGAACAGATCACATTTTCCTGTTTTTTTGTATGTAGAATAATCTTGGAATATATCTTGGACATTCTCACTGTTGTATTGTGCAGACTATTCTATATATTCTTCCTAAGAGTGTTAAATTTTTGTTCTGAGAGAATGTTAACTTAATTGGGTTCAAATTGAAAAATGTGTCCCTTTGGAATCTATGCAAATTTTAATTCAGTTCTATTATTCTTATTTTAGCTGTTAATAGCTTGCCACAAGTGTGCATAATTCAGAAGTCAGCCAGACTTGGATGGAGTTTATATACAGAATTTGGGGCTTCCCACACTTGTTCTCTCCTTTTTGAGACCTCCCCCACTGACTTTACAGCAGTTATGGTTACAGTGAACTCTGTTCTCTAATTTTTCAGGACAGAAAGATGCTAGGTTTTCTTCTGGGATTTCTATCAGAGTTTTAGCTATGCAGTGGTGCCAACTGTGGCCTGCCCTCAGGGTCGATCTATTTTAAAAGTGATACTTATTCTGCTGCTTCCTTCTCTGCAGAACTTTTTTCTTTTGTTACTCTCTGGTAACATGAGGTAGTTGTTTCTTCATATATTGTCTAAAGTATATAGTTATATGCAGAAGGCTTGGTGCAGTTGGAGCTTCTTCATCCATAAGAGAAAAAGAACCCTATATGGCACATTTTGAACGGCTCAAATTTGTGGGCAACACCAATCATCACGATATATTTAAAAAAATCTTGTGGTGTATACATCCATGTTATCAGTGAAGTATTAAAAAATTGTTGTGGTGTATACATCCATGTTATCAGTGAAGTATGTATAATTCATATTTGAACTGTCATGTATGCATGTCAAAGCTTAGTGTTAGACCATTTAGAAAAAAATGCATATATTCATTATTATATACTGCATGGTAAACCAAACAACCCACAATAGATTAAATTGATGTTGCTGTTAAATTAACAATAAACGATAATTACAAAGTGAGAATGGCAGAAATAAAACCATGATCAACCCAACGCAATGCTAGGAATTCGATGATGACAAAATTTCCTTTGTGTATCTGTAAATTTCAGTAATTATGAATTATCTGAGCTACAGTAGGGTGTAACATAGCCAAACATTTTGAGGAAATCAGCCTTCTTAGTAGAAAATGGAATTCATATCTTTGGGAGACTCTAATGATATGCTAATTTTAATTTATGAATATTAACATTTAAAACCTTTAACATCTTAGTAGATAACTTACTAGTAAGTTGGAGGTATATCAAGTTTTCACCCTTAAGAACTGCAGAAAAGACATGCACTTAAGGACTTTTTATAGGAGGTAGTCATTGGCCACTCATCTCTTATCTTGAGAAACTCTAGGCACCAAGGTATTTGCTCATTTTGGCACATTTTCCTTGCTCTTGGCTATGGAGATGAGCTAGGTCAAGGGGCCACTTTCACTGCACAGGCCTGAGAACTGAGGTGGGTGGGGTCAGGCAAACTATGTTCTAGACAATAAAGCCTAATCTCTTTTGCTTTGGCTTTCATCTTAAGCTTAATTCTTATTGAATGCTCTCTGTAAGTCTTTCATTGACTTTGGAAAGAACCGAGAGTTGAGTGTTAACTTGCAGTAAAAGCAGGCAAAGTAGGACAAAAATTGACAAAGAAGAGAAACTTCATACTGGCTCTGGAGTCAATTGCATATTTAAATATTTTAATACAACCTCACCACGTGGTCATGTGAAATTAACAAGTTACCTCACTTTGCATAGCCTCATTTTCTCATCTACAACGTGGGAACAGTTCTAGGAGGAGCCATCTAAAGATTTACTGGTAGAATTGATACATATAATGCATGTAAGGCATGGTTCCACTAGGCTGTGAAGACAGAGGCCACTTTAGTCTTGCTCACTGTCGTCCAGGTCTGTTTGGCACCGTGTGCGGCACATGGTAGGTGTTCAATAAGTATTTGATAATTAAGTCAGTGAATAAAGAGTATGGTGCCTGAAACATAAAATTAATAATAAATGGAAGTTTCTTCCTTCTCCAACCAACTGGTGTTGTAGTAGGAGGGATAGGGTTTGGGCAGAACCGAGTAGGACTCACTTGTCAGATGTGAGAAGAATCTGGCTATCATTCAAAATTCAGGGCAGGAAGCAGCTGGCAATTGGCATCAGGAGTGAAGAAGACAGATCGAGACCTATGAGGCTGGCCCCAGGCAAATTTGTGATAAATGTTAATCATTATTATTTTTATAGCACCTTGCATGGGTCTGTTTTACACCTTTCAAAGCACTTTTTACGGCTATGATTTTGCTTGTTTCTTAGGAAACATCTGAAAGGAAAGCTGCTGGCTGTTACATGAGCACATGTGTTGGTGTTATCTGTGCATGTGCACAAAACTTATTTTTATGTGGCAGAAAATCCTATAAATTATGTATGGGATTGAAGTTAGAGAATCTAGAGTTGTTTTGGCTCTAATGACGTTGACCACCTCACTTGAAGTTTAGGAGAATCGCTTTCCCTATCCTGAATCTTAGTTCTTACTACTGAGTGTAAAATCTTGGAAATGAAGCATAACTGCTCTGTGCCTCTGTTTATTTATCTGCAAAATGTACATAGAAATATATACTGCCCAGTATATATTTCATAAAGTTGTTTATTCACATAGCACGTATTTATTTTGTCCACTGTCTATCAGTCCATGTTATAGGAGCTTGGGACACATGAGTGAACAAATGAGATGGAGATTGTTGTAAGGTAGAAAGGAGTGAATACATGCAAAACACTTATATCAATCAGTGCTTGTCATAATAGAGCAATTAATGGAGGTATTATCTTGAAAATGAACAAATTGGCAGGGCACGATGGCTCACGCCTGTAATTCCAGCACTTTGGGAGGCCGAGGAGGGGGAATCACAAGGTCAGGAGATCAAGATCATCCTGGCTAACATGGTGAAACACCATCTCTACTAAAAATACAAAAAAATTAGCTGGGCGTGGTGGCGGGTGCCTGTAGTCCCAGCTACTTGGGAGGCTGAGGCAGGAGAATGGCGTGAACCTGGGAGGCGGAGCTTGCAGTGAGCCAAGATTGTGCCACTGCACTCCAGGCTGGGCGACAGAGCAAGACTCTGTCTCAAAAAAAAAAAAAGAACAAATAATATTTTCCATGGTCTAGATCAGCCTGTATTTTAAGATGTGTAAAGGGAGCTATTACAATTCAGAAAAACTATTTTGTTTTCACAAATCCTGGCTTTTAAAACGATTTACTTAGATTTGCTAAGGACTCAAGAGAGTCAGCTTTGAGTTGACAAAAGATCAATTTGTTGTAGTTTGTGCTTTCTTTCCTGGGTTGATTTTTCTTACTTAGCATGAATGGTAGGAGACTGTTAGAGCATGTGATTTTCAAGGCAAAGAGATTTGCAGGGGAATGGAAAATATGCTGATTTAATATCATCTCTATTATGTAAAACACATAGTAAATGCTCAAGAACTGATTATTGACAATTATTTCTTTTAAGAATTTGTAAAAATAATATAACAAAGAAGCTTAGGACAAACGAATGACTTGCCAGTGGCAGGACCCTTTGGCAATGCAGCTTATTGTAGGTGGAGATTATTGAGGGTAGTGAATATTCATAGAAAACCATAAAACATATACTATGAAAGCCAATAGTCTAAATAAAATCAAGCTGTCTTTGGGAATGGTCATTTTTCTCAATTAAGAATCCAGTGGATTAACTAGGAGTGTGTTGGAGAGATAGAAATTTCACGTATTTGGTGATATCCTTCAGCAAATGGATTTACCCTCTTATTTCTCAAGGCATTCCTGTAAAGCAGAGTTGAAGTCAATGTTTAGACTTCTGGTTCAATACAAATAAGAAGTTTCTGAACAATGTAATATCCAAATGCGAAAAAAGCTTTTGATTGTTTTCTACAACAATGAAAATTAAGGGGTGTAATCTAAAATGCAGTGATGATGAATTTCAGTGTGTTTGTGGAATACACAGCTGGTTATCTGCACAGCGGATGCCTTGTGATCTGTACATTCTATTGGAATGCCATCAAATGGTCTAAATGCCCCTATCTTACCTAAAGGATTAGAGTTGATCTGGTTGGTAGGCCTGGTATTATAGGGAGTTTCTCACACAAAGTTGGACATCTTGGCAGCTTAGTGCATGTAGATGAGATTTGAGCAGGAAGTTGAGTAGAATAATTGAAAGAAGTCTCTTCATACATATATACTTGGGAAATTGAATATGGTTCCAAGATTGGGAGAACTGTAGAGATCAATGAAGATCAGCAGGATGAAAATATGTGAAGGGTAGTAATAGACATTTTGGTGAAACACACATTATAGTTTTGTTTGCCTTTATGTCAACTTGGTATATTAACTTGGTACCTGGGAAGGCGGGCTGCAATTACTGATCTAGGTGTGAAACGGACACAATAGCTGTTATGCTTATTTAAAAATTGCCCATTCAGCTATTCCTCGTCATCTCTAAAAACCAAGTTGGAATCTGTGAGCCCCATGGTACCTCTTTTTTATCTTCCTCCACAATGAAAGGAGTGTTTGCATGAGATGTTCTTGCATAAGAACTTTGTTATCACCTGTGCAGTGTGTGTGTGTGAGTGTGTGTGTGTGTGGGTGTGCATGTGTTTTAAACAAACAAAAAAGTGAAGACTGGCCCTAAATCCTAGCTGGCTATGGAAAGTAAAGTCATTATGAACACCTGTGAGTAATGACTTATTCATGAAAGTCTCTATTAGAATTCTTAATTGTAAAATCTTTCCATTCTTGTAGAGAAATAATGTCCAGTGCAGAATGGTTTTGGGTGATTTAGTTCAAATTAGCCATTGAAATCACAATGGGTGGGACCATACTACTGTGAGACAAAGCAGTGGTTTCCAAACCTGGCTAAGCATCAGAATTGCCCGTGAACTTATTAAAATACATACACTAGACCCTACTCACTAAATTAGTGTCTCTTGGGGTAAGGGACTTCTGAATTTTTTGTTTGAATTTTCATCATATTTGATTCTGAAGAACAGAATGGTTTAGGAGTTATTGAGATAGTACATTGAAGCCATTTCTCTCTATTAGGATTTTTCCAAGTGCGGTCTGTAGTCCAGTTGCGTCTGAGTCTTGGAGTGGAAGTGTGAGAGTGGAAAGTGAGGAAGAAGTACAGATTAAAATACAGATTCCTGGGCTTCACTTTAATCCTGCTGAAGCTGCATTGCTAACAAGTGCCTCAGATGATTCTTACGTCAAAAGAGTTTGAGAATTATTATTGTGTATTCCCCTATGAATGGACTGTGGATGGAGGAGATTTGAGCTAGTTGAATTGACCCTGAATAATGGGAAATATTTCATCCAGAGAAATGGGAAGACAGCTGACTATCCTGGAAACGTATTCAATCCTAGGCAAGGAAATTTATCAACATAATCTAGTTCTTTACTTAATAGCCATGTTATGAAGTAGGTAGTAAGTTACTCATTGCAGAGGGCCTTATTTGAGGTCCCAGAGTTAGAAGAAATGGAAGCAAGATAAAAATTTGGGTCTAATTGACACCAAAGCTTTAAACCTGTCTACACTCTACTAAATTACCAGGAAATCTATATTAACCGGTATATAAATCAGGAGAACTAAACTTTAATCCCCACTCTGAGTGTGTCTATTTCTGTGGTGTTAGCTATGTCCTTGGTCCTCAGTTTCCTCACTGTTCAGAGCATAAGTGTTATATAAGAATATGGCTCTATTGCCTATAGTGATATTTCTTCTTAAATATTGAATGAAAGACAATGGACCACAGAAAGAGTATCCTTGGGAACCGAGCCTGACATCTGAAGGTCACAATATTCTTCTCTCTTCTGAGTAATTGTCTGAAGCCAATTTTGAAGTGTTTAAAAAAGAATTCTATTTTCCTCATTTGTGCAGGTAGCCTGAGACAAAAATTCAGTGCGTTGAAGATGTATTGGGACTATTTATTTATTTTTATAACTTATAATACTCCCAGTCACCTGCCCTCGAAGTGGGGCCATATATATTAACACCAACACAATCTCAAGAGACTATTCAGCAAAACTAGAAAAATAAAAAATGGTCTCACATTTGCTATGGCTATTTGCACTCTACGTTCCTGGATAAATGATGTCCAACCCCTGGGAACCTCTGTGTACCAGTAAAGGTTAAGGGCCTTTTTTTCCAGAATGCCTGCTCTATTTATAATAGAGACTGCCCCATCCTAGATCTAAAAGCCTGTGAGAAACATTAGCAGTGGCATCCAGGCAGGCAGGAGTTTTTCTGACAGCCCCTTAAGTCATCCCTACCAATGCCCACATGATCCTCAAAGGTCAGCAGGGGACTGAAGTCGTGACTTTGAATGCATATTGCATGCTCTTCAATCTGACTAGACTTTTCTGAACGATATCTTCGGGTCCGCAGTCATTGCTCAGTTATAAGGCCCTTCCAGACTTAGCACTTGTACCCCAGGTCTTCTTCAGGTCCTTGGCTTAACTCTTTCATCTCCTTGCATCCCAATTTCCTTATGACTGGCCCCATGGGACGCTGTCCATGGCCAGTGTTTGGCACTCAACACTCAGTTGGTGATGGCTTTGTTAGTCCCCCCACCATTCCACAGCTTCCTGACCACTGGAGGATAAGATAGGCAAGGGCCTTAATGAAGATGACAGTGACCATATGTGGGTTTGCCAGAAATACTGCTTGTTTATTTCCTTCTCCCTGTTAATAATGTTGCCTTTCACTTTAAATGGTTCTGGTTTGAGTGATTATATTATATTGTCACTCCATATAGAATGTTCTTGGTCTCATAGAAATGGTCCTGTAATATCACACTACCCCCAGTGTCCAAAATATACAGAATTTCACAACAAAACCTTTCTCTGATTAATTTTCATGGATTGTGGAGCTTTTAAAAATGTAACTGCTTCTAGCACTGTCCCTGGTGCACTGCAAGCCTAAATCAATGGAAGTTAACCATATTAGTAAATCTGGTCACTCGAAATGTTGCCAGGTTTAATGTGAATAGTGAACCCACAGCCAGTTAGCCCAGCACAGCTTCTGTAAATGGTCCTGCTCACTCCCTATAAGCACATGCCAAGCTCTTTGTTACAGGAGGTTCCAGTACATACTTTCCATTTTCAAACTAAGTCTGAAACTTCTTTGACCAGTTTCTACTTTCTACCTTCTATTGCATTATGCTTTATTCACCAATTCTGTAATTCGTTTTTAGATAAAGAGAAGTGTTAAAATGACAGAAGATGCTATTGCAGAAGAGAAAGAACTGAGAGATCTGGATGTAATACATGTTTAGTAGCTGAAGCAATCCAAAGTAAAGGAGGAGAGATAGCACATGAAAAGAGTATCTGGTGGAATTTTACAAGTGATGATAATTCTTTCAAAAAGAAGGGGGATTCAGGGTGAAGGGAATGGGAAAGATTGGGGGAGAGGTCTAAAAGTCCTTTTTTGTTGTCATTTGTTTTGAAATGTTTTGGTTCCAGTGAAGGCTCTGTTTCAGATGCTACAGGAAAAGTACTTTCCCGTCTTGGGCCCAAAGGAAGTGTGTACTCCCCCAGGCTGCCAGATTCCAGGTCTTGGAATGAATGGTGAATCTTGGAGTAATCACATGTCCTCTGCTAGGAATGCATTCCTAGAGATTTGTGGTCTCCCCATCTGGGCTGCAGGTGATGGATTAGATCAGGGAGGAGGAAAAGGCCCGAGAGGGGATTCATGACCCTGGGCTCAGCAGGGGATCTAGCTGGATTAACACGAAGGCTTCAGTCATGGCCAGGCAGAGAAGCTTGCCACTCTCAAGTGCGGCATGCTTGGGTCCAGTGCTGGGAGCAAGCGGTGGCAGTCTAAACGACAGTGGAGGAACACTGGTGTCTGGAAACAAAGTAGATCAGAAAACCTCCTAAGCAGCAGAGGTCACAGGAGCCATGCACAAATACATAGGCAAGCACAAGGATGAAGGACAAGGAGCTGATCATAAAGAGACATCTTTTGGCATGAAATTAGCTGTGAATTACTTGGGGAAAGATCAGAGTCTGTGACCCTTGAAATACGTGAAGTGCCTTGGAAAGGAAGGTCCAAGTTTCTAAACAAAGTAGCATGTTCTCTATCCTAACTCAGAAATGGCTTATTTAGAGAAGGCTGCACTTAAAAAGATTGGGTTCGAGTCCTAGGTTTACCCTTAACTTCTTAAATGTATTTGGACCTGCTCCATTTAGGCTCAATGTCTTCAGTTAAAAAAGTTGAACTCTGTGTCTGTGCTAATATGGTAGACACTTACAACTATTGAAATGTAATTAAATGAACAAAAATTCAGTTCCTCAGTCACACTAGTCACATGTCCAGTGGTCAATAGCTACATGTGGTTACTGGCTACCACATTGGACAGATATAGAACATTTCCATCATCATAGAAAGTTCTTTTGAGCAATGCTGCCTAGATTATCTCTGAGTTCATGTGAGAATCATGAAGCAAATTACCGTGTGTCAGGGATGAAGCCAGAAGCCATTTCTGCCCACCTTAAGATCTCTCTGTGGCAATCTTTGCAATGAAGCTCCTATTTGAGCTGGTGGAAACTTTCTTGAGCTGAACCATAGTCTGAGGCTCTTCTACTCAATCCTCCTGCCTCCCTATCTTCTTTCACAAGTAGATCTGCATTGTAATATAAAGACTTTCCCTGCCTACTGTTTCTCCCTCTCCTTTCCCTTATACAGGCATTGTCCTCAATAAATCTCTTACACTTCCAACTCCAAATTGGCCTGTGGTTTTTGGAGGACCTGAATGAACACATGAAGAAATGTTCTTCACGACAGACAATTAGGATCACCAGAGAATATGACCATAAGTCATGGTTTGAGCAGGCAGCCAGGCCTATATGATTTATGAGCCCTCCATGGCTTTCTTCCCACTGTGCACTTCCTAGAGATGCCCTGTTAATGATTTCTTGCCTCTCAGTTTTCTAGCCTCTGCCTTCTGCTTCCCCTAACTTTGTCCTGCCTACTCTCTTGGAGCATATTCTATAGTCCCGAGCTGATATTTGATTTCTAACCACTGTCTTGAGCTTGATAATTTTGGCCATACTTTTTTCAAGGCCTATCTTTGCTCAGGTTAGAGACCTTGATTCTCCTTTCCTCTGTACTCCATGATCATGACCACTGGTTCATTTCTAGCCTTGGGTTTTGGAATCCCAGTTTGGGCAAATCAGTAGGCACCTTCTTGTCCAGAAGGGAAGGTAGGTAAGACTGCAAATGAAGCTCTATGTAAGAAAGTGAGATATTCCAACAGGTGGATGGGAATCAGATATGCCATGCCTGAGGATCCAGTTCACTTGCAGAAGCATACCCAGAAAGGTGCAGGCCAGTCAACAGGATTTCTTGAGTCCTCTTAGTTTTTGGAGTAGAGGCTAGGAAAACAGGAAAGGCTCCTTAGAAGGCAATGGTGGTATATATCATACCATTAATTCACTTAAAAAACAACATTTGATGTGTGCTTGTATCATGCTAGGTCCTGTGCTGGCTGGAGATGAAAATATGAATTACCAGAGTCGCTGCCTGGTGTTCATGGTCTAGACTTTAGACCTGAAACAGGAGCTCAGGAACCACATCAGAGGCAGAAAACCAGGAATGAAACTGTTAAACAAAAAATTCTAGTTAAACTATCAGCAAGAGGGAATTGATCCTGTGGCAGTGTAGGTGAAAATTAAAAAAAAAAAGGGGGGGGGGAATTGAGATTGAGAACTAGGAGGTGGTTACTCTAACTCTCCTACTTAAGACAGCTTTGGAGTTTGGACTCAAGCAGCTGTTGCTGGGAGGAGAGAAGAGGAGCAGAAGCTGAGATCCGGGGAGCATCCACCACTACGCTCCATGATAGAGACTTTGCAAATTTCAGGCTGCTACAATCCCTGAATGACAAGCAAACTATTTGTGGGCTCATAGAGGAGCTCAACTGGGCTTCTGATTATAATTCATCATTCCATAACAGGTAGCATTTGGAGATTTCTGCTGTTTGTAATATTTGTCAGTTAATTTGCAGAAATACACAGCGTTCACCCAGTTAAATAACTTGTACTATAGACAGGAGTAAAGGAACTCAGATATTACTGCATGTAATGGAAACCCAAGATATTAGAGGTAAATGTAAGATAGAGGTTCAGTTCTCTGTTATATAAATGTCCTTGTGTTTATGGCGGCTCTGTTTGAATTCATGAAAGAAGGATCCAGGCTTCTTTTCTTGTTGTCCGGCAATTCGTCAGTGCTGTTGTCAACCACATGGTCCAAGATTCTTCACTACCATGCCTGGATTCCATCTACAAAGAAAGTGGGAAGGGGAGGTGATGAGCATGCCTTTTCCTCAGTGGTAGAGCTTGGATGTTACATACACATGATCAGCTATGCTCAGATTTCACTGGCCGTGATTTACTTTCAGGGTTCCTGGAAGAGGTCACATGTCACGGCAAAGACAATGAATACTATGGGGTAATTGTCTTCAGTCATGGGCTTGTGTGCACTCTTAATTTACAGAGTGTTGCCCACTTCCAGCACTGGCCCTGAGGAGGGGGTACTAAACCTTCTTTTCGCCACCACTATCCCTTAGACTTATCTCTATCAAGAAATTTTTCACCCTGGGTTGGAACTCTGCATTTATTTGCATCTGTGAGCCTCTTGGCAAGCAGAAGCTATTGCACCAAGTCTGGCACAAAGCAGATGCTCAAAACACAGGATAGCTGGCTCAGTAAATGGTTAGTGAATGAAAGAAATCCTTTAGGAATAAAATGTTACAAAATCTCTGCATGAAAAAGAGACATTCCCCTAAACACCCCCTCTCCTGCCCCTTTTTACCTGCTAGGACAGGCTGGGCTCATACATTCTTTTTTGCAATTGTTGGGGATGATTAAAAATAATTTATTTACATTATGTACGATTGACTGAAAGAATGACTAAATAGGTGTGGAAGTTAGAGATTTGGCATTCTTAGATACCAAGGGCACTGTGAATTTCGTCCTCAGGCCTCTCTGAGCCAGTGACTTCACTCCACTTCTCTGTGGGCAGAAACTGGGTAGCCTTTCTGACTTGGTTATGCCAAGCGGAAGTAACATCCTTTCCCACCCCCTGCCACATCAAAGGGGTCCTGGGAGCAAGGAGGAGTGTTATTGTGGCTTTTCACTTCAGGAAGCAAACATAATGATCCTATTCATGGCATTAACTGCAAAAAACTATCATTAAGTCGTTGACTGTCTTATAATCACAAGGAAGGGAATTAATACTTTGGAGCTCCAAATATGCACTTTGCGACCTCCGTCTCTTTTAATCTTCTCAATAGTCTATGAGAAAGGTAATTCGAGTCCCCATTTTACAGATGGGAATCATGTCAGAGAGATAAAATAATGTGCTCAAAGTGGTGCTGCTACTGAGGTCAAAACTGGGATCTGCCTGCCCGAAAGCCTGCATGCTTACCATGATGTCAAGTGGCTGTTGCTTACATTGCCAGTGGATTCTGTAATGCATAGCTTTCATAACACTAACTCTCTTGGCCTTGACAATTAGCCTGTGAGGTGAGGGAAGCAGGAGTTTTCATCCCCATTTTGCAGATAATCAGAGGTTCACAGAGATTAATTGACTCGCTACATATCACACTGCTGTTAAATGACAGCCAGAACCAGATCTGCAAGTCTAGGGTTCTTTTGTCCTATCCATGCCCACCTTATGTAGAGGTTATGTAGTTGACAGGAACAAAGAAAAGAAGTTGATTCCTTAAAGACGTCAAACATTTTCATAATGGAGTATAGGTAAGATTACCAGCTATTCTGATTTTCCTAGACTTTCCTGGGTTAGTACTGAAAGTCCTGTGTCCTGGGGTTACCCTCAACTATGGGAAAACTAGACCATTGTTTCACCTAGTCAGGTAAATTTCTTGAATCTCATAGAAATCAATAATTTTCCTTGATGATGTCATGTCAACAAAACAGCATTATAATGACATTAGGTTTACACTATTCTGAATAATAATGTGATCATTATTGGCCCAATGTTGTTTATTAAAAGCAGTTAATTTCAGTGGGGAATTCCAGTATCTCAGAGTCGCCCTTGGCTCAGTTTTATCTTGTGATTGTGCTTTTATTCCATCGGTCCTTGTCTTAGAGCCAAGGCCACCTTGCCCCACCTGTGGATTTAGCCATCAGTGGTTCTCAAAGTTCATTGTCCATAGAATTATGTGAAGAGCTTATTAAACCACTCATTGCCCAAACCCCAGAAATCATGATTCATTAGATCTGGGGCAGCGCCATGAACTTGTACCTCTAACAAGATCCCACATGATGCTGATGCCACTGGTTTGTGAACCATGCTTTGAACAGCACTTGGCCAGTCCAAAGGTCTCAAAACTGTGGATGCAAGACAATCCATTGGGGTGTGGGAAGAAAATAGAACTTCTATGTATGTTTTAAAAAAGCTAAATACTTTCATCATTTAAAATAACGTATTAGAGTGAGGGGCTCAAGAGGGCTGAACAGAGGCATCTGGCACCTCGCTCTTACACAAAAAACCAAAACAGTGAGTAGACAATCACACTTTGAATAGATCATCTAAGAGAGAACACTGGAATTCAACAGAAAAGTGACAGAAAACACCTAAGGCAAGGAAGAAGAGGAAAGTGAGGCAGTTTGCTACACAAGGATTGGCAGGAAGCTTGGAAAGGCTCCCCAATGTGGGGCAAAAGTAACTAGAGATCCCCAGCAGTCCACATTCCTACTGAAGACTCCTGTAATCCCAGCCATGGAAGAGCTCCTCAACCCTTATGGGCCCTGAAACTAACATAAGGAACTACTTAGAACCTTGTGATAGCATTGCTTTGGAGAGGGAGCTTACACTGAGCCCCACACAACTTTGAGTCCTAAGCAGCTATAACACGATGCTATTTTGAAAGCCCAGCTCCCACCATACTGCATCCTGCCATGGAGCCCAACAGCCCCTGCATCTCCACAGCCCTGGAGCCCCCATTGATATTCCCTGCCTGCAGCTGCTGCTGCTACTAGCTTCCACTGCTGGGCCGAAGTGTACCCCATTGGTAGTGACCCTATCATTCCCAGCCATGGATGCATTTATAAGTGCCCTGAGGATAGGCTTCTCAGTCCTCCTCAGCAGCAGGGCTGTGGTGCAGCCGCTGCTGTCCCACTCTGCTGGTGGTCTGGGATCACCCCACCCTTGCCCATCACAGCCAGTACTTGTATGCATCAGTGGCGGTCCTGAGGACAGGTCTATTTGGCCTGGCTTTCTGCCTAACCCCACTCAGTGCCTGAGCATGCTATCTGGGGACCTGGAGATTGGCCTGCCCCACCCACTATCATTGGCACTTGAGCACCCCTCCCAGAGGCCTAAGGATGGGCCTACCTAGTCTGACACTATCACTACAGCTGGCATCCTCCAATCATGTGCCATTTGTGGGCCTGGAGACTGGCCCATCCAGCCTGTGGTAGCCACTGCCAACACCAACATGGAGCACTTGGGAGGCAGAGGGTTGTCCCACTACTACTATGATTGCCTATGCCATACCTACTTCCCAGGATCCCAGTGATCAGAGCACCTGCCTGGCCCATCACTGCCACTGTTGACACTTAAGCAAGCTGCCTGGAGGCCCAAGAATCAGTCAGTCTTTCTGGAGCCACTAACACTGTTGTTAGTGTATGCTCCCTGGAACTGAAGAACAGGCATTCTCAGCCTGCTGCTACCACTACTGAGGCTTAAGGACAGGTCCACCTGGGATCCCTGTCCCCAGCAAAACATAACAATGGCCTTCACTAAAAACCACACCCTAAGCCACTGAGGAAACCAAAGACATGACTGACACCATTTAAAGCTGAAGAAGTTATATGGAGACTACACTACTGCACATACCCAGAATGAAAGCCAAAGTGTGCTACTCAACCAACATCATAGACATTTTCAGGAAAAAGTCCTCTTCTACAAAAGCAAATCCAAAAATTAGAAGAAGTAACTATTATACCAGATGTGCAGACATCAATGCAAGGATACAAGAAATATAAAAAAGTGAGGAAATATGACACCTCCAAAAGAATACAACAATTCTCTAACAAGAGATCTCAAGGAAAAAGAAATGTATAAAATGCCAGGAAAATAATTCAAAATAATGATATTAAAGAAACTTAGTGAGATACAACGGAACTAAAAAAAATTAAAAGGAAATCAGGAAATCAATTAATGATATAAATGAACATTTACCAAAGAGATAGAACAAAGGGATAGAAAATTTATTTAACAAAATAATAGCTGACAACTTCCCAAGTCTAGCAAGAGATTTAGATATCCACATGCAGGAAGCTCAGAATCATCAAATAGATAGATACAGAGAAAATCAAAAGTTTTTCATGAGACATTATTATCAAACTGTCAAAAGTAAAAAACAGAACTATAAAAAGAGCAAGAGAAAAGCATTTAGTCACTTACAAGAGAACCCCCATCAAATTAACAGTGAATTTCTCAGCAAGAACCTTATAGGACAGAAGAGAATGGGATAACACATTCAAAGTGCTGAAAGAAAAAATTGTCAACCCAGAACACTATATGTAGCAAAGTTGTCCTTCAAGTCTCCTTCATGAAGGAGAAATAAAGTCTTTCCTAGATCATCAAAAGCTGAGGAAATTCATCACCAGTAGGCTGGTCCTACAAGAAATGTTTAAGGAGCCCTAAACCTGGAAGGGAAAGAGTGATGTCTATCATGATGAAAACACATGAAATTGTAGAACCCATTGGTAGAAGAAACACACAAATGAAAAAGAGAAAGAACTCAAATGTTACCACTACAGAAAACCACCAATTTTTCACCACAATGGTCAACAATAAGAGAGAAAGAAACAAAGGTTATACCAAACAATGAGAAATCAATTAATAAAATGACAGGAATAAGCCCTCACATATCAATAATAACTTTGAAAATAAATTGATTAAACTTTCCACTTAAACTATATAGACTGGCCGAATGGATAAAAGAAAAAAACTGGATGAATGGATAAAAATATTCTGCCTACAAGAAAGTCATTTCACCTGTAAAGACAAATATAGATTGAAAGTAAAGGGATGGGAAAAGATATTCTATGCAAATGGAAACAAAAAATGAGCAGGAGTAGCTAGCTATACTTCTATCAGATAAAACAGACTTTAAGTCAAAAACAGTAAAAAGAGATAAAGAAGGTCATTACATAATGATAAAAGGATTGATTTGGTAAGAACATATGGCAATTCTAAACATATACGCACCCAACAGAGCACCCAGATACATAAAGTAAATATTATTAGAATTAAAGCAGGGGTCCCCACCTTTCAGGCTGCGGACCAGTACTGGTCCATGGTCTGTTAGGAAATGGGCCTTATGGCAGGAGGTGAGTGGTGAGTGAGTGAGCATTACTGCCTGAGCTCTACCTCCTGCCAGATCAGCTGCAGCATTAGATTCTTATAGAAGCCCAAAGCCTATTGTGAACTGCGTATGCAGGGTGTCTAGGTTGCATGCTCCTTAAGAGAATCTAACTCATGTCTAATAATCTGAGGTGGGACCGTTTCATTCCGAAACCATGCCCCCTCCCCACCCTTGGTCCATGAAAAAATAGCCTTCCACAAAATTGGTCCCTGATGCCATAAAGGTTGGGGACTGCTGATCTAAAGGCAGAGGTAGACTCTAATACAGTAACAGCTGAGGACTTCAACACCACACTCTCAGCATTAGACAAATCATCTAGACAGAAAATTAACACAGAAATATTGGATTTAAACTGCACATTAGACCAAATGTACCTAACAGACATTAAAGGACATTTTATACAACAGCTGCAGAATGCACATCCTTCTCGTTAGCATATGGAACATTTTCCAGGATATGTTATTATATGTTATGTTATGTTAATGTTAGGACATAAAACAAGTCTCAACAAATTTTTAAACTTTGAAATAATCTAAGTATCTTCTCTGACCCCAGTGGAATAAAACTAGAAATTAATAACAAGATGAACTTTGGAAACTGTAAAAAGATATGGAAAGTAAACAACATATTCCTGAATGACTGTAGGATCAAGGAAGAAATTAAGGAGAAAATGAAAAAAATTCTGGAAACAAATGAAAATGGAAACACAACATGCCAAAACCTATGAGCTACAGCAAAATCAGTGCTAAGAGGAACATTTATAGCAATAAATGACTACATCAAAAAAGTAGAGCTGGGTGTGGTGGCTCACACCTGTAATTCCAGCACTTTAGGAGGCTGAGGCAGGTGGATTGTTTGAGCCCAGGATTTCGGGACCAGCCTGGAAAACATGGTGAAAACCCATATCTACAAAAAAAGACAAAAATTAGCCAGGCATGGTGGCATGCACCTGTAGTCCCAGCTGCTTGGGAGGCTGAGGTGGGAGGATTGTTTTAGCCTGGGAAGTCAAAGCCACCATGAGCCACGATTGCACCACTGCACTACAGCCTGAGTGACAGAGTGAGACCCTCATTCAAAAAAAAAAAAAGTAGAAAGATTTCAAATAAACCATAAAAAGTAGAAAGATTTCAAATAAACCATGTAACAATGCACCTCAGAAATTGGTTTCATGAAAAGATGAACAAAATTGATAAGCTGCTACCTGGACTCAGAAAAAGAGAGAAGACTCAAATAAATAAAATCAGAAATGAAAAAGGAGACATTACAAATGATACCACAGAAATAGAAAATATTATCAGAGACTATTATGAACAATTATATATTTAAAAAAACAGAAAACTTAGAGAAAATGGACAAATTCCTGACACATACAATCAGAACTAGAACAAGACAAGGATACTCACTTCCACCACTCCTATTCAACATAATACCGGAAGTCCTAGCCAGAAAGGACATCCACACCAAAACCCCATCTATATGTCACCATCATCAAAGACCAAAGGTAGATAAAACCACAAAGATGGGGAAAAAACAGAGCAGAAAAGCTGAAAAATTATAAAAATCAGAACACCTCACCCCTTCCAAGGGAACACAGCTCTCTGCCAGTAATGGAACAAAGCTGGATGGAGAATGACTTTGAAGAGTTGAGAGAAGAAGGCTTCGGACAATCAAACTTCTCTGACCTAAAGGAGGAAGTTTGAACCCATTGCAAAGAAAAAAGATTAGACAAGTGGCTAACTAGAATAACCAGTGTGGAGACGTCCTTAAATGACCTGATGGAGCTGAAAACCATGGCATGAGAACTACGTGAAAAATGCACAAGCTTCAGTAGCTGATTCAATCAACTGGAAGAAAGGATATCAGTGATTGAAGATCAAATGAATGAAATGAAGCAAAAAGAGAAGTTTAGAGAAAAAAGAGTAAAAAGAAACGAACAAAGCCTCCAAGAAATATGGGACTATGTGAAAAGACCAAATCTACATCTGATTGGTGTACCTGAAAGTGATGGGGAGAGTGGAACCAAGTTGGAAAACACTCTTCAGGATATTATCCAGGAGAACTTCCCCAACCTAGCAAGGCAGGCCAACATTCAAATTCGGGAAATACAGAGAAAGCCACAAAGATACTCCTTGAGAAGAGCAACTCCAAGACATGTAATTGTCAGACTCACCAAAGTGAAATGAAGGAAAAAATGTTAAGGGCAGCCAGAGAGAAAGATCGGGTTACCCGCAAAGGAAAGCCCATCAGACTAACAGCTGATCTCTCTGCAGAAACTCTACAGACCAGAAGAGAGTGGGGGCCAATATTCAACATTCTTAAAGAAAAGAATTTTCAACCCAAAATTTCATATCCAGCCAAACTAAGTTTCATAAGTGAAGGAGAAATAAAATCTTTTACAGACAGGCAAATGCCGAGAGATTTTGTCACCACCAGGCCTGCCCTACAAAAGCTCCTGAAGGAAGCACTAAACATGGAAAGGAACAACCGGTACTAGTCACTGCAAAAACATGCCAAACTGTAAAGACCGTCGATGCTAGGAAGAAACTGCATCAACTAATGAGCAAAATAACCAGCTAACAGCTAATGGCAGGATCAAATTCACACATAACAATATTACCTTTAAATGTAAATGGGCTAAATGCTCCAATTAAAAGACACAGACTGGCAAATTGGATAAAGAGTCAAGACCCATCAGTGTGCTGTATTCAGGAGACCCATCTCATGTGCAGAGACACATATAGGCTCAAAATAAACGGATGGAGGAAGATCTACCAAGCAAATGGAAAACAAAAAAAGGCAGGGGTTGCAATCCTAGTCTCTGCTAAAACAGACTTTAAACCAACAAAGATCAAAAGAGACAAAGAAGACCGTTACATAATGGTAAAGGGATCAATTCAACGAGAAGAGCTAGCTATCCTAAATATATATGCACCCAATACAGGAGCACCCAGATTCATAAAGCAAGTCCTTAGAGACCTATAAAGGGACTTAGACTCCCACACAATAATAATGAGAGACTTTAACACCCCACTGTCAACATTAGACAGATCAATGAGACAGAAATTTAACAAGGATATCCAGGAATTGAATTCAGCTCTGCACCAAGTGGACCTAATAGACATCTACAGAACTCTCCACCCCAAATCAATAGAATATACATTCTTCTCAGCACCACATCACACTTATTCCAAAATTGACCACATAGTTGGAAATAAAGCACTCCTCAGCAAATGTAAAAGAACAAAAATTATAACAAACTGTCTCTCAGACCACAGTGCAATCAAACTAGAACTCAGGATTAAGAAACTCACTCAAAACCACTCAATTGCATGGAAACTGAACAGCCTGCTCCTGAATGACTACTGGGTACATAACGAAATGAAGGCAGAAATAAAGATGTTCTTTGAAACCAATGAGAACAAAGACACAACATACCAGAATCTCTGGGACACATTTAAAGCAGTGTGTAGAGGGAATTTATAGCATAAATGCCCACAAGAGAAAGCAGGAAAGATCTAAAATTGACACCCTAACATCATGATTAAAAGAACTAGAGAAGGAAGAGCAAACACATTCAAAAGCTAGCAGAAGGCAACCAATAACTAAGATCAGAGCAGAACTGAAGGAGATAGAGACAAAAAAAACCCTTCAAAAAATCAATTAATCCAGGAGCTGGATCAACAAAAGTGATAGACTGCTAGCAAGACTAATAAAGAAGAAAGGAGAGAAGAATCAAATAGATGCAATAAAAAATGATAAAGGGGATATCACCACCGATTCCACAGAAATACAAACTGTCATCAGAGGATACTATAAACACCTCTACACAAATAAACTAGAAAATCTAGAAGAGATGGATAAATTCCTCGACACCTACACCCTCCCAGGGCTACACCAGGAAGAAGTTGAGTCCCTGAATAGACCAATAACAGGCTCTGAAATTGAGGCAATAATCAATAGCTTACCAACCAAAAAAAGTCCAGGACCAGATGGATTCACAGCCAAATTCTACCAGAGGTACAAGGAGGAGCTGGTACCATTCCTTCTGAAACGATTCCAATCGATAGAAAAAGAGGGAATCCTCCCTAACTCATTTTATGAGGCCAGCATCATCCTGATACCAAAGCCTGGCAGAGACACAACAAAAAAAAGAGAATTTTAGACCAATATCCCTGATGAACATCGATGCAAAAATCCTCAATAAAATGCAAACCGAATCCAGCAGCACATCAAAAACCTTATCCACCATGATCAAGTGGGCTTTGTCCCTGGGATGCAAGGCTGGTTCAATATACGCAAATCAATAAACGTAATCCAGCATATAAACAGAACCAAAGACAAAAACCACGTGATTATCTCAGTAGATGCAGAAAAGGCCTTTGACAAAATTCAAGAACCTTCATGCTAAAAACTCTCAATAAATTAGGTGTTGATGGGATGTCTCTCAAAATAATAAGAGGTATTTATGACAAACCCACAGCCAATATCATACTGAATGGGCAAAAACTGCAAGCATTCCCTTTGAAAACTGGCACAAGACAGGGATGCCCTCTCTCACTACTCCTATTCAACATAGTGTTGGAAGTTCTGGCCAGGGCAATCAGGCAGGAGAAAGAAATAAAGGGTGTTCAATTAGGAAAAGAGGAAGTCAAATTGTCCCTGTTTGCAGATGACATGATTGTATATTTAGAAAACCCCATCATCTCAGCCCAAAATCTCCTTAAGCTGATAAGCAACTTCAGCAAAGTCTCAGGATACAAAATCAATGTGCAGAAATCACAAGCATTCTTATATACCAATAATAGACAAACAGCCAAATCATGAGTGAACTCCCATTCACAATTGCTTCAAAGAGGATAAAATACCTAGGAATCCAACCTACAAGGGATATGAAAGACCTCTTCAAGGAGAACTACAAACCACTGCTCAACAAAATAAAAGAGGACACAAACAAATGGAAGAACACTCCAGGCTCATGGATAGGAAGAATCAATATCATGAAAATGGCCATACTGCCCAAGGTAATTTATAGATTCAATGCCACCCCCATCAAGCCACCAATGACTTTCTTCAGAGAATTGACAAAACTACTTTAAAATTCATATGGAACCAAAAAAGAGCCCACAATGCCAAGTCAATCTGAAGCCAAAAGAACAAAGCTGGAGGCATCATGCTACCTGACTTCAAACTGTACTACAAGGCTACAGTAACCAAAACAGCATCGTGCTGGTACAAAAACAGAGCTACAGACCAATGGAACAGAACAGAGCCCTCAGAAATAATAACAAACATCTACAACCATCTGATTTTTGACAAACCTGACAAAAACAAATGGGGAAAGGATTCCCTATTTAATAAATGATGCTGGGAAAACTGGCTAGTCATAGGTAGAAAGCTGAAACTGGATCCCTTCCTTACACCTTATACAAAAATTAATTCAAGATGGATCAAAGACTTGAATGTTACACCTAAAACCATAAAAACCCTAGAAGAAAACCCAGGCAATACCATTCAGGACATAGGTATGGGCAAGGACTTCATGTCTGAAACACTGAAAGCAATGGCAATAAAAGCCAAAATTGACAAATGGGATCTAATTAAACTGAAGGGCTTCTGCACAGCATAAAAACTACCATTAAAGTGAACAGGCAACCTATAGAATGGGAGAAAATTTTTGCAATCTATTCATCTCACAAAGGGCTAATATCCAGAATCTACAAAGAACTCAAACAAATTTTTACGAAAAAAATCAAACAACCCCATCAAAAAGTGGGTGAAGGATATGAACAGACACTTCTCAAAAGAAGACATTTATGCAGCCAACAGACATATGAAAAAATGCTCATCATCACTTGCCATCAGAGAAATGCAATCAAAACCACAATGAGATACCATCTCACACCAGTTAGAATGGCGATCATTAAAAAGTCAGGAAACAACGTGCTGAGGAGGATGTGGAGAAATAGGAACTATTTTGCACTGTTGGTGGCAGTGTAAACTAGCTCAACCATTGTGGAAGACAGTGTGGCAATTCCTCAAGGATCTAGAACTAAGTACCATTTGACCCAGCCATCCCGTTACTGGGTATATACCCAAAGGATTATAAATCATGCTGCTGTAAAGACACATGCACATGTATGTTTATTGCGGCACTATTCACAATAGCCAAGACTTGGAACCAACCCAAATGTCCATCAATGATAGACTGGATTAAGAAAATGTGGCACATATACACCATGGAATACAATGCAACCATAAAAAATGATGAGTTCATGTCCTTTGTAGGGACATGGATGAAGCTGGAAGCCATCATTCTCAGCAAACTATCGCAAGGACAAAAAACCAAACACTGCATGTTCTCACTCATAGATGGGAATTGAACATTGATAACACTTGGACACAGGAAGGGGAACATCACACACCAGGGCCTGTCATGGGGTGAGGGGCAGGGGTAGGGATAGCATTAGGAGATATACCTAATGTAAATGATGAGTTAATGGATGCAGCACACCAACATGGCACATGGATACATATGTAACAAACCTGCACATTGTGCACATGTACCCTAGAACTTAAAGTATGATAATAATAATAAAAAGAAACCAAATAATGCCATTAAAAAAGACATGGGCAAAGAATATAAATAGACATTTCTCAAAAGATAGACAATTGGCCAACAGGTATTTGAATACTTGCTCAATATCATTAATCATCACGGAAATGCAAATCAAAACCATAATGAGATATCATCTTATCCCAGTTAGAATGGCTATTACTAAAAAGCTAAAAAATAACAAATGCTGGGGAGGACATGGTGAAAATTAGTACAACTATTATGGAAAACAGTATGGAAAATTTGCAACAAACTAAAAACAGAACTACCACACAACCTAGCAATCTCACTACTGCGTATTTATACAAAGAAAAGTAAATCAGTTTATCAAATCAATACCTGCATCCCCATGTTTATTGTAGTACTACTCACAACAGAAGAGGTACGGAATCAACCAACTGTCCATCAACAGACAAATGGATAAAGAAAATGTCGTATATATACAAAATGGAATATTATTTTCCATAAAAAATGAAGTTATGTCATTTGTAGCAACAGGATGGAACAGAAGGTCATTATGTTAGTTGAAATAAGCCAGGCACAGAAAGATAAATATTGCATGTTCTTACTCATATGTAGGAGCTAAAAAAGTTGATTTATGAAGGTAGAGAGTAGATTGATATAATACTAGAAGCTTGGAATGGTGTGTGGGTTGGTGAGGGAGACATGAAGAGAGGTTGGTTAATGGGTACAATATACAGTTAGAAAGAGTAAGTGCTAATGTTCTATAGCAGAGTAAGGTGACTATAATTAACAACTATGTATTGCATATTTCCAAATAGCTAGAAGAGAGGACCTGAAGTATTCCCAATACATAGAAATGATCAATACTCCAGGCAATAGATACTCTAAATACCCTGACTTGACCATTATACATTCTGTGCATGTAACAAAGTATCCCACAAATTTGTACAAATATCACGTATCAAGAAAAAATAATGTATTAGTACAATAGTATAGGCAAATACTTTATATGTAAATAAATATACATAATTAAGTAAAAAAGAGCTTGATAGAATTGAGCAATCACTTTTTCTCCAGCAGAGCAGTGTGTATCTCCTACATCAGAGTCATCTGTATGCATCTGAACCTCCATCATAGGGAAGAGGCAGGGATTTCATATTTAGCTGATTACCCACGTGATTCTCATGCATACCAACACTGGAAAGAGCCCGATATAAACTCTGGGATTCATAGCCCAGCGTTTTTCAAAGTATGGCCCCGTTAGCATTAGCCACTCCAGAAATGTGTTAAGATTCAAATTATCAAGTGCCACCCCAGATATACTGAATCTAAAGCTCCGGGTGTCAGGCCCAGCAACTTGTGGTTTAACAACCTCCCCACCCCCGCCCGGATATTCTGATGTGAGATAAAGTTCGAGAAACATTTCTCTGGACAGGAGACCTTTAGAGAGAGACTTAGATATAGTGATTTGATAACAGGTTGGTCTTCTAGTTCCACTGTTTCTAGCTTTTTAATCTGCAGCGAAGTCTCTCTTGAAGCCTGAATTCCCTGAGAAAATGAATTCCCACTTTTTTCTGTCATGATGTTTGGCTACTTTCTTTTGTCTCCAAACTTGTAGCACTGAGAAACTATTAGTTTACTGAATGTAAATATTTTCTCTTGCCTCTGGCTTAGAGTTGCACAGTTAAATCTGAATTTTCAATTATCAACAAATGAATTTTTGTCGATTGTACACATGCTATGCAGTATTCGGGATATACTTATGTGAAGAAGCATTTGTTGTTTATCTGAATTTCCAATTTAAAACCTACTCTGGTTGCTCTTCCTTCTGCCGCGAATACTCCTCTCCCTGGCTATATTCTTCTGTCCTTTAAGACTTGTCATCTCCTTTGGGAGGTCTTCAAAGACACTCATGCCAAGATTGACCCCCTATTCTGTTCTCTCATGGTTTGCACTTTATTGAAATTGTTTAATTACTTGGTAGCCTTTTCCGCTAGACTGAAGCTCTTTAAGGATAGGGACTAAATCTATCTTGTTGGTTGTGGCATCCCCAGTGCCTAGAGCCAATTTGTGGGCATTCCAACTTTGCTTAGTAGATAAATGAATGGTTCTTTGTGAACCCTGTGATTTCTAGAACCAAGAGCAGATGCTGCCAGCACCCCTGATGCTGCCTGGCTGCCCCTTCGCTGCTGACCTTCTGCTGTGATCCTGACTGACCTGTGCAGTGCCTGGGCATGGAAAGAAGCAGTGTGCTGTGGCAGGGAGAGCTGATGACAGAGACAGGAACATCAGCTCTGTCCTCTATGTGTGTGTGATCTGGCTGGAATCTCAGCTAAATCTCTTTTGATCTGTAAAATGAGGGAGTCCTAATAATACCTTGGTTTTGAAGATCCAATGAGACAATTGGTGATAATGGAATTTTATACATTATAAAGAACTATGAAAATAGTATTTGATTTTCATTTTGAGCTTGGAATTTCTGGCTCAAAACAAACCCTTTCAGGGTGAGTACATTATCCTCATTCTGTTCATCTCAGATCCATTTCTACTTGTATTTTTTTCTAGTATTAATAATATATACCACTTACTATTGCTTGCCAGGCACTTTGTTATTGCTTTGCATACATTATTTTAAGTCTTGACTAGCCAAGTAGGCATCCCCATTTTACAAATAAGGAAATTGAGACCCAAAGAGTTTATGTGCTTAAATAGTAAGCAAATAGTAAATAGCAGAGCTTAAATTTAAACTCAAGGCTGTCTGACTGCGGAAGCCACACCCCTTGAATCACAGCACGTTAAATCTTGACTCATGATTAGAGTTGACCTTTGCTAGCTCCTTCAGGGGTCCAAACTGCCTTAGGGTGGCCTGTCTCCCCTGGCTCTCAGCCCTGGTTTGGACACTGCTGCAAGGGGCTAGCAATATCCCGCTAGAGTCAGCTGATTGCCAGAGGCACATGAGAGTCTGTTAATATCACTGCATCACCCCAAAGCAGTCACATTTCTGGTTCTGCCTTTAATTCCATCTGAAAGTTCAACTTTTACAAACTATGTATTTCTATTTCCAGCACAGCTCACACATGCTGCCTTGGGAGCCTGTCCTATGTATCTTGGGCTTCCTTCTGATATATTCCTTAAATTGGTGAATTCTGTGCTGTAGGCCAGAAACTATTGCCCATCCAACAGCCCTTCCCCTCCTTGCCTTGCTGGTAGAGCCTGAGTTTATTCATCTGTCTACCTTTTCCCCATGTGACTCAAGAGAAGTGACCCCATCCCAGCTCTAGGAGTAAGTCATGATGACCTGTTCGTGACAGCATCATTCCTCTTTCCAGTCATTGGTTTAGGGATGGGCACATAACATGGTTACAGCCAATGGGCTAAGAGCAGACGTCTCCTGAGGGCTTTTGGGAAAAGTTGCTTTACTGATAAAGAGGTGTACGGGAAGATGCCATTGTTGCCTCTACTTCCTCTTCCTCCTCTGTTGCTCTACCTGTGTATTCTAGCACTAAGGCAGCCATATTCTGTCTAGCAGAAGTGCTAGTATACTGGAATACCAATATGCTGGGAATGTAAAGAAACTAAGTTTTTATAACATCATTGAACCATTGCATAAACCTTTCTTGAAGGAGTCCTATCTTGGATTTATATAAGATCATAAAAGCTACATAGATGTCAAATCATGTTTTCAATTAAGAGTTTGTATTCCCATTATTTGCAACTGACAGCTTGGTCACTGATACCCTGTAACTCTATTTTCTTCTCTGTCTCCACTCAGGACTATGACCTAATAGAAAGCAGAAATTTTTTCTTGTTTAAAGTTGTATCCTCAGCATCTATTATTATATTTGACACGCAGTAGTTACTAATCAAGCACTTCTTGACTGAATGAGTGAAAGCTCTGCTGGGGAAACTCACTAAACATGAAAATGCAACACTCTTGTATTTGATTTCATCCTGAGACAGGTTAAAATAAAAGCATGAGGGGTGCTATGCTTGATCTGTAGTATTTACAGTAGACCAGTAAAGGTTTCTGCTGGATAATTCTCATGTAGAGTTGAAGCAGAATCCTTGAAGATCAGAGCAGAAGGGGACTTGGACATGGCTATCCTGAACTGCCTTTAAAAAAAAAAGACAAGGAAGTGAGTCTCAAAGAGGCAAGTAACTTGTCCAAGGCACCTATATATTTCTTGACTCCGTTCCTTTAAGCCACCCCAACTCTTAACTTGCTGTGCAACTGGGGCACATAACATACACTCTCTAAGCCTTTTTCAGACATAGGTAACAAAAGGGTAATGATTACTGTTTGCTCAGTTCCAGATGCATGGTAAAGAGAGATGCTGTGATAGAAGTGGAAGAGTTTTGTAAGTTACACAATTCTAGGCAAATTTGTTTTGCTATTACAGTAGATATTAAATTTATGTATATTGAAGTGAGATGAGGGAAGAAGCTATAACCAGAGTGCTAACAGGTCTTGGTATGAATTTGTAGAGAACATAAAAAGAAGTGATTCAAATAGAAAAGGAGGGTGAAGAGGCCGGGCGTGGTGGCTCGCGCCTGTAATCCCAGCACTTTGGGAGATCGAGGCAAGTGGATCTTGAGGTCAAGAGCTTGAGACCAGCCTGGCCAACATAGTGAAACCCCATCTCTACTAAAAATACAAAAATTAGCCAGGCACAGTGGCAGGCACCTGTATTCCCAGCTACTCGGGAGGCTGAGGCAGGAGAATCACTTGAACCCGGGAGACAGAGGTTGCAGTGAGCCGAGATCACTCCACTGCACTCCAGCCTGGGTGACAGAGCGAGACTCCGTCTCAAAAAAAAAGGAGGGTGAAGAAAGGATGTTGGGATGCAAAATCCTGAGTTTTTGAGAGCTTGTTTGTAGCAGACACTATGCTAGACAGAATGCATCCATCAATATTTAGTATGATCATTGTACCATAGGTTTGGTTTTTACTAGTGAAGAAGCTGAAGCTGAAGCTCCAAGAGGTTCGGTAGGTTGTTGAGGTAGTGGATGGTTTTCATGGCCTGGCTTGACATTCATACTCTTTCTGCCATACCATAGGTCACTCCAGAAACTTGAGGACATCTATCTGGATGACGCAATCTGAGGTCCTCCTGCCTCTGGCACACCAGGGCTTCCCATTCCCCACAGGTCTTCCCTGACTGGCAGTGGGAATATGCCAGGCAAGATGACTTGGAAACTGATGGTTGAGAGATCATCATGTAGATGATCACAGTGACCAGCAACATCAGTCTCCTCTCTGCCTCACCATTGCTTAGTCCTTAAAAGTCTAGGCAAGGACAATTCTTCCTTTTTGTTTTGGTGCCTAGGTCATGTAATTTATCTTCCTTTCAGTTGTGTTTGGTGTCTAAATACAAGTTCTGGGACAAGGGCAACAGGAGCTAGTATGTGTGACTCTAAGTCACACAGCACTGGGTTCAAATTCTAGTTCTACCATTACTCATTTGGTGGCCTTATACAAGTTTCTTTTGGGTCTCAGTTTGTTCACCTGTAACATAGAGGTAATATCTTACTTATAGGGTTATGTATTGTTATCATTTCCACATATGGTTGATACTAAAAAAATGAGAGCTATTCTTTAAATTTATTTGCAAGAAAAAAGAAAAAAAACAATTTGGCTTTTCTTCTCTATTAGTTTTTTAGGTCTTTTTTAAAAAATTTTTTTTAAAAATTTTTTATTTTTTGAGACAGAGTCTTACTCTGTTGCCCAGGTTGGAGTGCAGTGTTGTGATCTCAGCTCATTGTAACCTCCGCCTCCCGGGTTGAAGCGATTCTCCTGCCTCAGCCTCCCCATTAGCTGGGATTACAGGCATGCACCACCACACTTGGCTAATTTTTGTATTTTTAATAGACAGGGTTTCACCATGTTGGCCAGGTTGGTCTTGAACTCCTGGCCTCAAGAGATCCACCTGCCTTGGCCTCCCAAAGTGCTGGGATTACAGGCGTGAGCCATCACGCCCGGCCCTGTTTTTTAGATCTTTTAAGTCTAGTTACCATCATTTTTTTATGTCTCTATATACTTCTCTTTTGTTCCCAAATCAGCTTGTATTTTCTAGAATTAGGTTTCTGATAGGTCCTTCTCCATATTTTCTCTGCTTTCCTCCCCCATCTCTATTTATCCCCCAAGTGGATTATTTTGTTCTCAGCCTCTCTCTGTCCACTCTGTTACAGGGGGCTTTTCACTCCAAATCTCTTAGATGTGATCATATAAACAGTTGTGTTTGCCCTGAGTTTGTTTCCAGCTCCATTCAACATCCATTCTGCTCCAGGAATTTCTGAGGCCAAAACATTTGGCTGCGGAAGGGACTCCCATGGCATTTGTTGAGGTGCATCTGGATTCTGCAGTCAGCAGCCTTTGAAGCCATATAGTGCATCTGGTTGCAAATGTTTCTGGCCAACAAGGAGCTCAATTATCTATGCACTTTTTTTCCAATCTCTCTTTCAATCTGTTAAAAACATCCAGATTTCTTGGGTTCCATTTAGAATGGAAAACTATAACCACTTTGGAATTCTCTGATAGTAAAAACCTTTGCTGGCTCTGCATTGCCTATGGAATAAATGCTAAAGCACTCTGCAGGCAATCAAGGCCCCCAGAGTCCAGCCTCAAATCAAGCCTTTAATCAGGGGTTCTTAATCTGAGGTTTGGGAATCCCTTGAAGTTCCAAGCAAAATTGTTTGTGTACACTTTTTATTTTTCTGGATAGAAAGTCCAAAGCTTTCATCATTTTCTCAAAGGGGTCTAAAAATCAAAATGATTAAGAAGCGATCAGTCCATTAGGCTTGCCCTTGAATTGAGTAATGGGCACATCAAGCTGTCATCTTCACAGCTCTTGTTCTGAAGCTCTTGTCCGGCTGTGCTCCCCCAGCTGCCTTCCTAGCTCACATTTGCCACTTTCTCTCACTTCCCTACCTGCTGGCATCTCTCTTCTGTTTCCCCTTTATAGCATTATCTTGGTCATCAAAACTGACCTTTTGCTGCATTTCCTGATAATCACTTACTTCGTTATTAATGATAACTTCCTGATAATGTCTTAGTTTGGCTTCCCCACAGAAGCAGACCCTAAGATTCTAAGTCATCTGCAAATAACAGCTTTCTGGAGTGAACCTAGAAAACATAAGAAAGGGAGTGGAGAAGGGATACCAGGTAGAGAAAGAAGCTGAGAGAGGATCATTATAAAGCAAATGAACAATGTGGGCACCTGGAGCCTAATCCTGCTGGGAAATATATGACTCAGGTTTCCCTCAGGGATGTTTATTCACCATTCATCATTGCTTGGGGAAAGTGGAAAGGAGAAAGAAATCCTTAGCACTCTGCCTGCCCAGCATGCAGGCTGAGTGGGCTCCAGCATCCAGATAATGCCCTTGGTTGAAGAGTTGGAAGTTGGGCTGGCTTGTAGCAAAAAGGCACTTTCTGAGGGCATCCAGGTGTGGCCCAACAGTGCCTGCTACATGACCTGCCTCTAGATAAATATGCTTCCTAGTCAAGCTCTACCTCTGAGCTCCCCCTCTGATATAGTTTGGCTCTGTGTTCCCACCCAAATCTCATCTTGAATTGCACTCCCATAATTCCCAGGTGTTGCGGGAGGGACCCTGTGGGAGATAATTTGAATCATGGGGGCAGTTTCCCCCATACTGTTCTTATGGTAGTGAATAAGTCTCAGGAGATCTGATGGTTTTATCGGGATTTCCGCTTTTGCATCTTCCTCATTTTCTCATGCTGCCACCATGTAAGAAGTGCCTTTCTCCTTCCACCATGATTCTGAGGCCTCCACAGCCATGTGGAACTGTAAATCCAGTGAAACCTCTTTTTCTTCCCAGTTGCAGGTATGTCTTTATCAGCAGCGTGAAAATGGACTAATACACACCCTCCCTCTTGAGTTTGCAGCACTGGACTTCTCAGCAATTCCCAGACGTGAACAATATTGTCTTGTCTCTGTCTGATTTCTCATTTTGTTCCCTTCACCTAGGTTGTCCCTCTCTCTTCATGCTGAAGACTTAGTCATAATTCAAGGCCAAGCTCAAATGCCCTCATTTCCATGAAGACTTCATAGATCCACCAAAATTACAATAAAACCTATCCTGCTCATGTGGGCCCCTAACACTGCACATTTGCTTATGAAATGAGCTGAGCCTGAGGGGTGGATGTACTGTCTTCTCCCCTAGAAATTGAAGTCCTGAGGTCAGGTATTGGTTTATTAATCTTTATGTTCCAGAGATGAAGCAAATGTTTGGCACACAGTAGGCATTTGAAAAAGATTTCCTGAGACGAAGTTCATAGTAGCCAATAATACAATTCTTGATTAAACTACATCATACCCCTGGAAATGAACTGTTTTGTTTGGCCTCTGAAATGTGACTCCATATGTGGTTCATCCCAGGGACAAAGTCTTTTTTTTTTTTTGCATTGATCTATTAAAATATCTTCTTTAGTTGCTTCTCTGGAAATTAATGCTTTAGAATTGGCTTAAATATCCTTCAGAGCAAGATGCTAATTAATTCAACAAATATGTACTGAGCACTAACTACATTCTGAGCACTAGAAACACGTACTTGAATGTGTCAGAACCGCACTGTCTAGCCGGGGTTTATAATCTTGTGGTGGTCCTTATAATTGTTCTGTGTGTATGTAGAAGTCTTCTCTATGGCAACATTGTGAACTCATTACAAAGGTGTCTTAGTCTCCATGCATGCACTGGACTGGGTTACTATAAGATAATGAGGAACTAATGAAAATCTTTTGGGTGGTTTCAGGCCAATCCCAATAATTCTTAGTCAGCCTTCAAGGCTTGGTTCAGATGTGTCCTTTGGGGAGCCTTTGAGTATTTGGGTTGGGTTAGGTGACCATGCAGTGGGCTTCTAGCATCTGGTGCTTACCACATTGTATTAAAATTATTAGCTGTATTTCCACCTATTCAACCATCAGCTCCTCAAGATCAAGGGGTGAATTTTGTTTGGCTTCTCATGTGGAGTGTCTGATATACAGCAGAGTCTCAGTTACTATTTGTGAATGGCATTGGACTCATGTATGTGTTTTCCCATTTAGGAAGAAGAATCCATGGTAATTCCAGAGGTGGGTGATTTTCCCAGCAGACCTTCCACTCACATCCCCACTTCCCCTTCATCTATTCAGGCGTTCACTCCCTTCCTTGACGGATTTGTAGAATAGGTTACACAGAACTCTAATGAAGCAAACAAAAAAAGTTACAGTACTTTGGGGATTGCTGTACTTTGCTTCTAGAGATAATTTTTCACTCAGGCCTTCACTTCATATTTTATTCTTTTATTCAGAGAAGGAAATGCTTTATGCTTTCTGGAGAATGAGAGAGACCACAAGTTATTTAATTGAAAGTATGTTGGTCAACATAAAAATTTGGCAAAGATGGCAGGTATGGATATGCATATCTGTTTTCTGGTGAGTATTAGTAATTTTAGAAGAACGTTAGATAGATTTTTAACTCTTCACATGTATTGAATCATTTTTATAGCCTTTTCCAGACATTTATTTGATTTTAATTTATTTTCCATTCATTTCTCCTGCCCCTAAACATTTTGATATATTATGAGAATGCAGTTTCAAGGGCTCAATGATGTGTTCCGGCCTTGCATGTACCAAAGGATTTGGTAGAGGTCCTCTCCAGAATGGTAGCACAGAGGTCCAGGCCTGGGGAGAGGAGACTGGTTACCCAGGGCAATCATAAACAAGGTGGCCGGTGGGGAGAAACAGAGCTACTCTACTCACATTCTGAATAGCTAGGGTTCTCACTTGCAAAATGCCAGTGTAAGTAGAACTGGGAGGAGAGAGAAGAATGCAAAATGAAAAGTTAAGCCACGAGCTAGAACACTGTAGTCAGAACAGTCTGAGATGTGCACCACAGAGAATAAGCAGTGGTTAAACAATGAAGTTGTGAGTGGAAGGTGCCATTCACACCATCCGTTTAGCTAATGCCTCATTTATGATGTACAGATAGGTACAGTACCTTAAAGAAACCCCAGTAGTCTGGACAGAAGATATGGACAAAGGTCCCTGCTAATAGGGTTTTGTTTTCACCTCATAACACTTTCCAGCCCTTGAAAACTGTTTTGAGTAGGATTGTACTATCCTTGGAGAGAGTAAATATCTTGGGCAGTCATGACTTTTATGATTTTCCTCTAACATTGATTTCCCATTCGTTTGAATTTTACTTAAAAGAAGTGAGCCCACAGACCTACCACGCCTGTACTTCTGTGTGGTACGTGAGCCTGTGGGATAGCTATGAAAAGTCAAATAAATACAAAACAGGTGCCCAAGTACTGGAAACAAGGGGAGAGCAAGACCAAATTGATTCCAGTACCATGCAAGAGACACCCTTTATCCCAATTTAACCCCAAATTCTGCCTCTGCAGCCACCATTTCTCTTGTTGTGGCTTTGATCCTCTCACACATATGCAGCATATTATGAGATTGCAGTGCCACCGGGAAAGGGAAGGTTTCCATGCAGTTCAGCCCACAGGTCCCCTCTCTCCTCTCCTATTAATGCTGGTGTGTTCACCCTAAGAATGGGTGCACTCTCCCAACCTGCATGGACCACAATGCCACATTACATTTTAAGATTTAAACTCTTTACTCACAAAATGGTTGTCAAAAGGCAAATAACCCCTACACTCATTCACTACAAGCTTGAAGTATCCACCAACATAAACTCTAATTTGCTATTTAATAAAAATCATAAATTGAAATCTATTGAAAACCATGGACTGAAATTGAAGACCCTTAATTCAATAAGTATATCCTGATTTTATAAGGGAAGTGAAATAAATGCAAAATTCATATCTGTCCACAGGGAGCTTAGTGTCTCCAGTGATTCAATATACATCTTCTCAACTGACAGTGTTAGTTAGACTCTGTGAGGACAACAGACATGGTTTAGATAGACATTGTGCCTGGCCTCAAGGAGCTTACAGTCTAGTAAAAGAGGTATTCAAGTGTACTATCTATGAATACAACATAATTAGTTCTACCCCTTATGGAGGTACAAATTAAATATTTCTGAATTCCAGTCTCATTTATTACAATGAGGACTTTATTTTCTACTCAGAGTCACCTGTGTGACTGACTAAAGGATTCTAAGGAATTTGCTTATCTCAAGGGGTCAGTCTCGATTACTGTTGCCCTCCAGAGAAAAAATAAGAACCTCTGAGTCATGACCTGTATGGTCCTGTTCTCTGCTGCAGTTGTTCTTATAGAGTATTATTGCTCAAGCAGGCCCTCCATTTGACCTAACCTTTGCCGTGAATGCTGGGGGTTCTAGACACGGTCATGGAGATCCAGTGTACCTGTCTGCTGGAAGGTCAAGTGGTCAGGTGCAAGGAGCACTACAGATACGTAGTTGCCCCCCCACCCCCCACCATTGGTGGTTAATGAACATAAAGCTGCCATTGGCTTGGAGTTCATGGGAGTGAGAAAGTGGTGTATTTGATGTGTCTTCCATATTAATGTTTAAGAGCCCGAGTTTGATGGAACTACTGGGATAGAATTGCTGTGAACTTTTTACAAAGAAACACCAGAGAAGGTACAGAACTGAGGGAGACAGTCATGAGTTCAACTTTTTGATTATGTTGATGTGGGAGCTCCCATGAAACATCTGAGAGCGAATTTTGAGTAGATTTTATTTATTTATTTATTTTTAAAATTTTTGAGACAGAGTTTTACTCTGTTGCCCAGGCTGGAGTGCAAAGGCCTGATCTCAGCTCACTGCAACCTCTGCCTCAGGTTCAAGTGATTCTCATGCCTCAGCCTCCCGAGTAGCTGAGATTACAGGCAGGCGCCACCACACCCTGCTAATTTTTGTATTTTTAGTAGAGACGAGGTTTCACCATGTTGGCCAGACTAGTCTTGAACTCCTGACGTCAGGTGATCTGCCGGCCTTGGCCTCCCAAAGTGCTGGGATTACAGGTGTGAGCCACTACACGTGGCCTTGAGTAGACATTTGGATCAAAGACCTATAGTTACAAGAGTGGCTGGGCTGGAGATATAAACTTGTGTACCATCATCATATTATTAATCCTACATTATAGATGAGGTTATATGATTTTCTCAGAGTCATACAGTGCTGGAGTCTTTCCTGTACCTTATATAATCTCTCTCTCTCTCTCTCTCTGTCTGTCTTTCTGTGTCTGTGTCTCTCATATCCCTCTGTGCCTAGAGTAGTGTCCTCCTCACAGGAGATGCTCAATAAATATTTTCTTATATCCCAAAGACTCCCTAGATAGACATGTCAGACCTATTTAAAATCTGCTGGCGTCTCTGGTCATTTGGAAGAGCATGTTTCGAAAAGATGAGCTTTTTGATGGCTGTATTCGGGTAGATAACAGACAAGGAAACACACAGCAAGACTGCTAATTGCATTTACTGGACCACACGCCTTCCTTTATTCTCAGAGGAATACATGTTTCCAAGAAATAAGGGGTTTGTCTGAGGTCCAAGGGCACTTAGACAATGGAGAAAACAGGTCTCTCAAGCTGTGGTTAATGTCTCTGTCTGAAGACCTCGCCCACTATTGCTTCATTTATATCTGAACAACTAGCACTTCAGGATCCTTGTGTTTGGATTTTAGGTATACAAAGTTGTTTTCTTTTTCCTTAGTTCTGGTAAATGACTCCTTTTCAGCATTTTCAGTTAGTTGTCTTCATGTAAGTTGAATGTGGGGTTCTGGATTTGGAGACTGAACACCAGGCTTTGTATGTTGCTTCTAATCCCTAGAAGCACATGACCTTGGGCAAGTAACTAATTGAGCTGTTTTTAGACCCTTAACGGGGGATTTACATTACCTGCCTCCTAGATTGGTAGTGAGGTTCAGTGAAATGGCCAGGGTGAAACCATGTACTACATGTTTATTTAAAAAATCTGGCAGGTTTTAGCACTCCTCGAAAGCACTCTTTTCCAAGTCTCAGAGAGTTTATGGCTTTTTGCTCATCTTCAGTTGGGGAGGGACTTCACCTGTCATATTCTATCTTACCTATGGACGAATGGAACTACTCTGCTTCAGAAATTACCACCGAAATAAGATTTTAACCGCTATAATTGTTGCAAATTGCTTTGTCTCTCCAGAATAGCTGTTTCTTTTGGGGTAAATTTCTCTTGCACTCTTACCATATATCTTGCTGTTGGCTAGGGGAATTGGCCACTGGCTTAGGCCATTCATAGACTTCCAGTCCTCTAAGCAGTCATTAATCCAGGAATGTGCACAAGATCCAACTGGGCCAAAAGTTTAAATGAATACCAACCCCTGGGAGAGACAGGCTTTCTTTCCTACTGATGTGAGGAGAGAAGTAGAGGTAACAGGCAGAGAGTTCTGATAACAAAATGAGTTCCTGGACTATTGTGCTTGAGACCAACTTAGCCCCTTACACACTCATGAAACAAGATTCCTCTTTTTACTTATGCCAGTTCGGTTGGAGTTTTGAACTTGCAGCCATCGTAAATATCCTAGTTATCTATTGTTGCAGGACACACTACCTCCAAATTTAATAGCATAGGGCCATCACTGTGGATTCTGCCGTGAATTCTGTGGGTCAGTAATTCAGACAGAGTACCATAGGAACGGTAACTCCAAGTTCCACAATGTCTAATGCCTCGGCTAATGAGACTTGAACAGCTGCCACAGCTGAAATAGCTCAAATGCTAGGACTAGAACAATGGGGCTGAAGATGTCTCCTTCACCAACTTCTCTGACATCTGGGCTGGGATAACTCATAGGCTGGGCTCACCCAGGACTGCTGCTTGGAGCAACAGTGTGTTGCTTCTCTACATGTAGCTGGAGTTTCTCACAACCTGGTGGCTGGATTTAAGAGCAACCATCCCAAGGAGAAGTATTAGGAGAGCAAGGGTTCTAAGACAGCCATGTGAAGCTGAATGACCATTTATGGTCTAGGCTCTGAGGTCACAGAGCACCACTTCTAATGTACTCTATTAGTAGGGCCATCAAGGGGAGGGGACATGGACCCCACCACTTGATAGACGAAATCTTGAGAAACTTGTTGCCATTAAAAAAATGACAAGCACAACAATCTTAATACATGTCTTCCCTTTTTTGTATCCAGGCTCACCACTCCATCCCCTCCTCCCTGTCAACGCTTACTCTGATGTCTTTAAAACTCATCTCCTCCAGAAAGCTCTCCCTGACTTTCATTATTTTACTCAGAGGTCCATTTTAATCCTTTAATAAAAGGCAAAAGATGTATTCAAACTGGAGAGAAACCAGAATATCTTTACTAATCCTTGTCTCCTTGATGCCAGTGATAAGCATTTCTAGTATAATCTTAGGTACATCTATGCATTACAGAGCCATAGATGTTGAAAGCTAAAAGAAATGTGAGAAGTGATCTGGTTGATACCCTTAATTTTGCAGATTCAGTTCAAAAGACCTTTGTTAAACTCAACTCTATGCCAGCCATTATGCAAGTACAGAGGATGCAAGGCTGAACTACATGCACAGAATAGCCAATAAGTATAGGCCGGGTGCAGAGGCTCATGCCTCTAATCCCAGTGCTTTCAAAGGTCAAAGCAAGAAGATCACTTGAAGACAGGAGTCCAAGACCAGCCTGGGCAACAAAGCGAGACCCCATCTAGAAAAAAAAGTTAGCTGGGCATGGTGGTATGCATCTGTAGTCCTAGCTACTTGGGAGGCTAAGGTGGGAGGATTGCTTGAGCCCAGGAGGTTGAGGCTACAGTGACTTATGATTGTGCCCCTGCACTCTAGCCTGGGTAGCAGAGCAAGACCCTGTCCCAAAAAAATACAAACCAAAAAACCAAAAAACAAACAAAAAAACCCCAGGGAAGCATACCCTAAAGTATCTTTTGAAAACTTGGGTTCCACAGAATGTTAGTTTTATGAAGAAAAAAGTTACTGTTATCAATATATTTGTGAGATGCTAGGTTCAATAAAATTAAACAATTAAATATGCTCTTTATTGTAAGACTTTTTAGGGCCTTTACTGTGTATATATTAGCCTGAACAAATGTTTGTCAAATGAAGGTTCTTGGATGAAAGTGTATTGTACATCCCTCTCAGGTAGTGAGGTGAGGGTGGGACAAAGTATGCTACATTTCTCAAACTTCTCTGTACACATAGCTCTTTTTCTTGAAATACGTGCCTTAAATATTGCACTTTGGACACATTTGGGGAGTGAGAACAGAAGGGGGAATGCAAGCATTCCTTCCTTTCCTTTGGACTTCTGCCTAGTGTCTTTTGCACTTCTGTTTCTTCATGAAATGCAGATACAACCCGGAACCCCAGTGTACTGGTTGGGAAACTCAGACAATCTAGCTTCACTCTTACTAGAATCCTGTTCTGGGTGCTGTGTCCTGTGCCGGACACCTCAGGATAGACATTCAGCTTCAAATGGACTGAAGTTCCAAGCCATGATGTCGATGTTCACCAGAATTTGAGAATTACCCATCTGTTAGATTGAACCTTAAATGCTGTCTGTCGAAATTAGCCACCTTCTTCTTGGCTATTGAATTACCCTTGGCGAGGAATTACCCTGGTTCAGGTTCTGAATTACAGTAGCCTCAATACTTGACATTTGGGTTGAGCCACATGCAATTACTGTTTTTGGGGAATTAAAAACAGTTAAGTATTGGCACTTGCATAGTTTTACCTAATATCACTTCATCTTTACAATGTTTCTATGAGTTAAGCCTGAGCTGGGCCAGACCAAGGCACGTGGGTATTGTGGCAGTCCAATAATTTGTACCTTTTCAAATTGATCCTTTAAAATCCCTAGTACTTATAGAGAGCCTGAATGTAGTGTGGCTAAGTGGATAAAGGGGATCCCTGTTGGCCATGGCAGCAATTCTTCTATTTTACAGAACAATTAAGCTCTGGCCCAGGAATTCATAAAGCACTCTGCCAAACAAAAACCCTACTGTTAACCAGACACACCTGTCCTTAGAAGGTGGTTTGGCAACTATTACTATTTATTGTTACTTAATACTGTTCTTCTCCCTCAGCAATTGAATAAAATATTTCTTCCAGCCAGATATTTCTTCTCTGTGAAAGAAATTCTGAGAAATAGTTTTTTCTTCTCCTATCTCATTTTATTTTCAATGATATTTTGAGGCATCATAAATAACTGCCTGGAAGACATGATAGATTTCATCTGGCTCTGGATATTTTATCCCCATTTTGCAGATGAGGAATTCAGAGTTCAGACAGGTCAACGGGCTTGTTAAAGGCCACACTGCCAATATGTGCTGGAGCTGGGATTGGAACTCAGGTCTCAAGGACTCCCAATCTGGTTGCCTTAACCATGGCAGGATCTTGCTTTGTCTGCCCTCAGGGATGGTTTCCCTTGTTACATTAGCGAAAAACATCATGCTTAAGAGCTTGTTACTCTGTCACTTACTAGTTGTACATCTTGGGTAAGTTACTTAACCTCTCTGGTTCAGTTTCCTCATCTGTAAAGTAGAAATAATAAAGATTAATCTTTAAAAGTGTTATTGTGAAGACTCAATGGCTTAAAAAAATAGTTAATGCTATTATTGTTATTCTGTATCTCCTCCCACTTATTTCTATTTTCCCTACGTTTCCAGTGGCCTGTGTTGCTGAAGACCCAGTCTGTATATCTTGGGCTATAATTTACTTAATCTGGAGCCAGCCTATTTGAGAGGCCAGAGAAGCTGCATCCTTATTCCGCTCTCCACTTGGAACTGATTCCCAGGAATTCTAAATGGCCAACATTAGGAGTTTAGATGATAGAAATTAAATAGCCATCAATAATACCCTAGTGTTCGACATTTAAGTTGTGCCAAATGTTTGTAATTATACATACAAAGAGCAGGGACAATTAGTGGAGAATGAACTAGAAAATTAAAAGATTGAGAAACTGAAAATATAAACAATGACCTGATCATATGTGACAATAGATTTCTTAACCTACAAACTCTACAGCAAGCAACCTGGGAAGCCAAACTACTAACTCTGGAGCAAACTACTAACTCTGGAGCAATCCACCCAGGACTTGGTCAGTGACTGCCAACTTCCGTGTTTTTTTCCTCCACTGCTAACTCAGGACCAACTAGGGAGAGCCAAATGTACTCCCCAAACCAATGACATAAGATGCCCTTACACTATTTATCCTGCCTCCAGCTTCCCAATCCCAACAACCTCCTATCAAAGCACACTTGAAGCTTTGTCTCTTTTTTTTCACTATAAAGATTTCCCACTTCCCTACCTGACTTGAGCGTGTGGCTGACTCCCTTGCTGTCATAAGCTCTGAATAAGTAGCCTCTGCTTGTTCTCATTTGGGTGGTCTTTGTTTATTTCTAGAGATTGTCTGGGGCTTCCCCTGACATATGGTCTATACTGCCCAGCACCGTGGATCCCAGCCTTCAGCCAGGTGCAGCAGCCACAGAAAGCCCTTGTGCCTTACTGTTCACAGTTTGTAGGGTCAATGCTTATGCGGAAAGTTAGCACTGAGTCTGAACTCCATGCTCTTGTGTTGGATTCCCTGGCTATCTATTCTCAATTTAGCACGTGGGTTTTATTTTATTTTATTTTATTTTATTTTTCAGACAGGTTCTCACTCTTGTTGCCCAGGCTGGAGTACAGTGGCACATCTCGGCTCACTGCAACCTCCGCCTCCCAGGTTCAAGCAATTCTCCTGCCTCAGCCTCCTGTGTAGTTGGGATTACAGGTGCCCACCACCACGCCCGGCTAATTTTTGTATTTTTAGTAGAGACAGGGTTTTGCCATGTTGGCCAGGATGACCTTGAACTCTTGACTTCAGGTGATCTGCCTGCCTCGGCCTCCCAAAGTATTGGGATTACAGGCGTGGGCCACCATGCCCAGCTGCACCTGGGTTTTATTATTGGTTCCCATTTGTTTGGAATTCTTGGTGGAATAAGGCCATTCCTTTTTATCCCTTTCTTCTCTTTTTTGTGTTTTTACACAGGACTCGTAGGCCTGTTGTTTGAGCCAGCCTTGTAGATGGGTGAGTTTGTGGTTCTCACTGGACTAGCATCTATACAGACAAACTTTGCTTGGGTCACCAATAAAACTGGATAAGTTTCTTCTTCTGTCCAGGCTGTTTTGTCTTGAGAGCTAGGCTTTGATCCAGAGAGTCTTTTCTGTGGTTTTATGACTGCTGGGGGTGCTGCCTGCTTTTGGAGGCAGCCAACTGTCAGGTAGGGATCCTGGGACACGAAGTGCAAAAGCATCACTTTTGACTGACTGTTGCCAGCTCTCGTGGGTTGTTTAAATAGAAATCCTCCCCAACTGCTGGAAAAAAACTTCTATGTCTCATCTGTATTCTCATAACAATAAGATTTTTTTGTGCTTATCTCTTTAAATAGTAGAATTTTGCCACAGATGATTTGGGCATTCAGTGACCACTCTGGGGAATGTTTGAACTTGAACAAAATTGTTCATTTGAGAGATGCTTTAGAAAATAAAAGGAATTAAGATTTCTCAGGCCCAATTGGTAGCATTTCAAAAATTTAATTAGTATTCAGAGCCCTCAAAACAAAATTCTGAGAAAACATTGCTTTACTAAGAGATTTTTTTTTTTTTTTTGGCCAAAGCAAGTGAACAATTTGACACACTTAGGTAACAATATACTATATTTATTTTCCCTAGTAAATTATCTTCCTCCTTGTCCTCCAGGTACCTCCCTCTGTCCAGCTCTACTTTTTTTTTCTATTTTTCAAATCTCTCCTCTTCTGCATATCCATGGACTCATCTTACCTACTCACCTTGTCCAGATGCCCTACCTTTTCCTAAAGACTCATTTAAAGGCCTCAAAATGTCAATTGCCTCTAAACATCTATTGTCTTGCCCATGAGCCAGTTGAAAGCTACAGGAGAATTAAAACCTTGGAGCCAAACTGAATTAAGAACTATAATTATGAAGTTCCCTAAATCCAGACATGACCAGCAGCTATTCATAGAAGAATTTGGAATTGTTTTGAGTGCATATACCTCATACGCACTCAATAGAGTTAACTGATTTATATCCACTTGTACTCATGTTGGTTGGAACCTTAGATACTAAATTCTTGGTGGCAAAAGAAATGAGACTGATCCAAAAAGGGGTCTATAGGATCCCCCTTTCCATAATAAATCTCAGAGTCAAAAAATAGGGCTGGAAAGTAGGACAAAGTTTCCCAAAAGCCATACCTGAGATATTTGCAATAAAAATTAATTGGACTGCAATTAAATCATGCAAACAGAGAAAAGATGAAACTGTAGAGGATTTTAGGATAGGCTAGAAAATACCATCTGACAACATCTGGTAGTTAAAGAAGATGTTGACATAACAGCAGCCCTTTCATTGGGGACCTAATAAGAAAACAGAAATTAGAACGGAAAGTAAGCCTTTTATCTGAACTACAACACCAGGTAGAATGTCTTGAAAGGGCTCTAGAACAAAATGAGACAGGAACCAAATAAACTTACACCTCTGCAGACCAAACAGCTGGGTGGCTAACTTCCTAACAGACTATTAACAAAGATACCTGTAGAAATTGTAAACAGAAGGAACAAGGGAAAAAAGATGGTTTCCTCTCGGAAAAGAAAAGCCATGATAAAGAAAAATTTCTCAATTCAGATCAACAAGAGCTCTCTAAGGAAGAAAACAGTGCCCAACATTTTGCCTTGGTCTTAAACATACAAGATGAATTAACTATAAATATAAATGTTCAAAACTCACCAGATTCTGGTAGATATATGTACTACTCTTTCTACATTAAACTCTGCCTCCTTTACTCAACTTCTTCCTTGGAGTAAACATACGACACAGGTGGTAGGTATTTCAAATATTGCATAGATTCCCTGTCTCCTAGCCTTTAACTGTAACCTTGACCCTGATTGTAAAGCATTTCTTTCTGCTCTGTGGTACCACCGTTGTAAATATAATGAGAGACTTACTTTGCAAATGGAATTGTAATATTAAAAGAACACCAGAGGAACAACTTCTTTAGGACTTTGAGGTCTGCTCTGTTTATAATCAAGTTGTACCTGCTCTGGGTATACCTTTGCTTCTCTCATTATTGTTGATGTATATACACCATGTAGAGATCTTGATGCTCTGTGAATGAAAAATGCCACTGACATTGGGAAAATAATTGGACAGACCTATTAAAGTTCTAGCAAACTGTTACCCAAACTTCCCTAACATTCCTTGAAGCAAGGGAGAGAGAGAGTGAGAGAGAGAGAGAGAGAAACAAATAAAGACACAAACCTATAGTTGAAGGCTTTTTAGCCAAAGGCCTTCTCATACCCCGTAGTAGGCCTAGTAACAATCCTGTTCTTCCAGTAAAACAAAACAAAACAAAACAAAACAAACAAACAAAAAACCCCAAAACAACCAACCAAATGGATAAATATGTTGATTAGTTGAAGATCTCAGAGCCATCAACAGAACTGTAATTCCTCTATTTCTGGTAATATCTAACCTAAATATCATCCTTAGGCCACTTGCTTCACTGTAATAGACATTTGTTCTGCCTTTTTAAGTCTGTCTTTAGTTGAAGACAAAAAAAAATTTTGCCCTCCTCTGGGGAGGATGACAAAATATTTGAATAGTGATGCCCCAGATATTCACTGAAATCACCTTCTATTTTTCCCAGGTCCCCAGTTAAGACTTAAAAGATCTAAATTTTCCTTATGAGTCTGATGCAATATGCAGCTGATCTACTTTGCTCAGAGAACAAGAGAGCCTGTAAAAAGGATACCATTTACTTCCTCATATATATATGTATATATCTTTTTTTTATTATACTTTAAGTTCTAGGGTACATGTGCACAACGTGCAGGTTTGTTACATATGTATACATGTGCTATGTTGGTGTGCTGCACCCATTTGCCCATCATTTACATTAGGTATATCTCCTAATGCCATCCCTCCCCTCTCCCCCGACCCCATGACAGGCCCCAGTGTGTGATGTTCCTGTTCCTGTGTCCAAGTGTTCTCATTGTTCAATTCCCACCTATGAGTGAGAACATGTGGTATTTGGTTTTTGTCCTTGCGTGTTTGCTGAGAATCATGGTTTCCAGCTTCATCCATGTCCCTACAAAGGATATAAACACTTCCTTTCTTATGGCTGCATAGCATTCCATGGTGTATATGTGCCACATTTTCTTAATCCAGTCTATCATTGATGGAAATTTGGGTTGGTTCCAAGTCTTTGCTATTGTGAATAGTGCCTCAGTGAACATCCATATGCATGTGTCTTTATAGCAGCATGATTTATAATCCTTTGGGTATATACCCAGTAAAGGGATGGCTGGGTCAAATGGTATTTCTAGTTCTAAATCCTTGAGGAATCGCCACACTGTCTTCCACAATGGTTGAACTAGTTTACAGTCCCACCAACAGTGCAAAAGTGTTCCTATTTCTCCACATCCTCTCCAGCACTTGTTGTTTCCTGACTTTTTAATGATTGCCATTCTAAGTGGTGTGAGATGGTATCTCATTGTGGTTTTGATTTGCATTTCTCTGATGGCCAGTAATGATGAGCATTTTTTCATGTGTATGTTGGCTGCATAAATGTCGTCTTTTGAGAAGTGTCTGTTCATAGCCTTCGTCCACTTTTTGATGGAGTTGTTTGTTTTTTTCTTGTAAATTTGTTTGAGTTCTTTGTAGATTTTGGATATTAGCCCTTTGTCAGATGAGTAGATTCCAAAAATTTTCTCCCATTTTGTAGGCTGCCTGTTCACTCTGATGGTAGTTTCTTTTGCTGTGCAGAAGCTCTTTAGTTTAATTAGATCCCATTTGTCAATTTTGGCTTTTGTTGCCATTGCTTTTGGTGTTTTAGACATGAAGTCCTTGCCCATGCCTATGTCCTGAATGGTACTGCCTGGGTTTTCTTCTAGGGTTTTATGGTTTTAGGTCTAACATTTAAGTCTTTAATCCATCTTGAATTAATTTTTGTATAAGGTATAAGGAAGGGCTCCAGTTTCAGCTCTCTACATATGGGTAGCTAGTTTTCCCAGCACCATTTATTAAATAGGGAATCCTTTCCCCATTTCTTGTTTTTGTCAGGTTTGTCAAAGATCAGATGGTTGTAGATGTGTGGTATTATTTCTGAGGGCTCTGTTCTGTTCCATTGGTCTATATCTCTGTTTTGGTACCAGTACCATGCTGTTTTGGTTACTGTAGCCTTGTAGTATAGTTTGAAGTCAGGTAGTGTGATGCCTCCAGCTTTGTTCTTTTGGCTTAGGATTTTTGTGGCAATGCGGGCTCTTTTTTGGTTCCATGTGAACTTTTAAGTAGTTTTTTCCAATTCTGTGAAGAAAGTCATTGGTAGCTTGATGGGGGTGGCATCGAATCTATAAATTACCTTGGGCAGTATGGCCATTTTCACAATATTGATTCTTTCTATCCATGAGCATGGAGTGTTCTTCCATTTGTTTGTGTACTCTTTTATTTTGTTGAGCACTGGTTTGTAGTCCTCCTTGAAGAGGTCTTTCACATCCCTTGTAAGTAGGATTCCTAGGTATTTTATTCTCTTTGAAGCAATTGTGAATGGGAGTTCACTCATGATTTGGCTCTCTGTTTGTCTGTTATTGGTGTATAAGAATGCTTGTGATTTTTGCACATTGATTTTGTATCCTGAGACTGCTGAAGTTGCTTAGGAGATTTTGGGCTGAGATGATGGGGTTTTCTAAATATACAATCATGTTATCTGCAAACAGGGACAATTTGACTTCCTCTTTTCCTAATTGAATACCCTTTATTTCCTTCTCCTGCCTGATTGCCCTGGCCAGAACTTCCAACACTCTGTTGAACAGCAGTGGTGAGAGAGGGCATCCCTGTCTCATGCCAGTTTTCAAAGGGAATGCTTCCAGTTTTTGTCCATTCAGTATGATATTGGCTGTGGGTTTGTCATAGATAGCTCTTATTATTTTGAGATATGTCCCATCAATACCAAATTTATTGAGAGTTTTTAGCATGAAGGGCTGTTGAATTTTGTCAAAGGTCTTTTCTGCATCTATTGAGATAATCATGTGGTTTTTGTCTTTAGTTCTGTTTTTATGCTGGATTACATTTATTGATTTGCGTATGTTGAACCAGCCTTGCATCCCCGGGATGAAGCCCACTTGATCATGGTGTATAAGCTTTTTGATGTGCTGCTGGATTTGGTTTGCCAGTATTTTATTGAGGATTTTTGCATTGATGTTCATCAAGGATATTGGTCTAAAATTCTCTTTTTTTGTTGTGTCTCTGCCAGGCTTTGGTATCAGGATGATGCTGGCCTCATAAAATAAATTAGGGAGGATTCCATCTTTTTCTATTGATTGGAATAGTTTCAGAAGCAATGGTACCAGCTCCTCCTTGTACCTCTGGTAGAATTTGGCTGTGAATCCATCTGGTCCTGGAGTTTTTTTGGTTGGTAAGCTATTAATTATTGCCTCAATTTCAGAGCCTGTTATCGATCTATTCAGGGATTCAACTTCTTCCTGGTTTAGTCTTGGGAGGGTGTATGTGTCCAGGAATTTATCCATTTCTTCTAGATTTTCTAGTTTATTTGCATAGAGGTGTTTATAGTATTCTCTGATGGTAGTTTGTATTTCTGTGGGATCAGTGGTGATATCCCCTTTATCATTTTTTATTGCATCTATTTGATTCTTCTCTCTTTTCTTCTTTATTAGTCTTGCTAGCAGTCTATCCATTTTGTTGATCTTTTCAAAAAACTGGCTCCTGGAATCATTGATTTTTTTGAAGGTTTTTTTGTGTCTCTATCTCCTTCAGTTCTGCTCTGATCTTAGTTATTGGTTGCCTTCTGCTAGCTTTTGAATGTGTTTGCTCTTGCTTCTCTAGTTCTTTTAATCATGATGTTAGGGTGTCAATTTTAGATCTTTCCTCCTTTCTCTTGTGGGCATTTAGTGGTATAAATATCCCTTTCCACACTACTTTAAATGTGTCCCAGAGATTCTGGTATGTTGTGTCTTTGTTCTCATTGGTTTCAAAGAACATTTTTATTTCTGCCTTCATTTCATTATGTACTCAGTAGTCATTCAGGAGCAGGTTGTTCAGTTTCCATGTAGTTGGACGGTTTTGAGTGGGTTTCTTAATTCTGAGTTCTAGTTTGATTGCACTGTGGTCTGAGAGACAGTGTGTTATAATTTTTGTTCTTTTACATTTGCTGAGGAGTGCTTTACTTCCAACTATGTGGTCAGTTTTGGAATAAGTGTGATATGGTGCTGAGAAGAATGTATATTCTGTTGATTTGGGGTGGAGAGTTCTGTAGATGTCTATTAGGTCAGCTTGGTGCAGAGCTGAATTCAATTCCTGGATGTCCTTGTTAACTTTCTGTCTCGTTGATCTGTCTAATGTTGACAGTGGGGTGTTAAAGTTTCCCATTATTATTGTGTGGGAGTCTAAGTCTCTTTGTAGGTCTCTAAGGACTTGCTTTATGAATCTGGGTGCTCCTGTATTGGGTGCATATATATTTAGGATAGTTAGCTCTTCTTGTTGAATTGATCCGTTTACCATTATGTAATGGCCTTCTTTGTCTCTTTTGATCTTTGTTGGTTTAAAGTCTGTTTTAACAGAGACTAGGATTGCAACCCCTGCCTTTTTTTGTTTTCCATTTGCTTGGTAGATCTTCCTCCATCTGTTTATTTTGAGCCTATGTGTGTCTCTGCACATGAGATGGGTCTCCTGAATACAGCACACTGATGGGTCTTAACTCTTTATCCAATTTGCCAGTCTGTGTCTTTTAATTGGAGCATTTAGCCCATTTACATTTAAGGTTAATATTGTTATGTGTGAATTTGATCCTGTCATTATGATGTTAGCTGGTTATTTTGCTCGTTAGTTGATGCAGTTTCTTCCTAGCATCGATGATCTTTACAATTTGGCATGTTTTTGCAGTGGCTGGTACTGGTTTTTCCTTTCCAAGTTTAGTGCTTCCTTCAGGAGCTCTTGTAGGACAGGCCTGGTGGTGACAAAATCTCTCGGCATTTGCTTGTCTGTTAAAGATTTTATTTCTCCTTCACTTATGAAGCTTAGTTTGGCTGGATATGAAATTCTGGGTTGAAAATTCTTTTCTTTAAGAATGTTGAATATTGGTCCCCACTCTCTTCTGTCTTATAGAGATTCTGCAGAGAGATCAGCTGTTAGTCTGATGGGCTTCTCTTTGTAGGTAACCTGACCTTTCTCTCTGGCTGCCCTTAACATTTTTTCCTTCATTTCAACTTTGGTGAATCTGACAATTATATGTCTTGGAGTTGCTCCTCTCGAGGAGTACCTTTGTGGCTTTCTCTGTATTTCCCGAATTTGAATGTTGGCCTGTCTTGCTAGGTTGGGGAAGTTCTCTTGGATAATATCCTGCAGAGTGTTTTCCAACTTGGTTCCATTCTCTCCATCACTTTCAGGTACACCAGTCAGATGTAGATTTGATCTTTTCACATAGTCCCATATTTCTTGGAGGCTTTGTTTCTTTTTACTCTTTTTTCTCTAAACTTCTCTTCTTGCTTCATTTCATTCATTTGATCTTCAGTCACTGATACCCTTTCTTCCAGTTGATCGAATCGGCTACTGAAGCTTGTGCATTCATCACGTAGTTCTCGTGCCATGGTTTTCAGCTCCATCAGGTCATTTAAGGACTTCTCTACGCTGGTTATTCTAGTTTGCCATTCGTCTAATCTTTCTGCAAGGATTTTAGCTTCTTTGTGATGGGTTCGAACTTGCTCCTTTAGCTCAGAGAAGTTTGATCGTCTGAAGCCTTCTTCTCTCAACTCGTCAAAGTCATTCTCCGTCCAGCTTTGTTCCATTGCTGTTGAGGAGCTGTGTTCCTTTGGTGGGGGAGAGGGGCTCTGATTTTTAGAATTTTCAGCTTTTCTGCTGTTTTTCCCCATCTTTGTGGTTTTATCTACCTTTGGTCTTTGATGATGTTGATGTACAGATGGTGTTTTGATGTGGATGTCCTTTCTGTTTGTTAGTTTTCTTTCTAGCATTCAGCATCCTCAGCTGTGCGTCTGTTGGAGTTTGCTGGAGGTCCACTCCAGACTCTGTTTGCCTGGGTATCAGCAGCAGAGGCTGCAGAACAGTGAATATTGCTGAACGGCAAATGTTGCTGCCTGATCGTTCCTCTGGAAGCTTCGTCTCAGAGGGGTACCTGGCCATGTGGGGTGTCAGTCTGCCTCTACTGGGGCGTGTCTCCCAGTTAGGCTACTTGGGGGTCAGGGACCCACTTCAGGAGGCAGTCTGACTGTTCTCAGATCTCAAACTCCGTGCTGGGAAAACCACTACTCTCTTCAAAGCTGTCAGACAGGAACATTTAAGTCTGCAGAGGTTTCTGCTGCTTTTTGTTCAGCCATGCCCTGCCCCTAGAGATGGAGTCTACAGAGGCAGGCAGGCCTCCTTGAGCTGTGGTGGGCTCCACCTTGTTCGAGCTTCCCGGCCGCTTTGCTTACCTACTCGAGCCTCAGTGATGGTGGGCACCCCTTCCCCAGCCTCGCTGCCACCTTGCAGTTCTATCTCAGACTGCTGTGCTAGCAATGAGTGAGGCCCCATGGGCGTGGGACTCTCAGAGCCAGGTGTGGGATGTAATCTCCTTGTGTGCTGTTTGCTAAGACCATTGGAAAAGCACAGTATTAGGGTAGGAGTGACCTGATTTTCCAGGTGCCATCTGTCACAGCTTCCCTTGGCTAGGAAAGGGAATTCCCTGACCCCTTGTGCTTTCCAGGTGAGGTGACGCCTTGCCCTGCTTCAGCTCATGCTTGGTGGGCTGCACCCACTGTCCTGCACCCACTGTCCTGCACCCACTGTCCGACAAGCCCCAGTGAGATGAATCTGGTACCTCAGTTGGAAATGCAGAAATCACCCGTCTTCTGTGTCACTCGTGCTGGGAGCTGTAGACTGGAGCTGTTCCTTTTCGGCCATCTTGGAACGTTCCCTCTACTTCCTCATATTTTAAATTGAAAAGGACATAAAGTCCTAGAAGACAAAATTACAATTTTTGCCAAAACATTGTTTAGGACAATTAATTATTTAGGACCATTTTTTAGGACCAGACCCATCTATGGAGGGAAAAATGCAATCTCCTGATAGACTAAAGACCATCAAACTTATTCTAGACCCCTTTGCTGAATGACATTTGAGAGAATTTCTAAGTTAAACTTGATATTGCAGAAGAGGGCCAAATTTTTTCTTAGATTTTCACACTTAATTATGAACTAAGTCCTCAGTAACAGGTAGGTAATAGGTAATATAAATTTGAATTCAACAACCTTCTTAAGGTGATTGGCCAAATTCTTTCCACTTGAAAGAGACTAATAAAGATAAAAATGTGTGACCCAGCTCACGTTCTATAGCGCTTATAAACACTTACCTTCTCATGTTCCATAGAGCTCCTCTGGGAATGCAAATATGAAAAGGCCTTCTAAAATTTGAAGATGGTTCTTCAACAGCCTCCTTTCTTAGGCATCCCTAACTACAAATATCCCTTTGGTCTACTTGTGCATGAACAATCTGGACGAGCACTGAGATTTTAACTCAACTTTATAAGAGTCATCACAAACTCACCAGTTACTATAGGCTCACCCTTGGTCCTATTACAAGAGCTTAAGCCCTTGTATATCTTAGGGCAATAGCTGCCGCAACCAAACTCATTCTTGCCTCTGATGAACTAGTTTTAAGCTCCTTGCTTGACCCCACAGTTTCTCACCCAGCACAGAATTACTACTGATTGAGAACACATTATGTTTCCAAGCCATCTGATTAACTACTTAAGAGATTCTGTCACTTTCTTCCTCTCCTATTACTATTTACCACCAAAACACTCTCAGTCCTGCCATTCTCCTGCCCCTAAAGGAAGCAAGGGAAATCTTATCATTCTCTAACCTCAATTAGGGAGCTGTCTTTATTTTACTGATGTGTAGAAGAGACTCCCATCAAAAACTTGGTCCAAATATTATTTGTTGATGGATCATACTTAAATCAGAAGGTAGTAGTTATCAAACAGGATATGCTATCACTAATTTAAGCTCTTCTTTAGAATACAGTTCTCTACTTCAGGTAAAATAAACCTGTATGGCAGAACTTATTGTATTTACTAGAGCATGTAAACTGGCCAAAGACCAGAATGTAAATATATGTACAATAACATGTATGCTTTTGGAGTAATACTTGACTTTAAGATGCTTTGGAAGCAGAAGGTTTCTCATCTCCTCTGACATCCTCGTTAAAAATAGACAAGTTAAGGAACTTTTAGATACTACTTCTACTTCCTAGTGAGGTAGCTATTATATAGATTGTGGCCCATAGAAAAAGAGCTGGATTTCATCCAGCTTCCTCTCTCCATGGAGTTTATGTTTTAGTTATTATATGTCTATTTTCAGTATGTGTTGATGTTGAAGTATTTCCTTGCCAAAAAGCTACAGAACTTATAGTTACTACAAAGCTGCCTGATTTTTTGTTTCCAATCTGGGGTATTCCAATTTTTATATATTAAGTAACTGAGACACACACTTTACAGGAACCATTATAAAAGAACACTGTAAGGCATTATCAAAGCTGAAAACTACACTGCTTTTTTCCATCCAAATCTTTTGGAAAGGTAGAAAGAATCAATAGCACCCTTAAATTAAAAGTAGCATAATTATAAAAGCTTTTAATAATCCTTTTTCTCTCTTGACCAAAGGTATTTCTACTAGCCATTATGGCCGTATGATCCACTCCCTTGGAAACAATCAGTTGTTCCCTCATTAACTGGTAACTGGAAGCATCATGAATTAATAGATTTCATCTTTAATACTAGATTCTGCCCTGTCACATGAAGACATGGCAGAATACTGCAAGGGACTCAAGTACTATGTCCGTTTCTACCACCAATATTTTAAGGCCATTCTCTCACACATCTAACTAAGCAAAGTTTTCATGACTTGTAATGAGGAGATTTCATCTGCTGGAAGAGACATAATAGAAACACTGCACTCAAACCTCATTGGAAGGTACTTTAACAACAAATGCAGGAGTGGAACTCCTGGAAATTAATCCTTGGGTTTCTGTTTTACAATGAAAAAAAAAATACAGAATTCCATACAACTGGAAGGCTATTATATGTTAATATGGAAACTCAAACAAGATTTTCAGAGATTCTCTAGAATCAGGTGATCTTTGGAAGTAGTCATCTGACCTGAGACCGTGAGAATAATCTTATGACCTCAGATAATGGACAGCTTCCCCTCCAGACCAAGACCCCTGTATAATTCCTGTTTTGTTTTTCATCTGCTTGCTTATAAACACTTACCTTCTTACGTTCTATAGAGCCCTGACTGTTGTCCACCCATAATGGCTTCTTTTTTATTTTCATTCATCTTTATGATAACTATTAGGTTGGAACATTCTCATTCAAACTCATTCTTTGATTATTCCAAACCATAGCCCTGCCTTCAACTTTACCAACTTTTGGATATGCCATTAATCAATGGACCCCCATGATATCTTAGGGCAATTTCAGTCTCACCAAATAAAGCCATGAGGAACTACTGATTGCATTTCCATTTGCACCTACAAGGACAAATGTGCTAATATGAACCAACCTGTAACTTTGCCAGTGTCCTTCTTTCCCCCAGAAAAGGAATACATTGTTACAATCTATTGATTGGAATTTAGGTAATATAAATTTGAATTCAGCAACTTTCTTAAGATGATTGGCCAAATTCTTGCCACATGGAAGAAACTAGTAAAGATAAAAATGTGTGACACAGCTAAAGTAAAGCATTGATTCTGACCTCATGCCATAAACAACTAAATTTTTTCCTAAGTGTCCATGTGCCACTATCATATACTTCTAGGACTTCCTGGTCATCTTTTCTTAAGACTAATATCTTCTGCACTTTAGAAATAATATTCTGAGACCTGTCAGTATACAGAGATTCTAATTCTGTAAATCACCAAGGCTGGAAATTCTAACTCAGTTGATAGCTCCATCATAAGTCCTCCATTTGGGAGAATTACTTACTCATTGTTTATGTGAACAATGAAAGGAATGTTCCCAGTGGTGAGACTCAAACAAGTAGAAAATATTGAAAGAAACTTAGAATTAACTCAGCAGAAGTTATTAATTAATATACTCCTCCTGCCTTAGATAGAGTACAGATCAGTCTCAACTTGTTGGCAGGAGTAATGATGGACAATGTCATTACTCTAAATTTCTTATTGGCTAGTCAGTGTGGTGTTTGTATCATTGTTAATATTTCTTATTTACTTAGATCTATGAAGCAGGCATAGTCAAGTAGGCTACACTTCACCTTAAAGAAAAAGTGACTTGATGCTCTAAGATTCATCCTCTTATTCTCTGGGATTCATTCTGTTTACCTGAGTTAGGCAATTGGGCTTCCTGGGCCTAGCTGTCTTAGTGGGACTATTACTTATCTTTGTTTTGGTCATAGTGGTTGTAATCCTTGTTCTTTATATTCTATCCAGAGTCTTAAATGCTTTTGTGTAGCAGCTCTCTCATCAAATGATTGTCATGATGATACAGCAGTAAAAAGATCAAGAAGATCTTGTGATACAGTTGACTATGGAGACAAGCAGACAACCTTCCATCAGTGAAGATCTGCATTTCTGGTCTTCCTTGAATTGACCAACCTCTTGCAAGTGAGAGAATGACTGAAAGGGGGGACTGAGGGACATTGTCTGGACAGTGACCAGATCATATATGGCAGTAGAACACTGACCCACAACCTCTCTGGCTATTGATCCCGGAAAGCAAATTATGACCTTTGCATCAGTTGAACCCAAACAGTCAGAACTTCGTCAATGACTGCCAGCTTTCCTATTTGTGGCTTTCACTTCTAATTCTGGACCAAGCAGAGAAAACCAAATATGCTCCCTGTATTAGTCTGTTTTCACACTGCTGATAAAGACATACCTAAGACTGGGTAATTTATATATATATAAAAAAAAGAGATTTAATGGACTCACAGTTCCACATGGCTGGGGAGGCCTCACAATCATGGTGGAAGGAGAAAGGTGAAAGGTACATCTTACATGGCAGCAGGCAAGAAAGAACTTCTGTAGGGGAACTCCTCTTTATAAAACCATCAGATCTTGTGAGACTTATTCACTATCATGAGAACATCACAGGAAAGACCTGCCCCTATAATTCAGTTACCTCCCACTGGGTCCCTCCCACAACACATGAGAATTATGAAAGCTACAATTCAAGATTAGATTTGGGTGGGGACACAGCCAAACCATACCACTCCCTAAAAAAAAAAAAAACAAAAAAAACGCATAATATATCCCATTTTTATAGCCTGTCTCCAGCTTCTCCATGCCAACAACTTCTAATTAGAGCATACCTGAACACTCCCCCTTTTCTCTCTCTGTCTCTCTCTCTCTTTTTTTTTTTTAACTATAAAGCTTTCCTTGCTTCTTCTGCCTGACTTTGAGTCTCTGCCAAATGGAAGTGACGGTGGCTGATTCCTTTGCTATAGTAAGCTTTGAATAAATAGCCTCTATTTTTCTCATTTTGGTGGTCTTTTTTTCTACAAGAAAAAAGTAAAATCCTCTTGAAATTGTATACAATGATTAAAAAGGCTTAAAACTCAGAAAGCCTCTACAACTATTCCATAGAAAAACTGAGTTATTATTAATATTCACTGAATGATTTTGCTTCATGGTGATACGTTAACACTAAGGTCAGATTATTTCTTTTTAGCAGGGCTTTGTGAAAGAAGGGCCCTGGGGATCTGAAGGCAGAGATGTTTCTCTCTGAAATGTATCAAAATTAATAAAAGAAATCTGGAAAGAGAGGGGAGTGGTTGCAGTGTATACATGACATATATGACATATATCATATATAACAATATATCATATCATATATATATCATATATAACAAGTACCCTTGTGACCTTAGGCAAATTATTAAATTGTCTTAATTTTATGTTTTGAAAGCTGTAAGTGTGTAGATTGGACTGGAGTAGCTTAGGTCAGGGGTCAGAAAACTTTTTTTATAAAAAACCCGGTAGTAAATATTTTAGGCTTTGCAGACTATGTGATCTCTGTAACAACTAAAGTGGTCATAGAAAATAGTAAACAAATGAGCAAGTCTGTGTTCAATAAAACTTTGCTGACCAGGTGCAGTGGCTCGTGCCTGTAATCCCAGCATTTTAGAAAGCTGAGGCGGGTGGATCACAGGATCAGGAGTTCGAGACCAGCCTAGCCGATATGGTGAAACCCTGTCTCTACTAAAAATACAAAAATTAACTGGGTGTGGTGGTGGGTGCCTGTAGTCCCAGCTATTTGGGAGGCTGAGGTAGGAGAATCACTTGAACCCGGGAGGCGGAGGTTGCAGCAGTAAGCTGAGATTGTGCCACTGCACTCCAGCCTGGGTGACAGAGCAAGACTCCATCTCAAAAACAAAACAAAACAAAACAAAAAACAAAAAAACTTTGCTTATACAAACAGGTGGTGGGCGCATTTAGCTTGCTGACTGTATTTGCCAACTCTTGGTTTACTTCTCTGTAAGTAAGCCTCTCTCTTCTTTGATAAGCAGGGAACAATGGAAGGAAATTAACATTGACTGAGCATGTACTGTGAACTAAGCATTGTACTCAAGACTTTTATAGTTATTTCATTTAATCCTCACAATTTAATCTCTATGCTATAGAAAAAGAAAGTGGAGTTTCAGGAAGCTGAAATAGATTGTCTGCAATCACACAGCTGGTGGGAAGCACAACCTTCTGACTCCAAAGTCTCTTTCTTCTCATCATAGCAGCTTCTCTTCTTTGCCATCCATATATATGCCTTTCCCAGCATCTCTGGCCATCCTTGCTTCTGAATTTATGTTAAGAATGTTGAGAAAGAAATAACAATAACAGCAATTAAACTTTATGGATGGATATTATTCAGTCCTCACGAGAATATATATAGATATGGTTATATCTCCATGAGAATCTCATAAAGCATATTTTCTCCATTTCATGGAGAGGGAACATCAAGGTCACAAAATGGAAACTGGCAACTCTAGGAAAAGAACTCCCATTTCCTAACTCCTGATTCCCTTACTAGGACTTTATTTCTAGTCAACATTGTTTAATTAACACAGGAGAATATTTTCCTTTCTCTGAACCTCTCTAAGTACAGCTGCCAAGTCAATTCCAACCAACAGAAGTAGCTGAGACTAGATTAATGGTTTTGGGGAGAATATCAAATTCAATGCAACAAAATTCTGTTAAAGCAATATGGATTGGTGTCCAGGAAATATCAGAAACTCTTGTGCTTTGTCAACAACTTGGCTATTAGGCTGACAGCCACCTGGATTTCTCTTTAAGGAGTTCCCCACATGAAAAATGGCTCCTCAGAACATCTGACTCTTAGATTGACCAAAGTTCTGGTCAGGAAGAAACCTCTGTCTTTGCTGACAGTTTCCAAAATATAAATACAGAGGCTTGAGGATAGGAAATCTTTTCATTTTTTAAAGCTGTGTATTGAAAGAGAAAACCTGGGACTCTTCCTTGGTGACGCTACTGGAAACTTCTCAGTGCTTTTTTTTTTGTGGCCCTGTTGGAGCCAGTTTTCAGCTTGGATTTCAGGAGAGCTTCTGAGGAAGAATAAGCATGCCTATCTCCCAGTCTTCCCATTTGTGTCCTGGGCCTCTTATGGCTTCGGTCTGTAAGCAGCAGAGACTGGCTCAGGCTGATAAAGGAGAGAAGAAATTTATTAGATGGTATCAGGCAGCTCACAGAACGGTTGGAAAGCTGCAGAGCAGGTGTGAGGTGAGGGCTGGAGAGGAAAGATCTGATGAGCAAAGTGCTCTCTGATCCCCCAGCATTGCTTGACTGTGTCAGGGTCTGACATTGCAACCTCAGACATTGAGGCGGGGAGAAAGGGACGATAGGAGAGGAGAGGGGAGGAGACGGAAGGGGAGGGTAAGAGAGGGGAAGGAAGAAGAGAGCAGAGAGGCAACACAAGGAGAGACATGTTTCCTTGTGTCCCTAAGATCTTGATTTAGTCCTGTGCCTTAGATGCAAATGAAACCAGGAAAGCAAGTATCTAGCATTCCTGCCTCTTTAAGGAGAAGCAATTTTACCCTACAACAAGACTAATACTGGGCAGCAACAAAAATGACTAATGTCCACGACAGTTTTCTGCCTCAAAGCCTTGGCCTTCACCAACCCTTGGTCTCCAAGGAACCCTCTAACAACATCCTCTCCAGATACTGAGTGCTGAACCCTTCTTTCTTGTCTTCTAAACCTCAGAGCCTTCTCTCTTACCAGGGTTTAATGGATCATCCACAGAATCCTGGCATCTCTGTTGCAGAAGCACCTGAATATTCATCTAGGGCAATGTTTTGAATATGCTCCGGGGAGCCACAGGGCTTCCTCAGACACCCCACCGGAGTGAAGGCCCTTTCCCCCCTCCTCCCACCACACACAGCCTGCTGTGATTTGGAGCAGGTAAGTTTTGAACTGTTTTGCATATTGGGCTTTTGTTTTTTTGAAGACAGATTCGAAGGCTAAAAAAGTCTTACAGGTGTAGCCCAAGCCCCTGTGTCATGTCTTGATCATCTTTGTAACCCTGCATCTACCACAGGACCTGATGCAACAGAGATGCTTCAGAAGTATTTATGAATGGAAACAAATAAATATTTTATTCATTCATCCATTCATCTACTCACTAGAGAATCACTTGTTCAACTCCTATTAGGTCGCAAGGACCATTTACCCATCACTTTCATTGACTGCCAGTCTTGGGTTAGCCAGTGTATATGACTAGAAATATCCCATTCCTCTCCCACTGCACTGTCTCTGTGCAACCCATGCTGGATCTCAGGCTGTGTCAGCCTGAGGGTTAAAAGTTAGGTCTTATTAATAGTAACAGGCATTATTATTATTCTTGGCTTTACTCCCAACCTGCTATTGCACAGTTTCTCTAGTTTGGTGACCTCATTTCTCTTTGAGGCATGCTCAACTGTAAACTTTGTCTCTTACTAACACACAAGATAGAAGTGGTGGGAAGAGGCTTTTGCTGCAAAGATTATGGAGCTTTAATAGAATATATATCTGAAAGTGCTTTGAGCAAAGGAAACTGCTCTTCAAGGGTCAGAGGTTGTTATTAAGTAGGGCTGCCTGCCAGAGAGCTGGATACTTGTAAAAAATTTGGGATGCTAAGGAGAAGATACTCACCAGAATAATTTATGCTGTTAATAAAAAACCACTTTGCATTCAAGTCTCAGTCAAACCTTAGTCTTCCCCATGGGGAAACCATTAGCTTGTTGGTAGTAACTTTATTTGGTACTACTATCATTGTGCCAGCTGTGGGAGCTAGACTATGGCCCTTTGCTTCATTCAGCTAACATTTAATGAGTACCTTTTAATGTTTCACTTGCCCATCCATCCATCCATCCATCCATCCATCCATCCATCTATCCATCCATTCACTAACTCATTCAACAAATACTTACTCATTCAACAAATACTTACTAAGTACCCATATGTGCTAAGGATTAGAAATACATGAAAAGTCAAGAATCCTTGCTTTTTTGGAGTTTCCATTATAGTGCTGGCAACACACAAATGGGAAGAGAGATACAGATATAGAAATATGTGGAGTGTCAGATAGTGGTAAATGCAAAGGAGAAAAGTAAAGGTAAGGATGAGAGATAGGGAGTGTTTGAAGGTGGGACTATAATTTTAGCTAATATGGCCTATTAGCTAAAAGGTCATGTTAAAAAAAAAACTCCACAAAGATGATAGCAACTCTGTGAGCTAAGTGTTAGTTCTATTTGATAGATGAAGCACTTTGACTCAGAGAGGCCAAGGAACTTGGCCGAGGTCACGCAGAGAGTTTGTGACTGAGTAGGTATAATGGACCCAGATATGTGTGATCTTGAAGCCAGGCTCTTTCTACGGTGCTACCCTAATCACATTTTTTTTTTATCTGCATAACTTTAGGTGGGGCTAAGTCAAGACACAAAGAGTTTTCCTTTCTGGCTTTAACATGCCTTGAACCAGTGGTCTTTTCTGAGGGCTACAGAACATTCTTAGCTGCTTTCAGCAATATCAGAGATGGCTGACATATTACCCCGTCTCCTGCTCACTTTAGAGTGATTATTTCTGGCTAGGGATTTGGTCTGAAAGTTAAGCCCTTAACACGCATACATAATACTGCAAAGTGGAGTGGAGGAAACTCCCTGATGCTGCAGGTTGCTGTTCAGATTTTGCCAGTGAGGGAAGCATCACTGTTATTTATGGTAAAAAATTATCTAGAATTTAAAAAATCTTCATAAAGATTCTAGAAAAACAAAATTGAAGAAATCTAAATTACATGAGATGCTAAGGAATTCCAGGAGGGGGGCCCATGCAATCAGGCTATGGGTGGGGAGTGAGAATGCAGGGGGCCAGGGGATCCCTTGAGGTCTGATGGAGGAGACGTGCTGCTGGCTTGAAGTGCCTTGAAGGTAGAGCCTCCAGAAGCACAAGCTGGATCTTGTAGCTAAATTTTAACCATGAGGGCAAGGATTGCTTTTCCATTCCCCTGCATCTGTGAGGCCAGGTGCTATGCCTGGCACTTAAGATTTTGATAAATGTTAGATGAATGAATGAATGCATGATGACAGGGAGATCTGAAACCATATAATACAAGAGATGGAAGCTAGAACTGGGAATATACATTCCTTTTTCCACATTCCTCCATCTACTCCCAAACCTCACTCTTGCTCCCTGTATTACCTCCTAAACAAATTATTACAAGCCCTTTTCTCAGTTCTGCTTTTCAAGGGAATGCAGCTAAGCTAAGCCACGATCTCTCTCCTAGCTACTTATCTATTTTTCTATGTATCTATCTATCATCTATGTATCTATCTATGATCTGTATATCTATGTATCTATCATCTATGTATTTATCTGTGTATCTATCATATATGTATCTATCTAGTTTGTGTGTGTGTGACATAGAAATTGCATTCAAATAGTAGATCTGGTCATCTCCTCAAGACATTCCGTTAGAAAAATTATAATAGTGTCTGAGAAGGAGTAGACATTTTTTTTCACGCATGATATTTAAGCAGCTTTAATTGTCTAGTAGCTTTTACAATGTTCTGCTGATTCCTGAGTTGTCATATGCTGTGTAAGCCTCATTAAAGGCTATATAAACCGCTTTTGAGCTTTCTTACAGCTGAGTAATTATGCCTTGATTGATGGAAAAGTAAGCACACCTTGATTGCTTATGTAATTTTGAATTAATTACATTACTTCCAGATTCGTGTGTTATTGAGAAAGATGCTTATAGACTGATTCTAATTAATGTATAACTTTATGATATTCAGAGAAGCTTTAAACACTTAAAATATTACAGCTCCCCAGGTTCAATTCATTCATTCATTCATTCAACAAATATTTATGGAAGTTTTAATATGTAGAAGGTGCTTTGGGAGTTGGTGTGGTAATGTAGTAAGTGCATAACACTTGGTGCGTCCTTCCTAAGTTGGCAATGAAAGGCATACAAATAACCACAAGGTGAAATGGTGATATATCCGCTCTGACTTTCTATTGTCATCTTCACATATATCAGTCCATGTGATACTTTTTAAGAAAATAGAAAACCACTTTGAGAAAGTTTCATGTAGGGAATTGGTTACATGGATGATGGAAAAGAGGAGAAGTCAGTGACGGCTGGTAAGGCCACAGCAGGAAGTCCCTGCTTCCTGTAGTCCAGACTAGAAGGAGAGAGTGTTTCTGAAGCCCTGGGGCAGAGGTCACCAGAGAAGGCTGGACCATGGCAGGCCTGGCAGATGGGAGCTGGAGCCATGGCAGTGATGCAGTGATGCAGTGATGCGGCTCTTAAGCATAGAGACCAGATGAGGGATGCTTTGGCCTCCCCCTTCCTTTTGCCATCTAGTCTCCTCTAGCCCCTGTGGTAGAGAGAGGAGAAAGGCAATGAATGGGTGTGAAGGCAAACTGGCCTGAGACTTGCAGAGAACTCTAAGACTGATCATGACCTCATACACATTACACTTGAATGTAGAGAAAATATTTATATCATACAGAAGCCACACACAAAGCCTGCTGTTGCCTAAGGGAACCCTCAGTCTGTGTGTACCTGTGTGTGTGTGTCTGGTGTGCACACTGGGAGCTGGGGTGGAAACAAGATGGGGTAGACCACATGATTGGAAGAAAAGGGAGATTGCTCCCAAGCGATAGACCAATTGGAGATGCTCAGTAGTAAGCTGTTGGACATCAAAGTAAGATATTTGGAAAGAGAGAAAAAGGATTAAATCTCACTTTGTGATTGAGCTGAGGTGAGGATCCAACGATTTAGAGAGTGTAAAAATATACCCTTACTGGGAATTATTTAGGAGCTGTTTAATTTATTAACCAATTAATTCAACAAACATCTATTAAAAACTATGAACTGCAGACCAGGTGCAGGGTTAGGTGCTAGTGAAAACATGATGAGCAAAAACAGACTTGCATCTGGCCTTATAGATTTTACAGCCTAGTGGGTGAAAAAAATATTTATTTTCAAATGATCACCAATGTGAATAAGTACTAACTGATAACTACAATAAAGGAAGAGTGCAGGGAGCTAAAATGGTATATTGTAGGGGATCCTGGTTTAGCCTGGGCTCAGGGAAAGCTTCCCAGAGGAAGAGGCAAATCACCTGCAATTTTTAAATATCACAGGAGTAGGACTAAAAAATAGGAAGAAGGGAAGTGGGGAAGAGTGTTTCAGGCATAGAGAAGAGCCACGCAAAGGCCCTGGGGTGGGAGTGAACATTCCAGTGGGACAGGCTGTGGTGGGAAGGAGAATCTTTCAGTGGAGTTTTTTCAACAGTTTAAGCAACTGTAGTTGAGGGGACTCACATATTACACTTTTCAGTAACCTTCCAACCCTAAAATTATATGATTTACAGCATTTAATTGCTTGCTGATGCTGAGTTCAAGCCAATGAAAGATGCTTTGAGAGAGAAAAGGACAGCATGAGATAGGGTGCTTAGGTGAGTAGAACAGAACACGCCAACAAGTCGAGTAACCACATATGACAGCATATGATTAAGTGCTACAATGACGGGCCCATATGACTGGGAAGATTGGAGGTCAGGGAAGAAAGTGGAGTAGGATGGGGCTTCCCGTTGTCACATCTCCTGACCAGACAGCTGGAATTCTCCACTCTGTGGGAGGAGATCTGACCGAAGAGAATTCTCGGCAGCCAGTGGCAATCTGTATATCAGCTGTCAGCTGTGCAACTATCAGGAAGGAGCAGGGACACTGGGGGTACCATGGCTGCTTTGGGCTAGGTGCTTTATATGCATTGTCTCAGTCTTCAAACCAACTGTGTGAAATAGTAAGTAATATTCCCATTTTACATAAAAGGAAACCAAGATTTAGATGACATGTGATTTAGATGACATGCCCACAGTCATACAGTAAGATACTGGCTGACCTGGGGTCGGAACCTGGTTCTGTCTGGCTCTGGACTCCATGCTTCACCACAGCCCTAGGCCGTATTAAACTGTAGTTTGTGTGACTTTGTGTTTGTGTGCATTCTTGCTTTATTTCATTATCATTATCGTCATTAGAAACATATGCATGTACTGTAGCATGTGTTCTTAAGGATGGAGGGAGAGTATAAATGAGACAGGAAAGTAAAGCTTTTAAAAAATCTGTTATACATCAAGCAATATGCCTGCCAATTACATAGACTATTTCACTCAATGTTCACCACCAACTTCATGCTATATATTATTCTCTCCATTTTACAGATGAGGAAAATGTGTCAAGTATCAAGTGTGAGATCTTTCATCAATCAGGGGAACAGAGCTGAGGTTAGATTCTAGGTATAATTGAGTCCAAATTCCATGTTCTTTCCTAGTTTATCACATTAGTCTCTGGAACCCTTTAAGTCAGTGTTTGTATCCTGCACAGTGTTGTGGGCCTTCCAGTGTCTAGTAAATATTTGTTCATTTATTACTCATTCAATAAATATTGTTTGTGCACTTATTTTATGCTGGACACTGTAGAAAGCACAGAGAATGGAAAGGAATTCTTTTAATTACTTTTTTAACTTATGAAAACAGTGTGGCATTTAATTTTTCTCATACTGTCTTGGATTTTACTCAATGAATATTAGAACTTAAAGAGACCTTAAAGACCATGTAGTCAATGTTTCCACACTAAAAAAAAAGTTCTTGTAATCAAGATGTGAAAGTTCCCAATAAAATACTAGCTTACAGAGTCTGGCAGCATATTAGCGAATACTATACCATGAGGAAGATGAGTTATTTCAGGAATATAAGGATGAATCAATATAGGGACATATATTAATAAAAATCTGCATATTAATAGATCTGATGACAAAATCTCTATAATCATTCTCCAGGGATAATGAAAGTTAACTAATGCAACATCACAAATGTCTCATGTACATACAAACTATATATATTACATGTACATATAGGTGCAATCACATACACAGAGTCTTGCACTGCGTAACAGTGTTTTGGTCAACAATGGACTGCATATGTGACAGTCCACATATAAGATAGTGGTCACATAAGAATATAATACAATATTTTAGCTGTACCCTTTCTATGCTTAGATATGGGATTTTTAAAATTTTTAATTTTTTAATTTTTATTTTTGTAGAGATAGTGTCTTGCCATGTTGCCCATGCTGGTCTTGAACTCCTAGACTAAAGTAATCCACCTGCCTCAGCCTCCAAAAGTGCTGGGATTATAGCTGTGTGCCACCATGTCCAGCCTAGATATGTTTAGATATACAAATACTCACCATTATGCCACAATTGCCTATAGTATTTCATACAGTAATATGCCACACCAGTATGTAGCTTATGAACAATAGCTATAGGTGTGTAGTAGGCTACACTAAGTTTGTGTAAGTACACTCTATGATGTTCTCATAATGATGAAATTGCCTAAGGATGCATCTCAGAACATATCTTTGTCATTGACACCTACATGAATGTATGTGTGCATATCTATACGTGTTTAACACATACACAACATATTTGTGAAATTGCACAAAAGAAGAGCTGAACAAATAGAAAGCATATACAGAGTTGTTGGCTAGGAAGACTCAATCAAATAAAGATATAATTTTTCCTTGCATTAATTTATAAATTGAATATAATTTTAATAAAAATACACAAAAGCTTTATAAAATTTTTCTTATGGAAAAAGAAATAGATAAGAATAGCCAGAAAACACAAAAATAGAAGAGCAATAAGGTAGCACTTGTTTTAGGGAATATTAAAACATGAAATAAACCTTTACTAAAACAATGAGATATTGGCTGATAAGTACAACCAATGGAACAGAATAAAAATCTAAATATATATGGAATTCAAATATATAGGGAAATGGGTGTATAATAAAATTGGCAGCTCAAATGAGTGGTGTGTTGAAATTGGGGGGCAGACTAGTCTGTAATAGTAATAGATGGGTAACTATTTGGAAAAAAAATTGGATTCACAGTCACACTGTGCACCAAGATGAGTTCCAAATGGATCAACTATTTAAAAGTAAAAAATTAAATCATAAAGGTAGTAGAAGAAAATATGTGAGGATTATTTTATTGTCCAGGAATGAGAAACATCTTTTCAATATTATACGAAATGCAATAACTGGACAAGAAAAATCTGATAAATCCAACTTTATGTATTTAAAGTATTTGCATGCAAAAGTACTATAAATGAGTAAAAAGACAAATGATCCGAGGCAAAATATGTCCAACTTGTCACAGACAATATCTTTAATATATAAATAGCTTCTATAAGTCAATATGGAAAAGATAACCAACCCACTGGAAAAATGGGCAAAGGATATGCATAGATAGGCCAGATAAAAAGATAAAACGAGATTCTTATAAAAGTGAAAGCAAAAAATTCAAACATTTGATGCTTGATGTTGCCAAGACTGTGTGGAAACACTCATATGCTGCTGGTGGGAGGTAAATTAGTACAATTTAAACAGTATCAAACAAAATTACAAATGCATCTATTCTTTGATCCTACAATTCCAATTCTAGGAAATTACACTATCAGTACATTTTCCTGTGTGAAAAATGACACATGTAACATTATTCTTCACAGCAAAAGATTACGTAAGTATTCACCAACAGAGGACTGGTTAAATGGAATTATGCAGCTGAAGTTTTTTAGGAACTGTTATAGGAAGATCTCCAAGTTGCATTTTTAAGTGAAAAATCAAGATGTAAAACAGTGTATATGATACGGAAGGAAAATGGAAAAAAATACTTATATTTATTAAAAACATCTTTGAAAGGGCATCTGAAGAATTAATAAGAGCAGTGACTTTTTTTTTTTTTTCCTTTCAGGAGAGCTATACTGGGTGGCTGGGGGACTTAAATGGGAGAAATATTTTTCATTTGATGCATTTTTTTCTACTTTTTGAATTTTGAACCAATATATAAATTATTTTTTAAAACCCTATATCTAAAATATGTGAATGAGAAAACACCACAATTCCCATTTCTCTTTCTGAGTGGAGTTTGGGGTGTGGACCCAGAGGCTCATCCAGTTAACCCTTTCCACTTTGCAACAACCTCTATAGCAACACTATGGAATCCTGTTACTACAATGACAGTTTGAAAGCCAACTTTAAAAATTCAAAAGTTAGTACATAGAGAGCATCTATAAAAGGCCTGGCATGTTGTAATTATCTTGGCAAATGTTAGCTATTTTTTTAAAGTTGTTATACTTTGTAAGTGGGCAAATTGAGTCACATGGATAGAAATAGTGAAATTTTAAGATCCCCTTTTATAATCATCATATGGTGTGTATCGATGTCTTGACACACATCAGATACCCAACAAGCACATGGTGATTGATTACCTCATTCTATGGTATTGTCAGTGATTAGTAAAGGTAATATTGTTGGTGAAGACCTACAGGCATGAAGGTAATGTCAAAATATGGTAGCTTGTCCTGTTGTGGGGCTGAGGGTCTTCATTTTCTGAGAGAATAGTGTTAAGCAGGCAGAATTTAATTTCAAATTACAACCTATGGAGGCACCATGGCATGATGAAAAGCACATGGAAGTCAAAGGACGTAATTTAGATTCTTGATGCATTAACAGAATAGCTTAGCAGACCCTGGGCAGGTCTTTTTACCTGTATCAATCCTCAATTACATCCTTTGCAATATGATTCTTTTCTCCTCACGAATGTATATAAAGCCCAAAAGACCTAACTGGATTTGAAAGCATTTTGAAATTTTCAAGTATTATAGACACGTGTAGAAGATACATGACAATTTCATAATAATGTCAGGCCTGTTCACACTCTGTCCATCAGTGATGGAGCATTTGTTGCTGGTGAGGACAGCGTTAAATTTACAGAGCAACCCAAGGAGAGACTCGCTTGCCATAAGGAGAGACCCAGGACTGATGGTAGGCACTTAACAGCATGTTCCAATTACAGCATTTAAATCTAATTGCATACTCTGTTAATCTCTGTCAGTGCGGCATCATTTAATATCATCACGGCAACCTCTAATATCGTGAGCAACGTGAGCTGAGCTGAGACTATTGAAAAAGTTCAGTCCCAGGTCTTCATATCCCCTTTAATTCTCTCTGTCAATTATGCTGCAGCCAAGAGTTCAAATAAAGGTCTTGAGATCCGGGGTTGGAGCTACCTTTTTGAAGCGAAGCCTCCTATAAATATACAGATTATATCAGGAGCCTCCAATTCCTTGCTGTGGTTATTTTTGACGGGTTAGTTGCAGTGACTAGTCTCTGGGGATATAACTTACTAAAGGCTTATTTTAAACAAATATTACAAATGCAATCTGTTCCATAGTTTATAGTTCTGGAAATAAAGTGATGTGATACTTGCACATGTATTTTCCTCCCTCTGCAATCCCCTTGGCTAGAATAAGGTTGGTGGGGAAAAAGCCAGACACATACTTAGCCCAGTTCTTTGCAAAAAGTAATCTTTTTATCTTTGTTTACTCTTATTATAAATGACAGTTGATAAGCATGAAAGATACAGTCAAATACTTACGTTTTAAAAGGTAATTATTAAATCATAAAAACCAAATTTAGGAACATCATCGACTCTATTTAAATCCTATATAGGATTCCATGAATTACTGGCTGATTTGCTGTTCCTGGCAGCCCTGTAGTTAGATACCATTATTACCCTGATTTTATAGTTGAGGAGATTGAAGCACACAAAAATCAAGTGTTTTGTCCACGGTCTTACAGCTGATAAATAGAGAGCAGAAATTTAAACCCAAGCAAAAGGAATCCAGAGGTGTGTTCTCTTAAGACTAACTCCATGCTCTCAAGGACTTTTTCTCAAATCTTGCTGGGACCAAGAGATTGGTAACAATACACAGTGTTAGAGAAGCCCAGAAAAATCAAGGTTTACCAGGTGCTGGAATTGGAAAGATGAGATGGGATATAAACCAAGGATGGAGGGACAGGTAGAATTTAGATGAGTAAAACACACACAGAGAGAAGGGGCAAGTCATGGGGAGGGCATTTATAAATAAATAGGCTGGGCATGCTTTCTTGGAAGGCTGTGAGACAAGGTGTGTTAGAGAACAGGCTGAGCTGCTCTGATGAAGGGCCCTTGAATCCTATGATGTATGTCAGATATAAATGTGTTTCTCAAGAAGTTGTTCAGCGATACCTGGTCCTAGGCTCCCTGGTTTCATCTGCCATCCTCAGATGAGGGTTGGGTTCCAGGCTTAAGTTCTTCCCACCTGCATAACATAATGGGCCAATGTAGTGGTCAAGCCTCTGACACTTTGTGCCTATGGGACCTTGGGCAGGATAGCTACTCTCACTGCTAAAGTTTTCTCATCTGAAAAATAAGTATAATTAGGGGATCAGTGGTATAATTGAAAAATGTTGAGAATGGTGCTTGGCACAAAGTTATTGATATTATGTGCATCATTATTATATGCATACAGGTGGCTCTCAGTTTTTGCCCATCAGTTGGCTCCTTGAAATGGGTGTTCTCCTTTTGGGAGATGTCTGAGGTGAAGTTACTTACCATAAATAAATAAAGCTTGTAATTTCCTCTACCTGGAATTATTATAATGAATAGAGATTCCCAGATGAAGACTAGAGAAGATAGAGACAAGAGATTAGCCCACAATGTGAAGAGCTTAGGGCAGGCCTGAGTGTCTGCAGGGGGAGGGGATGGGAGGCAGTATGGAATACATGATGGGACACCCTGCAACCCTTGGTAAAGGTGAAGCCTTATTGCATTTTCCCCTTCCTTTCTTTGCTCCTGAAGAGGAGATGAACTCAAAATTTGTTCAAGGACACACTGTGGTCCACAGAGCTAAGCAGAGGTGCTTTAGCATCCTAGGCAGCCTTTGTTTTGGAGGATCTACCCAAGATCATTTCAAATGTATTAAAATGCAACCACATGTCCTATTTCATGAAATTATGAATAACCATATGAGTTGAGTTGTAGTCTAATAGCTGACAAAATGTTAAATTTTTGTAGATATTTAATTCAACATTCATTCATTTTGATCTGCAGTTTTTGTTTCTTATTTTGGAGCCTATAAATATATCTTTATGCATGCAAGTCTTAGGCCCTGAGCTCATAGTGCCAAATGCATTAAGTGGCCTTGGCAATGGTGGTTTGGAGCAGATGATTTGGTCAAAACAAAAAAAATTTTGTTGAAATGATGATTTTACTTTTGACTGATTTTGTTTTTTGTTTTTTGTTTTTTTGAGATTTTACCCGGAACCTTTGTGGTTGGAATGTCTTATGAATGAGAGGAGAAAGAGGTTATAAGCTTTTGCCTTTCTACTTATTTTGGGATTGTTCTTCACTCTTTGATGATGAGATAAGACAGTCTCAGGCTTTCTCTTACTGAAGAGGTGGAATCTGACCTTCAAAGTCATCGTGGAGTCTGGATCGGACTCAGTCAAATAAATCTGGAAATAGATGATTAGGCCTGAATTGAGTGAGGCAAGAAAGATTCTGGAAGTAACTCATGTGGCTTATTCTGGATAGTTGGAAGAGAGGGAACTGCTCTAATAATGGTGTGACCTTTAGTAGGGGTTAGTGAGGGTCATGGATGGGTGCAGCGTTGGAAGCTGTGAGACCAAGGATCCCAGCTGGAAGTGCAACAAACGCCAGTGCCTCTCAATGATATGACCAGTAGAAGGTTTTGCAAAGATATTTCTCTTTGTTCAGTGGGGGCCCAGAACCTTCTGGGAGGTCAGTGTGAGGCACTTAAATGTATTGTGGAAGCCAAGACATTTCTTGGGATCAGGGTTGGGAGGATCTCCATGAGCTGGTCACTTTTCTTAACTAGACTGTGGCCAGCCCTGCAGGAGATTGGTGAATTACTTAATTTTAATTTTTATTTTTATTTATTTATTTTTTGAGACGGAGTCTTGCTCTGTCGTCAGGCTGGAGTGCAGTGGCGCAATCTTGGCTCACTGCAACGTCTGCCTCCTGGGTTCAAGCGATTATCCTGCCTCAGCCTCCCCAGTAGCTGGGACTACAGGCATGCACCACCATATCCAGCTAATTTTTTTTTTTTGTATTTTTAGTGGAGACAGGGTTTCACCATGTTGGCCAGGATGGTCTCAATCTCTTGGTCTCATGATCTGCCCACCCCGGCCTCCCAAAGTGCTGGGTTTACAGGTGTGAGCCACCGCGCCTGGCTGAATTACTTAAAATTTTAAACTTTCTCTTGTTTGCTATTTTGATGACCCCCTTGTCTGGTTCTTGGTAGTGATGAGCAAAAAAACACCTTATAATAAAAAGAGCTAATGAGCCTGTCTTCCAGGCAGCAACATATATTTAAAATGATACTTAACAATGTAACCTAAGTGAGAGGTACTTTTGGAGAGGCAGAGGTGGTTCCACAAATCAGGACAGATTTGGGATGGCAGATTTGAGATGGTGGAAGAGAGTAGTGGTAGAGAACCTAGGCTTTTTATTTAAACAAACTTGTGTTTGAATTTTACTTTGGAACTTATTATTGGTGTGATGCTGAGCAAATGATGTAACCTTTGTGAAATTCAATGTCCCTAACCGTAATAAAGAGTCTAATTATTGTTGTGACATAATTCCTATAAAATGCTTATCATAGTACTTGGTACACACAGAAATATAAGAAGTAAACTAGTGAAGAGATGGCTCACAGCTGGGAACAAAGATGCTATTGCTTCACCTTCTAAAGTCAAAGAAATAGCCTGGCCACACATGCTTTTTGCAGAGCATGAAATTCTAAAAGCAACTATATGGCAACCCCCCATCCCCATGTCTAAACAAATGAAGCTGGGGGTGGCTGGGTGGGGAAGTTACTTTGGTGAAGAACTTCAGTGGAAGATGTCAAAGTTAGCCTCCTTTCACCTTGCTAATTAAATTGTTGAAGTTTCTGCAAGAAGGGAAAAAAAAAAAAAAACTTGTGTCTCATTCTCCAGATGGATGTTTGCTAGATTTCAGACATACCCCTAGGATCCTGGAGTTTGGAGACAGAAGAAGGGGCAAAGACCATCCCACTCAAGGAACAGTGGAAAATCCCATCTGCTTCCATCGGCCTTGTGTACAGGGACAGATTGATGAAGGCGAGGAGATTAGAGGTCTAAAAGTTTGCTAGAGACTACTGCAGATATTGAAGATTATGGGCTGGAGTCAGACTGAAGATGTTTCAAAGTGTCTTGGGCATCACTGCATAAGCCCTGGTCCATGCTGGCTAAAACAATTAGTGCCTACTTGTCACAGGTGAATATAGAGACCAAGAGTAGATGGGCAGTGAGAAAAAAATGATAAAAGTCACCAGAACTCATAAATATGCCCCACACATTCTCCTGGGAAACAGACTGCCCCCTTACCACCTCAGTGCCCATGTTAGCACACAACACGGAGGAGAAAGAACAAGCACAAGATGATGAAAATGAATGGTCTGGGGTGAGCAAGTCACCCTTCTCTTCTGTCTCAGTGGCCCTTGCAGCAGCTTAATGCAGGATGCAAGGAAGGAAGATGCTAATCTCTATATGGGATTGAATGCTTATCTGAAATTAATTCGAGGCTATAACTGGATCAGTCCACAGACTGCTGGACCAGGTTGAATTATTGGAAGGACTAAGATATTGTGAAATGGTTATTTGGCAACTTTAAGGTACCACCAAACCATTCCCTCAACTCCACCCTTCCGCTAGGATATGGTGGTGGGGGTTGTTGAAAAAGCAATTGCAGTTACTAGAAAAAAATAAAACAACCTCACTCTGTATATCCTTGAGTCACACTGTACTTCTTAGTTATGAGTATTTGGTAAGTAAGTGTGAATTAAATTTTAGCTGTATTTTTATGATTATTATTATGGCTATTATCATTTGTCCTTTCCATATTTACTGAAAATCTAGTGCTAGGAACTTTGTTATATGCTAGGCATAGAGAAAGAGAGAAAGAGTGGTACCTAGCAAGTGTGGATAACCAGCATATAAATAAAAGATTCAAAGACAATGAGAAAATAGTGTGGTAGAGGTAAGGAGGGAGGGCACTATTGGTATACAAGTCAAGAGTGAGGAACTAAGCCATGGGGTGTGTGGTATAAATATTTAATAATGGCTTTCTGGAAGGCAAAACCCTGAATTGTAGCATTTGCCAATTTCTGTGGTGTAAACCATAGTTATCAACAGGATGTTACAAATGAGGAGACAAAATATGCACAAGCATCTCTAGTGAGCTACTTCCAGCCGGGTGTGTGTGTGTGTGTGTGTGTGTGTGTGTGTCAGAGAAGGCTTTCTGAGAGCAGAAACCCCTGACCTGAGTCTGAAAGGACAAGCAGGGATTAATCAGGGCAAGAAAGGCAGGAAGGACATCCAAGGCAGGAGGACAGTCTGAGCAAAGGAAAGAGGCCTATCACAGCAGGATTTGGTAAAGGCAGGAGGAGAGAACCATTCAGTACACTTGATGTTGGTTACTGACCGTCAACATATGTTCTTTTTTTTTGTTATAAATGACATGTATGTTAACTCAAATAAAATTGTCATACTGAAATTTATTCATTTTATCAATTCATCATTCATTGGTCAAATACAACAAACATTTATGGGTGCCTACTTTGTGTTTATCAGGAACTAAAGATTTAAAGACCACTAAAGACCATGAGTGGAACATGGTCCGTGTCCTGAAACCAGTTGCAGTATAATTGTGAGGAGAACATAGACATATATGTATACACATACGTAACATGGCATGGTGACTGTACTAGTTAAAATACACATACATTATTAGGGGTTGTGGTAGGTGGAGTAAGGGACCCCTCATGTCTTTGGAACATGTGAATATGTTACCTTACGTGGCAAAAGGGTCTTCGCAAATGTGATTAAGACCTTGAAATGGCTAGGTTATCCTTAATGATCCAGGCGGGCCTTAAATGTAGTCACAGGGGTCCTTATAAGAGACAGTGAAGATAGAAGGTTGGAACTAGAGAGGGAGAAGGTGCTACACTGCTGGCTTTGAAGATGGAGGAAGGAGGTCATGAGCCAAAGAATGTTGACAGCTGTTAGAATTTGCAAAACACAAGAAAACAGATTCTCCCCTAAAGTCTCCAGCAGAAGCATCTTGATTTTAGCTCAGTGAAACTGATTTTGGACTTCTGACCTCCATACTGTAACATAACATAGCTGCATTGTTTTAAGGCATCACATTTGTGGTAATCCATTATAGCAGCCTTAGGAAACCAATATCCGGGTATTAAAGGAAGCAGTGTAACATAGTGATTAAGACTCTTGATTTGTGAATTAGATTGCCTCTCTTACAATAATGTCCCTGCCTCTTTGTAATTCTGTAACTTTGGGCAAGTTACTGCCTCAGTTTCCTCATATGTAAAATGAGGTAATTACCTACTTCATAGCTTGAGGGTGTGGATTGTGATGTTGTATACATAATGTACCGAGTACACAGCAAGCAATCTATAAATTTTCACATTAAAAAAATATTGTTTCCTCCTCTCTGTTCTCTGATCTAGGTTCTCATCTCTCAGGTTGGTGAGTATAACTAAATACATGGATGATTAAATAGGCTTTTGTTGTCTTGCCTGGAGAAATAGGTACCATTTCCATTGTTAATTTTATGGGCAAATATGATCTCAGATGGAAAAATCTAATCCTTAAAATGTTGGAACTGCAAAACAATTTGAATTCCTTCTCTTCTCTTTCGAAAACAGTCACATTTGATCAAGCCAATAAAAGGGTTAAGAGTTTTGTATATTTCCCATCTCCCTGACACCATCCCCCTGCCCCGTCCCCACCAATGAAATCCTTTTTTGTGCACCCTTTCTTTGGCCAGAGTGTTCTTTTCTTTTCTTTTTTTTTTTTTTTTTTTGAGATGGCGACAGAGTGTTATTTTCTACTCCATGATTTGGAGTCGGCCTGTCTGTCCCCTCACTGAGCAGGAGCGGTTGAACAGCTGTGAAAACAATGGAGAAGCCGAGGATGGCTGTGATTAGTGGGGGGCGCTGGGGCAATCTGGGACCCACCAGGCCTGTTTCCCATGTCACACAGCCTGCAGAGTCTGGGTGTCACATGCCCGGGCTCAGCCTGGGGAGGCCTGCTCCAGGCTGGGGCTGCCTGATAGTCACCCTGGCAGCCCCTCTCCAGAAACAGATTTTTGTATTTTTGCTCTTCTCTCCATGTTCTCGGACCATTGTATAAACATAGTGTTGCTAGGCAGCCCTAAAACCTCCTTTCATCCTGGATCCCAGGAAATTTGGTCCAGGAAAATTCACCGGAGTGTGCCTACAGCTGGTGTTGTCCACCGAGCCAGCTCTTCTCTCTGGCCCCAGGTTTCCCTGCCAGAAATTCCCAGCATCTGTGTTGTACATTTGATTTTCTAGATGTGGACAACATTGAGGTGAGTTTCGAGATCCCCCTACCCTCCATTAAATGTCCCTTACTCTGCTACCTGTGAATACAAAATGTTTAACTTAATCGTAGCCTTTTGCGAGTCAGTCCTAGAGAACAAATAATTTTGCTTACTGCTCCACTGAAACACCCAGTGACCGCCTAATAGCAGTTTCAATTTCACCTCATTTTTTTCCTTTCAGATGCAGAGCTTACCAGTCATGTGTGATTATTATTTTTAAAATCATCTCAAAATTTTAGTATATTTTCAGTTATGGAACCATAATTGTAATCTAAATTTGTTTATTTAAAAAAATGTAAATGCATTTTTAGTAGACAAATAATAATTTTGTACATTTATGTAGGAGGCAGTGTGGTGTTTTGATCTATGTATGCGTGGTGTAAAGATCCAGTCAAGCTAATGAACACATTGGTCACCTCACCAACTTATCACTTTTTGTTGGCCACTTTTTAAAACTCCCTCCTGCCAGAGCTCTCTCCTGGTTTTCCTTTCAACTATGTGACAGTGACAGTTTTCTTAGGTTCTGTTTCCCTTCCTAGCCAGAGCCGTGTTGCATTTATCTCCATGCTTCCAGCAACCAGCACAGAACCGGGTCTGCATTTGCTTCAGTAAGCATTTGTAGGGTGACAAGATGATGAAATCATTTAAATGTACTCATTCTTTACTTGTGTGTGCTTTTTTCCCCTTTGAAACATAATTTAAAAAAATCTTGGTGCCATCCAGAATTGTTTAATATTCTCTCTTCTGGATTGAGTTATCACTCTAATTATTCTTAGTTACCATCTGATAAAAAAACTATATACATTATAATTGTTGACAAATAATTATTAAACATAAACTTAGAAATTTATTGAAAAGGCCTCTCTCAAGGAGATATATGGACTTTTTTTCCCACATAATTATTAAACATAAACTTAGAATTTTATTGAAAAGGCCTCTCTCAAGGAGATGTATGGACTTTTTTTTCCACATAGTTTATCTATCTATGGATGAAAACTACTTGTTCTTAGAATGACAGAGGGTTCTACATTAATTCTGTTGTAACTTTCTGTTTTTTAACTATTTTATATTATAGCAATTTTACATATTTGCTAATAGAGAGATTAGTATAATACAATCATCATTTTTCCTCTTTTTATGGTTGCCTATAAATTGTACTGTCTAGATGTATATAAACTCTCTAGCCTATGTAAGTCTTGGATTAGTCAACTTTTATTGAGTGAATGATGTATACAGCTGTCCTCACTTGACTTCTTTGTTATACACAAAATTTCAGTCTTATTTTTATTAGACTGTTGGAATGTTGACTATATGACTGTATGTATGACCACGGGCTCTACATATAGGCTGTATGACCTCACTCCTTCTTGGCGGCCATGGCAGATTTACTGATCTATCAGATAATTGTTTTCTGTGGAGCTCAGAATCCATTTTAACATGGTGTTCCAGACAACTGTCACGAACCAACCAGAGTAGGTATGAGAGCCAAAATCAATTTTATTTTTTTTAAATTGTATGAAAATCCTTTTAAAAAGAATGTCATCTTTGTTATTTTTTTTCCAAATATGGTACATGCTAAGAATAAAAATCAAGGAACCAGCACAAAATCTGGTTCAAGTGAAAAGTTCACAGAAGAAAGTAAAATCTCGTCTAAAATTCTTCCTCCTGGCCGGTGCAGTGGCTCACGCCTGTAATCCTAGCACTTTGGGAGGCTGAGGCAGGTGGATCACCTGAGGTCAGGAGTTCGAGACCAGCCAGACCAACATGGAAAAACCCCGTCTCTACTAAAAATACAAAATTAGCCAGACATGGCGGCAGATGCCTATAATCCCAACTACTCGGGAGGCTGAGGCAGGAGAATTGCTTGAACCCGGGAGGTGGAGGTTGCAGTGAGCCGAGATCGTGCCATTGCACTCTAGCCTGGGCAACAAGAGTGAAACTCTGTTTCAAAACAGAAAAAAAATTATTCCTCCAAGATATTAGCATTGTGATTTTTAGAGAGTATTGTTTTGTACACCTGTCTTTGAAAACACAAATTAAGCTGAGTACAAATAATTTTATAAAGATGGGATTTTTTATATGCATATCATTTAAAATAAAACATTTTTTCTTGAATTGAATGGAAGGAAGAAACATAATGAATTGCTGAACCTCAGATTGTGTCTTTACAAGGGAACTTCATTCTTTAAAGGTACCTCAGAGGCTAAGAAAAACAATATAAAACACATGAAGGGGATGAGAAAAAAATATTTTTAAATGAATGTTTCAAATTGGTTATTATCTATTAACTGTAGAATTTTTTTGAAATATAAGAATACTAGTTTATGCCTCCCCATGCCCTGCTTGCATCACCTGGGTTTTTCTAGTAAAATTATTTTACATTGTTGGAATTTATAACATTTGTATTCTATCCTGTAACCATAATTCTCACAGTTGTTTAACCTCTGTTCAACACTTGAATTCATTTAGTGCTCACTACCAGCCATTTTACCATGGCTTTTCTATTGAGTTCTTTTATTTTGAAGCATCATTGGTTTGCTGTATTTCGTTATTAGGTACCTTCTTCAAGAAAGGCTCATAAATGTTGTGGTTTTAGTTTTGAATGTGCTTGAGGGCATTCTCATCTTTATACCTGAAGAAATGGTAATTAAATTATCCTTACAATTCTGTGATCCAGGCAACAAAATGATGCTAGTATTTCTTTCTTTTTTTTTTTTTATATATTTTTATTATACTTTAAGTTCTAGGGTACATGTGCACAACGTGCAGGTTCGTTACGTATGTATACATGTGCCATGTTGGTGTGCTGCACCCATTAACTCGTCATTTACAGTAGGTATATTTCCTAATGCTATCCCTCCCCCCTCCCCCCACCCCACAACAGGCCCCGGTGTATGATGTTCCCCTTCCTGTGTCCCAGTGTTCTCATTGTTCAATTCCCACCTATGAGTGAGAACATGTGGTGTTTGGTTTTTTGTCCTTGTCATAGTTTGCTGAGAATGATGGTTTCCAGCTTCATCCATGTCCCTACAAAGGACATGAACTCATCCTTTCTTATGGCTGCATTGTATTCCATGGTGTATATGTACCACATTTTCTTAATCCAGTCTATCATTGTTGGACATTTGGGTTGGTTCCAAGGCGGTCATTAAAAAGTCAGGAAACAACAGGTGCTGGAGAGGATGTGGAGAAACAGGAACACTTTTACACTGTTGGTGGGACTGTAAACTAGTTCAACCATTGTGGAAGACAGTGTGGTGATTCCTCAAGGATCTAGAACTAGAAATACCATTTGACCCAGCCATCCCATTACTGGGTATATACCCAAAGGATTATAAATCATGCTGCTATAAAGACACAGGCACACGTATGTTTATTGCGGCACTATTCACAATAGATGCTAGTATTTCTCTGTGGAGTAACTGAAGGATGGCCCACATCTCCAGTGTGTAGGTGTTCCTTGGAATGCTGTCTGAGGTCTGAAGGGGATAAGCCTTTGTTTAAATGAGCACAGGTTACACCAGGAAGTTCCCTTGGTATCCCCCGTGTTACTCCATCTCTCTTCAATCCCTTTCTGCTCTTGGCCCAGACACATACCTTTTCCTTCTTTACCATGTGGATTATAATGCTGGCCTTGGTCCATCCTCTGTGAGCTTTAATTTCTTTAGCACCTGCTTTGGAAAGATTTTGTTTCTCACAAAATTTCCTCTTCCTTACTCATCAGGAAAATGCATTCTGTGCTTGGCACCTCTGAAAATTGAAGTAAATGATTTCTCTAAGCCTTTCTGCAGGTTTTGCTATTTATTCCATTAAGATTTTCCTTGTCCTCTTTCTCTCATTTTCTTCATGGCCAGTGTTTCCTCAGTTTCAAATATGATTGTTTGCTTTCAGCTGTTCTTTATTATATCTAAAAATGAGGTGTTTATCAGAAATCTGTTCACCTATAGCTCTGACAGTCTCCATAGTTCAAAGTCTCATAACTACTTAGTGAAATCTAACTTGGTTTCTACTTTGGTTTCTTGCCTATTACTAAACAGCAGAGGCCACTATAATAAACTTTTTTTATTAGCAAGATACAAATTCAAAATATTTTCACCATAATCTAACTAATTTGGGGTGATGACTGCTTTGTGATTTTATGGGAAAGACAGAGAGAGCAACAAATATAAGATGACTATTACTTTAATTGGGAGAGAAGAGGGATGGTGGAAATGATCTAAACCTGCTTAGGGGCTTCAGAGAAGACAGTACAAAGTTTTGACATTTGAAGGGAAACTTGAAGATCAAGTCAGAGTTTGTCAGAAAGTCAAGCCCTTGGGAAAAATAAAACAGAACACAAGATGCACCATGACATGGCAGCAGGGAAAAGCATGGTGGGCCATGGAAGCTAAAGTTACTTAGTGTGGTCTGGAAGGAGCTGAAGTCGCTTAGCGTGGCTTGGAAGGAGGAGAGTTAGAATCTGTGGCTGATGAGGTAGGCAGAGTCAACCATACCATGTTTTGATTTTATCGTGTAGGTAAAGGAAAGACAGGGGATAATGTTGAAAGGGGAATTTGATATAACCCACATGCCATGGGGGTCCCTCTGGCAGGAGTGGGGCCGTTGTCAAAGGGTGATCCTGCAGGCAGGGAGACAAAAGGCTACTGTAAGTATGCAGGTGAGAGATGACAGCCATGATGTGGGCTGACTGACTGCAAAGGCAACAGATGTGGGGTGATGAGGGGGCCACCGTGAGAGAGATGTCTTAGATGATTTCGAAGACAGTGAGTCTTTAGAGGAGGGATCAACAGCTCTGGACATAATTGACCTGTGTGCAATACTAGCTCTGTCCCTTATTGTTTATACTATCATGAGAAATTCACTAACCAACCTTTTCAAATCAATGTCTTCATCAGTACACAGGGATGAAAATGCTCAACCCAAGATTGTTGTGAATAATATATGTAAAGCCCCTGGGAGAATGCCAGCCCAGTGACCCTTCAAAATGAGCTAGCTCTACCTGTCTCCACCCTCCTGGCCATCTAAGGTTCTTTGCCTCTAGAAACAGTCATGTTGTTAACTCTCTGAAGAGTGGAATGAAAATTCTGAATTCTGGGGCCACCCTAGCACCCACCTTGTACAGTATTACTAAATATTTCAGACTGCAAGTCAGGAATATAAAATCAATCGAACTCTGGCTGCGTAATTTTGGCATAACACATCTTATTAGTCACAGGATGAACAGCGATTTCAAACAAACTTTGCTTGCCATTTCTCAGAGCTGGAATCAATGTGGAGGGAACGGTGTGGAGGAAGTATTGCTACTTATACTATCACTATTATTACCACTGTTTTTTCACTACTTGAGTTTTATAAGGCATTATAATTTTACTGTTTCTACTATCACTATTACCATTAGTTATTTGCTACTTGAATTTCATAGGTCACTATAATTTTAACAGACATTTTAAATGTCTTTTAAATATATGCTACACACTGTGTGCCAAATATTTTAATAATGTTGTATCACTTGGTTCTTACAATAAACTTATGAGGTAGGAATTTTTCGTCTATTTTACAGGTAAGGATATTGAAGCTAAAACACTATAAATAACTTGATCAAGGACACTTGGCTAGGACTTTGAAATATATAAACTCTGGAAAGAAAATGTATCAGTTAGTTTTTGCATAATAATGAACCACCCTAAGGTGCAGTGGCTTCAAATAACTACCATTTATTATTACTCATGAGTTTAAGGGCCAGTTGGGTGTTTCTGATGATCTGGGTCAGGCTTGGTTGATACTAACTGGGCTTGCTCCTGCATCTGTGTTCAGATGGAGGCCTGCCTGAGACTGGCTGGTCTTAAATGGCCTTTCTGGTTTTTGGCTGGCTCTTGACTGGAGCAATGGGAGTGAGTGGGCCTCATCAACTAGCAGGCCAGCCTGAGCTCATTCACATAGAAGACAGGGAGTGTTCCAAGACCAACAGCAAACGTGAGCAGACACTTGAGGCTCAGGTTCAGAATGTTGCTTCTGCTACATCCTTTTGCAAAAGCAGCACAAGTTCAACACAGATATAAAGGATGGAGAAGTAAATTACACCTCTTGGTGGAAGAAGTGTAAAGAATTGTGGCCATTTTTGTTACCTACCACACATGCCTATATGTGTTGGGCTCCAAAGCCAGTGATCTTGCAGTGCTGCATTTTAATTTTATTCTTATTTTAAGGATAAAAAAACTGAGGTTCAAAGATCTTAACTTGCTCAGTCTCTTGACTGGTAAGCAGCTGGCCCTGATGTGAAGCCAGGCATGCATGACTCCAACCAGTGAATTTTTACTGGGCCTGGTTGCTGGAACTCGGTTTTCAGAGTCTGTGAGATGTAGAGTCATTCACTCTTGTGGGTAGAAGGAACCTCAGAGGTTATCTGGCCCATTAGCTGATACACTTTTGAATCTCATAGGTCACTATAATTTTAAAAGACATTTTGGCAACCAACACAGAGTAGTTAAGCTGTTTTTTTTCCTCCAAGTCAAGGCATTTGCTCGTCATTCTCATTTCATTATGAAAAAGAAATGTGATGCCAAAAAGCATAATTTTTAAATAAAGGACAGTTGTTTAAATTGAATTAATACAGTATTGTGAAAAACTTGCTACTTTTGTTTATATTTTGTTGTGGTAGCTTTACATCAGTCCAAAGAGCAGAATTTAGGAGCCCCTAACCTAGACTACTATTCTGTTTAAGAATCCCCTCTAAAACTTTCCTAACATGTGGTCTTCCATTCATTGCCTGTGTAATTCTAATGACAGACAGCTCACTATTACCTGAAGCAGCTTATTCCATCTTTGGAGATATGTACAAAAGAATTTTTTTTATTTTATTTTATTGAAAGAAAATCCTTCCTGGTGACATCTATACATTAGCTGAAGTTCATCTGTTGGTGCTCAGCTAGGGAAGTTGAATGCACTAAGGTGCTTGAAAATAGCCATCATGACTCCCTAAGTTGTCATTACCCCAGTCCCTTTGATCTCCAGTTATACAGCATTGGCACTGAGCACCATCTACTTTCATACTGCTCTGAGGCTCTACCCAGTCTGCCGACATTTGCCTTCATGTGGATGTAGACCACAGTTTAAGTCTCTGGGCCTGGCCTGATTAGCTGTAGTGGATTAGGTCATCCATTTTCTCTTTCTTTTTTTAATATTATTAATTATTCTTTCTTTCTTTATTTTTATTATTATACTTCAAGTTCTAGGGTACATGTGCACAATGTGCACGTTTGTTACATATGTATACATGTGCCATGTTGGTGTGCTGCACCCATTAACTCGTCATTTACATTAGGTATATCTCCCAATGCTATCCCTTCCCTCTCCCCCCACCCCACAACAGGCCTTGGTGTGTGATGTTCCCCTTCCTGTGTCCAAGTGTTCTCATTGTTCAATTCCCACCTACGAGTGAGAACATGCGGTGTTTGGTTTTTTGTCCTTGCGATAGTTTGCTGAGAATGATGGTCTCCAGCTTCATCCATGTCCCTACAAAGGACATGAACTCATCCTTTCTTGTGGCTGCATAGTATTCCATGGTGTATATGTGCCACATTTTATTAATCCAGTCTATCATTGTTGGACATTTGGGTTGGTTCCAGGTCTTTGCTATTGTGAACAGTGCTGCGATAAACATACATGTGCATGTGTCTTTATAGCAGCATGATTTATAATCCTTTGGGTATATACCCAGTAATGAGATGGCTGGATCAAATGATATTTCTAGTTCTAGATCCCTAGGAATTGCCACACTGTCTTCCACAATGGTTGAACCAGTTTACAGTCCCACCAACAGTGTAAAATTGTTTCTGTTTCTCCACATCCTCTCCAGCACCTGTTGTTTCCTGACTTTTTAATGATCTCCATTCTAACTGGTGTGAGATGGTATCTCATTGTGGTTTTGATTTGCATTTCTCTGGGAGAAAATTTTTACAATCTACTCATCTGACAATGGGCTAATATCTAGAATCTACAAAGAACTCGAACAAATTTACAAGAAGAAAACAAACAACCCCATCAACAAGTGGGCAAAGGATATGAACAGACACTCCTCAAAAGAAGACATTTATGCAGCCAACAGACACATGAAAAAATGCTCATCATCACTTTCTTTTTCTACATACAATTTTTCTATTAATGAGGTGTAAGATCATATTAGCCTTTGCACAAAATCTTATCAAGCTGTTGACTTGAGGCTCAAGTTAAGTCTCAATTTCTGTATGAATGAAATGAGAGCACTGTACAGCTGTTTTAAAGGCTCAATAAATACTTATTAAAATCCAATATGACTTCAATAGCATTTATAGAATATATTTTATGAACTAGTCCCTATGATAGTCACTAGGAATCTAGAGAAGAAAAGCTAATTTCTATTCTCAAAGAAATCAAAGTGCAGAAAGTAAAACAAACATGCAAAAACAATAAAGCAACAAGATTATCGTTTTTTTTTTTGGTGGTATGTGCAAAGTGAGATGGGAGAATAAGAAAAGCAGCATCAATGCCTTCCTGGGGTTCAAGGAAGACTTTGTAGAGGCTGTAGCATCTGAACTAAGAGCTAGAGATTGTGTAAGATTGGCCAGTTGGCCCTGGTTTCTCTACCTCTCGGGGAGGTAATAAACCATACAGATGAAAGGGCACAAGCTTTGGAACCAGAAAATCTGGATTCTAGTCTTGGCTCTGCCACTTCTCACAGGTCAAACTCACTATATCTTGACTTCCTTTCCAAGGACATTATTGCCCCATCTCAGTATTGTGAAGATTAAATGAGATAATATGCATAAAGTTCTTGGTATAATTCTGGTGTGGTAGGTATCATTGTTCCAAGTAACTTAAGATGACCCAAGTACCAAGGACTACTAGCCTGACTGAGGACACACTTTATCTTCATTCACCTTACCCTCTGTGCTCTGCAATGAAGTGTGCACCCGGAATGTGTCCCTTACATGTCAGAATCTTCAGATAATGGCTTTAGGAAGAACACATGAAAGGGCCAAGAGCTGCTGCAGTGAAAAGTGCTGACATATACCAGAGCGTAGTCTGAGGCAATAAGGTTCACATTGCTCTTTTGAAATGTAATCACCAGAAACTCAAAATTAAGAAAAAAAAGTTTTTAAAAAATTTTTAAGAAGAAAAATACAGTCATTTATTTAATAATGAAAGATTCTATAAATCTACTGAATGTTTTATTGTTTAACTTTTAAAAATTATACTTCTGAAGCATTTAAACCATTATGTAGTTCTCAAAATTGTGTTGGTCATTTTCTCTCTGTGACATTTGTAAATATGTTTGACCAAATAATTCCAATTTAACTATATTTGCAGATAACAATTAAGCATGTGTTTTCCATTGTTCTTCCTTTTGACTATTTAAATTTTGATTTTTATTTTATTAATGTGATTTTGGCTTCAGCCAATTGAGTTTTTAATCACTGTAGTGTTTGAAATCACTGGAAGCTTCTCAAAGGAGAAAAATATAATGGGAAAATTAACTCCTAAATAATTTCTATGCAAGTCTATGGGAATTTTCTTCTATCAAAGAATTACTTCCACTTTTTATGGCAGCTGAAAAAAAAATCCACATTTTTTCCTTTTGTTAAATCTTCAGAGTGCCAGAACTCAAAAATATTTTTTAAAAAATGAAAATAAATTTGAAGAAAAATCACAGAGTAAAAACAGTACAAAAGACAGCCATATGTCCTTTATCCATATTTTACTGTTGTTAACATTTTCCCCATTTCCTTTACCATTTCTTCTCTTTTTTCCATACACACATGAGCGTGCATGTGCACACACACACACACACACACATGCAGCTTTGGAGAGCCATTTGAGCGTGAGTTACATATATTATAGCTTTTATCCTAAATATTACAGTGTGTACTTGCTAGAAATAATGGTGTTTTCCTTCATAACTGCAAGGTGGTTATTAATTTCAGTAGATGCTGATGTAATACCTTGATAGAATCTGCTGTCCCTATTCCAGTTTTGTCAATTGACTCAATAATATCGTTTATAGCATTTTTTTACCTCCATTATGGGATCAGTCAAAGGCTAAGTATTGGCTTTAGTTGCCATGTATCTTTAGTCTCCTTCAATCTGAAACATTTCTATAGGGCTTTCTTTTTCTTTTATGATACTGACATTAAAAACAAATACAGCCTCCTCCCTGCTTAAAATAGAGTGTATCTAATTTGCAGGATGGCAATCTCATATTTCCTCATAATTTGCTTCAGTTTATGCATTCTAGGCCACTTAAGTGATGTCCTTCTCAGGGCATGGCATTTGGAAGTACATGGTGTCCATCTGCCCCTCATTGGTGGTGTTAACGTTGATCACCCAGTCAAGGTCATTTTTCATTTCTCTACTGTTTAGTTACTATTTCTCTCTTTCTCTTACCAATCAGCAAAATGTAGGGAGACATTTTAAGGTCATGCAAATACATATCATTCTCCTTATCAAAATTTCCCCATAGATTTAACATCTATGGATGATTCCTTTGTCTGAACCAGTTTTATACTATGATGGTTACAAAATGATGATTTTTTTCCAACTTCAGAACTTCTATATTTACTAGCACTTCTAATTTACCATTTTTACTTCTATCTATCTATCTATCATCTATCTATCTATCTATCTATCTATCTATCTATCTATCTATCTATCTATCTATCTATCATCTATCATCTGTCTATCTATCTATCATCTATCATCTATCTACCTAATCTATTATCTATCATCTATCTATCTAGATTTATCATAAAAATGGACCCAAGGATTCCTATTTTTAAAGTTCTATAATTAATCACCACTTTTAATTAATTGGTGGTCAAATCATGTCATATTCAGTCAGTGGTAGCCCCTTCAAGCTGGCTCCTATGTACTTGTGATATGCTCTCAACCACTTTTTGAGTATTTCTTTACTTTCTGGCACAACTCATTTTTCCAGACTCATGTTATACACAACTTGCCCCAGCTTTGAAATCAGCCATCTCTCTGTGGTGCCCTGGTTCCTTTTGGTGGGGAATGGCATTAGAGACAAAAATCTGGGAGCTAAGTATGCTCATTGCTACTGGAGTGTCTTTGCTTCTAGACCCTTTCAGCAGACAGAGCTAGGAAAGAGCCAGGAAAGGTATACACAAACACATATACATTAGAAAACCTGAATCCCTAACAATAGCCTCCAATTTCAATCCACCATCATAGAATTCTTTATTTCCTTCTTCTACTCCATATTTACACATCCTTTCTTCCACAATGAAAATTCTGGATCCCATCAATATCAAAACATTTCTTTATTTGCTCACTTCCATAATACACGTAAAATAGTTTTTGAATTGCTTCACTTAAACCACTACAAAAAACAAACTCATTAAAAAGAGTTCAGAATGTATGGTTTCCCACCCTCTACCCTGCCTAAAACTGAGCATATATATAGTTGAATGCAGTGTTCATGTGACTTTTGTTAAACTTTTCTACCTGTTTCTCTGGTCAGTGAGGTTATGCAATTCATTTGAAATACACTTGGGTTCAATTTTATGGTTTGCTTTCAGAATTTTTTTTGCCCTTCCCATATTTATTGGATACATTTTATTTTCTTTAACGTGTAAAACATAACAGCTTTTCAAGCCAAAGCCCTATGAGCAGCTGTATTTAGAGGAGTGTCACTCTTTCCCATATCTCTTTCTTCCTGTTTCCTCATCTCTGTAGGTAACCAACTTAATTGCTTTCTGTTTTTCCTTTCCTTGTTTCTTTTCTTTCTTTTGTAGGGGGTAAGGTTAAGCAGAAACTTGTATGTTTTCTTATTTTCTCATATTTTACACAAAAGATAGCATACTATATAGGCTACTTTGCATTTTGCTTTTGCACTTAACAGTATCTCCTGGAAATTCCTCCAAATTAGTGTGTAGAGATCATCATTTTTTTTTAACAGCAGCATAGTACTCTATTGTGTATATATACTATGGTATATTCAACCAGTCTCTTATTCTTGGATATGTTTAGGTACTTTCCAATATTTTACATATAAAAATAGTGTTGCACTGGGTAACACTATGTATATGTAATAATACACACATATTAAAGGTGTATATTCAGGGTTAAATCTTAGAAGTAATATTGCTAGGGTTAAGGGTAAACACATATGTAGTTTTTAAATACATTGTCAAATTATCCTCGATAGGTGTTATGGCAGTTGGCATTTCCACTAGCAGGAGAGTGCCTGGGAAACTCAAAATTTTGATCTTTATGCTCACATAATGATAACTCAGAAGGGATTCAGGAGCCAGGACAGAATGAAGATCAAATGTTAGGTGTAAAGTTTAGTGGGAAAAAGGATGCCCATACAAAATCAATTTACAAAATGCTTTTTCAAACCCTTGGACACTATCTGCTTGAGGGCAGGGTGGTCTTAACACATGGTAGGTGTTCTGTAGACATTGACTGTTTAAATGAATTAAAGAATAAACTGGCAAAAATCTGGCATTGCCCATGGGAATAAATAAACCTGGCCAGGAGATTATTTTGAAGTGACAAATCTCACCTCCTCTCTCCTCGTCTCTCCTAGACAGACATTTCCTTGTTCCTGGGGACTGAGCAGTTTGAAGTTTCCAAAGATGAAAACATGTAAGTCGTCCTTGCATAAGAAGATGGGGCTGCACAGAGGCCTATTGTCTGCAGGGACATTGAGAGCTCTGTGGTGAAAGAGGATTGTCCTCAACTGCAGCCTGGTCTTTTTTCAGCCTGAGCATTGCCTTTTCTCTCTGGAACGTAATATTCTACCCATGCTCTCTGAGTGGCATTGTGCAGTAGCAGGGTCAGGAATGGGAGGGTGCAGGTGGGGAAATGATCTTTGTATAGGCAACCCAGTAAGTCAGAGGCAGTATCAGAGGGCATGGCTAGGCCTGGGTCTCTGAATAAGTGCTTTGTGCAGGTCTTGGTGGCAGTGGCTGGAGAAGCACCTTCCTCTTGCAGCTTACCTGGTGGCTGAACAAAGCAGCCTTTCAGGCCTTGGGCCCCACAGCAAACATTGCGCAGGTGATTGACCTGCTCTCTTGCCCTGCAGTGGCCCAAGGATCGCATTTCTGCCTGGCATTTCTTGTGGGTCACCACTAGGGCCTGTTCTTCTTCCAGGACTGTAGGGGAAATGGTGACAACAGCCAATGAGGAGATGGGGCACTGGTTCCAAGGTCAGACAGGTTACTAGAACTCTGAGGACATTTTCTCAGAATCACAGGGAGCAGGCACAGCTAATCTAGATGTCTGTTGGCTCTTGGCATGGTCCACACTACACTAGCAAGCACTCTTTCCCTGGCTTCCAGCATTTATAAAATTTCTTTTCTCATATGATCTCCATGATAGTCTTGGGAGATCCCTAGGACAAAATTTACATGGAGATAGTGGAACCATACTGTGCTGAAGTGCTTCCAGGATGGTGGAGTCTTCTGACTCTCAATTCAATTTTTTTGGACACAATTATGCACAGTGTCATGGGGATTAGTGTGATGATGGGGCAAAATTATATGCTGTAACCTTATTTTGGGTTTTGTTCTGGCTACTCTGAAGAGACCTGAATGGACAAGAGATGTTTTCCTCTTCCTTACCATAATAGAAGAGGTGAATCTTTGTGTTCTGAGTTTGAGTTCCTTGTCTAAGGGATTATTAATAGTTTCTATGCATCAGGATTAAGAATAAAAATTGTAAAGCACCTGGAGAAAAACACACATAATTCTATTTGGGCTTATAAACTCATGGTTTATAAGGTGCTGTGGGCCCAGGAAATAGAACGGGATTCACTCAAAGGTGAAAGGAGACGTTTTCCTTTTCTCTGGTGGAGACAGGGGTAGGTAGTGCTTTTAGTGTTTCCATGAGTGGCGGAGATCTGTGACCTATGTGTCTGATGCATCAAAGATGGGGAGGTGTCTGTGAGAGGATTGTGGAGGCTGCCACTGAGGTTTTACGAGCAGGCATTGGTTCTGTGGTCAGGCCTCTGTTGAGTGAAAAGGACTGCTGTGAAAGTACATCTGAGCCCACCTGAAGCATCCTCACCTGCTAGATGGGGGAGGACAAGTTCGTCCAGTAGCCTCATGCACAAAACAGACAATTGGAAGATGAGGATATGATGGAGTAATCTCTTACTTTTTGGACACCACGTCAACCTCCTTGATTGTCTTTAAAACCCTAGGAAGAGAAGGAATTCCCCTTCAAAAGTGACTGAAATGGAATCCTTCTTGTCTGTAGCAAGCTGGGACTCAGAGTCAAATTTAATTCACTTAAAGAAAGTGAAATGATTTGTTCATTTATTCATTCAACAAAATTTATTGAGTGGTTACTATGAGTCAATATGATCTCAAAGAATGTCAGTATGTCCTTCTCTGGACACCTTAACAAAGTTTGATTAAAATGAATTCATTAGATAGTTGGCCTCTGTCATGATTCTGTTTTCTCTGTCATGTTCCCTCTTCATGAATCGTTGCCCCACAGTGTTTGCATAAATCTGACTCTTTCTTCAAAATGTGGTTCAAATACTTCCTTTTTTTGGCAGATACTCATGTTCTCCCATTCAACCCATAAATCAAGGTGTAGCTGGGTTTCAGTTTGAGCATGGGCCAGGTCTGCTTACAGGTCCAGGCATGCTTGAGGCTATTGGGAAAACTTCAGGTTTGTATCTGATGGAACTATTTTGGGGAATATTGAGGATCCTCCTGTGAAAGAAGTCATAATGTTTCCACTTTTGGGATCCAGACAGACACATTTGGGCATGTCTGGAGAAGCAGTTGAGAGGCCTTAGGTTTTAGGAAGTGGGTAGTTGACTCCCAAGAAAAAACCTATGCTCTGGCCACCATTTGGGTTTGTTTCCTAACCTGCCTTAGGCTTTTTTAAAGGATGGATCTTAAGCAGCACAGAGTTACCATACATAGAAATGAAAATAACTGCTTTGTTTAAATATCTACAAACTTTGGGATAAGAGGCATACAGTTTGGTACTGCTTTCTCTGTTCTTGGAGGTTTATACAAAAGGGATAGAAATGTTCTTCTCCAATTGTCAGAATATTACCAAAATTTTTGATGCTTTAGCACATCAAAGCCTTTGGGTCATTGAACATCAGGCTTGGCAGAGCAGAGGTAAAAGGGATAAACCAAAAAATATGTGAGACAAGTCTCAATCAGTTTAGAAGTTTATAGCTTGATTTTATGCATTTTAGTGGGACAGAAGTTACAGGCAGATGTCAATCAATACATGTAAGGTAGGCATTGGTTCAGTCTCAAAAGGCAGGACAACATGAAGTGGAGGGTGAAGTGGGGGTGTCCTTCCAGGCCAAAGATTTTCTGGTTGGCAATTGGTTTAAATATTTAAGCTATTATCTAAAGTCCCGGAATCAATAGAAAGGAATATATGCATTAAGATAAGAAGTTGTGGAGACCAAGGTTCTTATTATGTAGATGAAGCCTCCAGGTAGGAGGCTTCAGAGAGAGTAGATGGTAAATGTTTCTTGTCAGAGTTAAAAACATTCCAGACTCTAAGTTAATCTTTCTTGGATCAGGAAGAGACCTGGAAAGGTAAGGGGAATCTCTCCAGAATGTAGATTTCCTTGACAAGAGACAGATTTGCAGGGCCATTTCAAAATATGTCACCTAAGTATATTTTGGGGGTAAAATACTTCGATTTCTTTCGAGACCTGCTATCTGTCATGTAATGTTATATTGGAGTCACATTGAAATTTGATATTTCATTGTTACAAAGAGTCTTTTTTCAGTCTTAAGATTTCTATTTTAATGTTAATGGTGATCAGTTATGCCTGAATTCCAAAGGGAGAAGGATATAATGAGGCAAGTCTGACTCCCCCTTTCCCATCATGGCTTGAACTAGTTTTCCAGGTTGACTTTGGAATGCCCTTGGCTGAGAGGAAGGTCCATTCGATTGGTTGGGGGGCTTAGAATTTTACTTTTGGTTTACAAGGGCTTGGTTGAGTACTATAGAGGAGCAGTGGGCACCTTGACGCCTAGTGTCCAGGTGCAGAGGCCTGCATGAGTAGAATTGTTCAGGAATAAGGAGTAAGATTCTGCCTGTGGAAGTCCAGAAATTATTTGATGGAGAGATCTTGAAGATGATGGAGGGTCCTGTTTTAGTCCAGTGGGAACAGAATGCTACAACATTTGTGGTGTTTTGGGTTAATGTAATCCAGAAGCAGAGAGAGTTGGGGAAGGAATGATGGACACTGGGGAAATCTGATGGACAACACTGTGGCAAGTCCAAGGCAGCTTGAAATGATCACTAGGAGAGAGCTGTGTTTTAAAAAGATAATTCTGGAGGCAGGCAGATTGGAGATAGGTAAAACTGAAGAAGGAAAAACTGAAAACCTGTCACATTTCTTAATATTTCTAGGACTGCTCCTGACCACAGGATATGCCTGGTCCAGGAAATGGCCACATTTCCCCCCTCAGGACCTCTACTTGGATGGGCTGTCTTGGAAATAAGGTGAACAATTAGTCTTTATTCTGAATTCTCTTTTGATGACTATGTTTTCTAGTTATTAAAGAGTACTTTAACTTAGAGGTATTTGTTTATAATCCTTCATTTTGTGAGTTTTTTTTTTTTCGATAATCAAAACTTTGCCTCAAGAACTAATTTTTGCCTACATTATAGGTTTCTAGAAACCATTCTGGGACAGTAATGAAATATGAACAAATGAAATATAATCCCTCCAGTTTGATTCTCAACCCTCCCATGTTTTCTCCATTTTATCCTGAAGTTATAAGGATACTCCTGTCCTTAAAATTTCTGTTTGCTTTTTAAGGCACCCAGTAATGTTGATTGACTTTCACCTCTTCCTTGACTCAAACATACACACTCACACACACCCATGCACACTCACACAACACACATCTCTCACCCCATCCCTGAGGTGCTTGACCTCCTCTCACCAGAAACAGTGGCTCTCTAAAGCAGAAGATCAGGGACTTACTTTGAAGAGATGATGAACCATGCAGTTTGAAAAATTACAGCTAGGGCTGGGCAAGGTGGCTCAGTGGCTCATGCCTGCAATTGTAGCACTTTAGGAGGCCAAGATGGATTAATTGCTTGAGCCTAGGAGTTCAAGACCAGCCTTGGCAACATGGAGAAACCCTGTCTTTACAAAAAAATACAAAAATTAGCTGGGTGTGATTGCATGCACCTGTAGCCCCAGCTACTTGGAAGGCTGAGGTGGGAGAGTTGTTTCAGCCTGGGAGGCAGAGGTTGCAGTGAGCTGAGATTGCACCACTGCACTTTAGCCTGGGTGATAGAGCCAGACCCTGTCTCAAAAAAATAAAAAGAGAGAGACAGAGAAGTTCCAACTGGAAATATTGCTGTTTCCAGAAGGTCAGGGAATCCCCACCTTTTCAGGATGGAAGCCTATTGACCCTTATGCCACTTGCAACTACTTTCAGGCTTACACTAGCCTTTTAAAAAAGTCAAGTATTATTTGATTACATTTTCTGTACTGGGAATGTAGGAATTTTGCATATGTGGCAATGGAAAGCAATTTACTTTGGAGTCCAAATACAGGAATCAACCAAAATAATTATTGTAAACAAATTTATAATTGTTGTTATATTGCCATCCATGCCATTGGGATAATAAGAGGATCTTCTCCTATGGTGTGTGTGCATGGTGAAGATCCACAGGGCTATGAAGACGGGCTGAGGAGTCACATGGACAGGGCAGGAGGGCAGATTTTCATGGGTACTTGTAATGACATCGTGCACATATTTCTGGAAACTGATTAATATAGTTCTTAGCCATTTTCATATTTTTGAGTGACAATGATTTTAAGATATTAAATTGAAATTGGTCCATTATATTATTATATTTTAAAACAATAATTAAGCTCTTTAACAGTTTGGATAACTAAACTTTAAGAGTATCATTAATCCGGACATGATCAGAGCTGGAACATTGCAGTTAAAGGAATGCATTTGTTCTTTTTTAATACGTCTTATCTAGAAAGCACATAAAATGGAACTTAAAGTTAACTTACTGTCTTTGTTTTGTGTTGCTATAAAGGTACACTTGAGGCTGGGTAGTTTATAAAATTAAAAAAAAATGTATTTGGCTGTTGGCTCTTTGGGCTGTACAAGATACATGGCAACGGCATCTGCTCAGCTCCTGGTGAGAAGCTCAGGCTGCTTCCACTCATGGCAGAAGGCTAAGGGGTGCTGGTGTGTGCAGTGATCCCATGGTGAGAGAGGAAGCAAAGGTGAGAAGGGGGAGGTGCCAGGCTCTTTTTAACAACCAGCTCTTATGGGAACTAACAGAGCAAGAACTCACTCACTACTGTGAGAATGGCACCAAGCCATCCATGAGGAATTTGCCCTCAGGACCTAAATACCTCCATTAGGCCCTACCTTCCAACATCACTACTCTGGGGATTAAATTTCAATGTGAGGTTGGAGGGGACAAACATCCAAACTACAGCACTTACTTTATCAATTTTCTCAACAAAACTATAAAATATGCAGCCCTATTTTCAATATTAGAATTTGCCAAAATGGCTAGCCTTCTTTTCCCTTTAAAACTACCTTAAAGAGTAAAATATTAAATAAATAGAAGAGAGAAACCTAAAAATCAAGTCAGCTGATTTATGGTCATGTGATTTTCAAAAATCTGTTCTCTAACCAGGCCTGCATATGTAAAGGAAGGCGCAAACCTTCCATAGAGTTTCAAATCCTCTTGTACCCAAACATCATATTTCCTCAGAACTGGCTTAACGTTTCTTGGTCAAGCCATATAACCTGTTCTAGAAAGGAACCCCCTCTGTCTCATTTTTATGTGTACAAAAAATGGTTAAAATGAGACAATGTCACTTTTTTTTTTTATCCTGAATGGTGGCTGCCAGCTATTAAAATGCTAATTACCCCAAAAATACAAAAACACCAAATACGGGAGCCAAAGACAGCCAGAAAACAAGAGGAATGAAGTCTACTGAGTGATTAATCATTTGATTAACCAGGTAAGTCTCTGGCACATTACTAATTAGCTCACTTACAAAGCCCTGCACTGAGCAGCCCTGGTTTGATTAAAGAGGTGCCGAGCCATTCAAACTCTGATGCTTGAGCTGCTTTTATAAAACAAAATGTGACTTTCATGCTAAGCTCATCTCTGTAATCCAGAGATGACTTTTCAGGCCTCTGACACTCAGACCTAGGCAAATAAATCAAAGAGCCAGAAAATAGTCCTGTGAAAACAGCTCCGAGAATATAATCTGTCTTCTAGGACTCTTTATTCTAATTTGTAAAAGGGATTGTCTAAGTTCTGAGGTTGCAGTAGCTACTTGTTGGTGGCCTATTGAGTTATCTGCAAGTATTGGTAGAAGACTCTGCCTTTGTAGAAAGGCATAAATCTGCTCTCACTCCACTCTATTCCTGTGGTAGGATTTATGAGATTTAAAAGAAGATATTTGACATCGTTATTACAGATCTTCTCAACTTTACTATGGAGTTTGCCTTTAAAATATACTCACAGTTTATTTCTTCTTGGCCAAGTATTTCTATTCTTAGTCATTTTAATGGATTCTTTTTTTCCCCAGATGGAAATATCCATCTTCTCTGTGGTACTAATTTAGAGTGATCCTGACTGCCTACAAAATTAAGGAGGTATAATAGACTCTTTCTGCTCCATGATTCTACTTTGGATTCTCATACAGAGTATTTACTTCTTTATTTTTTCAGCTTGCTTAAAATAACTGAGTAATTTTTCAGGCTGTACACTGTACCAATGAGTTTAGCAACAATTCTATTGTAGTTTCCTTTGTAACTATTGCAGGAATTAAAAAAAAATAAACTAATAGAAATGTTGGTTGTGTTAGCGGAAGTACAGTGTTAAGGTCAAAGCCAAATTCTTGTCTTATGACATTTCAAGTTGATCACATCATGGCTGGATATCATCTCCACTCTGGGTGCCATATTCCAAAGGGTTATTTACAAAACAGAGCTTGTCTAACAATGGCCAGGAAAGAGAGGGTCATGTTGGGACATCTTGTCATGGGGGAATAGCTAAGGAAGAAGAGACCAGAGTGGATATGGACATAGCACCTGTCTTTAAATATCTGAAAGATGGAATGAAATGTACTCTTGTTCACTGTTATAACTCCAACATGTAGCAAAGTGCCTGGAAAGAGCAAGCATAAGCAACAGTGATCATGACTTTTTGAACACATAGTATGTGCCAGTCATTGTAATGGTGTTTTGCTTACCCTATCTTACTTAGAAATTATTATTATCTCCAATATATAGTTGAGGAAGCTCTGACTCAGAAAGATTAAGAAGCTTGTTCTAAATTGCATGGTACATATCTAATCTAGGAGTCAATACAGGTCTGTGTCTGGGGCCTGAGTACGTCTCTCCATGGCAGCCTGACTCTCATGACACCTGTCTTGATGCCACAATGAGCTTGATGTTCACTGGGGGTCCGAGTTGGAACTTTAGTGATCAAATCTTAGGACTTTTATTTTTTTGCTTATGGATGAGGAATTGAGGGTTGGGGAACTGAGGTTACGTAACTGGTATATTCCAGAATCAGGACTAAAATCCAAGACTTTCTACAAAACCCAGTCTCTTGATCACTATGTTCCATCTCCTCTCCGCTATGAACAACTCAATACATGCTTGATTTTAGCTTGATCTGGACAAAATACTGCTGCTTTAAGTGAGAATCTCCATTATATCTACCTTCTTCTGCTTAACTTTTGAAATCTGGGAACTCCCTTGTCTTCTGTACCTGAATTCTTGGTTTGCCCTTAACTGGTATTCAGTTTTTCTCTGGATTCTTTATCTGCCCTGCTCCAGCTGACCTTCCTGTTGGAAATGTGGATAATTATTATCTAAGTTTACTAAGTGTTTTGTGTAGTGTCAACGTATCAGATCTAGTACGGCACTAAGTGCTTATCCTCCCAACATTTAAATATTACTTTTAACAAGCTCATGAATAGAATTATTGTTGTCTATATTTCATAGATTAGCAATCAGAGTCTCAGAGAGGTTGAGCATATTCTCAAGGTCACATAGCGAGTTAATTTAGCCAGGGAAATCAGGCAAGAGAAAAAAATAAAGGACACTCAAATAGGAAGAGAGGAAGTCAAACTATCTCTGTTTGCAGATGACATGATCTTATATCTAAAAAACCCCCTAGTCTCAGCCCAAAAGGTCCTTCAGCTGATGAACAACTTCAGCAAAGTCTCAGGATAGAAAATCAATGTGCAAAAATTACTAACATTCCAATACACCAACAACAGTCAAGTCAAGAACCAAATCAGGAACACAATTCCATTCACAATTGCCATAAAAAGAATAAAATACCTAGGGATACAGGTAACCAGGAAGGAGAATGATCTCTACAAGGAGAACTACAAAACATTGCTCAAAGAAAACAGAGATGACACAAACAAATGGAAAAACATTCCATGCTCATGAATAGGAATAATCAATATCATTGAAGTGGCCATACTGCCCAAAGCAATGTATAGATTAAATGGTATTCCTATTAAACTACCATTGACATTAATCACAGAACTAGAAAAATCTATTTTAAAATTCATATGGAACAACAACAAAAAGAACCCAAGTAGCCAAGGCAATCCTAAGCAAAAAGAACAAAGCTGGAGGCATCATACTACCTGACTTCAAACTATACTACAGGGCTACAGTAACTAAAATGGCATGGTACTGGTACAAAAACAGACACATATGCCAATTAAACACAATAAAGAACTCAGAAATAAGGGTGCCCACCTACAACTATCTGATCTTTGACAAACTTGACAAAAACAATCAATGACAAAAACAAACTTGACAAGAACCGAAGGATTGCCTATTCAATAAATGGTGATAGGATAACTGACTAGCCATATGCAGAAGATTGAAACTGGACCCCTTCCTTATACCATATACAAAAATCAACTCAAGATGGATTAAAAACTTAAATGTAATACTCAAAACTATAAAAAACTCTGAAGGACAACCTAGGCAATAACATTTTGGACACAGGAACAGGAAAAGATTTCATGATGAAGATGACAAAAGCAATTGCAACAAAAGCAAAAATTGACAAATGGTATCTAAGTAAACTAAAGAGCTTCTGCACAGTAAAGGAAACTATCAACAGAGTAAACAGATAACCTATAGAATGGTAGAAAATTTTTGCAAACTATGCATTGGACAAAGGTCTAATATCCAGCATCTATAAGGAACTTAAACAAACTTACAAGAAAAAAAATTAAAAAGTGGGCAAAAAAATAACAAACACTTCTCAAAAGAAGACAAGCATATGGCTAGCAATCACATGAAGAAAAGCTCAACATCACTGATCATTAGATAATTGCAAATCAAAACTGCAGCAAGATAACATCTCACACAGTCAGAAGAGCTATTACTAAAATGTCAAAAAATAACAGATGCTGAAATGATTGTAGAGAAAAAGGAATGCTTACACACGGTTTGTGGCCGCATAAATTAGTTTAACCATTGTGGAAGACAGTGTGGTGATTCCTCAAAGACCTAAAGACAGAACTACCATTCAATCCAGCAATCTCGTTACTGAGTACAGATCCAAAGGAATATAAATTCTATTATAAAGACACATGTATGTATATTTTTATTGCAGCACTATTCACAATAACAAAGACATGGAGTCAGCATAAGTGTCCATCGATGATAGACTGGATAAAGAAACTGTGGTACATATACATCATGAAATAGTATGCAGCCATAAAAAGAATGAGATCATGTCCTTTGCAGGAACATGGATGGAGCTGGAGGCCATTATCCTTAGCAAACTAATGCAGGAACAGAAAACCAGATACTTCATGTTCTCACTTATAAGTGGGAGCTAAGTGATGAGAACACATGGACACATAGAGGGGAACAACACATACTGGGGCCTACTGGAGGATGGAGGGTGAGAGGAGAGAGAAGATCAGGAAAAATAACAGGTACTAGACTTAATACCTGGGTGATGAAATTGTCTGTATAACAAATCCCCATGAGACAAGTTTACCTGTAAAACAAACTTGCACATGTACCTCTGAACTTAAAAGTTGAATAAAATATTTATTGATGAGCTTTAGAAAAGTTTTTTATATTTTACTATTACTCAATGTATACCTTTACAAATATTGGTACTTGATGGAAACAAGCACAATGTCTTATAAAATATTGGCATCTGTTAAAGAATGAATGGACAATTCAGGTTAATAGTAATAATAACAACAATAATACATATATTATTTCTACTATGTGCATGCTACTGTGTTCCCTTCATGCTTCCCTTCACTTGCCAATGTTTCCTTCATTCCTTGCAAAGAACATAAAAAGCCTCTTATTAATCAGTTATCACTAGGTAAGTATCATTATATCAGTTTGTTCTCACACTGCTATAAAAAACTGCCTGAGACTGGGTAATTTATAAAGAAAAGAGGTTTAATTAACTCATAGTTCTGCAGGCTGTACAAAAGGCATGGTTAGGGAGGCTTCAGGAAACGTACAATCATTGTGGAAGGTGAAGGGGAAGGAAGGAAGTCTCCACTTGGCCAAAAGGGGAGAAAGACAGAGAAGTAAAAGACACACTTTTAAACAAACATATCTTGGGAGAACTCTATCACAAGAACAACAAGGGGGAAGTCTACCTCCATGATTCAATCGCCTCCCACCAGGCCCCTCCTCCAACACTGGGAATTACAATTTGACATGAGATTTGGTTGAGGACACAGAGCCAAACCATAGTATTCCACCCCTGGCACCTCCCAAATCTCATGTTCTCACATTTCAAAAGACAATCATGCCTTCCCAAGAGTCCCCCGAAGTTTTAACTCATTCCAGTATTAACCGAAAAGACCAAGTCCAAAGTCTCATCTGAGACAAGGCAAGTCCCTTCTGCCTATGAGCCTGTAAAACCAAAAACAAGTTAGTTACTTCAAAGATACAATGGGTGTATTGGCATTGGGTAAATGGTCCTGTTATAAAAGGGAGAAATCAGCCAAAACAAAGGGGCTATAGGCCCTATGCAAGTTTAAAACCTAGTAGGGCAGTCGTTAAATGTTAAAGCTCCAAACAATCTCCTTTGACTCCATGTCTCACGTCTAGGCCACACTGATGCAAAGGGTGGACTCCTAAGGCCTTGGGCAGCTCCATCCCTGTGACTTGGCAGGGTACAGCACCCTAAGCTGGTTTCACAGGCTGGCATTGAGTGCCTGTGGCTTTTCCAGGTGCATGGTGCAAACTGTTGGTAGAGCTACCATTTAGGGTCCTGGAGGATGATGGCCCTCTTCTCACAGCTCCCCTAGGCAGTGCTCCAGTTGGGACCCTTTGTGGGGCCTCCAGCCCCATATTTCTTTCCATGCTGCAAACTGTTGGTGGAGCTACCATTTAGGGTCCTGGAGGATGATGGCCCTCTTCTCACAGCTCCCCTAGGCAGTGCCCCAGTTGGGACCCTTTGTGGGGCCTCCAGCCCCGTATTTCCTTTCCATGCTGCCCTAGTAGAGGCTCTCTATGAGGGCTCCACCCCTGCAGTTCAGGCCAACTTCTGCCTGGACATCCAGGCATTTCCATACATCCTCTGAAATCTAGCAGAGGCTCCCAAGCCTCAACTCTTGCCCTCTGTGCACCCATAGGCTTAACACCAAGTGGAAACCTTGGCAGCTTCTGGCCTGCACCCTCTGGAGCAGTGGCCTGAGATGTATCTGGGGCTTTTTTAGCCATGGCTGGAGCTGGACCAGTTGGGATGCAGGGAACAATGTTCTGAGGTTGTGCAGGTCAGTGGGGACCTGGGCCCAGCCCACAAAACCATTTTTCCCCTCCTAGGCCTTCGGGCCTGTGATGGGAGGAGCTGCTGTGAAGGTATCTGAAATGCCTTGGAGGCATTTTCCCCATTGTCTTGATTATTAACATTTGGCTTCTCTGTACTTACGCACATTTATGCAGCAGGCTTGAATTCCACTCCAGAAAAATGATTTTTCTTTTCTACTACATGGTCAGCCTGCAAAATTTTCAAACTTTTATGCTCTGCTTTCCTTTTAAATATAAGTTCCAGTTTCAGGTCATTTCTTTGTTTATGCAAATGAACATAGGCTTTTAGAAGCAGTCATGCCACATATTGAACACTTAGCTGCTTAGAAATTTCTTCTGCCAGCCACCCTAAATTGTCTCTCTGAAGTTCAAATTCCACAGATCTCTACAGCAGGGGCACAATGCCACCAGTCTCTTTGCTAAAGCATAACAAGAGTGCCCTTTACTTCAGTTTCCAATAAGTTCTTCATCTCCATCTGAGACCTCCTCAGCCTGGACTTCACTGTCCATGTCACTATCAGCATTTTGGTTACAACCATTCAACAACAGTCTCTAGGAAGTTCCAAACTTTCTCCCTTCTTCCTGTTTTCTTCTGAGCCCTTCAGAGTGTTTCAACCTCCGCCCAGTTCCAAAGTCACTTCCACATTTTCAGGTGTCTTTATAGTAATGCTCCACTTCTTTGGTACCAATTTTATATATTAGTTCATTCTCACACTGCTATAAAGATCTACCTGAGACTGGGTAATTTATGAAGAAAAGAGGTTTAACTGACTCATAGTTTCTGCAGGCTGTATAGGAAGCATGGCTGGGGAAGCCTCAGGAAACTTACAATTATGGTGGAAGGTGAAAAGGAAGCAAGCACATCTTCACATGGATGACAGCAGAGAGAGAGAGAGAGAGAGTAGGGGAGTTAATACACACTTAAACAAACAGATCTTGGAGGAACTCTATCACAAGAACAGCAAGGGGGAAGTCTGCCCCCATGATTCAGTCACCTCCCACCAAGCCCCTCCTCCAACACTGGGAATTACAATTCGACATGAGATTTTGGTGGAGACACAGAGGCATTATCATCAATTTAGGTAAAAAACTATAGAAAGGTATAAACAAAAATATAAGTCACTCACGTCTTGAAGACAATAATGAAGTATCAAATAAGGAGACTTAGGCTTACAGAAATGAAGTGACTTTCTCATAGTCATTCAGCTGATAAACAAGGCTTGTGCCTTGATTTCAGTTCCATAAAGGTTGAATGGCATATATATTTTAAAGAGGAGCAAATGGATAATTTAGATGTTAGTTAAGGAGAAATAGACAATGATGGAAAAATGTTCAAAAGACTTACAAAAGTTGGTGAAAACTTATAGAAATGTCATGAAAGCCTTAGTAAGGCATAAATGAAAACTTTAAGTAACATTAACCTGTCTGTAAAGCTATGTTTCAGTGGACAAATGAGCCCTTTTTAGTTCAGAGGAGATTTAGTTAAGTAGGCCCTCCTGGTTAAGGAAATAAATAAACAACTGAATATGCATCTATGATTCTAGAAGAAGAGTGTAGCTGGATTTGTGTACATTGGGCACATGTGTGTGATTTTTCAAAGGCTATGCTCCTTAGTCTTTGATATATGGAGTGGTGGTGATAGAGGAGTTTGCCTTCTGAGATAGAGAAATAGATATCCAAACATCTACTTCCTATGATGTGAAGTTAGGAAACCTCGCTGAGTGGATTGGATTGGAGCAAGATGTGCTGGCAAGAAAAGGCCCCCCAAAAACCCAATGACCCCAAAGAGTAATTCATTTGGAGGGAAGAGAAATCTGATGACTTCTAGGTTTATATCTCCAGCCTGTATCTCTTTCCTAACGCCCAGACTTGTATATCCCACCTAATATCTCCATTAACTAGGTCCAAAAAATAATCTCTTGATTCTCACTGCTGAAATATTCCACTGGTTTCCCATCTTTCCCAGAGTAAATATCTAAGTATTTATGTGGCTTCCAAGGCCCTTTGTGATCTTAGCCTCTGCTTATCTCTCACTCCTTATCTCTCCTGTTCTCTACTTAGTTCTCTCTACTTGGTCCACACTGGCATCCTAGCTGTTTCTCAGCCATGGCAGGCATACCCTGACCTCAGGGCTTTTACATCTGCTGTCTTCTCTGCCTCAACTGCTCTATCTCCAGATATTCACAATGCTTGTCTCCTTGCTACATTCAGATGTCAGATGATACCTCATCAGCAAGGCCTTCCATAAGCCGCCCACCTAGAATAGCCAGGACTCCCTTATTCTCCCACTCACTCCCCTGCTTAATACTTTACCTCTGTGTTTTATTTTATTTTTTTTTCTTGTGCCTATAACTATCTGATGTATTTTATATATGTAATTTATTGGGCTGGTGGTGGACCAGTATCTGTCAGATCTTACAGACCCAGCCTTCAATAGTGACACCTTGTGGCATGAGAGGCAACATTAGCAGAGAGCTGACTTTAGACCCTCCAATTTCCTCTGGGGCTGGCATTTGTAATCAGGACCGAGTAAGCCCCAGAGGTCTCGGACAATTCTAGGTGGTGTGTTTTTTTATTCATTGCATGTTTTGCAATAAGGTAATATATTCACATGGTCTAAAATGCAAAAGTAGCAAAAGATATCTGGTAAGGAGTCTCTCACTCACCCCTGCCCCTAGTCACCCAGAATCCCTCCTCTGACATGATCAGTTTCTTGTGTAGCCTTCTAGAGATATTCTATGCATGTATAAACACATACATATACAGACATATATATTTTTTCTTTTTTTGCACAAAGTATAGAGTATTATATTTATAGTACAGTGTCTTGCTTGTGGATTTGTTTTATAAATAAGAGGCCATGTAAAGTGCAGAATTTGTGTATGGTGTGATGACTTTTTACTGAAGTATATACCCATGTGATCACCACCTGGATTAAGATATGTATTTCCTGCACCCCCATGTCTCCCTTGTGCCTCTTCCTATTCTCTCCAGAGATAATTGCTATTCTCACTTTTATCACCATTTTTTAGTTTCTCCTGGTCTTGAATGCCATATAAGTGGAGTCATATATTATGTGCTATTGTGTTTCTGTTTCAATCAAAGCTATGTACTTTTTTTTTTTTTTGAGACGGAGTCTTGCTCTGTCGCCCAGGCTGGAGTGCAGTGGCGCAATCTCGGCTCACTGCAAGCTCCGCCTCCCGGGTTCACGCCATTCTCCTGCCTCAGCCTCTCCGAGTAGCTGGGACTACAGGCGCCCGCCACCACGCCTGGCTAATTTTTTGTATTTTTAGTAGAGACGGGGTTTCACCGTGGTCTCGATCTCCTGACCTCATGATCCGCCCGCCTCCGCCTCCCAAAGTGCTGGGATTACAAGCGTGAGCCACCGCGCCCGGCCTGCTATGTACTTTTTACAGAAAATTATATCTTGATGATTGTACCTCATAAGGATAAAGGACATACAGAACTTTGTCCTCCTCTTTTATGATAAAGAATGCACCATACTTTATTTAACCACTCCCTCCTGATGTAGACGGGACTTGCAAGAAAACATGCACAAGCACACGTGCAAGTATATCTGTTGACGGAATACAAGAAAGTGGAATTGGTAGGTCATAGGCTATGTACCTGTATAATTTTGATAGGTGTTTCATTTAGTGCTTGTAGCAATGTACTATCAACAATATACAAGAATGCCTTTTTCCCACACCTTTGCCATCCGAGTATGTTTTCAAACTTTGGATCGTTGCCAGTTTTTTTTTTTTTTTGAGACGGAGCCTGGTTCTGTCGCTCAGGCTGGAGTGCAGTGGCGCGCATTCTCGGCTCACTGCAAGCTCCGAGTAGCTGGGACTACAGGGGCCCGCCACTATGCCTGGCTAATTTTTTTGTATTTTTAGTAGAGACGGGGTTTCACCATGTTAGCCAGGATGGTCTCGATCTCCTGACCTCGTGATCTGCCCGCCTCGGCCTCCCAAAGTGCTGGGATTACAGGCTTGGTGAGCCACCGCGCCCGGCCCCATTGCCAGTTTTTAAAAGCAAAATGGCATCTCAGTATATTTTCTCATTATGAGTGAGACCTAACATCATTTCTTATTTTAAAGACCCATTTGTATTTTTCTGTAAACTATGTACATATAACTTAACTTTTTTCAAATTGGTTAGTGATATTTTCTCTCACTGGTTTCTAAGCACAATTTATGTATTAGGAAAATTATCCCTTTGATGTGATATGAATTACAAACATATCTTTCAAATATTTTTCTTGGACTATTTTTTGGCCATTTGTGAATGGCTAAAATGTTTTATTTTTTAAATGTTTTATTTTTATGTGGTCACGCATCAACTTATTTAAAGTTTTAGGGTTTTGTGTTATTCTTTGAAAGCCCTTCCCTACTCATAGATTGTTTAAATAAATCACATTGTTTTCTTCTAGTCTTTTTATAGTTTCCTTTTAAATTATTAATAGTTTCAATAATTCTCTAATTCATTTTGGTGTAAGGTATGAAGTAGTGATCCCTATTTTTTCCCCAAATTGAATCTATCAACACTAACTCTGTTTATTCATGAATCCATTTTTTTCCCAACTGAAATGCCACTTATCATAATAAATTCCTCATGCATTTGGGTTTATTTCATAATTTGACATTGTTCTATTTATATGTGTACCAGTTTAAATTACTATAGATTTAACATATTTTAATATTGGCTTTTAAGTAGAAATGTGTTAATATGGAACTACTGTTTTTCCTTGTAATAATGGTAGCAGACTTCATGGCAATTAATTATAATAATAAAAGGCATGTGGCTATATTTGGAGCTCAAATGTAGGGAGCAGAATACAGTGGCTAGAGAAGAATAAAATGTAGCAACAAGAGGGATTTTAAACTAAGATCCCAAAGTACATTCTTATCATCCGCCTCCTCTCTTCTCCCTCCCCACCAACCCCCACATCTCCACTCAGCAGATTTACCGCTTGGAGCAGACTAAACAGTTTGCCCAGTGGCATGGTGGATGGTGACATGAAAGTGATAGGTTAGAGCTTGAATATGGAAGGTCTCCCTTTACCTCCAGTCTTTAAAAAGTGACAATGCAAATAATAGATTTTATAATTGTACTTTCCTAATGATTTCAATTTTTATTTCATTTTAATTTATGATAAAAAAATTAATTTTTATTTTTATTTATTTTTTTTTATTTTATTTATTTATTTATTTTTTTTTGAGACGGAGTCTTGCTCTGTCGCCCAGGCTGGAGTGCAGTGGCGCAATCTCGGCTCACTGCAAGCTCCATCTCCCGGGTTCATGCCATTCTCCTGCCTCAGCCTCTCCGAGTAGCTGGGACTACAGGCGCCTGCCACCACGCCTGGCTAATTTTTTGTATTTTTAGTAGAGACGGGGTTTTGCTGTGGTCTCGATCTCCTGACCTCATGATCCGCCCGCCTCGGCCTCCCAAAGTGCTGGGATTACAAGCGTGAGCCACCGCGCCCGGCCAAAAATTAATTTATTGAATAAATATTTATTGATTACACACCATTTAGAATGATGAAAATCCAAAACACTGACAAACCGAATGCTATGAAGATGTGGAGCAACAGGAACTCTTATTCAATGCAAAATGGTACAGCCACTTTGGAAGACAGCTTGGCAATTTCTTACAAAACTAAACAGACTCTTACCATATGTTCCAGCAATTGTATTCCTTGGTATTTATCCAAAGGAGATGAAAACTTATGTCCACACAAAAACCTGCATGTGGATGTTTATGGCAGTTTTATTCATATTGCCAAGACTTGGAGGGAACAAAGTTGTCCTTCAGTGGGTGAATGAATAAATAAACTGTGGTACATCTTGACAATGGGATATTATTCAGCACTAAAAGGAAATGAGCTATCAAGCCATGAAAAGACAGGAAGGAAACTTAAATGCATACTACTAAATGAAAGTAGCCCAGTCTGAAAAAACTACTTACTGTGTGATTCCAAATATATGGCAGTCTGGAAAAGGCAAAACTATGAAGACAGTAAAAGGATCAGTGGTTGCTAGGGGTTGTGGGGAGGGAGGGATGAATCTGCAGAGCAGAGAGGATTTTCAGGGCAGTGAAAATACTCTGATACTATAAAGGTGGCAACATGTCATTACACATTTGTCGAAACCCATAGAATATACAACACCAAGAGTGAACCCTAATGTAAGCTATGGTCTTTGGATGATGAGGTGTTAGTGTAAGTTCGTTGATTGGAACAAGTGTGCCTTTCTGATACGGTATACTGATAGTGGGAGAGGCTATACACTTGTCGGGGAAGGGGATACATAAGAACTCTCTGCACTTTCCACTCAATTTTGTTGTGATGAACCTAAAACGATTCTAGAATATAAAATATATTAAAAGTTCAAAAAAATAATTGAGCATCCAAATATTGTCCTGTCAATGGTAGCTGGTATTAAATGATTAACAAGACTGGTGTAGTCCCTGCCCTCATGGAGCTTGTGAATGCCAGCCTAAAGGTTATGTGATGTCTGATGAGAGTACTAAAAATACTCAGAGGGTTAGCAAGTGAGAGTGGAAAGGACTTCAGTGGCAGTCAGGTGTGGATTCAAATTCTGACTACATGCTTACAAGCCTGACTCTGGGCATATTTCTGAGACTCATTTGCTCAATTGTAGAAAGAGATAAAAGTCTTTTCCTCCTAATGTTACTGAAAGGCTTAAAGCACCTGAGGTAGCACCAGGCTCCTATTGGGTGCTTACTAGAGAGTGGGTTCTTTCTGGGGATTTTGAGTACCCTGCTTGGGCAAACCAAAGGGCAGCCACACTCAAGAGAGTGCTGGCCGATGCTTTCTAAATTTATAACATGTATACCTCCATTGAGAGCTTGTTTATGTTGGCAATTTCCCCTAGAATCTCTTCAGATTGCACATGCTCTTTGCAGACTACCAGACACAGACTAAACATTCATCCTCCGCCTCCGTTCACCTTTGCTTGGGCTTCTGATGTTTACTCTTGCCTCTTTCCTTCAGCTGAAACCTTGGCTTTGTGAGAAATTTCCCCAATGTAATGCTCTTCTTTTTAACTAAGAAAGTATATCCTTTCTTCTTCTTTGTCAGCTTCCCTAAACCTGACTGGCTAATAATATTGCAGGCTGACACAAAATGGACTGTATTGCTTTGATGCACAGCTCTGTTTTGTGGGGAGGCACTGAAGGTCAGATCTGAGTATCTACTTTTGTATTAGCATGAATGGAGACTGAAATATGTAACCTAGACAGGAAATGTGTGCCATTCTCTGAAACCTGGGATGGATTCTATTCCCTCCTATTTTGTTCGCATAGTGCCTGGTGTTTGCTCCTGGAGAGGAAGTGATTACATACTGTGGGCTCTAGAATCTCAATTCTTATTTCAGAGCCAAGGACCACCATAAAGGTGCTCTGGGTCTGTTAAGTTGCTTATCTGCCCTGTGCCCCTGTATTCTCATCTGTAAAATGGGTTTAATAATAGAACTTACAGTACTTCATATGGCTGACGTGAGGATTGAATGAATTAATGCATAAGATATTAAGGTTGTTTCTGTACTTTGACTATTGTAAATAATGCTGCAATGAACATGGGAGTGCAGGTCTTTCTTCAAGGTACTGATTTTGATTCATTTGGAAAAACATCCAGAAGTGGAAACACTGGATCATATGGTAATTTGATTTTTAATTTATTAAGGAACCTCCATATTGTTTTTCATAATGGATGTACTAATTTACATTTTTATCCACAGTGTACAAGGGTTCCCTTTTCTTCACATCCTTGACAACTCTTATTGATAAGAGACATCCTAACAGATGTGAGGTAATATCTCAACATGGTTTTGGTTTGCATTTCCCTGATGATTAGCGATGTTGACTACCTTTTCTTATATCTATTGGCCATTTGTATTGATGTATATTGGCCATCATCTATTGGCCAATAGGTATTATATGTATTTCTTCTTTGGAAAAATGTCTATTGAAGTCCTTTCCCTATTTTGAAATTGGGTTATTTGTGTTTTTGTTATGATTTGTATGAGTTCCTTATATATTTTGGGTATTAACCTTTTATCAGATATATGGTTTGCAAACGTTTTCTCCCATTCTGTAGGTTGCCCCTTCATTTTTTTAAAAATTATTTTTAGTTACTATGGGTACTTAATAGGTATATATATTTATGGTGTACATGTGTTTTGATATAGGCATGCAATTTATAATAATCACATCAGAGTAATTGGGGTATCCATCACCTCAAGCATGTATCATTCATTTCTTTGTGTTAGAAACATTCCAATTCCAAGCTTTTAGTTATTTTGAAATAGGCAAGAAAGTATTATTGACTATAGTCCCCCTTTGTGTTATCAAATATTAACTTATTAATCCCATCTAACTATATTTTTGCACCCATTGACTATCCCCACTTTTCCACCCTTCCCTGGTACTCTTCCCTGCCTCTGGTAACCATCATTATACTCTCTATCTCCATGAATCCAATTGTTTTATTTTTTAGCTTCCATATGTAAGTGAGAACATGCAAAACTTGTCTTTCTCTGTCTGGCTTATTTCACTTAATGTCTTCCAGTTCCATCCATGTTGTTGCAAATGACAGGATTTCATTCTTTTTATTGCTAAATAATATTCCATTGTGTATATGTACCACATTATTGTAATCCATTTATCTGTTGATGGACACTTAACATTAATTCCAAGTCTTGGCTATTGTGAGTAATGCAGCAATAAAGAAGAAAGTGCAGATAATTTTTCAACACAATGATTTCCATTCTTTTGGATATATACCTAGCAGTGGGATTGCTGGATCATGTGGTAGTTCTATTGTTAGTTTTTGAGGAACCTCCATACTGTTCTTCATAGTGGTTGCCCTAATTTGCATTCCCACCAACCGTGTACAAGGGTTCCCCTCATATCCTCTCCAGCATTCACTATTGGCTGACTTTTGGGTAAAAGCCATTTTAACTGGGGTGAGATGATAGTTCATTGTGGTTTTGATTTGCATTTCTCTGGTTATTAATGATGTTGAGCCTTTTTCATATACCTGTTAACCATTTGAAAGTCTTCTTTTGTAAAATATCTGTTCAGATTTTTTGCCTATTTTAAAATCAGATTATTTGATTTTTTTCCTATTGAGTTATTTGAGCTCCTTGTATATTCTGGTTATTAATCCCTTGTCAGATGAGTGGTTTGCAAATATTTTCTCACATACTGTGGGTTTTCTCTTCATTTTGTTGATTGTTTCCTTTGCTGTGCAGAAGCTTTTTAACTTGATGTGACCCCATTTGTCCCTTTTTGCTTTGGTTGCCTGTGCCTGTGGGGTATTACTCAAGATGATTTTGCCCATTCCAAGTCCTAGAGAGTTTCCCTGATATTTTCTTTCAGTAGTTTTCGATTTAAGTCTTTAATCCATTTTGATTTTATTTTTATATGTGCGAGAGATAGGGGTCAAGTTTCGTTCTTCTGCATAAGGATATCCAGCTTTCTCAGCACCATTTATTGAAGAGACTGTACCTTTCCCAATGTATTATAGTTTCTTGGTATCTTTGTTGAAAATGAGTTCACTGTAGATGTGTGGATTTATTTCTGGGTTCTCTATTCTGTTCCATTGATCCATGTGTCTGCTTTTATGCCAGTACCATACTATTTTGGTTGCCATGGCTTTGTAATATAATTTGAAGTCAGGTAATGTAATTCCTCCAGTTTTGTTCTTTTTGCTAAGGTTAGCTTTGGCTGTTCTAGGTCTTTTGTGGTTCCACATAAATCTTAGGGTTTTTTTTTTCTATTTCTGTGAAGAATGTCATTGGCATTTTGACAGGAATTGCATCTAACCTATAGACTGCTTTGAATAGTATGAACATTTCAACAATATTGATTCTCCTAATCCATGTAAATGGAATACCTTTTTATGTTTTTGTGTCCTCTTAAATTTCTTGCATCAATGTTTTATAGTTTTCATTATCAATATCTTTCACTTCTTTGGTCAAGTTAGTTCCTAGATATTTTATTTTATTTGTAGCTATTTAGCTATTGTAAATGGGACTATTTCATGATTTCTTTTTCAAATTGTTTGCTGTTGGCATATAATAATGCTACTGATTTTTGTATGTTGATTTTGTATCCTACAACTTTAGTGAATTTGTTCGCCAGTTCTAATAAATTTTTGATAGAATCTTTAGGTTTCTATAAATATAAGATTATATTGTCTGCAAACAAGGATAATTTGACTTCTTCTATTCCAACTTGTATGCCCTTTCTTTATTTTTCTTGTCTAATAGCTCTAGCTAGGACTTCCAGTACTATGTTGAATAACTGGTCAAAATGGGCATCCTTGTCTTGTTTCAGGTCTTAGAGGAAAGGTTTTCAGTTTTTCCCCATTCAGTAGGATACTAGCTGTGAGTCTGTTGTATATGGTTGTTTTCATGTTGAGGTATGTTCCTTCTATATCCAGTTTTTGTTTTATTCCTCATAGAGGAATGCTGAATTTTGTTGAATGCTTTTTCATCATCAACTAAAATGATCATATGATTTTTACTCTTCATTCTGTTCCTATGAGATATCAAGGTATCACATTGGTTAATTTGCATATGTTAAACCACCTTTACGCCCTGAAAAAATTTCACTTCATCATGCTGAATAATCATTTCAATGTGTTTTTGAATTGAGTTTGCTAGTACTTTGTTAAGGTTTTTTGCATCTAAGTTAATCAGAGATATTGGCCTGGAGTTTTTTGGTTGTTGTTGTGTCTGTCTGATTTTGCTATCAGGGTAATACTTGCCTCTTCGAATGAATTTGGGAGTATTCCCTCCTCCTCAATTTTTTGATATCGTTTGAATAGAATTGGATTAGTTCTTTAAATGTTTGGTAAATTTCAATAGTGAAGTCATTGGGTCCTGAGCTTTACTTTGATGGGAGATTTTTTATTATAGCATCTATCTTGTTACTTGTTACTGGGCTTTTTAAGTTTTGGATTTCTTCATGGTTAAATCTTGGTAGGTGATATGTGTCTAGGAATTTATGTGTTTCTTCTAGGTTTTCCAACTTATTGGCATATAGTTGTTCATAGTAGTCTCTAATGATCCTCTGAATGTCTGTGATATCAGTTGCCTCCTTTTTCACCCCTGATTTTATTTATTTAAATCTTCTCTTTTTCTCTAGTCTGGCTAAGGGTTTGTCAGTTTTGTTTACCTTTTTTTAAAAACAACTTTTCATTTCATTGATCTTTTGTATTTTTGGGGGGGCTTAATCACATTTATCTCTCTGATTTTATTATGTCTTTTCTTCTATGAATTTTGGGTTTGGTTTGCTCTTGCTTTTCTAGTTCTCTAAGATGTATCCTTAGGTTATTTATTTGAAGCTTTTCTTCTTTTTTGGCATAGGCACTTATAGCTGTAAATTTCCCTCTTAGTGCTGCTTTCACTATATCCTGTAGGTTTTGGTATGTTGTGTTTCCATTATCATTTATTTTAATACATTTTCTGTTTCCTTCTTAATTTCTTCATTGGTCCACTGGTCATTCAGGAGCATGTTGTTTAATTTCCATGTGTTTGTATAGTTTCCAAAATTCCTCTTGTTATTGATTTCCAGTTTTGTTCCATTGTAGTCACAGAAGATACTTGATATTATTTCTTTTTTTCTTAATTTAAGACTTGTTTTGTGGCCTAACATATGGTCTGTGCTTGAAAATGATCAATGTGCTGAGCAGAAGAATATGTGTTCTGCAGATGTTGGATGTTCTGAAAATATCTATTATGTCCATTGGGTCTATGGCACAGATTAAGTCTGATGTTTCTTTGTTGATTTTCTGTTTGGATGATTTCTCCAATGCTGAAAGGAGGGTATTGAGGTCTCCAACTATTATTATATTGGGGCCTATCTCTTTCTTTAACTCTGATAATATTTGCTTTATATATCTGGGTGCTCCAATGTTGGGTACACTTATACTAACAATTGTTATATCCTCTTTCTGAATTGACCCTTTTGTTATTATGTAATAATGTTTTCTGTCTTTTCATACTTTTTGTCTTGAAGTCCATTTTATTTGATATAAGTGCACTTTTTTGGTTTCCCTTCATATGGAATATCTTTTCCCGTTACTTTATTTTCAGTCTGTGTGTGTTTTTATAGGTAAAATGAATTTCTTGTAGGTAGCATATAGTTGGGTCTTGTTTTTTTAATCCATTTAGCCACACTTTGTCTTTTGATTAAAGAGTTTAGTCCATTTACATTCAATTTTATTATTGATAGGCAAGAATTTATTACTACCATTTTGTTATTTTTTTCTGATTGTCCTCCCCTCCCCTCCCCTCCCCTCCCCTCCCCCTCTCCTCTCCCCTCCCCTTCCCTTCCCTTCCGTTTTTCCTTCCTTCCTTCCTTTCTCTTTCCTTTCATCTTTCTTTGGGTAAAAGTGTCTTTCTCTGTTAGTATGTTTTAATTTCTTGCTTTTTATTTTTTGTTTATCTGCTGTAGGCTTTTTGCTTTGAGATTACCATGAGGCTTGCAAATAATATCTTGTAACAAATTATTTTAAACTGAGGAAAACTTAACTCTGATCATAAAAACAAGGAAAGAGAAAACTGTTTAAAAACCTCTACACTTTGACCCCATTCCCTCACTTTAAACTTTTTGTTGTTTCTATTTGTATCTTTTTATGCTATCTATCTCTTAAAAGTTGTTGTAGTTATTTTTGATAGGGTTGTCTTTCAGTCTTCCTAATCAGGATATGAGTGGTTAGCATACCACAATTACAGTGTTAGCATATTCTGAATTTGTCTGTGTACTTCCTGTTACCAGTGAGTTTTTTAACTTAAGATGATTTATTTTTTTTTGAGAGGGAGTCTCACTCCGTCTCGCCCAGGCTGGAGTGCAGTGGCGCGGTCTCTGCTCACTGCAAGCTCCGCCTCCTGGGTTCACTCCGTTCTCCTGCCTCAGTCCCAGTAGCTGGGACTGCTGGGACTACAGGTGCCACCACCACGCCCAGCTAATTTTTTTTTTTTTTGTATTTTTAGTAGAGACGGGGTTTCACCATGTTAGCTAGGATGGTCTCCATCTCCTGACCTCGTGATCCACCCCCCTCGGCCTCCCAAAGTGCTGGGATTACAGGCGTGAGCCACCGTGCCCAGCCACCTTCAGATGATTTTTTATTGCCCATTAATGTCCTTTTTCTTTCAGACTGAAGAACTTCCTTTAACATTTCCTGTAAGACAGTTCTAGAGTTGATGAAATCGCTTAGCTTTTGTTTGTCTGGGAAAGCCTTTATTTCTCCTTCATGTTTGAAGAATATTTTTTCTGGATATAGTATTCTAGGATAAAAGTTTTTTCCTTCAGCAATTTGAATATGTCATGCAACTCTCTTCTAGCCTGTAAAGTTCCCACTGAGAAGTCTGCTGCCAGATGTGTTGGAGCTTCTTTATATGTTACATGTTTCTTTCTTCTTTTAGAATGCTTTTAGAATCCTTTCTTTATCTTTGATCTTTGGGAGTTCAGTTAAGTACCTTGAGGCAGTCTTATTTCACTTAAATCTGCTTGATGTTCTATGACTGACCTTCTTATAGCTGAATGTTGATTATCTTTCTCTAGGTTTGGAAAGTTCTCTGTTGTTACTTCCTTGAATAAACTTTCTACCCTGATCTCTCTACCTCTTCTTTAAGGCCAATAACTCATAGATCTGCCCTTTTGAAGCTGTTTTCTAGATCTTGTAGGTAGGTGCTTTGTGCTTACGATGCAAGCACAAAGGTGTGCTTCATCCTTTTTTATTCTTTTTTCATCTCTGACTGTGTGTTTTCACAGAGACTGTCTTCAAGCTCACTAATTATTTCTTTCACTTGATCAATTCTGCTGTTGAGAGACTGATGCAGTTTTTCAGTTTGTCAGTTGTTTTCAGTTCCAGAATTTCTTTTTGATTTAAAACAATTTTAATCTCGTTGTTAAATTTCTCTGATAGGTTTCTGAGCTCTTTTTCTACGTTATCTCGAAGTTCATTGAGCTACCTCAAAACAGCTGTTTTAAATTCTCTGTCTGGAAGTTCATATATTTTTGTCACTTGCAATTGGTCACTGGTGCCTTATTTAGTTTGTTTGATGAGATCATGTTTTCCTGGACATTCTTGGTACTTGTGGATGTTTTTCAATGTCTGGACATTGAAGAGTTAGGCATTCATTCTAATCTTCACATTCTGTGCTTGTTTGTACCCATCCTTCTGGAGAAGGCGTTTCAGGTATTCAAAGGGAATTCAATGTTACAGTCTATTGTAACTCTTTGGTCACTACAGTCATATCTACACACGGAAGTGCCACAATCCTAGTAAAGCCACAACTCTCGCAGACTTGCAGAAGTACTGCTGTGGTTGACTTGGGTAAGATCTGGGAGAATTCTCTGGATTACCGGGCAGGGTGTCTCATTTTTTTCCCTCACTTTGCCCCAAACAGAAGGAGTCTCTCTTTGCAGAAGACTGCTTGGAAATGGGGGAGGGGTGGTGAAAGCACTCTTGCGGCCACCACAGCTGGGACTGGACTGGTTCACATCTGAAGCCAGCACATTATTGGGCCTTGCTCAAGGCTTGTGGTGGCTACTGCCTGGCTACCATGAATGATTATTCAAGGATGAAGAGATCTTTCGTCAGCAGATGGGGAATCCTGCCAAGACTGGGTCCTTCCCTTCAGGACAGTGGGTTCCCTTCTGACCCAGGGTGAGTATACAAATGCCATCCAGGAGCTAGGGCCTGGATGCAGAGGCTTCATGAATCTGCTTGACACTTTATTTTACTATGGCTGAGCTGGTACTCAACTTTCATGACAAAGTCCTCTGTACTCTTCCCTTCCCTTTCCCCAAGTGGAAAGAGTCACTCCCTGAGAAGCACTGCTTGGAGTTGGGGGAGGGGTGATACAGGCACTCCCTTGGCCACCACAGCTGGTGTCTCACACGCACCCGAAGTCCACTAGCTCCAAGCCCAGCATAGCACCAGGATTTGTCCAAGGCCGTTTTGCCGTTCAAATTCATTCAGGACCCCAGGGCACTTTAGTCGGAGGAGCCCTGGGTTCTTGAACAAAGTGGTGGAGCTAGCTGGAACTGAGATTCCTACTGCTGCAATGGAGGATTTCTCTCTGGCTAGGGCTAGTCTGGCTGTTCCCTCCAAGGGCACTGGTCAAGTACTGCCCTGTGTTGTGTTCTGCTGTGACAGGGCAGCACTGAATTCCTACACAAAGTCCCACAGTCACTTCACTTTCCCTCCCCCATGTATACAGATTCTCTCTCCAAGCACTGCTGGGGGATTGGCGAAGGTGGTGATTGCAATGCAAGAATGTCTTTCCTACCCTCTTCAGTGCCTCTTTCCCTAATATGATGTTAAAACTAGGTACTGTGATTGCTCATTTGATTTTTGGTTCTTATGAAAGTGCTTTCTTGCACGGATAGTTATTCAATTTGGTGTTCCTGTGGGGGAGGGGCGATCACTGGAGCATTCTATTAAGCCATGTTGCTCTCCCCACTCCCTGCCTTTTAATTTTTTTGACTGTTTCCCTTGCCGTGCAGAACCTTTTTAGTTTGGCGTCGTCCTACTTATTTAGTACAGAAATAGAGAAAGCAATGCTAAAGTTTATGGGGAATCACAAAACACTCTGAATAGCCAAAGCCAACTTGAGAAAGAAAAACAAAGCTAGAGGCATCACATTTCCTGATTTCCAACTATATTATCAAGGTATAGTAATCAAAACAGTAGAATACTTGCTAAAAACAGACACATAGGCCAATGGAACAGAAATAAGCCTATGCATATACCATCAATTAATCTTTGACAAAGGCACCAAGAATATATAATGGGAAAAGGATGGTCTCTTCCATAAATGGTGATCAGAAAACTGAATATCCACATGCAAAAAAAAAAAAATTAGGCCCTTATCTTACATTATACACAAAAATCAACTCAAAACGGATTAAAGACTTACATGTAAGACCTGAAATTATGAAACTCCTAAAATAAAATATAGAAAATAAGCTTATTAACATTGGTCTTGGCAATGATTTTTTTTTGGCTTGACACCAAAAGCACAGGCAAACTATGAAGTTTTGATGGCAGAAAATGTGTCTTGTTTGTTGTTGCATTCCCAGAACCTAGCACTGGGCTTGTGCATAGTATATGTTCAATATTTGTTTTAAAATAATGGATAATATATTACTCTGTGGTTCATTGACTCAATGATTGTGCAGGGATTGAGGTACTATGGTATGACCAGGCAGATGAATGTGACTATAGATGTTATGCAGGTTGTTACAGGGGTACCATTTACATAAACTGTACAAAGTTGTTCTGAGAAAGGCATTCTTGGAAACTATGAATAAATAGTTTTTTCACCTGAATACTTATTTATTCTTAAGAGTTGATTTCAATGACTGAAACCATTGAAATATTTATAAATTTATTTCTTAAAGTTATATTTTAGATAGGACTCAGATATGTGACCTGTATAATGTTTCCTTTCTTCTTCTTTTTAAAAATAATCTAAGATTTTGAAATAGGACTTAGGGGAAATGCTGGAATGGTGGGATGTGTCTAAGTGGTCTAACCAAACTGTAATCATGACACTCCTCTCTGCCTGACCTTTTCACTCCCTACACTCAGTGGTGAGATAAGATTTGTCCTTGTGACTTCAGAAGGATGAAGTTATTAGGGAGGCTGGCTGGGTAATTTACTAGATATCTGATTTTGGGAAAGTCACTTAACCTCTTTGTGCCTTGGTTTTGTCCTCAAGGGCTGTTGTGAAGTTCAAGTGAAATAATAAATATTACAATGCTTAGGGAACTGCAGAAGCTATTTGAATGTACGGTTTTATACTTATTGTTTGTGTGTGTGTTGGGGGGGAGGTGAAGTCAGGGGTTCCTTGCCTCTTCTCCCGTGTTTCTGATCTTGCCTTCAGGTGAAATTGTGCCTCAGACTGCCTTCCCCCACTTCCAGGATTCCTCTATGTTGATAAGGGAGAAAGATTTTCTGCTCAGATGTGTCCACAATTCAGGTGGGCAGGATTACAGTTCCTTCAAGGCAGAGGACTCAGCTCTTCTTGCTGCTCCATCACGTCCTCGCAGCACCTGATCTAAACAGGTAGGCTCATGGTCTTTTCTCTCAGTATCTTGATGGACATGTCAGATTGAGTCTGCTTTGCAATTTGACCATCTTAGATAGAGTCAGAAGAAGTGGGAAGCCCATCTTACATCTATCAGCCTCAGGCATGTGCGTCATCCCAGCATATTAAAGAAACTCTGAATTGGACAATCACTTCCTTGGTTTCTTTTCTCTATTTTTTCTTTACGTGAACAGCTTCCTTAGGATGCTAGAGGGGAGGAGGGCCAAGTGTTAAGTTTAAGAAACACAATCCTTTATCATCCTTAAAGTGTTACCAGAGGGTAAATTCTATGAAGGCTGAAGGTGTGGATTCTAGAATAGAGAAAGACCTGCATTGAATCCTGGCTTAACTACTCTGACTTGGAAATATGTCTTAATGTTTCAGGCCCGAGTTTCTTCATTGTGGAAAGGGAAGCACATTTATACCTACCATATAGGGTTCTTGTGTAGATCCTCTGTGAAAATGTATTCAAAGCGCTTACTACTAGGCATGCCTGTAGAAGTGGATAATAAATGCTAAATAAAGTCATTTTAGTTAATTCCAAGCTTTGAAAATCATCAAAGGTTTGTGTGCAGCCATGCAGCATATTTTGATGATAGTTAAGTTCAATTAAAGACAGCTTTCTCTTAAAGCAGAACATTGAGTTGAACGTGGATTTTTAATGCTATCTTTTCCTTTTCAAAATGCGGACCATCTCTACATGTCTAACTTTATTTCCTACTGCTTTTCACCACACGTATTTCTGACCTTTCCCAGGAATACGTATACATACTCACGGCCCTAGTGCCTTAATAAAGCAGTTATAATGTTTGGTTTCCTCTTCTTTTTTCCTCCATTTTACTTTCTTGAAATTTTTCAGGAAGCTTTCTGAACTCCATTTCTTCTTGATTCTTTCAGTATCTATTCCTAGTATTGCAAAATTCATTATATATAGTATCTGACATAATTTGACAATTGCAGGCATGTTCAGTTGTTAACTTAGTGAGTATAGGAATCACAGTTATTTCTTTTTCATTATCTGAAGGAAGACAGTGCAATGTATTGGAAATAGCCTAGGATTTGGAAGTAGAAAATAGGGATTCTTTTGATGACTTATCATTGATAATAATTAGTGTATAGCCACATTTTCTTTAGATTATATTAGGGCTTCATCTCTCTGTGTGCTACTATGTGGTGCCTTAGAGATAAACTATCTTTTCTCTGTTAGTTTACAGATTTATAGAAATCTGTTACCTAGTATGTGTTCATTGGAGTCTTGTTTATAAAACTTGTTAAAGCTTAACTCTGAAACTCAAGATTTTTCATTGTTAAAAAGATGTCTTCTTAATGTATAACCAGGTTTTATTTAGTAGAATTACTTCTCATGACGTAAGGAAGCTTAGCTAGGAGTTAACAGTGAAAACTAAAGAAAGCAAAGGACAATGAATGACTTTTTTGTAGTATGTGTACCAAAACATTCAGTACTGTGCTTTGTGGCTGAAGAGTTGTGTTACAGAGAGAAAGATTGACATTTATGATTTGGTCTAGTGGCAAAACCTATGCACTTAAGTAGATCCATTAGTGAACTAGCCTGAAGGACTTTCCTAAGATGAGAAACTGCTGTAGAACACTCAGAAAAAACAAATGCAAGAAGCAGATCAAAATCAACTTTGCACTTACACAGGCCTCTTTGAAAGTATGTGCCATTTCATTTCACATTGATTGACCCTCTACTGCTTTGTGAACATGAACAGGGTTCCAGAGGTTCTTTGTGAATTGGTGTATCAAAAATGGTGAGTTGTATCTTAAGCATAACTGGTTCAAGATCAAGACTATGCTTGATCCCCCTAAATTTTAACTCTAGTTAGGAGACAATTCTAGAGTTACTACTGTGAGCTTTTGGGAAATTGGAGATCAGACAGGGATGATCTTGCACTGCTGAATCTTCCCTCATTCAAAAGTACCCGGTACTAGGCACCAATGTTTAAAGATATGATCAAAGGTCAGTATGACCTTTGCCTTCATTTAATTAACACTTTAAGGCTATGTTGGTATACCTAGGAGGGCTTTCAGGGTCAGGAAAAGTTATTGGAGGAAATCGCATTTAAAATGAGGTGCAAAGGGCAAGTGAGAATTAGCCAAGTTTGGGGGTGGAGGATCTTGGCCAGCATATACACCACTCAGAGAAGAGAGAAAGTTAGAGTGCTGGGGGATTTTCAAGTCATTTTTTATCATTGGGGTCGAGTGAGATAAAGGGGTGTCCCTAGATGAGTAGTTATTAGCAGGGGTTAGGTCATAGAGGATCTTGCTAGCAATTATGAGAGTGGGCTTTCTAATAAGGGTAATGGAGAGTCACTGGGGAGTTTTAAATAAGGGTAGTGATAGGAGAAAATGTTTTCTTTAGAACCACCTTTCTGATTACAGTGTGAAGAATGGGTAAAGAATACAAGACAAGAGGGACTGAGACCACTTTGGAAGTTATTGCTATAAAGCTGGCAAGAAATGGAGATGGCTCCATAAACACAGTGGTATTAGGGATAGAGAAAAGTAGATGGATTCTAGATATGTTTTAGAGATTTAATGCATAGAAAGCCCTATGGCCTATTGAATGTAAGGCATGAGAAAGAGGTAAGACATCCAGGGTTATGCAATTGAATGATGTGGGTGTCATTAATTAAAGTAAGAGGAAATGTGCATGTTTTGCAGGAAATAAAATAAATTCAGTTTTAACATGGTCTATCCAAGCAACCTGAAACCTGGGAGATAACCACACAGAAGCAAAGGGAAGAAAGTCTTTTTAAAGGGAGGGAATAAGCAATAGTATAAATGCTACTGGGAAGTTAAGTAAAAAAGAAATAGAAGTCTACCAGAGAGATCCAGGTTTCAGTTAGAAAAAAAGGTGGAATTATCAAACAGGTTAAAGATGTGAGAAGGTGAGATCTCCATGGAAAAGGATTTCTAGTGTGGAGGTTTGTGGGGTTGGGGGAAGCAGTAAAAAGTGGGTCTGTGAGAAGTCAAGCAGCAACATTCTTATTTACGGAGTGCTTGTTATGCACATTGGAAAGTGCTTGAAAGGTATTACGCTTTGATATTTACATTATCCTATGAAATTGGTGCTCTTATAGGCTCTCCTTTTCAGGTGAGAAAACAGGTTCTGAGAGATTAAGTCAGTTTACCTAAAATCATACACGGCAGATTTGAACACAGACCTATATGGCTCAGACTCCTGCTTGTAACCACTGGTGATGCTGCTATGAAGAGCACAGTGAAAAGCACAATATAGAAAGTGTAAACCTGTCAGGTGCGGTGGCTGACGCCTGTAATCCTAGCACTTTGGGAGACGAGGGGGTGGATCACGAGGTCAGGGGATTGAGACCATCCTGGCTAACATGATGAAACCCCATCTCTATTAAAATACAAAAATTAGCTGGGCATCGTGGTGGGCACCTGTAGTCGCAGCTATTCAGGAGGCTGAAGCAGGAGAATGGCATAAACCAGGGAGGCGGAGCTTGTGGTGAGCCAAGACAGTGCCACTGCACTCCAGCCTGGGTGACAGAGTGAGATTCTGTCTCAAAAAAAAAAAAAAAAAAAAAAGAACGTGTAAACCAAAAATAAAATGCTAAGACCCCCAACCATCTGAATGGACCCCTCCTCTCGACCAAGGGCATTCCAAAGTTAACCTGAAAAAGTAGTTTAGGCCGCGATGGGAAGGGGGAGCCTCATTATACCCTCAGTCCTTTTGGAATTACTGATAGAACAGATTCTTTAAGTCAGATAAGAAACATTTACAGGCTATTCTCTCTGAAGTCTGTTACCTGGAGCTTCATCTGCATTATAAAACCTTGGTCTCCACAATCTGTTATTGTAACCCAGACATTCTTTGATAATGACTCTTTCAATCAATTTCCAATCAGAAAATCTTTAAATCTAGAAATCACCATTAAAGAACTTATCCTTGTAACCAAACACCACCTGTTCTCCAGAAAGTATTGAAATAATAATAATAATAAAGAAAATCTTTAAATCTACCTATGACCTGCGTGCCCCCACTTCAAGTTGTCCTGTCTTTCTGGACCAAACTAATGCACATCTTACTTGTGTTGATTGACATCTCATGTCTCCCTAAAATGTATAAAATCAAGCTGTACCCCAATCCCTTTGGGCACATGTCATCAGGACCTCTTGAGGTTGTGTCACAGGCACATCCTTAACCTTGGCAAAATAAGCCTTCTAAATTGATTGAGACTTGGCTTAGATATTTTTCGTTTATAATTGGCAATGATAGGATTCTGAATGGAGGTGCCTCTGACCTTGACAAATCTCCTATTGGTGCTTGGAACCAGCTTGAGCAATCTTTATTGCTCAAACCAATAGGACAATTTGCTGAGGCCTGGGAGCTCCCCCATCCAGAAAATCCCTGATGTCCCCCAATTTGGTTGTGATCTAAGGTTTATTTTGCTGTACAACTCCTTTTCTGGAGTTTTACTCTAACAAAGGACCCTAAAGGTTTGTGTCTTTGAGAATTGGATCTTGTGGAATATATCATTGGAATCCCTTGTGAGTTGCCTTCTGATTGGGTTCAACCAAGGGGAGATTGGTGGGCAGGAAAGAGATGTCTCCTGTGTAGCAGTGTCCCACATCTGGTAATAGCTGCATCCCTCCGGGTAGCCCGTTCTCCTTCAGGGTGCTTGTCTTCACAGAGCTCTGGTAGAAGCTTTTTCTTCCTTTGTCCCTTTAGCCATAGGGGGTAGTAATCCTTCCAGCTGTTGCTGGTCTTTTGGTTTTTCACCTGCACCTCTCTAAGTAGAGGCTTCATTCAAGTCTCCCCATTTGAACCATCTGGGAATGAATTGTGTCTCCTGCTGTGCTCCTGAGTAATAGAGACAGTAGCCAAGGGGCAATAGGGACATGAGGACTGAAAGATTTAACGGACAGCAAAGCCTATACACTACATCACCATAAATAATCATGATGAGAGTTATAACACTCACAATTGTTGGCACTTTAGATTTATAAAGTGCTTTCACATAAGTTATATCATTTGCGTCCAGAAGTAACCCCAAATAGTAGATTCCATTATTTACATTTTAGACAAGTAGACTGAATCTCAGAAAAGTTAATATGTCCAAGGTCTCCCAGGTGACAGGGCTGAGCTTCCAAATTCAGGCCTCCTGAGATCAAAACCAGAATTCTTTCTACCACTCATCTGCTTCCCATTAGTTACTGAGATGACAGAATGCCTTTTCTGTAAAGCCTCCTGCAGTAGGCAGGCAAAGAACGTCTAAATCATGTCAGGAATCCCCAAGGACTCAATGCATTTCATATCATAGCTAGATTCACATGAAACAAAACTTCCTCCAACCTCTTGGGATTTGTCTTCCTGTGTGTAGATTGAAGAAGACCAGTAAAGCATGCCAACTTCATGAACAATATCAGCATAAAATGGGACCTGATAGTAAGTCTCCAGTGGCTGAAAATAACTGAACAAAGTACAAAGAAACTCTTACAATCCCCGGAGATTATGTTGATGATTTCATTGAGCTTATTCTCGGATCTGCAGCCTTTTTCCAATGTATTGGACATTTCCTGTATGTACTTTGTTGATTTCTCAAGATCAATACTAGCTGACTATAGACTGAGATTCAATAGCATCTTTTGAAGGCCTACTCTGTGCCAGATATTTTCATAGGCATCATCTCATTTTAGTCTTTATTCAAGGCCATGGGGCTGGTGAGTGAGAGGATAGAATAAAATCCAGGTGTCCTGGTTCCTTTTGCAAACCAAGTCTCTTGATTCTGCTACCCCAGGTTAGGAAGCAGTTTCCACACTTTCTTCCCCTTTCTTTTGATTTCCTTAGATATGCCTGGTGAAAACCTAAAGAGGAATCAAGTTCATGGAGTTGAATCTGCTGATTCAGTTCAGGGGTTTGTGGAAAGGGCTGCGCTTAAAAATTAGGGACAGGGCTGATGGCATGGACATTTATGTTATCCAAAACCCAAGTCTTCCTCTTGTCTCTCCTTATATGCTTAGAGGGAAAGGAGAAGACCTTTCTCCTTTGTTGGATTATGAGGCAATAGGCCTGCCAACCTCCCCAATAAAAGTAGCCCTGCAGAGGTTGCAGTGCTCCAGCCTGAGCCAAATGTCTTTCTAGGAGTGACCCTGACAATGGTGATCAACATAGATTGACCATTGTTCTTTTCATTATTGTTGCCTAAATGATCAGAATAGCACACCAGCCTCAGAGTTTATATCCCCCTTGATAAATAATGGTTCATCCAGACCATCGTTTTTGCTGGGAGCCTTCAGTCTCCCAGTGTGACAATAATTGCCTGAATGGAGATGCAGAGAAGGGAACTATTGAATAAACTCCTAGACATTTAGCATGGGGTTGAAGCCTTCTCAGTTTGATGCAAACTTACTCTTTTGCCATAAAATCTGCTGCTGATTCTCTTTCTTTTACCCTGAGCTACAGTTGTACCAAATTGCTCAAGCTCTTTAAACACACCATGCCTTCATGCCTCTGTGGGTTATTCCTGTAGCCAACCTCCATGCTTCTTCATGTGAGGAATGTCTACGATTATTTTAGGACCCAATTCAAAAACCATCTTCTCTCTGAAGCCTTCCCCGATCCCCTCCCTTCATTCCCACTTCTCTAGAACTGTTTTTTTCTGTGCTCTGTAAGACTTTTTTTTTTCTGTGCTCTGTAAGAAATGACTTTTTACCTTTAGTGCAGGGGTTATCAATTTGTAGAACAAGCCATGTGCATTCCTGAAATCCTGATAAATTCTCCTCAAGGGCAGTGGCTGTTCCACAATGGACACTCAGTGGAAGTTACTATCTCAGTAAGAAATTGAATTCTCCTTCTATGAGTTGAGGGTTCTATGATTTGATCATTCTCTGATCCTCACAAAGCATTCCAGTCTGTGGTTACACAATGGCAATTTATATCTTTGCTCTCAGACAGAACCAAGCTTTGGCTGGATGCCTAACAATATAGTGGACATAAATTAACAGGGAGCAATTTACAGTCTGTCATGTCTTATTGCTTAATGAATTTGTCAAAAATCATATTAGTCTGAAAATTATGGCAACCAGGGTCCATGGGGCTTATGTCTTTAAGAGGGCGATTGTTTCAGCCTCACCCAACAAAGCTGCTGCACTGCTTTCCTCTTTTTAATGCAGACACTAGAATCTCTGAGCACTTCTGTTTATTTATCAAATCTCTGTTGACCTTCACTTTGCATTAGGACTACCAGGGATGACCTTGGCCAGTTTGCAAATCCCCAGCAACAGTCCACCTGCTGTCAGAGCCAAATAGGATTTAGGAGTCTATCTTAAACTCCTGATTCTATGCTAATATGATGTCATACATTTCTGGCTTATGCTCACCCCAGACTTTATTACTCGCTTTTAAAACAAAGCCAAAGCCTTGTCCTCTGTTATAAAGGCACCAAGGAGAACCCCCCTTTTAGCTCTGTCCCAATTTTTACTCCACTTTTTTTTCTCTCATTCTCTTCTTCTTCTGAATCTATTTGCTCCCTAAACCTCTCCCAACCTTGTTCTCTGTTTCTCAGGATATGAGTCTTCTTTGAGTGATGCTATTTTACAGGATAAAGAGTCAAGACTTGAGTTTCTCTAGGCATTAATTTTTTCATTTGTAAATGGGATCAACAACAGCTAACTCACTGGCCTAGTATGAAGATTAGCAAGCTTGGCATTTATTCATTTCTTTGTTTATTCATTCAGCCATCCACCCATCCATTCATTGATCCATCCATCCATTCATGCAAAACTCATTCATTCATTTTGTAAATATTGTTGGAGTACTTAAAATGGGTCAGGCTCAGTGCTTGGGCATTTAGGATATGCAGGTGAACTCTACATCCTGCTGTCAACGACCTTGGAGTCCATTAGGAGGATGAACAGATGAAAAGGTAACTACAAATGAATGTAGGAAGTTTAGTGATTGAGACATGCTCAGGCCAGAAGATGAGTTCACAGCCATCTTCACAGGGCTCCTAGGAGTGTGTGGAGGGTTGCCAGGTATCTATTCTGCCAGGGCTGCATTCTCTGTTCATACTCTTTGGGTTTGAGGCCACAGTTGACACTCAAAAATAATGATGAAACTGTTGGTTGGAGTGGCAGCACTGGCAATAGTAGTTCTGGTTATTATTATCTCTGTCAATTTCTCTCTCTTCTTTCTCTCTGCTTCTCCTTTATTTTCTTTCTGCACATCTCTCTCTGTTTTTCACTTTAGATCCCTTTATTTCTTCTTTTACACCATATCTTATCATTCTTTTGGGGACATGTAACTATGGATTAACTGATGGCTGATTAAAACACAATTGCATCTTTTTCTTGCATGCTTTTCCTAAGGAAAAACTGCCCTGATGACACCTAAACATATGGAAGAGGCATGGCTGGGTTGCAAACCAGTGGGAGCTGCCCCATGGAGGTAGCAGATGCCCCTGGGCAGCTCCCTGGCCCATCCTGTGATCTGTCTGGTTGGCCAAATGGAAGCAGGCCAGCCACCTAACAGTTAACTGTGATTCTTTTTTTCTCCCATTTCATTTCAATCTCTTTGTTCCATGCAACCAAAGAGCTAATGGCTGGCGAATTTATTATGACCCATTGTTTGGCTTGTGGAATAAACTGATTCTTCCCCTTTCTATGTTCTGACTCCCCCCTTTGTCTGCATTTTTATTTTACGGTTCTTTTTGTACACATCCAACACATGCTGAGGTTATTGAAAAGCACAAATTACACAGAATTCAATTTGCATATCTATTGAGGGTCCAATCGCAGAGTCCTCAGTCAGGCAAAATGCCCACTGACTCTTACCTCCTTTACTCTGCTCCTCCTTGGCACCAGAACCGGCAGGCTGCCCCTCCGCCACTCCTAGCGGACCTGGCAAATGGCCTTCGCGAGAGGTTTAAGCAGAGTCACACCACGGAGGACAGCGCGCCAGGAGTTAGCAAAGTTCCCACAAAGTCACTCAGAGTGTCTGAGTAGGCAAGGTTCAGAAAAAGGCCAGATAGCAGCAACACAATGCCAATTTAGCACTGGGGTGACTGAGAATGTACAGGCATTGGAATCAGACAGGGTTATGTGTGAATCCTTGCTCTGCCAATGGCTTCCTCTAAAAAAGAAATTAAACCTTTTATTTTGAGATGGTTGTTGCTTCACAAGCAGGTGTAAGAAACAATACAGAGGGATCTCAAGAAACCTTCACTCAGTTTCTCTCATCATTTACTTGTTGACCATGGGCTAGTTACTTAATCTAGCTAAATCTCAGTTTCCTCATCTGTAAAATGAGAGTACTAAGAGTTCATAACATATAAGAAAGACTGTTTTGAAGGTCATCTGAAATAACATCTATGTACCAACCCATAAGCACAGTAGTTGTGCCCACTCTGCCCTCAATAAGCAGAGATACTCCTCAGAACTGGTTAAAAGATGGTGGTTGATATGGTTTGGTTGTGTTCCTACCCAAATCTCATCTTGAATTATAGTTTCTAGTAGACCTCACAAATGGCCCTCATGAGTGGTTAAAGCAGAGTCACACCATGATCCCCGCGTGTAGTGGGAGGGATCCAGTGGGAGGTAATTTAATCGTGGAGGCGGTTACCCTCATGCTGTTCTCCTAATAGTGAGTGAGTCCTCATGAGACCTGATGGTTTTATAAGGGGCTTTCCCGCCTTTGCTCTGCACTTCTCTCTCGTGCCACCATGTGAAAGAGGATGTGTTTGTTTCCCCTTCCGCCATGATTTTAAGTTTCCTGAGGCCTCCCCAGCCATGCTGAATTGAGTCAATTAAACCTCTTTCTTTTGTAAATTACCCAGTCTTGGGTATGTCTTTATTGGCAGCGTGAGAACAGAGTAATACAATGGTCAAATAATTCTGATGAATGAAGAAATATTAACCTGACAGTATATTCAGTTTTGATCTAAATCTTATCATGAAAAATAGAATATTTTTAAGATTTTGATATAAAAGTCATGCTTTCTGTAGAAAATTTTAAAAATAGAGAAATTACTGGCCCACTTTAGAGATATTGTGGGCTTGATTCCAGACCACCACAATAAAGCAATTATCTCAATAAAATGAGTCACATGAATTTTTTAGTGCTCAGTGGACATGAAAGTTATGTTAACACTATACTGTAGTCTTAATAGTCTTAATGCTATTAAGCATGCAATGGCATTATGTCTAAAAAATACATACCTTAATTTAAAAATATTTTACTGATAAAAAATTCTAACAATCAGCCGGGCGCGGTGGCTCACGCTTGTAATCCCAGCACTTTGGGAGGCCGAGGCGGGCGGATCACGAGGTCAGGAGATCGAGACCACGGTGAAACCCCGTCTCTACTAAAAATACAAAAAATTAGCCGGGCGTGGTGGCGGGCGCCTGTAGTCCCAGCTACTCAGAGAGGCTGAGGCAGGAGAATGGCGTGAACCCGGGAGGTGGAGCTTGCAGTGAGCCGAGATCGCACCACTGCACTCCAGCCTGGGTGACAGAGCGAGACTCCATCTCAAAAAAAAAAAAAAAAAAAAAAAAATTCTAACAATCACCTGAACCTTCAGTGAGTCATGCTGGTGGAGGGTCTTGCCTTGATGTTGATGGCTGCTGACTGATCAGGGTTTGAGGTGGCTGTGGCAATTTCTTAAAATAAGACAACAATGAAGTTTGCTGCATTGATTGACTCTTCCTTTCACAAAAGATGTTTCAATGCTTTTTGATAGCATCTTTCTCACAGTAGAACACCTTTCAGAATTAGAGTCAATCCTCTCAAACCCTGACACTGCTTTATCAACTAAGTTCATATAATGTTCTAAAATTCAGGGGTGTCCAATCTTTTGGCTTCCTTGGGCCACATTGGAAGAAGAGGAATTGTCTTGGGCCACACATAAAATACACTAACTCTAACAATAGCTGATGAGCTAAAAAAAAATTAGTAAAAGAACCTCATAATGTTTTAAGAAAGTTTACGAATTTGTGTTGGGCCACAATCAAAACCATCCTTGGCTGCATGAGGATCATGTGCTGGGGGTTGGACAAGCTTGTTCTAAATCCTCTATTGTCACTTTAACAATGTTTACAGCATCTTCATTAGGAGTAGATTCCATCCCAAGAAACCACTTCCTTTGCTCATCCATGAGAAACAACTCCTCATCCATTGAAGTTTTATCATGAGATTGCAGCAATTCAGTGCCATCTTTAGGTTCCACTTCTAATTCCAGTTCTCTTGCTATTTACACCACATCCGCAGTTACTTCCTTCACTGAAGTCTTGAACCCCTCAAAGTCATCCGTGAAAGTTGGAATCAACTTCTTCTAAACACCTATTAGTGTTGATATTTTGAACTCCTCTCATGAATCATGAATGTTCCTAATGACATCTAAAATGGTAAATCCTTTACAGAAGGTTTTAAATTTACTTTGCCCAAATCCATCAAAGGTATCACTATCTGTGACAGTAATAGCCTTACAAAACGTACTTCTTAAATAGTAAGACTTGAAAGTTAAAATTACTCCTTGACCCATGGGCTGCAGAATGGATATTGTGTTAGCAAGCATGAAAACAACATTCATCTCCTTGTACATATCTCCTGGAGCTCTTGGGTGACTACGTGCGTTGTCAATGAATAATAATATTTTGAAAGGAATCTTTTTTTCTGAGCAGTAGATCTCAACAGCAGGCTTAAAATATTTAGTAAACCATGCTGTAAACAGATGTGCTGTCATCTAGGCTTTGTTGTTTTATTTCCAGAGCATAGGCAGAATCGATTTAACATAACTCTTTTTTTTTGAGACGGAGTCTCGCTCTGTCACCCAGGCTGGAGTGCAGTGGCGCAATCTCGGCTCACTGCAAGCTCCGCCTCCTGGGTTCACGCCATTCTCCTGCCTCAGCCTCTCTGAGTAGCTGGGACTACAGGCACCCGCCACCACGCCCGGCTAATTTTTTGTATTTTTAGTAGAGACAGGGTTTCACTGTGGTCTTGATCTCCTGACCTTGTGTTCTGCCCACCTCGGCCTCCCAAAGTGCTGGGATTACAAGCGTGAGCCACCGCACCCAGCCAGATTTAACATAATTCTTAAAGGCCCTAGGATCTTTGAAATGGTAAATGAGCATTGGCTTCAACTTAAAGTCACCTGCTACATTAGTCCCTAACAAGAGAGATAGCCTGCCCTTCAAAGCTGTGAAGCCAGGCATTGACTTCTCTTCTCTAGCTAGTAAAGTCTTAGATGGCATCATTTTCCAGTATTAGGCTGTTTTGTCTGCATTGAAAATCTGCAGGCACCTTCATCAATGATCTTAGCTAGATCTTCTGGATAACATACTGCAGCTTCCCCATCAGCAGTTGCCATTCACCTTGCATTTTTATGTTATAGAAATGGCTTCTATCCTTAAAGCTTATGAACCAACTGCTAGCTTTAAACTTCTCTTCAGCAGTTTCCTCATCTCTCTCAGCTTTCACAAATTGAAGAAAAAGCCTTGCTCTAGATTAATTAGCCTTTGCTTTAAGGGAATGTTGTGGCTGGTTTCATCTATCCAAACCATTAACACTTTCTCCAGGCCAATCATGTTAGCTCGTGAAATCCCAGCCCTTTGGAAGGCCAAGGCAGGAGGATCACTCGAGCCCAGAAAGTTGAGACAAGCCAGGGCAACATAGTGAGACCCCATTTCTACAAAAAGATTAAAAAATTAGTTGACTAGCTTGGTGTGGTGGTATGCACCTGGAATCCTAGCTACGCAGGAGGCTGAGGCAGGAAGATCACATGAGCCCAGGAGTTTGAGGCTGCAATGAGCTTTGATTGCACCACTGCACTCCAGCATGGATAACAGAGTGAGACTCTGTCTTAAAATAAAACAAAGAAAAACACAAAACAAAACGAAACAAAAACAAACTTTCTCCTTCTCAGCAATAAGCTGTTTCATTTTCTTACTACTTATGTATTCACTGGAGCAGCCCTCTTAATTTCCTTGAAGACTATTTTCTTTTCATTCATAACTGGAGTAACTGGTACAAGATGCCTAGCTTTGGGCCTGATTTGGCTTTTGACATGCCTTCCTTACTAAGCTTAATCACTTCTAGCTTTTGATTAAATGTGAAAGATGGGTGACTCTTGCTTTCACTTGAACACTTAGAGGCCATTGTGTGGTTATTAATTGACCTAATTTCAATATTCTTGTGCCTCAAGGAATAGGGAGGCCAGAGGAAGAGGGAGAGAGATGGGGAATGGCCAGTTGGTAGAGCAGTCAGAACACACACAACATTGATTGATAAAGTTTCCCATCTTTGATCATGGTTTGTGGTGCCCCAAAACAATTATGATAGTAAGATCAAATATCCCTGATCGCAGATCAGCATAACAGATATAATAATCATGAAGAAGTTTAAAATATTGCAGGAATTACCAAAATGTGACACAAAAACCCAAAGTGATCACATGTTGTTGGAAAAATGGTGCCAATGGACTTGCTTGTTTCAGGGTTGCCACAGACCTTCAATTTGTCAAAAACGTGTATCTACAAGGCATACTAAAGTGAAGCACAGTAAAAGGAGGTGTGACTATGAATTAAAATAACTTGTAACCTCAACACCCAGTTAATTGCTAATAATTTGTTGTATGTCTCTCATAGTTATATTTTTAAACAACAAAAATGTGATTATGCCTTTTATCCTCTTCTGTAACCATTAAAAAATGTAGCAGTTTATTTTAGGGCTGCACGATGGTGTGCAGTAAGGAGTACCACATTTTGTTTTTTATGTTTTGTAGTTTCCAATATTTTGCTGCTGGGCAATCAGTTTCTTTCCTTTCTTCACCTTCTCCTCACTCTCCTCCAACTCCTCCTCCAACTTATTCTCCTTCTCATCCTTTTTTTACTTCTAAAGAGACACGTACTAAATGAACAGTCTTGTAAACAAATCTTTGCACTCATCCATGATTATTTGCCCAGAACCAATTTCTAGGAGTGAATATGTATGGCTTAAAGGGTCTGTGAATTTTATGTTTTTTGATATATAGTAAACCACATTATTACCAATTACTTAGACTGGTGAGTCTTTAATCAGAGTGTACATCAGAATCATCTGGGGAGCTTTTTAAAGCCTATGCTTCTCCACTCTTGATCTCTGAAGATTTTTATTTCAAGGATCTGGCACAAGCCCTCAGTACCTGTGCTTTTAAGATGTTCCCCAGAGGAATCCCATATGCTCATATGGTTGAGAACCACTGGCTGAGAAGACAGAGGTAAAATGCCAGCAAAATTTTCAAATGACATGAGGCTAGAAAGAAGAATTAATTAATTGGGTGTTAGTATCAGGTTCCCCCAAAATGTCCTTATGCTGGGATAATGGAGGTATGAGCCAGGGGGACTTAATATATATTGAGCATTTTCTATAAGACAGACAATGTGTTGCCTCAGAATATACATGGTCTTAATGGTAACTGCAACCCAGGCAGGAATGTGGTCTATTTTACAGGTGATGAAATAAAAATTCAGGGAGCTAACTTATTTGCCTAAGGCCAGGTTTTGAACACAAGTCTTCCTATCTCCAAAGTCCCTTTTGTTTTTTCACCACATACTACTAATTTTTACTGGTGCATTTAAGAGGGATCAATACAATGTTATGAATTTGAACTCTCAAATCTGAGTACACAAAGAACACCACTAGGCTATGTACTTTATCTAAAGCATCTGGGAGAAAGATTCAAATCAGTGTTCACAAAGTGCACTACAAATATCACCAACAGTAAAATTACTTGCAAGGGGGAGAGAATGTTATGAAATGCAGATCCTTGAGTCTCACCATAGATCTACTGAATTAGGATCCAGATTTTTTTTTCTTTGTCTAGTTCACCATTGATGGTCACCTGGGTTGATTCTATGTTTGTGCTATTGTAAATAGTGCTTCAATGAATGTATGCGTGCATGTGTCCTTAGGTAGAACAATTTATTTATTTATTTTTTTGATATATACCTAGTAATGGGATTGTTGGGTCAAATGGTAGTTCAATTCTTAGTTTTTTTTTCTTCAAGTTTTATTTTAAGTTCCATGGTACATGTGCAGGATGTGCAGGTTTGTTACATAGGTAAACATGCGCCATGGTAGTTTGCTGCACAGATCAACCTGTCACCTAGATATTAAGCCCAGCATCCATTAGCTATTCCTTCTGATGCTCTCCATCCCCCTGCACCCCTCCAACAGGTCCCAGTATGTGTTGCTCCCCCCATCTGTCTATATATTCTCATGGTTCAGCCGCCACTTATAAGTGAGAATGTGGGGTGTTTGTTTTTCTATTCCTACCTTAGTTTGCTGAAGATAATGGCTTCCAGCTCCATCCATGTCCCTGTAAAGGACATGATCTCATTCCTTTTTATGGCTGAATAGTATTCCATGGTGTATATGTACCACATTTTCTTTATCCAGTTTATCACTGATGGGCATTTGGGTTGATTCCATGTCTTTGCTATTGTGAATAGTGCTGCAATGAACATATGCATGCATGTATCTTTATAATAGAATGATGTATATTCCTTTGGGTATATACCCTGTAATGGGATTGCTGGGTCAAATTGTATTTCTGCCTCTAAGTTTTTGAAGAATTGCCACACTGTTTTCCACAATGATTGAACTAATTTACACTCCCACCGACAGTGTAAAAGTGTTCCCAGTTGTCTGCAGCCTTGCCAGCATCTTGACTATTTCTTGACTTTTCAGTAATTGCTATTCTGACTGGCATGAGATGGTGTTTCATTGTGGTTTTGAATTGCATTTCTCTAATGGTCAGTGATGTTGAGCTTTTTTTTTTTCCATGTTTGTTAGCTGCATGAAGGCCTTCTTTTGAGAAGTGTCTGTTCATGTCCTTTGCCCACTTTTTAATGGGATTTGTTTCTTTTTCTTGTAAATTTGTTTAAGTTCCTTGTAGACTCTGGGTATTAGACCTTTGCCAGGTGGGTAGATAGCAAACATTTTCTCCCACTCTGTAGGTTGTCTCTTCACTCTGTTGATAGTTTCTTTTGGTGTACAGACGCTCTTTAGTTTAATTAGATCCCATTTGTTAATTTTTGCTTTTGTTGCTATTGCTTTCAGCGTTTTTGTCATGAAATCTTTGCCCTTGCCTATGTTCTGAATGGTATTGCCTAGATTTTCTTCTAGGGCTTTATAGTTTTGGGTTTTACATTTACGTCTGTAATTCATCTTGAGTTAATTTTTGTATACCGTGTAAGAAAGGGGTCCTGTTTCAATTTTTTGCATATGAATAACCATTTCTCCCTGCACTATTTATTAAATAGGGAATCTTTTCCCCATTGTTTTTTTTCATCAGGTTTGTTGAAGATCAGATGGTTGCAGGTGCGTGGTCTTATTTCTGAGTTCTCTATTCTGTTCAATTGGTGTATGTGTCTGTTTTTGTGACAGTACCATACTGTTTTAGTTACTGTAGTCTTGTAGTATAGTTTGAAGTCGGGTAGTGTGATGCTTCCAGCTTTGTTCTTTTTGCTTAGGATTGTCTTGGCTATGTGAGCTCTTTTTTGGTTCCATATGAATTTTAAAATAGGTTCTTCTAATTCTGTGAAGAATGTCAATGGTAGTTTAATGGGAATAGCATTGAACCTATAAATTACTTTGGGCAGTATGGCCATTTTCATGATATTGATTCTTCCTATCCATGAGCATAGAATATTTTTCCATTTGTATGTGTCCACTCTGATTTCTTGGAACAGTGGTTTGTAGTTCTCCTTGAAGATGTCCTTCACTTCCCTTGTTAGCTGTATTCCTACGTATTTTATTCTCTTTGTAACAATTGTGGATGGGAGTTCATTCATGATTTGGCTCTCTGTTGTTAGTGTACAGAAATGCTAGCAATTTTTGCACATTGATTTTGTATCCTGAGAATTTCCTGAAGTTGCTTATCAGCTTAAGAAGCTTTTGGCCTGACACGATGGGGTTTTCTAGATATAGGGTCATGTCATCTGCAAACAAAGATTATTTAATTTCCTCTCTTCCTATTTGAATATGCTTTATTTCTTTCTCTTGCCTGATTGACCTGGTCAGAACACAGTTGAATAGGAATGGGAGAGAGAGCATCCTTGTCTTGTGCTAGTTTTTAAGGGGAATGCTTCCAGCTTTTGTCCATTCAGTATAATATTGGACGTGTGTTTGTCATATATGGCTCTTATTATTTTGAGGTATGTTCCTTCACTACCTGTTTACTGAGATTTTTAACATGAAGCGACGTTCAGTTATATTGAAGGTCCTTTCTGTGTGTATTGAGATAATCACGTGGTTTTTGTCTTTAGTTCTGTTTACATGATGAATTATATTTATTGATTTGTGTATGTTGAACCAACCTTGCATCTCAGGGATGAAGCCAACTTGATCGTGATGGATAAGCTTTTTGGTGTGCTGCTGGATTTGGTTTTCCAGTAAGAAATCCAGATTTCTAACAAACACCAGGCACTTCTCATGCACACCACAGTTTGAGAATTAGTGGTTAAGGGTGTTAATTAAACTTGAGTTTAATGTAAATCAACAGAGTAAAAATTCTGAAAAGACAAAAAAATGTGAACTGGAGTTACGCCGATAAAGGGGCAAACACACCCACACTGTGGAAGTCACATTTGAGCACTCATATTTAAGGATATTTGAAATTTGCAGTGCACAGAGCGAAGAGTAACCAGCATGGCGGGCATACTTGATGCAGTTGAAGGAACTAAGGCTACTCAGCCTGGAATAGAGAAGACTTTAAGGAGATAAAACAGGTGCTAAGATTGGGGTGTCAGGGCTTCCTTCTTATTTTCCCTTGCAGACCCTGGCAATACAGCTGGAAACTCTAGGACTGGGGGGCTCATATTCTATTTAGCAGAGTAGTAGAGAATTTCATCTTTGAGACATCTGTGGAAGTCTTTCTCTAGCAGGAGGTTGGGCTGTCCCTAGAACATGGGACCCATGGCAACTCCCCTCTACTGTCCACTGGAAGCTGAAGATCTCAACCACCAGGCTGTCCTCATTCTGTGCTTTTCTTAATTAAATAATTTTATGGTACCAGAGAATGGCTGCTTATATGGACATTTTCTGGGGGCTACTGCCATATTTACCAGCTTCTTTCTCATTTGTGGCAATAAGGGGTAAGAGATAAGACCTGGGCTTCAGTGATAGGAGAGCTAGCTTTTGTCCCAGGTTTGCAATTAATGAGACAGTTAAGGCAAGATCCCCAATCTCTGTAAAGTGTTTGTTCATCTGAAAGACAATGATCATTTTGGCTGTTCTTTTTTATCATGGTATTGCTGAGAGGGCCAAATGAACAAAAGGCAATGAAAATGATACAGCCAGAGCTGTATGATCCAGCAATCCCACTGCTGGGTATATACCCCCTCAAAAAGGAAATCAGTATATTGAAGAGTGTATTAGTCTGTTCTTATGCTGCTAATAAAGACATACCTGAGATTGGGTAACTTAGAAAGGAAAGAGATTTAATTGACTCACAATTCTACATGGCTGGGAAGGCCTTATAATCATGACGGAAGGCAAATGAGGAGCAAAGTCATGTTTTATATAGTGGCAGGCAAGAGAGCTTGTGTAGGAGAACTTCCCTTCATAAAACCATCAGATCTTGTGAAACTTATTCACTATCACAAGAACAGCATGGGAAAGACCTGCCCCATGATTTAATTACCTTCCACTGGGTCCCTCCCGTGACACATAGGAATTGTGGGAGCCACAATTCAAGAAGAGATTTGGATAGGGACACAGCCAAAGCATATCATTCTGTCCCTGGCCCCTTCCAAATCTCATGTCCTCACATTTCAAACCCAAGCATGCCTTCCCAATAGTTCCCCAAAGTCTTAACTCATTTCAGCATTAACTCAAAAGTCCACAGTCCAAAGTCTCATCTGAGACAAGGTAAGTCCCTTTCACCTATGAGCCTGTAAAATAAAAAGCAAGTTAGTTACTTCCTAGATACAATGGGGACATGGGCATTGGATAAATGCACCCCTTCCAAATGAGAGAAATTGGCCAAAAGGAAGGGGCTCAATGCCCCATGCAAGTCCAAAATCCAACAGGGCAGTCAAATCTTAAAGTTCCAAAATGATCTTCTTTGACTCCATGTCTCACATCCAGGTCACACTGATGTAAGAGGTGGGTTCCCATGGTCTTGAGCAGCTCTACCTTTGTGGCTTTGCAGGGTACAGCCCCCCTCCCAGCTTCCTTCATGGGCTGGTGTTGAGTGTCTGTGGCTTTTCCAGGGGCATGGTGCAGCCTGTCAGTGGATCTACCATTCTGGGATCTGGAGGACAGTGGCCCTCTTCTCACAGCTCCACCAGACAGTGCCCCAATGGGGACTCTGTGCAGGGGCTAACCCACATTCCCCTTCCACACTGCTCTAGCAGAGGTTCTCCATGAGGGCTCTTCCTCTGCAGCACACCTCTTCCTGAATATCCAGGCATTTCCATACATCCTCTGAAATCTAGGTGGAGGTTTCCAAACCTTAATTCTTGACTTCTGTGCACCTGCAGGCACAACACCATGTGGAAGCTGCCAAGGCTTGGGGCTTGCACTCTCTGAAGCCACAGCCTGAGCTTGGCCCATTTTAGCCATGGCTAGAGTGGCTGGGATGCAGGGCACCAAGTCCCTAGGCTGCTCACAGCAGGGAGGCCTGGACCCAGCCCAGGAAACCATTTTTCCCTTCTAGTTCTCCTGACCTGTGATGGCAGGGGCTTCCATGAAGGTCTCTGACATGCCCTGGAGACATTTTCCCCGTTGTCTGGCTCCTCATTACTTATGCAAATTTCTGCAGCAAGCTTGAATTTCTCCTCAGAAAAATGGGGTTTTCATTTCTATTGCATCATCAGGCTGCAAATTTCCAAACTTTTATGCTCTCCTTCCTCTTGAACACTTTTCAGGTTAGAAATTTCTTCAGCCAGATACCCTAAATCATATCTCTCAAGTTCAAAGTTCCACAGATCTTTAGGGCAGGGGTACAATGATGCCAATCTCTTTGCATAGCAAGAGTGACCTTTACTCCAGTTCTCAACAAGTTCCTCATCTCCATCTGAGACCACCTCAGCCTGGACTTCATTGTTCATATCACTATCAGCATTTTGGTCAAAGCTATTCAGCAAGTCTCTGGGAAGTTCCAAACTTTCCCACATCTTCCTGTCTTTTGAGCCCTCCAAACTGTTCCAATCTCTGCCTGTTACCCAGCTCCAAAGTAGCTTCCACATTTTCAGGTATCTTTACAGCAATGCCCCACTATCCAGTACCAGTTTACTGTATTAGTCTGTCCTGAGGTTGCTAATAAAGACATAATCTAAAACTGTAATTTATAGAGAAAGAGGTTTAATTGGCTTACAGTTCCACATGTCTGGGAGGCCTCATAATTGTGGCTGAAGGCAGATGAGGAGCCAAGTCACATCTTACGTGGCAGCAGGCAGGAGAGCTTGTGTAGTAGAACTCTCCTTTATAAAACTATCAGATCTCATGGGACGTATTCACTATCATGAGAACAGCATGGGAAAGACCCACCCCCATGTTTCAATGACCTCCCTCCAGATCCGTCCCATGATACCTGGGGATTATGGGAACTGCAATTCAAGATGAGATTTGGGTGGGAACACAGCCAAATCATGTCAAAGAGATAACTGCACTCCTGTATTTGTTGCAGCACTGTTCACAAAGGCTAAGATACGGAAGCAACCAAATGCCCATCAATGGATGAATGGCTAAAGAAAATGTGGTACATATACAAAACAGAGTACTCTTCAGCCACAAAAAAGAATGAGATCCTGCAAGCACATGGATGGAATTGGAGATAATTATGTTAAGTGAAATAAGCCCATCACAGAAACACTAACATTACATGTTCTCACTTATTTGTGGGGCCTAAAAATCAAAACAATGGAACTCATGGACATACAGAGTAGAAGGATGGTTACCAGAGGCTGGGAAAGGGTATTGGGAAGTGAGGTGGGGGAAGGTGATCATGTTTAATGGGTACAAAAATAAATAGTGAAAAAGACTGGATAAGACCTACTATTTGATACCGCAACAGGGAGACTATAGTCAATAACTTAATTGTACATTTGAAAATAACTGAAAGAGTGTAATTGGATTGTTAGTAACACAAAGGATGAATGCTTGAGGAGATGGAGACCCCATTCTCCATGATATGATTATTACACGTTGCATGCCTGTATCAAAACATCTCGTGTATTCCATAAAGACATACACAGACTATGTACCCACAAAAATTAAAAATAAAAATTTAAATTAAAAAAACCCAAAATGGTATAGCCATAAAACACTGCAAAGTCAGATATTAATACAATTCCTACATCAAATTAGAAAAAATATATTTAAACACCTATCGTGTTTATAAATCGAGAAAAAATATTGTGCATTATTAACCTAAACTCCACTACACCAGAACAAATTATAATAAAGTAGAAAGAATTGGAACACATTAACCACAGTAAAACAATATGAGCTTGTCACTTTACACAGAAGCTTACTCCTACATTACAGGAAAGAAGAAGAATGAGTGTGAAGTGTGCAGAATGAGGGACTGTGTGTATAAGGGAAGTCCTTGAATCTGCTGAACATGGCTTACATGGGACAGTTGTTATATTCCTGCCACACTCCTTGAGGAGCTGCCATGGGAAGCCCTGTATTTTACAGCTGAGGAAACTGAAGACAGAAGACTTTGAGTATTCTTCCCACAGCAGTCACTGGCAGATCCACATGAAGGGGGTTGTTGACATCAGGCAGTGGTGATGGAGGAGGGAATTGAGTTCTTCTGTGACATCACCTTCTTCGTGGTGGAAAAAAGGTGCCATAATTTAGGTCAGATGGAGAGTCAAGTAATAAATAGCACAGGTCTAGGATGACTTTGCGGTAATATTTGTCTCATCACATGTCTCACATGCAATTCTGGAGTTCTGCTCTGAGTACATACTCATCTAATCACAGGAGATACAGTGGTTCCTGCTATTGCAATGCCGTCAGTGCTCGCATAAACAGCTTACATATATGCCTTCTTGCTGTAGCTTCTACTTCCTTCCTCCTTCCTCTCCCTTTTCTTCACTCAGTTCTTAGCCAGTGAAAACACTGCCAAGGTAGAGATTGGATGGTCCTTCCTCTTCTCCATTCTCTCTTGCCCTTTGCCTTCCTCTTAGTAATACTTTCTAACACATTTACTATGTGCCAGAATTTGTGCTATGCACTTTAAATAGACCATTCAATTTAGTCCTCATGACAGTATCATGGGCTAAGTTTTATTATCCCACTAAAAAATAGATATGAGATGTTAAGTAATTTCTTCAAAATAGCCTGTCATGGCCAGTGAATGTCTGAACTGCCTTTCAAGCTTGGGTTTTTGGACTCCAAGTACATACCACTTACCATGATATAATGACAGCCACCATTCCACATGCATGTATGTTTGCTGTTGACATTGATCATCACTTTAGTAGAAGTTAAGAATAAAAGGTTAACAGCGTCTGGGAACCATATTTTACAAGAGTCAATGTGCTATATACATGAGCATTATAAGTAAATGCTATATAACTTGGAATTATTTATCTTGTAGGCAAAAATGGGAATGGCTACTTATGTGCTGTCATCACTAAGAGCTTATAGAGGTAGAAAAATTGAATTTGAGTTTTGATTGTGCCGTTTAGTTCATGTGAGACCTTGGAAATGTTATTTAATTTTGGTTATTCTTATCTGTATAATGGGAGTACTAATAGTGTCAAATATGGAAGTTATAAGGAATCAGAACCGTCTAATTCCTAGTGTATAGTAAGTGCTCAGTATATTTTTGTTACAATTAGAATTATGATTATAATCATTGAGCCTTTAATATTTTTCAGGTACTCTCAGAAGTTTTGTAGAGGATACTGTTATTCTTCATTCATATACACTCAATAAACGTAGAATAGAATGAAAAATTGGTGAACTACCCAACCCTTTGTTCTAGAAGGGCCCACTTTTCCCCTTTACCTTACCCTATGCACAGTCTTAGTCCCCTTTCATATGGAATTGCTGTGTCCCAGGAGAGGTGGCAAGACATGATGAAAAAATGAGGCAAGAATAACTGGGGATGATCTGGTTTTTTTTTTTCCACTCTCCTGCAGCTAATTTCCACTCTGTTAAGTCATGCTGTGTGTGCTATCTGACCAGGCCTCTCACCCCCACCCGGCTATAACTGAGCTTAAATTCTTGATTTTGGTGTTTGCATTTTCTCATGCTGGTGTCCTCCTCCAATCTATCAGTACAGGCACTGAAGTTGATTTTTTTGACCTTCATCTGCTTCTCTTTTGCTTATTTCCCAATTTGTTCAGGACTCAAGACAACAAGATGGGTGCTGTGTATGGCAGGCTCCATCAGAGACTCTCAGCAATCTCTTTTCAGTTAATTTGGCAATATTTATTAAATAACTTGAGTGAGACGTACATTTCAAGGGGTTTATAAGAGTAGATTGAAAAAGGCTTACAATGTTGCAAAGAAGGCAGCACTTACCCATAGGAAGTCCACAGCCTCAAATGGCCAGTGTGGGTGGTGCAGCCAAGCCAGGAAAGGGCAAAAAATGATGTCAGTCTGGGCTGGAGTTGGTGGGGAGGTGAGACCTGAGATGTTGTCAAGAAGGGTGGATAAAATTGAGCAGTGGAAGAATACTTGGGAGGCCTTCCAGAGAGCAAGGGAAATAGTATTGGCATTAACGAGACGGCTGGGCTCTGGAGTTCTGGATACTTTGATTACTGCCCAAACTGAGTGTGGACTTGGTACAGTGGTGGGGTTCTCAGTTTTGTCATTTATTCACTGAATGAGTTTAAGCAGGTGAATTCCCCTCTCTGAACTGTGGCTTTCTCATTCTTAAAATGAAGGCAATAATTTTGCCCTTGCCTGGCAGTCGTGAGATTTAAATGAGTCAATGGATGGAACGCATACAGCCCAATGCCTAGCACATAATAAAAACTTAACAAGTTTATTGGTTTTGACCAAAGAGTAACTGAGCTGCATGTGAATGAGGTGGCTTGCCTGCAGCCAGTGAGCCTTATCTTTGCTTTCCATGAAATCCTGTCAGATGTTTTTGAGCTCCAAAAATAAAACAAAACACCATAGTTTTTAAATGGTTGTAGTCATTATTCAGTAGACCAGTTTCCAATCTTTAACTCATAGTTGCAAAAGTTTTTAAGCTCCTCTCTTTCTTCAATTATTCATTTTGACTAAATTTTTAATGAAAGAAATGTAAATACAGAACCAGCATGACCAAATTATAGTTCCAATGTTTTGTACCAATTATTACCTTTACGTTCTAAAATATTAAAAAGTAGGATTACTAAGCAGGACTTTATGAAATCAAGGCTTGGTAGAGGTTTTATCTGCCTTAGTTCCTTTCTATAGTTTCTCTATCAAAGTCTTATTTCCTGTCAGCAGCTCAATTGCTTATTATTTTTGTGTATTTCAAAGTATTTCTATAATACTTCAAACATGGTGACTGAATGAAAATAGCCACATTCTTTGACAAGAGCTAGTTCACAACTAACACAATGACACACATACCCTAGGAGCAGCTCCTGACATGCAATCAGAACCAGGGGTGAAACATGAAGAATACCATCCTGCCATTTCACAGGGACTACATCAGGGACAGCGGTGGGCAGTCTAGGCACCCCCTTGGTGACAATTGCTATCTGTACACTGATGACTTCCAAATCGAGATCTCTAGCCCAAAACTATTTCCTCTGCTCCATACTCAATTGACCAATTCCTGCTGGGCTTTTCCACCATGATGTCACAGGTGCCTTGATTTACAGCTCCCAGAGAAACTTGACTCTTTCCTTTCAAGAAGTAAATGACATGTCCATCTATACAATAGGCAACTCTGCAAGAAATTTGGGACTCACTCTTGGCTGCATAGTGTTAGTGGTTAATAGCATAGACCCGAGGTGGAGACTACGTGTTCACTGGCTATGGCACTTAACCTCTCTGTGTGTCATTTATCTTATCCATCATATGGGGATTATAGAAGTTCCAACTTCATAGTGGTAGTGTGGTGATTAAATGAGTTAATATTTCTAAGTGCTTAGAACAGTGCCTGGCACATATTAAAAAAACATGTAAATGGTTGCTGAATAAATAAATCACACGTAGCAGTCCCTGAAAAGCTACTAAATTTACACATTCCTCTTCCTCTTCATCTCCAGGCAACTAAGGATGCTGCCTTAGTTCAGCCTCTATCTCTCCTAGTATAATGCAGTGATTTTCATTTCCTTAGTGAGGTCCTGTCCCCTGTTTTTCCCTGCTCCAGTCTATACTCCCTATGGCAACCAGGGTGACATTTACTGAATGTAGAGCTGATCATGTTTACAACATTGAGTGAGTCTTCGTCATGTTAGCCGGGCTGACTTGGCTCTTCATGGTCTGGCTCCTGCTTGCATCTCTTGCTACCTCTACCCTTTCTCATCACTCTGCCTTCTAAGCATTACAAATTCATTCTTTTTCCCTAAGCCTATCTTCATTTGCTCTCCTTCCTGTTGATGGAATGCCTCCCTCTGCCTTATTCACCTTTAGATCCAGCTTAAGCATCACTCAGTCTCTAAAGATTCCCTGATTCTTTCACCAGGAAGCATTCTTTGCTTTGTGCTTTCTTTGTATCGGTGATTATCATTGCACAAAAGGACTTTTTACTGCCTTTATTTCTTCGCACCATCTAGCTTGCTAACCAAAATGTGAGCTCTGAGGGCATGGAGTGGTCTCTGTCTTATGTGTGCTCATGCACACATACATGTGCATATGCACACCCCCCCCACACAGTTAATTTTAATTAACTTTTTTTTGTTCTGTATCAGTGCCTTTCACAATGTCTGACACAAGGTAGATTATTAGTTAACGTGCATTGAATAAATGAAGAAATAATAAATGGAAAGGTATTTCATTGGTTGTTTAATCGAGTCCCTAATTTTATAGATAAGAAAACAGATCCAGAGAAGTTAGTTAACTTGTTCTAGATCTCTCTGTTGGGCAGCATCAGATATACACTAATAGTAACTTTCCAGCATCTCCCATGATGATATAGTCTCACTTATTAAGTCCCGTTCAGATTAATTATACAATTTTAAACTCTAGATTGAGGAAGCTAAGTGCTCCCTGATCCCATTCTCCTCATCTATCCCTATTAGAAATCCCTTTCTTAATACCCAGGATTTAGATTCTGTGGTAAGGAATGTTATTGAATTCCCAAACCACTCAGAGCTTCCAGGGCAGGGGTTTCACTTGCCTACCCTCCAGGCACTGGAAGTGACCTTGACTGTTTTAACATTTTAAATTAGGGTTGGGGTAGGGGAAGGGCAGCAGGACACTTTTTGAAATTTAAATATAAGAACTCTTTTAAAAACAAATTATTTTGTCCTTAAGAAACTCTGTGTGTGTGTGTGTGTGTGTGGTGTGTTGTGTGTGTGTGTGCGTGTGTGCCTGTGTGTGTGTGTTTGTGTGTGTGTGTCTGTGTGTACTGAGAAAAGGGGGTGCTAGGTTACTTGAAGGGTTGGTTCAGAGGCAAAAACATGGGGATGCCCTGAGTTTTGCATTTGTGTTGAAAAGTCATCAGAAAAGAGTAAGGTCAACTCTGAATTCCGCCAAGTTTTGCCTTCAGTGCTGCAGAATGAAATGAGGTAATGTACTTTATGAGCTGTGAAGAACTACAGAAATGTGAGGCATTTTTAGAATAGTTGATTTACGGAACAGGAAGGCCTTTAGAAATGAGATAGCTCCTCCCATCTTTCTCATTTCAGAGAGTGGTAAAGTGACTTGCCCAAGGTCATAGCACCAAGGCAGTGGGAGAGTTGGCTCTGCTTCCTCCAGCCCATGGCTTACCTCTTCCTGCAGGCCCTTCACAATCTCACCTACAATTGTGGCACCTGAATAAGCTGGAGTCTTTCCCCTCCTCTGGGCTTCTGCACATGCTGTTCCTTATTTCCAGATACCTTCTTTTTTCATGGTGGCCATGGGAGGACCTCCTCCTTCTGTGAGATTCTGCCTCATCTGACACTCTTCTAGTCTCTCAGCTCTTTACTCCCAATGTCTGGTCATAAAATAAAACGCATGGAAGACACACAGTTCTTCCTTTAGAGAAATTTACAAGGAGCTATGTCTGTTTCTAAGGGGCCTCCCTAAGTGCAAGTCTGCACCCTTAGCTGTGATTAAAACTGAAGTCTTCACAGGTGGTGGGAGATGGGATTGAGGCACAGAGAAGGTCCTCTCAGACACACGATCCTCCTGGTCCTCTCCAAATCACACCTCTTAGGCCATGGCTTACTCTACCAATATTTAAAGTCAGGAAGTTTGTTCAAAGCAGTTATCTTGGGGCCCTTCAGTATCAGTCAAGAGAATATTTGCTTCTTAGAGAGAGAAGTTACAGGGAGGCAGATTTTGAATTAGCTCGAGGGAGCCCATCCCATCAGTAAGGGCTGAACAACCATAGAGGGCTCTGCAGCCCAAGGAAGAAGATCTCCTGCCCTTGACAGTGTCCAGAAGAGCAGTCAGCAGCTTTCAGGACTGAGCCATGCGCAAGGCCTCCAAGCTTCCATCTGGCACTGAGGCCCTTGATTTAATAACAGGGTTTCCATCCCATCTCCAGTACTGGGTAGTTTTGGGTCCTGATCCCACAAGGTGAAGAAGAATTTCTTCCTGTGGACTGCCAGAGGTATGTTATTTTAATCAAGATTGGAATGACCAAGTAAATGAATTTTGGAATGTTTTATAAAAAGTCATAATTATGGTGTTAGTGTGTATGCATGTGTGTGAGTGTGGAGAGGGCAGCAAATACAGATGTGCCTTTAAATTTATATTTCCCTCATCTTTTGCAGTATACTGGATTGGAAACCCATTCAATCTGATGTCTGCTGAGGAATGGAGAAGGACCACTGGTGATTCCTCCATCCTCACTCCTGTGTCCCTCCTTGCATTGCAAGTGCTTTACAAGTCTTCCCGATAGACCATGAGCGTCCTGAGGGCTGGTATCAAATTTAACTCATCTCCTATCCTCAGTGCCTCATACAAGATGCTGGATGTAGGAGGAGTTCAGTAAGTATATGCTATATAAATGACAAATGAATGAGTGAATGAATAAGTAAGGGAATGACTTGATTCTTCCTCTACCACCAATTCAGAAGACTTGGCTGAAAGGGTGGGAGAGGGAGTTAGGATTCTGTAAAGAAGACCATGATTGAGTTTTGAGGAAAAAAGAAAAACTTTAAACAAAGAACCTTTTGTTCTTCTCCTGGTGCTATTCCCTTTCTGACCGACAGCCTCCTGTTCTTTTTGTGATTGACACCCCTCACTGTACTATACACGTCCTATCTGGTTCCATGTTATATTCTCAAATGCTTTGCACAATGCTTGGCAAGTAGCTGTAGCTCAATGAGTGGAAACCCAGTCAACACACACATATTGAACACATATTCTGTATCCCAGTTTTTGAGCTAGATGTTGAGGGTACAGATTGAAAGATAAATAAAATTTGGGCACTGTTCTCAATTTGCTCAGCTTAATGGGAAGAGGACATAGGAAGGAGAGCCTCCTCCTCAGCTGGTTTAGCTTCTCAGTATGCTCCTAACAATGTAAATGCCAGCCTAGAGGAAATACATTCATTCACCCCTTTATTAATTCCAGTGTCCATAGATTTATTTGGAATCTCTTTGCAGGGCTTACAGAATATGTGTCTGTTAAAATTCCAGAAGGAATGCAGACTCAAACTGGGTGATTAAAGAAAAATTGAAGGATTCATTTATAAAGGTATAGGGATGTTGTATGGAAACCTCAAGGATAGTGCAATGCCCTTGGGCCAACAACAGCTCACTATTTTTAACCTTGTATGTGAGACACAATGGGAGGGAACAGTTAACAGAATCTAGAGACAGAACATGTTATGGAGAAGACCATCTGGCAGGAGATGCGCCCTTATGCCAAGGATGCAGCAGCCCGAGATGAATGCAAACGAGCAAGGTTGACCTCACTTTCCTTCTCTCTGGTCTCCTACAGTGCCCTCCATTGCTTGACTCAACTGGAAATCAGAGAGGGAGCCCTTTGGTAAAGTCCAAACAGGTCAGGCTCCAAGGGCAAAGAGCTGGTGGTGAGGGGTTGAGAATGGATCTGGGAGAACAAATGGGAGATAGATACTTCATTATATTAGGTAAGGTAAGTCCTACAAAGATATGCCCAAGGCTTTCCTCTCCCATCCACACACTTCACCTACCCTTATGCATCCTCCCCTTACCCCCAACATCATTTATGAGAACAGACTGATGCCAGAGACTGTAGGGAGCACATCATCCACTTTATTTTCTCATTTCAACTTTACAATCATGCCTGAGTAGGTGAAGACTCAGACCAAAAAAGGAGAGTAAAATCTCTCTGACTCACGAGTCCATGTGGCATGTTGAATTCCTGAACGTTATTAGCACATCTAATTTGGATAGTTCATTGGGGCAGTATCTTCAGGAGGAAAAACTGCCCAAACTCCCGTCTGCCTGGACACCTTTCCAACCTCAATTTACTTGACTAGCCGTGAATCTTTACTCCTGACTCAGATAAGCTTTCTTTCCTAGCAAGCTTTTATAGAATCTCCCATCTGGTGGTATGGTCCTGTCTTGGAATTCTCATTGTCACTACTCTTGCTTCTAATATAGCACTAATCACGTTGAACTTAATCATCTTTGTTGTTTTTCTCATGAGACTGTTAGGTCTTTGAGATCAGGGACCATTTCTTTTTTCATTTATATGTCTGTAAAATACACAGCGGCTGGAATTCACTAGGGCTCAGTAAATATTTCTTAAAAATAAGAACGACTTTGTCTATAACTAAGAAAAGATCAGGTGGAGGACAGCAGAGGAAGATAAAGTACAGAATATCCTTTATTCTTCAATGTTTCAGGAAGATTCGATACTCAGGAAACCTAGAAGTTTGTATAACCAGATAGGCTAAAATGATGTCGTGAAAATCCTACTGTTATCACCCACGTGAACACCATCTCATTGCAGTTAATGGAAATAAATGTACCATTCAGTACTTTAAATCATGAAACAACATAACTGCCTTCTATTTGCAGTGACCTTCTGGTGCCCTCATTATTTCCTCACTGCAGATGTCTGTGCCTAATCTTGTTGATTCAGCAAAGGGAGTGCATCCAAAAGGCATAGGTGAGGTGCAGAGAAGTAGGGGAGGGGAAAAGGAATCTGACATCCCCTAAGGAATGGAGAAGGACCACTGGTGATTCCTCCACCCTCACTCCTGTGTCCCTCCTTGCATTGCAAGTGTTTTACAAGTCTTCATGATAGATCATGAGCATCCTGAGGGCTGGTGTCAAATTTAACCCATCTCCAATCCTCAGTGCCTGGTACAGGATGCTGGATTTAGGAGGAATTCACTAAATATATGCTATATAAATGACAAATGAATAAGTAATGAATAATGAAGGGAACTGATTCAGAAGACTTGGCTGAAAGAGTGGGAGAGGGAGTCAGGATTCTGTAATAGAGACCATGATTGAATTTTTTTTGGGAAAAGAAAAAAAACTTCAAACAAAGAACCTTTTGTTCTTCTCCTGGTGCTATCCCCTTTCTGACCGACAGCCTCTGGTTCTTGTAATTGACACCCCTCACTGTCAGATCTGGTACTGTATACATGCTATCTGTTTGGTTCCATGTTTTATTCTCAAATGCTTTGTAGAATACTTGGCACATAGCTGTAGCTCAATGAGTACTTTCAATAAAGTTAAAACCTCTTCATCTGGGGTTTTACTCTTCCTCTCATAGTCACCTCCCACCTCCCCTGCCTCCACCTCCAATGCCGAATACATAACATACTCCTAGGCTGCCTTGCCCTGTGGATATAAGCTCTCCTGTTGTTTAACTTTCCATTTTACAGAAAGGAAACTGAAGTTTTAAAGAGAAATATTTGCTTAAAGTCATATGAGTTAGTATCAGACTTGGAATTAGAAAATGAATTTCTTGTCTCCTTTGCCATCACACTGTGACCTCGAAGTTCAGTTTTCTGGTTCATTGCCTTTCAAAAAAATCTTTTTAATTAGGAAACTTTGTGTTCAAAGAAATCTTATCCAGGAGTTCAATATGTAAAGTAGATAAAGTCAGTGCTACTCTAGTTAAACTAATGGTGAAACTCAAAACGCAAACACAGGCTGGGTGTGTTAGCTCACACCTGTAATCCCAGCACTTTGGGAGGCCAAGACGGGTAGATCATCTGAGCTCAGGAGTTCAATACTAGCCTGGGCAACATGGTGAAACCCTGTCTCTACCAAAAATACAAAAAAATTATCTGGGCGTGGTGGCACGTGCCTGTGGTTTCACCTACTTGGGAGGCTGAGGTGGGAGGATGACTTGAGCCTGGGAGGGGGGGTTGCAGTGAGCAGAGATCACACCACTGCACTCCAGTCTGGGTGACACAGTGAGACCCCCATCTCAAAAACAAACAAAAGCAAACCAAAAACCAAAAATCCAAATCAATCAAACAAACAAACAAACAACTCAAACACAAATGGCTCCTAGGGAGTTGAGAGGAACACAGTGTGAAATTATTGATATAACAGGGTACATGAATCTCCACTCAAAGCCCTCTGGTGAAGGTAGAGAGAAGAATCAACTGAGACTGAGCCCATACCCATAGCTTCATGTGAACCTATGTAGTGGCTGTGGCAGTTATGAGTACCCTGGCTGAGAAGAACTATGGAGAATGGGGAGGCATGCTAACTTGGAGTCAGAAATTGCAGGTTCAAGGCTATCTGCCAATTACTAAGGGCAAAGTTGTAAAATTTCCCCTAATTCAGCCTTGATTTCTTCAAGATGTTAATGAAGCTTGATAATATCAGTGGTGAGCAAGCTATTTTTCTTCTAATGCTAATGCAGGATATAAAAAATATTTAAGTGCCATTTATTTAAAAAAATCAAAGTGAAAATAACTTTACTGAGTTCTATGAGAAAAATTACATTTTTATAACCTACATTGCTTCATTTATTAAATAGAAGACTTTCAATGAGATACTTGAAAGCTTTCTAAGTCACTAAGATTATATCTTGACATACTTGAGAAATGGGAAGGCAGAGACAAGTTTCTAATATTCTACCCTGAAACTGTGAAGTATTATAATTTAGCATTCACATTCATTCATGTGCATTATCTCTATTCATTAGTGAAAAATCCTGCAATGTAGGTATAGTTAATGGGGAGACTCAGAGAAGTAAAGTAATTTTCTCCAAGTCATTCAGCAAGTTTGTCATAGAGCTGGAACTCAAAGTAGTTAATTCCAGTTAATGCAATGTTTACTAACTATATTAAGGAAGGCAGACCTAGCAGCTGTAGTAAATAAGCCTCTAAATCTTAATGCTTAACACTATAAAATTCTTTTTCTTGCTAGTATAAGAGCCTAGTGTGCATGCTTGTGGTTAGTGAGTCTCTTCTGTGCGGTGATTCAGAGAGTCAGCCTCCTTCCATCTGTGGTTCCGCAATCTTAAACACATGGCTCTTCTATGTTACCTGGGAGTTGTCTCCATTCCATTCAGCTGGAAAGGGAGAAGCACATGGAAGAGAAGCACACTAAAATGGAACAGGTCTGGAAATGATTCACACATGCCATTGGTCACACATCAGTCACATGACCATTCCTAACCACATGTGGGCTGGGAAATAATACTCTACTGTTTGTCCAGTTAGGAAACGGGCATGAAGATTTGCCACATTGCTATTTTGAGCGTCTTGAGGACTAGGACCATGTCTTATTCATCTCTCTGTGTTGCACATTGTTTTTGCATGGGGTTAATACATGTTGTGAACCTTCCCTCCTTCCTCCATTCATATAGATATAGTTGGAGTTGCCATGTTGTTAAACATAGCCTTGCTCCTCTAGGTGCTAATGATTGGTGCAAGATAGGCACCACCCCAAGCTAAACCAAACAGAAACCTTCATAGATGCCTTCTCTGGGATTTTTCAAGCTGTAATAGAAGAAATAAACTTCGTCCTCTGGAGGTCGAATCTGCAATATGAAGCTCAGGAGTTGTTGGTAGCCACGTATCCCACCTTGCAGCAGAAGGTAGTCTGCAGTGATGGCCAAGGAAACCATCAGAGAAGTGTAGAAAAGTGATAGGACTAGTCTTTATGATTCATGACCCAGATTTCAATTGCTCTGAGGCCCAGCTACAACCATCCTTTCCTGAAATTTGGTTGTTCAACATTATCTTAATCTGTTCAGTCAACTAACGAAATATCTTAGACTGGGAGGCTCACAGACCACAGAAATTTATTTCTCACAGTTCTAGAGGCTGAGAAGTCCAAGATCAAGGTACTGGCGGATTTAGCATCTGATGAGGGCCCTCTTCTTGGTTCATAGATGGCAACTTTTCGCTGTGTCTTCACATGGTGGAAGGGGCAAGACCTTTTATTAAGGGTGCTCACCCCATTCGTAAAGGCCCTCATGATCTAATCATCTCCCAAAGCCTCACCTCCCTAATAGTATCCCCTTGGAGGTTATGATTTCAACTGTGAATTTGAAGGGAATGGGGGACAACATTCAAACCACAGCAAACACTCCTACCTGTGTGAGATAACACAGTACCCTTCCAATAAATTCCCCCTTTGCTTGACCTTGTCTGAGTTGGGTGTAGGTCTAAAGCAATCACAAGACACCCAGTCCTGCAGTTTAATGGCACAGAGTGACCAGCGATTGTCCCTGCTGCTCCCCAGCAAGGCTTTCTCACAAGGCCTGTTTCTCACGCCAGTGTGTGGTTGTGAGCTCATTCCCACCCTGCAGGCCTGCCCAACTCCAGTGGGGGAGGCCACAGTCCCTCCATGGGGCTCCCCTCAGAGGAGGTTGTGCCTGAGGATTCCCAAAAAAATGTTCTCTGTGGTTGCATGGTGGAATTTTTCCGTCTCCCTCATCTGCCTCAAGTAACCTGAATGATTGTGTTTTGATAAGGGTGAAGGTTCATCTGGAGCTAGGTCCCAGTTCAGGGTTCATTCATATCCACAACAGATGCTCTGTGAGTTTCCATCCCACCCTGAGCCTTGTACTAGTGTTACACGTGGTCTGAGGTTGGAAAAATAACTATTTTTGGAGTGCCTCTTTGACAAAGCTACTCCCCAATATGTTTCTGTCTAAGCCTAAAAAAAGGATAAATAACTGTCACACATAAGCTGGGTAGCCTAGTGACCTTTAGGATGTCTGTTTTTCTCGTTTGTAAACTTATTTATTAGTGAGGATTACATTACATTAATATATGTGACACACCTAGCACAGTGACAGGAACTTGCTAGGTGTTAATTTCCCTCTCATACCTTCTTGCATACCTATCTCCACATTCAGGGCTCTGAGTAGTGGAGGGGGATTAAGATGCAAGGGATCTAATGGCTTTCTCCAAATTCTTTCAGAAACCGCCACCTCAGTCCCCTAACCCACTCCACTTGGCCCTTTTTCCTTCCTCCTTCCATGACACCCCTATTTCTTCTTTACACTGAAGTGTCCTTGTTTTCTCCGATAGCCCCCTTTTTCCTCCCACTTTGCCTTTCTCCTCCCCCCAGCCCCAGCTGTTGATGTGGCTGCCTGGTCTGATGCTATTGATTTTTTTCTATAAAAGATTGCTCAATTCATTTTCTCCACTGCAGCCCAGCGCCAGACCTCAGGGTAGGCCCCATGATGACTGAGTTGATTATGTATAACGCTTCCCCTGAAGGACTGCAACCACATTCCTTTTCCATTCCCAGGGAGGATTAGGCAGTAAAGGTGAACGTGATTCATAAACTCTAAAGAGCTAAACAGAGAGCAGTGGACCCTGTCTTCTCATCTCCATATTTACAGGGCTTAGCACAGGGCCTGGCAATGAGTGGGTCTTAATAATGTTTGCTGAAATTAAATGAGTATCTTTTCTTAGCTTCACAGCATTCTGGGCATATAAGTAGAATCTTCATTGATGTCTGATTGCCTACAGCAGTGGCTTGCAACCTTGACTGCACATTAGAATCACCTGGGGAGATTTAAAAACTACCCGTGGCTGGTCTTACCCTAGACAAGTTAAACTCAGACTCTTGGGCAGTGTAGCCTGAGCATTTGTGCCTTGTAAGAGCTTGACAGGTGACTCTGATATGCCACACTGGCCTACAGGATAAGACTGGATCCCCTAGCCTGGCACACAGAGTCCGCTATGTCTTGGCTCCTGCCATGTTCCAGCCTCCCCTCCTTCCTCTTTACTCCACACACTCCAGCCACTAAGACACTCTTGCTCTTCCCTGGAACATCCCTGTGCCTTTGCTCATGCTGTTCCCACTTCAAAAATTGCCCTTTCCTAAACTGCCTTCCTGGCAAGCTTCTAGTCCCTTCTGTGATTGAGATCAAACACTGCCTCCTCTGAGAAAAATTTTTTGTCTTCTCAAGTCTCTGTTTCTCCAAGTTTTCACCTCTGCTTGTATTCTCTTTTTGGAATTAATTTTGCCCAATAGCTCCAATTTCTGTCATCACCCTGGATTTATTTTCTTCTTCTCTAATTGGCCCTTCCTGTCTGATAGTCCAGGCAGATTTTTTTTTTAACTTGGTCTTGTACTCTAGCTTTACCCCTGGACACAGATGTTTGGTGCCTTTTTTGACTCTAAGCTCTGATGCCCATTAACTGACCTTATTTCTCCATCCTTTCTAGGCTTCTAGAACCCCTGCCTGGGTGCAATGGCTGACACTCTGCATCTCTCGGGGAGGCATCTGAATACAAATTGCATTTGTTAGTAGGGGCCCACATGTATTGAGTCTTTCCTATGTGCCGTGTTAAAGTACTTCATTGCATTATCTCACATAACCCTTTAATAATGGATCAGTGGGACTTACAGACTTTAAGTAAATTGTCCAAGGTCAAACAGGTGGCAAGAGGCAAAGATGAGATTTCCACAGAGGCTAACAGTCTCCAAAGCCCACATGTTTCATACCTGGGTGATACTTGGATGCTCCTTCTCTGTGCATTTTGTTTTTCACTCTGTTATTACACTCCGAGTGTTGTATCATAATTTATTGGTTGGTGTGTCTTGTCCACCCCAGTAAACAGTGACTTTCTCAAGGGCAGAGGATGAGGGTCTATACTCCTAGCACTTAGCAAATTGCCTGGCACATAACAGAGGCTCAATAAATACTTATGGCCTGAATAAATAAATGCCCACTATAGCCTTGAGCAAGACTGGCGTAGAAAAGGAGACAGACCAATCTTGACCACAGTCTGGTCAAAACACCTACTCTCCTACAGCCCCCATGAGTGAGATCTCTGCTTGGCAGAGAAGGCAGATGGGTGGAAGAGTAGGGGCTGCCGGCCCGAGGGTGACTTTCCCTGGTTCTCTTGAAACCCAGCGTCTGTCCTGTCCTATAGCCCAGCAGTAAGAGAACATTTATTCCCTGAAGGGCCGGCGCTGTGCCAGCAGCAGGTGGTGGCCTGTCCACTGGGAGGGAGGGAGGCAGCAGGCAGGAGCACTGATGTGTCCCTGAGACAAGATGCTGCAAGTCTGCTCGCGGCACGGCAGTGACAGCAGCTGGGCCAGAGTTGCAAGTCACCATTCTGTAGCCATTAAAAACCAGTTGCTGTCCCTTTCATAATAATAAATTAAGATATCACTCCAAACTCTGCTGGGTTCAGAGAGAAAAAATAAAACAAACAAACAAAAAAACCCACAAAAACAAACAAACAAAAAACACTCAAAAGACAAAAACGAAAATAACCAAAAAATCAAACAAAAACACAAAAAAACACCAAACAAACAGTGTTGGACCATATGTTATCAGTTGGATTGTCTATAAAATTGACTGGTTTCTTGGTAATTACAGAAAAGCTTTCTGGCTGCATTTCATTTATTTCATTTTCTTCCAGAAATAAAAAGTGGAACAACAACCTGCACCCATCTGACAACATACACATTTGGGAACAAGAAGACGAGAAGGAGAGTAGAGGCAGCATTATATTTCTGACTGCTTGTTTGGTTGCTGGGGCAGCTTAAGTGTTATTGCTAAACCAAGTCATCAGTATCTCCTCTTCACGACTGTCTGAAAACATGCAGCTTTGCTGTTAGCAGGATCGGACTTCACAGGGTGCCTATGAAGTTGACCTCAATGGCCTGTCATGCCTTGGTCCTCTATAGGCCACTTTTTAATTCAATCACCAGATAAAGTGGCTTGGAGCTCCTATCCTATCTACAGTGGGCAGTCCAGTGCCCTCTTGAAGACTTAAGGGGATTCATGGCATAGGTGACTATGATCTCCTATAGTTTCTTGTTATAAATTTTGGCTTCTTGATCAACCAGTTCACACTTAGGCCTCTTGGGACGTCCCCCCTGCCTCTCCCCACTCTGTCCCATTTATTGACAGGAGTTTTCTTCATTTAAAGCATCACTGATGGAAGGCAGCTATGTATATGTAGTAGACTCTTACTAAAAATTTAGGGATGACTACAGGGATTATGGCAGAGAACAGGAACCAACCTAAAATGTAAACTAGGTTACTAGACGTCTCAAAAACTGCCAGCCTCTCTACCCATGGGAAGTCCTCACTCACTGTATTTACATTCAGGTCCTACTTACAGACATGTTTTATTGGATCACAACTGCAAAATTCCTGTTACTTTGTGTGCAGAACTCTTTTTTTTTTTTTTTAAAGTCCTACCCATCCAGAACAATGTAGGAGGCCTTACTATAGACAAAGTTTCCATTTTTGTGAATAGTCAACAGTCTCTGAATTTTATTCTAAAAAAAGACCAATCTAGCATCATGCTAAGAGTGGGAATCTGATTGGATAAGTTTGACATCAAATTATTACTATATTACTACTACAATTGCTGTTAAAATTACTAATGTTATAAACATAAAACAATTGGGCAGTTTTATGCCATCTTAGCTTAGGGCCTATGAGCACATGCTCTGATCCCTGATCTGAAGCATTTTGGGGTGGGCAACAGAGTGGAACTGTGGATGTCACAGATATGTCACTTACATTAATCTACTTGGTGTGATTTCCTTAGAAGGGGCTGTGTGTATGGCATATTTTCAAATTTTCAGTCTGTGCTCCAGTTGGGTATGCCTGGTCTTTAAGAGGATGAAACCGATATCCTGACTAAGGGCTCAATCATTTGCTTAATAAATGGATGGAGGAAAACCACTCAGTGGTATAATTGTCCTTTTCCACACTTGAAATCATCTCAAATATGTAAGATTATTTGTGAGTTTGTGTGCACTTGTTCCTGATGAATCAGAATAAATTCTACAAAGTATTCCCAGTAGACAGCAGGAGTTTGTGCTCTGCATTTTGGAATCTTCCATGGAGACTGGAAGAATACTTAGCACACTGTGGGTACCTAACTTGCTAGATGAATAAATGGAACAAATGATCCTGACATACCATATCACTGTACTTTGGAATGCTCACCTTAATGCTCAACTTAGTTAATTCTAACTTATTCCTATACATCTTAGCCCCTGATAATCTATGTCATAATACTCATTACATTTTCTTCTCGCACTCAATCTTCCCATCACATTTGCAATTGCACTGTTTGAATTGTATTGTTTGGATATGTATTTGTACATGTTTTTGTGATTATTATTATTTTATTATTATTTTTTTTGTGAGCAATAAAGCTGTTTATTTCACCTGGGTGCAGGTGGGCTGAGTCCGAAAAGAGAGTCAGTGAAGGGAGATAAGGGTGGGGCCGTTTTATAGGATTTGGGTAGGTAAAGGAAAATCCCAGTCAAAGGGAGGTTGTTCTCTGGCGGGCAGAGTGGGGGTCGCAAGGTGCTCAGGGGGGGTGCTTTTTGAGCCAGGATGAGCCAGGAAAAGGACTTTCACAAGGTAATGTCATCACTTAAGGCAAGGACCAGCCATTTACACTTTTTTTGTGGTGGAATGTCATCAGTTAAGGTGGGGCAGGGCATATTCACTTCTTTTGTGATTCTTCAGTTACTTCAGGCCATCTGGGCATATATCTGCAAGTCACAGGGGATGTGATGGCTTGGCTTGGGTTCAGAGGCCTGACATTCCTGCCTTCTTATATTAGTAAGAAAAATAAAATAGTATTGAAGTCTTGGGGCGGTGAAAATTTTTCAGGGGTGGTATGGAGATAGGATGGGTGATGTTTCTCAGGGCTGCTTCAAGCGGGATTAGGGGCGGCGTGGGAACCTAGAGTGGGAGAGATTACGCTGAAGGAAGATTTTGTGGTAAGGGGTGATATTGTGATTGTGGGGAAGTTAGAAGAAACATTTGTCATATAGAATGATTGGTGATGGCCTGGATACGGTTTTGGATGAATTGAGAAACTAAATGGAATAAGAGAAGGAGAAAAACAGGTATTAAAGGTCTAAGAATTGGGAGGACCTAGGACATCTGATTGGAGAGTGCATAAGGAAATTCAGCATAGTCCTGTCAGCAAAGATTATTTATTTACTTCAAGAGCTAAGAGTGGCAGTTTGGGGATAGCACGAGGAGATATCAGCTGTGGTGGCTTGGAGAAACAGTGTAAACCGGCAGTGTAAACAAGACCAGGGCATGTGTGAGTAGTTGAGAACAGTGAATAGGAGTATGACTTGACAGAAAATAGTAGGGATGACAAGTTTTTTGGGGGCACATTCTAAGTTGGTCCGGTATCTGGAATGAGACTGGGGCCTAATAAAAAGGAGTGTCTATACAAGAGCTTAAATGGGCTGTATCTTGTAGCATTCTGAGGACAGGCCTGAATTCTGAGAAGCGAAAGTGGTAAAAGTATTGTCCAGTCCTTTTTAAGTTGGTGGCTGAGCTTGGTGAGGTGTGTTTTTAGTAGACCATTAGTCTGTCACTGAATACTAAGAGCCTGAAAAAACGCTTGGCTGATTTGACTAATAAAGGCTGGTCTGTTATCAGACTGTATAGGGGTGGGAAGGCTAAACTGAGGAATTATGTCTGACAGAAGGGAAGAAGTGACTGCGGTGGCCTTCTCAGACCCTGTAGGAAAGGACTCTACTTATCCAGTGAAAGTGTCTACCCAGACTAAGAGGTATTTTAGTTATCTGACTCAGGGCATGTTGAGTAAAGCTAATTTGCCGGTCCTGGGTGGGGGCAAGTCCTCAGGTGATGTGTAGGGAAGGGAGGGGGCCTGAATAATCCCTGAGGAGTAGTAGAATAGCAGATGGAACACTGAGAAGTTATTTCCTTGAGGATAGATTTCCATGATGGAAAGGAAATGAGAGGTTCTAAGAGGCAGGCTAGTGGCTTGTACTACAGCATAGCCTGCCTTTGCTGGTGTGTGGTGATTAGGCCTGATGGAACTGCCATCAATAAACTAAGTGTGATCGGGGTGAGAAACAGGGATGAAGGAAATGTGGGGAAATGGGGTGAACGTCAGGTGGATCAGAGAGATGTAGTCATGAGGGTCAGGTGTGGTATCTGGAATAATGTGGGAGGCCAGATTGAAGTCCCGGGCAGGAACAATGGTAATTGTGGAGACTTAACAAAGAGTGAGTATAGCTGAAGGAGCCGGGGAGCAGAAAGTATACGCATCAGGTGTGAGTAAGAAAATAGATTTTGGAAATTATGAGAGCTGTAGAGAGTGAGTTGAGCATAGTTTGTGATTTTTAGGGCCTCTAAAAGTATTAAAGCAGTGGCAGCCGCTGCACGCAGACATGAGGGCTAGGCTAAAACAGTAAGGTCAAGTTGTTTGGACAGAAAGGCTACCGGGTGCGGTCCTGGCTCTTGTGTAAGAATTCTGACCGCACTAACCATGCCTAGGAAGGAAAGGAGTTGTTTTGTAAGGGATTGAGGTTTGGGAGATTAATTGGACACGATCAGCAGGGAGAGCACGTGTGTTTTTATGAGAATTATGCTGAGATAGGTAACAGATGAGGATGAAATTTGAGCTTGACTGAAGTAATGGGGGCTATCTGTGAAACTTTGCAGCAGTACAGCCCAGGTAATTTGCTGAGCCTAATGGGTGTCAGGGTCAGTCTAAGTGAAAGCAAAGAGAGGCTGGGACGAGGGGTGCAGAGGAATAGTGAAAAAAGCATCTTTAAGATCGAGAACGGAATAGTGAGTTGTGGAGGAAGGTATTGAGGACAAAAGAGTGTACGGGTTGGGCACCACAGGGTGGATAGGCAAAACAATTTGGTGGATAAGGCGCAGATCCTGAACTAATCTGTAAGACTTGTCCGGTTTTTGGACAGGTAAAATGGGGGAATTGTAAGGAGAGTTTACAGGTTTTAGAAGCCCATGCTGTAGCAGGTGAGTGATAACAGGCTTTAATCCTTTTAAAGCGTGCTGTGGGATGGGATGGGATATTGGCGTTGAGCGGGGTAAGGGTGATTAGGTTTTAATGGGATGGTAACGGGCATGTGATCGGTTGCCAGGGAAGGAGTAGAGATGTCCCATACTTGTGGGTTAAGGTGGGGGGATACAAGAGGAAGACATGAAGGAGGCTTTGGGTTGGGGAGAAGGGCGGCAATGAGATGCAGCTGTAGTCCAGGAATAGTCAGGGAAGCAGGTAATTTGGTTAAAATATCTCGGCCTAATAAGGGAACTGGGCAGGTGGGGATAACTAAAAAAGAGTGCATAAAAGAGTGTTGTCTAAATTGGCACCAGAGTGGGGGAGTTTTCAGGGGTTTAGAAGCCTGGCCGTCAATATCCACAACAGTTGTGGAGGCAAGGGAAACAGGCCCTTAAAAAGAAGGTAATGTGGAGTGGGTAGCCTCCATATTGACTAAGGGGATGGACTTACCTTCCACTGTGAGAGTTACCCGAAGCTCGGCGTCCGTGATGGTCTACGTGGCTTCCGAGGCGATCGGGCAGCGTCAGTCTTCAGCTGCTAAGCCGAGAAGGAGTCAGTCAGAGGGCCTTGGGCCAGAGTTCCAGGGGCTCTGGGAGTGGCTGCCAGGTGAGTTGAACAGTCTGATTTCCAGTGGGGTCCCGCACAGATGGGACACGGCTTAGGAGGAATCCTGGGCTGCAGGCATTCCTTGGCCCGATTTAAAATTGGTGAGATGTTCCTTGGGCTGGTGGGTCTCAGGACCTGAGGTCGTAGGTGGATCTTTCTCACGGAGCAAAGAACAGGAGGACAGGGGATTGATCTCCCAAAGGAGGTCCCCCGATCCGAGTCACGGCACCAAATTTCACGCGCGTCCATGTGAAGAGACCACCAAACAGGGTTTGTGTGAGCAGTAAAGCTGTTTATTTCACCTGGGTGCAGGTGGGCTGAGTCTGAAAAAAGAGTCCATGTTTGTGATTATTGATTGAACTTCTTTATTCTTCTCTATACTTCAGGCTCCCAGAGGGGAGGCCATGTCTGTGTTAGCTGCTCTTTTTAAAGGAATGGTCTTGTGCTTGGAAAGGAGAAGGTATTTATGACAGAGATGGAATAATCTTCACCAAACCGATTTCCTCTTTATCACCACTATGAGGCAGGCTACACTTCCTAGTCTCACTTGCAGCTAAGTATGGCCATTTGATGGAGTTCCAGCCAATGGGATGTGAGGGGCAGTAACATGAGCCACCCCCAAGCCTTACTCTTTAAAACCTCCCACGGGTGATCTTCCATGCTCTTTCCTCCTGCCTCTGGCTTGTGGAAGCAAGTACAGTGACTTTGGAAGCCACATATTGAAGGTAGGGAAGCCATGAGATGGAAGGAACCTGGGCCCCTGAATGATCCTGTGGAAGAAAGCCATCACCAATCACGATTACCTGTGGAGAACTACACTTGAAGGAGAAATGTTTATGGGATTTGAGTTTTCATATATTTTAAGTTTGGATAGCATTACTTTGACTCATACAGTATTAATTTTTTGGGTTTGTAATTATTAGATATATACAGAGAAGCAAATATTCAGGATGCAGATTGTGTCATTAGAAATGTTGAATCCTGATATACTATGGCAATCTTCAAGGCACTAGAAGAAAAATGGTTCCATAAGAATGAGGTGGTATCCCGGCTATCCAGCACTCTCTCCTCCACACTGCAGTTAATAGAGGCTTGTCGATCTTCGTACCCACACAAATACTCTCTTCTCTAACACACCTAATTTCCCTAGCGCTCTCCATCCCCAAATGGTCCTATATTGCTTCCTGTGCCATTGAAAAATCCAACATTTTACCAGACAGGAATGATCTTTTGAAACCAATTTGCATTAAGGAGTAAACTACTATTTTCTGCTTTAGTTTCACAGGGAAGTTATGCATTTCTAGGGAGATGGCAAAAATTAGTCATTGCTGATATTTCAGGAGTAGTGTAAAATGAAGCAAGCATTACTAAGCAGTGACAGGCAGTTTTTACAGCCTAATCATCATGAAGTGTTTGCATTACTCCACTCAGAATAGCAGGAAAGAATGATGGAGGGAGCTTGAGTTCTTGATAAGACATAGAACAGCCTTGGCAACCCTGGATGCCAACCTCTGAACTTCTTGATTGAAGGAAAATCATTCCTAACTGAAATGGATGCCAATGTTCTCCCCCTGACAATGTACTTCCTCCAGAATCATGGATGTCAGGAGAATAAGAAGAGAGAGTGCATCTCTACTAAAAATACAAAAAAAAAAAAAATTAGCTGGGCGTCATGGTGGGCACCTGTAGTACCAGCTACGCAGGAGGCTGAGGCAGGAGAATGGCGTGAACCCAGGAGGCGGAGCTTGCAGTGAGGTGAGATCGTGCCACTGCACTCCACCCTGGGCAACAGAGCAAGACTCTGTCTCAAACAAAACAAAACAAAACAACAATAAAAAAAAAAGAAGAGAGAGTGCAAATTTAGAGGTTATGGGGCCAGGAGTACCATAGAAATACTTAGTAGTGGGTTAACTCTCATAAAGATATAAGGAATAAGGTGGTCTGGCAACTGCAAACTAATCTACTCACAAAGAACATGACTTTGCAGAGGAATGGAACGAGGAGGTCTGTATAAAGTGTATTATTTCCAAACCAAAGTTTAGTTAAGACTTAGATGAGTTTAGCACCCAAGTTAGTCTCATAAGTCCCAGACTATGGCCTCCCTGCCTCATCCTCATCACCTGTGGCCTGACTAAGGCTTTTAGTTCTCAAGTACACTTAAATTTAGTGCTTAACCCTGCATTTCAAGAAGGTTAGTTGGGATCTGAGGCCATCAGATCCTGCCATCCCCTCTTCTTATGGAGCTAGATTCAGACAGACCTCTTTGAGCCACAGTGAGACCCTTACATGACAATGATGCATCCCTTCCTAAAAGGCCCTGAATCTGTTCTCCACTTTTGAGACTCTTTCCCTAGCCCTGTTTGTTTACACAGCCCTTCATGGCACCCCTACTTCATGGCCTGCACATGCCTTACTCATTTCCACATCCCCAGTGCTCAGCGTGCGGCTTGGCACACATAAGGTGCTCAGTCTGTATAGATTGACCACATAAAATGACTTAGTAATTTGCTGAACTGGCTCCATCCTGGAGAAAATACCAACTCCTGCTGCTCTGATTAATTTCCCTGCTTCTCATTGGCTTAAGTTTATGGCTACATAATCCAAGCCACCCAGGACTGGGATAAGAAATAGATGCAACTCTTCCTAACTGAGGGAATGAGAGAATGGGACATGTCAAACATAACAAGATGCAGAGGAAAAGAAACAAGAACCTGCTATTATTACCAAACATTTCGGGTATTGGATGTTTTTCCTAAAGGGAAATTGAGCTAGGAGAACTCTACATCGTGAAGATGAGATAGTTGTTTATATTGGAAATGACTGAAGAGAGTAAAATAGATTGCTTTAAGTCTAACATTCTGACGTATATTGATCAAAACGTGATAAAATAAATTCTAACAATAACATTTCAATGGTAATTAAATCCATGATGATTACTACAACCATCATTAAGTCACCACCTCCTTTGCTACCACTATCACCACCATTTCTTGGACATCTATTATCTGGGACTAAGCTTTGTGATTTTACCAACACTACCTCATTTGATCCTATAAACTTGAGAGAGAGACAAAGAGACAGAGAGAGAGAGAGAGAGAGATCTCTTTTGCCCCAGGATCTATTTTCAAGGGAATCCAGCCTAAGATGTCAAGCCTTATGTTAGGCTAAGGATATGTTAGCCTATCTAAATCAGGATATTTGAGCTACCTGACAAAAGCGAGTATAGTTATGGGGATAATGGGTTGAAAAAATTTTAATACAATTTATATTTTTCTTCAAATTATGAAGGTAATACATTTGTTATAGAAAAAAAGAACAAAATTTATTATTAAGAACTCATTTTCTCTCTTCCTCATTGCCTTTCCTCATTCACCCACTCACAAATCCAAGTACTCTTTTTTTAAAAAAAAATTATTTTTACTTTAAGTTCTGGGGTACATGTGCAGGATGTGCAGGTTTATTACATAGGTAAACATGTGCCATGGTGGTTTGCTGTATCTATCAACCCATCACCTAGCTATTAAGCCCGGCATGCATCAGCTATTTAATCCAAGTACTTTTAATGAGCGAAAGGTTTGATAAATTCATTCCCAAAGAGTTACTAGGGAACTTCTGCATTGCCTTCTCCAGAGAGAAGTTTAGTCTCTTGTAGAAGTACTAAACCCCCAAGGTAGAGCTGGAACTAGAACTGATAGGAACTTGAGGTAGAAGAGGCTCCCTAGTGGAGAAGACAGCTTTGAGTGAAGGTCTCTGAGATGCCCCTCGGGCTGCATCGCCCTGCTGGTGGCCCATTCTGCATGTGCTTCAGTCACATTCCAGATGTGAGCATATGTGTGTGCACCTGTGAGTGTGTCTGTGCATTGGAGAGGAGGAGTGAGGGCCATACAGCCAGAGATAAGAAGGTACTTTTGCTGAGTAGTCCTTTCCACATGACCCTCTCCCTTATTTTCCAGGAAGCTCCCACTGAGGCAGAATCACAGCGATCTGGAAAATGGTGAGTTGCCAGCACCAGGCTTTCTCATTTTGGCTGGTGTCACAGTCACACTGAATATTTTCTTCCAAATTGTGCACAGCAACCCTTTGTCAGGGGAATTGGGTCCAAATGTGCTCACATTCTTACCTTTGCCAAGTGAAGCTTTTCATGACTACAGGATCTTTGAGGGATATGGTTTGAAAATAAATGTAGAGGTTCAGTGGCAGGGGCGAAGTTGTCATGGTACTCCACCTGTTTCTAGTCCCTGTGTCAACACAACAGCTCCTGCTCTGGGGCTTTGATGTTGCTGCTGAGGCAGGAAACACCATGGAGTCCTGAAATTCAGTGTGACACCTGCGAGTGGCTTGCTGTGATTGCCTGGCAGGGCTGCAGACTGCACACATGCAAAGAGAGCTGCAGGCTCAACCTCTGCAATGTGACTCATATCTTAGGTGCTGCCAGGGATCTCGCTTCAGGTATCTAGAGATCTGACTTCAGGTACCCCGGAATCTGGCTTCTCTGATATTGCCAGGGGGCTGGGTAGTACCAGCTGCATATGTACTAGCTGGGAAGCAGCCAGCATCCAGGACTTCACCTTTTAAATTTCATTAGTAATAGGTGGTATGTGTGACTGCTGCACAAAATGGACTTGAAATATCCAGGAAAAATAAATCAAGGCCCTGTTTCTTTCTTGTGGCTTGCTCTGAAAGCAGGATAAGAGGCCTTATGTGGAGAGGGGAGTTGAAGCTGAGTTGTATTTGTAATAGCAGTGAACAACAACAAAAATCCATTTCTGATCTGCAGAACTTAAATGTCTGGAGAGGTCAGATCAGATAAATGGCAGGAGTTCTAGACAGAGGGAAGATTTCCCATAGCCCAGCCACCCTGGGCTCCAAAGTGATGGAAATGAACTCTTGGGGGCAGGCAGAGGAGACCCCAAAGAGGGGATAGAGAGGGAGTGGGAGGAGATCTGGGTGGGTTGGCATCTGGGGTAGGGGCTTAGCTTAAGGGCATTAGGCTTTGAATCTCATCATTTGACTTTTTCCCATCTTAGTCTTGGATTTAGAGACTCAAAGGTTTTTAATAGGAAACCCTCAAGATTGAGCGGCAGGAGGAGGCTATTTGTTTTTTTTAAGTTTTGCTCTTTGGGTGGTAAGAAACAATGTGTCACCTTCATTACCAGAGGAAAAAGGAGGTTTTCTTTAGGGAAACACTTGAATGGAAACTGAGCAGTTGTTGGGAAGTGAGGCAGCCCTAATGACTCCCCGCTTCTCCCTCGTGGGCCTCAGTGTCCCACTGCCCTCTCAGAATTTGCTTTAGCCATAAGCACATCCACTCTATTCTTCTTTTGCTACCACCTGGATTTTGCATCTTCTTTGTTTCTGCTTGAAGCATCTTTGGCTTGCCCTTGGCTCTTCCTGATTATTCTGAGCCAGACTCTACCTTGGAAGCTGCCATTCCTAACATTATCTTAACTTCTTAGCATTCCTTATTTCAACATTCTGAGAAAGGATGTCTGATTGTCTGCTTTTAGGTCCAATCAGCTACAGTGGAAAAGCAGAATCACTGAATATAAAGCATGGTCATGTCAGCAGCAGGGGCTGTGGGCTGAAACAGCTTCACTGGGAAGAGGATATGGGTGAGAAGGTACAGCAATGGGTACCTCCATTAACAGATAAGCTGGATCCTCAATAGGAATAGGCACTAGCTGGTTTTGGATGAAGGTGTCATAAGATCAGATACATATTTGGGTGATCAGCATGATCTAGGTATGGACATGGCAGAGCAGGTGGAAGGGAAGGGACCAATATGTGTCAATAACCATCTATGATCTAGGCACTTACCGGGAAGTATAATGTCTTTGTAGTTAGACAGACCAGTAGTGTCTGCTGCTCTGGAGGAAGTTACTTAAACTCATCAAGACTCAGTTTTTTCTGTATCAAAACGGATGACACCTACCTCACTATCTGGGTGTTGGGATTAAATATGAGAATATGTGTGAAAATTTATGTCATACGGTAAGCACTCAGATGTTTCCTGGTGGAACAGCATGGTGTGGATTAGGAACATCCAAACTCTGACATCAAGCTGAATTTTTGAAATAGAGGCCTCCCTGCTCACTAGTTGGGCAACCTTGAACAAGCTAGTTAAACTATCTAGACCTCAGTTTTGTTATCTGGTGAGATTAATAGCACTGAATGGTGTAAAGCACATTCTCAGTAAATGCTAATTATTATGATTATAGTTATTAATGTTTATTTAACTTTGAAATAATAATGTGTGGGAGCTCCTCAGGTAGATAATGGAAATAAGAAATTTCTTAGGTCATGGAAGCATGGAGGTATGGAAAAGTTTGGAGAACAAAGAGAGGTCCGGTGAAGTAGGGTGGGGATACTGGGCAGATGCAAAGATTGGCAAGGGTTATATCATAAAGGCCGGAATACCAGCCTGGCATCAAGTGCCTTAGATTGGGAAGATGCAAAACTGTGGTCCGGAGTCAGCCCTGCAGAGGCCTGTTTCCTGACTTTCCATCTTCAATCTCTTTTCTATGCAGTTACCAGAGTCACGTTTTGAAATCTCAGATCTAAGCATCTATCCTCAAATAGAGCCCTATATGGCTCCCAGTTCCTCCAGGAGAAGGTCCAAATCCCTTAAGATGGCATTAAGGCCCTCCAGTGTTCCAGGCTCTGTATGTTCTTGCTGCCACAACTATGCCACAACAAAACAGTTTTTCCCCCATTGCTACTTTGTTTATTCAGTTGTAGAGTCAAAGCCTCAAGAAGGGGAAAGGGACGAATGGACACCAGGTCATGTGCCAGGTAGCTGGGAAGTGAATACTTGTATTTTCTATTTTTTTTTGAGACGGAGTCTCACACTGTCGCCTGGACTGGAGTGCAATGGCACAATCTCAGCTCACTGCAACCTCCATCTCCCAGGTTCACAGATTCTCCTGCCTCAGCCTCCCAAGTAGCTGGGATTACAGATGCGCACCACCATGTCTGGTTAATTTTTTGTATTTTTTAGTAGAGACGGGGTTTCCCTATGTTGGCCAGACTGGTCTCAAACTCCTGACCTCGTGATCCACCCTCCTCGGCCTCCCAAAGTGCTGGGATTACAGGTGTGAGCTACCGCGCCTAGCCAAATACTTCTATTTTCATCTCTTAGGAAAACATGCGATGTAAATCACTGTTCCCATATTCAAATTTAAATGATGGTTTACCTCTCTGGGGATGTTTGTATTTGAATGAAGCAGCAAGTTTTTGCCACACTATAATACTTTAACTTTACAGATATTTTGACTCCTTCTGTTTCTGATTTGCTTTCATAAATGAATAAAAATACATTATTTTACATCAAATTCACATGAAGTATTATTAATTGAAATAAAATAACAGAAAATTGGGAATGGCTATAATTTTACACTATTAAATGTATTAGAGGTGAAAAAAATTGGTAAAGTTGAAAAATGTAAAAATCAACTAGGGAAATAGTAGTTTCTGGAGAAATAACCCAACAAAACCATCAAAGGCTAGAGCTTGACATGGTAAAAAAAAAATTTATTGGTAAAATATTGATAATGAAAAAGATCATTTTGGAAAAATTTATAAATGCAAAATTGAATTAAAAAATTAGACTTTGGCCCAGGTGCAGTGGTTCATGCCTGTAATCCCAGCACTTTAGGAGGCCAAGGTGGGCAGATCACCTGAGGTCAGGAGTTCGAGGCCAGCCTGGCCAATACGGTGAAACCTCATCTCTACTAAAAATACAAAAATTAGCTGGGCATGGTGGCACGTGCCTGTAATCCCAGCTACTCGGGGGGCTGAGACAGGAGAATCGCTTGAACCCGGAAGGCATAGGTTGCAGTGAACCAAGATGGCACCACTGTACTCCAGCCTGGGCAACAGAGTAAGACTCTGTCTCAAAAAAAAAAAAAAAAAAAAAAAAAAAAATTAGACTTTGTGGAAATAACGGCCCCCAGAGAAAATTTACAAAGACAGAAACTTTTCTCATTTAATTTGACGTGGACAAAAAAAATGAATGAAAGCTGTATCAAAAATAAATGTACATGGAAAACAGTGGATATTCATGAAAAATAATTTTAGTAAGACAGAAATAAAGATGATTAAAATACTACTAAATAGAAAATTGGTCTAAGAATTAAAATGGCTTAATTCTCCCAGAGAAATAATGTCTTTTTCATTCAGGAAAATTCACCAATACTGGTATAATTCTGGGGCAGTGTTTGTATTTATGAACATTGAGTTAAGACAATTTCTGGGTCACTACATTTTGATTGAATTCAGCAATTGTCAGCCAGAAATTGTACCACTCATTTACTGGGCAATAACACCATACAACTACTTACTAGAAAAGGAGCTTCTGGCTAAAACTTTTTTCTGAACCCACGAGAATTGCAAGGATTTATCCATTTCTTCTGGGTAGATAGTTTGATTCTGAGAGTAAGCTGCAATGCGATGTGCTACTGACATGAGACCATTCCCAATGGGAAGAACAGCAATCTCACTCCATGACCTGGAAGCATACAGAAAGGCCTGTCTTCTTCAAAGGCACTTGGAGATAAGTACCTCAATACTGCTCCGACTGAGCTTCTTGGAGTGTCCCAAGGAATCGCCAACTCTCAGTCTCTTCTGTCATTCCCTTAAATTATTTCTCCTCTCTTCTCTGTTGCTGGGAACACAAATAGGACTGAGGGATCCTGGGGATTTGCTCCCTGCAGTTGGCAAAGCAGTGATATGGAGTCTTAGTGTTTAGAAGTCACACACATAGAGCACCTCCTCAATATAGACCCACAGACACTGCCTGCTGAGTTCCTTTGCTGCATCGTTATCAGCACACAAAAGCATTTACTAGGATCTCTTTGAAAACGCTTCATTGTGACACTGGGCACAATGAAGGGAACAGATGTGGTGGGCCAACCTCCAGGGGTTTGCAATCCAAGGCAGAAGGACAGACAGTGCAAACACACATGAGCGCTCAGGCATAACCTGCAAGTCAGGACACAGGTATGACAGTCGGGATTGACACAGTGTGGGAACCACAGAACAGCGGTCTTGCTTTTACATAAGGATGCTTCTTCTTACCCCAGGGTTCCCCTAGGGCTCCTTTAACAACAGGCCCTCTTCTTGCATTTTTAATGGGATCTGATTTACAATTATGCTTTGAAAATAACTTATGCGGGAACATATTGACTGCATACAGCTCATGATGTTGGTATAGGGAGAGGTGGCCAATACTGAATACGCCAGTAAAGAAATGTAAACTTCTATTTACATAATACACAACCCAATGGGCTCCTTCCATTGTGTAGAAGAATCAAAAAACCTGGTTCATTCTGTGCCTAGCAGAACACCTGGTCTGTGTTCATTGGTCAAATAGTACTTATTAAATGAAATAATTAAATAATTACAAAGAAAAGATCTACTTCATTCTTAGGTAAGATGAATAAAATGCATTTCTGTTTTCTACTTTTTCTTTCTTCTCCACCTTCCTCTTTCCCTTGTTACTCCTTTTTTTCCTTGCTTTTCTTCTCCTCTCCTTTTTCCTCCTCCTTTGATTCCTCTTCCTTGTCTTAATATTTCTCATTTTAAAGTGTGAACTTATTTTGGTATATGGTATAAATTGGGCCTTTGAACATTTTCCCCAGGGTGTTAATAACTTCCCTAATGCCACTTATTAAATAAGTGGTCCTTCCTTGGACCACTGATTGAAGCCTTTTCCTGACAGGGGCTCTAGTTTATCAGTCTTTATGTCTCCAGTGCCTGCTGCAAAACCTAGAGGTATTTGTGGGTATATGATGCTATATGATGTACTTAGGTTCTTTTTGGGTATATGGTGTATTTGTGTTATGATGTATGGTGTATGGCATATTTGTGTTGCCACACTTAGCACTTGTTATGGGAAGAATTATGCCTCCCCCCAAAACCAGCTTCATAGGTTGAAAGTCTTAAACCCTAGTACTTCAGAATGTGACTATATTTGGAGATACTTTTAAACAGATGACTATGTTAAAGTCATGTCATTAGGGAGGGCCCTAAGCCAATACAACTGATCTCCTCGTAAGAAGAAAAAATTTACACACAGCCATGCACAGAAGGAAGACTACATGAAGATACTGGGAGAAGACAGCCATCTATGAGCCGATAGAGGGGCCTCAGAAGAAGCCAACTCTGCTACAACTTGATCTTGAACTTCCAGTCTCCAGAACTGTGAGAAAATAAATTTCTGCTGTTTGAACCATGCAGTTTGCAGCACTCTGTTAGACAGCCCTAATAAACTAATACAGCAACTATGAAAGTAACTTATTTTTATATTAGGGCCTATCTATCTGTGAGCTATCAACTTTATTACTTTGAAATATCTGACTATGCTTTCAATGATATTATTATATCATTTCAAATATGTAACATATTCTTAGAAAAAAATTAAGGAAATATAGAAAAATGTGAATTATGCTTATCTCTGGCTGTGAGATTTTGGGTTATTGTACTTTTTTCTATGTCTTTTCCAGTATTTTCCAGATTTTCTACAATAAGCATGATTACTTTTCTAAATAAGGAAAGAAGCTATTTAAAAGTTATATTAAGGTGCTATTGTGTGTATCAGATGGTGGCCTAAGAAGTGAAAAAGGGGAGGTTTGCATGTAGATAAGTTTTGCATCTGAGGTTCCTTAAACATTTTTGGATTGCTGTAGCCTAGGCTTGTTTTGTAAAAAGTGCTTGTTTCTGAAAATGATGATTTGTTTGGATAAACCCCCTCCTCATTTTTTGGGTGGTGGGAGAGCTTTTTATTGCATAGTCACAATGGGAGGCATTGTTCACACAGACCAGCATCGTCATACTTCTATTCCTGTCCTGATAGTATTATTTGCAACTGCTTTTTCTCCAGCCTCTTCTAATTTCCACACTACCACTTATTGTATTTCATTAAAGCTGGTTTAGAAATGCAAGGCATATAATTAGATTGAGAACTATGCTATCGATTTGGTTTTCCATTATGATGTTATCACATGCACAGAAAAGTCGTTTGGTACAATTGTTATGATTAAAACTACAAAAGAGATCTATTACATCAGACTTAGTTTTCAGTGCCTGATGTAGTGTTCAATATGAGTGAGAGGGGTTGATCTGTTTATATGAGAGCTGCATATGTCATGTAACCATAAATGTCTGTAGGCTAATAATTTCAAAGCAACCTTTAGTAGATGAGAGGTTTTTTAGAAATTCATATTAAATAAAAGTCGATCAATACTTCAATACGCAATTTCTAAGGTGGTGGCGGATGATAATCCTTTTCCAGCTCTGCACTATGCAAAGACTCATGCTCCAAATCTGCAGCTTTCTATTGCAGGGAGGCTAGGAGGGGCAAAGATGGATTTTGGCATCAGACAGAAGTGGGGTCCAGTCACAGTTCCATTGCTGCCTAGGAGAAGGCAGGATCGTTATTTAATATATATCTACCATAAGCTGGGCTTAATAGACGTTATCTCTGTCAATTCCTACAATGCTGTGAGGTTACTGGCCCAAGTTCATGTGGCTAGTAATTGATAGGATTTTAGTTCCCTTCATCCCTAAATGTCCATGTACTCTCCGCAGTAATATTCTCTTTCTCTTTTGTTGAATAATGTTGGATAAGTTACTTAATGTTTCCGAGTCTTAGTTTTCTCATCTGATAAACAAGAACAATAACGTCCCTTCATAAAGATGGTTTTGATTATTAAATGAATTAATATCTCTGTAAAACTGAGCATTGTGCTTGGCACGTAATAAGTACCCAGTAAACACACTTATCTTTCTCTGCTTCTCAGTAAGTTCCCCCACAATCCCTGGGGTAACCTTGGAGTTATACTGGGTTAGAGGAATGACACTGATTTTCCTCATCTCTGCATATGTAGGTAATGAAAAGGTAAAAAAAAAAAAACAAGATCACTGATGTAGAAAGACCTTGTTTAATAGAATAATATGGGAACTAACTACAAAGATTATCTTATAGCTATGCTTAAGTTGGTTTTGATAATCTACAAAATGGGTTTAAAAGTATTTATTTAGCACCTAGTGCATCACAGACATGGGGGCTGGACAGATTCTCATGTACATGCTGTTTAATTTTTTTCCAAACACTTTCTGGGGGACATAGTTGAAGAAACTGGGACCCAGAGAAGGTGGAATAATTTGAGCAGTGACTTGGAGGATGATTACAGTTTCCACAAACAGAAATAAAAGTATCTACAGGGATCTTACGTAAAGTGATATTGGGCTACATTTGATCTTTCTGGTTGTTTTGAGTAAAACAGTCAATTAGTCGGTTAAGTGGTGACTTAACTGCAATGTCTAGAGTAGGAGCTAGGTATGGCTGAACCCAAAAAAGGCTCAAATCAGAGTTATTGGATGGCTCATTCCTGTGACTTCTCTGCTTTGTTTCTGGTTGTCCCCATTTTCAGGAAAGTTGACATACCCCCATTTTCTCAGAAACATCAACGTAAGGATAGTACCCCTTTTCTAGTCAATCCATGAAATTTCCCAAGACATTCTCTGATTAGACTTAGTTGAATTATGTCCTCATCCTGGATCTACTGATGAAGCTAGGGTGATAGAATACACTGATGGGTCAGACTTGGGTCACATGCCTAGCCTGGATTTGGGAGCGGAATCCACTTGAACAGAATTCATGGATGGAGAGTTGGGAGGGGTGGGGTAGCAGATACTCTCAGTGTTCTGCCCATACTTCCCAGGATCTCAGCAACCTTTCTATATCTTTTTGTCAGGCAGCTCCCTCAGGCTGCCAGAACCTGCTTTGCCTGTGCCCCTGGAGTGCAGAGAATTTATGTGTCCCTAAAGGCAGCCCTTAAGAGTCGTAAGGGTGGGGTATGAATACTCTGGCTCCTTTCTCTTGGTGGGAACATCTCTCTCAGTTGTGTTCTATACTGTTTCTAGAGCTTCTTTGTGGAATTGAGCTAAAGTCATCTACTTGGGTTTATGATACTAAATATTTTCTAGTTGCACTTAACCACATCCTTACCGTTTTTCTTGGGAATAATTCTAAATAAATCACTTTCCCATGAATCCTTGTTACAAGGTCTGCTTCTGGGGAACCTAATCTGAGAGATTTCTCCAAGGAAAACTTGGGTACCTTAATTAGTCAGTTATTGCTGCACTAGAGCTAAATAAAAGACATAAATATCTAAGGCACTTACTGCAATAAATATCGTGTATCTACTAACAAGTTGGCTAGGGAAGCTTGCTTCAGAGTATGGGTTGAGTATAAGCCTGTTCCACATGTCTTTTGCTCTGGGACCAGGAGCTGTGCAGCCCATCCTTTTCTCAAGACAAAAGCCAAGCCAAGCAAGCACATTTAAAGCTTCACTTCTGCTCACATCATATCTATTGGCCAAACATTCCATTGGCCAAAGCAAATCACACGGCCAAGTCAAGCATCAGTAGTCTGGGAAATATTCTTCCTCTACTCTAGACACATGGCAAAGGGTATGCATACTAATTCTATATCAGGAGAGAATGAGGAATTGGGAACTGTAACCCAATCCACCACATTTCAGTTGGAAGAAATTACTCTGAAGGCAAGAAATATTTTTCCTCCAGCAGATACTCTGCAGGCATAACCAGCAGATGTCTACCCTGATTTACAATCATGTGTGATAGGCTGAGTAATGGCTCACAAAGATGATCATGTTGTAATTCCCAGAACCTGTGGATATGTACCTTGTATGGCAAAAGGAACTGCACGGATGCCGTTAAAATGTGGATTTTGAGATGGGGAGATTTTCCTGGATTATAGGTTGGCACAATGTAATTACAAGCGTCCTTATAAGACGAAGGCAGGAAATCAGAAAGGAGAGAAGATGTTGCTCTGATGGCTTTGAAGTTGAAGGAAGAGGCCATGACCCAAGGAATGGTGGCAGCTTCTAGAAGGTAGCTAAGGCAAGGAATGGATTATTTCCTGGAGCCTCTAAGAGGAAGCAGTCCTGGCAATACCTTAATTTTAGTCCCATAAGACTCCTCACAGACTTTTGACTTCCAGAACTGGAAGAGAATAAATGTGTGTTAGTTCAAGCCACTAAGTTTATGATAATAGTGGCTGGCAATAGGAAACTAATACACCATGTGGTTTACATATTTTAAAATACTTTAATCCTATAAAGTAGACATTATTTTTACCATTTTAAGGATGAATAACTTGAAGTTCCAAGACATGAAATAATTGGCCCAAGGCCATATAAGTGACAAGTATCAGAGTTAGCATTCAAATGCAGGTCAAACTTCAATATTAATGCTGTTGCCATTGAAACACTATTTTAGCTTCTGTTTTCTGCCAGTGGGTAAATTAAGGAATGAACTCAGAGAACTCTAGACCATTCTTAATTCAGCAGGAGGAGATGAGGGCAAATGAAACTTCTTCAACAATTGCCATGGTCTTTGTGGTAGAGACTATATAAGTCTTTCCTCAAGTTTGTGACAAATACAGCGATGAGCTCTTTGGGAATGAAGAGAATGTGCCTCTGAGTATGGTGTTATGGCCTGAATTATGTCTTCTCAAAATTTATATGGTGAAGCTCTAACTCCCAACCTGACTGTAGTTGGAGATAGGGCACCTAAAGAGGTAATTAAGGTAAAATGTGGTTATAAGGGAAGGGCCCTAATTGAATAGAACTGGTGTCATTATAAGAAGAGGAAGACACATGAGGCATGGGCGTGCACAGAGATAAGAACATGCAAAGAGGCAGCAAGAGAGTGACCATCTGCCAGCCAGGGAGAGAAGCCTCAGGAGAAACCAAACCTGCAGGGACTTTGATCTTGGACTTCCAGCCTCCAAAACAGTGAGAAATAAATTTCTGTCATTTAAGCCACCCAGTCTGTAGTATTTTGTTATGGCAGCCCAAGCAGACTAAATACAGATGACATCTGACCTCTTTTGCCTTTCTGAAAGCTTCAAATCATATTAGGTTTGTTCTTAAAGTTTTAATAATTCATGCCTTTTACAATGCTAAACATTTGTACTTCATTTAAAGAAGACAGCTGTGTAGATTAATTCAAATTGATGTGATTCGAGAGCAGGGTATCTTTTCATACCATAAAGAAGAGTGAGAGAAGAAAAGGTCTCAAAAACGTGTAGGCAAGTAGGGAAGTGTGCTGTAGAGAAAGTATCAGGTTTTTTGTTTTGTTTTAATACCCCCGACACTGAATGGGTATGATATAGTTGTTCTTTTCACATTAGTATGAGCAGCGGTAGGGCCACAGTCAACATCCCGAGGGTCTTGGGAAAAAAAAAAATGTGTGGAGAGTAATTTAACCAGAAAGAGGCTACCACATTCTCAAAAAGACATTAAAGAAATTGCAAACAGGCAAGTATAAAATATTTATTGCACTCCAGCTCTGGGCCATGCAAGGTGTGGAGTCATCTATTGAGTTACTATTTATAGAGTTTTTATTAATGAATTGTAATAGTTTATTAATTAGGGCAATTCTAGTTGCAGTAACAAACAAATGCCAATATATTAGTAGATAAGCTTAGGAGAAACTTGTCTCTCGATCTGAATATCGTCCAAGGCAAACATTCCTGTAGGTGGTAGGATTTTTTCCATGTGGTGATTTGGCGATCAGGGCTCCAATTTTTTGCTCAACGATTCTTGAGGAACCTTCTCTAGAACAAAGAGAAAAGGGGGAAAATGGCACACTGGCTGCCATTTTCAGAAGTGATGCTCTGTACTTCCTACGTTTCATTGCTTAGAACTAGTCACATATCTTCAAAAATTCATGTTTTTTCTTTAACTATGTGGAGTTGTCTTTGGAAGGCAGCTGTCGAGGCAGGCACTACTAAATCCCCTCTTGCATAACGCAGAAACCATATTACAAGTTCTCACTAATAACAAGTGAATGAAAGTGATGTATGTCACACCTTAGCCAAAATGGTTAAAAGTGGGTATAGTTTTTTACCCTCTTATTTGCTTACAGCAGAAGGCCCTGGGACATGGAAGAACCCCCAAAGAAAGGAACCTGGGGCTCTGAATGACTGTATAGAATGCTTCCTTCCTCATTTATCAAGACTACCTGCATTTTACTGCAGGTGAACTGGAATAAACTTTTATCGTGTTTGTCAACAAAATGTTGGAATGGCCTTGCTACAGTGGATAAGGTCACTCAAACAAATATTCACGGCCTCACCTAAAAGCAAGAGATGATGGCAAATATGATCTCAGGTTGGCCAACCACGTCTCATTGAAAGCTGTTTCAATACTTTGGAAACAGGAGTGCAGCTTTTAGGTGCTCAGTTAGCTGACTCTATGCAAGCACCTTTCACAGTGCCTGACTTTACTGAATGAATAAATGAATGGCCCACATTTAAGTGGATGCCTTCCTCCAGGAAGCTCTGTGCACATTGATGTAGCTATTAAAAATTGACTACAGGACTTTTTACAAACATGTTAAGCTATTTATATACATTATTTTATCAATACTGGTCATAATCCAGTTAATTACATTTCATTTTATTGCATTCATTTATTTTTAAAATTGTGTCTTCTTTTTTGAACTCTGAGATTTTTGTTGTCACGATTGGTGCCCTTGGTTGCTGGTGCAGTGCATGGCACATGGCAAAGACTCAATGTCTGTTGAATGAATACATGCTTGGGCAGACGGATGGACAGATACAGGATAGACATGAGGCCAGCTGTGTGTGATATAGGGTCTAAATGCCAGGACTGAGGGGCAAAAAAGAGTAAAAGAAAAAGAAATAGGCATTTTCACTTGGTGAGGAGTGGGTGCTGGATGGTAAACTGGCCTCAGGCATTGGGAGAAAGTCCAGTCAATAACTTCAAGCACAAATCAGAAATATGTGGTTTGGGGCAATAGTCTAAGCAAGGGATGAGTAGGTCTTCAGAGCTGAGGGATCTGGGAGTTGTCTTCAGGTACTTCAGGCAAATACTCATGAGTCTGCTGGGCTAGACATTTCTGGCCTAAAAAGGTGCTGATTTAGTAAAAAGTCATGTATCTAAAATGTTTGGTTATCTAAGATTGAAGAGTAATCAGACGTTTCTGGCTAATGTCAGCACTTTATATTTTTCAAGCATCAGATGTATGATTTAAAGTAATCATGCTCCTCAGTCTGGTTCACTCTCATCATCAGTCTTTGTAGGTGCCCTTTAGGTTTTGCTATATTTTAATACTTGCTCTTTTTGTTCTTTCGCTCCACCTTTACCGTCCCTTCCCCCTCCTCAATTACCACCACAATGGTATATTTGATATGTGCCCTCTAAACCACCTGTCACAGAAGAGGTGGTAGAGCACGCTGTTTAAGAATGCAGGTTTAGGAGTCCAGGCTCAACTCCTCACCCTGCCAGACTGCATATGTGACCTGAGGCAAGCTGTTTAGCTTCTCTGTACCTCGGTTTCTTAATCTGTGTATGATTATTCACTGAATTAAATAGATTTTTATATATATATATATAGTATAAAATCGATTAGTACCTGGGGCATAGAGTGCTTGTAAACCATTGAAAATGTACCTATTGTTTATGTTTTTAAATAAATAGATGTATAAAGAGTAAATATCATTTAGTTTACTTTTTTCATTGAAGACCGAATTTTTTTAAACCTATGCCTTTTTCAATATGCATCTAGGTTCATTATTTCTAAATGTTGTGTAATATTTCATTCTATGTGAGGCCACTTCATATCTATTCATTATCTCAATATTGAACACCTAGGTTGTCTTCAACTCCCAGCTATGACAGGTAATGCTGCTATAAATATCAACGTCTGTATCTTAAGATTTTTCTCGATGGTCTTTTAATGTTATAAAATTATTAATCAATTTTTTTGATAGGTCAGGAATCATGATGATTATTTTGTATTATGCTTTAAGATTTGGTAGCCAGTATTTTATTTTAGATTTTTAAAATCTATATTTAAATAAATATTTTATCTTAGAATAGTTTTGTATTTACAGAAGACTTGCACAGAAAGTACAGAGAGCGCCTGTACACACCACACCCAATCTTTCCCATTGTCAATAGCTTACATTAGTAGGGTGCTTTTGTCACAACGAATGAACCCATATTGACACATTGCTGTTAACTAAACTCCATACTATATTTGCATTTCATTAGTTTTTCTTAATATCCTTTTACTGTTCTAGAATCCCACTCATAACTCCACATTCTATTTAGTTTTCATGTCTCCTTAATCTCTCCTGGACTATGACATAACTTGTTTTTGATGACGTTGATTTTTATGAGGAATAGTGGTCAGGTATTTTATGGAATGTGATACCAATCATCTGGTGTTTTCTCATGGTTAGATTGGGCTTATGATTTTTTAGGAGGAAGACCACAGAGGTGAAGTGTCGTTCTTATCCCCTTATATTAAGCGTATATACTATCAACATGACATCGCCAGTGATATTAACCTTGCTCACCTGGCTGAGGTAGTATTTGCCAAGCTTCTGCACTAAAAAATTATTTACTCTTCCCTCCTTTTCATACCATACTCTTTGGAATCAAGTCACTAAGCACAGTCCACACTCAAGGGGTAGGGAGTTCATCTCCATTTCCTTGATAGGCAGTATCTACATACATTATTTGGAATTCTTCTGTATGGTGGATTTGTCTCTTCTCCCTCATTTCTTTATTTGATTCTTATTTATATTGTTATGGATCCATGAATTTCTAGTTTATACTTTGGCTTATAATCCAATACTCTTTTATTTGTATTATTGCTCAAATTGTTCCAACTTTGATCTTTGCAAGCTCTTTTAACGGGCTCTTATATGCTTTTGGCATACCCCTATCATTGTGTGTGACTTTCTGGTGCTATATGATGCTTCAGATGTATCTTGTATATTCTCTACTGTAGTCCTAGAATCAGCCGTTTTCTCAAGGTTACATATATGGTTTGGATCCTTGTCCCCTCCGAATCTCACATTGAAATACAATCCCCAGTGTTGGAGATGAGGCCTAGTGGAAGGTGTCTGAGTCACGGGGGCAGATCCCTCATGAAGCGCCCTCCCTGCATTAATGAGTTCTCACCCTATTAGTTCATGAGACAGCTGGTTGTTTGAAAGAGCCCCGAATCTCTGTTGTTCCCTCTCTTACCATGAGGCATGCCTGCTCCCTTTGCCTTCTGCCATGAGTGGAAGTTTCCTGAGGCCTTCAGCAGAAGCAACGCTAGTGCCATGCTTGTACAGCCTGCAGAACTGTGAGCCAAATAAAACTCTTTTCTTTATAGATTACCCAGCTCAGGTATTCCTTTATAGCAGTACAAATAGACTAGTTCAGATCCCTAGTTCCTTTTATTGGAGGATGATGATAGAAACCAAAATCCGAGAACTGGATATGATCATTGCTACTGGGTATAATTGCTTCCATGCCTTTTCCACAGACAGTTAAGAAATACATGTATGTATATTAAGCTATGTGTGTTTGTGTGTGTACATGTGTGTGTATTTCTATCTCTATAATTATTTCTGTCTATATTAGTATTAAGCTAAACGTGAGCTCATAGTGATATTTCCAACCCTAACTCAGCCCACATGATTCATTATAGTCTTCTGCCTATGCTAGCCTGTTATGGCACTCTCCAACAGTGAGAACCTGGTTCCGCCATCCAATATTGTTGCACTAATTTGTTTAATCCTAGTATATATGTACAGTAGTTTTAGAATTGTTAACCCATCCTTCTGTGAGAAACAAGTTGGCCAACTAAAGGACAGTGCTTGTGTTTGTAGTCTTATACTTCCCAGTCATTTCTAAAGTTACTTAGGTCAGCATTATTATTATTATTATTATTATTATTATTATTTGGCCACTCTCTTCAGAGAGGTTATGCCATACATCTGTAGTACAATTAGATACTTTTGTCTTTGTCTGAATTTCATCCTGTGATCCCCCAATGCGTTAATTAATTTTTTAAAAAATAAGGCTTACTTTTTAGGCTGTTAAAATCTATTTTGGGGTTTCAGCAAATGTATGGTGATATGAATCCACCACTAGGTTAAATACTGTACAGTTTCACTGCCCTAAAAAATCCCTGTGCTTCCCCTAGTCAACTCTTCCCTTCCAGAAATCCTTGGTATCCATTGATTTGTTTTCTTTATACATCAGTTTGCCTTTTCTGGAATGTCATATAAATGGAATCATGCAGTATGGAGTCTTACAGACTGGCTGCATTCATTTAGGAATATGTATGTAAGAATCACTGATGTTGTATGGATTAATAAACTGTTCCTTTCTATCACTGACTAGCATTCAATTATATGAGTGTGTAATAATAGTATGTTTATCCATTTACCTATTGAAGGATATCATGGTTGCTTCTAGTTTTGGCAATTATGAATAAAGTTGCTATAAACATTTTTGTGCCAACTTTTGTGTGAATATTGCATCTATTTTAAAAATTAAAATTGGCTTATATTTTTATTTTCTCACAATGCCATCTGGTTTTGGTATCAAGTATATATTAAAAATAAAGTGAATAGGGTACTTCTACCTTTTAAAATTTTTTTAAAAAACAACTTGTTTAAATTAGAATATTTATTTCTTAAAAAATAAAATCTTAAAAAATTCCTTTAAAATACTATTTTATTGTGTTATCTGGAAAATTGTCTAGGTTCGTGAATTTTTAGAATAGCAGAAGGTTTTGTTTACCATTTCATTAAAAAAAGATTACCAATCCATTTAAATTTTTTAATTTTTCATGTGCCAGTCTTGGCACTTTATATTTTTCTAAAAATACATCAGTTTTATACAGGATTTCAGAAGTATGGTTGTTTCATAAAAATTTCTGTTATATATGTATTCATTCCTTTTTTTCTTTCTTTCCTGTGTATTATTTCTATTCTTACTTCCATTTTTTTTCTTTGTGTTTACTCTGGTAATCCTCTTATATATTTTTAAAATCAAATGCTTAGTTCGTTTTTAATCTTCCTTATTTTTAAAATAAATGTATTTATAATTTTTATTTTAAATATTGCTATAGCTGTACCTCACAAATTTTGTCATTTGGCTTTTTATTGTCTTTCAGATCTAAGTTTTACTAATTTCCTTTCTGACTTAATTTTTACCTGTGTATGATTTAGTAGTATTATTTTAATTATTGGACATATGGAATTTCAAAATTATCCTTTTGTAATTTATTTATGATATTATAGTATAATAATTAGATAACATAGTTTACATAATATATATTTTGTGCTTTTGCTGAGACTTTAACATTTGGCTGAATTTATAAACTTTCCAAGCACATTTGAAAAAAACATAACCTTTATTTAATCAGTGTAAAGCTTTGTTTATGTTTCAAATTGTCTATAATGTTTACATTTTTGTCTACTTCATTTTTCAGTGTCTGTGATAAAAACATTAACATTTCCAACTGAAATTTTAATTTTATCTGCTGCATCATCATGTAAATTGTTGCTTTATATATCCTGAAAATATGTTATTAGGTGCATATGTGTTCATGATTTATTACATATTCCTACTCTGTGAATTATTACTTATATCTCATAGTGTTCTTGTTTGTTTTTAAATTCTATTTTGCCTCATGTGAAAGTTGAAGCTCTAGCATTCTGTTTTTCAGTATTTGTTTGTCATATCTGTTTATTTTCAATCATTTAGTTTCTTCTCAGTTCAAGTCTCTTATATTTGACATTGCTGAATTTTTTATAAAACTATTATGGAAATATGTATCCTTGGAGTAAACTATTTTAATTATAAATAGCATCAATACTTATTTCTACTATGTTATTTTTATATATCAATTGACATATTTTTTATTTCTCATTCTTTTCTCTTAATGTTCCTCTCCCTTCTCCTTCTTTATTTTGCTTCCCTTTATTAAGATTTTTTTTACTAGTTCAAAAGTTGGGTAATGTTTACTCTCATATATAAATTATAATTCAACTAGATATTCAAGTTGACTCAAGGTCTTTTCCTTCAAAACAAAAATTTTATGTCATTTTCTCTTCATATATAGTGTAGCTATTTAGAATTTGATAATTCGATTCTTCACCTATTTTAGGAAACTGTTTTAATATTCTGGAATTAATATTTAAAAAATTTGTCTTTGAGTCTTGGGCGCTTTAAAAATTCTTTTTAATAGAGGTAGGGCTTGAAGAAATCTATCCTGTGCTGAACTCTAGATCCTTTTGAATTTGAAGTGTCATAAATCTTTTCATTATGGCAAATTATTGTTCACTATTCCCTTAAATACATTTTTTACTTTTACTTATGTCATTTGGGATTAATATTAAATATTGACCCTTCTACATATCTCTTCTACAAAACTTTTTATTTGTTGTTCTTATTTGAACTTTCTTAATACCTCCAGTGATAATTCTTCGCATGGATCTTTGACCCATTAAATAACTTTGGCACTATATTCTGTAATCAGCCTATCCTTTTTTTTATTAGTAATGGTGTTCTTATCACCAATAAATCCAAGTACTTATGTTCCATATTTGCTTATTCCTGATTTGTTCATTCATTATGGTCTCTATAATGTCTCTTTCTTTCTCTGTGTAAATATTTAATAATACTTTTAATAATTATTGTTCTGTTTGCTTCATTTATTCTGCTGCCGCTGCTATACATTGTTCAGTTTTTAGTATTTCTTTCCTTTTATTAATCTTTCTCAATATCTCATCGTTTCCCCCTATGAACTAACATTTCCTTGAGACTCTCTGTTACTTTAGTCACCAATGTGTACCTAGAAGAAGGTTGACATCTGGACCCCTGTTTGTGATTTTCAAATTACCTATTAGTGATGAGGACAGCCTCTGGGGTTGCAATCCAGGCTTAACCATTTCCTATTTGCTGACCTCTCCTTTCTTTTGTAGGGACCCTTACCTTTAGGGAATCTTCCAAGCACTGCTCTTTTCTGAAGGCAGTGACCCTGTGCTGTGTTGCCTAGTCCATGGATTGGTCTTGAAAGGGAGATGAAAAAACAATTAGAGGATCTTGGATCTGAGAATGTAAAACAGAGACAGAGGAAACATTCATAGAGTCAGATTCATCACAGTTCCAGTAGCAGTGGCAGGTGGCCAAGACTAGACCTGTGGTTTGCCTTTGGCTATGGCTATTATCCAGTGTGATCTGTCTACTATCTATCTATCTATCTATCTATCTATCTATCTATCTATCTATCTATCTATCTATCTATCTATGTAACTGATTTATTTGATTAAGAGACCCAGAGTATTTATCTTTTGCTAGCTCTGATAAATCCTGCTTAGAACACTATGTGCTTTAATGTTTTAATGTAATAGCTTTAGAAATTAACCCGAATATTCACTTCTGGGCTTGTCAGCTCAAAGAAACTTTTTATTTGCAATAAAAGATTAAAATGTAACACTGTTGGTGTTGTAAGAGAAGAAAAACAACTGGATTTATGAATCTATTGCTGGCAAATTACTATTTTGAGTAATATATGAAAAACAGATTGGAAATGAGGTTTAGGGGCAAATGTTGCTTTGAAAGCAGGTGTCATGTATCACCCCCTGCCCCTAGTGAGTACGATTACTTGGTTTCCAGTGGAGCTTTTGCTTCCAAAGTGAAAGGAGAAATGTGGAAGACATTCCAGAGTTTAGCTGTTTATTTTATGTATTTATCCCTTAGCTGTCTTTCCTAATCATGGAGAAACCCCTGTCTGATTAATAAACAATTTCTGGCTCCGTTTCAGAATCTGGCTGCAGTGCATTTGCTATTTGATATTTGAGATATGTACAACATGTTCACAGTGAATTCTCCAACTGAAAACAGTAGAGTTCAAATAAAGTCAATTAATTCACAGAGTGAATGGATTGAAGCCCAGAATTGCATGTCTTGTAGAGGCCTTTTTGATTCACTTGCCAAAAGATATCTGTTTATAAATGCAGGAAGCGTAACTATTTGGTACTTATGGCGGTTAAAACCTGATGTGATATTTTTCCCCCTGTGTTGTGGCTGATCTCAAATAATTGAACTATAGTTTACACATATTTCAAACGTTCTTTCTTGTACCCACTCCTCTAATATTTAGTTGTGTTCCTCCTGCTTTAACATATACATCTTCTCTTCCTAATTTTCTGTTTCATTCTCTCTCACTTCCACCTGCCTCCTTCATCCCTCTGTTTCCTTTTGTCCTTCCAAATTCTTCCCGTTTCCTTTTTTCCTTCCAAGTTCTTCTTCCAGTTCTTTTACTCTCCAAGTGTCCTTCTTTACCTTACCCTCTTCTTCCCTTCCCTTCTTCCTTCCTTCTCTCCAGACCTCATCAGTTGGGATCCCTGAAAGTGCTCACCTGCAGGTTCATGAAATCAGTTTCTCTGAGCACAGCTATGATATTGCTTGATATTGATTCTTTATTATATACCTGGGGCAGCCTCTACTTTATATTGTACCCAATATAAAGTACCTCTTGGGTACTTTATATTGAACGGTGGGATACTCTGCGTAGGAACTACCAAACACAGGTGTCAGTTGCCTTCTTTGTCAGCATAGCCCATTTTCCTCTTTTACACAATTATTTTATTCATATTCCTTCCAGGCCTACATATTTCTTCTTCCTTTAGAAGGAAAATGGACAAGAATTGGAAGCTGAAGAATAATTGACCAATTCATTATGGAAATATGTTTTTTCTTTTGGCTTTTTGGCCAATCTCAATTTTTCCGAAATTTTTGTCCCTTTCTTTTCAGTGTTTCTTGCTAACATCTCTACTAAACCTTTAAACATTAGAGTTACTGAGACCTTGGTACTCTCTTCTCAATTTCATTCAGTTTCTTTCACTGGTTTTAATGATTCCTACTGTTTCATAAGCCATCTTAATGGCAGTTTTGCCTAGAAATTTTCCCAGTACTTCTCATTTTGTTCATTCTGTATGCTTAATATTAATGGATGTAAGTTCCCAGATTAGTACAATTAATATCTTGTAAGTTGTTGTGAGCTTTCAATAACAAGATTTGTCAAATTTCCCTGTAAAGCACAAAAACCTAAATAATAACGCTAATACTGACAAACAGAAAACCGTATTTCAGGATCTTCTTTGAACATTTTATATGCCTTTCTCAGTGTAAATTATCATAGCTTTCTATTGGCAGAAATTAGTATTCTGCCATTTTATTTATTTATTTTTTTAATTTTATTTATTTATTTTTATTTTTATTTTTTATTATACTTTAGGTTTTAGGGTACATGTGCACCATGTGCAGGTTTGTTACATATATATCCATGTGCCATGTTGATTTCCTGCACCCATTAACTTGTCATTTAGCATTAGGTATATCTCTGAATGCTGTCCCTCCCCTCTCCCCCAACCCCACAACAGTCCCCGGAGTGTGATGTTCCCCTTCCTGTGTCCATGAGTTCTCATTGTTCAATTCCCACCTATGAGTGAGAACATGCGGTGTTTGGTTTTTTGTCCTTGCGATAGTTTACTGAGAATGATGTTTTCCAGTTTCATCCATGTCCCTACAAAGGACATGAACTCATCATTTTTTATGGCTGCATAGTATTCCATGGTGTATATGTGCCACATTTTCTTAATCCAGTCTATCGTTGTTGGACATTTGGGTTGGTTCCAACTCTTTGCTGTTGTGAATAGTGCTGCAATAAACATACGTGTGCATGTGTCTTTATAGCAGCATGATTTATAGTCCTTTGGGTATATACCCAGTAATGGGATGGCTGAGTCAAATGGTATTTCTAGTTCTAGATCCCTGAGGAATCGCCACACTGACTTCCACAATGGTTGAACTAGTTTACAGTCCCACCAACAGTGTAAAAGTGTTCCTATTTCTCCACATCCTCTCCAGCACCTGTTGTTTCCTGATTTTTTAATGATGGCCATTCTAACTGGTGTGAGATGGTATCTCACTGTGGTTCTGATTTGCATTTCTCTGATGGCCAGTGATGATGAGCATTTCTTCATGTGTTTTTTGACTGCATAAATGTCTTCTTTTGAGAAGTGTCTGTTCATGTCCTTTGCCCACTTTTTGACGGGGTTGTTTTTTTTCTTGTAAATTTGTTTGAGTTCATTGTAGATTCTGGATAATAGCCCTTTGTCAGATGAGTAGGTGGCAAAAATTTTCTCCCATTCTGTAGGTTGCCTGTTCACTCTGATGATAGTTTCTTTTGCTGTGCAGAAGCTCTTTAGTTTAATTAGATCCCATTTGTCAATTTTGGCTTTTGTTGCCATTGCTTTTGGTGTTTTAGACATGAAGTCCTTGCCCACGCCTATGTCCTGAATGGTATTGCCTAGGTTTTCTTGTAGGATTTTAATGGTTTTAGGTCTAACATTTAAGTCTTTAATCCATCTTGAATTAATTTTTGTATAAGGTGTAAGGAAGGGATCCAGTTTCAGCTTTCTACATATGGCTAGCCAGTTTTCCCAGAACCATTTATTAAATAGGGAATCCTTTCCCCACTTCTTGCTTTTGTCAGGTTTGTCAAAGATCAGATAGTTGTAGATATGCGGCATCATTTCTGAGGGCTCTGTTCTGTTCCATTGATCTATGTCTCTGTCGTGGTACCAGTACCATGCTGTTTTGGTTACTGTAGCCTTGTAGTATAGTTTGAAGTCAGGTAGCGTGATGCCTCCAGCTTTGTTCTTTTGGCTTAGGATTGACTTGGCGATGTGGGCTCTTTTTTCGTTCCATACGAACTTTAAAGTAGTTTTTTCCAATTCTGTGAAGAAAGTCATTGGTAGCTTGATGGGGATGGCATTGAATCTGTAAATTACCTTGGGCAGTATGGCCATTTTCATGATATTGATTCTTCCAACCCAGGAGCATGGAATGTTCTTCCATTTGTTTGTATCCTCTTTTATTTCACTGAGCAGTGGTTTGTAGTTCTCCTTGAAGAGGTCCTTCACATCCCTTGTAAGTTGGATTCCTAGGTATTTGATTCTCTTTGAAGCAATTGTGAATGGGAGTTCACTCATGATTTGGCTCTCTGTTTGTCTGTGATTGGTGTACAAGAATGCTTGTGATTTTTGTACATTGATTTTGTATCCTGAGACTTTGCTGAAGTTGCTTATCAGCTTAAGGAGATTTTGGGCTGAGACAATGGGGTTTTCTAGATATACAATCATGTCATCTGCAAACAGGGACAATTTGACTTCCTCTTTTCCTAATTGAATACCCTTTATTTCCTTCTCCTGCCTGATTGCCCTGTCCAGAACTTCCAGCACTATGTTGAATAGGAGCGGTGAGAGAGGGCATCCCTGTCTTGTGCCAGTTTTCAGAGGGAATGCTTCCAGTTTTTGCCCATTCAGTATGATATTGGCTGTGGGTTTGTCATAGATAGCTCTTATTATTTTGAGATATGTCCCATCAATACCTAATTTATTGAGAGTTTTTAGCATGAAGGGTTGTTGAATTTTGACAAAGGCCTTTTCTGCATCTATTGAGATAATCATGTGGTTTTTGTCTTTGGTTCTGTTTATATGCTGGATTACATTTATGGATTTGCGTATGTTGAACCAGCCTTGCATCCCAGGGATGAAGCCCACTTGATTATGGTGGATGAGCTTTTTGATGTGCTGCTGGATTTGGTTTGCCAGTATTTTATTGAAGATTTTTGCATCAATGTTCATCAAGGATATTGGTCTGAAATTCTCTTTTTTGGTTATGTCTCTGCCAGGCTTTGGTATCAGGACGATGCTGGCTTCATATAATGTGTTAGGGAGGATTCCCTCTTTTTCTGTCGATTGGAATAGTTTCAGAAGGAATGGTACCAGTTCCTCCTTGTACCTCTGGTAGAATTCGGCTGTGAATCCATCAGGTCCTGGAATCTTTTTGGTTGATAAGCTATTGATTATTGCCACAATTTCAGAACCTGTTATTGGTCTATTCAGAGATTCAACTTCTTCCTGATTTAGTCTTGGGAGGTTGTATTTGTCGAGGAATTTATCCATTTCTTCTAGATTTTCTAGTTTATTTGCACAGAGGTGTTTGTAGTATTCTCTGATGGTAGATTGTATTTCTGTGGGATCGGTGGTGATATCCCCTTTTTCATTTTTTATTGCATCTATTTGATTCTTCTCTCTTTTCTTCTTTATTAGTCTTGCTAGCGGTCTATCAATTTTGTTGATCTTTTCAAAAAACCAGCTCCTGGATTCATTAATTTTTTGAAGGGTTTTTTGTGTCTCTATTTCCTTCAGTTCTGGTCTGATTTTAGTTATTTCTAGCCTTCTGCTAGCTTTTGAATATGTTTGCTCTTGCTTTTCTAGTTCTTTGAATTGTGATGTTAGGGTGTCAATTTTGGATCTTTCCTGCTTTCTCTTGTGGGCATTTAGTGCTATAAATTTCCCTCTACACACTGCTTTGAATGTGTCCTGGAGATTCTGGTATGTTGTGTCTTTGTTCTTGTTGGTTTCAAAGAACATCTTTATTTCTGCCTTCATTTGATTATGTACCCAGTAGTCATTCAGGAGCAGGTTGTTCAGTTTCCATGTAGTTCAGTGGTTTTGAGTGAGTTTCTTAATCCTGAGTTCTAGTTTGATTGCACTGTGGTCTGAGAGACAGTTTGTTATAATTTCTGTTCTTTTACATTTGCTGAGGAGAGCTTTACTTCCAACTATGTGGTCAATTTTGGAATAGGTGTGGTGTGGTGCTGAAAAAAATGTATATTCTGTTGATTTGGGATGGAGAATTCTGTAGATGTCTATTAGGTCCACTTTATGTAGAGCTGAGTTCAATTCCTGGATATCCTTGTTAACTTTCTGTCTCGTTGATCTGTCTAATGTTGACAGCGGGGTGTTAAAATCTCCCATTATTATTGTGTGGGAGTTTAAGTCCCTTTGTAGGTCACTCAGGACTTGCTTTATGAATCTGGGTGCTCCTGTGTTGGGTGCATATATATTTAGGATAGTTAGCTCTTCTTGTTGAATTGATCCCTTTACCATTACGTAATGGCCTTCTTTGTCTCTTTTGATCTTTGTTGGTTTAAAGTCTATTTTATCAGAGACTAGGATTGCAACCCCTGCCTTTTTTTGTTTTCCATTTGCTTGATAGATCTTCCTCCATCCATTTATTTTGAGTCTATGTGTGTCTCTGCACGTGTGATGGGTTTCCTGAATACAGCACACTGATGGGTCCTGACTCCTTATCCAGTTTGCCAGTCTGTGTCTTTTAATTGGAGCATTTAGCCCATTTACATTTAACGTTAATATTGTTATGTGTGAATCTGATCCTGTCATTATGATGTTAGTTGGTTATTTTGCTCGTTAGTTGATGCAGTTTCTTCCTAGCCTCAATGGTCTTTACAATTTGGCATGTTTTTTCAGTGGCTGGTACCAGTTGTTCCTTTCCATGTTTAGTGCTTCCTTCAGGAGCTCTTTTAGGGCAGGCCTGGTGGTGACAAAATCACTCAGCGTTTGCTTGTCTGTAAAGTATTTTATTTCTCCTTCACTTATGAAGCTTAGTTTGGCTGGATATGAAATTCTGGGTTGAAAATTCTTTTCTTTAAGAATGTTGAATATCGGCCCCCACTCTCTTCTGGCTTGTAGAGTTTCTGCTGAGAGATCAGGTGTTAGTCTGATGGGCTTCCCTTTGTGGGTAACCCGACCTTTCTCTCTGGCTGCCCTTAACATTTTTTTCCTTCATTTCAACTTTGGTGAATCTGACAATTATGTGTCTTGGAGTTGCTCTTCTCGAGGAGTATCTTTGTGGCGTTCTCTGTATTTCCTGAATCTGAATGTTGGCCTGCCTTGCTAGATTGGGGAAGTTCTCCTGGATAATATCTTGCAGAGTGTTTTCCAACTTGGTTCCATTCTCCCCATCATTTTCAGGTACACCAATCAGACGTAGGTTTGGTCTTTTCACATAGTCCCAAATTTCTTGGAGGCTTTGTTCATTTCTTTTTATTCTTTTTTCTCTAAACTTCCCTTCTCGCTTCATTTCATTCATTTCATCTTCCATCAGCGATACCCTTTCTTCCAGTTGATCGTATCTGCTACTGAGGCTTCTGCAATCTTCGCGTAGTTCTCAAAACTTGGCTTTCAGCTCCATCAGCTCCTTTAAGCCCTTCTCTCCATTGGTTATTCTAGTTATCCATTCTTCTAATTTTTTTTCAAAGTTTTTAACTTCTTTGCTATTGTTTTGAATTTCCTCTCGTAGCTCAGAGTAGTTTGGTTGTCTGAAGGCTTCTTCTCTCAACTCTTCACAGTCATCCTCCATCCAGCTTTGTTCCGTTGCTGGTGAGGAACTTCGTGCCTTTGGAGGAGGAGAGGTGCTTTGCTTTTTAGAGTTTCCGGTTTTTCTGCTCTGTTTTTTCCCCATCTTTGTGGTTTTATCTACTTTTGGTCTTTGATGATGGTGATGAACAGATGGGTTTTTGGTGTGGATGTCCTTTCTGTTTGTTAGTTTTCCTTCTACCAGACAGGACCCTCAGCTGCAGGTCTGTTGGAGTTTACTAGAGGTCCACTCTAGACCCTGTTTGGCTGGGTGTCAGCAGCGGTGGCTGCAGAACAGCGGATTTTCGTGAGACCACAAATTCGGCTGTCTGATAGTTCCTCTGGAAGTTTTGTCTCAGAGGAGTACCCGGCTGAGTGAGGTGTCAGTCTGTCCCTACTGGGGGGGTGCCTCCCAGTTATGCTGCTCAGGGGTGAGGGACCCACTTTAGGAGGCAGTCTGTCAGTTCTCAGATCTCCAGCTGCATGCTGGGAGAACCACTACTCTCTTCAAAGCTGTCAGACAGGGACATTTAATTCTGAGGAAGTTCCTGCTAACTTTTTGTTTGTCTGTGCCCGGCCCCCAGAGGTGGAGCCTACAGAGGCAGGCAGGCCTCCTTGAGCTGTGGTGGGCTCCACCCAGTTCGAGCTTCCTGGCTGCTTTGTTTACCTAAGCAAGCCTGGGCAATGGCGGGCGCCCCTCCCGCAGCCTCGCTGCCACCTTGCAGCTTGATCTCAGACTGCTGTGCTAGCAATCAGGAGACTCCGTGGGCATAGGACCCTCTGAGCCAGGTGCGGGACACAATCTCCTAGTGTGCCGTTTTCCAGGCCCATTGGAAAAGTGCAGTATTAGGGTGGGACTGACCCGATATTCCAGGTGCCGTCTGTTACCCCTTTCTTTGACTAGGAAAGGGAACTCCCCGACCCCTTGCGCTTCCCGAGTGAGGCAATGCCTCGCCCTGCTTCGGCTCACGCACAGTGCGCTTCACCAACTGTCCTGCACCCACTGTTTGGCACTCCCTAGTGAGATGAAACCGATACCTCAAGCAGAAATGCAGAAATCACCCGTCTTCTGTGTCGCTCAGGCTGGGAGTTGGAGACCGGAGCTGTTCCTTTTCGGCCATCTTGGCTCCACCTCCCGTATTCTGCCATTTTATAGATGAGGTAACTGGTGCTAAAGAGTAACGTAATCACAGCACTGAAGAAACTGACTTTGTCTGATTCAAAAAAGAGAATTTATTAAAATAATTATCAGATTGATTGGAGAATCAGGTTTGGCATTTGCTCAGCAAAACACTACCCAAAATCTACCTCAGAAAGCTGGGTCAGAGAGAAAGTTTCGATGCTGCCACCATAGAACTAACAATCATGGTGGATGCTGGAGGCCAACATTAAAGTTTGAACACTATCTTGCAATGGTAACTTCTACAGAAGAGGATTCTCTATGGCCTTATTTATTTGGGTCATGAGCTTTTAGCTCAAAGCCCATGGTGAATGCTGCTGATCAGCAGATTCAAATGGCTGAGCCCTGTCTGTCGTGGAGGGTGCAAAAGCAGCATCGACTTCTTTTTTAAAATTTAATTTAATTTAATTTAAAGTTCTGGGATACATGTGCAGGATGTGCAGGTTTGTTATATAAGTAATTATGTGCCATGGTGGTTTGCTGCACCTATCAACCCATCACCTAGGTATTAAACCCCGCATGCATTAGCTGTTTATCCTGAAGCAGCATCAACTTCTTTAGCTTCTATGTAAGAACTAGGCTCTGCCCCATTTAATATTTATAAGATGGGGAACACTCCAAACATAGGAAGGGGGATAGAAAAATAAGTCATTAAAGGAGTGTCAAGTGTCCTTTACCAGTAACTTAGCCAAAGTCATGATGCTGAGAGCTATCCAGTAAGCATTTGCTAAGACATAGGAATTCACATGCTGCCTCCAAGTCTAGAACTGGGAGCTAATAATGAGAAATATTTAAGCAAAACCATGGAATTCTAAAATTCTAAAATTGGAAATCTCCTTAGAAGTAACTTTGATTGGAATTCCTTTTAGAGTCCCACCCCACCTGCTTCAAACACATTGTCTTGTTTAACGTCAAATCTGGCTATTTCTGTTCCCGCACACTTGTATGGTGCTACCTGACTTTTACCCTTGCCACCTAATCTTGGCATCTGAGCTTCCGATTTGGCATCTCTCTCCTAGATTTCTGAGTTTTGGCTCTATGTTGCCTTTGGCTCATGTTACTGTTTCCTTGTAGATAGCTTTCTCTTTGGTTAGTAGACGTGCTGTTTGTTTGTTTGTTTGTTTATTTATTTATTTTTTACTTGCTGAGGCAGAGCGTCCATGAGGCTGCTTCTGTCTATGCTTGACTGCCAGTGATGGCTGGGTCTGGGCCCAACTATATGTGTTTTCTGAACAAACGGAGTCTCCTCTTATCTCTCAGGCTCTTTCACATATATTATCTCATTTAATCCTTAGAGCAAATCTGTGAGAGATTTGCAGATAAAAACATTAAGGTTTAGAGAGATTAGTTTTCCCAAATTATGATGTCTTATAAATAGAAGATCTTGGATTTAAACTCAGCATTGCCTGACTTCAGAGGGTGCTCTTAGTCTGACATGTCATCTCACTGCATCTTCTAGTTACTTAATTTCACTGAATGCTATTTACAGTTAGTAAAGTTACTTCATTCCCCGAGGGCTCCCCTTGACTCTGTTCCCTTCATCCATTACCTGATATGTTTCTGTTTTCAACTCCTTATGTTCTGACACGTTCATATCTGAGAGATGAACATCTATTCTTCATCTTCATTCTGGATAGTAACTGATGAAATGGATTCTTTTCCCACAAGCTGAGTTTTAAGTGTAAAGTGTAACTTTTGCCTGGTTAATAAAAGCTCCAATGCATTCATTCTCATGATATTGTTAATAAGTTAATCATAAAACATATATACAACACTATGTCACAGACACAGTTCCTTTTTCTTTTAAAAGACAGGGTCTCCGTCACCCAGGCTGGAGTGCAGTGGCATGATCATAGTTCACTGCAGCCTCGACCTCCTGGGGTCAAGTGATCCTCCTGCCTTAGCTTCCTGATATGATTTGGCTGTGTCCCCACCCAAATCTCATCTTGAACTGTAGCTCCCATAATCCCCATGAGTTGTGGGAGGGACCCAGTGGGAGGTAACTGAATCATAGGGGTGGGTTTTTCCCATGCTGTTCTCATCATAGTGAATATGTCTCATGAGATCTGATGGTTTTATAAACGGCAGTTCCCCTGAACGTACTCTCTTGCCTGATGCCCTATAAGGCATGCCTTTGCTCCTCCGTCACCTTCTGCCATGATTGTGAGGCCTTTTTCCCCAGCCATGTGGAACTGTGAGTCCATTAAACCCCTTTTTCTTTATAAATTACCCAGTCTTAGGTATTTCTTCATAGCAGTATGAGAACAGACTAATATACTTCCCAAGTAGCTAGAACTATAAGTGCATACCACCATGCCAAGCTAATTGTCTAATAAGCTAATTAAAAATGTTTTTGTAGAGATGGGGTCTTGTTGTGTTTCCCATGTTGGTCTTGAACTCCTGGCCTCAAGCAATCCTCCTGCCTTGGCCTCCCAAAACTTTGAGATTACAGGTGTGAGCCACCACACCTGCCCTTTTTAAATTTTTATTTTTATAGTATTTAATATTTTTAGTTTTATTATCTACACTTTACATTTAAAAAATTGAAGTCCAGAGAAATGATGCCTTTGCTTAAGGTCACATAGCTAGGATCTAATAATGCTAGTTTTCTCTTGAAAAGATTTTTGGCAGCATATGGATAAAAACACAAAGGATGGAGGATCAGGAATATGTGTTAAGCTGATATCTACACCCAGGAACCTAATACTTGCCTAAGAATGAGAGTTCACGAGAATAGAAGAGCATGATTACCACCCCAAACTGCTAGGCTAAAAAACACTACGTGACAAGTGACATGTAAGAGATAGACTCTATATAAGGTGCAGCATATGGAGAAAATCAAAATTTGAGGGTGAGGTAGACATTGAAAAGCAAACCTTCTGACAAACCAGCCCCCACCTTAAAACAAGCAAGATAACCAAAATAAAACAATTTCCTACCCCGAAAGAAAACACTTTGGCATATCATATTCAAACTGCTGAAAACAAAGGAAAATGGGAAAATACTGAAGTTAGTCAGAGAAAAATAGTCATGTTACATAGGGAAGAACAAAAAAATAAGAATTATGGCAGAGCATTCAAAAACCATGTACACTGGAAGATAATAGAATAACATCTTTAAGTGCTGAGAGGAAACACAAGAGGACCTCCATAATCCACCATGATGGAGTAACTGAGAGTAGATTTGCTTTTCCACAGAAAACAAGGAAGGAACTGAACAAAATACATGACATAATTTTTCACACGTTGGACAACAGATATTGCAGGACAGTAATCTCTGAGAGAAGGGGAACAATGAGATGAGTTCTATCATTGTTCTGGAAGAATGTTTAGGACTGCAGTGCAGGGAGAAGGCTCCCACACAGAGCATGGCACTGTCACTGAGTTGGAGATACATGGCTGTGAGTTTGGGAAGGTAGGTGTAGCAGGAACTTGCTAGTCATTTGGGGAGAGCTATGTACAGAAAAGTTCCAGAAATGTGCATGCAGGTACCCTTGAGACTTTGGCTGTATTAAAATCTATTCAGGAATAGAGTACTATTTCACAAGGTTGACCAAAATCAAACACTATTAAAATGTAATTTAAACAATCCCAAGATCTCACACTGGACTGGGAGATGTTTGAATGATGTTTGGCTAGAGTAGAAAGACTTTGCTGAATACACTACAATTATCACTAGAGACCGAGACCTCAGAAGGCTAATAGAACAACAGTAATAGTAAGAGATACATTATCCCTAGCAATATTTAAAATAAGATTTGAAAGAATTAAAGTGATTTTCAATAACTGCTTTAAGCCCAAACAGCCTTCAAATCTATAAAAAGATAATACCAAAATCCAAACATTCAGTAATCCAGAATCCAATACAAAATATTCTAGGCATGTGATGAAAGAGCAAGTTTTGGTAATCAGAAGAAAAATTAGTCAATAGGAACAGAACCAGAAATGACAGACATGAATCTTAATACAGCTTTTATTACTAAATTGTTAAATGTTAAAATATGCTCAAGGACTTAAAAACATGAATAACATGAAGAAATGGATGATAGACATAAAAAGAATAAAATAAAACTTCAAGAGGTGAAAAGGTAATGTCTGAAAGAAAATTATGAAATGGAATTAAAGAGTAAGTGGGAAAATGTAAAAGGAAGGTGAACAAACTTGGAAGTATTCAAGTGGAACTGCAGGGAGGAAAAAGGTTAACTAATGAATAGAGATAGACTTCCACTGCTTATCAAGGTGTCATAACAGGGACTAGATTTACTCTCTCACCTAGAACAAACCAAAAGAAAGAAACAAAAACCCTTCAAAATAAAAAGAAAAAAATCTCAAGGATTTTTAAGAAAGACAGGAAGTAAATTAAGTGAACCTTATTATTGTTGCATCTAACTGCCTTGAGAGAGTTTCCAGGTCATTGCATAGGGAACAGGCTCACGGAGCCTGTTGGACCCCTTGAGTTGAGGAGATGGAGCTTAGAGTCTAGGGATATAAAGGCACCTGGAATTTGCCGGTCAGAGAGGAGAGAGAGGAGAGAGCTGCACAGAGAGTAAACTCTGGAGATTTGCAGAAGATTCCTCTTGAGTATTCAACATAGTATGCAACTAATGTTTATAGGGAATCTACCTGAGGTTAGGGGGAACAACACCCAAAAGGATAGAAGGAATAGTGCCTTGCACTCACACAGGACTGAAGAAAGTGACTATTTCTGCCAGTCAGACTGGAAAAATCTCATGATTCACTGGAAATTAGGTAAATTATCCAAAGAATTTGACTCATTAGTGGGGAAGGAACAGGCCCATCCTGAGCACTGTTCCAATCCCACCTAACAAATCTCCAAGGCCAGGTCTGAAAGGATCAAATTGTTTCCAATGACTGTAACTGCATCCAAGAAGAAAACTCATAAATGTTGATAGAAATACAAAAAGTATCCAACAAAAAACAAGGTAAAATTCACAATATTTGGTTTTAAATTTTAAAATATGAGGCATGAAATGAACAAGAAAAAGATGGCCCATAATGAGGCAAAGAAAATCAATCAGTTGATAGGACCTAGAATTAACAAAGGTGTAGAATTAACAAAGGTGTAGAATTAGCAGGCAAACGTACTGATACAGTTATAAATATATTTCATACATTCAAAAAGTTAAGCAGAGACATTGAAGAAATAAAAAAGCCCAAATCAAACTATTAGAGATGCAAACTACAATGTGTGATATGAAAAATACATTTGAGAGGATTAATGGTAGATGAGACATTGCAGAACAAAAGGTTAGTGAACTTGAAGACATAGCAATAGAAACTAGAAAAAATGAAACATAGGGAGAAAAAATAGTTTTTAAAAATGAAAAAAAAAAATAAGCATGGAACAACTGCAAGTAGCCTAACGTAGATATAGTTGGAGTCCTTGAAGACTAAGAGAGGGAAAGGACAAAATATAATTACATTTGATTATATTTGAAGATGTAATCACCAAAATGGTTTCAATCTGATGAATATTATAAACACACAGAATCAAGAAGATCGATGGATGTCAAGTACAAAAATTATGAAGAAAATTACTCCAAGATATACTATAATCAAATTGCTCAAAACCAGTGATAAAGAGAAAAATTTAAAGTGATCAGATAAAAAACATATATATAGAGGATAAAGATTAAAGATGACAGCATATTGCTCATTAGAGACACTGTAAGTGAGAAGACAGGAAAACAGCATCTTTAAAGTTTTATAAGAAGCCATTTCTCTCAAAAATGATCGAGAGATTCAACTCAATACTAACCAAAATATCATCAGGCTTTTTAAAATAGAGAAATTAATAATAAGATTCTTATATTTACAAGAAAATACAAAGAGGCCTAGAACAGCCAAACCAATTTTGAAAAAAAAAATTGGAAGATACAGAGTCCATATGTCAAGACTAATTATGAGGCTTCAGTGATCCAGACAGTGTGATATTCTTGTAAGGAGAGCAATTACCTCAGTGAAGCAGAGCAGAGAGTCCAGGAATAGATGTACCCTGTATATTAATTCACTTGTAACAAAAGTTGTAAAGCAATCAATTGGAGAAATGAGAGTCATTTTTGCAAAACATGCTGGAGGAACTAGATGTTCATATTGTGGGAGAAACAACAGCTTTGACTCTTACCTAACACACTACACAAAAATTAACTGAAAGTAGATCATAGACCTAAATGTAACAGTTAAAACTTTAAAACTTCCAGAAGAAATTGTAGAAGACATTTTTGCAAATTTGAGGTGGAAAATATTTTTAAATTAGGACTCAAAAAGTTTAAAACCATAAAAGCAAAAAGACAATCTTTATCAAAATTAAAAAACAGTGCTCTTTGAAGACACCTAAGAAAATGAAAAGGCAAGTAAAAATTGGGAAAAGTATTAATAATAAATATGTCCAGTAAAGGACTGACATGCAAAACACGTAACTTCTGCAATAGCAGAGACAGACAACTCAAAAATAGGCAAAAGTTTTAAGTGTACATGAAGCGTTCATCAATAAAGATGTATAAATGCCAATAAGCATAAACAAAGATGATCAACATCATTAATCACCAGGAAAATACAATTTAAAATCAAAATGAGATACTATTACATATTCATTAGAATGCCTAAAATTTAAAAGACTGCAAAACCATGTGTTGGTAAGAATTTGGAACTGAATATTTTATACATTGCTGATATATATGTAAAAAGTCACAACCACTTTGAAAAACAGTTTGGCAGCTTCTTATGAAATTGAACATGTACTAACCACAGATCCCAGCATTTCCACTTCCAATTATTTAACCAAAAGAAATAAAAAATGAAAACACATGTCCTTGCACATTGTGTAAGGAAATGTTCATTGCAGGTTTAATGGTAATTCCCTTCAGTGCGAGATTGAATAAACAATTTTTTGATATATTCACTGAATAAACACTTTTTTTTTTTTCTGAGACAGTGTCTTGCTCTGTTGCCCAGGTTGGAGTGCAGTGGTGCGATCTCGGCTCACTGCAAGCTCCGCCTCCTGGGTTCACGCCATTCTCCTGCCTCAGCCTCCCGAGTAGCTGGGACTACAGGCGCCCGCCACCACACCTGGCTAATTTTTTGTATTTTTAGTAGAGACGAGGTTTCACCGTGTTAGCCAGGATGGTCTCGATCTCCTGACCTTGTGATCCACCCGCCTCGGCCTCCCAAAGTGCTGGGATTACAGGCGTGAGCCACTGCGCCCGGCCTGAATAAACAATTTTTTGACATAGTCACACAATGGAACACTACCCAGCAATTATTAATAAAAGGATGAAATACTTTCAAGTGCATAATATGAATGAATCTCAAAAACATTATTCTAAGTGAAAAAAGCCAGACACGAAAGAGTATATGTCGAATATTTTATTTACACAAAATTCTAGAAAAGTCAAATTAATCTATAGTGGTAAAAATAAGATCAGTAGTTGCCAAAGACAAAGGGAGGGTGGAACTGACTATTAAAAGGCATGAGGGCACCTTTTTGAGGGATACATTATATTTCTTCATTACTACAATGGCTATCTGAGGTAAACATATGTCAAACCTCATCAAACTGTACACTTATGGATGCATATTATTATATATAAATTACATATCAGTAAAATTGATTAGTAAAGATACAGTTAAGGTAGAGACATTTAGGGATATTTCAGAACTGAATATGGTTGAGTGAAGTAGCAGAAATTGATACTTCTGGATATCTGAGCTCAACAAATACAACACCTGTGCAATATATTTGAATTTTTTAGCAGCTTAGTAAAAAATCAAAGCATATTAGATTGCTATCTAATAAAGCAAATATATTCAGAAACTAAATTATGATAAAATTTATTAATTGAGTCCTTAGACAAAGGAGATTTAATAACATAAATGCCAAAACTATCAACGTCAGTTTTGCAACCAATATAAAATATGGGCCACTTTTTAGATGATCCTGAATTACAGGATATGAGATTTTGGACTTTATTTGCTGGCATGAGGTTCTATGAAGTAATTTTTGGGGAGCAGGAAATATTATATAATATTACAAGGTGAAAATACATTGCATGGTTTGCAATAGAAGTGGTACCCATTGTTGACAAGGAAAGTAACAAATCTTGTGTAAGGTGGATGAAGGAAGAAAGAACAGCGTAGATTCCTATGTAACGTCACTCGTGAGAGGTATTAAATGCTGGAACCAGAACACAGGTGGTGGGATTGAAGTAGCCTGGATATATCCCGAACCTACTGTTGAGATAAAATCTTTAATGGCAAAAACAGCAATTACTTTTGCACCAACCTAACAGAATGAAGTTTCTTGTTGGCTGTTAATACACAATGGATGAGTCTCTCAATGGAAGGCAAGAAGCTAAGTAAGCTAAGTTTCCAGCTTCCTTTTCTTGTAAGATTCTCCAGTTCTGTGCAGGCAACCAACATGGGAATAAGCAATTACCTTTGGACTTTTCACACTGAGCATAGAGGTTTTTGCCCAAGCTTTGAAGTTTAGCATAGCAAAGTTTTAACAATCATGTGAAGGATGTTTGGTGGGTATTTGAATAGTTGCTGGGATCTCAGACACAAGTGTGTCATTAAGGAATTCACAGCTTAACAGGGACAACAGACTCTAAAAGCTTTGAATATATTGTCACATGTACTAAACCTGAGGGCTCTGAGAGTACAGGGGAAGCCTCCTAACTTGAACTGGTGGCGAAAACTAATTTAAAGAAGCCTTTCGAGAGGTAAGTCTTCCTGGTGAAGAAAATGAGAAGGGTGCCTCATGGGAGTCATCTTCACATTGGGAGGGATTAGTCAGGACCCTGGAAGTTGCACATAGAAATATTTAATTGACATGATCATTTTTTAGCCTTTATCCTTCTCAACTTGACTTCATAAGAGCACTGGTGTTTTGAGAGGTGTTCATAGGTATTGTGTTCTAAAAAGAAAACAAAATAAAACCACACTCAAACACAGGAGTTAAACACAAGATTGAACAAAATAAAAACTTTTTTATTACAGGCTTTCTCAGAGCATTTGATTTACTAATGGGAAATATTAGATGAATACAATTAATATATACATCATATGAATATAATTACATGTATTAGATGAATATAAATACAGTGTATAGCAGTTTCCAGACTTATGTGACCACAGAACACTTTTTTTTTTTTTTTGGTAGAATCCCTGCGAATACCTCAACTATGTGTTCTGGGAACAGTTTAGAAAACATTATATCCTATTCATTTCTTAACCTTTTCCGTTGGCATCTGTCAAGGATATTGAAAAGATATGTTCATGTTCAACTTTCCCTGGTTCTCATTTGGACTCTTTCTCAGATGACCAAAATCTCATGCTAAATTGATTTCAGACTTCTGATAGGAGAAAATCTATCATTTCCCCCAGTACTGCACCAATCACACCACAGCCTGGAGCTGATTAGTCTGCTCAGTGCCACAGCCTCAGCCAGGCCAGGCCAGGGGCTGGGAGCTTTCCAAGCCAACCATCACTCCCAGATCAAGTTCATCTCCTCCAAGCTCAGCCTGCTCCCATGCTCAAAATCTCAAGAATCTACCCATGTAGGGTTCCTTCCCTTTCTCTTTGGAACCACAGAGCTCCACTGGAAAGGAGCCTGTGTACCTGACACCTCCGGAAGGGGCCTGACATTTGTTCCTTTCCAACTGAATGTCTTCCTTGAGGGGCGGAGCAAACTGAAGGCCCCCGCTAGCCCCATGTATTGCCCAAAGACTCTCTGAGGCTCTGTGCTGCTTACTTCCCACTACGCAGAGATTAGTAGCCTCCTCAGCAGATGAAAAAACGAAAGCTCAGAGAGGTAAGATGATTTGTCCAAGGTCTCAGAGTGGCGGAACTGGCAGTGGACACGATTAAGATGACCCCGAGCCTGCACTGTCAGTCGTCACCCCGTATTGTCTCTTGGTGCCAAATCCGCATGACATCCTAGGGCTGGTTTGGAGAGAGAACCCTCTTCCCTCTTCCCATTTGCATGCCTCACACTGTAGTTTAGAATGCCTTCTTTCCTTTACTTTGATTCCCCCCCCCCACCCTTTTTGGAAAGATTAATCTCCAAGAAATTCCCTTAGGATATCTCACGTCATTCCCAGTCTAAATTCTTCGAAGTGAAGAAGCATTTTGAGATTCAGTGATTATTTTCAGCATCACATTAGGATGTGCCCTCCAAATTTAGTGTGTGAGACTGATGTCCCCAACTGTGTATTCTGAACATTGTTATAGCATGCCCCTGTGTACACCCTGTGAACATTCCCCGACAGTGTCCTCTTGAAATCCCCACATACTAGCTCTCAGATATTCCAAAATGTAACCAAAATAAATTGCTTTATTGGATGGATATTAGTATTTTTCACTTGATAAAAACCATGTCTACCAAGCACCTTAGTGTGTTGTTGTAGCTTAGTTTATTATGATTGATGATAAGGATAATAAACATTTCTGATGGTAAAAATGAACACATTCTTCATGTACTTCTAGGTCAGAAACCTCTGCTATTAATCAGATCCTTCTGAGTAGTTCACATCTAGTTTTGATCCCCATGCCATATCCTTAGAGAAAAAACATGTACTTTTAATTTGGTCATGAAAATTACTGTTTGAATAGATTTTTTAAGACTTTAGGCATTCTGGTTATTTAAATTGACTCAGACAGTATAAACCAGACTCCCTGACATTCCTGGGCCTTCAAGAGTCAATGGCTTCTGGTAAGCAGCCACTCAGGCCTGCACTTGGCCTTAACTAAGTCAGCCCCAACACACCAGTTCCTTAGAATTACATGCAAGGTCATAGGATTTCAATTAAAAAAATACTTTAACACGAGGCCAGAATACCTATGGCTGTAACCTGCTCTTGAATAAACTTTCTCCCTATCATTTTTTTTTTTGTGTATGTGTGAAATACTTTACTCTTTTTATAGATCTTGGTCTTTTGCAATCATACAGGATTCTATTTGTTGAGTACCTTCTTCGCATTGGAAATTTGAATTTCTTTTTACCCTTACAGTATACCTATAAGGCAAATATCATCAACTTCATTTTAAAGATGAAAAATAAGTTACTGGTGAACTGGTGACGAAAATTAAGGAAGGCTTTTGAACATGAATATATCTTTTCAATATCCTTGACAGATGCCAACAGAAAAAGTTAAGAAATGAATAGGATACAATGTTTTCTAAACTGTTCCCAGAACACATAGTTGGGTATTTGCAGAGACTTATTATTCAGTTAGAACAATAAGTGACTTATTGATTAACTGCTTCTAAATGATATAAATAGGGTTTAAACTAGTATTTATCATGTATACACAATAAAGATTTATTATTAACATAAATTGAGCATTTATCATATTCTAATCACTGTTCCATTAGATTGAACCACATAAAATTGCTGCTCTTTCACCTATCAAATGGCAATTTCATGTGGTTTAACCTAATAGTTGTCTCATATGATTTCAACAATAGCCTTAGATGCAACTGTTTTTAATGTCATTTGTAGAAGAGGAAATGGAAGCTCAGCAAGATTAAATAATGTGCACAGAATTAAGCAGTCAATAAGGGGGGCTTCTTCTCCCCCAACCTCAAACCAAGCAATTCTTCTTCACCATGAAGTGGTGACTCTGATGAAGTGATGTGACACTTTTATTGTCCCCAGTGATGGTAATTTTGAGTTTATTAGTTCAGTCACTTCATTCAGTGTATTGAGCACATACTGTAGATGTGAATCATATGTATTCAGCCTTTGAAAGAACAGAAAAGGTGGAAAATCAAGCTAGTTAGCCAGAGTTGGGTTTTACAAAAGCAGTGAAACAAAACCATCTGAAACTGATTTTTTTTTTCAGTATCTATGCAGGTAGTTCTTGAAGATTGTTTCTTAAGTTCTCAAAGGTTGGTTATTACTGGAAAAAATTAAGTATTGATTTCTAAAGTAACTGGACTCTTTGGATAGTGTAGGTTCTGGTGTGTTTGTTCAGTAGTTACTTTTATTTTACCCTCTGCCTGGGATGCTCAGTTCCTAATCACAAGATCTTTTAAGTCTTACCTCTGCGGTCACTGTTCCTATAGGGATCCTTCATTATTTTCCCTCTGTAAATGAACTGTCCCTCATTTTGGCTCTCATTGCGACTTGTTTTCACTTTTCATATGTCACCAGTCTCCTTTCCTAAATTATGTTTTATTATCCATCCATCCATCCATCCATCCATCCACCCATCCATCCATCATACTACACATCTATAAAGTTCTAGTCAGTGTTAGGGGTCCTGAGGTTGCAGGGGTGAAATGACACAGTTCCCACCTCAGAGGCTTAATAGAGGAGACAGAGAAACAAACAGAACATTTCAGTAAACTATAGGTCTCCTTATTCCAGCTTTAACTCTTCTGAAAATGCGCTCCTATCAGTGACAGTTGCTCATGATGGCTGTGATTCTGGTGGATGATAAAGATTGGTGGCGAGAGAAAAGAGAGAAAGGAAGAAATATGCTCCCTCCACTCCAGAATGGGGTTGGGAAACACATGATGCATGTCTCTCCAGCCCAGTCCAGCCTCCTGAGCTGAGGATCAGCAAGACAGATTATGCAGTGCGTCTTTGCAACAGAGAGGAGGTCTGCTCATCCCACATTTGGAGCACCCGTGGGAGTGGAGCAGGGAAGATTTCTGAGAAACAGTGTTTGAATTAAATCATGAAAATGAGTAGGAGTCAGCTACATGAGTAAGGGAGGGAAGAAAAGTCAGTAGAGAAGGTAGGCAGTGCTTGCAAAGGCCTCAGGTAAGAGATAGCATGCTGTGTGTCCACACACACGTGTGTGTGTGTGTGTGTGTGTGTGTGTGTGTGTGTCTATAAGAAGTCTGCTATGGCTACTTTAAGATGAAAAATGGAATTTGGCAGGAATTGAGTGGTCAAAAGCAAGCAGTGAGATAATGACATTTTTCAAAAAGACAGCAGTTTGGAGAATGGGGAATACATATCTTACACCCATCATTAGACTGTGATCTGCTTGAGGGTGGAGATTTTAACCCTGCTTATATCCCAGTATGCCAAGCTCCTAGAATATCACTCCACATGCTTTGGAATTGCACTATGTTGTCTATAGCCTGGATATCGCATTTCTTTCATTCTGAGGTGGCTGGCTTGAGGAGAATGAATGTCAGGAGAATATTGCTAGTTTTTAGGGGAGACACAGGGGAAAGAGGCACTGGGATATGAGTGAGAGGAGTCTGTTTGAAAGAAAAACGAGGCTTAAATCCATTATCACCAGCATTAAAATACAGCATTTCTTCTCTGAATGGTATTTGTTCCTGTTTACTTTCTTCCTTGTGGCATTGAGCTGGGCTGCATTTGCCATTTAGGCGTAATTACTATTTTATTATTATTTTTTTTCATAGTTAAGTGGAGCATTTGAGCACAGCTGAATTGCTGGGAGCCTCGGTGGAAGAAATCTATTAGTGATACGGCTTGAAACAATACACAAAAGGCCGCTGCGTGTGGTCTGCCCTCCACGCTTTCAACTTCCTTATGTGGAACAATAAATCTCCGAGTCAGCTAGAACGCAGAGACTCCCATCCAACGAGAGCCGCATTTTTATCTTTTATTCATTGGCAGGAACATTAGCTGTAGGAGGTATTCAAATCACACTTTTATTTAAACAAACACAGCTGGATCACAGCCTCTTAATATAGCAATTCTCTAATGAAAAATAACAACATAGTATTTATCTCTTTTCTTTTGTGTGACTCTCAATTTGCTAAAATTAGGCAGACTTCAATCCCATACAAAATTGGCATGTTTTCATGACCAGAGCTCATCGCAACTAACTGCAAAATTATAATGGGGATGTAATTATAGGAGGGCATGTGAAATACACATCCTTTTGCTGCTGTAAGCTATATGGGGTTATACAATTATGTTGTAATAACATCATTTATCTTAAAGGAGTCAGACAGCTGACTTCATTTATTTAACTTGAGCACTCCAATTATGTGCTGTGTCAGTTTAACATAAATGTCTTGCCCAAAGAACATGGTGTAATAATAATGGTAATAGCAATAATAATAATAGCACGCATTTGTATAGGGCTCTACAGAGCACAAAGGGTTTTTACAATTGTATCTTGCTGGAGTCTCCTAACAGTCTGTAAGGCAGGCATCGATGCCTGTGATCTTGTGCCCCATTTATTGTTGAGAAAACTGAGGTTCAGAGAAGTGAAGTGATGTTGACAAGCCTGTACACCTATTAATAGTAAGTGGAGAGGTAAGAACTTTAAAGTCAAGTTTACTGACTTCGCAGCTGAGGACTATTCACCAGTAGTACCACATTTTGGACAGAGTGACATGTTTGTTCTCATCTCTTATTTCATTTTATCTCACAGTGATCTTTTAAGGCAGGTAGAACAGTCTAGGGTAGTGGGCATCGCAGGTACTAATTCTGTGAGCCTGGGCAAATTAAATTATTAGACCCCAGATTTCTTGTCAGAAAAAATAGGGATACTAATACACACGGAGCAGGACTGTTATCAGAATTAATTAATATAATGCTTGTGAAGTGCCTGAACATAGGTGCTCAGAAAATGAATTCATTCCCTCTTCCTGTAGGACAAGAAAAAACTCCGCTTTGCACATAACATAATTGCTGTGCCTTTTGCTTAACTGACTTACCCAACTCGCCAAGCTGGTGTCAGGGCAGTGACCAACCAAAATTCATGTCTTGTTATTTCAAATCTACTTGTCATTACTTTTACATACTTTATAATGCCTTCAAATGTTCACTATTATTTTCAGTTCTTTCTCAATTCTTTACAAAATTCATTTGCTTAAATACCCAGAGGTAGAATAAAATACTTGAACTGAAATCTTAGCGCTCTTTGCCCGAAGGCGAGAGACCACAGGTGTAATGGACGAGCAGGATGTGGAGTCAGGAAGCCCGCGTTGGGCCCCCGGCAGTGGCAGTTACTAAGCTATGTGAATTTAGGCCAATCCTCTGACTTAGCTCATCTATAAATGTTATTTCAATCTGAACTTCCTGAGAGGAAGCCTAAAGTACATAATGTTTCTGAGAGAGAAGAAAAAGCCTGTAAAATAATCGACTTAGCTTACCCCATGCTAGTACATTGCTAGAAAGACACTGTCTCATTTAACCTTTATGGCAACTCTGTTGGATATTTTTCCCTGTTTTACAGATGAGGAAATGAATATTAAAAGATTGTCAAAGAGTTATAACGTTTACATTTGGTTATTATATTTATGGTTTGTGGGACTTCATTTTCAAGTTTCTTGACTAAGAAGTTAAATGGGGAAGACGAGTGGGGTCTATTTGGATGCCTCCAATTTATACAGTTTTGTTTATAAACACAAAGTTTTATAAATGTCACAATTTTCATGATTCCTAGAGGAACGACCAAAAATATAGTTTCCATAACATCAGTGTTTCAAACTGAGCCAGCAAGGATAAAGTTCCATAACTTAGGAAAATTTTACTTAGTGCAGGCATTTAAGTGTCTGAATTTCAGCTTCAGCCTAGGGGCCTCGGTATTTTGCAAGTGGGTTGGTGCAGGTTCAGAAAGCCAAAATGACTTAGCCAGGAAGGAATATAACAAGATTTTATGTCTGTGTGAATGTGCTCTTTTTATTCCTTCCTTCTTTCTCTGTCTCTTTTTCCCTACTTATCCGTTTATATATTTAATTTGCTAAGATTTGAGTTTTTAAAAAGTCCTATACTTTTACTGCTTTCTTGGAGCTTGCAGTATATTAGGGGGAACATTCTAGTGAGAAACCATTACAGTACAGTGAGATTACAGTGAGGCAGGTGCTACGCTAAAGATGAGGGCTAGCTTTAATTTTGGCAAACCAATTGATTTGACATTATCAATTCTGCTTAGAGGATGGCGTCAAGGAGGCTTCACAGATGAGGAGTCTCTTGAGCCGATTTTTTTTTTGCCAGATGCTTTTAATTTTAAGTAACAGAAAATTTATGTAAACAATGTATAAATTTATATAAACAATATATAAAGAGGAGCTTTTATTGTAGAGATTCTGGGGTATTAACATCAAGAATGGCAACATGGCTGGACCTAAGGAAAATCTGGGTCCATTTATTTGAACATTAACAATTGATTTCTCTCCATCTCTCATCTCGGTTTCACTCAGTGCAGATGGTCTCCTCTGTCTCTTGGTCGCTTTGACAGGAGGTATTGTCACTGACACTTCTAAAGCTTTATATCTCATAGCCTCAGACACTAAAAGAAGCTGCTTCGATGAACTGTCCACTTTTCAAAGTTCTAAGGCCAAATTTCCTGGGGAAAGGATTCACCGGGTCTCTCTGAGACCAATCAGTCAGAAGTGGCGGTGGGGCAGGCTTACTTAGAAATGGGCAGCTTCCACAGGAGCCTTATCAAAGGAGTGGAAAGGTGGCAACTCCTCAAAGAGGGGACGATTAGACTCTTTCACAGACAAGTGGTTCTCAAGGTATAGTCCCTGAGCCCCTGAAGATCTCAAGGCCATTTTAGGGGGTTCATGAGGTCAAAACTCTTTTCTTCATAAACCTAACCTATTATTTTCTTTTTTTCACTCTGTTACCATTTGTATTGATGGTGCAAAAACAATGGTAGGTAAAACTGCAGGTGCCAGAGCATGATAAGCAGTACCAAATTATGTGAGTAGTCATTGTGTTCTTTAACACGGTGTACTCACAGTAAACAATGCCAGTTTTCTTTAAGAATTCTCTCGAATAATCAGTAAAAAATATTACTTTTATTAAATGTCAACCCTGTCTAACACCTTTTTAACATCTGTGGGGCAAAGTAGTTGTGCCATGAAGGTTTTTTGCTCATACTAAAGTACAAAGGATGCCTTGAAGAAAAGTAGTTGTGTAATTTAGTTGCAAGCTGAACTGGTTGCCTTTTTTCACAGAAAAATCTTTGTATTTGGAAGAATGACATAGAAAAACTATGGCTGTTCAGATCTGGGTGTTAGGCAGACATATTCCTAAAGAAAGTATATTAATTTAAGGAAAACAACTAACAGTATTTGTTGGCAATGATAACATTTGAGCTTTCACACAAAAATCATAATTTTGGAATCTGCAACTGGGAACTTGATGGTTTCCTAATACTTAAAGTCTTTACTGATAAGATTTGTGGTGACAGTGAAAAATGTAATTTTTTTGATATTATGTGGTCAATGTATCGATTTTTGGATGAACTACACGGCTCAGTAAACGGGTGTTTTTCAAATGACCCACACAGGATGCTATAGAGATCACACATAAACAAAACGCTCATTTGAGGTTGACCAATGGGTTTTAATGTAACACAATACAAAAAGTTCATTAGTACAGTTTCAGACTCCATATTGCAGCTAATAAGAGGTTATCACTTGTTGAATTTTTGTGCAGATTCAAATAATATCCACAAAATATTCCAAATTTTCTTCATATACTTCAACCAAACCAACATAGCAATACAGATTGAATGTAGATGCAGATATTAAAATCTGTATCCTATGAAACCAAATGTTAGAGAAATTTGCAAAAATGTAAAGCAATGCCAGTTTTTCATGAATTTTTTGAAAATATATTTTTAAATGAAAAACTTTTATATATTTTAGCACATATTACTGTTATTTGAAAATGAATTTCATGTAAATAGTAAAAATTGTTCTCATTTTCAGTTTCTACATGGTAAATATTGATAGATATAAATAACATGAGCAAGTCATCTTGCAGTCCCCAATGATATTTGAGAGTAGACTCTGACTCTGAGACCAAAACATTTGAGAACTCCTGCCTTAGATACCCTCCACAGTCTTTAAATATGAACAAAGGCAAGCCAGGTGGGTGAGAGATGGAAGAGCATTCCAGTGAAAAGACAGGAGGCATGAGGCAGTGTGACTTCAGGAGTTTAAGAAGAGATGCAAATGGGAAATGGAGTATGTGGAGTAGATTATGGGGAGATAAAGTTGAAACAAAAAAATTCAGTGCCAGGTTATCTGGAGCCATACAAAGGTTTTAAGTAAGAAATGATGTAATTGGCTTTGGGTTTGGACATGGCATTTTGTTGTCAGTGTGGAAGACAGGTAGGCAATGTGGGTGGAGTGAGGGGTGGATAAAACTAGACACAGGGAAACAAGTGAGGAGGCTTCTGTCAATAGGCACAGAAAATAAGAGAGACTGAATTAAGGCAATGGTGGTAGGGATGAAAAGGAAGATGTATGTTGTGCAGAATTTTAGGAAACAATTGAAAATAATGCTATCTGGATGGAGGCTATACAGAGTCGATTTAATAGCTGGACCCCTGTAGGAAGTGAGCGATTATAGTAGTTACTATCCCTGGGACTCTTTATTTTAATAATTTAATAATTACTTTAAGAGAGTCAAGTCTAAGTCTAAGTCCCAGGCTCCCAAAGTTTACTTTTGCAAAGTGGCTGTATTACTTAAGACTAGGTTTAGCTGTGTATAATATTCATAGGAAATACCAAACAATCAATAGTGATTCAAACAGGACAGGAGTTTGCCCCTCATGCAAAAGATGTTCAGAGCCATTTTCTGCTTTACCACCATCAGTATATTGCTTTCATTCTCAAGGTCACCTCATTGTCCCAGATGGCAGCTGGAACATTACCTCATTGTTCCAGGCTGGCAACAGGAAGGAGGAGGATGGGACAAAAGGGCCCAGTTTCCAGTCAAGTCGGTTTCCTTTAGCAGCTTTTCTGCTATTTCTACCACTTTTCATTACCCAGATCTTTTCATTTTACCAGTCAGGTGCAAGGGGGATAGGAAATGCAGTCTTTTAGCTAGGTTCATTGCTGTCTCAAATAATATTAGGCTTCTATTACAATGAGAGAAGGGGGAAATGTTTATGAGATTGTATTCAGCAGCCTCTGCCCCAGAGATCTAGAGTTCTCTTTTCTCTCCCCAGAAATGCCTTTATATAGAATTATTTGTCTTTTCCTTTTACCATGAGAATTCCTGGGAATGACAAGGACATCTACTTTTTTATTTGGAAGGCTCTTACCTGGCAACTTGAAAGTTCCATAACACAGTCTGAGAACTGAGAATAAATAAATCCCCGGGACATCTCATTTCTCCTTTTTCTGAGCTACTATAATCATCTTTTTAATTGGTTGTCCCATTTATTTGCATTTTTTTTACTCCAATTCAACCTATACAGTGTGACAGGATTAATTTTTCTGAAGTAAATTTCAAGTCATGCTATTTCATTTGTCGAGAATCTTAATTAATTTCTCATAGCCTCCTGAACATTCACAAATGCCCACAAAGCATTCAGAGCCCTCTTGCAATTTTACCAAAAGTGACATTTCCAGGCATACCTCCCATACCATATGCTTTAGCTAAATGGGGCCTAACAAAATATGGAAAACCTAACCTCTGTGGTTTTGCTCGAGTTACTATAGCTTTTACGAATTCTAGCTCTGCAGTTGCATAGGACTGTAAAAATTACCGAGGACTTCTTGAATTCCAGTTTCCTCTCAACACCATTTATTGACGAGACATGCCAAGATCCCACTCTGTGACCACAGATACATTCTAAATGTTATGCTTCAAGAGCACATTTTTCTTAGCCAGAGCAATTAGGTAATAAAAATAACTAAAAGGCATTTAAATAAAAAAGGAAGAAGTTAGATGGTCTTTGCCGGCAACATGATATTATATATAGAAAACCCTCCACCAAAAAAACCTAATAAAACGAATAAACAAATTCAGTAAAGTTGTAGGACACAAAATCAACATACAAAACCGGTAGCATTCCTGTACACTAAAAACGAAGCATCTTAAAAAGAAATTAAGAAAATAATCCCATTTATAATAGCATCAAAATATACCTATAAATAAATTTAACTAAGGAGGTTAAAGGTCTATATACTAAAAGCTATACAATGAATGATGATGAATGAAATTGAAGATACAAATAAATGGAAGCATATCTTATGTTTATGGATTGGAAGAATTAATACTGTTAAAATGTCCATACTATCCAAGGCGATCTATAGATTCAATGCAATCCCTATCAAAATTCCAATTAAAAAAATCCAATGATGTTTTTAACAGAAATGGAAAAAAAACAAATCCTAAAATTTGTATGGTACCATAAAAATCCTCTACTAGCCAAAGCTATCTTGAGCAAAAACAACAAATCTGGAGGCCGTCATACTACCTAATTTCAAAATATGTTACAAAGCTACAGTGAACAAAACAGCATGATACTGGCATAAAACCAGACATATCAACAAATGAAACAGAACAAGGAGCCCAGAAGTAAACCCACATGTATATAGTCATGATTTTTTACAAAGGTGTTATAATGTATTATTTCCCCAAGAACACATAATGGGGAAAAGTTAGTCTCTTCAATAAATGCTGATGGGAAAACAGGATATCCACTTTCAGAAGAATGAAATTGGACCCTTTTCTTATACCATATACAAAAATAAACTCACAATTGATTAAAGACTTGAATGGAAGACCTGAAACTGTAACACTACTAAAAGAAAACATAAGGGAAAACTTTCATTCCTTTGGTCTGGGCAAGGGCTTTTCAATATCACCCCAAGAGCACAGGCAGCAAAAGCAAAAATAGACCAAGAGGACTGCACCAAAAACAAAGCATCTATACAGAAAAGAAAACAATTAACAGAGTGAAGAGACAACCTATGAATTAGAAGAAAATATTTGCAAACCTGGCCAGAAGCAGTGGCTCATGTCTGTAATCCCAGCACTTTGGGAGGCCAAAGCAGGTAAATGGCTTGAGTTCAGGAGTTTGAGACTAGCCTGGGAAACATGGCAAAACCCCATTTCTACAAAAAAATACAAAAATTAGCAGGGCTTGATGGCACACACCTGTAGTCTCAGGTACTTAGGGGGTGGAGGCAGGAGTATTGTTTGAGTTCAAGAGGTGGAGGTTGCAGTGAGCCAAGATCAGGCCACTGCACTCCAGCCTGGGTGACGGCACCAGACCCTGTCTCAGAAAAAAAAAAAAAAAAAAAAATTGCAAATCATACGTTTGATAATGGGTTAATATCCAAAATATATAAGAGATTCAACAAATTGACAATAAAACAAATAACTAGATCAAAGTTTAAAAATGGGCACATGATCTAAATAGACATTTCTCAAAAGAAGACATACAAAAGGCCAGTGGGTATATGAAAAAATGCTGAACATCACTAATTATCAGGGAAATGCAAATCAAAACCACAATGAAACATCATCTCGCACCTGTTAGGATAATTACTATAAAAAAGATGAAAGATAACAAGTATTGGTAAGGATGTGGAGAAAAAGGAAACTTACACATTGTTGGTGGAAATGTAAATTAGTACAACCATTAAGGAAAACAGTATGGAGGTTCCTCAAACAATTGAAAATAGAGTTAGCATATGATCCAGCAAGCCCACTTTTGGGCTTCCAGTGGAAATTAAATTAGTATCTCAAAGAGATAACTTCATGTCCATATTCACTGCAGCACAATTCACGATAGCCGAGATCAGTGTCCATCCACAGATTAATACTTTAAAAAAAGGTATATATGCAAAATAGAATACTGTTCAGCCTTAAAAGAGAAGATATTCTGTCATTTGCAACAACGTAAATGAACCTGGAGGCCATTCTGCTATGTGAAATAAGCCACGCACAGAAACACAAATACTGCATGATCTTACTTATATGTGGAATCTAAAAAATCAAACTCAGAAGCAGAAAGTAGAATGGTGGTTACCAGCAGATGAAGACTCGGGGGAATGGGGAGGTGCTTGTCAAAGGATACAAAGTTTCCATTAGATGGGGGAATAAGTTTTGGAGATCTAACGCACAGCATGGTGGCTATAGTTAATGATAAAGTATATTTGAAAATTGCTGAGAGTAGATTTTAAATGTTCTCCCGCAAAAATTAAGTGTGTGAGAGGATAGACATGTTAATTAGCTTAAGATAGTCATTTCACAATGTGTACAAAACATCACACTCTACCTTCAAAAATATAAATAATCATTATTATATGTTAATTAAAATGTTAAGAAAAAAGAAAAAGAAAAGATCATCTTCCTTTAACCCACGCTAAACCACCGCTGAAAGTCACAGGGAAGGACATATTGCTCAGAAGTGCAAGAGTCTGGCCATCTGCGTAAGTGCTGCTCCCACATCTCTGACATAGAATGCTACGTTGTGTCCCTAACCTGAACCCTGAAGTTACTAAGTGGACAGGATTTGTTGTTGCTGTTCACTATTATCCTTGGCTCCTTTTCTGACTCTACTCAACAACCCAAATATTGTTTTGCTTTAAAAGTAGACATTGCCGCATTGTCTGCACATGCACCTTTTTCTTTTGTCTAAGATATATTATTAAACTTACAAACTAACCATCGGCAGAAATTAAAGGCCTGGGAAAATTATCAAGTGCCAAGGACTTATTAAGGAAAGCTTTGTTTTCACATTGGCAAACTGATAATCCCCTATGCTCGGGTCTCTTGAAAGTTGTCATGGTGTGCAGGCCCTAAAGGGAATCCTACCTGCTGTACTCCTACCTGCTGTTTTTGGAAATGTGTTGTGGGAACACAGAGGGCTAGAATGAGGACATCTGAAATCTGTTCTCTACTTTTACCCAAGATCCACAATAAGGTATAATGTAAATTGTTCTGGCAGTCGATTCAGAGAAAAATCCCCTGTGTGTACTATAAAATTTGTAGGACACTCAGCAAGGCTTTTAATATTTTGAGCCTGAATTTCCTCATCAATATTTGGAAATCGGCACCTGTAGAACAATTCACTTTTCACCCTGCCAATAGCCGTTTAAGAAAGTAGGGCATTTCTTGTTAATTATCACCATATAAAAGGCTCAGACTTGTTAAATAATTTATTTAATATTGTTTTCTAACTTAGGGTAAGTAAATGTCCATTCTGAGATTCAATTCCACCTCCATTGGTTTCAGTTTTATCACCTATAGAACATATTATAACGTTATATTACAAGACAATTTGGAGTACTAAATGAGACAAAATATGTGGAAATTTCTGGTACCTGGTAAGTGCTCACTAGGACTGGTTTTGAGAAATGCAGCTAAATTAAAATGGAGGTCTTGCAAATGACTAGCTTCAAAGCTCCGTTGTGGAGACATGTATTATTTCTCAAACATTTTCTGAGACTACCTACCATCTGCCCTGTTATGTGCTGTGTACTGGGGTTACAAAGATTAATACGCCATGACTCCTGCTGTTAATGGAGTACATGAGTTAATGTATAGAACAGTGCTTGGCACAGAGTAGGACCCAATAAATGTAAGTTTTGCTATAATAATAATAATTTCATATTGTTGTTCTTATTATATCTGGCTTTTCCATGGTCCCCAAGAAAATAGCATCTGGGCCAAGATTAACTGCTGATGCTCTATCTGGGAGCTGTAAAGATAGGGCAATAAAAATGGGGGAAAAGAAATTGAGTCAGGGAAGTACAGGAAGCAATGCAGTGTGACGTACTCAGCAGATAGCTTGTTGGAGGTGCTTGTTTGGCCTTGCAGAATGCCTTTGGAGAGGCTGTAAAGAGAAAGCACACCACAGAACAGTACTTGAGAAGAAGAAGGAAGAGGGAGTTTATCTGTTTGGCTCTCTCCAATCTTTTCCTTTTCCCTACTATTCAAACTTTGCCCCGAAAGATATCAATTCCTCTGCGCTTTCCAGGTACAATTATTTGGCTTCCTGAGTGGCCAGATCCTGAATTCTGTGGTAGGGTGTTTCATCTAAGTGCAGAAATGGCTAGAGAGACGGAAGCACTGGACACATGGCTGGTCAGCCTGGTTGTGTGGTGTCTGTTACAGAAGAGAGTCCAGCTTTCCTGAGCAAGTATGTGTTTAGCTTCATTTGGGAGAACCACACTGACCTGTACTAAGTGTATCAATACAACAATAGCCAATGCAAAACAAATATCCAAAGGCCTCTGAGATGGGTGAAGCCAAGGGAATCTAAATCTGACTCGAGATGTCCCATCTGTTCCCCTCCTGAGCCATTCCAATCCCCACTGGCCCTCTTATTTCTGACTCTTGTACTACAATATGGGGTCTCCCCTGAGTATTTTTTTTTTTTTTTTTGGTGTTCTTATTCCTTCCCAAAGAGGGAAGAACAGGTCCAATCACTGGTAGAATCCTCCTCTAGATTGTTTGTCATTTGTTGTCTGCAAGACTTAAGCCATGAAGGTTACAGAAACAAAGTATAGTTTCTGCTGCTGAAACTGATGCTGAGACCATGAATGACATTTATTATCTCCATCCTTTATCATTTTAGATTTCCCTCACCATTGGCCAATATTTCAGCTAGTCCAGTTAGTTTCCTGTTGGGATAAGACAGACCCTCATTCCTGATGGAAATAAGCCCTTACTTGCCCAACTCTGGTTGGGTTTGTGGTTACTGTCATTGCCCACTGATGATTATTAGTTAGCATGGAAATATTAAAAGACCCTTCAGTGAATTGCCTGAGTTCCGCATATAATCTTCCCTGCTGCGTTTATGACATAGTAACTTCTTTCTTTGCCTACAGTTCCACTGAAAAGATGTGCTTAAAGTAGACACGTCATAATTACAGTGTTTCCAGTTTAGTGGAACCATTATTTAATTCTCTGGTGGGTGTGTACCCTATACTCAAGAACAAAGTCGTGGGAGAAGGAAGCATAATCTTGCAAGCAGGTCCCTGGATGTGAGAGTGGGCATACTTACTTTCACCCCTGATACCTGACCCATACACTCTAGCTCTTGTAGATTCAGTGCCATGTCTAGTTTTTTTGATTCAGTACATATTCCACATTCTGGAAGTTGGGAAGCAAGGCAAGGTGATGTGTTACTCATCATCGGTTGCTTCACAAACACCATAAATATTGACCTCAGATCTCTCAGCAGTTGGGTCCACTTGGCCCCATGAAACAATTCTCAGCAGGATGTACAAAGATCCGAGGTTTCAGAGCACTCCCAGAGAGGACAGAAGGAGAGAGATTTTACCTGCTTGGTGTCTTTCTTTATCTCACTGGTTAAAGTTCACCTTCTCGGGAGTTAATTTATGCACATTTCTAGGTCGTGTCATTTAGTTCTTTAATATATCGTTATTGGCAGTTAGCATTATAAGTACTGCTATTATCATCCGTAATTATCCGTCTGTCTATGCCAGGAGAGAGTAGTGCATAACTTTACATTTGAATCTGTATCTATATATCTATCTATGTATCATGGTAAATACATGACAAATATATGTAATGTGAATGTTGTTGCTCTGAGCAGGAAGAGTTAATCCTGTTGGGGATGTGAGGCATTAGCTAAGATACGGAGAAAGGGATTGCTTGGAAAGTGAATTCCAGGCACAGGAATAGCATGATCAAAGACCCTGAGACAAGATATACTGGGAAATGTGCAGGAAGGCAGGGTTTTCCAGTTACGTAGGAGCAACGTCATATAGGATCCTAAATTTCTATTGAGAACCTTGAAACCATTCAAACACGGGCAAGTTGCTCATCGTTATCCTTTCTGTGCTTCAAATTCCTCGTTCACATCATAGGAACAATAATGATGCCTACCCAACTTTTTTATTGCTAGGCATGGAGCAAGCATTCATTAAAAGTTATTCATTATTAGGCATCAGGAAGTCATGAAGTATTCTCAGTGGCAGAGTGACATGGTCAGATTTATGCCATTGGTGTAGGGAACGGATTGGAGGGCATGAGGGCCAGATACAGAGAGACTAGTTATTTGTTGATATAATATTGTAATAGCCCCAGGGGGTGATGGTGACCTAAACTAGTCCACAGTCAGTGGGAAAGTAGAGGAACTATTCAGATCCAAAATGTATAGGACTTGATAGGTAATTGAATGAAAGTAGTGAATGAGGGGGAGGGCGGACTCAAAGATCACACCCAGGTTTTGACTTGGGTGACTTGGTGACTATAATGAAATAAAGTAAGAGAAATACAAAAGGAATAGAGAACAGAGAGTGTTCAGAAGGAGGGCATCATCAACAGTGCTGAACTGGAAAGGGCCAGTAAGCAAGGACTGAAATGCCTCCATTGTATTTGTATTCATGATCTTTGTGATAGCACTTCCCAGAAGTCATCATTATTATTGTCCCTTCTTTACGGAAGAAAACACTGAGGCTCGGAGTTGTTTTGTGAACCCATAAGGTCACACAGCTGGTTGGGCGCAGCATTCAGTGTGGGTATTCATTGATTGAAAATAACAACAACAGCAACAACAGCAAGAACAACACTCTTATTGAGTGTCCACTGTGGGACAGGCCCTGTACTAGGTGCTGGGAAGCCAAGAAAAGTACAACAGCTCCTGCCTTCAAGGAGACTGCTGTTTTGGAAGCCACATAAGAAAAATACATTTAAATTTATCACAGAGCTGTGGACAGAGTAAGGGGGCAGGGGGGCACAAAGAAGTTTTGTGCTTGTGCTGGGGACATGGAAAAGATTTTGAAGTGGTGCAGTTGTTTTAGCTGACTCTTGGAAAAGGAGTAGGGATTTTCCAGGTCAATAGCTGATGTGAGTTAGGGCAAAGGGCAAGGAGACAAGTAGGAATTTCAGGTTAGGGAATAGCAAGTGCAGAGGCAGGAGGATGAGAAAGAGCCTGGCATCCCCAGGAAACCCAAGCACTTCAGTGTGGCTAGAGGTAGGCTAGGGCTGCTTAGTGGGTGTTTGAAAAGCCACATTAAGAATTTTGACGTTGTCTTGCAGACCAGAGGTTCTTACTTGGTAAGTTTCAGAAGGTCTGTGAAGTCCCTGAAATCTTACTCATAATTCTCTATAGATCTCAGTTGTCTCAAAAGTTGAGGGAGGGACTTCAAGAAGAAGGTAGTGAGTGGTTATCAATGTCAAATTTTAAAACAGATATACATCTTATTCTTCTCAGGAGTTAATTGTATTTTATAGAGAAAACTCTATGCAATCTTCAGATTGTTGAACACTTCCTACTCTGCCAGGCAGTCAGTGTGGGTCCTCTGAGAATCAGACAATTAGATGTGCAAGAGATTTATTGCGGGAAATGCTAACGAAAGGTAAAAAGGGAGGAAGCAAAAGGTAGGAGAAACATTCAGACTGTGAGTCAGATACAACAACTATGAAGGGAGAGGAAGAAAGATTGGGCAAGAGGAGCCTCAGGCAGGAAGAGCCTCAGACAGGGCACACCTTTGAGTGGGATTTCGCTAGGCTGATTAGGAGTTGCCACGCAAAAGTTGCCCATTAGAGAAGTCCTGTTTGGGAGCATTAAAGACCTGAATCTCATATCTCTGCTACCATGCTCCATCAGTGGCTAAGAGCAGCTTAGAGGAAGTATGGCATCACAGCCAAATCAATATCACATCAAATTCAAAAGTGTGGCAACAGCAGGCTGCCAGTCAACTACATTCCCCACAGCAGGTTCTTTAAAAGGGAGGTTTGACTCCACTACACAATATTTCAGATTGAGAAAATCTAATGTAACAGAGTATCGATTGGTTACTGAATGTTGTTGCTCTGAACAGGAAGAGTTAATCCTGTTGGGGATGTGAGGCATTAGCTAAGATATGGAGAAAGAGATTGCTTGGAAAGTGAATTCCAGACACAGGAATAGCATGATCAAAGACCCTGAGACAAGTTATACTGGGAAATGTGCAGGAAGGCAGGGTTTTCCAGTTATGTAGGAGCAACGTCATATAGGATCCTAAATTTCTATTGAAAACCTTGAAACCATTGAAATACTGGCAAGTTGCTCATTAAATTGAAGCACAAATTATGTGCCAGAATTATGAATAGAGTCTGCACTGAGGACAAAGATCCCAGTTCCCCACATGTTTTTATTCTTTTTATTATACTTTAAGTTCTGGGATACATGTGCAGAACGTGCAGATTTGTTACATAGGTATACACGTGCCATGGTGGTTTGCTGCACCCATCAACCCATCATCCACATTGGGTATTTCTCCAAATGCTATCCCCCGCTAGCCCCCCACTCCCTGACAGGCCCCAGTGTGTGATGTTCCCCTCCCTGTGTTCATGTGTTCTCATTGTTCAACTCCCACTTATGATGAGAACATATGGTGTTTGGTTTTCTGTTCTTGTGTTAGTTTGCTGAGAACGATGGTTTCCAGCTTCATCCACGTCCCTGCAAAGGACACGAACTCATCCTTTTTTATGGCTGCATAGTATTCCATGGTGTATATGTGCCACATTTTCTTTATCCAGTCTATCATTGTTGATGGGCATTTCGATTGGTTTCAAGTCTTTGCTATTGTGAACAGTGCTGCAATAAACATGTGTGAGAAGTATCTATATAGTAGAATGATTTATAATCCTTCGGGTATGTATCCAGTAATGGGATTGCTGGATCAAATGGTATTTCTTATTCTAGATCCTTGAGGAATTACCACACTGTCTTCCACAATGTTTGAACTAATTTACACTCCCATCAACAGTGTAAAAGCGTTCCTATTTCTCCACATCCTCTCCAGCATCTGTTGGTTCCTGACTTTTTAATGATCGCCATTCTAACTGGTGTGAGATGGTATCTCATTGTGGTTTTGATTCACATTTCTCTAATGACCAGTGATGATGAGCTTTTTTTCATGTTTGCTGGCTGCATAAATGTCTTCTTTTGAGAAGTGTCTATTCATATTCTTTGCCCACTTTTTGATGGGGTTGTTAGTTTTTTTCTAGTAAATTTGTTTAAGTTCTTTGTAGATTCTGGATATTAGCCCTTTGTCAGATGGGTAGATTGCAAAAATTTTCACCCATTCTGTAGGTTCCCTGTTCACTCTGATGATGGTTTCTTTTGCTGTGCAGAAGCTCTTTCATTTAATCAGATCCCATCTGTCAATTTTGGCTTTTGTTTCCATTGCTTTTGGTATTTTAGTCATGAAGGCTTTTCCCATGCATATGCCCTGAATGGTATTGCTTAGGTTTCTTCTAGGGTTTTTATGGTTTTAGGTCTTATGTTTAAATATTTAATCCATCATGAGTTAATTTTTGTATAAGGTGTAAGGAAGGGGTCCAGTTTCAGTTTTCTTTATTAGTCTGGCTAGAGGTCTATTTTGTTGATCTTTTCAAACAACCAGCTCCTGGATTCATTGATTTTTTGAAAGGTTTTTCATGTCTCTTTCTCCTTCAGTTCTGCTCTGATCTTAGTTATTTCTTGTCTTCTGCTAGCTTTTGAATTTTGAAATCTTCTGCCAGTTTTTCCAACACCATTTATTAAATAGGGAATCCTTTCCCCATTGCTTGTTTTTGTCAAGTTTTTCAAAGATCAGGTGGTGGTAAATGTGCAGCATTATTTCTGAGGCCTCTGTTCTGTTCCATTGGTTTATATATCCGTTTTGGTACCGGTACCATGCTGTTTCACTTACTGTAGCCTTGTAGTACAGTTTGAAGTCAGGTAGTGTGATGTCTCCAGCTTTGTTGTTTTTGCTTAGGATTGTCTTGGCTATATGGGCTCTTTTTTGGTTCCATATGAAATTTAAAGTAGTTTTTTCTAACTCTGTGAAGAAAGTCAGTGGTAGCTTGATTGGGATAGCATTGAATCTATAAATTACTTTGGGCAGTATGGCCATTTTCATGATATTGATTCTTCCTACCCATGAGCATGGAATTTTTTGCCATTTGTTTGTATCCTCTCTTATTTTCTTAAGCAGTGGTTTGTAGTTCTCCTTGAAGAGGTCCTTCACATCCCTTGTAAGTTGTATTCCTTGGTATTTTATTCTCTTTGTAGCAATTGTGAATGGGAGTTCACTCATGATTTGGCTCTCTATTATTGGTGTATTTGAATTCTTGTGATTTTTGCACATTGATTTTGTATCCCAAGATTTTGCTGAAGTTGTTTTATCAGCTTAAGGAGATTTTGGGCTGAGACGGTGGGGTTTTCTAAATATACAGTCATGTCATCTGGAAACTGAGACAATTTGACTTCCTCTCTTCCTATTTGAATACCCTTTATTTCTTTCTCTTACCTAATTGCCCTGGCCAGAACTTCCAATACTATGTTGAATAGGAGTGGTGAGAGAGGGCATCCCTGTCCTGTGCTGGTTTTCAAAGCTTTTGCCCATTCAGTATGATATTGGCTGTGGGTTTGTCATAAATAGCTCTTATTATTTTGAGATATGTTCCATCAATACCTAGTTTATCGAAAGTTTTTAGCATGAAGCAGTGTTGAATTTTATCAAAGACCTTTTCTGCATCTATTGAGATAATCACTTGGCTTTTGTCATTGGTTCTGTTCATGTGATGGATTATGTTTATTGATTTGTGTATGTTGAACCAGCCTTGCATCCCAGGGATGAAGCCGACTTGATCATGGTGGATAAGCTTTTTGATGTGCTGCTGGATTTGGTTTGCCAGTATTTTATTGAGGATTTTCACATTGATGTTCATCAGGGATATTGGCCTGAAATTTCCTTTTGTTGTTGTGTCTCTGCCAGGTTTTGGTATCAGGATGATGAATGCCTCATAAAATGAGTTTTTCTATTGTTTGAAATAGTTTCAGAAGGAATGGTACCGGCTGCTCTTTCTACCTCTGGTAGAATTCTGCTGTGAATCTGTCTGGTCCTGGACTTTTTTTTGGTTGGTAGGCTATTAATTACTGCCTCAATTTTAGAACTTGCTATTGGTCTATTCAGGGATTTGACTTCTTCTTGGTTTAGCCTTGGGAGGGTGTACGTGTTCAGGAATTTATCCATTTCTTCTAGATTTTCTAGTTTATTTGTGTAGAGGTGTTTATAGTATTCTCTAATGGTAGCTTGTATTTCTGTGGGATCAGTGGCGATATCCCCTTTATCATTTTTTATTGTGTCTATTTGATTCTTCTCTCTTGTCTTCTTTATTAGTCTGGCTAGAGGTCTATCTATTTATTTCATTGATATTTTCAAACAACCAGCTCCTGGATTCATTGATTTTTTTGAAAGGTTTTTCATGTCTCTCCTTCAGTTCTGCTCTGATCTTAGTTATTTGTTGTCTTCTGTTAGCTTTTGAATTTGTTTGCTCTTGCTTCTCTAGCTCTTTTCATTGTGATGTTAATGTGTCAATTTTAGATCTTTCCTCTTTCTCCTGTGGGCATTTAGTGCTATAAATTTCCCTCTAAACACTGCTTTAGCTGTGTCCCCGAGATTCTGGTACCTTGTGTCTTTGTTCTCATTGGTTTCAAGTAACTTGTTTATTTCTGCCTAAATTTCATTATTTACCCAGTAGTCATTCAGGAGCAGGTTGTTCAGTTTCCATGTAGTTGTGCAGTTTTGAGTGAGTTTCTCAATCCTGAGTTCTAATTTGATTGCACTGTCGTCTGAGAGACTGTTTGTTATGATTTCTGTTCTTTTGCATTTGCTGAGGAGTGTTTTATTTCCAATTATGTGGTCAATTTTAGAATAAGTGCAATGTGGTGCTGAGAAGAATGTATATTCTGTTGATTTGAAACGAAGAGTTCTGTAGATGTCTCTTAGGTCTGCTTGGTCCAGAGCTGAGCTGAATTCCTGAATATCTTTGTTAATTTTCTGTCTCATTGATCTGTCTAATATTGACAATAGGGTTTATGTACCACTAAGAGAAGGAAAAATGCTTACAATCAAACCATGATATATCATTTATTGAAAATCACATTGCTATTTCAGACATGTTGATGCCTAAAAGAACATATATTAGAATTTATGAAATATGGTGATGAGTTTTCCAGAAACATTATCTAATACATTATTATAATTATACTTGTAATTGTTGTAACTATTTGTAGACATCACCAGGAGAAGACAAACAGACAAACTCAGGGTGTATTAATCCATTTGGGCTGCCATAACAAACTACCATAGATGGAGTGGCTTATAAACAACAGACATATTTCTCACATTTCTGGAGGCTGGGATCTCCTAGGTCAAAGTACCAGCAGATTTGGTGTCTGATGAGGGCCTGCTACCTGGTTCACAGACAGCCATATTCTTGCTTTGTCCTCAACATAGCTGAGGGCCCCAGGGAGCTCCCTGGGGTCCCTTTTATTAGAGCACTCATCCTATTTATGAGGGCAGAGCCCTCTCAAAGCTCTCATTTCTAGTACCATCATGATGGTGATTAAATTTTAATTTAAAAACTTTGGGGGAACAAAAACGTTCAGTCTGTAGCGTAGATAAGATCAAAGATGGCTTCCCTTTTCTATAAGGTAACCATTTATACAAGAAGACTTTGATTTCCTCTACTATTTTTGGATCTTTATTAAACTCTGGAATAATTATACTTGGAAGAGCAAATATAAGACTACAGGGCTTTCTTATACAGTTATGCATATAAGCTTTGCATATACAATTCAGAGCTTTCTTATATGGTTGTGGAAATTGTGTACTGGACAACTATAGGGAGAGTGGTTAACATGGTATACCATATGAATCTTGCTCCCTAGGGTTGAGCATTGCATATCCTGTGTGAATCCATGTGGTTGGCCTGCATAAATCTCATAGCTAAGCATCTATGCAGCCTCATCTCTGATCCTTTATCCTGATAAGCCAGCATCACAACACAAGACTTCTGCTGGGAAAAGAGGGAATGGATGAGTTTGCAATCAATTTTGAGATTAAAGTTTTAAGTTGTACATTTAGTAATGAAAAATGACTAGAAATGATAAAATCTACCTAAGATATTGCAAAGAAATTGGAAAGGATGATTTGTCAGAATGTGGCTGAAGGTGTTAATGGCAAAAAAGGAAAATATATTCGTGTTTTTACCACATAATATTGAGAATCTTCAATAATATGGTTTTATATAAAATTGAGAGAAAAACATGTCTTTTGACTCAGAGAACTCTTCATTCTTCCTAAGAGAGACAGACATACGATAATGAATTAAGTACTATTGGAGAGAAGGGTTCCAGCAGGTGCAAGGAGGGGGTAGGGATTAGTCCTGAGTGGGCAGCAGAGGAGACTTCTTTGAAAAGCTGACATTTTATTTTTTATTTTTTCAAAATTTTTTTTAAAATTTTAGATTCAGGTGGTACATGTGCAGGTTTGTTACATAAATATCTTGCACCATGCTGGGATTTGGGCTTCTATGGAACCCACCAACCAAATAGTAAACACAGTACACAATAGGTAGCTTTTCAACCATTTCTACTCTCCCTTCTTCTCCCCTTTTGGGGTCCGCAGTGTCTATTGTTTCCATCTTTATGTCTGTATGTACCCATTGTTCAGTTTCCACTTATAAGTCAGAAGATGTGGTATTCGATTTTCTGCTTTTGTCTTAGTTCATTTAGGATAATTACAGCTGCATCCATATTGCTGCAAAGTACACGATTTCATTATTTTTATGGCTGAATAGTATTCCATGGTGTACATGTACAAAATTTACTTAATCTAATCCATCATTGACGGGCATCTAGGTTGATTCCATGTCTTTCTTGTTGTGAATAGTGCTATGCTGCAGTGAACAACATATGAGTGCATGTGTCTGTTTGGCAGAATGATTTATTTCCTTTAGAATATATACCTAATAATATGATTGCTGGGTTGAATGATAGTTTTATTTCTAGTTCTTTGAGAAATTTCCAAACTCCTTTCCACAGTGGCTGAACTAATTTACATACCCACCAACAGTGTATCAGCATTCCCTTTTCTTTGCATCCTCACCAACAGCTTTTATTTTTGACTTTTTTTCTTTTCTTTTTTTTTTTTATTATACTTTAAGTTAGAACTGGAAATACCATTTGACCTAGCAATCCCATTACTATGCTGCTATTTTTGGCTTTCTAATAGTAACTATTCAGACGGGTGCGAGATGGTATCTCACTGTGGTTTTGATTTGCATTTCCCTAATGATTAGTGATGCTGAGCATTTTTTCATATGTTTGTTGGCTAAAAAGCTGACATTTCATTTCATTTTTTTTAAAAAAAAGGTTTATTTTAGGTTCGGGGGGGTACATGTGAAGGTTTGTTACATAGGTGAACTCATGTCACAAGGGTTTGCTGTACAGCTTATTTCATCACCCATGCATAAAGCCCAGTACCCAATAGTTATTGTTTGTGCTTCTCTTCTTCCTCCCACCCTCCACCCTCAAGTAGACCTCAGTGCCTTTCATTCCCCAAAAGCTAGCATTTTAAAGCAGCCCAAAATATAATAATTTTAATCCAAAGTTGCATGTGATTTCTGTTAATGATAAAAAAAGATAACATTTGAAAAGGAGTCCTTTTGGTAACCCATGTATTAAGGAAGAAATGTTTGTACCTGCCCCCACCCCCAAAATCATATGTGAAACCCTAACAACCAATGTGAATGTATTTGGACACAGGGCCATGAGCAGATGGTAGAGTTTAAATGAGGTCATAAGGGTGGGGCCCTAATCTGATAGAGCTGGTGCACTTTTCAGAAGAGGAAGAGATACTGGAACGTGTCTCTGTCTGTGTCCATTCAGAAAGAAGGCCATGTGATACAGTTTGGATGTTGCCTCCAACCCAATCTCATGTCAAAATGTAATTCTCAATATTGGAGGTGGGGCATGGTGGGAGGAGATTGGGTCATGGAGGCAGGTTTCTCATGAATGGTTTAGTACCGTCCCCCTTGGTACTGTCTTCATAATAGTGAGTTCTCATGATATTTGATCATTTAAGTATGTGGCACTTCCCCCTTCACTGTCTCTTGCTCCAGCTCTGGCCATAAGACATGCCTGCTCCCCCTTCACCTTCTGGCATGACTATAAGTTTCCTGTGGCCTCCCTAGAAGCTGAGCAGATTCCAGCATCATGCTTCCTGTACAGTCTGCAGAACCATGAGCCAATGAAGCCTCTTTTTTTATAAATTACCCAGTCTGATGTACTTCTTTATAGCACTGCAAGAATGGACTAATACACTATGTGAAGACAAAGGGGATGTCTGCAAGCCAGGACGAGTGCATCTACCAGAAACTGAGTTCTGCTGGACTTTTGATCTAGGACATCCAGCTTCCAGAATGGTGAGAAAATACATTTTTATTATTTAAGCCACTCAGTGTGTGGTATTTTGTTATGGTAGCTCAAGTAGATTAATGCACCACATCTACTCTGTTTTCTGGCTCTATTCAACCAATTTTAGGCCATAACAATAATATTCATTCATAATACCCCAACAATACAGAATAGCTTAGTTTTTGCCTTGCTTTTTATCCATCAGATTTCATTAGATTCTCACAACAGGCCAGTGAAATGTAAGTTATTTTCATTGGGCTATTTATAAATGAAAAAATTTTGAGACTCGGAGTTTCAGCTAATAAGTTGCTCTAGGTTCATTGCTATTTCTACTCAAATCCAAACACTGTTTTAGCCAGGACAAGGGTCAGAAGCTCAGCAACTCTAAATCATAACAACTGCATATCCCCTCCCCACCTAAATATTATGGTGATTTTACAGGGAAAATAATGAAATAAGATTTTTTTCTCAGAAGAGCAAAGCTTCCAGAGTTTTAGCAACTCTTTGAAGCCTAATGCCATAAAGTTGTTGACTTTATGGGGGGGTGTGGTGGGAGGGAAAGTAAAAGAAACACTTATTATAGTGACTGTAAAGAATAATCATAGAACATATTTGATCTATCTTCTATATGAACTATTCTTTCCAAGGATGTATGTTCCAAGCCATTATATTAAAATATCAGTTAAGAGCCTTATCAGGTATGGTAATGCCTCAGGTGGAATTTGGAAAGTACAATTATTAGGGTGCAAAGACCGCCTCAAAACCATCAAGCAATCACACTCAGTCAGTTATGGTGTTGAAGTGAAAATAGCAGCAATTGGCATTTGGAACTATTATCTGGAAATTCTTGTTTGTGTTAATTCAGGGGCACAATTTTTATAGCAGGTATGATAATTCTATTTCTGGAGGGCACTCCTATCCTGCAGATTACGATAATCTCTGAACCAACCTGCAGTCCATGAGACTACAATTCTGGGAAGGCTCTCCGCTAATGCTTCCCTACTGTTTTTTTTTTTTTCCCGCCATTCTTCAAGCTGTATTTAACATTAATTTGCTCTCTGGATTGGTTATTGATTACACTGGAGCACATGGAGAAGCTGGCTAAGAGGCAACACTTTTTACAAAGTTCATTCACTTAAGTTTACAGAAGATGTAGGTGGGTCTGATCTGCTGGAGTCAAAGGATTTAAGGAAAAACAGGCTTTCCCTAAGAGTAGTTAGCCTTGTACGTTAGCTTATTCCAGGTGAAACAAATAGGGCTCCTGATTGTATAAGGCCATGTGAAATTTACAAAATACCTTCTCAAACATGATCTTGGTTTTTCTTTCTTCCCTCTTTCCTTCTCTCCTTCCCTCCTCTCTTCCCTCTTTTTCTTACCTCTTTCCCTTCCTACCTCCCGCTCTCCCTACTTCTTTTCTATTCTTCCTCTTTCTCCTTCCTTCCATTCCCTCCCCTCTTCTCTCCTTCCCTTCCCTTTTTTCCTTTCCCTTCCCTCCCTTCTCCCCCTTCCCTCTCGTCCTCTTCTCTCTCCTCCCCTTCCCTACCCTTCCCTTCCCTTCTCTTCCCTCCTCTTCCCTCCCTTCTCCCTCTTCCCTCCTGTCCTCTTCTCTCCCCTCCCCTTTCCTCCCTTCTCCCTCTTCCCTCCTGTCCTCTTCTCTCCCCTCCCCTTTCCTTCTTTTCCCTTTCCTTCCCTTTTCCCCCTCCCCTCCCCTCCCCTCCCTTTTCCTCCCATTCCCTTCCCTTTCGTCCCCTTCCCTCCCACCCCCTTTCCTCCCTTCTCTTCCCCTTCCCTTCTTTTCTGTTCCCTTCCCTGTGCTCCTCTCCCCTTCTCTTCCCTTCCCTTACCTTCTTTTCCCTTCCCATTCCTTTTTTTTTTTTTTTTGCAATCATGTAATGACTACTGAGCACCATGCCAAGAACAATGTGCATTCAGAGCCAAAATATTGTTAGTTTCAAAGAGCTCAGTGTTTGTGACATTGAAAAATAAATAGGTGATTTTAATATAGGTTGAGAAGGGCTATGGTCAAAGCACAAAATGTTTCCTAAACAAACAAAAAACTCCTAACCCCAAGTGAGCTGGGTGTTAGGGTAAGGGTGAGGTTAGGAAAAGTTTTCTGTGCAAAGGAGCCCCTGAACTACTTCTGAAAGAAGAAATTTAATTTAGATTAGTGACCAAGGGGAGGAAGAGCTTTCTAGGAAAAAGGACCAACAAATGCCAATGATTGCAGATAAATGTGTTTTCTTTTTGGGGAATATGAATAGTTTGGTATAGCTGGGGTTGAAGATGAGGGAGATGGAAAAAGGGGTCAAGCTCAAGGGCAGGGGATGGGTGGTGGGGATGAAGTTCTGGTCAGGTAGACAATGGTCAAATTATGATGGCTCCTGTGTGCCATATAAAGAAGTCTGGATTTAACCCTGAAGATAATGAAATCTGGACTTAACCCTGAAGAAATGAAATTCTGAGAAGGGAAGAATCACAGTCTAGGTAAATTCTAATGAAATGTTTAAGTCCCTTGTCTGCCTTCAGGATTCAACCAAATGTTCAGAGTGGTTACACTCTTAGACTTCATCTGACCTATATGCTGTCTTTACTTTGCAGAAAGTAGGAGAGCAGTTGCTGAGTCAGCACCGCAGGGAGACAAGTGTGTAAGGAACATGGATTATTCATGGGGCCTGTGCACTGTTCCAGGTGCAGCCATGATTGCCATGGACTGGGCCCATTTGTAATGCAAAGGCATGGCAAGAAAATCCATTTTCTCATTTTCAGAGCCTATTTTATCTCCACGCTCCTGCCCATGTTACGAATTTAGGCTGATAAAGTGAAACAGGAGGCAGAAGAGCAAAGTGAAATTTCTGATGACTGTTTGCAAAAGGAATTTTTAGATACCAATTTGTGAACTCCTTTATTCAGAAGGAAATGATTCAGAGAGAATGTATCTTGAGTCCTGGTGGTGTAAAACAATGAAGAATGGGTTTTGAAGTAAGACAAATGTGAATTTGAGTTCTGTGACCTTGAGCAAGTCAGCTAGCTTCTCTGCACCACAATTTCTTTATCAGTAAAATGTGAGTGATAATATTGTGAGAGATGGAATTTTGGCCCCAATTTTTCACCTCTTCCTGGATCCTTGACCTTTACCTTGTGACTAGTTGCTTCCACTAGAGGCAGAATATACTTTCTGGTCCTTTTACTTTGGGTTCAGGCATGTGACCTACTTTGGCCAGTAGGGTATCTGGGGGTAGGAAGAGGGAAGTAACCATGCAATAGGCCTCAATCCTGGCTTTAAAAGTTATCACACGGTTCTCTTTCCTTCTTGCACTTCTGCTATTGCTGTGAGAAGAACTGCCCTAGGATTTTGCAGGCACCCCAGCTTGAACTTCAATGAAGCAAACTTGCATTCACTCCACAGCAAGTTGTCAAGCATAGGGGAACCTGTAGCTTGAATCAGAGATGTTTGGCTGTGTCCCAGTTGACCCACAGACATGAATAAGAGAGAACAATTTTCATTTCAAGCCACTATATTTGTGGTGACTTGTCATGCAGCAATAGCAAAATGACACAAATACTGTGATAGACTGCTTCTAAATGGCTCCCAGTGATCTTTCCTCATCATGGTCACTCCATGGTGTCTTTTCTTTTCTTTGTATGTGGGCTGGTCTTGTTGATCTAGTAACTTACTTTTAACTAATAGAATATGGCAAAAGTGACGGAATGGCACTCTTGAGGTTAGATTATAAAAGACCATGACAGCCACCTTCCTGACACCTTTTCTCTCTGCTTACTCACCCTGATGAAGGAATGTGCCATATGTGGAGACCTGCACGGAAAGGAACTGAGGATGCTCTCTGACTAAAAGCTAGAAGGAACTGAGGCCCTCAGTCAACAGTCTACAAGACACTGAATCTTGCCAGCAGCCATGCAGCGAGCTTGAAAGCAGATCTATCCTCAGCTGAACCTTCAGATGAGACCACAGCCTAAGCAGACACCTTGGTTGCAGCCATGTGAGACAACCTGAAACAGAGAGCACAGCTAAGCCTCACCCAGGTTCCTGACCCTCTGAGGAAACTGTGAGAAAGCAAATGTCATTTTAGGCTATTTAATTTTGGAGGTAGTTTGTTACACAACAATAAATAATTATAATAGTTATCTTGAGGATTTCCTGGGGAGAATAAATGGAATTGCATATATATAGGTCATCATATGAAGAATACTGGTACCCCAGAGATGTTCACCCCAGAGATGTTGTAAGAACCTGTGAATACCTTACCTTATATGGCAAAGTTTTCCTGAATGGTTTAAGATGGAAAAGTTTTACTGGATTATCCGGTGGGCCCAATCTAATAACATGAGTCCTTAAAAATGGAGAATATTTTTTGGCCATAATCAGAGAGACATGTGATGATGGAAGAAGTGTCAGAGATGCAATGTGAGGGGACTAAAACTGCTGTTGCTGGCTTTAAAGATGGAGAGAGGGGAACCTGAGTCAAGGAATGCAAATGGCCTCTGGAAGCTGGAAAAGGCAAGAAATGGATTCTCCTTTAGAACCTCTGGAATAAAATGCAGTCAGGCTGACACCTTGATTTTACCTCAGTGAGACCAATACTGGAGTATGACTTCCGGAGCTGTAAGTTAATAAATTTCTGTTGTCTTATGCACTAGTCTATGGTAATTTGCTATAGCAACAATGGAAAATGGATACATAGCATAGCCTATTAGGACTTAGTGAATATAGGTTTTCTTTATCCTTTTTCTTTCTCCCTTTCCTTATTTTTGAAACAAGTGGATTTAACTTTGTACAAGAGCAGTTTTGTACAAACTTCATGGCATTATTTGAAGATTATGGGGAGAATATCGTTAAGCTCTTTGAAAAATGCCTGGCACACAGCAAGCAGTCAAATGTAAGCTATGATCTTTATGATTGTAATTGTTACTGTTATTATCCAGAGGCCCTGATTTCAATTCTCCATTCCACTAGGAAACAGAATATTCTTTATTCCACTGAGGAACTATGATATAGCCAGCAGTGAAAAGTGTTGGACAGAAGCCTTTTTTTTTTTTTTTTTCTGGAACTCCCAATGTTCAAACTTAAAATTTTTCTACAAAAAGTTTTGGTCCATTTTTTATAAACTTGTATGTGTCTGAAAAATAGCCTTAGTTGGAGGCATTTACTCTTATGGGTAAAAAGAAGTCTCAGGACATGAGAACTCTCCTCAGATATCTCATGGGCTGTCAAAAGGGAGAAAGAACCAATTTTTTTCTGTTTGTTTGGTCTCATTGGGTAGAAAGAGTAATGGTAGAAACTTCACTGAACTGAATTAGAGTCACTGGAGCTGCAAAGGACCTGAAGCCTCCTATAAGGATACTTAATATATGAAACCAGCGAAGACAAAATTAAAGTATGTATAATAATTCTATAAAGGTGTGGTGGAATGCACCCTTTCAATTCCTAAGGAGACTCATTCATTCTACAATCTAGTCTAATGAAATAATTATAGATGTAAATATGTATACGATGATTTTTTTAAAAGATAATTTTTACATTGACACATAAAAATTTTGTTGCAGTGTTCCTGCCACCCAGCTTTGGCTCAGTAGATGGACCTCACCCCAGGGTTTTGATCCCAATTAGTGCTATTGTTCTTAGAAGAATATCTTACAACGTCAGGTGATGCAAAGTGCTTCACCAGATCGAGGAGCCCATGTGTTGTAAGAAGAAACTGGGTGTTTCTATCTGTCCTTCTCTAAGTCAGTGACCTGAGGCAACATTTCTAATGAGCTGAATGTCTGTGTCTTCTTGCCTTTGTTCATGCTATTATCTCAATTTCCCACAGTTCCTCACTGCTTAAAGGATAAAGTCTTGATTACACAGCAGGACATTAAGGGCCCCATCACAAACCGTTCCCCATCTACCTTTCTAGTTTTATCTCCTACCAAATCTTACCAGACATTGCAGACTCCATATGATTAGTCATTCATTTATCTCTTTCATGTCATTTAACAATATTTTACAGATTATAATGTGGCCATGTTAGTGACTCTCAAGGTATTACAGTTTAGTGGATGAAATAGACATTTAACAAATAATACAAAATAAAAATAGAAGTAAAATTGTGATGAATCTCCTGAAGTTAAGTTATAACAGGGGACTAAGAGTAGCAGGAGACTGTATAATTGGGGGGATGGGGGCTGATCATGGAGGGGCTGAGGAAGCCCTTCAGAATTTTGTTGGATTGAGGCATTATTTTGTGTTATTGCTGTATCAACAAAGCCCAGTAGCAGTTTTAGCACAGTGTGGGCATGCAATAAATGTGAATAAAATAAACGGATGACTGAAAAAATTGATATTGACAAAGGATAAATTAATCTGCACACTGTATCATAACCAATTAAAGCACACACACACACACACATATTGCTTAGGAGCACATATTAATGTAATTAGATATTAAGTTATACTTTACAGTTTACAATGCTTTTCCATGCAGCATCTCAAAGAATTGTACGTATACCAGTGAATAAAATTCTTATGTTTGTTTTGCAGAAAACTGAGACTATGAGAAAGTTGCCCAAGGTAACATATCTAGTAAGTAACAAAGGCAGACATAATGCTTTGGTCCTCTGGTCTCAAATGGGGGGCCTCATTCTTCTTTATTTATGAGGAAATAAGGGTGGGATGATTTCAATAATTCAGGAATAAGTGATGAAAATCAACACTTAAGTGGGTAAAATATTAAACAATCTTATCTGATTGAAGGAATAAAAACATTCTCATTGCATTGAAGAATCACAGGGTCAGATTAGGGAGAAGAAAACCCGGAGGGGTGAGCCTGGCAGGTATAGCAGCTTGTCACCCAGAAACACCTGCCAATCCAGGCCAAGAGACAACTGAGAGGATGAGATGTGAGTCCAAGACCCACTGTGGATGGGGATCCACAGTAAACCATACATGCTTTCAACTGGGGACCTTAAGGCCTCCACTCAAGATGGGACAGTGAACCAGAAATAGTCTTTTGTCCTAGGGACTCAATCACTATAAATGGCCTAATGTGAAGTTTCATTGCTAGTGCCCCTGGCCACAGCCAAAGGCAAATCTGAATTCTCCTTGGAGCAGGAAACATCAATCTAAGCCTCCATTATTTCCATAATTAATATTTTCCTCTAAAATATTCAGAACTCAATCAAAAATAACCTGAAGGGAAGTGTTCCTTGACAAGTTAAATTTCATCTCTCAAATATCATTCTGTCCATGGAGCTTGGTTTTATCTTGAGGCCATCAACGGGCTTTCAGGAGGGGACTGTAATATTGAGGTACATTTTCTAGAGAGAAAACTCTGGAATCTGTAAGAAGATTGGGTTAGTGTTCAGTTAGAATTATTTTAACCAGCTTCCACTTAACCAATTGACTAACACATTTAGAGGATTAAATGCTGTCCCTCATTCCCTCTGTAAAACATTCTGATCGATATCAGGAGCTAGTACTTTCAGGTACTTGTGCTCCAGTGAGTGGAGTTGTATGTTTTCAGAGTCGCTTGGGTTAGTTACCAAATCATTTATGCCAGTTATAGTTCTTAGTGTAGACATATAATTTCAGTAAATATTTTATAAGCTAATAAAATATTACTAAGAAAGGACAGATTTGTTACGATGAAAGTGGGTTGAACACTTCAGAACAACTCAATAGAGGTGCATACAAAAGAGTTACCATCAAATAAAGTAGAAACAAGAGAATTATAATGATTCAGGAAAATTGCAAAATTTTGGAAGGATTCCATATTTAGATTATATCTCAAATAGATATGTATATATATATATATATCTTTTTTTTTTTGAGATAGGATCTCACTGTGTTGCCCAGGCTGGAGTGCAGTGGTGCGATCTCTGCTCACTCCAACCTCCACCTCCCAGGTTCCAGCGATTCTCCTGCCTCAGCCTCCCAAGTAGCTGGAATTACAGGCGCCTGCCATTGTGTCTGGCTAATTTTTGTATTTTTAGTAGAGACAGGGTTTCACCTTGTTGGCCAGGCTGGTCTCGAACTCCTAACTTCAGGTGATCCACCCACCTCCGCCACCCAAAGTGCTGGGATTACAGGCATGAACCACTGTGCCCAGCCATTTAGATTATGTCTCAAATATTTTAAAGTTTTTATTTAATTGGAAATTATATGAAATAAAGGATTCTTTCTGTCATGAAAGTTACATTCTAGCTTCCACTGGAATTCTGATACAGGAAAGATTGTCATATAAAATGGACTTATGCATATGATATTACTACTTGTTAATAACATGGAGTAAAATGAAATACTGTCATATTCATAATATGGCATATAATAATATACTGCTAAATCATAATATATTGTTTTATTTATTATAGTAATTATTGTATTATTATAATATATTATACCAATAATATATATTAACTAAAAATGCTGTAATATTCTTTTTAATATTAATAATAATAATAAAATATGCAGTATATTCCATTTTATCAGTCACTCCTTATATGAACACCATTTATCCTTAATGACTATTCCAAGACTCATCACAGAGTAGGCATTCAAGATTACCTAATGAATGAATAAGCCATATAATCTTTCAATATTGCAATGATTCTTCTCAGGTATCTCTCAAATTTGTCAATATCAATTAAAAAATATGAAGCTCACAAACTGACACATTAGTTGTTGGTGTGCTCTCAACAGCAATGGCCCTATTTTCTGACAGAACTGACTTATAAGGCACTTGGCATCCAATAAACCTGTAAATCTGGTTTCTCACAAACTGCTCTTATTCTAGGTTATTCTTCATCCTGAACTTGTGGAATTAATTTTTAGAATCTCAGTAGAAGAGTCTGCATTAATTTATTCATTTTATAATTCCGCAAACTTTTATAGAATGCCACTATGTATCACACGCTGGCCTAATTATCTCCATAAATAGGCATTTTATTCATTTTGGCCTATTCATTAAATTGCAGGAGTTATTTTGGAGTCTTGAGTCTATTATCTAAAATATTAGATATTTTTATCAACTGTCACCTAAAAATTTGACAAACATGTTATTTATGTAATTATAGAAGTCATTGAGGGAAGATGTTGAAAGGGACTGGACCAAATTAAAAGATAGTAGAAACCACTGGAATATGGCTTCTCGGCTGTCAAATTCTTATTCTCATCCAGTTGGGGCTGGATGTGGAACAATTATGACAAGGCGGAATTTCGGATATCCAGGATGATTTAAGGATAGTGTGGTTCCTCTTGGTAATGTTTAAGAGGCTATCCAAGAAAAGAGATGACAAGGTCCTGTTCTAAAACGGACAAGGCCAGTGCCCAAGGGCATCTAAGAAAGAAGCAGCCAGGAACATAGCCAATGTGGGGAGAAGAAACTAGGAAAAGTGATGAGTTAGGCTCATAGAGATAGGCTCATAGAGGTAAGTCTTTAGAAATTCCCTAGGAAAACTGTAGGTGGTCATGAGAGATTTTTTAGAACATTCTAAGTTCATCTTGTGTGAGTGTGCCAATGTCTCTTCATGGAAGTAAAGCTGAATGGAAATAGGTTGACATTAACCATTAACACACAAATCAATCATCTTTTTTTCTTTCTTTCTTTTTTTGAGACGGAGTCTTGCTCTGTCGCCCAGGCTGGAGTGCAGTGGCGCGATCTCGGCTCACTGCAAGCTCCGCCTCCCGGGTGCACGCCGTTCTCCTGCCTCAGCCTCCTGAGTAGCTGGGACTACAAGCATTCGCTATCATGTCCTGCTAATTTTTTGTATTTTTAGTAGAGATGGGGTTTCACCGTGTTAGCCAGGATGGTCTCGATCTCCTGACCTCGTGATCTGCCCACCTCGGCCTCCCAAAGTGCTGGGATTACAAATCAATCATCTTTTATATTTCCAAATCTGGTTGGGTCCTTACTTCATCTTAGTTATTGGGAAGGAGTATTAATTAATTGCAAGTGTAGGATTCCCTGCCTCCAGACCAAGGAACAACCAATCAGGCATTGTGTAAATATCTTTCTAATCATACCCTGTATAGAAAGAATTGGCACTTCCTGGTCAAAGGGTTAAAGGGCTTTTCTGATGCTCTCAGCTGGCAACTAGCCCAGAATTGCCTTGTTCTCATGTCCCGGTCTTTTTTGCTTGGATTTCTTCAGTATTAGGAATTTCTCTGTCCTGGTGAAAGAGTGCAGCTCTCTCATTGCCTTACCCCTGGGTACTGGGACAAGGTGTAGGTGGAAAAGTTCTAAAATGCATTAATTCTACAAGCATTTATTGACCACTGACTGTGTGCCAGGCACCCTTCTAAATGTTTGTAGTACACCACTGAGAAAACAGAAAAAGAATCCTGCATTCGTGGACCTTTACCTAGCAGAAGATAGAGAGTAAGCACTAAAAGCAATCAAGAAGTAAAAAATGTATTTTCTTCGAAGGTCATAATTACTATGGGAAAAAGCACAGTAGAGGCACAAGGGAGATAAGAGATGTTCAGGAGCTGGATGGACAGATGGTTGTATTAAGTAAACTGACCAAGGAGGCCTCAATGAGAAGGTGACATTTGAGAAAAGTCTTAAAGGTGAAGGAGTGAGTCATGAAAATCATGTGCTAGAATCCCAGGCAGAAGGAATGAAGTAAAGGCCCTGAAGTGGGAGTGAGACTGGCATCTTGGCAATGAGCAGAGTCAGTGACTGGGAGTAACAGGAAATCAGAGAATTAATGAGGGACCAGGCCATGTGGGCTTATAGGCTTTGTAGGACTTTGGGCTTTTACTCTGAGTGAAATGGAGAGCTGTTGAAGTGGATAGTGGAATGAAATGCTCTGACTCAAGTGTTAAAAGGATCGCATTGGCACTTGTACTGAGAACATATTGTAGGCAAACAAGCCTGGATGCGGGAACATCTACGAGGAAGTTGTTGTAAGAGTCCCAAGAAAAGTTTTTGGTGCTTTGGTTGGGGATGATAACAGTAATTAGGACTAGCCAGATTCTCGGTGCATTTTGGATGTAGATCTGACAGGATTTCCTGGCAGATTGGCTGTTACATGAAAGGAAAGGAATGTCAAGCATGACTTCAAGGTTTTTGACATCAACAACTGGAAAGATTAAGTTGTTAGAATTGTGATGGGAAGGACTGTGGATGGAGCAAGTTTCAGGGGGAAAGCAGAGTTCAGTTTTGGACATACTGGTTTTGAGATGCCTGCCAGATATCCGAGTGGAGATGTTTGAGTAACCACTTGGATACATGAGTATAGAGATGAGGATCGAGGTCTAGATGTTTGAGTAGGCAGTTAGATTCATGAGTATGGAGATGAGCACAGTGTTTTCTTTATTATGGAGAGCTGACTGTTCTGTTTAATGCCACAGCAGTTTTCTAGGATGAGAGTTGGGAGGAAGTGGATGCAACTGGCCTTTTTTTCTCTTGTGACTTGTGTCTGGGTGGGATACATGTCTGTGTTGCAATCTTCTACCTTTTCCCCTCTCTGCTTTTGAAGCTGCAACCCTGTCAGTCCTCAAAGGTAATACTTCTCTGATTCTTGATATTTCATCTAGAACTGCTTTGAACTGATGTGCCTCTGGATGTAGTCCCTGAAGCAGCTAGTTTCACTTGACATTTTTGCTATTTTCTTGAAAATTCCTTCCCCTCTTCACTGTTTCTCTTCATTCCCGGAAAAGCTTGATCCACTGACCTAATGGTTATGGCAACAAGGAGTTAACAGCAATAAGTTTGGTGTTAACTCCTTGTATACCACCAAGTATTATTATGGTGTTAATAACAGTTATAGCACCAACTATTATTCAATGTTATAGCAAATTCCAAAGGCCTCATCTTGTTCACAAGTGTATCATGAGAGGCTTTGTAATGTGGCATTAGACTTTGTTACATGACAGATTCTGGGATATTTTGTCACATGTCAGAGATCATGTTACATGTCAGGTTCACTTTCTCTATGGTATTATCCTGAGGTTTGAGAGAATCTATTCCAAGTGAACCCATGATGGTTCCATGTGATCAACTTACTTCTTCCACATGCTAATAAAATATGTTTATGACCATTTCTCTTGCCAGGAATAAAATTATACATACACATCTTAATTTCTTGGGATTTGATTACTTCTTCTGCTTTGAAATTAGACTAAGTTTAGCCTGCCTTTGCTATTTTGGCGTATCTCCAATTCTTCATGATTTTCTCATGTAAGTATGAATTTGAAATTTTTATATGCATAGATTTTCATTAACACTATGTCATATTCAGAGTTGGCAAAAGATGTCATTTTTGAGAAAAAAATAAAGACTTTACTGGTAGAAAAAGAAGCTTGAGCGGTTTTCTGACATATGTTACTATATTTACAAAATAAACTGGTTTTAGAGATCAGTTTATAAATTTGACATAAGGTTTAGTATTTCCATTCTATTTCTTTATACTTTTAGTTTTATTATGCAAATGACACAGGAAGCCACAAGATTTTTAGTCATGGACTAGCTGTGAATATATACAGTAAATCCTTTTCTATGCATTTTGTGGTTTAGTTGAAAAATTGTGGCTTTGGGTAGAAAATCGAGGATTGAGTCCTGGTTCTGCTTACTGACAAATTCTGTAACCTTGGAGGTCACATGAATTCTAGTAAACTTCTTTTCATCATCTGCCAAATAGGGGTAATTATAAATGTGCCATGGGTTATTCATTCAGCAAAGTTATTGAGTACCTGCCATATGCCAGGCACTGTATGATAGACATCAAGGATGAAACATGAAAGGTATAACCCAGGCCCCCAGAAAAATCATTGTCTCAGAAATAAATGTGTAAACACACTAATAAAATTGAGTGTGGTCATTTCTGTAATAAAAGGATTATATTGGAAATGTATCCTTTTACTGTACGTAAGAGGTTTTGTTTGGCTGAAGTCTATAGAACAATTCTAGATTCTCTTCATATTTAAAGGTCTTCAAATATATTAAGAACTAAAAATGAAAAATTCTCACCAAATAACTTAGCTACCATGCAGACATGTAAAATAGAACTTAAATGTATGCTCTGGCTGTGTTAGAACTTCTTTGAATAATAAAGTTACTGATGAAACAACAATCTCCAGTCTTTACGGGGTTTAAAGCAAGCTACAAAATCAGCCTCAAAACATGAGAAGACAATATGAAAGATTATGTAGTATGATAAAATATTTGGGGTGATAGGTTTCTTTAGCCTCTCAAAATTTAGAATAAAGTGGATAAATCTAGTGGACTTAAAGATCAAGAATATATACTTTGAAGCCAAAATGCCAACATTCAGTTCTGTCTCTGTTTTTACTAACTGTATAACCTTAGAGAAGTCACTTAAATTATTTGTACTTCCTCAATTTCCTTCCCTGTAAAATGGAGAGAATGATAGGGTTGTTGCGAGGACAAAGGATAGTGCCTGGAACATAGTAACTACTATATAGGTGTTTCCTATTATAATAGTATCAATACCAATAATAACATTGAAAATTGATAGTACTAAAAATGAATTTAGTATTCTTTAGTTAAAGATTTTGCATTCAAATTCCAGGCAGTATAACCCATGACGGAAAATACATTAGGATCACAAAGACTAGAAATTAGGAAGTAAAACTACATTATTTGCAGATGATCTGATCATCTACTTTGGAAGTTCAAAAGCATTTTACAGGCAAAATATTAGAAATAATAAAATATTTTAGCACAATAGCTAAATCAGTATTAAAAAAACTCTATTGTATTTCTGTATACTAAAATAAATATTGGCCCCAGTTCCCAGTTGTGTTATTAAATAGCTATAAGACCTTGGGTAAGTAGTTTCACCTCTCTGGTCTTGGCATTTGATCTATCTGTAAACTGAGGGTGTTTTGTTCAGTCTCTGCTCTGGTCCCTCCAATTCTAATGTATGATGGATCTCCAGATGTTTCTGCCTTACCTCACCTTGTCAGTGGTGCCTTTTAATTTAAAAAAATGCTCTAACATCTGCTAAATGAAAAGTGTTGTTTTACATGATAATTTTGATATACTCTTTTTGATATATGCCTCTACTGAGTTTATAACGTAGTAGCAGCTGAAATATTAATGATACCTAACATTTTCTTAGCTAATCAAAGGTAACAAAGTGTTTTCATTTTTATAATGAAATATTTCGTGAGTATTTAACAAGTACATAAGAACGTGAATACCAAACAGGATGTATTAAACTCAATAAAAGAGGTAGAAACTGAATAGCATTTGGGGAAATTTCTAGTTAACAGTCACTTACTGGTCACTCATGTTTATTTCCCTTTTCTTCCTTGGATTTTATAAAATTATAGTACAGAATTAAATTTTTTAAAACTCCCCAAAAATTATCAGCACATGAGTATACTGATTTCATCTGCATTGTTTGCTTATGTAGCTCCAGAACCTGAAAAGTACTGCAATGCTTGTGTGCACTTAATAAATGGTTGTTGCATGAATAATTGAACAACACAAAGAAAAGAGATAAGGCCATTTGAAGACGAGATATTTCAACAAATACACAAAAGACAATGCAAGAGGGACAGTCCAATTTTAGTTACATGGCAGATTAGATAACCTAATTGACCCTTTTGCTGAAAACAACTAGAAGCTACAGGTTTTATGTGAGTCTTTTTATTAGCTATCAAGAAAGGAAGGATGTGAAAATCAACATGAAAATAGGAACTCAGAAAGATAAGCATAGCTCTGTTTACTGATTTTGCTCCGAAGGTAACTGACAAACACTGGTAACCTTAACTTGCATGGCTTTGAAAGCATCATGGACAAGAGATCAAGCCTAATATGAGGAGTTTTCCCTTCTTATAACTGAGAATGCCTTGCAGTGAATCCTTTGATGAAGTCTAAACTTCCTAACTCTGAGAAGACAGCAAGGAGAATGTCTTAATCTTTTGTGTTTGTTGGGGAAAAACCTCTCTATCCTAAGAATTTTAACTAAAATTAGCAATGATTGAAATGTGTAGCCAAAACTGACACCACCTGAGTTGCTAAAAACAAAACAAAACAAAACAAACAACAACTTCTCAATTTGATAACTAAGTTAAAAGTGTCCTAGATTTGTAGTATCCAAAAATGCTTGACAGAAACAAATGTCACGACTCTTTGCAGAAGTCCTTGAACTAGGCTCAATAAATATCTAGTTTCAAGGAATATAAATTCCCAGTTAAAAATTAAAAAACACTGAAGCCAATGAACACCATGACAGCTGGCAGAAACTACAGATAAAAGAATCAGACTGAACCTAAAACACTTCAGATGTTACAATTATTAGGGAGAATATAAAATAAACACATAAGCATAAACCTGTTTTCTGTGTCTAACAAATGATTTAAAAATTCAGAGACTTGCCAAAATAAGAATTATTATATTTTGCTAGGGATTTGTAGGTAGGGTATGGCTTTTCTTGGTTTTTATGAGAGCTGATGGGATTTTCTGAGCTTGAGTTCAAGTTGAAGGTTGGTTTTAGGTCTGTTCCATGTGCTTCTTATTTTGGGACTCAGGTAAAAGACATAGCAGCTACATTGGGCATGCTTTTCTTATGGTGGGTTGCAGTAGTGCAAGAGAACAAGCCAAGTAATGCAGGCACATTTAAAACTTTGCTCGAACACAGCATATGTCATGTCTGTTCACATTTCATTGGAAAAGCAAGTCATTGCCAACTCCAATATCAGTGGTGCAAAGGAGAAAACTCTTGCATGTTTGGGGAAAGAGGAGAATGAATATTTCATGAACAGCAATCCAATTTACTAAAATAAGCTTAAATAGAGGAGGATATTAAAATATTCATTATGAACAGACTATAAAAATGACCAAGCAAATTTGAAAAAGAGCCCAAGAAATGTATAAAAATGGAAAATAACATTTACAATAAAGATTCAATGACAATTTTATAGCACATTAGATACAGCTGAGGAGAGAATTAAACTAAACTATATATCTGAATCTGAAGCAGCATAGGGAAACTAAAAGATGAAAAAATGTAGATAAGAGGAGAAAAGACATGGCTAGAGTGAGATATAACAAATATTTGGTCAGAGAAGAAGAGAAGAGAGAATGAGGAAAGAAAGTGCTTAAAGAAATTTTGTCTGGAAATTTTCAAGAACTTAAAGAAGACAAAAATTATCACATTCAGGAAGCCTAATTAATTTCAAACAGGACAAATGAAAATAAATCTACACCTACATCCATACTGCCAAAACTGGAGTAAAATTCCTATTATAGTAAAATTCCAGAGCATTAAAGACTCAGAAAGTATATTTAAAACAGCCAGAGGAAAAAAGACTACCTACAAAAGAATACTAGTAAGTCACTCAGCTGACTTCCGAATAGCAACAATGGAAGGCAGAGGACAGTGGGATGACGTTTTTCATATACTGAGGGAAAATACTTATCAACTCAGAAGTATATAACCAATGAAAATGTCTTTCAACAATAAACGCTAAGTATAATTATCTTCAAACAAAATCTGAGTTAACCAAGAGATGCTTATTACAGGAAATTCCGAACTTCAAGAAGACAGAAGTTATCTTTTTTTTTTTTTTTTTTTTTTTTTGAGATGGAGTCTCACTCTGTCGCCCAGGCTGGAGTGCAGTGGTGCCATCTCGGCTCACTGCAAGCTCCGCCTCCCGGGTTCACACCATTCTCCTGCCTCAGCCTCCCAAGTAGCTGGGATTATAGGTGCCCACCAGCATGCCTGGCTAATTTTTTGTTTTTTAGTAGAGATGGGGTTTCACCGTGTTAGCCAGGATGGTCTTGATCTCCTGACCTCGTGATCCACCCACCTTGGCCTCCCAAAATGCTGGGCTTACAGGCGTGAGCCACCATGCCCGGCCAACAGAAGTTATCTTTAATCAAAGGTTGAGTTATAAGATGAAATGATAAATGACAATAATAATTAATAACAAAATAAATAAACATTGATAGTGTAAAACAAAAATGTTTTAGCAGGGTTAAAATAAAACAGTGGAAAATGAAAACACATTTACTCTATATAAATTTGGTGAGTAGTGATAAGAAGCATAAAGTTATGAATAAAATTAGGACTTTGGAAAACTAAGTATGCATGTTACATTTCTAGGGTAAAAACTAAAAAACAAAATGTGATAGAGTGTAGAGAGAAAAATCTGAATGAGAGAAATAATCAGTGTAAAAGTAGGCAAGAAAAAAATTAAAAGAAGCATAGAAAAGCCCTGTCAAACAGAAAGTACACAATCACGTCATAGTAATAAATTGAAATAAATAATTGTTATGGTAAATGTAAATAAACTAAATTCCCTTTTGAAAGACAAAGATTATGAGGGTGGCTATATATATATATAAACTTAAGATAAATACTGTTTACAATGGCCATCCAAAGTACATAGACATGAAAGACTGAGAGTTAAGGAATGGAAAAAGAGAGATCAACAGACCTGGAAATGAGTCTCCGATATACTAACACCATTTGCGGTATTTGAAAAAAAATCACTTTTTCCAAGCTACACTGGACACTACATTCAAATATAATCCCCATCTTTAAATGTGTAACTGGCAATTTCTTGATGTGACTACCGACCCTCTCCTAGATTAGTTGGGATTACTTTCCCTGATGTTGTGCCACAGGCTCTCTTGAGCAAAACGTTGCCTAGGTGCAGCTGTATCCTGTTAGTGTCATTTATAAATAGTATCCTGCCTTTGGTATGGATTTGGTTTTTCACAAAGGCCTTCCCTTAAGGAGTTTAATGTGACATTTTCTTTTTTTTTTTTTTTTTTTGAGACGGAATCTTGCTCTGTCGCCCAGGCTGGAGTGCAGTGGCGCAATCTCGGCTCACTGCAAGCTTCGCCTCCCGGGTTCACGCCATTCTCCTGCCTCAGCCTCTCCGAGTAGCTGGGACTATAGGCGCCCGCCACCACGCCCGGCTAATTTTTTTGTATTTTTTATTAGAGACGGGGTTTCACCGTGGTCTCGATTTCCTGACCTCGTGATCTGCCCGCCTCGGCTTCCCAAAGTGCTGGGATTACAAGCGTGAGCCACCGCGCCCGGCCAACGTGACATTTTCATGCAGGCTGTTAGGAAAAAGATTTTTAGAATGGTGAACTTTAGAACTTCTTGAATCACCTGGTGGCAGCAATCAGCTCTTTTGCCTTTGTGTGAAGCTGTCTGTGATTGTGGGATATTTATTTTGTTCAGATCAACCCCTGACGTCCCTAGCACAGCTGAGTGGGAGTCATTGTGTTTTTGTTTTGCATAGTTCCTGAGTCAAGATTTGTCTACTAACTCCTACTGCCTCTGTGTATGTGAGGATGTGGAGTACATTGTGTTAAGATATGGTTACTGGGCATTTACCTAGGCTCACTTAACAGATTGCAGGGTTCATTTCTATACATCTGTCTTACAGAGTCCATGATTCAGGTTCATTTTTTCAACAAAATGATAAACTGCTTTGTACTAGAGACCTTGCAGGTCTCTAATAAATAGGTGGAAAATGTTAATATTAAAATTCACAGTGTTGTGGTTCCACTGACACTTTGCTGCTTCCTGCTTTTCTAACTCTTATGTAACATTTTCCATTAGAGTTCTAGGTGATTTCCTCAATTTTTTCTTCCTCCTTTGATTAATGCCACACATACCCACTGTGTTAATTTTCCTATAGCAGAGTTCCAGGCATACTGCTTTTGCTCAAAACATTCCATCATTCTCTGGCGCTTAGAAAAAATTAGTCAAACTGCCTATCCTAGCCTCTAGGCCCCTAATGATCTGACTCTATTCATTCTTTCAAAGCAAATTTTTAAAAAAACCATTATTTCCCTTTTGTCATCCTCAATTCTTTCTGTCAAAGTTAAAACTTGTTCTTTGTGTACCTCCTATGTTTCCTGTTTCCTCAGCTTTGTTTACGTTATGCCTTCTGCCTGGAGTACCCCCCACCCCACTATCATTTCCATAACAAATCATATTATTATTTTGGTAAATTCTGGGAAAAATAATTTTCAAGTATTATTTAGTATAGTTAGAGACTAACTGAATAGTCAAAATTATCATGGCCAGAGTAGGTAAAAACTAGCTGAGTAGTCTCCTTAGAGAGTTCCTTATTAGCCAGTTTTTTCCTAAATGTGTTGAATATTGCCTTAGACTCTAGCTGTGTGTGTGTGTGTGTGTGTGTGTGTGTGTGTGAGAGAGAGAGAGAGAGAGAGAGAGAAAGAGAGACAGACAGTGGAGGGGGTGTGGAGAGAGACTGAAAGAGAGAGATCTTGTGAAGGTATATGTATACTTGGAAACAGACATTTCACCAAGACTGAGCATCTTTTTTCTGTAATGTCTTATTTTAGTGGATGATGCTAAGGGTAAGTCAAAAAATATGTTTCTTTCCAGCCAATAAAGAAGTTTGACCTAAACTCCTAGAAAGGAAGGTGAAATGAACTCATTCGCACCTCTTTCTATGTACACTGGACATTTTCGGGGTGTTGCAGACAGTGTGGAAAAGCTCAACATCATAGAGTCTAAAAGCTGTGAGGACCTGGTCACTCCAGCCAAGTCCAGAGAAAATGTTCTTCAAAGTGGGTACATTTTGTTTTAAGTCAATGATCTCTTACTGATCCAATTTCATATGTCCTAACTTCTCTGTCTTCATTTCTGACTTAGATTAAGTAAGAAGAAAGAAATGCAAACAATGCAAACAATGAGAAACAATGCAGACAATGAGAAACAATGCAAACAATGAGAAACAATGGTCATTCCATTATGAGATTTGATATGATTTGAGAAAGTTATTACTAATGATATGGACTAGCAATTTTCATGTTTTGTTTTTTTTTTTCCTAGTAGATTCTTAGGGATTCTGGAAAACACCTTAAAGACCATGTGAGAGGTAAGGAGGAGGCTCTCCTGGACTGAACTGTGTCCTCTCCAAATTCATATGTTGAGACCCAAACTTCCAATGTGACTGTATTTGGAGCTAGGGCCTTTAAGAAGTAATTGACGTTAAATGAGGTCACAGAGTTGGGACTCTAATGTAATAGGACTGTTGTCCTTATGAGAAGAGAAAGAGGCACCAGGCACCAGGCATGTGAGCCCACAGAGGAAAGGTCATGTGAAGACAGAGAGAAGGCTGTCACACACAAGCCATGGAGAGAGGCCTCCCCAGAAACCAACCCCGCCAACACCTTGATCTCGGACTTTCAAGCTTCAGAACTGTGAGAAAATAAATTTCTATTGTTTAAGCCACTCAGTCAGTGGAATTCTGTTATGGCAGCCCTAACAGACTAATACGGAGGTCAAGTAGACAAGTCTGGTCTCTGCATTTCTATTGGAACTGGATTTACTCTGCTCCTATGAGTTATCTCTATGGGAGTTTGATATAAATTGTTAAAAAATTGAAGCAGGTAAACATAAAATTATAGAGCAATTTAACCATGTGTTGTAATGGAAACATTTCTTCTTGATGCTGGTCCCATGTTGTGTTTCTAAGTGGAAAGTTTCTTCCTCTCCAAGTCCACAGGACTCCTTTCGTTTCTAAGTACTCTACATGGCAGGCCACATCATTAAAATATGAGTTACTTTGAAGGCAGAGAGAAGATATCACTTATCTCTGTGACTTCTCCTTCCTTTGTCTCTTCCACCCCTTTCTGCCAATGGCATACTTAGTCATGTGTACTTAGTAATGTTAAATATGTAGGTAAATTTGACCTATTGAAGAATGGCCTCTACAGCCTCCTAGACAACATATAAACCTATATTGTAAATCTTTAGTAACAGAAAGCAGAATAGAATACAAGTTTTTTACAAATCTTTACAGATTTCTTCTAAGAGTTTGGTTTTTCATAAGTAGTTCTTACCATTTTTGTCTCTATAAAAATTTCTGTGCCCTCTTAATTGCCTAGAATATTCTCTATTCAGAGATTTTACAAGGAATATTCACCTGATATTGGCACAAGCACAAAGTTAGAATTAGAGAGCTATTACTGGACATGATTCCTATGCATTTCCCACAATTTTTATAACAACTGTATATTTCAGTTTATACATCTCAATTAATCCTCACACTACCCTGTAAGGTTGGTAATGGTGTTCTCATTTTTCATTTGAGGGAACTGGGACACAAGGATGTAAAAGTAACCAAAATTATACTGATAATAAGAAGGGCATTTGAGGTTTGAATTATACATTTTATTCTACATTGTGTTTCTTGCTTTTTATGTGCTTAACTATGTAAAAAATAAAAGCCGTAGAGAAATATATTTATAGGATGAATAGTCAGATATGAATCCGTATGGTCAATTATAATCAGGTCCAGATGGTTAGTGCTCTGAGCTACTAGAGACCCCATTTGATGCCCCAGTTACCTACCATCATACAATTAGGATCAGTTGACACTTAATAAAGAAGATGGCATAATTTGGTGGAAAGAACATGGGCTTTGAAATCTGTCCTGAAATAAGTTTTCAGCCCTGCCACTTACTACCTGTGAGATGCTGAACAATGAAGAGTTAACTCCTCTGAACCTCTGTCTCTATTTGTGTAAAATGTGAAGAATTAGTAATGAGTTTCTTATGAGAGGTACAGGAGACAGCAAATGAGAATGCATCTATGATTGCCCTTGACACAGAGTAGGCACACAGTGGGCATTCAATAAGTGCTAGCTGAATGTGAATCTTAGTGTTATATATTAATACAAATTAGTGTAAAATGAAATCTCTCCTTGTTATGGTCTGAATGTGCCCCCTAAAATTCCTGTATTGGAAACTTAATCCCCAATGAAACAGTGTTGGGAAGTGTTTGGGGAGGTGTTTAGGTCGAGCCCTCAAGAATGGATTAACGCTGCTATAAAAAGGGCTTGTGGGAGTGGGCACACCCTCTCTTGCCCTTCGGCTTTCCAATATGTGAGGAAACAGCAACAGGGCCCTGCCCAGATGCTGGCACCTTCATCTTGGGCTTCCCAAACTCTAGAACTATAGGGACATAAAAATCTGCTCTTTATCAATTACCCAGATTTGAGTACTCTGTCATAGCAGCCCAAAATGTACTAAGAGACTCACTCATAGGGGTTTACAAGCTAACTGTTAAGATACTGAGGAATGAGGACATAAAGGCAGCCAAGGCCAAGTGCCAAATGAGAGAAACCATGACAAGTCACTGGGGGAGGAGATTCTCGAGGGCTAGGACAGTTAGGACAACAGACTTCTTTTAGGAGGTCAGGCTCAAGCTGGGCCCTGAAGAAAGACAAGCTCTTATTTATATAGATGGGGGAAAAGGGAGCATGTGCGTTGCAGAAAGGGAGAAATGCCTTGGAAGAGAAATGTGTATGGAAAAAAGCGTAGATAATTATGGGTGGTGCAGATCCTGTAAGGTGGCTTATTGATTGTACAATTTACAAAATCTTTGGCCTCATTGGAGCCTCTCCTCAGATCTAAGAGGAGTAGAGAACAAATTTTACTGTCTCCTTTTAAAGAATAAAGATGGAACTGAAACTCTGAGAGGTAAAGTGACTTGGCTAAGGTAGCGCCTCTATTCTGTAACAGAGTGGGGCATCAAACTCCAATCTGCTGCTCCTGAGGACTCAGGGAGGTGGCAGGAGGAGGGAGGGAATAAGACTAAAGAAGTTAGAGAAAAATTGGTGACTTTGAATGGCAACCTTAGGGTTTTTTTTTTCTCTCTGTAAGTGTAGAAAACCCCAAAACCTTATGACCAAAGTAAACGTACAAAGTAATATTTTTGAAGATTAGTTTGGCCACAGGATCTGGGGTGGATGTCTGTTCCTGAGACAAGGCAGTGTTCTTCTAGAATCTATTTCTTCCAAGATCATTGTCAGAATGAGTTTTAGGCCAAAGAGGGCTGTGTCCTTCATACCATCTTAGAGAAAGCCCTCTTAATCAGGGAAATGGAGCTATTAGCACACTGGCAGCCTTTTCTGTTCTGCATTTTAAATTGTTAATTCAATTTATTTCTGGATAAAATATCTGTGTAAATCAAGCCAGTTTGCAAAACTGACAGCTCCATGAAAAAAATGTTAGGGGAAAGAAGATCAGATGCATGACTAAGCTATATTTTAATTTAAGCAAGTGTTCTGATTAAATCATAAAGGGAATAAAAATGGCATAATGGGAACATCGTAACTTACTGAACTGGGGTCAGGTTTATCTCTCCATATAGCACCAATGCAATGAAGCAGTGGGCTTGGTGGACAGATTCAGCTTTTGGAGTAGGTCAGATCTGGGTTCAAATCTTGAACAAAAGTTTGGCGATTTTTCCTTCACTGTTATAACTAGAGCATCTAGGACAGTATCAGAGTAGGTACTGCACAAATCGTTGTTGAAATTAAATGAAATGACCACTTAGCCCTACCACTTTCCAACTGGAAAACATGGGAAAAATGAGTTCACCTTAGTATACCTCAGTTTTCTCACGTGTAAAATAGAGATAATGATATTACTTTATATAATAGTTGTAAGGATTAGCAATAGTAAAATATGGGCTTGTGGGATGGGTTGGTTTAGATAGCAGCTCCATGACCTGAGGTCATAACCTAGAGTCACCTATTGATGTGTTACCCAGCATGCTTTGCTGAGCTGAGACCATGGCCTGAAATGCCCTAGCTAAGCCAGACATTATTTAAGTTTATATCCTTTGCAAGTATTAGCAGGGTTATTATACTAATAGATGTTGAATTGTCAAAATTAAAATTTTTAGGGTAGCATAACTTTGATTCAAATTATTTTATTTGTTCATTTAGAGCTACCTACATGATGGGCACACTTTAAAAATTATTATTATTCTAGGATATTTGATCTTTCCCACTGAGAGATACTATATTCTTTTATCTTTTAAATTCCTACAACAAAGCCTCTTTTAAAGTGTTCCCATTTTGAAGGTGAGGAAACAGACCTGGAGAAATCTAGTGACAAGTTCACAGACACACATAACATAAAAAGCAGTGCTGACATTTGAACAGGACTTTTGGTTTCAAAGCCATTGTACCTTATAGGTGTGTTCCATATACATTTGTTAATTGAATTAATGGGCAAAGGCCAATCATACTGGGCTTTAACTTCCCTTTAGTCACAAGATGTTCTTTTAGCTCCCAGCGTGAAGATATTAAAAACAAGAATCTGGCTTTGGTTCAGTTGCTAAAAGCATGTGTAGTCTAGAACTGTTAGATTTTTGTCAGACTATTCAGAAATATGTATCAGTCTTACAAGAGCAAGGACATTTGTTCGATTTATTATGTACCCTCCCTTACACCAAAAGAAAAAGTAAAATAAAATAAAAAGGCCAAGGGAAAGCGGCTATGAATTTAATGTTCGTAAAGGCAGCAGCACACATTTATTGTATACTAATTATGTAACAGGCCTTGTGCTATGTGTTTTACATACATTATTTCACAGTGGCCCTCTGAGGAAACAGTGTTGTCCACAAGCTTTAAAATAAGAAACTGCTCAGAACTCTCCCTTGGCTTCCTGTCTCACTGAGGGTAGTGCTCCATTTCTCACAATGGCTCAGAAGGCCCTCTACAACCAGTTCAATGATCATAAATTGAGTGTAGGAAACATAATATGGGAAGTGAGATTAACATGCGTTACCTCTGCCCTACTACGGATATGGAAATGCTCAAGGCAATGTTACAGGACTATTACCCAATGTGAGGTAACCTAATTTCGGGCTTCGGGGTCAAACCTTTCATTTTCATGACAATGTTTGAGAAAACCCAAACGAAAAGGGGCAGAATGTTGCCCTCATGTTACACAGAGTACAGAGTAGACAGAGGGCTGCAGTGTGACCAAAAAAGACAAAGGACTTTCTCAGCGAGTGACTACAAAGGGGCAGTCGCTGTGTGGGGCATATGTGAGGAAGCAAATATCCTTGAGGATACTTTTGATTAAAAACAAAAGAAACCACATTTTCTTTATCCAGTCTATCATTGATGGGCATGTAGGTTGATTCCATGCTTTTGCTATTGTGAATAGTGTTGCAATGAATATATGCATTCATGAGTCTTTGTAATAGAATAATTTATATTCCTTTGGGTATATACCCAGTAATGGGATTGCTGGGTCAAATGGTATTTCCGGTTTTAGGTCTTTGAGGAATTACCACACGGTCTTCTAAAATGGTTAAAGTAATTTACACTCCTACCAACAGTGTATAAACATTCCTCTTTCTCCACAACCTTAGCAGCATCAGTTATTTTTTGACTTTTTAATAATAGCTATTCTGACTGATGTGAGATGGTGTCTCATTTTGGCTTTGATTTGAATTTCTCTAATGATCAGTTGGAATGATGGATGTTAATGGAACACTATGCAGCCATAAAAAAAATGAGTTCATGTCCTTTGCAGAGACATGAATGGAGCCGGAGGCCATTATCCTCAGCAAACTAATGCAAGAACAGAAAAGCAAATACCACATGTTCTCAATTATAAGTAGGAGCTAAATGATGAGAACACATGGACATATAGAGGGAAACGAGACACACTGAGGCCTACCTGAGGATGGAGGGTGGGAGGAGGAAGAGGATAAGGAAAAATAACTAATGAGTACTAGGCTTAATATCTGGGTGATGAAATAATCTGTACAACACACCCCCATGACACAAGTTTACCTATAAAACAAACCTGCACATGTACCCCTGAGCTTATAATAAAACTTCAAAACAAAACAAACAAAACAAAATAAAGCCTCTAATTAAAATGGAGAATGAGTAGCTATGGAGACAAAGGCTTTTCTGTAGATACTAGAGACAAGAAGGAGGCCCTGTTGCTTCAAAATGCTGCGCTTCCTTGAGGATGTCAGTGTAGCCTTCATAAAGCTCCAGATTTCTCTCTTTTGGGGGCCATGAGGGGTTATTTGCTAATCTGGAAGTTGGCATTGTGGGTGAACTGGATTTTAACTCAGCTCACTCTTCATTTTTTTTGGTGGCCTTGGAGAAGGGATTGCGAGAGATTGAGAAGTGGAGGCTCTGAACTCCTTGTGGAACTGTGCTCACCTCGCCCTCCACCTGGGTGAGCAAGAGTTGCAGATCCAAGGGCTTTGGGCCACTAGACCTCTGGGTGGTGAGGACAGACTGTGCAGAGAAGTCATCAGCCTAGGGATGGCCTTACCACCAGCTCTCTAACCCTGTACTTTACACACTCCTGACAGGTAGAAAGTCAATTTGCATAACAAACTGTTTAAATATTCAATTTTTATCCAGCTTCAAGGCATTCTTTGTCCTCGGCAGTTCTAATGATTAGTGACCGCTTCAAAATCAACATCATTTGTCAAATCAAATTAGCCTCCTTACTAACTGCAAGGCAGTGACATTCATCTTTTTGATGCTTTCAAACCAGTTGGAGGTAAAGTTCTCAGATGGAATGGGGCTTGGTATGCTGCATGAGTCACTTCCTCAATGAGGCAATTGTCAGAAAAATAGGAGACGTAGCTCTAAGGTAAATATTGTTGGGTCATTTGAAATGTATGCAGATTTGACATTTCCCTTCTGATTAGCATGTCTACACATTAAAGTTTTGTGTATGTCACATTGGATAGTTCAGATGCCAGGGTAATGTCAGTGAGCACTTGATAGAAACTTAATTTTGCTCCTGATGAAGAAAATGGGAGGATGAAGAGGAAAACTTAAGGTGAGAACCTTATTTAGAGTGACACATGGATTGTACAGGGCGTATTCAGAATAAAAAAAAAAATGCTGGGAAGGAAAGTGTCATTATCTACTATGTGCCAGTTGCTTTATTACCTAATTTAGTCCTTTTAGGGATATTGACCCCGTTTGAATAATTAAAATAGGTGAATCAACAGGCTTAATGCCAACAGATAGTAGAATAGTAGAGCTGAAAGTTCAAGCTCATGTGTGTTTGACGCTGAAGTCCATGCTTCTTCCTGCAGCATGTTGCCTCCATATGATGCAAAATATCCAACCTAGCCCTGACATGAAAACTTAATTGAAAGTATCCAACAGTGGGTAAGCATCCTGACTCTGTCATTAGGTTGCAAATTTAAAATTAGAGACTCAGAGCATTTCCTGGTACAACTTGTTCTTTTGTAAATAATGAGTCTTCAGTCTCCACTTGAACACTTCCAGTGACCAGGAGCTAGCTTATGATTTCACCATTCATCTATGTCTATATTTATTCCTATGTCCCTTTATATACCAATAATTATGTCCTTCCATATTTAAATGTATAACTGTATCTGCATCTAATTATGACTTTAGAGTATTTGCTCTGTTAGGGACTATGCTGTGTCTTTCACTTATTATATCATTTATCATACAAGAAGCCAGTAAGATATGTTATATTATTATGTAGACTTAATGGAAAAAAAATACTTGGACTTAAAAAAGCTAAGTAGCTTGCCTGAGCCACATAACTAGGGAGCAGCATGTCTAACTAGTACATCACCTCCCAGTTTCAAACTTCTTTCTAATACAATGCTAATCTACAGCTCATAATATACAGAAAGAGCAATATTAGCTTTCATCCTCAATTTGAACTTGCCTATCTAATCCTGCTTTCTTATTTTGTGTTGTCAAAATCATATAAAATATAATACTTGCTCAAGAACATTGGCAAAGCGCTCCAACTAAATCCAGGCTTTAGAGATCATCTGTACATAAGGGCTACTGCTAGGCACTTTTCTCATACCCAGCACCATACATTAGATCTGGGGTTGGCAACTATGGCCTGCAGGTCAAATCTTTGTCCATGCCTGATCTTTTAAATAAAGTTTTATTGGAACATAGCCATGCTCATTCATTTACTTATTGCCTTTTTTCTCCACTACAAGAGCACAGTTGAATAGTTGTGACAAGACCATATATCCCATAAAGCCTAAAATATTTACTCTCTGATCGTTGCTAACTCCGCATTAGGACTTTTGCATAAATCTATCATGTTACCTATGGAAAAGGTGTACAAAAGGGATACAGAGTATCTGGGAGTGGCCATGCATGCTATAGAATAAGTTGCAGAGTAATTGCCAAAATAGTGTTTTAAGCTGGAGAACTAAGACAAAGAAATTGTATCCAAAGTATATTTTAGTTCAAGCTCTCTGCTATTAATGCAGGGATTCTAAAATTGCTCCTTTAATTCTCACCGAAGGGTCAGAGGATATTACCCTGAATCTTCCCTGTAAAACAGTGATTCTCTCTCTCTCTCTCTCTCTCACTGTCTCCCTCTATCTCTCTCTCTTTCTCACACACGCACACACACACACACACACACCACTTACTGAACCATGAATAAAAATCCCAAATCTACTGAGTCATAAAAGCTTGGAATGAAACCAGGACATCTAAAATTTCAAAATGCTTTATCAAGCAACCAGTGTCCGGGTATCATTGCCACAAGCAACTACAAGTATATCTAATTCCTTTTGCAGCAAGCATTTGAAGATAGTTATCATTTCCGTGGCTTTACATACATCTACATGTCAATAACTTGACTTTGGCTTTTATCTGAGCTGTCACGTGGCATTTCCACTTGGCATCTCAAACTTTTCCTGCCTCAACACAAATTTTTGATTTCCCCACCAAAATCATCTCCATTGTCATTAATGGCACCACTCCATTGTCATTAATGGCACCAGTTGTTTAAGCTCATATTCTAAAATGTTTCCATGATTTTTTTCTCCTCCCCTCATATCCTATCCACGTGTAAGTCTGAAATATATCCTGATTCTGTCAACCTCTCCCCATCGCCACACTAGGTCAAGACACCATTATGTCTCTCCTGGACTATTATGAGACATCCAGATCTTGTCCTTGCTTGGATTTTTGAATCCTTGCAATCCACAATCTATTCTCCCCAAGATAGTCATAGTGATCTTCCTAAAATTATGTCATTTTGTTACTTAAAGCCCTTCAATGATGTTTCATTACATTTAAGAAACAATACAAACTTCGTACTGTGTTCTGCAAACTACACGGGCTGATGATTGCCTAATTTTGTGAATCCATCTTTATCACTTTTCTACTCAGTAATTAATCCTAGCTGCATGAGTCTTTTTTCTGATCCTTGAAAACTAAGCTCATTCACTTACTGGGGACTTTGCACTTGCTGTTGAGCCTAGAAACTTCTTCATGGCTAGTTCCTCCTCATGCAGGAGTCAGCTCGGAGCATCCATTGCTGACTACCCAGTAAATCCTCGCTTAACATCATCAGTAGTGTTCTTGGAAACTGTGATTTTAAGTGAGACAATTTACTGTATAACAAAACCAGTTTTACAAAGAGTTACGTTCCCATGGCACACAGTACATCACTGCACTTAACGTTGCAGTTTCCAAGAACCTATCAACAATGTTAAGTGAGGACTTATACTTTAAAGCAATATGTTGGTTTTATTGCAGCATCTTCTTCGAGTTTCCATGTAGCTCTTGTCACTATAAACATTATTATGAAATTATCATGTTTATTTGATTGTTTATTATCTGCCTTTCTGCAAAAGAATACAAGGGCCACAGAAATACATCAAGTACCTAGAACAATGAGTGGTGCATAATTCTTGCTTAATAAGTATTTGTTGAATGAATACTGCTTTTCTCTTTAATGTTTTATTCTTCAAGCTAAATCTCCCTACCCTTTCAAACATTTACCAAAGTATACTATGTGACTATAGTGTGAATTGGTTAACTATAATCTGTTCTCTGGTCACAAACAACCTATTCCAGAGCAGAACTTTCTATACTTTCTAAGAGGAGAAGCTGGTTTTCACTTTCCTTTGCAAGCTTCCTATGCATTTAGTACAATATTGTATACATGGTGGGTATTGAATAAATGTTGATGAATGGACTGTATAATGGCTTTGGGGGTCCATACATCAAGATTTCTCGAAGGGCAGATAATTACTTGTACTTTATATCTGACATTTTAATATAACTGGTGGTGGTCATTATCCTTTGGAATTGCATCCTAGTCAATTCTTTCAAAAAAAAAAAAAAGAAGAAAATAAGCAAAATTACTTTGTGAGCAATCCACGATTGGATTTGCATTTATAAAATTGCCGAGTGAGCACTCCTGCCTGATGGCCAAATGAAATTAATCTCTCCTAACTCAAGGTCTCATCTATTTGGAGAGAAGGGAGCTGGACTCATGGAGTGCTGCTGGCTCTCTAAATGGTAAAAATCATCACTCCCATTATTTATATTTTCAGGGTGCCTACGATGTTCTCTCACTGTGCTAGCCAATGGGAATATAGAGATGGCTAAGAGACTGTCCCTATTCTTCAGCTCTCCGATTCCAGGTTACATGATCAGAGGCCCTGTTCCACCTGCACACTACTTCACCGAAATGCCCCACATTCTTGATGAGGGCATGGGTCAGATGTCCGTGTTCATAATAGCCTATCCCCTCTTCTGGACACAGCTGTTAGTTCATAGGTAGATATCTGACCCAGTGCAGTTAGTTTCTATTTCTCAAAAGTTCAAATCAAAGGAATAAAGGGTAAGGGAATTGGCCCTTGAGTTGTGTAAATGGTAGAACACAGATGTCCATCTGTGTTGCTCTGGTCTCTGGGAAGGCTTTATTTTTGACCTTCTTGAGACCTGATTGTTCATTTTTGCTTTTAGATTTCAATGAGGTCTTAAGAGAATTTGATAGGCTTCTGTTTCTTGTGGCAACATTTCCATAAGAAACAGGTATGTAGATGGGGAGACATTCAAACCAAAACCTGTACTTCAGTGTGTTCAGTGCCATACTAGAGGTTTGGGCAGGTTGCTATGTAAACAAAGAGGGAGTTCCTTAAACCTGGTCTAGGAATGTCAGAGGAAGCTTGCAGAAGGCATCAGCTAAACTGAGTCATGACAGAAAAGTAATAATTATCTTGGTGAGAAATGGTAGGGAGAAGAAAGTCAGGTTTGGGCAGCATGAACAAGCCAAGTGGAATGCAAAAGAGCAGGTATATTCTGGGAAGCACAAGTGTAGTATGATTGGAGCTCAAATAACAAGATGAAGTGGCAGGAAAGCATGTGGAGAAGCAGGTAGTAGCCAGACCACGGGGTGTCTGCTGCTAAGGTGCTAGGAGTGGGGGCTTTACCTTGTAGGTTTCTCACCTGCTGAATGACCAGTTTTGATCCTTTCTCTGAAGGGATCCAAACCACATTTTCAGGCACCTTTTAGTTATTTCATGATTCTTTCTTTAGGAGTGACCCAAGGCAAACTTACAAAAAGAAGCGCATGGCATGTGGAAAGAAGAGAAGATTCAAAATCAGTGGTCAGGATTTGAGCCTCTGCTCTTCTGCTTTCTCGCAGAAAAATATTGAACAAGAAATTCAACATTACTTTTCTGAGCCTCTCTTTCCTCTTCTATGAAATGGAAGTAATAAAATATCTACCTCCCAGAGTTGTAGTTCAGATCCAACATGTATATATTTTAGTGCTCTATCACATGTTAGTTTCTGAACTTTGCTCTTTCTCAGGAAGCATCCCACTGAATTAAAAACATCTGTTGAGTTAAATACTATTGTCTCTTCAATCAAATGGAGAAATTGAGGCTAATGAAGATAAAGAGCCTTGTTCCATTTCATACATCTAGAAGAGCTGGTATTAAAAATCATACCTGTTGGACTTTATATCAGGTGCTCTTTTCCCAAACTACAGCTGCTTTATAAAGAAGCAAATGATAATTTTTAAAACAACACAGTAGCAAAGCCATGGAATCAACTCAGTTTCCCATCAACTGTGGATTGGATAAAGAAAATGTGGTACATATATATCATGGAATACTATGCAGCCATAAAGAAGAACAAAATCGTGACTTTTGCAGCAATGTGGACGCAGCTGGAGGCCATTACCCTGAGTGAACTCTGGGTTTTTCTGCAGAAACAGAAAACCAAATACCCTTTGTTCTCCCTAATAAGTGGGAGCAAAACGATGGTACACATGGACATACAGATGGGAACAGCAGACACTGCGCACAATTAGAGAGGGGAGAGAGGGAGGAGGGCAAGGGTTGAAAAATGACACGTTTTACTACCTGGGTGATGGATTCATTTGTACTCCAAACCTCAACATCACTCAATATACCTTTATAACAAATCTACACATGCACGCTCTGATTCAAAAATAGAAGTTGAAAAAAACTATTTTCTCTAAAAAATTTTGCTTGTGTACTAGTCGGTGCCCTTCAAGTGGGAAAAATCCATGCCTGCTGAACTCTCACCTCCCTTTTTTTTTTTTTGGAGGGCTTCTATTTCTCAAGTGCCCTGTGTCTTCTTGGGCTTGTTTCTTATTCTAGACAAAATGCTTCCACACATTGGGGACTTTACCTGGCCTGCTCATCAAGGCATCATCTGGGTCCAAACTCCTTATTGGCTACTTATCAGAATGGATCTTTCTCTGCTCTTCTTTTGCATTAGTGTCTTGCTAAGAATCTAGAATTCGCCTGATAGATTGACTTACCCTAAAGTTAAAAAGGCTTTTATTAGCTTATTTTATGGTTCTATATTGTGTATTTCCTTTTAAACAGAGGTTCCTTAGAGACTCAATTCCTTAATCCAGCATTTCTTAAGTTTGCTCTTGGGAAGGTTAGTACAAGAAGATGGTCTATTTAAAAATAATTCTTGAGAATCTCTATACTGGTTAACATATTAAAAGAACCAAGGAGTCCTACAGATTTTTAAAAAGGCTTTGCTTATTGATACTCTTTGGTTTGACTGCCAATTCTCTTTTTGTGGATCATCTGCTAATATCTAATAAATTTAGCATGACGCAGAACAAATGTTGAGAAACAGTCAATAAAAAACTGTCTTTGTGAAAATTTTGGCATTTCACTATCTGGAAAAAGTGATTTTTGTGAGTAGAGCCATGTGAGTATGCTTCTAAAAACACAACATATTGGCATTATTCTCAGGAGTAGATCCAGGTTTTGTGGCACTTGAAGATTATACAGTTGGTGGGTGACTAAGAAAAAAAATTAATGTATTAATCAAAATTAGGTTTTGAAAGGGGCCTGTGTAAGCAAAGAGCCCCACAGAGTAAGCTTCATTGTCTGTATTGTCAATCTACAAAAGACTGACCTTTTCCAAGTGAGTATAAACCTGGCCTGGCTTATGTTCATGTGGTGAGTGAAAGAATAGTAAACCAGGAAGAAGAAGGCTTATGTTCTTGGTCAGAATTGTCCATTTTACTTCAATTCCCTAGACTCTGTGACTTTGGATAAGTTACTTTATTTCTCATCATCAGTGACTTTATTTTTAAAAAGGGGTCTTAAATGTCCTACGGATGATAAAGAATCATTTTGAAATGATAATTAATGGGGAAGCATTTAGCACGATACAAATAGAGGTTATGATTCTTGTCAAAATGCTTATTAATTCTAAGGACTACACATATGTTAACAATCATTATTGCTAACATATCAAATAAAAACAAATCTGGACTTAAGGGAGATTTTATTTTAAAAATATTGCAATAAAAAAGGTAAACTATTGCAATAGATTAATGACCCTAAGATCTCCATCTCAAATGTCAGGCAGAGGACAGATTTTTGTTCTTTATGGGAAGGAATAAACAAGGCTAGAAAGAACAGGTGTGGGGCGTGGAAAGTGAGTAAGTGGGTGGCATGATGAGACAGTTGATATCCCTTCCTCTGTCTCCCCAGTTCAGCTGATTTTCAGGAGGGGACAGTAAGGAGAGGTTGCTCCAAGTTCCAATGTTCAGCAGAGAATCAAAGATAAGAGACCTGGGGGAAGGTGAGACACTTGAGTATAGTTTGATCAAATCAAATTGGTAGGCATTTTGTCCAGGTTGATGAGTGGAAAGAAACAGTCAAGCTAATCATTTATGAGACAAAGAGTGGGAATTTGGAGGATCTCTGTCCGGCCTTGTCAAAGGCAAAAAAGGAGTCATTCACAGGTCTTTTTTAAGTTATGTGCAGAAGAGTAGTTCTTTGCAGTAGGCTATTCTTGGGGAACATATTAGGATAAGGGAATGTCTTAACTTTTGCTGTTTTCCAGGAGCACAGGGCTCAGGTAAAGTTCAATATTATCAAATATCAACATTATCGTTGCTTTTCTTGTGTCTGGTCAGCCATTCAAAATGCTGTATCTTTGGAAAAGTTAGTTAACTTTTCAGACCTTCAGTTTTCTCATCAGCAAAATGAGAATAATTATAATAATAACTAGCTCACTAGGATACTGTGATTCTTGAATGACCTAATGACTATGCAAGTACCTCGTAAGCTATAAATATTGTGGAAATATTATGCATTACTTTTTTGTTGTCATTGTTAGTAGTTCTATAGGCTCTGACTTCTTCATTTACTTGATGCAGCAAAAATGGGGAAGGGATAAAACATTGTTTAAATGAATCCTAGATACCAGACACAGGGCTGCTCCATACTCTTTCTCTCACCAGGTACATAGAACCCTGAATTGTCATGTGCATGAAATCATCTACTTTCATCCAAGGAATATGGAAAAGAGATGGGCAAAGAGATACCTCAGCTACATTTGCATGCTAATAATTGATTTATTTTACTCTGGAAGCAATTAGCTTGTTGTTCCATATAGTTTTTTTTTTTTTTGAAAAAGGCAAAGGAAAAGATAAAGAGGAGAAAAAAAATCCCATCAAGCCCATATTGCACATTGGCTGCCAACAATGTTTCTTTTAAAAATAAAATAAAATGTTCTGTTGTAGATTTTTTTTTTCCTTTTGGAAAGATACAGGAATTGCAAAGAGAGTGCCAGACAGCACTAGCATATGCTTATTTTTCTAACTCAATGTGGGCAGCCTTTCTTAAACATTTTGTATAAATATATTTATTCTCCCACTGAGACCTTGACTGCCAGGTTCAGGAACAACTGAGTAAGCAGATGAGTTATAAACCAAGGAAAGAAAAGGAAGAATTGCCATGGAAATGCTGATGGCCCCTTTATTCCAGTTGAGTACATTGCCCCAGTATAATAAATTTGTGGTTGATGTGTTGATGATAAATCTATAGCAGTTTTCATATTCAAAGTAAAAGATATTTCACTCTGTCTTTGCTGCAGAAATAATCAGAAAGCAAGGAAATGTTGACATCCGGTGGGCAAGATTGAAAAAAAAACACACACACAAAAATCCTTTGGTGCACAACCCACATTTGCAAGCTGTCTGCATTTCTTGTATTGGCCTCAGCTTTGACAAATGTAAAAAAGTCACTAATATTTTGACACTCTCCCTGCCCAAGTCTGATACCAGCTGGCTGTGAAGCCACATATTCATTGTTCTGCTGGATTTTAAAGACTGGGTCCCAGCCAAAGGACTGGACTGGATCCATTCATTCATTTTCAAGATTGAAGTTGCAGCTTAACTGTAATGACCATTTCTCAACTCAATCTGGAAACCTCTTCCAAATCCAACAGATGCCTGAGAGGCAAATGTGCATTTGGATTGGAAACCACTCTCTCTGAGAAAGAAACAAAAGGTGATCCTTGAATCTGAAAACAGTTCCTTGTTTTAAGAGCAATTATCATTCTTTATATTGATTGTGCCTTATTTTTTAAAAATGCTCATGTTATTAGAACCTCTGTAAAAATGCTTATCTTACTATTTTAAGTGAAAGTGAAAATTTAAATTGCAGATACAGTATGACAACAATTATGGAAAATTATGCCCAGAAAAAAAAATTGGCAGAAAACACACAAAATGTCAAAAACATTAACGGGAAAGATCTTTAAGGTTATGGTGAGCTTTTTCTTTTACTTTCACGTACTTTTCTTCTATATCAAGTTTTACATTTATAATTGGGGAAAAATAAACTGTTTGTTTCTTTGGACATGTGCTCTGTTTCTTTTATTCTTACTGTATTTTGAGCTCTGGTGACCATATTGTTCTAGTAATCACAGGCAACTATTGCTCAAGTGTGCCACAGCCTTGGAAAAAAAAAACCATTCTATAATCTACAAAAAATTGTTTGCTTTCTACATCTAAAAAATGCTCCCCTGCTGTGTGTTCCTGCTGTACCATTATTCCAGTCACTTAATAATTGGAGACATTAATCCTGATCGCTTGCAAATTTTCCATTTAAATTTATTTTCAGGTAAACAGATGCTTGGGAAAACTGCCACCATAGAGAGGTAGGAGAAAGGAAGTTATAACTTGATCCTGAAATCATTTGAGGGAATTATTCCCAAAGCGTAATAAGACACTCATATATTTGAGTGTCAGAGTAATCTGGGAGAATGGATTTATATTAATTTTTTCATGTAAATATAGTGTGTCTTTACTGTGTGCAGATCCTATGTGAAGGCTTTGTTTGTACTATTTCATGTAGCCCTCATAAAACTTTATAAAATACGAAATGTCATCTTACCACTTTTCAGTTGAGGAAACTGATACTTAGATGGATTAAAAATTTGAAACTCCACCACTCTGATTCTAGCTCCTGCTAGAATTGTACCCTTTAGCTATTGGCTTTTGTAATCAGGAAGAGTTGCCTTCTGATCTCAGTGCCTCAGAAGGATCACTTAGAAGCTGGTGACTCCAGTTTTCTCATCAGTAAAATGGGGACAAGAAAATCAAAGACAAAGGTAATAAAATCGTGCAGTTGCAAGGATGAAAGTAGTTAATGCCATCAGCATCAGTTGGAGAAAACCCCTCTGATTCCAGGGCATCTCTTCCAAGTAAAAACTACCAAAATGAGCTTAGAGATAGGCATCTCTGGAAATGCTTCCTTGTCCTGCCTGTAAAAATTTGACAGTATTTCTCCACAGACTGTAGCCATATCCAACCCCCTGGCTCGCACAGCACTGATTAAAAAACGGATTGCCAGCAGTCATCTGTGATTGTCTACCACGAAGTGCTGCTCTTCTCTTCCTCCACCCAATTGCCCCATGCACTATTCATGAGTTCTACAATATTCCAAACTTTAATTTCCACAGATTAATCCTCACTAATTATTCACCATATGAACCTTCGCAGGAGAATTCCACTGGATGCTCTTCCATCCTGAGGCAGGGAAGGCAATGTCGAATCGTTTTTTGATTTCAAGTGGAAAACAAACTAATTATGTGGAAATATGATAATAGATTGCGCTGCAGGGACCAGTCCTCTGCAGGCTTCAAAATGTTTGCTTATGATCGGCTCTTCGTGTTATTTCTTCCAGGAGGAGCTGCCCTTTCATAATACATCAACATTATTGACTGGCCTGTGATTCCTTACTTGGAGTTAAGGTAATTTGCATAATTGTATATTACTTCCGTCTGGTAGAAACAAACAAGATGTTTGGGTGCTAATGATCAGGCAAGCAACGGTGACTGCTGGGAAAAATAGCATTAGTAAAGTCCCAAAACAACGAAGAACAGCTTCTCTCCTTGGCATCTTTCACCACTTTCTTTGACCTAACTCTGTTCCACTTGGCCACAGGCATTGTTTCTAATCTGGTTGTCCAAGCTTAGGAGGTGATCTGGCTAGGCATATATTCCAAATCGGCAAAAATATAAAGCACTGTTAGGCTGTGAACTTTCATACTTTGTATTTGCTTAGGTCACTTCTTCTGCCTAAGCATGAATCTCTTCTTTCTTCTCTCTGGCAGAAATGGTCTTATCCTTTGATAAAGTCTTATAAGCATTTGTGCTGATCCTCCTTTTGATACTCCCCAACTTTTCCACCTACTATGCATCATTCTTGAAAGGAAAACAATATCAAATGAACAGAGTAGATACAGGAGGCACAAAGTAGGTGCTAACCACATACATTGTCACTCAATTAATAGTTTTTGAGCTTTACAATTTGCTAGCTGTATTCTTGTCACTTCGAATAGAGGAGCTAACACGTAGGACAAAAACAAATCCTCCTTTCTTTTAATTCTACAACACTTCTCTTCTCTGTTGTAATTCATATCCCTATTTAGCAATTATTCATTTGGACTTGTAGTACACCTGATAGAGTGATAGCTTACTTGTCTCTATAACTCCATGACCAGACACACAGTAAGTGCTAAATAAATGTCTGTTAAATAGACCTGACCTGACATTTCAAAAGAGTGGATCATGCAACCTATTTGATATATTAAATCAAGTATACAAGTAGGGGTACATTACTTGCCAGCTGTATATGATTGGTAGTGGCTGCATCAAATGCTGAGAAAAGAATTTTCTGGCTGTATATGTTCAGTGGAAAAGTTTTTTGTGATTGATTAGTAATGTCTGCAATGAAAATATTAATGGAGAATAGCAAACCACATGTCAAGTGATTATCGCGTTCTTGCTAAAAAAAATTTAACCTTGGGCATCTTCAGGAGACTTAATAGCTATACATATGTGCTGGAGAAGATGTGGAGAAATAGGAACACTTTTACACTGTTGGTGGGACTGTAAACTAGTTCAACCATTGTGGAAGTCAGTGTGGCGATTCCTCAGGGATCTCGAACTAGAAATGCCATTTGACCCAGCCATCCCATTACTGGGTATATACCTAAAGGATTATAAATCATGCTGCTATAAAGACACACGCACACGTATGTTTATTGCGGCACTATTCACAATAGCAAAGACTTGGAACCAACCCAAATGTCCGACAATGATAGACTGGATTAAGAAAATGTGGCACATATACACCATGGAATACTATGCAGCCATAAAAAAATGATGAGTTCATGTCCTTTGTAGGGACATGGATGAAGCTGGAAACCAACATTCTCGGCAAACTATCGCAAGGACAAAAAAACAAACACCGCATGTTCTCACTCATAGGTGGGAATTGAACAATGAGAACACATGGACACAGGAAGGGGAATATCACACACCGGGGCCTGTTGTGGGGTGGGGGGACGGGGGAGGGATAGCATTTGGAGATATACCTAATGTTAAATGACGAGTTAATGGGTGCAGCACACCAACATGGCACATGTATACATATGTAAACAACCTGCACATTTGCACATATACCCTAATACTTAAAGTATAAAAAAAAAAAATGTGTTCGGTGGGTGGAGGTGATGAGTTTTTCAGGTTGCCTACAGTTCAAGTGTTAAACAGGTTATGATCTACCAAGATGGTTGCCAATATTATGGTTTTGAACATTAAACCCTTGAAATAAAACATTTTGATTTACTCTCTATGGAAGTAGTAAGATCTGCCATTATTGGGCTAGACACCTTCCATGTATTATCCTATTTAATTAGTCCCAGCAACACTGTACATTAGGTAATTTTAATCCCATTTTATAGATGTAGAAACCAAAGTTCAGAAATGTGACCAAGATAAAAAAGATTATGAATGGAAAATACAAAATTAAAGTCCAGTTTGTCCTGACTCCAAATTATATGCATTCCCCGTGTATTCCCAAGACAAATTGTTATTTAGTTCTTCCAGTCTAACATGTATTGCTTTGCATTTCAGAGAAAGTGGCCCTTTGACCTAGTGGACAATGAGACAAACAAATGTGAAGCATTCCAATGATTGTGGTCTTTGTGGGTGCTAGAGGAGCAGGGGCTGTCTGTAAGGGTGTATGTGCAGACAGATTGAAGTGGGAAAGTGGCTTCAAATAGAAAAAGGTTGAAAATGGAAAATAATTCCTTTCATTAAGTGTATTTTTCGTGCCAGGGGTTGGGTTACTTACTGAATGGTGAAGACTTTTAAGGATGAGCATTACCATCTCCATTTCTCAGAATAAGAAAATACGAGCTCAGATAAATTGAGTAACTAGATTAATGAAAAGAGGGGTCTAGTTTATTCTAATTGTCCACTACTGTATCCCTAATTCAGTATCACATCTTCTGCCTGGCACAAGTTGGACACTAAACAAATAAATAAATATAGAGAAATACATATATATATATATATATATATATATGAGATATCTATCTATCATCTATCTATCTATCTATCTATCTATCTATCTATCTATCTATCTATCTATCTATCTATCTATCTATCTATCTATCTATCTATCTATCTATCTATCTATCTATCTAGAGACAGAGTCTCGCTCTGTTGCCCAGGCTGGAGTCAGTGGCACAATCTCCACTCACTGCAACCTCTGCCTCCCAGGTTCAAGTGATTCTCCTGCCTCAGCCTCCCGAGTAACTGGGACTACAGGTGCATGCCTCCATGCCTGGCTAAGTTTTGTATTTTTAATAGAGATGGGGTTTCACCATATTGGCCAGGCTGGTCTCGAACTCCTGACCTCATGATTCGCCCACCTCAGCCTCCCAAAATGCTGGGATTACAGGCGTAAGCCACCGTGCCTGGCCAAGAAATATATTTTTTATGAAAAAGGTTAATAAGAAATAACCCAGGTTTTGGCCAGGCACGGTGGCACACGCCTGTAATCCCAACACTTTGGGAGGGGGAGGTGGGCAGATCACGAGGTCAGGAGATTGAGACCATCCTGGCTAACATGGTGAAACCTCGTCTCTACTAAAAAATACAAAATAAAAAAAAAAAAAAAAAAAAAAGCCAGGCGTGGTGGTGGGCGCCTGTAGTCCCAGCTACTCTGGAGGTGGAGCTTGCAGTGAGTGGAGATCGCACCACTGCACTCAGCCTTGGTGACACAGCAAGCCTCCGTCTCAAAAAAAAAAAAAAAAAAAAAAAAAACAAAGAAAAGAAAAAAAAGAAAAAAAAAGAAATAATTCAGGTTTTAAATCCAGGTCTATTCAACTCCAAAGCCTGTGCTATTGCTATCATGCCAGGCAAACCCTGAGGGGTTTAAAATGTGCTTGAGACTTCGAAACAAGTTCCATCTTTCCAGTATAACTTCTTACACAGCTGCATCAATGCAGCTGGATTTTTGGAAAAATGTTTATAAGGAGGCTTGGCAGGTTTCTTGTACATTAACTATGTCTTACAAAATAATATTTTGATGGATTACATGTAAATGAATCAGAAACATATGGCTTCCATTTCCTTTAGAATGCACACACGCAGATCATTTTTATGTGTTTGGTAAAATGGATTTTCCTGTATGCCACTTCCCCGTGCCTCTCTCCTTTCATCCCCCAGTGCATTATATCCAAGAAGACAGGAAGATCTTCTAAGAATTTCACAGAAACTTTGAACCAGAAACAGAGATGGAAGCATCTCTGCTTCTGACTCCACAACATAGATCAATTTTCCTTTCATTTCCAATAGCAGAGACAACTACAGTAAGGAAAGTTAGGACATTGTCTAGGACTTCCCTAAACTGTGAACCTCTCATTACAATATACCCTTTTACTCAACTTGGAAATGCTTAACACTCAGTCAACGCAGGTGAGGAGATTTCCTCTTCATGTTCACAGTGTTAAATGATGTAAACATTACACTATAAATGTGTACATATTTTGAGCCATTAAAAAAAAAAGACTTTGCTTTGGGGTACTATATCTGAGAAGCCCACTGGAATGGGCTTCTCAGATATTTGTTTAGAAAGTGTAATAGCTATTATGCAGTCTGTGAAGTATAAAATGCACCCATCATGATGTCATAGCAAAGATAGTAACTGCAACATATACACCACTTCACTAGGGCTGCAGAATGAAATGATGACCAAATGTACCACAAGGAAAATTGGCACTATCCAATTAAGCTTTTGAAATGCTTTTTATATTTATTCTCAAAGCCAGTTTCTACATCATAATGGTTGTCCTTAATATTCAACTTAGATCAATTTAGAAAGTAAGGTATCTATGGTTAGTGGTTTATAACAAAAGGGTATTATAATATTCAACTAGATATGTTAGATTTTACAAGGCACTTGTACATTCTATAAGTTGGAAAGAACAGGGTCATGGCAGAAAATATGATCCTATTCCAGTCACAAAAGAGGTAACTTCAAAAGAAAGTAAAGTGTACAGGTTTCACCTAAGCCCATAAACGTCACAAACTCACATGCCTCAGGATCAAGGTAAATGGGTGAATGTAGTTTTGATGAAATTCAGTCAGGCTTGTTGGGGGCTGTGAAAAGCAGAAGTGAGTTCAATCTGCCTGTAACATATTCAAACCCACAAGTTTTAAATTCCTAGAGGCAGATAGATTTCTGAATCACAGAAATAAATATAACTTTGGATATCTGGTTTTTAACCTCTGTGACCAGTCATCTCTGTGCAAAACTATGTCTCCTACATCTGCAAACATTTCCTCTAATTTCCACCCTTGTCTACTTCCTCCAAGCTGTCTTCATCTACAAATGGGATGACTTGACTGGCAGTAGCGAGTTGGCCTGAATTTACTCTTAAGAATATTGAACAGTAGTGAGGTTCTGCCATTTTCACTTTCTCCCTTTTTCTTTCTCCGATTACCTTCTCTCCTCTCATATAATGTATGTTTTCAGGAAAGGATCTGATCCTGTTCAAAGCAATGTGATTTATATCCAGGAAAAGGAGTTTCATTTGGAGAAAAGAAAGCACCAGAGTCATGTTTTCAGATTGGAAGGGCAAGGCTAGAATATTAAAGAGAGCAAGAAGAAAGGGCAATAATAAAGAAGGTGGATAAAAAGAGCAAGGAACTGTTGTTTATTAATAAAGTAAATTTAATATAAACTATGTATTGTTAGTTCTTTGCTTAGATTTTTCATCATAGGTCGATATGGGGTCAATTGTCAGATATTCTGTGTGGCGTTCATTTGGAAAAGTATTACATCCTATCTCACAGAATTGCTTCATTGAGATGTGGTGTGATGTAATGGCTGAGATTATAGGCTTTGCAGTAAGAGATCTGTATTTGAGATCTGGATTCCCAAATTTTCCTAAGGTTATATCATTTTTACATCATAGGGTATTATCTGGTATTTATTCAAAATATTTATTGAATAGTTATTTTAGATATGTTAGATTTTACAAAGCACTTTTACGTTCTTTGTCTTATGTACCCCAAAAATACCTTTGTTAAAATGGAAGGGATAAAACAAGTAATACAATTTTTCACATTTGAGAAACACTAACATAGAGATTCATAGAATTTATATGAGTTTATGAAGACCACAAAGCTAGTAAGTGTCAGAGTTGGGACTAAGAATCTGTATCTTCTAACTGTTAGACTATATTTTTTCTACAGTATACTTCAACAAAAGACTGGATAAAAAGTGTGGATGTGTCTGCTTATCCACCCAATAAAATGAAGGCGACTCAAAGGATTTCAGGACATGTGAAATAGTGAAAATCATTCTTGTTTGCAAAATGGTTTGTCATTTTTGTTAGAAGAAAAAAGTGTTAAAGAAAAGCTTTTTAGAGAACAGCATTGTAAAATCAGCAATCAGAAAGCTAGCTTGCTTTTATATATTCGGATTCACTTTCACTTGGAATGAACTAAGTGCATAGGAATGAAACAAACCTCTGACTATAGTAAAATTAAATGCAAAGGGCATTGTTACGGAATAAATGTTTGTGTTCCTCCAAATTCATTTGTTTGTCCCCCAAGCCCCAATCACATTGGGAGGTAGTTAGGTTAAATGAGATCATGAGAGTAGAGCCCCAGAATGGGACTGGTGTTCTTATGAGATGCAGAAGCTGCTTCTCTTGACCATGTGAAGACACAGAGAGAAGGTGTGCAAGCCAGAAGGAGGGTCCTCACAAGGAATTAAATCTGCTGGCACCTTGATCTAAGACTTCCCAGGTTCCAGAACTGTGAGCAATAAATATCTACTGTTTAAGTCATCCAGTTGATTGTATTTTCTTATATGCATCTTGTAGAATATAAAATTCCTACAGACATCTAAGATAAAATATTTCATTAGAGAAACAAACCTATAAAAAGAATCAAATGGAAAGTCTAGGAAACCTAAATGCCCATCAGTAATAGACTAGATAAAGAAAACGTGGCACATATATACCATGGAATACTATGCAACCATAAAAGGGAACAAGATCATGTCCTTGGCAGGGACATGGATAGAGTTGGACATGGATGACATGAATGAGATCATGTCCTTTGCAGATACATGGATAGAGATGGACAAATCCTCATGGATTAGTCCTCAGCAAACTAATGCGGGAACAGAAAATCAAATACCACCTGTTCTCACTTATAAGTTAGAGGTGAATGATGAGAACATATGGACACATGGGGTGGATACAACACACTCTGGGATGTGTCAGAGGGTGGGGCTGGGAGGAGGGAGAGCATCAGGAAGAATAGCTAATGGATGCTGGGCTTAATGTCTAGGTGATGGAATGAGCTATGCAGCAAACCACCATGGCACATGTTTACCTATGTAACAAACCTGCACATCTTGCACATGTATCCTGAACTTAAAATAAAAGTTAAAAAAGAAAGTCTACGGTGAAAAATGTAATTTATGAAATTAAACAGTTAATAGACTAGGCTTAAAGCAGATTGGATGTAGAGGAAAGAAGGTTAAATGTACTGGAAGGTAATTTCATAAAAAATATCAGAAATGCAGAGAGGAAAAAAGATGGACAATGTAGAAAAGCGTACAGGAGAATATGGAACATGGATGAAAGGTCTCACGTATGTGTAATTAGAGCCACAGTAGACGAGGAGTGATGGAGGGGAGAAGACAGCGGAAAAGCAGTGTTTGAAAAACTACTGCTTTAGAATTTTCCAAAACTTAAAAGAAGACATCAAGCCACAGTAATGGAAGAAATCTGTAAACCTCAAGAAGTATCAATACAAAGAATTGTAGCAGATGTTTTGTGTGTACTTTACAGAAAATTGTAGAACATCTACATAAGAAGATGAAGAGAAAACTTGAAAGCAGTCGGAGGAAAAAAAAGGACACATTACCTTCAAATGGACAATAAGACTGATGGCTAATTAAAATATTATTGCAGTATAATTGATGTTTGCTACATTGCACATATTTAAAGTGTACAATGTGATCATTTTCCACGTATGTATATACCGGTAAAAGCATCACAGGAATAAAGATTACAAACATTTCTGTTACTCCTCAAAGCTCCTTATGCCACTGTGTAATCCAACCATCCTCTACCCCATCCCCAGAAAACTGATTTGCTTTCTGTTACTATAATTAGTTTGGATATCCTATAATTTTTCATATGGATGGAAATACAGTATGTATTTTGCCTGGCTTCTTTTACTCAGCATAGCAATTTTGAGATTTATTCATTTTGTTGCATGTGTCAATAGTTCATTCCTTTTTATTCAGTAATGTTTCCTTGCATGATTACACCACAGTTTATCTATTCCTCTGTTGATGGACATTTGGACTATTTCAACTTTTGCCTATGAATGTTTGTATAAAATGAACATTTGTGTAAAAGCCTTTGTGTGGACCTATGTTTTTGATTTTCTGTGGTAAATACCTAGCAATAGAATGGTTGGATTCTTTAGTAGGTATATGTATGACTTTTTAAGAAACTGTCAGTTTTCTAAAGTGGTAGTGCCATTTTGTATTCCCCTAAATGGTGAAACAGAATCCACCTGTTCTACATCTTCATCAACACTTGATATTTTTAATTTTTAAAATTTTAGTCTTCCTAATAGGTTTGTAGCATATTTCATTATGGTTCTAATTTGAATATTATTTATGCCTAATGATGTTGAACATATTTTCAAATGCCTTTTAACAATTACTATATCTTTATTTTAGAAGTGACTTTTAAAATCTTTGCCCATTTTATTAATGGGTTGTTAATCTTCTTATTTGTAAGAATGTTACACATTTGTGATAGAAGTCCTTTGACGTACATGTTGCTGATACATATGTGCAACAGTCTCGCTCTGTTGGGAGAAGATGTACCATATAAACATACTATACGCTACACGTAATTTTCAAGTGCACAGTCTTGCTCTGTCACCCAGACTAGAGTAGCACAATCATGGCTCACTGCAGCATTGACTGCCTAGGCTCAAGCTACCCTCCCACCTCAGCCCCCTCCACCCTCCTATCTCAGACCACCGGTATGTGCCAGCATGCCAGGCTAATTTTCTAAAATTTTTTGTAGAGATGGGGTTGCACTATGCTGCCTGAGCTGGTCTGGAACTCCTGGGCTGTAAGGATCCTCCTGCCTCCTCAGCCTCCCAAAATGTTGGGATTACAGGTATGAGCCACTGCACCTAGCCTACTTTGGAAATATTTTTTGTGACTTGCCTTTTGGCATTCTTAATGACATGTTTTTAAGTGCAAAACTTTAAAATTTTAATGAAGTTCAATATATTATTTCTTTCCTTTATGGCTCATGTTATGTGTGTTCTATCTAAGAAAACTTTGCCAACCTCCAAGGATAAAAAGCATTTTCTCATTTGCATTATTTTAGAGGTTTTGTTTTAGGTTTTACATTTAGTTTTGTTATCCATTTAGAGTACGTTTTGTTTATGTAAGATCTGGTGTTCACTTCTGTATTGGTATCTAATTGATCCGACACCATTTGTTGAATGACTTTCATTTCCACCTTTAATTGGCTTGGCATATTTGTCAGAAATCAATTGACCACATTTGCGTGGACCTATTTCTAAATTCACTATTCTGTTACATATATATGTATATAAATATAATCACCAATAACAATAAAATATGTAACTATATATAAATAATATATATTAGCTAAATATATAAAATAATATAATATATAATAAATATAAATTATATATAAACAATATTTATTAGCTAAATATATTAAATAATATAATAATATGTAATAAATATAAATTATATATTATATATAAATATAAATATATATATATAAATAATATATATACTTTAGCAAATACCAAACTGTTTGGAATACTGAATCTTCCCAGTTAGTCTTGAAATCAGACAGTTTTTAAGTCCTCAAACTTTGTGGTTTTTTTTTGTAATTTTCAAAGTTGTTTAGCTATTCTAGGTCCTTTGCATTTCCACATAAATTTTAGGCTCAGCTTACTGATTCCTACAAAAGAAGCCTGTTGGAATTTTGATTAAAGTTGTGTTGAGTATGCTAATCACTTAGGTGATAATTAATTGATAGAAGCTAGAAGATCATGGGGTAACAATTTTAAGTGCTAGAAGAAAATAATTGGCAGTGTAGAATTGTAATTACAATGAGAATATCCTCCTGAAGTTTAGGTGAAATTAAGATATTTTCAAACAAAGCTGTTGCAATTAGCCATTGCAGGTAAATCTACCAAAAGGAAATACCAAAGTGAATTATTCAGGCAAAGGAACATGCTCTAAGATGGAAGTATGAAAAAGCAAAATAGAATAAAAAGTAACAAAAAGTGTAAATATATACAGTGAGTTTAAGTAAATGTAGATTGTATAAAGCAATAACAATTGCTTATTTTGTTTAACATAGATGTAGAATTAAAGTCCATAACAACAGTAGCAAAAAAGATAGGATGAGGGTAAATTAAGTATTCTAAAATCCTTGAATTGCCTGTTAAGTGATAACATTATTAACTTTTAGAAGACTCTGACCTGTAAGGATTTGTGTTGTAAACTGTGGGATAACCATAAAGAGAAAAATGAAAGAATTCATGCTTATCACACTGATAGAGAGAAAAAGGATTTAAAAAAAATTCCACAAATTAAAGAAAACAATAAAAAGAGAAACAGAACAAAAATTACAAAAAACAAAGGAAAATAAATAGTAGAATAGTAGATATTAACCCAAACAAATCAATAAGCACAAATTACATTATCAATATTCCAATAAAAAGTGAAAGTATATCAAGATGGATATTCAACTGCAGGCTCTTTATAAAAGACTAATTTTAAATATAAGGTCTCATTAAGTACGGAGGTAAAAGTACGAGAGAAGATGTACTATACACATGAGCATACACTACATGTATACATATGCTATACACTACACATAATTTTCAAGTGCACAGAAACATTTACCAAAATTAATCCATATGCTATGCTGAAAAGCAAATCTTAACAAATTTTATCTACTTGAAACTATGTATAGGCTATTCTCTGGCTGAAGCAGAATTAAGCTAGAAATCAATAGTAACAAAAAATGAAAACTAAACTTAAAAAATTAAACAAACTTACCAAATATTTGAGTTTTTTTTGAAGGACACATGGGTCAAAGAAGAAATCACAGCCAAAATTAGAAAATATTTTTAACTAAATGGTAGTAAAAATATGACCTGTCAAACTTGCAGGATGCAGATAAAGCTAGTAGGGTAAATGTATTCCCTTCAAATTCATATGGCAACATAAAAAAGGCTGAAACTGATGATCTATGTATTTATCTCAAGAAGATAGAAAAATAATATCAGACCTCAGAAAGCTACAAGGAAGTAAATTAATACGTATAAGAAGCAAAAAATAGTGAAATAGAAAATAAAACTATATAATACAGAACACCAAACAATCCAAATATATTTTTTGATAAAACTAGTAAAACTGATTAACTTTCATCAGGATTTATAAAAAAAGGAGAGAGAATGAAAGAAAGGTGCATAGCAGCAATAACAATAAAAGGGGACTTTACTACAGATAAATTCATTAGAGCAATTGTAAGTAGCTACTATAAACAACTTCACGCACAAACTTTGAAAATTTAGACAAAATGGATACATTCCTTGAAATATACAACTTAAATATACAACTTAAAGAAATTAGCAAGAAATCTAGAACTAGAAATACCATTTGGCCCAGCCATCCCATTACTGGGTATATACCCAAAGGACTATAAATCATGCTGCTATAAAGACACATGCACACATATGTTTACTGTGGCACTATTCACAATAGCAAAGACTTGGAACCAACCCAAATGTCCAACAATGATAGACTGGATTAAGAAAATGTGGCACATATACACCATGGAATACAATGCAACCATAAAAAATGATGAGTTCATGTCCTTTGTAGGGACATGGATGAAACTGGAAACCATAATTCTCAGCAAACTATCGCAAGGACAAAAAACCAAACACCGCATGTTCTCACTCATAGGTGGGAATTGAACAATGAGAACACATGGACACAGGAAGGGGAACATCACACACCGGGGACTGTTGTGGGGTGGGTGGAGAGGGGAGGGATAGCATTAGGAGATATACCTAATGTAAACGACGAGTTTATGGGTGCAGGAAATCAACATGGCACATGGATACATATGTAACAAACCCGCACATTGTGCACATGTACCCTAAAACTTAAAGTATAATAATAGTAAAATAAAAAAAGCAATGAAATAAATCAATATAAAATTTACCTGTATTTGTTAAATAAATTGAATCTATAAATTATAAATCTTCTCACAAAGAAAAGTCTATGTCTAGATAGCTTTACAGGTTAGCTCTTTCAAAAGTCTATAAAAGAATTAACATCATTTCTACAAGAAACTTTTGCAGAGACTAGAAAATGGGAATTGGTTTTAACTCATTTGCAGTGATCAGCATACCCTTGAAACCAAGATATAATAAAGCATATTACACGAAAGAAAAATTACAGGCCAATCTCTCCTGTAAACCGAGATACAGAAATTGTAGAGAAAAATATTAGAAAACAGACTTCCCAATCATAAAAAAGGATAATACATCACAATCAAGTTGGGTTTATGGAGGAATAAAAGTTTGTTTGACATTTGAAAATCAATCATTGCATTAAGAAAATAAAAGGGGAAAATCACAATTATCTCAAAAGGTTAAGGAAAAGCCAACACTACCTATGATAAAAAAGAAATTTCTTAGCAAACTGAAAACCAAAGATTTATAACTACGAATAGAAGGATATTATTTAATCTTATAGGTATCTATTAGAAACATACTTGTTTATGGAATGTTAAAAGTTTCCCCCTTGAAATTGGAAGCAAGATGATTATTTGCCATTTCAACCACTTTTCAACATTTTCTGAAGTTCCTATCTAATGAAATAAGGTGAGACCAAAGTCAATAAAAGGCTTAAGGACTAAAAAGAAAAAAGAAAACTTTTATTTTTCAGAGAAATAAAGCCCAAACTACTGAAGTGAATAATTGAATTTAACAATAATGGGAGATTCAAATTCCATAAACAAAAATTAATTATATTTCTATAAATTGGAAACAATTAAAAAATTAGAGATAAATTTAATGAATTATTTGAGAACTTTACACAGAAAAGTACAAAATATTACTGAGAGGAATTAAAGAAACGAAATAAATAGAAAGATTGTGCTCTTGAATTAAACCAGTCAATATTACAAATATTATCAATTTTCCCCAAATTGAATTCTGGTTTCAATGCAATTTCAATAATTATTCCAGTAAGTGGGCATAGGACATGGTGGAAGATGTGACCTCTGGCGCAGAGGCCAATAAAGATGTGCTTACAGTCATTAGTAAGGATTTTAGATTTTATGTCCTAAGTCTGCACTTCCGTGAAGCCTTATCATTTATCCTATTACTAAGACTTTGACCCAATTTCTTGAAAAATAACAATTCTGGCCACATATTGATAAGAATTGCTTTGTCTTCTCTATACCTTGAGGTTATATTATAAAGAAAGAATCATCCTATAGATTCAGGCACAAATGGTTTCTCTATAACCAGCATATGTTCTTTCTTCCCTGACCTAGACGGGAAAGGTTAGTAGGTTGAAGGGAAGGTATGTGCAATTCATCATAGTGCAGAAAGCACTCCTGGACTTGAGCTTGGAAGGGGCATGTGCAAAGCAAGAGTGGAAGCAGGAAGGTCAGTGAAGAGGCCATTTCGGTCAGTGGTCCAATGAGATAATGAAGAACTGAAAGGCAACATGGATTCCTAAGGAGCTCACAAAACAGATGTCTAGTCTGATTGAAATGAAATTCACACAGCATAAAAAGACCTGGTATTCTACATTTTAAATTCATGGCCTCTACAATGCGCCCCTTGCAAGTGACATTTCCAGTGACTCCAGCAAAGAGGCCCCAGTACAATCAGCCAGGGATTGACAAGGGAAGTTTGGCCGATTGTTGCATGTTTTCTCTCATTGACATCTCTTCCAGTGGGCAACTGGTGGGGATACTGTAGTGTCTTCAATGTGGAATTAAGGCACAGTCCCATAAGCCTTTATAAGAGTTTGAGGAGGTATACAAAGGAACTCTGGAAAATCATACAATGGCAATGGATAATAGTATTATGGCCAAATCTCATGTTTCAGTTAGGACAAAAGTGTTAACCAAGGCCACATAATGCAAAGAGCATAGGCTTGGGAGTGGGACAAGTCCCAGCACCACCACAGCCAAACTGCAATTTCAAGTCAACTACATCACCTTGCTGAGACTCTATTTCTTTACCATGAAATAAACATCATAATAGTTTACATGCAGAAGGACAGGTTGATCAGGAAGGGCTGAGTCCTAGAATGCACTAGACCAGCCTGGTAAAGATGCTTAGTAAGACTTACAGAAACATGGTGTTTTTGCTGATCTCCAAGACCCAATGCCTTGAGATCAGTAATCTAGCAGTTTCAGCCAATTCACTATAAATGTAGGAGAAACAGCAAATTAGAATATATCTGCATGGACGCTTAAAATTTTCCAGGGCATGGAAAGAAATGAAGAGGGAAATTCCTGGCCAGTTACTGAAGTTCTCATTAAAGGTGAGTTATCTGGAGGTCAGTTGAAGACAATAATAAGATGAGGTCTGGATGTTACAGCTGGATTACTCTGGAATTCACTCTCCATTAATAAACAATGAGCTCTTGTACCTCTGTGCTATTACACATTCATGTTCCTCTACAGAGAACAATTTTTGCTTCTATATTTGATTAACTCTTACTTGTTCTTTAAAAATGGCTGTACACATAGCTGCCAGGTGGTTAGTGGTACTGTGTGAAGTGAATTACATATACTTTCCTGAGTGTGTTAGGAGTTAGGTGAAAGTGACAGAAACCTAACCAAAGTGGCTTAAACAAAACAGAGCTTTGAGTGGCTTGGGATGCAGGAGTGGTTCTTGCCACGGATCTGTTTCTCCTGGTCTCATGGCTCTTCCTCTTTCTCTGTTGGCTTCAGGCTCAAGCTGACCCTGGCACCAGCAGCTCCAGGCAACTCTACTGAAAAGAACTCTCTTTTCCCATTCATTCTAGCAACAATTCTAGGGTCAGTTTGGGTCATGTGCAGATCGCTGGACCAATCTCTATAGGATGTAGTAATCTAACTGGACAGGCCTGGGCCCAAAACCAGTCCAGGAGCCCAGAAGCCCGGGATGTGATTTCACGGTTTGTGATTACTGTTTTGTTTGATTGTGTTTCTCTACTATACTGACAGCTCCACAAGGGCTTACTGCACTTCAGAGCTCACAGGACTGTATCAAGGTGGCAGAGGGTTGTGGTTAGTTTAGTAGAGGCAGGAGGCACAGTAGTTGAGAGAACAGACTCCAGAGACAGACCGTCTTGGTCAGAATTCAGGCTCTGGCAGCTTGGAGTAATCACTTATTCTTCCTGTGCCTGTTTCTTCATCTCTAAAATGGGAATAATAATAATAGTACCTAAATCATAGGGTTGCAGTGAGTATTAAATGGATTAATACATACAAAGTATTTATAATTGTACCGGGAACTTTTTGAGACTATATATATATATATATACACACACACACACAAATATATATATTTGAGAATGTGTGTGTCTGTGTATGTATTCATGTGTTGCTTAATGATGGGGCTATGCGCTGAGAAATGCATCATTAGGCCATTTAATTATTGTGCGAACATATCATAGATCAAGTTTGTCCAACCCGTGGTTTGTAGGCCACATGCAGCAGAACAGCTTTAAATGTGGCCTAACACAAATTTGTAAACTTTCCTAAAACATTATGAGGTTTTTTGTGATTTTCTTTAGCTTATCAGCTATTATTAGTGTTAGTGTATTTTATGTGTGGCCCAAGACAATTCTTCTTCTTCCAATGCGGCCCAGGGAAGCCAAAAGATTGGACACCCCTGTCATAGAGTGTACTTACACAAACCTAGATGGTATATATACCCCACTATATACCTAGGCTATATGACATAGTCTATTGCCCTTAGGCTACAAATCCGTACAGCATGTTACTATACTGAACACTGCAGGCAGTTGTAACACAGTGGTAAGTATCTGTGTATTAAACCTATCTAAGCATAGGAAAGGTACACTAAAAATACAATATTTTAATCTTATGGGACAACTTTTGTATATGCAGTCATTGTTGACCAAAATGTGATTATATGGTGTGTGACCGAATATCATTATATACATTTATAATGTGTTTCTTACTACCACATTCTTGGGATTTAGCATAGTAGTATATACTTTATGTTTTTTGTTAATAAATATTACTCTTCCCCAAATCCTATGAATTTAATAATATGATTTCCATTTTACAGATGAAGAAAAGTGAGGCATAGAAAGGTCAAGTAACTTGTTCAAGGTCATATAGCTAGTGATTGTTTGAGGCGACATTGATCTTAGATCTGTCTGAATGCAGAGTCTGGGCACTTAAACACCTCACTAATCAGCTTTTGAGGCTTAGCTTCACTATAAACACTTCTGGAAGAATGTTCTTAGTGCCAGCACCTGCCATGATGAGAGACTTTCCCCTCTCTGTGTTTCTCTCATGTGCCAGTTTGTGTCTCTGATGATGGGGTTTGCGCTTTTCTCATCTGAATCTTTAGGTTCCAACACAGAGTCATTGGGCTTGACCTGTTAGGTGTCAGTAATTGTTAGTTAAATAAACGAGTGTCAAATGATGATGTGGAAGGCATCCAGCAGTATGAAGAATAAGTTAATTAATTCCTCCTCTTACCTTTGGAAGACAGCCTGTGGGAGACTTTTCTTTTGGGATAGAGAATAATGAAGGACGTGGTGTGGTGGTGTCTTATTTATTCACAACAGAGAGGGTTTTGCAGATCACCGTGTAGTGAAACTGGCAGAGGGATCAGCTGGCAAGGATCTTAGAGATTCTAAAACACAATTTTCCATTTAACAAACAAGGACAATAAAGCTCAGTGAGTGAAAGTGACTTGCCCATGGTCGCATCAGTCTGGAAAGGGCCAAAGTGAGAAGCTAGTCTTCTGAAGCCCTGTTACAGATTCTTAATATTATCACATACGATGAACAATTTGGGGAAATAAAACAGCCCAGGGGAAATAAAGAGACACTAGCTGTATGGGAAAGAGTTTGAAAATGAAAAAGAGAACATTAAACATTTAGCAAATGAAGAAAAATGCACTAAGGACTGAAACAGGCAAAGAGACAGGGACAAATTTATCAACTTAATGTATGTCAGGCAGAAGTCAACCAACCTGGTGCTGGGCTTGGTTTTGGAGCAGGGAAGATATTCTCAGCTGCGTTGGAGTGGAAGAGATTACTTGGCTACTCTGAAATAAATTCAGGTAGATGACCAGTCAATGTGAACTGCCCAGGAACACAGCAGATCCCAAGAGTTCCTTTATTCTTTCCCTTGGAGAAAAGGTAAATGCTTGCAAAGGGCAGACACACTCTGACCCTGCCTGGTACCATGGAAAGAACGCGGGCGCTGGGTCCTACATCCTGGCTTTAATATTCTCTAGGTCTGTGGCATTGAGCAACCTACTTACCCTCTCTAAACCGGAGTATTTCTCATTATAAAAAGGAGCTGTTAATTTTTAAGTAAGAGGCTTGTGAGGGTTAAATGAGAGAGACTAAAATTCCTGTGATAGACGAGGTACTCAGCAAATGGCAGTTATTGTTATTACAGTCATGTGTCACGTAATGAAGTGGGTAGTCTCTGGCAAATACATCTGGGCAATTTTGATGTTGTGGGAACATCATCTAGTGTACTTAACACAAACCTAGATGGCGTAGCCTGCTACACACCCAGGCTATGGCACAGCCTGTTGCCCTAGGCTACAAACCTGTACAGCATGTTACTGTACTGAATATTGTAGGCAATTGTAACACAATGGTAAATAGTTATGTATCTAAACATATCTAAAAATAGAAAAGGTACAGTAAAAATAAAAATGTAGTACTACAATCTTCTGGGACCACTGTAGTATATGTGGTCTGTCACTGAGGGAAACGTTGTTATGTGGTCCATGATGGTAACTTCAAAGGGGATGGTGCCCATAGACAGAAATAAAACCATTTTCCATATAAGCAAACCAGGAAATGAGACAGAAGAAAATTGACCTTATTGAATACATTCTATAATTCCTTTTATCTTTCTACAAAAGGTTCTATTTTGTAGAAGGAAGAGGAAAAGGCATTGTATTGGAAGACGATTTTATGGTGGCTTTATTTAGGGCATTTTCTTTTCTGTGTCTGATACAAAGAAGACGTGTTTGAGGTAAGAGTAAGATCAAGAGTTTCCAGAGGGGATTTATATCATTTTGGTTATAAGCTTAAAAATGAAGTGTTAATTAATCTATGCTAATTTATTTACCCTTTGATTTTTCTAAAACATCGAAAATGGCATATTAGAAGCAGCAGGTATATTCAAAGCTACAGATGAGAAAAGAAGAAAATCCATGAACAGCCACAGCAGAATAATAAAAACACAGCATTCTGGCCCACTTTGTGCATGGTAAAATAGCCAAATATATTTAATTAGCACCCAAGGGCATAGTATGATCATTGAAGCTCATACAGATTTTCTTATATCACCAATTAAAGTTCCTACCTGTCTACACACTAAAAGGACAAAATATACAAATTTTATGAAAAACCAAAGCAAGGAGGAGCCAGTTTCATGTCTTTGAGAGAACCTTCTTAACCACGTGGAGGTTGTCATGCAGAGACCAGGGTTTCCACTTTCATAGGTGCTATGGCTTCATGGAAATCATCTTTCTCTCTTTGCTTCAGTCTTCCCATATTAGGAAATAATGGGAAAGTAAGGATAAGGGGTTAAAACACCTAGACTTTAGTTTGGAATTCTTTTGGTTGCAAATGAGAGAAAGCCAACTCAAACAAGTTTATAATAATAGAAAAAAGAATATATTAATATGGATACTGGAGCATGTAACAGAACCAAATAACAGAGATCTTACTAAGCTTCAAGGAAACTAGAACCAGTGGCTCAAATACCACCAGTTCTCTCTCTCGTATCTCTGTCCCCTGCCTCTGCCACCAGGGTCTCCTGTAATCCTCTGCTGCTCGTGCCAAGAAACAAGGTCAGGAGGATTAGAATGAGGCAAATAAGACACCTTAGGCCTCAAATTTAATGAAGCTATCACTCTCAGTGCCTTGTGTGTGCCAACCCCTAAGTTTGGTACCCTAGGTCCCTTGCTTGTCTCAGCTCACCCTAGCCCAGCCCTGCTGGTAAACATGGCTTCCAAGAACAACCAGCCAACCAACCAACCAACCAAACAAAAAAACCTGCTTTTGTCCCATTTCTCTCTTTGTCTCAAGCTGAAACTTCTTAGGGAAGGTACATCTTAGATAAGTTTGAGTTAGTATGCACCATGAGTCAACTACTCATAACTAAGGATTGGGCATGTTTTACATGATGGGAACCAGAGTACCCATGTGGATGAGTCTGGGAAGGGGGCAAGAGGATAAGATTCTAGGAAAAAATGCCAGGCAGAGGATGTATTGCTATTACTCCATTTCCTGGATTATAGGTTGATATTTGTGCAGTAGTGGGCTCAATGGTGGTATCCCAGAAGGTATATCCACATTCTGCTTTCAGAACTTGTGAATGTGACCTTATTTGGAAAAAAAGTACTGTGTGGATGTAATTAAGGTAAAAATCTTCTGGTGAGATTATCCTGGGTTATCTAGGTGGGCCCTAAATCCAATGACAATTATTTTTACATAAGTTACACAAAAGAGAGTCCCAGAGACAGGATAAGGCCATGTATGAACGGAGGTAGACATTGGAGTGATGCTGCTACAAGCCAAGAGCTCCCTGGGGCCACCAGAAGCTAAAGAGACCAGGGATGGAAGCTATGCGGCCCTGCTAGTCCTTTGATTTTGGACTTCTGGCTTGCATCGCTGAGAGAGAATAAATCTCCATTGTTTTAAGCCACCAAGTTTGTGATAACTTATTATGGCAACCCTAGGGCACTAATACAGCCACCAAATAAGAAAGCTTTGGTAAGCCACAGGACTTTGGTGGCCATCAAGAGAGGATGCATAGCATCATGGCTAAAATTGTGGGGTCTGGAGCCGGCCTGCTAGGGTTTGAATACTGGCTTTGCCATTTAATAAATATCATCTTGGGCAATTATTTAACCTCTCTGGGCTTCAATTTCCTCATTAATGAAAGAAGAATAATGATAGTCAATTTATGCAGAGCTTTGAACAAGTGCTTGGCGTATACTATATACTTACTGTGATCCATGATTATTCATGTGTAAATTTGGGGTGATAATAATAGCTCCCCTGCCCAACTCATGGTGCTGCTAGGATAATTCACTGTGGGAGTAAATTTGAGTCCATTCAAGTCAAATGGCCTACTGTGTACGAGGAAATGGATTCGGAAGTACAGGAGACAAATAAAATAAGCTAACCTTGAAAAACTTACAGTATCATTATGGACTGAATTATGCCCCCCCCAAATTTTTGTGTTGAGCTCTAACCCCTGATGTGACTGTATTTGGAGATATGGTGTGTAAGGGGTAATTGAGGTTAAAATTAGGTCATTAATATGGGGCCTTAGTCTGATAGGAATGGTGTCGTTATAAGAAAAAGAAGAGCTCTCAGGGATTCCTGTCTCTCTGTGTGCACACAGCGCAAAGGCCACATAAGGACAGTGAGAAGCCAGCCATCTGCAAGCCAGGAAGAAAGGTCTCACCAGATACCAACCCTGACAGCACGTCGATCTTGGACTTCCGGCCTCCAAAATTGTGAGAAGTAAATTTCTATTGTCTAAGCCACTCTGCTATTTTGTTATACCAGCCCAAGCAGCATAATACAAATCTATTAGTGGAAATTATAAAGCAATGCATATTATGATGATTGTATTTTACTATTATTAACACCTATAGCTAATTCTTCCAACCCATAAGCTGCCTGTGGAATGTTAAGGGTGTTTTGGTAGTACAAATTTTCTTTGTTTCACACTCTGACTCTAAGAAGTTTGCTGAAACACATAGTGGAATTCAGGAAATTCAACAGCTTTAAGTGAAACGCTCCCTTGAGGCATGTCAGCAGGAAAGAGATAAGGATTAAAAAAAAAAAAAAAAAAAAAAACTCAGGGAGATATTTTGCCTTTGTGAAACGTACTTATTCCAACTACTCTCTATTCTATATTTTACCTTCATTTTGGAAGCCTATTGACATTAAATAATAAGTTTCTTTCAATATGGATGAAAATGATCCTGAGATGAAAAATTATTCCTTCCTTGGAAAAGAAAATTATTTTTCTTTTCACATAGTAGACAAATGCTGTTCTTCAAATGTCCCTGCCAGTTAAATCCCTGCTGATCCTTCTAGATCCATTTAAATGTCTCCTCCTCCATGGAGCCTCTTCTGACACCACCTCTTTCAAATTAGCATTAATTAAACCTTCCTCTCTCTGTGTCTGGCATGTGTCATGATCTGATTTGGGATGGACACATTTGCTAGATTATGAGATCTCCAAAGTCAAGAGAAGTACCTTTAGTCCATTCCTGCTTCTCCCATAGCCAATGGGGTGCCCATGCTTAGAAGAACTTCAATCAATGAATCAATGAGCTGGAAGGAGTCTCACCTATTCCTATTTTTTTTTTTTTTTTTTTATTGTTGAAAGTTTTTTTTTTTTTTTTCCATAATTTTTTTTTTTTTTTATTATACTTTAGGGTTTTAGGGTACATGTGCACAATGTGCAGGTTTGTTACATATGTATCCATGTGCCATGTTGATTTCCTGCACCCATTAACTCATCATTTAGCATTAGGTGTATCTCCTAATGCTGTCCCTCCCCCCTCCCCCAACCCCACAACAGTCCCCGGAGTGTGATTGCAGAAGCCTCAGTAGCAGATGCGATCAACTGGAAGAAAGGGTATCGCTGATGGAAGATGAAATGAATGAAATGAAGAGAGAAGGGAAGTTTAGAGAAAAAAGAATAAAAAGAAATGAACAAAGCCTCCAAGAAATTTGGGACTATGTGAAAAGACCAAACCTACGTCTGATTGGTGTACCTGAAAATGATGGGGAGAATGGAACCAAGTTGGAAAACACTCTGCAAGATATTATCCAGGAGAACTTCCCCAATCTAGCAAGGCAGGCCAGCATTCGGATTCAGGAAATACAGAGAACGCCACAAAGATACTCCTCGAGAAGGGCAACTCCAAGACACATAATTGTCAGATTCACCAAAGTTGAAATGAAGGAAAAAATGTTAAGGGCAGCCAGAGAGAAAGGTCGGGTTACCCACAAAGGGAAGCCCATCAGACTAACAGCTGATCTCTCAGCAGAAACTCTACAAGCCAGAAGAGAGTGGGGGCCGATATTCAACATTCTTAAAGAAAAGAATTTTCAACCCAGAATTTGCTATCCCGCCAAACTAAGCTTCATAAGTGAAGGAGAAATAAAATACTTTACAGACAAGCAAACGCTGAGTGATTTTGTCACCACCAGGCCTGCCCTAAAAGAGCTCCTGAAGGAAGCACTAAACATGGAAAGGAACAACCGGTACCAGCCACTGCAAAAACATGCCAAATTGTAAAGACCATCGAGGCTAGGAAGAAACAATAGCAACTAACGAGCAAAATAACCAACTAACATCATAATGACAGGATCAGATTCACACATAACAATATTAACGTTAAATGTAAATGGGCTAAATGCTCCAATCAAAAGACACAGACTGGCAAACTGGATAAGGAGTCAGGACCCATCAGTGTGCTGTATTCAGGAAACCCATCTCACGTGCAGAGACACACATAGGCTCAAAATAAAGGGATGGAGGAAGATCTATCAAGCAACTGGAAAACAAAAAAAGGCAGGGGTTGCAATCCTAGTCTCTGATAAAATAGACTTTAAACCAACAAAGATCAAAAGAGACAAAGAAGGCCATTACATAATGGTAAAGGGATCAATTCAACAAGAAGAGCTAACTATCCTAAATATATATGCACCCAACACAGGAGCACCCAGATTCATAAAGCAAGTCCTCAGTGACCGACAAAGGGACTTAAACTCCCACACAATAATAATGGGAGATTTTAACACCCCACTGTCAGCATTAGACAGATCAACGAGACAGAAAGTTAATAAGGATATCCAGGAATTGAACTCAGCTCTACATAAAGTGGACCTAATAGACATCTACAGAACTCTCCACCCCAAGTCAACAGAATATACATTTTTTTCAGCACCACACCACACCTATTCCAAAATTGACCACATAGTTGGAAGTAAAGCTCTCCTCAGCAAATGTAAAACAACAGAAATTATAACAAACTGTCTCTCAGACCACAGTGCAATCAAACTAGAACTCAGGATTAAGAAACTCACTCAAAACCGCTCAACTACATGGAAACTGAACAACCTGCTCCTGAATGACTATTGGGTACATAATGAAATGAAGGCAGAAATAAAGATGTTCTTTGAAACCAACGAGAACAAAGACACAACATACCAGAATCTCTGGGACACATTCAAAGCAGTGTGTAGAGGGAAATTTATAGCACTAAATGCCCACAAGAGAAAGCAGGAAAGATCCAAAATTGACACCCTAACATCACAATTAAAAGAACTAGAAAAGCAAGAGCAAACACATTCAAAAGCTAGCAGAAGGCTAGAAATAACTAAAATCAGAGCAGAACTGAAGGAAATCGAGACACAAAAAACCCTTCAAAAAATTAATGAATCCAGGAGCTGGTTTTTTTTGAAAAGATCAACAAAATTGATGGACCGCTAGCAAGACTAATAAAGAAGAAAAGAGAGAAGAATCAAATAGATGCAATAAAAAACGAAAAAGGGGATATCACCACCGATCCCACAGAAATACAATCTACCATCAGAGAATACTACAAACACCTCTATGCAAATAAACTAGAAAATCTAGAAGAAATGGATAAATTCCTCGACAAATACACCCTCCCAAGACTAAACCAGGAAGAAGTTGAATCTCTGAATAGACCAATAACAGGTTCTGAAATTGTGGCAATAATCAATAGCTTACCAACCAAAAAGAATCCAGGACCTGATGGATTCACAGCTGAATTCTACCAGAGGTACAAGGAGGAACTGGTACCATTCCTTCTGAAACTATTCCAATCGATAGAAAAAGAGGGAATCCTCCCTAACACATTTTATGAAGCCAGCATCGTCCTGATACCAAAACCTGGCAGAGACATAACCAAAAAAGAGAATTTCAGACCAATATCCTTGATGAACATTGATGCAAAAATCCTCAATAAAATACTGGCAAACCGAATCCAGCAGCACATCAAAAAGCTTATCCACCATGATCAAGTGGGCTTCATCCCTGGGATGCACGGCTGGTTCAACACACGCAAATCAATAAATGTAATCCAGCATATAAACAGAACCAAAGACAAAAACCACATGATTATCTCAATAGATGCAGAAAAGGCCTTTGACAAAATTCAACAACCCTTCATGCTAAAAACTCTCAATAAATTAGGTATTGATGGGACGTATCTCAAAATAATAAGAGCTATCTATGACAAACCCACAGCCAATATCATACTGAATGGGCAAAAACTGGAAGCATTCCCTCTGAAAACTGGCACAAGACAGGGATGCCCTCTCTCACCGCTCCTATTCAACATAGTGCTGGAAGTTCTGGCCAGAGCAATCAGGCAGGAGAAGGAAATAAAGGGTATTCAA